>NC_140585.1:1315385219-1316676219 GCF_964204655.1 Triturus cristatus
CTGATAATGACTACAGATTCCATATAAGAAACCGCAAGAGAATCAGAACGAGGTAATGAGGAAAAACCAGTAGGTCCTACTTCAGAAGAATTAAGTGAATGGTTAAGGAGCCTACAGAGAAAAGACAGAGAATCTCAATCTATAGATGTGGCAAAATTGAGGATGGTTTTGGAAGAATTAATAGTAGGGACTATCCCCACAGAAAAATTTAAATCCTATCAGGATGAAGAATTACTCTTTTTGTGCAAAAGTATAACTTGGAGAGCAAAGAATCTACATGAAAGACTAGAGGAAGTAGCAAATGAAATGGGTATAGACATTGAAAAGGTAAAGGCTTTACAAAAACCATATCGAGTAGACTTTACTGAGAAAGATATTGAAAATTTGAACACCACAGGACGGATAATCCAGATTAAAGACATAATAATTCTGTTGAGAAAATGGGGAAATGTGGATAAATGGAGAAGTAGGTGGTTTAGAAAGCGAGATGATACCTCAGAGAAAACATTTGCAGCATTCCGCGTAAGAGAAAATGAAAAGGTAGTGACAGAATGCCCTATGACAGAAATTCCAGGAGGAGGATATGTACATGTTCCTTGGACTAGGCAAGATATTTTATCATTTACAAAAGATTTCCCTCGACTACACTAGAAGCCAGTCCAGTGGTATAAACAAGTGGACAGATTTGTAAAATTATCGAAAGTTTTGTGGATTGATTTGAATAGCCTATTTGATATAATAGTGCCAGCAGATTTATGGACAGAGTGCAAAATCGTGATAGACTGGCCTACAAAAGAATACCCTAGAGATCCAAAGACTGGTGCCCCTGATCCAGAGGTAATGAAAAAATATGATCAAATAATTACCTTTTTGAAAAAAAAAGTACCTCCCAAAGAGACTGATTGGGTAAAAATAGACCGAACTCATCAAGAAGCTAAGGAGTCAGTGCACGCCTACTATGAAAGGTTAATTCTTGCCTTTAAGCAATTTAGTGGTGACGAAGATTTTAGTGAGAAGGATTTAAGTCATTTTGTATACAGATTTGTATATGGACTACGTCCTGAAATTAGTGAAATGATTAAGCAGCATACAGTGGAGTGGCAAAACAAGAAAATAGATGAAGTACTGAGACATGCATAGTATTTTAGTGATGAAATTGAGGCCAAGCAGCGTAAATTAAAAGAAAAGGCCATGTGGGCACAAGTAAAGGTGGCAGAAAGACAGGAAGCACACTTGATTGAACAAGCAAATAATGCAGGACCAAAACCTAGATTTAATACTGGAAAAGGAAAGGGACAATTCAATATTGAAGAAGCCAAAAAGAAATGGCCATGTCATAATTGCGGAAGAATAGGGCACTGGAAATCCGAGTGTAAATTTCCCCCAAATACTAATGGTGATAATGCATCATTGAATGCGCAGGTGCAGAAAGAGGTGAGTGGTCAACCGCAGCAACAGCAGCAAGTTGTTACCCAACAGAATCAGGTGCCAAAGCCGCCTATTCCACAGAGCGTAAATTCACAGAAATACAGTAATGAGACAGGATTCTACAACGAAGAACAGGTAACTAAGCTGCCGCACGCTAGCGCTGTTTCGCAGTATTGGCTACAACGCGATGAGAGTGAGTCAGAAGAAGGTTATTGACGGCGCCGAAGGGAGGAAGAAGAGTGCGTACTTGGCGCAACTCTAGAAGTAGACCAGACAGGCCCTTTTGTGGACGGAAAGGTAAAGGATGAAAATATTACTTTCCTAGTAGATACTGGTGCTACTCGATCAACTGTTAGGTCAGCTGATGTTAAGAATCTTCCTCTCTCGGATGAAACAATCCAAGTAGTTGGAGTATCCAACAGACAAATCAAAACGTATCTCATAGAACCAGTAAAGGTCAATATAGGGTAATTTTCCAAAATGCACCGCTTTGTGGTGTGCGATTCAAGTCCTATAAACCTGTTAGGACGAGACCTGTTGTGCAAAATGAATTGCACCATATTTTGTACCCCTGATGGTATAGCATTTGAGACCCCTGATGAAGGCGTACTGTATAAAATGACTTGGCTAATATGGAACCTGAGATTACTGAAGTTTATGCTGTATTCAACCCTGATGAACTACCAAAAGAATTGAAACAGACAGTGAGAGCAGAGGTTTGGGATTTTACAGGAGAAGATGTAGGAATAATGAGAAATGTGGATCCCGTAAAGGTAACAGTGAAGGAAGGAATAAGCTACCCAAATGTTCCTTAATATAAATTGACATCAGAGATAATTGAAGGAGTTACCCCTATAATTGAGAAAAAGATTAGACAAGGAATTTTGAGAGAAATAATGAGTAGTCCATGTAATTCACCAATTATGGGACTGAAAAAGCCTAACGGAAAGTTCAGGATAGTGCAGGATTTGAGAAAGATAAATAAAATTGTAGTGTCGTGCTGTCCTATTGTACCAAATCCATCTGTGATTTTGTATCAGATTCCTCATGATGCAGAATGGTACACAGTAATTGACTTATGTCACGCTTTCTTTTCCATCCTTTTGCACCATGATTGCCAGCAAATGTTTGCGTTCCGTTTTGGCGAATATATTTTGGCTTGGTGCCAAATCCAACAGGGGTATACAGAAAGCCCCTCAAGATTTAATCAGATATTGAAAAAGTCTTTGGAAAATCTAGAAATGCCCGAGAATTCAGTGTTAGTTCAATATATCGATGACCTGCTTGTGGCATCGAGAACTCGAGAAGCCTGTGTAATGGACACCATAGCCTTGTTAAATCATTTGGCAGATGGAGGACTTAAAGTATCACCATCGAAATTGCAATTTTGTCAGAAAGGAAGTACAATATTTGGGTCACAAAATTGAAAAGGGATTGAGGAAAATAACAACAGACAGAATCAGCATAACAAAAGGAATGAGAGCCCCAATGACGCAAAGAGAAGTGAGGATGTTTCTTGGAATGGTTGGATATTGTCGTCAGTGGATAAGTAACTTTTCCCTGATTGCAAAACCTTTGGTACGCCTGACGAGAAGTGATGTGAGAGACCCTATTGACTTAGATAAGGAAGAACTAGCAGCATTTAAGAAATTGAGAGACAGTTTGTGTGAAGCGCCAGCGTTAGGAATGCCTGACTATGAGAAGGAGTTCAAGTTGTACTGCAGTGAGAGGAATGGATGTGCACTTTCTGTGTTAATACAGAATCATGGAAAATTGAGAAGACCAATTGCATATTTCTCAACAATGCTAGACCCTGTAGTTGTAGCCTTGCCAGGTTGTTTGAAAGCAGTAGCTGCTACTTGTAAGAGTCTGGAACAGAGTGAGGGAATTGTGATGGGATATCCTGTGCGAGTGTTTGTACCTCATGATGTGGCAATCCTTTTAACAAGGAGTCGCTCTCAGTTCATGACACATAGTCGGCTGACTAAGTATGAAAAAGTCATATTAGGTGCAATGAATGTGAGCCTTGTGAGATGTTTGAATGTGAATCCTTCAACTCTATTGCCTGATGCTGAAAATGTCGAAGTCAGGGATGAAGTGGATCACGATTGTTTGGATGTTTTGGATTTCTGTACCAAACCATGTCCTGATATAAAGGATGTACCCTTGTCTGAGAGTGACTTTGTGATGTTTGTAGGTGGATCATGTTTGAGAACAGATGAAGGAAATCTGAGTGCAGCATATGCAGTGTGCACAGTTGCAGCAGTAATTGAAGCATCCTACCTGAAGGGAGTAAAATCAGCCCAGGTTGCTGAACTGATAGCTTTACATAGAGCATGCAAGATTGGAATGAATGTGAGAGTGACTGTGATAACAGATAGTCAGTATGGTTTTGGTGTTGTGCATGATTTTGGCCAGGTCTGGCTGCAGAGAGGATTTCTGCCTTCAAGTGGAACTCCTATAAAGAATGCTGAAGTGGTTGGGAAGTTGCTTGAGGTGATACAGCTGCCAAAGCAATTGGCTGTTGTGAAGTGTGCTGCTCATGTGCAAACCGCTGATTATATCGCGGTTGGAAATAAATATGCCAATGCTATAGCTCAATATTGTGCTCAAAATCAGAACTCAGTGAATAGGGCTAAAGAGAGGGAAATTAATTCTTTGCCTTTAATGTTCACTAACATTGTAGGTACCTGGGAAGAAGTGAGGCAATTGCAGGAAGAAGCAGGAGATGAGGAAATGAGACAATGGGTAAAAGCAGGTCGTGCACCAAGAAAAACAGATCATGTGTGGGTTTATCGAGATGGAAGACCAGTCATGCCTGATAGCATGATATCTGCCATGACATGGATGTATCATGGACAGGGACACATAGGGAGGGGTGCGATGATTCGATCCTTCAAGCAAACGTGGTACAATGCAAAATTCAGACCTGTAGCTGAGAGTCTTTGTCAAAGATGCCTTATATGTCAGCAGTTCAATCCTGGAAGAAAAACAGTAGTGAGTCTAGGAACGATAGATCAAGAAGGAGGGCCTTTCACCAGAATGCAGATTGATTTATGTTCTAGTAATGGTCTGCTTGTTTTCTAGATGGGTAGAAGCATATCCCACAAGAAGGAGTGATGGAATTACTGTAGCAAAACTACTCTTTAGGGAATTCATTCCTAGATTCGGGTTCCCAGTTACAATTGAATCAGATAGAGGAAAGCATGTCCATAATGAGATCATGACATTGATATGTGAAGCATTAAATGTACAACAGAAACGACATTGTGCCTATCGCCCAGAGGCTTCTGGTGTGGTGGAACAAATGAATGGCACCTGTTGGAACTGGCCCTTTTTGCAGGGTTATCCCCAAACTTTTTGCTTCTTCCTCCTCTAGTTTTTCTGACCTGTGGTTGTTGGCAATAGGACTCTGGGCACTTTACCACTGCTGATCAGTGCTAAAGTGCATGCGCTCCCTGTGTAAAATTTCATATTGATTGGATATACCTGATTGGCATATTTGTATCACCATGAAGTCCCTAGTAAAGTGCACTGTGTGTGCCAGGGCTGGTGATGACAGATGCTACTACTGAGCCTGCAGCGCTGATTACGCCACCCACATGAGTAGCCCTAAAATGGTGTCTCAGGCCTGCCACTGCAGGCCTGCCTGCAGTCCCTGGACTGCCATGTCCTCCTGGCCAGTGTCCACACTGGCCAGGCCTAACCCTTCCCTTTTTGTGCACATCAATCATCCCTATGGAAGGCCCAAGGTACCCCCCTGGGCAGGGTGCAGTGTATGTAAAAGGTAGAGCATGTACTAGTGCAGGTACCATGCTCTGGTAGTGAACAGCGGCCATTTTGTGTGTTTACTGCTGCAAGGTTATCTTGCTCCATAGGCTAACATGGGGGGGCTGGTGCCAATGGCCATCAGCCTATCTTCACATAGGAACAAGATAAGACATGAGTGTTTGATATCCCTGAGCTCAGCATTTAATAACACATCTTTTAGGAGAGGTTGTTTTTAAATCCTGAGTTGGAGAACAGTACTTTTTAGAGAGTAGCTGTTCTCTTGTCTGACCCTTCTGTGTGCCTGGGCATGCTTGTGGATTGACTGTCTGGTTTGAGAGTGACAGGGGCTGGGGAGCACCCAGGAGGTTGGATGAGTCAGCCCTTTGCTGAATGACTGCATTTGCAAGTAGAGTGGAGGGAGGAGATAGCACCTGGGAGTGAATAGGGCTGTGCCTGCCTGCCCCACTGCTGGCTCCACCTCCTGCTGGGTGGCTGACGACTCTGCCCCTCACTCTGAAAGGAAAGAAGAAGCCAGGAAAACAAAGTGCTCCAGCAACACCCAGAACTGCATCAGACCGGGCTCAGGACCCACTTGCACAAAGACTTCAAAGACTTTTAGGGGTATAAGTAAAGGACCCCTGACAACAGAAGAGTAGATTCTACAATCAAGAGGAACCTCTGCTGAAAGACGGACCGCTGAAGGACTGAAGGAAGATTGCCTTGCTGTGTGCTCTAAGGGCTGACCTGTTCTGCTGTGCAACTGAAGCTGAGGAGGAGAAGGGATCTTGCTGTGTGCTGTGACCCTACCTACTTGACCTAACGAGACTTTGCTGTGTGCTGTGTCTTCAACTTTGAATCTCCAAGGGCCTGAGAAGAGATGGCCTTCTGTTTTGCAACCCAGGGACAGAAAGGTTGCCACGACTTCAAGACTCTGCTGTGTCCCCCCTGGGCTGCTGTGTACTGCAGAGATCGTGGGCTGTTTGTCAAGTTCCTGAAACATCTGCCCCGTGAAGTGCGCTGACTGCTCTCTGCTTTGCTGTAGAGCGCCGCGCTGATCTTTGCCTGAAACCGGCTGCCGCGTTGAGAAGACCGACGTGCTCATCGGCACGTGTATTGCTGTGGTCAAAAGATTGTGGGCGTCCCCAGTGCTAGCTGAGCTGCTGTGAGGCTTGGCTGCGTCTCGATTGACCCGCTGACACTGGGCGCCTTAAAATACCCTGCCCGCAGTTCACCGCCGCGGCCCGGGGCCCGAAATTGATCAGTAGCTGCTTTTCCCCGCTCCGCAAAGTTGCGGAGAAAGAAGCGAGGAGGCCGAGACCCGATTGGTTGCTGGTGGAGGCTTGGCCGGAGGAGCCGCGCTTGCGAGTGGCTGACTCCCGGTGGCATCTGACATCGTCACTGGGGGCTCGTCGAGGGAGCCGCAACCTGATTGGCCCATCGCTCGGGAGCTGCAGAAACCTGACCTGAGAAGTTGCTCCAAAGCCCCGAGTCATCGCGCCCCTGCCCGCATCCTGGTGAGTCTGTGCCGGGAGGAGGAACCTTGCCGGGAACCTCATTAGCTGTAGAGGCATATTCTTTTAATCATACCTCAATCCCCGAACGCCCCGCATAGCTCGTGGGACCCGGGGACTGCCGCCCATTGTGTATTCTCGTGATTACCAGCGAGAAGAGCAGCCTGAGAGGAGCGCTTCGGTTATGAGCGCAGGGCACAGCTGGAGAAACGTGTTTTAAGTACTGAGAGCCTACAAACTTATTATTTTTGAATACTAATTCACACAAGAGACTAGAGACTATCTTTTTATTTTCCTAACAACCAGAGAAAGCTGAAGAGAACCGGAAACTAATGTGCAATGCTATGGTAGTTGATTTTTATTGCTGAAACTAGATAAATATATATTTTTAATATACTCACTTGTGTGGCCTGCATTTGTGGTGTACTGGGGGGGTCATTGTGGTTGTTACTGCCTCAACGAGGTGGACTGACTACATTGTAGCCCCACACTGCGGAGCTACCCGAGGGTGACCAATACTATCATTACAAATAACTATACCCCGCTGGATTGCTCAGCTATGTGTAAGAATAGGGGTGAGTCGGGGGGAGCAGATGGAACGGATAATGCTCAACTAATTCTTCCTTTGGGCACTGGCCTCCCGGACGCTCGGTCTGGGGCTCCGTTAGAATGTTCTTTGCTCACAACTACTATGATCAGCGAGGGTTGTGGTGTAATAGCTACAGAACCCACACCTATCGCTGGTCATTTGTCAATTTTGTCTTGGAACTTGGCGGGGATAGCCAACAAACTAGCCTGTCCTGAGTGGGGGGAGTTTATAGATAAGTATGATATATGCCTCTTCCAGGAAACCTGGGCAAGGGAGGATTATCATCGGAGTGGTTTTGCTTCATTTTCACTCTCGGCTAGATGGGGTGGAAAAGGTAGGCCCTCAGGGGGCTTAACTATTTGGGTGAGCTCCCATTTGGGTTGCTGTGCAAGGGAAGTGAATACATCAGCGGATATTCAATGTGTGATATTAGAATGGCCGAATGATTCCAGCCCTGCCCTGGTTAATGTTTATTCAAGACCTGTTAATATTACAAATGAGTCTGGAACCATTGAAGAGCTTTCGGGATTTCTATATACGATTCCCCAAGGCAACACCCTCCTGGTAGGGGGTGATTTCAATTGCCATTTCGAACCACTTAGGGGTTTGATTGATAGTGCAATCTCGGAGGAGGATGAATACTGGAAAGTCCCATCAGTTGTGGGCCCTTCACCCAGGACTTGGGCGCCACTGGCTGTCCAGATTACGGCCCTAACATTAAATCATTCAATTAGGGCCTGTAATGGTAGTGTAAAATCTGACATCCCCTCAAAGTGTACTTTCAATAAAATCGGGCATGAGTCTCGATTGGATTACATATTTGTTGGAACCTCCTCATGGGACAAGGTTGTCGACTTTAAGGTGGAATCCGGGGTTGATAGCGATCACAATCCGTTGATCCTGGAACTACTGTCCCTGGGAAACCTCGAAGGTTCATGCAAATCAACTGAAGCCCTAGACGCCAGGCTCATTCTAACCAGCAATAGGCGTATGGTTAGGTGGGAGAAGCTGGCTACAAATTTAGATTTAATGGTGGATCTCTATGTGCAGGTAATCCCGCTATTGGAAGCAGTATCTGTTCTACTGTTGCAGTATCCCACTCCTGAAATCTATCAAAAATGTGGGGATTTAAATCTTGAATTAAATCTAATTCTGGCAGAAGTTTTTAATCCTATAGCGCCCAAGTCGAGAAGGAGAGGCAACAGACCCACATGGTACAATTCTACATGTAGGAAACTTAAAACAGAACTTCTCAAGGCTGTGAAGCTAAATAATAATAAGGCGCTAATAAGAGAAAAACGTTCAGAATATAAGCAACTAATACACCATGCCAAGATGGAGTGGGACAACAACAACTGGATTAATTCAACATCGGCATTAAGATCAAGAGACCCCCGCAAGTTTTGGCAAATTGTCAATACGGGGTCATCTGACCCTTTACCGGCAATTTTGCCCAACATTGCTGCAAAGGTGTGGGAAGATCACTTCTCTACCCTCTACGGGGGGAAGGAATCTAATCTCGAGAGGGAACAGATAGGCCAAATGTCTAATATCATTGTTGAAGCACCTGAGATCGAATTTCTGGAAGAAGAGGTGCGTGTTGCATTAATCAAACTTCCATCAGGTAAGGCACCTGGCTTGGACAAACTTCCAGGTGACCTATTCAAACATGAACCTAAAGTCTGGGCCCCGTACTTAACAGCATTATTCAATGTAATCCAGCGGGGTATGGCGGTTCCAAATACTTGGCTGGGAGCTGAGATAGTCCCTATCTTTAAGAAGGGTTCTCCTCTCCTCCCAGTTAACTATAGGCCGATCAGCCTTATCGATGTCCCCCAAAAAAATCTTTGCTGGACTGATTATGAATCGCCTCAGGAAATGGATGGAATGGATGGAAGAATGTTCCATTCTAAGCCTTCATCAGGCGGGGTTCAGAAAGAATGTATCCACTACGGACCAGATTTTTCGACTGACTCTATTAATTTGGAAAACTGTACAAGTTCAGGGTGGGTCATTGTACTCAGTTTTCGTGGACCTACGTGCGGCCTTTGACTTGGTCCCTCGGGCCAAGCTTTGGCTGTCCTATCTCAATTAGGCATACCTGTCTCCCTTCTGAATATGATAATCCGACTCCACAGCGGAAATTTTGCACAGGTTAGGTGAGGGAAAGGTGGTGAGTTATCATCCAGATTTCCCGTCGACAGGGGAGTCAGGCAGGGATGTGTCCTGGCACCAACGCTCTTTTGCCTTTATGTTAATGGAGTATTTTCACACTTGAATGAGGTTCCGAATAGTGATGCCCCCAAGCTTGGCGGATCCCGGGCTCCTGCGATTATGTTCGCAGATGATACCCTACTACTTTCGAAGTCACCGATGGGCATTCAACGATTGATGGACGGTTTTGAGACATTTTGCCTCGACCGGGGGTTAGAAATAAATACGCTCAAAACAAAATACATGATTTTTAACCCACCACCATCAACCCGCCCAAATCCAACTATTGGGACCGTTAGCTTAGAAAGGGTTCAGACCTTCGAGTACTTGGGTCTTATTTTAAATGAAACTATGTCTTGGGTTCCTCACCAAATCAGAGCACAACTCTCAAGTTAGCTCAATTATCGGGGTTTCATTTTAAAACTTTTTATTAACTCCTGTGTCAAACCTATTGGCCCCCCTCTTGAAATTTACAAACTTCAGGCAAGGGGGGGTGTAATCTATGGAGGCGAACTGTGGGGTTTTAATTGCCGTCCAGATATTGTGGTTACAGAAAACAAATTTTTAAGGCAGCTTTTGGCTCTCCCCCCAAGCACTCCGCTACTGCCAATAAGATTAGATATGGGCCTAAGACCCATAAATGAGGAATTGGGCCTCAAACCCCTAACATTTTGGTGGAGGATTTGGACCACCCCTGAACTCCAGGAGTACAGGGATGAACTCTCGGAATTCATAGGCCTCCCAAAAGCGGGGTATTACCCATGGCTAAGGTATGTGAAAGAGGAATTGGGGAGAATTGGACTCCCGTTGTTGTGGTCAGAGCCAGCGAAAGCATGTTCTAGTATCTCACGCAAGCATTTGGTCAATTTGTATTATGAATTTAGACTAACTGCTTCCATCCAGAATTGTCATCCTGGTAGTTTGTCATGCTCTTTTATAATGATCAAAGATTTTTACTGCTTTGAGTACGCCTTAAATGATATTTGCTCACCTGTAGCAAGAAAACTCTATCTACAGTGGAGATACGGCACATCACCTATTAGAGCTTTTACGTGTAAATGGTCCCCGTCCTCCCCAAAAAATTGTCCAGTGTGCGATTGTGATCTTGAAACTGAATTGCACATACTGTTTTTTTGCCCTGCCTATCTAAAGCTCAGAAGGTATTGGATTGTTCCCCTCTGTAAAAATGTGGGTTTTACGCAATGTATGCAATCTTTCCAAGTTCTTAAAACTGATTTAAACCCTGTAATAATTTTTGCTATGTCATCCTTTTTGAGAGCTATGTGGAGGAAAAGAAGGTCATTTGATAAAACCCTCTGAATTTTACTTCGCTATTAGTTTTGTAATTGCCAAGAGTAGCATACCGAATGTTCAGTTTATATTAAAGTGAAATGTACTGATTTTTATTCCAGGCTGTCTCACGGGTACTGATATTTTTTCTGATAACAACTGTTTTTATTATATTTGTATCAAACTCGAATATTTTTAAAATGTATAATTGTATGATTCTTTGATGACAATTGTCGAAATAAAGAATTTGAAATGGAAATGGATGGTTGTTACTTGCAAATACTTAACACATTGCCTTGGGGATAAGCCTGTCTGCTCGAGCCAAGCTACCTAGAGGGTGAGCAGAGGTTATCTACAGTGTGTGTCCCTGTACCCTGACTAGAAGCAAGGGTCCCTATTTGGTCTAAGGTACTTACCTCTGCCAACTAGAGACCCCCAGATCTAACAGCACCATTAAAAACCGTTTGGGAAAAATGTGTTTAGCCACAGGTTTGAAATGGCCTGATGTCTTGCCTCTGGTACTCATGACTATTAGATCAATTCCAGATAGAACTACGGGTTTGAGTCCTCATGAAATTTTCATGGGAAGAGCAATGCGCCATGTATTCATACCAGTCAATAAGCTGTTGCCTATATATGATGACTTGGTGTTGGATTACTATAAGGGGCTGGCTGACGAGTTCATTCTGTGTTTCATCAGGTTGGAGAGGATGCCACCAACCTTGAAAAGAAGCAAGCTCATGATCTGAGCCCAGGAGACTGGGTGAGAATCAAAGTACACAGAAGAAGAAACTGTCTGGTCCCACATTGGGGAAAACCACGACAAGTGATTTTTACTACAACTACAGCTGTGAAGTGTGCTGGGATCAAGAACTGGATTTATGCTAGTCAGACACTGAGAATTCCAAATCCAGTGGATAACAAAGAAGGAGAATATCTTGATGAATCAGAGACTAGTTCTGAATCAGATGCCGAAGAAACCAGAAAAAGAGAAAATCCTGAGAGGGGGGAGTCAGAACCAAGTTTGATCGTTGCCCCAGAGAAGAAGATTACAGATTTCTGATACCAGCTCAGACTCAGAGACTGAACAAATACCGGGTTGCTCGGGAAAGGAGAGAAGCAGTGAAGGGTCAATCAAAGAAGTTATTGATAAGAAGATTCCAGATGAAAAACTGAGAGAAATTCAACCTGAAGTAACAAAAATAGATGAACAGGTGCCAGATACAGAAAGTGAGGGAAAGATTCTTGCGGAAGACCCCCGAGGAGTTGTAGGGAATTCCAACATCCAGTTAGAAGAAGGGACAGTTAGTCAGCAGGAAGATATTGTGCAAGAAACACGAGGAGGGACAGAAGTAGGGAAAATAAAAGAAGTGGTGGAAAGAGGAATAACTGAAAGCAAAAAGCAAGTTGAAACAGAATCAGAGGAAAGTGATGAGGAAGTACCAGAAGGTCGAGTCCTGAGAAAAAGAGCATGGAGAGCTGAAAAGAATGATAAAGGAAATAAATCGAAAAGACGAGCAAGATATGACATCTGGCCTAATAAGATAAAGAGATTAAGATATAGACTGACACAAGTGAATTCACCAAGAGCGGAGCAGGTGAATGAAGTATCAAGTCAAGAAAAGTCGAAAAATGAGAAAATAACAACAGCAGAGGAAAACAAAATAACGAGAAGGCCCAACCAGAAGAATAAGTCGCCAGAATGGTCGTATGTGGCCCTGCCTGAAATAAAAGAAGAGGAGGCCAAGAAAATCCAGAGATGACTGTACCGGAAGTGGTTGAGGAAGACGAAGAATCGGAAATCCTCAGAGTTATCTTGTCCGATATTGGAGAAGAGACGGATGTTCAGGAAGTTTTGTATCAAGATTATGAGAGAAAAGTGAAAGACGATCAAATGCCAAACTGAAAAAGACGAAAGTGCTGCTAATGGAAAGAAAATAGAATATAACAAAAGACAAAACTGGTAGAACCAAGTAGGTGCTTAGAGCCTTGGGTTAGACAAAACTAGTTGTGAAGTAGAAGAGGCTAAGTCAAAAGACACTGATCATTTTACGAAAATGGCAAACACAGAAAGTAGAAAAAACTAGATGTGTATTTATAAGGTGGTGGTTTGAAAATGTGTTGTTGTTGTACAGGATTACTAATGCTTCTATGGAGTGTGTTAGCATTAATGATTTCATGTAAGGTTACCATAGACACAATAGAAGGACATAGTGAAAATAAAACTAATATAGAGAAAGTTCAGAAAGTATATCCGACTAAAATAGATAGCAATTATCTACATAAAGACAGGTCTATAAATGAATTCTCTTACAATGTGTTTTCAAAACTTTTATACGAATATGTGAAGACAATGGATGTGAGAGATTGCTATGTGTGTATGCAGTTACCTGCATCTGTATCGGAGGGAGTGACCTATCATCACCTCCCAGTAACATATGGAATATCATGTAGTGTAAAAGCTAGTCTGTTTTACCAAATAGGGAAGTTAGAATATTATTTTTCAGATGTAGATAACATATTTTCACAAGTGCCTGCAATTAACAAGTTGAATAAAGTAAAGCCTGCAAAGGTGTTAGGTGAATTTTTCTTAGAAACTAAAGAAATAATATTAGAATACATATTTAGGAATAACTTGACTTGTAGTTTAAAGAAAGAAAAAAATACGTTTTTGGATATGGTTGAAGAAAGGAGATTGAAAATGCAATAGAAAGCATCTGAGAGAAAGGAGGAAAAGACAGTCTGGGATGTTGAAATGGAAAAACACTTGAAGGGAGAAGCTGGTCCAACTATGGCTTTAGATTGGCCCCAGAAAGGGAAGTTGTGTATTAGAAGGAATCAAATTGCATATGATCATTATTTTGTAGTTAACTGTGAGTGCCATGATACATACGAATCATGGGTGGATGGGGATTTAAAGGAGGAAATGATCCAGTTTTTCCTGGGTTATATTTTATCTGCGGGAACAAGGCATATTATCGTTTGCCAGACCATTGGTATGGCACATGTTATGTAGGTCTGGTCTTTCCAAAGATATTCCACATAGGGAGAGGAGAAGATGGTGTACATAAGTTAGGTAGTCATTTAGAACATAGACATTGTAGGAGACATTTTTGGAGCATTGATACCAGCAATGGGAATATCTCTGAATGCACACAAAATTAGAAAACTATCAACAGTTGTGGATCGCTTGTCAACAAGCACTGCTGGAGGATTTTTATTGGTAAATACTGAAATGGTTGCCATGCGTGCCATGGTAATGCAAAATCGACTTGCCCTTGATATATTATTGGCAAAAGAGTGTGGAGTCTGCGGAATGCTGAAAGTTCAACATTGTTGTACTTACATTCCAGACGAAAGTAAACATCTGAAAATTTACATCAAAAATATAACTGAATTGCAAGAGGAAATTAAACCACTGGAGGTTGAAAGTGTTTGGGAGAAAATTGGGAAGAAACTTTCTTCTATTAAAAATGTCCTAATAAACTTAGGTACTACCTTTATAGGTAGAATCTTATTTCCATTAACCTGTGTGATTTTTACAGTATTAATTCTAAGATTAGTGTGTATGTGTTATAAAATGAAGAAAATACAGGAAAAGTTAAAAAGAGAAAATTTGAAAAGAAGACAGAATAAGAGACAAACGAAGGCATTTGAAGAGATAGAATTAGAAGAGATGAAAGAAAGCATGTATAAAACAGCTAGATGGGAAGAAATTGGGGAAACAGATATGTAAATTAACAAAAAAGAGTTCATTTCACTTTCTTGACAATCTGATACAAAATTTTAATGGTGTGGTGATAAAATCACCAAAGGGGGGATTGATGGAGCGGGTAGTACACATTTTGTATACCTCCCCCATTCTGCATGAAAATACTAATTGAATAATCTATTAATTATAATATCATTAAATGAATTTGCATGAATACTAAACCAACACTACTAATATTCAAATTACACATGGGATTGCATAATGAATGGCTAAATAACCTTTATGACTAAAAACCGTACGCATACTAACAGTAGTATATGCAATAAATAGAATAGTGCATGATATACGTTGCTTTGTGATGTCTTTGTAATGTTGCCCAAGAGGAGGACCAAAAGGGTGAATACAAAATGCTTTAAATGTTGCTATATGCTAGATAAATACAAGCACATAGAGGGTTTAGTAAGGGATTAACATTAGATTTATTATTTTTATGCATTAATTACTCTTTTGTGTTTGTTTCGCTTAAGTTGGCGTTTGGGCCTAAATCCCAAAATGGCAGCCGACGCAACACGATGAAGTGGCCACTGTCCCACGAGGCGCAGAGCAAACCGCGTATGAGCGACAAAGACGCTTACAGCCTCTTCATGACCCATATCCCACTGTACCAAGGCAAGGCCACGGTGGGACGACAGCCAAGTGACAAGACAATGAACATTCACAAAAAACCAGTACGGACTGAACTCGTGACCTCACCTCTCAAACTGTGCTAAACTCCATCGGATGATCTCAACTAACCAATCACGACCGTATTAAAGTTACAAAATGTATCTTCTTGCTTTGATTTTATTATAAAAATACGCGGTAGAATAGAGAGGGTCTCAATCGATCGCTCTTTCGATGACAACGACGGTGACGCTACACGAACTCTACAACTTAGGGTGACTGCTGCGTTCCTGAATCCCAAGTGGTCTGGATGCTGCCCAATTACCTGATGACTGCGAACTTTTCCTAATCCTTTGGGCACTGACAGATGCTTGCACATCTCTGGTCTTTACCGATCCTTTGAGACTGTAGCATGCTGAGCTGAGAACTTTGAACTTTGACCGATGACTTAGAGGACTCCGAATAGCCAGATTAGGTAAATATGATATTCTGTGCTATACTTGAACTTTGATATAAATTTCCAAATGCGTATATAATTTTTCCAGAAATTTTAGATAAACAGATATTGATTAACAAGAATCGAGTTTGTGGTTTATTAAGAAGGATAAGTTCTGAATCATGAAATGTGTTTTAGCTGGTTCTAGATCACCATCACCCAATCCAACTATTTGGTCCATTGACCACGTGGAGGAAGTGCCTTGATGTTCAGGATTGAGATCTGTAGGTGGAAGGGATATTGATGTATATTTTGTAAATGAACTTTCTTTCCCTATAGGTTATAAGGTGTTCCCCCACATGTCGAGCGCTTGAACTGCTCATCCCTCCAACTGCGTGCAGATCGGTGAATGGTTAGTGTGAGTGTTGGTGTTTTGGGCCCCACCAATGAATGCATGTGTGAATGAGTTAGTGTGACGTCGGGTCTGTGATGCAGGGAAGGACACCGGTAAGGAGGTTTTGCTTTTTCCCCGTTGCCAGAGTTTTTGCGCTCCATCACAAGCATTGCCATTCTAATAGAATGATATGTGATATAGCTCCTTAGAACACATAAGCATGTCAAAATATCCTTGCATCTACTGTAATGGAAAGCCCTAGTGATTTCACAAATACAGGGACATGAAGAGAAAGAAGCACGGAAAGGAAGAAAAACTTGGGAATGAGCTACCCTTGTTGTTTCTCTATGGGCGGTCAACAGCTTCCTCTTGCACTCACTTTTCTATATTAAAATGTGTTCAAGATCACATAACCGTAGCTCTAATGATAGCTGTTTTATGGGTAATTGTAATCCATTTTCCTTTCTCACTTACTCTGATATTCACAAATATTTTGCACAAAAAACATGGACATGTAGATAAACATAATGGGACACTTTTGTGCCAGGACACTCCAGTATATCACTTTCATGGGGAGGCAAATAGTATCAACCCTGGGAGGGTGAGGACACTAACCAAGGAACTCTATAATCATTTGATACAACACTGGTTTCCAGGAGGAGAAATATATCTGCAGTTTGGGGGTCCATTTGCATTAGGAGCAATGCAAACATAGATAATTAATGCAATCCATCCACTACAACAGAGTAAACATGGTGGAGACTGAAAAGTTACAGAGAAGAAAACATTATTCTTCCACTGTTCATATTGCTGAAGCAAAAGGGCTGTAATTATTTAGGGACGTGTTGGAAATTTGGTGTTGGGTTGCGGAGAGTTGTAAGCCCGCCTCAAGCATCAACCACAATCCCTGTCAGGGTGAACTGCAAAGAGTCACCCAATTAACATGAGCTTAACCCTCTGGTAGTTTGGTACAAAAGCAATCAGTCTTAACTTTTAGGCCATGTGTTAAGTACCTATGCAGCACTTAAAAAGTAATAAAGTCAAAACACCACACAAGAAAAGTCCCATACCAATTTACAAAAATATAGTACATTGTAATAAATTATTGGACAACAAAATGAAAAAAATCCAACCAGTAGAAGAAACGTTATGAATATTTAACGTTTTTTGTGAAAACTAGCATCTAAAAGATCAGTGTGCCAACCGCGGACATCTAGTTGCATAAGACCGTGGCAAAATCAAAAGTTGTGGCTGAATGCAATCGCTCGGTGTCCGCTTACCTTCAGACTCAGAAGATTTTTTGCACAAAAATGACTTAGAAGGTAAAACTGAGCTGGCCTACGGTGTCCGAGAAGGAGGCATCATCTTCTGAGAGTGACTGGACAAAGTCGCTGTGAACATTTCTATGTTCGGACTTAGTCTCTTTTTTGAAAGTCTAAAATCACCAGCAGGACAAAGCAGAAGGATGTAGCTGATAAGAGCTCCATGAGACCAGATACCCCTCCAGTAAGAAGCAGCAGAACAAGGCTTTCTGCAGCGGAAAAGTAAGTAGCGAGAGCTACCGGAAAGCAAGGCTGACCGTTTTTGCACCTTGGGTGGATCAGCAAGCAGGCAAGCCTCAATCTCCTCCTGGTTCTCAGGAGGAGATTGTCCCAAGCCCCAGGTTTTGGATTTAGGCTGTTTGGGCATTTTTAGCAAGTCATCTAGGGGTCCAGGACCGGGTGGGTCGTCCTTGGTGGGCAGGACTCACTTCAGACAGGGTTGAGGTGCATGGTTTAAGTTGTTTGAGCTTTTTTTGTCCCTGTAGCTCAGAGCAGTAGACCAGCTAACTAGCCTTTAGAGTCACTCTGGTAGTCTTGAGTTCAAGCAGCTAGGCAGTCCTTCAGCAGCAGGACAGTCCTCAGAAGTACAGGGCCGGCCTTCTGAGTGTTTGTCACAGGTCAATGAGTAAACTGCAGAATGAGTCTGAGGGTTCTATTTGTATACCTGGTACCAGGTTTCAAGTAGAAGAAACTTCTTGACACTTCCCCCCACAGAGAGTTTTGGAATTTTCTTCCTCCCTGCCCTGGTCCTAGGCTATCTGGGGTGACACAAAGATACTCTGAAGTCCTTTCTGGGTGTGCTGAGGAAGCTCCTTTGAAATGTAAGTAGGGCTGTGCACAGTCCTGCCCCTCCCATCCTGGCTGGATGGCGTATCCTGCCAAAATCTAGTCCCCTTTTGTGTCACTGTCTGGAAGGAATTCACAAAGACCAGTTGCCACGCTAATCACAGTCATGCGACCCAGGAGACAGGCTGCAGGCACCAAAGGGTTAGGACTAGAAAATGCCAACTTTCTAAAAGTGGAACTGTGACTCACAATCCGACTTTACATTACCTTTTTAATTACAATACTTTAGAGACCAAACATGACATTTATACCTGTTCTCAAAAAAAGGTATCACTTATTACATTCAATAAGATAACCCAATGTTATTCTATGGGAGAGGTAGGCATCACAGTAGTGAAAAATGAATTTGCGAGTTTTACACTACCTTGACATGTAAAACTTAAAAGTACATATCCAACATTTTAAACACAATGCACCCTGTCCTATGGGCTGTTTAGGGCCTAACTTAGGGTTGACTTAAATGTATTAAAAGGGAGTTTTAGAACTGTCAAGAGATTTATTTTGCCAGGTCAATTTGGCAGTTTAGATCTGCACAAAGGCTGCATTGACAGGTCTGGGACATGCTTTAAAAGGCTACATAAATGGGTGACACAATAGGCGCTGCAGGCCCACTAGTAGCATTTATATTGAAAGCCCTGGGCACAAGTTGTATCACTTTACTAGGGACTTATAAGTAAATTAAATGTCCACATCAGGTGTAGTCCAATTTTACTACGTTTTAAGGAGTGAGAACACGCAGTTTAGCACTGGTCACCAGTGTCCTAAATCCAACAAAAACAAATTTCAGCATAATAGGAGGGTAGTAGGCAAAACATATTTGGGGGAAGACCACCCTAAGGCTGACATATGTAACATGACAGCATAGAGAGCTTAAGGGATAAATAACTCAAGCCACTCACCACAGTTGAATAGCACATTGGTTGAAGGACCTAGAATCACATCTGGAGCAACTTAGTCGTGGGTGAGTCAAAAGTAAAGAGGGTGCAGAGAAGACAAGTGGTTTTGGCTTGAAGTGAGAGGACTGGAAAGTTTGTGATATAATGGGTGGTGTGTTTCCAAGTCTGGAATTTTGGTGCAAGTTATAAATGTAAGCATTACTGTATCCCATTCCTTGTTTGGCATGCACTACACTACTGAGGAGGCTGATAAACTTGAAAATGCTTTCAGAGGTAAGCATAGTCATTGGATCTCAAGTGTATACTGTCTCTATGTGGTAGAGTAGAACCCTTACCTACCGTTTTGATGTGTTGCACTTAGAAGGTTTAAGGGCTCAGTAGGTTGTTTTTTAACAGAAGCAGGACCATTAGGAAATGTTAGCATGCCTTAGGCTTAATAGCCCTATGAAGAGAAACATTTGTTCGGGGATCACAAGAATAGGTAGAAAGAGACAAAGGCCTGAGCTGGGAAGAAGATGCTGACTGGTCAAGACACAGACCATCAACACAGAACACCAAAAAATGGCAACCTTTTATCTCTACTGAGGATGTTGATAAAATTAATAACACCGCTGAAGTTTCCAGAACAAATTGAATGCCAGCACCAGAGAAAGATGGAGGGCAGCCATGAACACACTAGCCACCATAGACGACAATGTGCCATACACTGAGGGACAGCATCCAAGTGAAGGTGAGACAGGAATTGTATAGTACGGCAAAAAACAGAAAGCATGGAGTACAGCAAGCTCTATCAGTAATGTGCTTTTCTTTGTGGACTATAAATCCCACGTCAAGCACACTGAAGCATAAGGCTTCAGTCTGTTTCCCTTGCTAGAGAAACTAGTGTGACAAAGAGTGACTAAGACCCTACTTTAACATAGCTAACTCCAGGCTGATATGCCACTCGTTTCTTCCTTAGCAAGGTGTAAAGCAAAAAGAGGCTTCACATGCTGTGCCTAGCAACCCAGGCAAGCATCCCTGTATAGATTTCAGAAGTCAGCAGTGTCCAAGATTCCCTGTATTGTGTCCATGATTCCAATATTGATTTGCTCAGCATTTCCCCGTATTGCCCATAACCTCAGAGCTGCATTCTAGGATTGCCAGGAAGTCAGAGTAGATTGACATGTAGACTGAACTATTGGGTGAGCTCACAAGACTTCCCTGAGCTCATGTGTATAACAGCCATCTTGGGCATGACCTCGGTACTGAAGCTGCACCATATCTCAACATTATGAGAGGCTGTGGCGATACGGCCAGAGCTGTCAAATTTGGAACTGGGGAAGTAGGTCCATGTATCAGCATCTGCTCTACATCCTGTGATTCTGGGCAAACCACTTAATCTCACTTTGCCTTAAAAAATGAATGTGAACTTATGGAATATAACTGGTGCTGATGAAAAATTCCAATACCGTCGGGTCAAGTTTGCGCTATACAAAACTGCTAATTAAAAATGATGCCAGTCCTTGGAGACTTTGAAAGGGTGAAGACAGGGTCACCAAAATGAAAGTGGCCCTAGTAGCGAACCAGAAAGCTACAAAGTGGTCAATATATGCAAGTCAGGCCAGTTTCAAACTTGTACAGGCATGCTATATGATTATTTTGCAAAGTATGGAAGACTGCAAGCATTTGGATTTGTTGCAGGCAATGTTTGATTCATGATCTGTGAGAGCAGCCCATCGGGCACTGCCTCATTGTCCTATGGGCCATTCTGACCCTGGATGAAGACCTTTGTACTCCCCCACTCAATCTTCCACTTCAGCATATGGTTGTGGACTCGGAAAGGGGCACATATGGCAATCCACTCCTGGGTAAACTCATTCATGCAGGAACAAAGGAAATTGTACTTTCAATTACTCAAGTATTTGTAGGGACAAGTAGAAGCTTCAGAATTAATTCATTTGTGTATTAAGAAGTGGCAACCTGGATATGGATTGAACTAACTTTGAAATAACTTTGTGTAAATGTTCTGATTAATGGATTTATAAAATACTATGGAGATTGTCCAAAGAAATAGAGAAGAAATCATCTAAACTCATAAGAGAGAATGGGTAGATAAGAAAAGAGCAAATTACACTATTGTTGTACCTGGCCTTCTCTGCAGGGTCACCCCAAACTTTGTGCCTTATTACCTCAAATTCTTTACTAAATTTGTTTGTGTTGGCCTCTGGACTCTGCACTTTTTTTTACTGACAAACATTTACTTATAAGTCCCTTGTAGAGTGTTATACCATATACCCAGGGCCTGTAAATTAAATGCCACGGGTGGGCCTGCATCACTCATTGTGCCATTCACTTAAGTAGTACCCTAAAACATGTCCCAGGCCTGCCATTGCAGCCTGAGGGCAGTTTTAACCTGCCCTGTCCACTTGGCATTTACACCAGCTTGCCAGGCTTTAAACTCCCCTTTTAGTACATACGCAGCACCCCTAAGGCAGGCTCTAGATAGCCCATACGGTAGGGTGCTGTGTAATTAAAAGGATGGACATTTAATTTTAAGTTTGTCATGTTCTGGTAGTGAAAAACGGATTGATTCATTTATCAATACTGTGAGGCCTACCCCGCCAATAGGATAAGATTGGGGATTCCATATTACTTTAATAGGCTGCAATTCTTAATTGGGAGCAGGTAGATAAATCTTGTTTAGTACCCAAGAAATTGTAATGATAAGCCCTCTTTAATGGTAAAGTCGGAATTTCTCATTACAATTTTTCAAATGACACTTTTAGAAAGCATTTTCCTGCCTTGGCCCTTTGTGCCAGCAGCCTGTCTTAGGTCACATGACTGTGTGTAGCTGACAGTTAGACTTTGTGAATTTCTCCCAAACAGTCACACAATAGAGGGATTAGGTGTGCCTCAACGGGCCATCTGCCGGCAGGCTGAGCACAACCCCACTTACAACTGAATAGCCTGTGCTCTGCTTTCACACAAAGAGCCTAACAACCCTATATTGTCACTGAAGCCAACTTGGAGCCAAGAAAGGGGAGTCAGGAAATTCCATGCACATCAAAGAACCTTTCCAGAAGGTTCTCCAACCTTCCAGAAGAAGGGCGGTAGGCTATAAAAAGAGGGCCTTCAGACCCACTCTTCAGTACACTTTTGAACCTGTCAATACTCTGCCAGGAAGAAGGACTTCTGTGCTGCTGGATGGACTGCTACTCTGCTGAACTGCCACACTGAAAGACTGATGCCCAACCGAATTGCTGCCCTGTTCGTCCTGCTGCTCTGCTGCTTTCTGCCTGGTGACAAGGACTCGATCTTCCACTGTCTCAGAACTTCCAAAGTGTCTCACAAGGGCTAGGTTGCTGGCTTCCTGTAATGAGACACAGAGACACAAAAGACTTCCTCCATCTTGAGCCCACACCTGGACCCAGCTTGAGTGAGTCCTGGCCCTCCAAGTGGTGCCCCTCCAGTCCTGGACCCTTGGTAATGGTGCTGAAGGTGCCCAGATAGCGAAAATCCAACACGGCTTGATAAATTTAGAATAACACAAGGCAAGTGGCTGCCTTGCATTTCTGTGCCACAGAAAGGCGTTCCATGAGTGGAGTATGGGTGTTCCAGCGCATCAACCCATTGATTTGGCACATTAGACCTGGGAATGCATCAAAATGCTAGGCCTCCCCAGATGAGGTGTAAGGAGGAGAAATATCTTTATTTCTTCTAGTTCTTTCCTCTTTCTATGTGTGCTGTATTCTGCAGCATGCATATAAAGAGGAAAATGCCTCTCAGGATTGTTTTTGTGGAGGAAGGTATCCATACCTGCGCAAAAACAATCCTACCTTCAACGTGTGCAACATGGCGCAAGGCAGCCATAAGTGTGCAGGGTGCTAGGAGAGAACTGTAATTGGATTGATTTCACAACTTCTCCTGATACGTTCTTCTCCACAGCAGCAAGTCCTTTTTAGCGGGTCTTTGCCAAAGGCCTATCTGACCTTGTGGAATTGTGTTTGACTAATGCCCTCTGCTTCATCCCACTGAAACATTTTTTACTTCCATTACGGCAACTAAGTCTGAACGTAGAAATCTTCACTGCAGCTTCAACCCAGGGGGATCCGACAACAAAGTCCGAAGGTGAGCACTAACAGGGCACAATCCACTCCTTGTGTCCGACCTGCAAACCATCACGGTCAACCTTATTTTTCAGGCTGACCCAGTCTAGCCCGACTGGATGTCCACTAGTTTTTACTAAAAACTTAAAAATGTCATAACTCCTCTTCTAAGGATTTGGATTTTTGTTGTTTAGGGGTCAAATAAGCTATTAAAATGTACTCTAGTGATAAAACATGGCAGCTTTACACTTAGAAAATCTATGTCTGTGTAACAGGGGTAATAAAAATGTCCTTGTAAAGGGCAGGTAAAATTGACAAAAGAAGACAAAGTGTAAGAAAGTTTGGCATGAATGCTCATCACATAGACAAATGCAAATGGAATCTGAGGAATACTGGCCTAGGGGTAAACAGATTAGCCAACGGAAGGAGCCTAACCTGAACCTTGCCAGCAGTGTTCTCTCATACACATTGGACACATATAATAAATATGTGGCAGTAGTTGGCACCATTTGGATAATGCAGTA
Source organism: Triturus cristatus (assembly GCF_964204655.1). NCBI lineage: Eukaryota > Metazoa > Chordata > Amphibia > Caudata > Salamandridae > Triturus > Triturus cristatus. Next base: position 1,315,408,901 of record NC_140585.1, read on the forward strand.
ATTTCGAACTGCTGGTTTGGCCACTTCTGTTTTTACCTGGATGCTTGTTTATACCTATAAAAAAAGCAGTTTCTATCTTTCTTCACAATTGACTCAGGGTGCTCAAACAGGTGGGCACATCACAGCACCTAAAAGCTCTCTTTGATATATTTTAACGTTGGGATGGCCAAACCATGGCCACAAGATAAACAATCTCTGATGATTGCCTGATTGAGTTTGTCTTTCTTCTACCAGATAGAGCACCAAAGAGTCAAGGGTGCGACATTAATAGTGTCTTGAACATATCCCAAGCCTAACTCCAGATGCAGTGGAAAATGCGGGGTTGAGGGAGGGACATTTATTAGCCGGCGGCAAAATCTATTCTCTTCCGTCTGCATTACAAGGGTATCCCTATATCCCCAAACACCCATTCAGTATGTCAAAGTTGGCAAGCATCTCCGAATTTAGGTCTCTGTTTGTTGTCATTTTGTTTATTAAAATATTCTCTATTTTTCTAAAATTGGTTTGGGATTTTTCTTGTGGTGTGCTTTTTCACTTTACTACTGTTTGAGTAAAGTCTAAGGGCCTCATGTAGGAAGCCCAATACCGGTCGGTAACGGCCGATTTTCGGTAAATATACCGTTACCGACCGGTATTTGGGCTTTTGAGATGTATGGGGCTCATTTCATGATTCGGTATTTACCGAATCGGTAAAATTACCGAATCGGTAATTTTACCGATTCGGTAAATACCGAATCATGAAATGAGATGTAGGGGGAGTGTGTCGTGGGTGTGGGGATTCGTTATTTACCACCAACTAAAGGTTGGTGGTAAATGACGAATAGGTGAAAAAAAGCATTTTTGTGCACGTTTAAGTGTGCAATGTGGCAGACATACATGCCCTCAGGGCATGTATGTGTGCCACATGTGCACACATGCAGGAATCAGGGGTGCAACAGGGTGTCAATGTGACACCCTGCCACCCTTGAATGTGCTCCCCCCATTACCGAATCGGTATTTACCGATTCGGTAATGAGGCATACCATCCCATTGAGAAATCAATGGGAAGGTATGCCTCATTACCGAATCGGTAAATACCGATTCGGTAATTACCGAATTTTTCCGAATCGGTAATATTTACCGACTTTTTACCTACATTGCATTTACCACTTCATAAATACCGATTCGGTATGATTCGGTATTTATGAAGTGGTAAATGTAATTTACCTACATGAGGCCCTAAGTACTTTACACATAGCTTGTAAATTAAAACTGACTTCTTTGTGCTAAGTTACCAGATGGTTAAGCACAAGTTTATTTAGTAACTTTAGTGGTTCACCCCGAGTACAACTGCGATATTTATATGAAGTATGCTCTAAACCCCCTCGAATATTACTCTACTTCCTTATATTGGTGTTCAGCTATAGGATTCAGTACTTGTGTTCCCCTGTACAATCTGACACCAAAATCGACTTTTGATTTTTGAAATTCTTCTTTATTTTTTCCTTTTCCCCATATTTCACTCATATCCTCATATTTTTCACTTGTGAGTTTTGCAAGGATCGAGGGGTATCTCATCAATTTCATACAGATATGAAGTGAGGAATAAAGCACTGTACAAAAACACATTTGTACCTGAAAATGGGTGTACACAGTTGAATGTTGTACAGCGCGATGCTCTATTTGGTTTGGACGTCATATGTGCTGTAAAGCCTTTGCATAGACTCTTATGAAGTACAAAATAAACTACAGTAGTTTTGGTGGCTCCATCAATTTTTAACAGTATTAGTTTATGAATGATTCTTAGAGTTACAAAAACTCTGTTCACATTATTATACAGCCAATTAGGCCAATTTACACACCACACTCCAACATACCACACTAGACATTCCAAAATAACAAAATATCAACTATTTTAGCAAGGTTTATAGCAGACAGGAATACACATTTATATTGCAGGTCTCAAGCATTCAAAAATATCCTGTTTAAAAAATAATTTCAGTGGGAATGTTGGACAAGTCCTGTCGCTTTTGTCTGATTGAAGGAGAAAGTAGAGATACAAGAGAACCACAATCAGAATTACATGGTGAAATATAATATACATAGTAAGTCCAATGGTGCTCGTTTGAGTCATTGCCTGTCAAAGGCACTGTATTGGGCCAGCCCATGGATAGGGCGGAAGGGGAGGGGTTTGGGATGGGCAGTGCTGATGTTAAACATGTTCCAATTATTAATCTACCTCCTGCCTCATGTTGTGGTCCTCTCTGGGGTCCCTGAGTTAAAAAAAGAACCAGAGGGAAATCCGGGAGGAGCTAACTAATAAATGCTTCTGATCTTAAAGCCACCGGCTGCCCAGTGAGGGATAGGGAATCTGAAACTAAAGTCAAGACTACATTCCTTTAGATTAAATCACACAATTCTAACATTTCACTACAACTACACATGATACTCAGGTGATGTACCAATCAGGTTAAGACACAAGCAGATAAGGCTTCATTAGTTTCTCAAGTTACAAAACACTGAACTCATTGTGATTGTGCAAAGGAAACATTTTTACATGACAACAGAAAACAAATGATACATCATTTAAGATTGTTGGTTCAGCTTTCTCCTGAAATAATTGACGACATGAAACAAAATTAAATTGCTAACCATTTTAAAAGGCGGCCTACATTAACTAAGACCAAGCGGCCAAGCTAAATGAGAATATTACACAATCAGCACATTTGAATCTTACATGTTAATATCTTTTGAAGCAAGTCATTTAATTATGAAACAATCTTCATCGTAGGATTCTGACAGCAAATGCCCAGGCTGGCTGCAGGCCTTGCATATTTTCCAGATTGGAGATCATGCATTTGCGCCTCATTTTTATTGTGTTGTGTTTATGTGACTGACTGGGTTGCAGGAGCCCTGTCTTCTGGTAGGCCGCACTGTGTCCAAGTCTTGAAAAGTTGCAGGATTGTGGATCCTTCAACAACACAGTTGTTGTGTGAGTTATGATTGTGTGGCAGGATAGAGTGGTTCCCCTGTACTCGCGATGCTGTATGGTGTGATGCATAGAGGAAAATGCAACTGGTCAGTTGTGCTACCCTGCTAGAATAGTGTAGCTGTGATGCAAATAGGTGTGAAGTATCTGGTGCAATGTGGAGCTCGCGACACATGGCGTGTTACAGGTATTGTGGTACTGGGCATGCCATTAGAGGCTTAAGTGGTGAAGAATCCTTGCTGTTCACGTGCTTTGGGAGGCTTGTTGGAGCTTGTGGCTTTCGTAGCACGTCTTCTTTCTGTATGGAGGGAGGTTGGGGATATTCGTATGTGCTCTATATGTCACATGTGTAGAGGCGCTCCAGCCCAGTGGAGAAATGTAGGGAGAAGCATTGCAAGGGGTGTGATGGTAGTCCCTTAAAGACTGCTAGAATCGTCAATGGATATGGTTTGACCAACAAAGATCTACAGATCTTTGTGCGGTGAGTGTGCAGACTTCATCAGAAATTAGGGGCATTATCAGCAACAACCGGCGATAATTATCGCTAAGCGCACTTAGCGCTAGGATAATTATCGCCGGCTAGCGTGGATTTTTATCGCAGAGATAGCGTGCTATTAGCAACGCTTATCTCGAAAGCGATAAAAATCCTAACGCTAACTGCCAAAATGTGAGATTATCGCTGGAAACCCAGCGATAATCTCACAAAGTTTGGCGTTAGCTTGATGATAGGGCCTCACATACTTAGCCATGATATTCACCTTCCATAGGATATCATGGCTAAGTCAGTCGTGAAGCAGGCGTAAGGAAAGTAGTGATAACAGGGGTTATCGCTACTTTTCTTGCCACTATGCTTCATAGCGTGGGGCTTGATGATAGGAGAAATGTCGCTTAGCGACATTTCTCCAGTCATGTCAGGTCAAGAACGCCCACTTTGCATCTCGTTAGAGATGCAAAGCTGGGCGTTAAGAATTCATGCGCTAATGCAAGGTTTCACGCGATGGCATGACCTTGCTGATTAGGCGATAAAATTATCGCCGCTTTTCGGCCGAAAATGGCCGCAAAAGCGGCAATATTTTTCTATCGCCAGCTTGTAGATATGCCCCTTAGTTTCTTATAGCTGCACATAGCTATTAAAGTAGAGCACCTGCTACAAGCATCAAGAAAAGACAAAATGATAGAATATGGCACATTGTGTATTTTTTTTTAATTTTAGAAAAGAAAAAAAAAAGTTCCTTGAACAGTGTTAACTTGGCAACCCCAGAATAGAATAAAAGGTAGCCTAATCAAGCCCCTAATACAGAAACAGTCTTCTCCAGCGAAACATTAAACAATGACAATGTAAAACATATGATTGGAATGCACCAAACGAGAATGAATTCAAGGAAAAACTAGGTTAAGATCATATTTAATTCACGAATTAGGCTTTAGTGTCAGAACCGTATGTGACTAGCAATCTCTAAGTGCGTGAAGCTGTTTGAATGTAGAGCACTTTGGATATGGTAATTCATTTTAATAGGTTTGTGTCAACACAAATTAAACACCGAATATTCCACAACACACGACTATATCAGAGAACATCTTAATTACAATTTTCAAAAATCATGCGTCTTTCCATAAAAGTGAGCTGATTACCCTCAATCTTTCAATACAAAAGCTATGCCATTAAAATAGTAACGAAGTCTGCAAATATTTTAGTGTAATTTGCATTATCCGCAATTGTAAAGATGTGTAAAAAAAAAATTCTTGTATGCTTCTTGCAAATCACCATTTTTGTTTTTCAAAAATAGAAAACCCAAAGTGGGGGAGTCTCTCCCTAGACTTTGTTCTCCTGTTGTGTAATTTGTTTTTTGTTCGGTCTAGGACACACTTTACCCCTCTTTACCCCTGCTAGCCAGAGGTAAAGTGCTTGTGCCCTTCCTTTCACACATGTTAAAAGTGGCACATTTCATTTACTTATAAACCCCTAGTACAGGGTACTACCTCTACCCAGGGCTGGTAAATGTAATGACACTAGTAGGTTGCAGCAATCATTGTGCCACCCACTAAAGTAACACTATAAAAACCAGTCTCTGGTTATGCCCCTGTAGCATAGTGTTTCAGTTTTAAACGTCCTCTTTGCCATGGCAAACTAACCCTTTTGCAGGCATAAACCTTTGTTTGGCTATTTGTAAGTCATTTCTAGGGTAGGACCTAAATGTCCATAAGGCAGTGTGCATGGTATTTAAAAAATAGAGCTTGTATGTTTAATGTTTTTATGTCTTGCCAATTAAACCCCTCCAAAGTTGTTTTTCCCTGCGCCATGGCTAGCACTCACATAGGAAAACATCTGGTTATTTATCCAAGTTTGCACCACTGGAACCAAGGTATACCTGAATAAATAGCCCCAATCAGAGTGTAACCAGTCTTTGGTTGCTTGTGTTTCGTTTCACAGAGGACCTGGCTTTGCAGTTCGGGCTCGACTGTTCCCACTGGAGCAGAATCAGACTAATTTGCAAATGGCTGGGTCTAATTTGAGGTGGCATGGTGGGCAAAAGCACAATGGGTTGAAATGCTACACTGGGGGATTGCCAGTGGTTTGACTTGTTGCAAGCATTCTCCCATCACCTTTTTTGTGTTTGATGTAATGCCCAAAATGTCTGAGGTAAGTCCAGACGTGGGTCCCATGCTCACTGTGTCACTGTAACTAAGCTGCACCCGACTGAGGAGCCCCAATCAAGGCAAAACCAGTCTTGGGTTTCTTGTGTTCCGGTTCAGAGAAGACCTGGCTTGGCAGCTCTGGCAGGACTGTTCCCACTGAAGCAGGATCAGGTTTCATTTCTATATGGCTGGGTCAAATCTGAGGCGTCATGGTGGCCAAAAGAAGGTTGGTCTGGAGTGCTTCTTGGAGCGTTTGCTAGTGGTTAGACGTATTGCAAGCATCCCCCCATCACCTATTGTGTGCTTAATATATTCACTGTGGTCATCTTTTCCAGCAGACCTACAGGGAAGTTAAATAGGTCATATATAGAGCCCTAATCCAATGTCATACCTCTCATACCTAACTCTATATTTTTCAAGACAATGCTGTTTCTGTTGCTTTGAATTGCAATTTAAATGTATTTCCTTCAAATGGGATTTCCTCAATTGGGTTCCTTAAATGTGCGACTTCAGTTTTTGTTTAGAAATGTTACAATTATCTATGGCTGTGACTCATCAATTTATACATAGTTTGTGATGTTCTAATAGGATAAGGAGGTACAACATCTAATCTGTTAATACTGTTCACAATACTGGTTGTGTATGGTATAGCGACTGGAACGTGTTGTTGCTCATTACTGTAAAAAAAAAAAAGCCTGCAAGCTTTCACGCAGCTTTGTTTTTGCAGCCCACTTCTTTTCCCTTCCTATAAATCTTAATAATGTTTCCAATTAGATTTGCTGTGTTTTGAATGAGGCTGGAATATCTAAGTAGAGTATCAAACATGATAGATGATATTTATTGCTGGGAATGCGCTGAAATGTGTAGGCTGTGAGCCATTAAAATGTGATATTTTATAATGCACACTGAAAACAAAGGCTGTAATAAAATCGAATGAGAAGCACCATAAAGTCTAGCATCAATTCTGGGCATTATATTTAGTAAAAAGTGTAGTCCTTGTATCACACAGGGTGAACATGCTTGCCAACAATCAATCCTGATTCCACCAGGGACATAGAAAGAGTTCCATTGGCCCCAATGCAAGCCAGGGAATCGCTACTCCATCACTTGGTATGATTGTAAATAACAGTCACTTATTGTGAGAAGTGGGCCCACAGAACCCTGTGCTACTACACCTGCTGCACCATTTATAGCTACACCGCTGGATGTGAATGCCTAACCCGGGACTGTCTGATGCTATAAATTTCCCTTAAGTGTATTTAATGTACCATTCAGAAATGCTCATTGCCACATAAACCAATCAGCTGCTTCAAGCTCAGACCTTTAGCGGAGCTAACAGCTAAAAGAATGATCACTGAAATTCTTACTAGGGCTCTGTGAAATTATAAATAGGGGTGTGTGAAATTACATCTGTGAGATATATACCATGCCTACACGGGTGGTGTAAAATGTGCCATGCCAACATCACTTGTGCCTTTTGGTATAAAACAAAACAAAACACTTCATTTCCTTGATGTGAGTCAATGTTAAGAATTCCTAGATTCCTCGGAAGTTCCAGTGAGGTCTTGTGTGAAGCTTCAAGCCACTTCAGGGCTTCAGGAGGCCAGATTCTCTCAAATTCCACTCTCTGCCACTCAGTGTACGCAGATTACAAGAATCTGTAGTGCCAGATTCACCCTAGGTGAGGACCCACGGGTCTTGGGGGGGGTGTGCACCGGCACAATATGTCATAAAGTAACCGGGTCCCAAAGCCTCATGGAGGGCTCCCCTGCCTGGGAGTGTGAAGAAACTCTGAAGTGACAGGGCCCCAGGTCATAGCTGTGGTCTGCCCTGGAGCAGAAGCCCCCCTCCTGGGCTCCAATATCCATTCCACTGTGTTGCAAAGTGCCTGGACCGAGGTCCCGCAGCCACTGGGAGGTCTCCCTTGCTTGGCTGGCTTAGGAAGCTCTTACCAGACTCGGAATCAGAGCTCTGGATGGCCTGGGGTTGGAAGCTCCCAGTTCTGGGCTCCATTCCCAGGGCTTCTGTGTTGCAAAGTCCCCACGACGGTATCCTGCTGACAACTTGAGGGCTCCTCTGTGTGACACGGTAAAGGAACTCTGAGTTGGTATGGCAATAGGCAGCGCAGTATCTTGCAGCTACTTCAAACAGTTTAGCTCGATGTTGCAAGGATTGTTTACATACAGAACTGGCCACAAAGACATTGTACATTACCTTGTAGGCATGCCCTGGGCAATCTGATTTCCTTGTTCGAGGAATTGGGGATCCCGCTAGCGGCGGGCAAGACAGTGGGCTCAGCCACATATATGTCTTTCTTGGGGATTGAGATTGACACAGTGGCGGGCGAGTGCAGATTGCTGTCTGACATGGTACAAGCCTTCACCCGAGTGAACGATTCCACCCTGGATCGGGAAAAGGTGACAGTGCAGCAACTTCAGGTCCTCGTAGGGCAGCTAAATTTCACACTATGCATAATTCCCATGGGACGCCCCTTTTCCAGATTCATTGCTAGGTCGAAGGCCAGTATGACACAAAAGCATCACCATACGAGGCTTCGGGCTGAGGGGAAGGAGGACTTGAGAATCTGGTGGGATTTACTCCAGCACTTTAATGGGGTGGTGGTCTGGCCAACCCCTCCGGTATCCAGCAAATCTATAGGCTTGTTCGCGGATGCAGCTGGTAGTGTCAGTTTTGGAGCCATCCTTAGACAACAACGGTGCAGGAGTGAATGACCAGCTGCATGGCGCGAGAGTGGGCTGACAAGGAATGTGGCCTTTTTAGAACTAATTCCTATTGTTGTCGCTCTCACCATCTGGTTCGAATTTTATCAGGCAGTTCAGTGGTCTTTTAGTCAGATAACATGTCAGTTGTGGAGGTTATCAACAAGCAGGGTGCATCTTGTTGGCAGGAATTGAGGCTTGTGAAGCATCTGGTTTTACTGTGTCTTAAATTGAATGTGGTATTTAGTGCCACGCATATTCCAGGTGTTAATTACCAAGCAGCTGACGCTCTGTCTCACTCCAAGTTGCAGGAATTTGAGAGGTTCCACCCACAAGCAGCAGCCCAGATGACTGTGTTCCTGACATCTCTTTGGAGGATTGGAGTCCCGCCTTATCACATTTAGTGGGAGCCTCGCTAAGCGAGCGCACCCGGAAGGCGTACCAAAAATGCTTTAATTCATACAGTATTAGGTAAAGTGTGCCAACAAGGGATTTTATTCAGGAAAGCTGATTTTTCACCAGTTATCTTTATAACAATTCTTTGATAGTTCACTGTTAGCAAAATCATGAACCAGCAGTCAAATGAATTAAATGAATTGTGCAATAAATGCAAAGAGGATTAAAACAACAGAACAAACACGGGTATATCTTATAATCAATGTATGAATATATTTTCACTTGTAAATCAAAACTTAGCAGGGTACAATCAAAAGTGAAGTAAATTCAATATATACACATGAGAAAGGTACAGTGTAATCTAACCTATATTTCATGAGTAAAGAAATCCATTCCTTATTCACTTGGAGAAGTGCCAAATATCCTGATAAATAAAACAGTCACTTTGGATATATCAATTATTGAGGAAATGGACAGTACAGTCGACGTTTCGGTCTTCTGTGATGTAAATCCCTCAGACCATCTTCAGGACAAAAGAAACTGCATATAGCAATGACCCTTTTGATAAAAAAGCCAATCTTCGAACGTTTTTGCCAGAATAGATCAATTACGAGGATACTCACTAGTGCTCCTTTCCTCAATCAGTTATATCGGTTGCCAGAAGAATATTATCTACTTCGTATGACATATGAATTGATCTTGTCGTTCAATATTTGTATCAGCCAATATTTCAGACCAGCAGACGGACAAAACGGGCAGCAATTTCCCAAGTGAGACGGTATTGTCGATACAATACCGTCTCACTTGGGTAATTGCTGCCCGTTTTGTCCGTCTGCTGGTTTTTGCTAAAAGTGAACTATCAAAGAATTGTTTTAATTATAACTGGTGAAAAATCAGCTTTCCTGAACAAAATCCCTTGTTGGCACACTTTACCTAATACTTTCATAATTGCCCAAGCCTGCAAGGGTATATTGGGTTGTCCCACCCTAACATTTCATTAATTCATACAGGGCCTTCGTGCAGGAGCATGGGGTTATGGACTCATTCTCACCAAGGCCCACATACAGCTTCCTGCAGTCATTAAGGTCATAGGGAAGGCCGGTATCATATGCAAGGGCTCATTTGGCAGCGATTGGTTTCTATGCCAAGCTATGAGGCATACGTGATGTAGGCAGTTCCTTATTAGTAATGAAGGCCTTGGCAGGCTAGGCCAGGCTGGAGGAAGCAAGAAGAGATGGAAGGAGACCAATGGATGTGTGAGTTCTGGGCAGCATGTTAGCCAGTCCCCATTTGGTGTGTACTTCACCTTACAAGGTAACTTTGTTTGCAGCAGCATTCTCTGTGGCATTCTATGGAGCTTTTAGAGTTGGTTAGTTAGTGCGGTCATCAAAATCTGATCATGGGGTCTGCAGTTCTTTGACACTAAAGTTCATCCTGACTGACTCTCACTCAAATTGCGTAGGTCCAAGACTGAGCTCACAGGAAGGGGTGTGATATTCCGATTTCGGCCGGCTCAGGGTTCTGGAGTATGCCCTGTTATGCTGATGGGGGAAAACTTGTCTATCCATTCACAGGTGCGTGCCTCCACTCTTTTTGTCCATGCTTATGGGGATTGCCTTTTAAAATTTCAGTTAGCAGCCGTATTTAGTACTCTTGACAGTCTGGGGTTGGACCCAGTCTGTTACTCATCTCGTTCTTTCACAAATGGGGCAGTGTCCTTTGCAGCTGGGTGGGGTTGTTGGAGGACGATGTTAAACGCAATTTACTGGTGGTCCTCACCCTGTTTTAAGCATTACATACGACCTGAGTTATTCTAATTGCTTGCTTAACAGTTTGCACGCCATTGCATTTCTCAAATTTGTGTCTCTTTTCTTCAGCACCATGCCTCCCAAGGTGGTACTGGTGCTGGGCCACTCCTTTATGCGACAAGCCGCTTAGCAGTTGCAGGAACAGGGTATGTTGAAACCGGTGAGTTTGTACAACGTTTTCTTTCATTGGCATGGTGTAGGCGGCCTGCAGATTAAGCAGCTTCACTAGTTGGTGGAAGAGACAGGGAGCCACGAGAACCAGAGTTCCCTGACTTGATTATCTTGCACATCGGGGTAATGATATGGTTGAGCTAGGACACAGGGCTGACAGGGAGGCATTGTTGTCAGAATTCACATGGTTGGGTAAGACCTTACCCGGAGCACGGCTCACTTAGTCTCACATGATTCCGCGGCACAAGTAGGGACATGGATGAGGTTGAGAGCTTTGAATGTATCCGTCAGGTGCCTCAATGCAGAGATAGACAAGTTGTGCCTGGGGCTGGGTCGGCTCAGGCACATACCCCACAGGTTGCTCAGGGTGGACACCGTTTCATCGGGATGGTGTCCACCTGTCAGACATGGGCACAGATCTGTTCATCAACGGAATCTGGGCCTTTGTGCGCGACTTGTTTTTTGGTGGGGTGGGCAAAGGACTGGCTGGCCCTGGTTGCCCTTGTGGCGGTAAGGTGAACACCTAGATCGCTTTACAACATCAAGGGGAGTCCTCCAACACACTCCCTAGGGCAGCACTGAGGGGGCAGACAGCATGCTGACCCCGTAGAGAATGTTTACACAGGCTTGAGGCAAGGGCGCTCCGTTAGGCATTCTAGGGCATGGGACTGTGGCCTCTGGTTATACCCTATGAGCCCCATGGATGGCCTAGTGTTTGGAAGGGTGGGTCTCTAGGGTTGCGGACAAGGATCAGATGGCTGGGAACCACCCCTCATGGATGCAGGTGGGATACACCTGCCTAGTTCACCCTGTGGCACAGGCTGACTGGTTCCTTAGTGCTAGAAAGGATAGGTGACCCTCAAAAGCATCATGGAACTGTCTTCTCTAATTGCCACAAATAATTAATCATGTTTTACCTAAATTGTTTTGTGACTAAAAAGATAATGATTGTAAATAGGTTCTTGGAAAATCTTATAGGATGTTGATTCCATGTTGTTATGATTTCGAGGATTAAACCATAATATCATGTTTTGTTGTGCGTTTTGTAATAAACATGGCCTCTTTTTCTCCCAAACACTTGTCTGTCAATCATTGACTCGTGGGGTTTTGGGGATGGGTGACAGCACGACTTTGGGGATCTGGGTTCTACTATCAAAGATCACTTGTCTGTCAGGAGCATGCTGTAGAGGAGGTGGCTGGCTCACAAGAGTGTGAGTGCAGTGCAGTGTTGGACTCCATCTAACAACAATAAGGAAAGGGTACTTGAACTTTTGCAATCCAAAAGAGGAAAACAAAAACCTGTAATTCCATCCAAGCAGAAGGACAACATGCATCCGCCCATACTACTAAATTATCCAATTTGGTGTAACTATTGAAAATGAGGAAGGTACCTGTAAGGGAGGCGGGACCTGGGGAGTTAAGTGGGAGGCACCCCTGGTGTGTCAAGTGAGTAGGCATTGGTCGCATATCTAGTCTAGTGAAGTACAACATAGCAACTAATTATGCATTAATAACAACAGTTGACCTTCAGGAGAAAGGGAGGGAAAAATGGGGAGAGAGGAAGGCATATTACAGTATATATCACCCACCACTGCAGTGCATGCAGTAACATAGTGTGGGGTCAAAAGCTGGATAATAAGGATGAACAGTACATTCAAATGGGGGACTCTGGCTGCAGCAGCTAGTTTGGGTGCAGCTTGGATTATGTCACCGGCTGTTTACAGGGTTACTTCAGGAGCCATCATGGAGTCGGCTTCAGAGGGCCCGTTACTCGAATAGCTGTCGACACTGCCAGCTTATGTGAGTTCATCATCTAGGTCTGATATTTGAGCTGTTTTACTGATGGCTGCCACTGTTTGAAGGACTCTGCTCTAGTCTAAGATTATGTGTTTCAGGTCACAGGCATTGTCCAGTAAGGGAAGTGTGTTCCTGCGGCCCAGCCGCTCCATCTGCAAACTGATGACCTACCATGAGACCCAGCAGTATTCTGTGGAGGTAAGTTCCAGCGACTCAGGTCCACTGACTCGAGCCACTCCCAGGCGGCCACGATGGTGTAAAAGAACCTTGTTTTTCCATTCAATGCAACTCATAGGCGTGCTGAAAAAAGGAATAAGTATTGCAGGTTCAGCATGCACAGTCAACGCTTTACAGCCAAGAAGGAGTTCCTCTGTCTCTGCATCACAATAGTATAGTCTGGGACTAGCATTACGTGAGCATTTTTGACTGTGATATTTGAGAGTGCCTCCCTCAATATAGAGTCCCCGTTGACATAATTAAGTAGTCAGAACACAACTGGTCTCGGATTAGATCCAGGCGGGAGAGAATGTGCCGGGACCTTGTAGGCGCGTTCTATGGAGAAGAACGGTGACAGCGCTTCTGACTGAATCAGTTTGTGTATCGAGCGCTCTATGTACGCAACACTGTCTCGTCCTTCCTCTCCCTCCGGCAATCCCACCATGTGGATATTGTTTCGTCAGGAGCGACTCTCAACATCATCCACTCTGCATTCCAATATGTACACGAGGTCAGTCAGTGCCTGCATAGAGGTCCCCATTTTGCGGGTACTGTGGGCGAGATCATTGATGGTGTGCTCCATGGAGAGGGTTTTCTGAACTCATTTCTGATGAACTGTGTTAGAAATGGGATTTCTGGTTGGCTAGGGCTTGGGCCAAAGCCAGGCAGAAACCACCACTCTAGACAGGGCTGGGGAGTTACACGCCAAAGATAACCCCTGCTCACCCCCTTGGTAGCTTGGCACGAGCAGTCAGGCTTATCCCGGAGGCAATGTGTAAAGAGTTTGCGCGCGCACACAGCAACAACACCCTAGGCCCACCACAAAGGAAACTCCACACAAGGTTATATATAAAAATAGCCTTTGTATTATAATAAACACATTAGATGATAATCACATAATTTACACTGTGCCAACTGGCACTGGGCAGAATTTTGCAAGGGACTATTTACACGAGACAGGGCCACATGGACCACTGTCAGAATCAGCACAAATCACCAATTGTACATGTAGGACATATATTAACTGTAGCACAAATTATCACTGTAGAGCACAACCAGTAACTACTGGCGCAATAATGACCTCAGCGTCATCACACTTACATCAGGTATAAAACCTATCCTGCATCCATCACAGGGGCATAAACACATTATGCAATTTCTCATAAGTCTAACACATTAGACCCTACCACCTAAGGATAACTACACTAGGGGCTTACATCACACAGGGAAGTATAATCTCCCTAACATCAACCTAAACAGGTGAAACAGCCTCACAATCATAAGACCACATTTGGAGGTATAACACAGGATGCATAAAACATACTACATGAATTACATTTCCTAGCACCAAAAGCAATAATATATGAAGCACAATAACACCTAAATCACATTAGGGTCCAGGTTGCGCCAGAACCTAAACGTAGCAGCTGCCCACTACTTGCTGGGCAGCTGGGGACAAGAACAGGGCCTAAACACTGCAGCTGGCACTAAGTGCTGCGCAGCTGGGAAGTCACATGAGGCAGGGGCTCTCAATGGCCCTTGAAATAATGCCAAAACGTTGGAGCCACCTAGGCTCTAAAACAACATGTCCCCCAGTACTGTGGAGCGCACTGGCGCTCTTAGAAGGAAATATGCCCCCAAAACGTTGCAGCTGACCCCTGCAAAGTGGGGCCGCTGGAGAACACTGGCCAGTATGGGGCAATGCGGGCCCTTGGGACCCCCCTAGGGCCCTTTAAACCAAGACGGCCCACGTTGGAGCGCCGTAGCGCTCAAAACAAACATGCCCTCATAGCGTTGGAGCTACACGGGGCTCTTAAGATAAACATGCCCCATAGCGTTGGAGCCATCTGGGGCTCGTAGAATAATGATGCCCAACGTTGGAGCGCACCACTGCCAGACGGGGCCGCTCTGACTCTGTACAGCCGTCAGGGTAAGGTACGGGCACCACTGGGGCCCTTTAAACAAATATGCTCCCGTTGGAGCGGCCCTCTGTCAGGTGGGGCTGCTCAGAAGTTAGACACCTGCACCGATCTCACCTCCCCTCAGCCATCCCACTCACCGGGCTCTCTTTCGACTGGGGGGGGGAATCTCCTCTTCTCTTGGCAGGCAGGACCGGCAGCACTTCTCATGCGGCGCGGGGCTTCCCTCACTCCTGGGAGCCCCGCGCTGCCATCTTCACCCGTGCCCCCTCCTGGGACCCGGGACTTTATCTCTCGGCTCTGGGAGGCGGGGTGGGCTCCCGTCCTCCCTCGTGTCATATGCTTCGGAGCTCCCAGCGGCTCACGGGAGCCCCGCACCGACGCGCACAGCTTCCGGTCCTGCCGCGGCCCCTCCCCCGTCACAGGCGGACTTGCCTGACTTCCGGGGCGGCCGCGGCGGGACCCAGAGCGGCAATCTCGGTGGCAGGCAAAGTCGCGGGGTGGGCACCCCTTTGCACCCCAAGGCCGGCAAAGTCGCGGGGTGGGCACCCGCGCACCAAACATAACAATAAGTGGCCATAAGCGGGGTGGGCTCCCGCATCAATCCTGCCAACACCACGCAGACGCAGAGTGGGCACCTGCGCACCAAAGGCAAACGACCAGCGGGGTGGGCACCCGCAAGGCACACAATGAGGGGAGGATCCCTACGCTGGGGATTCCCTCCAAGGAGACCGCAGCCCAGCGCTGCAGGGAGAAAGTAAAGCACTCCCTAGAGAGTAAAATCAAGCGCTCACCAGGCGCTAGGGCTAAGTTCCTTGGGGAAAACGAAATGGAGCACCAAGCTCCTAGCAAAGACGTCTTCAGGGCAAAAGGGGCAGGCAGGGCCCAGGGAGGCCAGCCCTCCCCTGGGCCCCCAGCAGCAGCACGCCCTGCAGGATCAGCACCCAAGTACAGAACATCTTCATGGGATCACAGCCCCTTTTATACACCAAATCCTTTGTCTCCAAAGGTGCAGGGAAGGGGACGAACCAGATGCAACTGGTTCCTGAGCACTTTGTTTTGCTCAGCCCCTCTCCCTATTCACAGGACAGGCCAGGGACATTAGACGCACCACAGGGGGTGGAGCCAGCATTGTGTGGGGAAAGCCCAGCCCTATTCAGGTCCCAGGTGCTCTCCTCCCACCCATCTGGCTGCTGACCTCCCCATTCACTACTGGGTGACTCATCCTGACTCTGGGGATTCCCTAGCCCATCACATGCCCTCAGCCAGCCAATTTCCAGACAAGGCACTCATCTCACACTGCACACAGAAATGCCAACTTCTAGAAGTGGCACTTCCACACTAGGTACATTGATGCCGCACACATCATCGCGCAGCATTTCATCACACGAGTCCGCACATACCAAACTCGCACCTGCACTCCCCACGCATCAGGAACTACCAGGGACACATACATTCCCCCATGCATTCCTATGGGAGGGCAGGCCAACCTCACTACACGCACGCACGCACTTTATCCTGGGACACAGTGGTAAAGTGCGCAGAAGCCAAAAATCACTAAAATCACAATAAAAAAGCAAAAAGTTCAGGGGTGAACTTGCCAGAAGGGCCAATTCCAACACAACCCCCTTTCAGCCAAAACGCAGGGTAGACCAATCACCACCGTGATGGGCTTCCCTGCTTTGGGCGATAGAACACGGATGCGGGCCCGCACGGCAGGGACACCCTCCGGTTCTACGCCACTCTGAACCAACGTGGTTCCCTCTGAAACAAACTCTCAGGCCCAACTAGGCTACCCCATTGGTACTCCCTAGTTGTCCATGGCCAGGACCAGGCCCCAGGCCACCCAGATACCACTGGTCCTTGCCAAACCACAGAGTGGGGGGTAGTAACCCCTGGCATAAAAGCCATTCTCCACTCTACCTCTCAGTGTAGTTCCAAACTACCACTGATCCTTTAACCGAGGGTCCGCGCCCTCAGGTTGACCAGAGGTCACGGGCAAGAATGTCCCACCCTACCTCTACTTCTGGGGTTCCGCACCCTCCCAGGGAAGCACCCACCAGAACACCACTCTTCCACCAGTTCAGGACCTCTCTCCATCACTGGTCTACCACCTGGGATCTGGAGACTCTTGTCTTCGGAAAAACAAAGCACACAGCACCGTTTCTCTTCAAGCGGGGGGGACACAGCACACAGCAAAGTCCCTTAGTCCTCTACCTCAGCAGAAACAACAAACTATAGGTTAGCCCCCAGACACACATCAATGGTGGCACTCAGCGTCGAAAAACAGTCCTGAGACCCTGGGGAGGCGATGCGACAACCCAGCTGCATACAGCGGGCGTGTGCGACGAATCGGGTCTGTATGGGGAGTGAGGCGATACTTGTATGGATTCCAAGGCGTAGCTTTTCCTAAGTCTATTCAGCTGTTCTCTTTGGCAGGGATTCCCCCTCAGCCTCAAAGTTTCCAAGCCTCCCAACCTAGGGTCTAAACCCTAAGGTTGCACCGGGTCAGAGGCGAGGGCGCCCTCCCCCTGCACCCCTTTCCAGAGTTCTGCACCCTCCCACCTAGGAGCGGTACCCCTGGAAGACGAACCGGTCAGGACACTGATTACAGATGCCCTTCCCTCCAGGTCAGGCTGAACCTGAACCTGGCCTCCCCAACCTCGGGGCTTAACCCTTTGGTCAGACAATTGCCCAGCGAACCAGGACTTCCGGGGGAGCACGCATGCCCCTCCTTGAGGGTGACACATAACTAATGGGTCGTGTGACAGTCTGCCTGGCTCTAATCTCGCGACCTCCTGTCCACCTGACAGGGCGCAGAGATCCCCCAGGACAGAATTGGCATCACCATGGTCACTCATTGGTTGCTCAGCCCTTCTGGCTGGCCCCTGACCCAATGGCTCTTCCACTGGGGACTCTTTCCCCCTCTCACTCCTCAACCAGGACTTCTGCACCCTCCACTTAGGAGCGGTACTGCCCAACATCAGGACCCCTGGAGCTCTGGTTACAGACACTCCACGTCCTCTAGACACTGGAAGATCCTCCTCAAATGACCTACAAGTACAGCCTAGGCCCCCGACCTAGCGCTCCCTTAGGGAACCCTCCAGGCCCTGAGACGGGGTTTCGGACCACCGTGGGACACACCGTCCCACACTCACTTCATCTCCACTGAGACCGGATGTGAGCCCCTACACCCCTACCATTCCACTGGAACCTAGCTGGGCTACACTGAACCTCTTCCCCCACACAGGAACAGAAAATACCTAAGCCAATACTTTTGGAATAACTCCCCAATGCCTCTGCAAGACCTCTAGCACACAGCCAGAGGTCCACCTTCCATGCAAGCTCCTTATCACAAAAATAACTCACACTCCTTTGTCCACTGCAATACATCACTCATCCACACATGCCCCCCCCCCCAGACTGGTGGGACAGTTCCTCACTGCCCCTGAGTCTCAACCTGCACCCCTCTTACTGAGTACCAGGTACCATACTCTGGGAACGGGAATGGGGCTTCCTGCACTGGACACACTTCTGCTGCCACCACTGGATCCCACCCTTACTGGTGAATCCAGACACTCACACTACGCTCAGCTAGCTGTTTCTCCTCCACACTCCCTCTCTTCCCTCCTATTTACCCACACCTCTGGGGACAGGAACAGGGATTGGGCACTGGACCCAGCAAGGGACTCCCTGTCTATGGGAACCTCCCCACCTACTGGCATCCCGCCCTGTCATTTTCTCTCTTCTGCCACACAACATAAAGGCGCAGAAAACACCATTTAAAAATGACACTCTTGAGGAGAAAACAAAATCATAAACAATAATCCCCAACATGTGACTATCTAAAATGCAGAGTTTTGTAGTGTAGCCAGTTGTCGCTGTGGTACTACGCAAATGCAAGTCCTAATCCCACCGCTGCCACCAATAGTAGAAATGGGATTTTTGGTTGGCTAGGGCTTGCGCCAAAGCCAGGCAGAAACCACCACCCTAGTCAGGGCTGGGGAGTTACACGCCAAAGATAACCCCTGCTCATCCCCTTGGTAGCTTGGCACGAGCAGTCAGGCTTATCCCGGAGGCAATGTGTAAAGCGTTTGCGCGTGCACACAGCAACAACACCCTAGGCCCACCACAAAGGAAACTCCACACAAGGTTATATATAAAAATAGCCTTTGTATTATAATAAACACATTAGATGATAATCACATAATTTACACTGTGCCAACTGGCACTGGGCAGAATTTTACAAGGGACTATTTACACGGGACAGGGCCACATGGACCACTGTCAGAATCAGCACAAATCACCAATTGTACATGTAGGACATATACTAACTGTACATAAGGAAGAGACAAACCGAGCAACGTAGCTCATGTATCGAAGATCTAGTAACAAACAGATGTCCAAAGAGTAATCGTTTCTTCTTCTTTATTCCAATCGTATGTACATATGGTCCACGCTTGTGCCTTCAACAAGCGTCTTCAAACAAAGCCAAAGCCAACACGTGTTTCGTCCTAAAGGCTTTCAACCCAGGACTTCATCAGGGCTAGAAACAAAGCATAGGCTACATTTATTTACATAATACAAAGTAATACACATGTGGTAGTAAATAAAAACATATCTTGTTCCTTCACCACATGAGTAGACAAGGAGGATCAAAAGAGGAAGATAATCGTACATATGTGTCGTACACCCCAGGTAAAGAGAGTCGTCAACGACATTAATTTTTTATGAAGTAATTATGAGTAGCAAAAAAGAAGCATATCACCAATCACCCGAATTAGGTGCAAGTAAGTAAAAAGAAGAAAAGGGTAGGTAAACTACAGTACCATAAATACCCATGGGAAATGCCATACTAATCCCTAAAGTTAAGGATTCAAAGAAAAAAGTGAAAAAGAAAAGGAAGAAGACGGCAAGGTTACTGACTAAGATTAGCCAGCATAAGTTATAAATAATAACCATGCATCAGTACTGTAAGAGTAAAGTGCACTCGTGTACTACACTTACCCACTCAAACAAACCAGTATCAGAAAAGTGGAAAAGGAAAGTCTTCTATCTCTGAAAAGTCAGAAGATACAAAGACTCACATAAATATATCCTAACAAACGTATTAAACAACCGACTCAACATCTACGTAATCTAATCCCATAGTTATATAAGGTGACACTTATTACACGGACAAATCTAAATTCTTTAATCAGTTCAAACTAAAGGTTAAAGGAACGCATGTACCTTAATAGATAAGTAGATCGGTAGCTTCAAAGCGTCATCTTTCGATTCCAAAGTAAATGCTTCTTATATTACGGCAAAATCGTAGCCTTATTGTCCTAACGGGTATAATAAAAGAAAAGGTCCCAAATTAGTCAGAAAAGCTGCCCCTAGTGATATGCATAGGTTATTATATTTATGTATCGAAACAAACTGTCTAGGAGTAAGAGAAACTCCTAGCAGGATAAGCGGAATAAAGGTGTACATCTCCGTGTAGCTTGTATTCATAATAACAAAAGAAGAGCCAAAAGGAATATCACGGCTCCAATTGCATATCAGATAAACATGTATTATGCTCATAATATTCGTTACTAAAGGATAAGTAAAGTTCTAAGGTTAACGAAAACCAATAAATAAACAGACCCAATATTCACGATTAACGGCTGGTACTTCTAGTATGCCTAACGAGACAAGAGTCCTCATAAATTAGTCCAAAACATACGCAACGTAATACCCTCATTTACCTTGAACTGACTAGCAGAAATCCGCAATCTGGATCCCTCGTTCAAAAATCGGGGTCTAGCCCGCGCGCCATATTGTGACGGGCTTAAATAGTATCACGGGAAGTATGGAAATAGACAATGGAAAAAGAAGAACGGGCCGGTGTAAAAGCACCTTACCGAGAATAGGCGCCATATTGGAATGGCTAAATATAACACCACGAGGAGAATATACTTACGTATCTGTAGTAAAATCAGCGAAAAAGGCTTACTGTAGAGAAATCTAAATTAACGCCACCTTGTACTTAAATTATTAGCGTTATCTTGTAATCATACTTGAGAGTTAATGAAATAAAGTGATTAACATAAATATGAGTTCAATATTTAAAATTTAAAGGAATTATTAATCGTGAGTAAATAGAGATTACAAAATAATGAAAAAAAATAAGGTTAAGGGTTAGTTGAGGAAAAACCCTAGAGAGAAGGAAAAGGGAAGACACAGGGCCATATGTAGGTAGCCTAACATTTACCACTTCATAAATACCGAATTTTACCGATTCGGTATTTATGAAGTGGTAAATGATATGTAGGTAATCCATCGGTAATATTTACCGATTCGAAATGGGTCGGTAATTTAGAATCAGTATTTACCGATTCGGTAATGGTAACTGGCTTCCCATTGATTCCTATGGGCCAGGAGGCCCATAGGAATCAATGGGAAGCCAGTTACCATTACCGAATCGGTAAATACCGATTCGGCAATGGGGGGAGCACAATCAAGGGTGGCAGGGTGTCACAGTGACACCCTGTTGCACCCCTGATTCCTGCATGTGTGCACATGTGGCACACATACATGCCCTAAGGGCATTTATGTCTGCCACATTGCACACTTCAAAGTGCAAAAAAATGCTTTTTTACAGCTATTCGTCATTTACCACCAACTTTTAGTTGGTGGTAAATAACGAATCCCCACAACAACCACACACTCCCCCTACATATCATTTCAGGATTCGGTATCTACCGAATCGGTAAAATTACCGAATCGGTAATTTTACCGATTCGGTAAATTACCGAATCCTGAAATGTGCCCCCTACATACCAAAAGCCTGAATACCGGTCGGTAACGGGATATTTACCGAAAATCGGCCGTTACCGACCGGTATTGGGCTTCCTACATATGGCCCACAGTGAGGTAAAAGTAAGCAAGAAAAGGCTCATTAAAACATACATCTAGTCATAATGCGAAACCAATATTGTTCATACTGTTTGAACCATTGGAGGAGTCACCATATGTCCTTACTGTTACAATATTCTAATATGGTTATAATGTTTAAACATTAGTTACTAGAATATAGTATATAACACATTACAGTTGGTAACCGGGTTGACATCATATTCATAACAGGGAGAAGAGACTAAGTTCACAACAAGATCATAAGCCCAGGAAATATTGCAGTTCATTATCAATATTAATTCCCTTACCTACTGCTTGCAATTTCAGGATCCAACGTGCCTCCATCTGGCGCAATCTTAGTTCTCGATTGCCGCCCCTTACATCTACTGGCACTGTCCCGATAGCATGAAATTTAAACGACAAATGTTTCTTTTGTTCCGGACACTCCAAGGCATGATGTACAATTGGATATCTGTCATCCATGTTTTTTAGCGCTCTGAAATGAAATGGCACTGGGCAGAATTCTACAAGGGACTATTTACAAGGGACAGGGCCACATGGACCACTGTCAGAATCAGCACAAATCACCAATTGTACATGTAGGACATATACTAACTGTAGCACAAATTATCACTGTAGAGCACAACCAGTAACTACTGGAGCAATAATGACCTCAGCGTCATCACACTAGCATCAGGTATAAAACCTATCCTGCATCCATCACAGGGGCATAAACACATTATGCAATTTCTCATAAGTCTAACGCATTAGACCCTACCACCTAAGGATAACTACACTAGGGGCGTACATCACACAGGGAAGTATAATCTTCCTAACATCAACCTAAACAGGTGAAACAGCCTCACAATCATAAGACCACATTTGGAGGTATAACACAGGGTGCGTAAAACATACTACATGAATTACATTTCCTAGCACCGAAAGCATTAAAATATGAAGCACAATAATACCTAAATCACATTAGGGTCCAGGTTGCGCCAGAACCTAAACGTAGCAGCTGCCCACTACTTGCTGGGCAGCTGGGGACAAGAACAGGGCCTAAACGCTGCAGCTGGCACTAAGTGCTGCGCAGCTGGGAAGTCACATGAGACAGGGGCTCTCAATGGCCCTTGAAATAATGCCAAAACGTTGCAGCTGACCCCTGCAAAGTGGGGCCGCTGGAGAACACTGGCCAGTATGTTGCAACGCGGGCCCTTGGGACCCCCCCCGGGGCCCTTTAAACCAAGATGGCCCACGTTGGAGCGCATTAGCGCTCAAAACAAACATGCCCTCATAGCGCTGGAGCCACACGGGGCTCTTAAGATAAACATGCCCCCATAGCGTTGGAGCCATCTGGGGCTCGTAGAATACTGATGCCCAACGTTGGAGCGGCCCGCTGCCAGGCGGGGCCGCTCTGACTCTGTACGGCCATCAGGGTAAGGTATGGGCACCACTGGGGCCCTTTAAACAAATATGCGGCCCTCTGTCAGGTGGGGCCGCTCAGAAGATAGACACCTGCACTGATCTCACCTCCCCTCAGCCCTCCCACTCACCGGGCTCTCTTTCGACGGGGAGGGAATCTCCTCTTCTCTCGGCAGGCAGGACCGGCAGCACTTCTCATGCGGCACGGGGCTTCCATCACTCCTGGGAGCCCCGCGCTGCCATCTTCACCCGGGCCCCCTCCTGGGACCCGGGACTTTATCTCTCGGCTCTGGGAGGCGGGGTGGGCACCCTTCCTCCCTCGTGTCATACGCTTCGGGGCTCCCATCGGCTCACGGGAGCCCCGCACCGACGCGCACAGCTTCCGGTCCTGCCGCGGCCCCGCCCCCGTCACAGGCGGACTTGCCTGACTTCCGGGGCGGCCGCAGCGGGACCCAGAGCGGCAATCTCGGCGGCAGGCAAAGTCGCGGGGTGGGCACCTGCGCACCCAGAGGCCGGCAAAGTCGCAGGGTGGGCACCCGTGCACCAAACATAACAATAAGCGCCCATAAGCGGGGTGGGCTCCCGCATCAATCCTGCCAACACCACGAAGACGCATGGTGGGCACCTGCGCACCAAAGGCAAACGACCAGCGTGGTGGGCACCCGCAAGGCACAAAATGAGGGGGGGATCCCTACGCTGGTGATTCCCTCCAAGGAGACCGCAGCCCAGCGCTGCAGGGAGAAAGTAAAGCACTCCCTAGAGAGTAAAATCAAGCGCTCACCAGGCGCTAGGGCTAAGTTCCTTGGGGAAAACGAAATGGAGCACCAAGCTCCCAGCAAAGACGTCTTTAGGGCAAAAGGGGCAGGCAGGGCCCAGGGAGGCCAGCCCTCCCCTGGGCCCCCAGCAGCAGCACGCCCTGCAGGATCAGCACCCAAGTACAGAACATCTTCATGGGGTCAAAGCCCCCCTTTGATACACCAAATCCTTTGTCTCCAAAGGTGCAGGGAAGGGGCGAACCAGATGCAACTGGTTCCTGAGCACTTTGTTTTGCTCAGCCCCTCTCCCTATTCACAGGACAGGCCAGGGACATTAGACGCACCACAGGGGGTGGAGCCAGCCTTGTGTGGGGAAAGCCCAGCCCTATTCAGGTCCCAGGTGCGCTCCTCCCACCCATCTGGCTGCTGACCTCCCCATTCACCACTGGGTGACTCATCCTGACTCTGGGGATTCCCTAGCCCATCACATGACCTCAGCCAGCCAATCGCCAGACAAGGCACTCAACTCACACTGCACACAGAAATGCCAACTTCTAGAAGTGGGACTTCCACACTAGGTACATTGATGCCGCACACATCATCGCGCAGCATTTCATCACACGAGTCCGCCCATACCAAACTCGCACCTGCACTCCCCACGCATCAGGAACTACCAGGGTCACATACATTGCCCCATGCATTCCTATGGGAGGGCAGGCCAACCTCACTACACGCACGCACTTTACCCTGGGACACAGTGGTAAAGTGCGCAGAAGCCAAAAATCACTAACATCAGGTCACAATAAAAAAGCAAAAAGTTCAGGGGTGAACTTGCCAGAAGGGCCAAGTCCAACAATCTGCAAGTAATAAGGTTTGGTCAGTCACCACACTATTAATCTTGCTTTTAAGTGAAGTTCTTGTTTGATCCAGGATGGTTCCGAGTTGCTCCACTGCCTCTAGAACCATTTCTAGTTTGCACCCAATGGCAGTAGAGGAGTTTGAATTATCTGTCGCATCTGATTGATTTTTTGAGGTGGTCACATTTGGGGCCGTGCCACCTGCTCCAAATCTTAGTCGGCAAATGATGCCAGGCACGAGGGGAGCTTCTTCTGCATGGGACAGGCAGGTAAGGGGTAGAAGCAGGTGGAAGTAGCAAGCAAGTCCTCCAGCTGCAACTGATCAGGTGCTACCTCCATGTGCACCTTCATGGAAACTGTGGTGCATGCCTGTTCAGGGAGGGCTCAAAGGTGGTGGCTAGTACAGGCTGGCATGAGGTGTCATGAGTCCAGGGATCAAGCACACACAATGAGCCCCCAGGGCCCCCCCAACAGCAGGTGGGTGCCATACTCATTGTGTGGCACACGATGAGTATGGCACCCGTAACTCCTGCAGGAGCATCCCAATGTCAAGGGTTGCTTACCTGTTCTTCACTCTGTGCAGGAGTGCTACCAGCCTCGAGGATGAACAGTCCCGAGGGGCACCTTAGTCGCCCACCAGTCCAGCAGTGCAGGTAAGGCAGCAGCAGAGTTCGTGCCTCGGGGTCTGCCCTGTCAGCGGCACCTCCCCTCAATAGTCACCCCCCTCCTTGCTATAGACCCCAGCTGTTTGCAGCATGGTCTCGGACACGTCACCTTTTCCCCACCAGCCAGTCCCCCAGGATTTTGGTACTGTGCTCTGAGGGAGAATAGGGGATATTGCACTATTTTCTTATGTTTGATGGTGCACTTAACAGGGGATTAATATCAGATAATTGGGGCTCCTTGCTGGAGTCTTGTTAAGGCATGTCTTGCATTTTGACTTTCTAAGCCACGCCTCCTCCAAGTAGGGACCCTTCCTTCTTGTCAGGGTAAGGGATTACACATCAAAGATAACCCCATTGGTAGCTTGGGATCGGCAATCTGGCCTATCTCAGAGGCAATGTGTAAAGCATTTGTACATAAAACACACAGTAACACAGTGAAAACACTACAAAAGGACACCACACCAGTTTATAAAAATAACCAATCTTTATCTAAACCAAACAAGATCAAAACGCCAAAGATCCAACATACAGAAGTAGAAATATCCTGTTTTAAAGGTTTAACCAGTTCTATCCATAGAACTATATAGATGCAATGATTTTAGCACAAAGTACCTTTGATGCGTCAAAATCCGAGGTGAAAAAACAGCCGCAGAGGAGGGAAGGGTCAGGAAACACAGGGATGCACCAATTCTTGAGTGTCAGGAGAATTGAGGCACCAGTTCTGCTGCATGCAGAAGAAGTGTTGCATCGATTACTTACTGCGAGATAAAACCATGTATCGAATTTCAAAAGCGGTTTCTTTCTGTGGGGGGATGGAACTGGAAGCTTGGTGCAGAGGTACGATATGTAGAAAATCCTGGAGCACTGGGGCGATGTGGTGATGATGCTGGTGCTGCGTTTATTTTTTGGCTGCACCATGAAAATACATTGGTTTCTCAACCACATGGCAAGCTAGTGGCTAGAAAAACTGTGCTGAAGTGGGATACTTAGGTTTTCAGTCTTTGAAGCAGCCAAACCACCTCCAAGGTGCCAGAACTTGAATTGGCACCACTTGGCAGATCAGAACTCCCAGCAGAGGAGTTCAGAGGGCTGCAGATGAAGTCTTTGATGGCCGTGAGACTTCCAACAGGAGGCAAGCACATGCAAGCCCTTGGAGAACTTTGGAAAGCAGGATTAGAAAAAGCAAAGTCCAGTTATTTCACTGCTCACAGACAGAAGCAGCAACTGCAGGTCAACCCAGGAAAGCAACACAGCAAAGAAGCAGTACTCCTCCTGACAGCTTTTCTGCTCATCTTCTTGGCAGAGTCCTCAGTCCAGAAGTGTTCTAAAAATATGGGGTTACATGTCTAATACTTATACCCTTTTCTAGCTTTGAAGTAGGCATACTTAAAATGATATTCTTTGTAGTGCCCAGATCCTGCCTTGCCTTGCGCTGGCACCAGACACACTACAGAGGGGTGGAGACAGCTTTGTGAGAGGACAGGCACAGCCCTATTCAGTGACACCTTCTCCCACCATTCTAGCTCAAAAAGGGCCATCAACCTGGTGATGGGCAATCGGGGTATGCAGGGCACACCTCAGCTCCCTTTGTTTGACTGTCTAGAATGAATGCACAAACTGCCCAACTGTCAATCTAAGACAGATGTGGATTTCCACAGGCAGGCAGGCAGAGACCCAGGATGGTAAAGCCAGAAGATGTCAACTTTCTAAAAGTGGAACCTCTAACTCTAAATCTCTATCTATTCCCAATTCAAAGTTACACTTGTAAGGTGTTACAAGGAAGGTCCAATGCAATAGTGAAAGCAAAATTAGCAATATTTGACTATCAGTACATGTAAAGCACACCAATACGTGTCCTACCTTCACATACACTGCACCCTGCCCATGGGGATACCTTGGGCCTACCTTAGGGGTGCATTACGTTTAATAAAAGGGAAGGTTTGGGCCTGGCATGTGGGTGCACTTGCCAGGTTAGCAGTTTAAAACTGCACTTTGAGACACTGCAGTGGCAGGCCTGAGACATGTTTGCAGGGCTGCTCATGTTGATTGCGCAATCAGTGCTGCAGGCCCACTAGTAGCATTTGATTTAGAAGCCCTGTGCACACACAATGCACTTTACTAGGAACTTATCAGTAAATAAAATATGCCAATTACGGGTAACCAATCATAATCACCATTTATACAGGGAGCACTTGCACTTTAGCACTGATCAGCAATAGTAAAGGGCCCAGAGTTCAAAAACCAGCACAAACGAAGTCCAACATGCATTTAAAAATACGGGAGGCAGAAGCAAAAAGTCTGGGGAAAACCATGCCAAGGATGCCAGTTCTAACACGTGTTCCCTTCAGCTGACACTAGGGAGGACTATCCAATCTCCTGGGAGTTCTCATCACTAAGGGGAAAAAATCTAGACAGACCGTCAGCATTGGAGTGTTCTGTACCAGGGCAGTGTTCAACTGTAAAGTCCATACCTGGTAGGGAGATGTACCTCCAGATCCACATCCTTATTCTCAGACTTCCAAGCTTCTCTTTCTGCCCACCAGCCCCTCAGTGTCCTCTGTATTTCCTTGTGGAACTTTTAACAGGGCAATTAAGGTCCTTGCAGATTTGTTTAACTTCAATCACTGGCTCGCCAAGCTGAGACATGATTTCTAGATCTAAAACTTAAGTGCTGTCAAAAACAGAAAAAGAAAGTCTGTGAGTACTGTAAGTAGTATGTTGTTGCATAATGGTCTGCACTATGAAGTAGTGTTCCGTAGTCACTCTACGTCAAGTACAAACTCAAGTCCTATCCTCACCACTGACCACCAATGTTAGAAATGATGGTATCTAGTTGGCTGAGGCTTGCACCCTGTAGAAGTAGGGACCTTTCCTTCTAGTCAGGGTAAGGGGATTGAACACCGAAGATAACCCCCGCTCACCCCCTTGGTAATTTTGCACGAGCAGTCAGGCCTATCTCAGAGGCAATGTGTAAAACAATTGTTCATAAAAACGCAGTAACACATTGAAAACACTACCAACAGACAGCACTCCAGTTCAGAAAAATAACCAATCTTTATCTAAACCAAACAAGACTAAAATGGGAAAAATCAGGAGCACTTGCACTTTAGCACTGAGCAACAGTGATAAAGTGCCTAGAGTTAAAAAAAAAATAGCTTAAACGAAGTCCAGCATACAGTTAAAAATACAGGAGGCAGAAGGTAAAAAGACAGGTGAAATCACACCATGATGCCAGGTCCAACACCATGTTAGGGGGAAATGTGGTCCTGAAATCCGGAAGACGGCAAAGTCATGGACAGAATAGGGCTCAAAAGGGCCAGGTAGACTTGGAGCGCAACCACTCCAAGGTTAGGGGAATCCACAACCCCTGGGGAGAATTGATGGACGAATCCAGTGGGGGGGAGTAAATTCGAGGCGCTTGCCGAATATGGGACCACTCCGAGCCAGATACGAAGAGTGAGTGAGTACACTCGCTCACTCTTCGTATCCGTCTCGGTGAAAAAATAATATTAAAATGACCGTTTTCTCTGTGTATTAAGAGCTCCAGGGGCAGACATAAATACAATTTTGCCTAGAGGGCCAAAAATCCCTGCACCGTCTCTGTTGGTGTATTTTTGTGACAGGTCAGCATGTTCTTAGAAAAGGTGTGGCCTTTGCCCCGCACCTGGGTGGATTTTAGTTTGAGGAGAATACACAATTTCCGTTCTGGAGAGCTGTCAGGCTGCAGGACTGGCTCCATTCCAGCTGATTAGATGTCAATCACTCCTCACGGTGCATAATACGAGCCTAATCGAGTCTCCTGGAAACCCCACCTTGGTATCCGTGGGTTTGCAGCGCACGAGGGACTAATTGGGCACAGCCATGGGTTGTTTGCCGGCTCCAGCTGCGTGTTTACCCTCAGCACTATCCGCACTGTGTACCATACCCAATTGCAGCAATTATCACCCATACATGAATACTAATTGTGCTCTGCTTTGAACCCCTGGTTTCGCTATACTTGTCCCGCACTTTATACCATAAACAGCCTCTTCACCGAGATAAATGATGTTTAAAATACGCTTAAAGCAACCGCTAATGGGTTTTGTCGTGGAGATCAGCAATACGGGCTGATGGAGTGGTTTATTCAAAAGAGCTTTTAAATCATCGCCGATAATTAAAGCATTGGTTTTGGATTACAGCTCTGCAGAAACCGCTCCGGCGTTGCTTTGTTTCTGAATTGGGGGACGGAGCGGACATGAACCGTAGTAATTTTGTATGACGGGTGCCTGGAAACATGGCAACATTTCCCTCTTTATCTCAACATCTTTTTATTTAAACATACATGGGCATTCAAATAGAAGCAGACATTGCTTTACAGTAAATGAAACGTGTTTAGGGAAGCAATGTAATCCCCTTAAGCAATCTATAAATGTAGGTGTATTTTTATCAATGATTTTAGTCTAGCCCTGAGGGAAACGTGCTGAACGTGAAGTGCGTGAAATCTTCCTGTGGTGGCGTTTGGTGCGTGAAAGAGATTTACTGTAGGGTTTGCAAAACTCGTACTCTTTGCTAAATCCCTAGAACTTTCTTGAATGATTTATCGTTTCACATGTTCGCAGCACACAATAAGAGGCTGAAACAATCCCATTTTGTTTTTCATGTACTTTCTTTAGTACTTATTTTCCACTGTGTTAGCAACAGGGATGCAAAATTCTGGAACCATGGCTGTGTCAACATCTTCAACCAAATATCCAAATGAAATTAACAATAGGCTATGGAAAAAAATACTGCATCTAACGAGCAGTGTACAAGTCCTAAAAAAACAGCGGGCTACTAACCAAGTCAGGCAGTATGCAAGTGACATCATGGCTCATTATGTCACAGTGTATGACATCATGGTGCGTGTCATCGCACATTGCATCACAGGAAGTGGCATCCCAGCCCATAACCTTAAAGGAAGTGATAACACAAGAAGTGACATCAGATCTTAAGACCTCACACATATGTTTAGCCGGTCTATCTTGAATATATTTAACAAATTAGATTTTGCTTTGGGGATGAGCCTCAGGGCAACATTTATTTTTTAAAAGACTGCCAGAAAGAAATTAGCAACAAGGAGACACGTGGCAGTAAATATGTTCTGCTTAACTGGTTACAAAGTCTGCATTTTAAAATATGACCTGGGGTTAAGACACATGCTACAGAGATCTTTGTGTGACCAGTAAATCTCAGGGAATAATAATAGTGGTAAAATAACTCTGGAAGTTGACATATTTGCATGAGAGATCTGTGTCTTGTCTAGTCCCAGTTTTAAATCGAGGTAGCATAAAGTGTAAATATGTCTGCTGATAAACACATAATGTAACAAGCAGATGACAGTTTTATTTTATGTAAATGGGTAGTGTGTTACTGCTTTTAACGCAGATTATTTTGTTATATTGCAGTCCTTCTAAATTAGCACAATGAGCTATGGAGGACATGTGGCTCCCACACCTTGTAACCTTCAGTGTCTTTTGTAACACATCCTGCACATTGATTTACACACATATGATTTATTGTCAATTTATAATGTGTACACGTGATATAAAGTGCTCAGACACCCTGAATTTGGCTGAGTAGCGCTACAGCACTATAAAAGAAATAAAACAAAATAGTGGTATTAAAATTGTTATTTGTGTAAATACTGGGACAGTCCAACACATCTGACATTCTTACAGTGCATGCACATCTTATATACAGGGACTGAACAAAGTCAAAAGCATGCTTCTCTACTTTCTGTGAAGTGAGAAGCAGTGTGCCTTTGTTCCCCTCCATTACATTTAGGTGTGAGGCTCCCGATAGCTCCCAGCCAGGATACTCCAACAAAAGGAGGCCGGTGGGCCCTTTAACTTTGGCTTTAGTTATGCGCCCAGATGGAACCTGATAAGCCCCCTCCCCGCCAACACGTTGCTGCTAATAAGAAAATCAGCCAATGGGCAGGCACTGCTGAATGTGTCCCAGTGTCTAGAAATTACACTGGCACAAGTTTAGCACATTTCTGTAGGGCCCACCCTCTTGGTAGGGTAGAGGGCATCCACCCTGTTAAAAAAAGTGGATAGACCGTGACCACCCTTGTTTTGTACCCTGCTAGTGGGTGTGCTACTTTGGGTGCTATGTCTTCAAACATGACATTTGTGTGAATTGGCAAAGTCTAGCAAAGGTAATGTTCTGGCTATTTTTATAAGTGAAAGTGACCATTCTTTAGTTTGGTTGTTTGTGTGTGGTATAGAGGGTCAATGTGAGAATGAGTTAACAGATGGATAAATGGGTCAGTACATGGATAAGTGAGTGAATGATTAAGTGCATGGACAATCAATCTGTAGGTGAATGCATGGATGGATGAATGGATGAGTGAGCGAGTGCATAGATAATTAAATTTGTGAATGTGAAGTACATGGTTTGTGGTGCAATAACACAGAGCGTAGATTTATTTTCTCCCTTTGTAAATAGTCATCTCAAAAACATATTCACCATCCCGTATTGCTATGGCATAAGCATCAAGGACATAATAGAAGAAGCTATTTGAATACCATGTTGACGAAAGAGCCCACTCCAATATGAATAAATAAATGCTGGAATCTTTTTAACTTTAAGCACACATTCACGGATATGCTTTAAAGCATTTGCTAAAAACATATCAGCTTTGTGACTTCTATTCAAATAATTCTACATGCATTTAAACAGATCGTGGGCAGTAGTAGGGACTGAACTCTTGGAACAACAAACTTATACAATGAATGGAGCATACCAACCTGAGCTCTTGCAATATTGGAGTTTTTAACAGATCCTTTTTTGGCAGGATGGGAGATTGTCCTGTTCTGATGGTTAGCTGTGGGATGCTGGAAGATAGAGAGTTCCTGCACCCTTAACCTCCACTGATGACACACACACACCTGGACAGGCAATATCCTCTCCCAAGGCAGCACAGGTTATAGGAGAAGTGGACATCCCAAGAAAGGCCAGTGGGGGCATGTGGCCTGTTTGTGTGGTGTATGTGGTGTGACTGGTTCTGAGCTGTATCAGAGGCCATGAGGTAAAGAGCAAAGGTTAATGCTGCTAACTAGGATAGATATATATTTATTGATCATTGCTGTGGATTTTCTCATGAACTGTGGCACTAGAGTGTGTTGGTGAAGAATACACTTCCTAGTTTAGCACACATTAAACTATATCAAAGTCAATGACAGTGATGTTGGTGGGGCAACCTGAATTTGCAACATCTGTGACATGTGGGTCCGGAGGCAACCTTATACAGATGTGTGTTTCTTTTGTCTCATCCAGTGGTTGTGAGTGCTGTTGCCACCTCTCCCAACGTCAACAGAGCATGATAGATGCCCAAGATGTATTCTTCAGTTAACTGGCAGAATATTGGTCATATGAATGAGAACATTGGGTTGCCCTGTATTCTATTGTCACTGACAAATCTTATGTATGACAAACACACAATGGATCTAGGGAGAGGGGACCGAATGTCAAACTACTCCCTGTCTACAAGTGCACCTCATAAAAGTATGTCTGGTAAAGAAAGAAAGGAAGAACACTGTGCACAAAGGTTAGGCGGTGTGTCACCGGAGTGGTGTATTGATCAGTTATCAGGCGAGAACCTCTTCAAGGACAAGAAACCTCACCTACCCAAAGATGACATGCTTCATCATTGCGTTCCTTCCTCACACTCAGGCTGAAAGGTCCTTGGTGTGGGCTATAACTCCCCTAAGAGAGAGGAGGATCTGAGATGTTTTAGGAAACTTGAGAGCAATAGTAAAGAGTGAGTGAAGGGCAGAGTGCAAAGAGTTAAATTAAGAGTTGAATTAAACTGTCTACAGAGGGCCTAATAACCTTTAATTCATTGTCTTCTGGGACAGGATTAAAATAGTTGAGGACTAGGGGTTAGCAACAAATATACCTCTACATAAGGTCAACATGTTGATGTCCTTGGGGCATTCTTTAGGATCTGAATAAATAATCACGCTGCTAAAAAAAAAAAGGAAAAGAATAAATCAAAATATACTGGTCACCAAATGAATAGCATGTTAGGTACATCAATGGCCTGTGTGTGCTGTGGGTTCACGTATATTTGAAAGGAATGGATAATACAAACATTAATAATGTCAAAGCATTCATTGTCTCATATCACACTGTTGAGGTCATTACAAATTACTGTAATACTGTATGTCAAAAAAGGGGGTGAATTACTGAGTGTGGATCACACATCAAACTAGTGCCCAATGAGAGGACAATTGTCATTATTTAAGAGTGGGGAGTGAATATGACTCATAAATCAATGTCAAGCCAAATACTTGGCTTTTATAAAAAACTAAAGTTGTGGTTTATTTCTAACTCTACACATGCAAAGAGATGCAACATCCATATGCAACAACACAATCCCCTTTGAAGTCGGGGCTCTAGTGGTCATCAGGCAAATCCCTGTCCACCCTCCTTCGTGTAACATGTTCACAGTTATTCCCCATTCACTGATGGCCACATGAGGGAATGCAATCTTTTAGGCCTTACTCAAGAGTTCCTTTTTGACTCTTTAGAATTTCAATCAAATGTGCCTATGTTGCTGCAGTACCTTAAGCAGTGAATCCCCTGGGCCCCAAAGGCCCTAGTTCTAGTCTTACCCTTTCCTGCAGCTCAGAAGTGTGCAGCATTACAGCATTACAGCGGATACCTTCAGCATGGGTACTCATGAGATCCTATCCTGCTTGGAGAAGTCGGGCTGCTCTTGGTAAATGCTGAGCCATCAGGAGGGCTCAGGCTCACTCTTCAGAGTGGTGTGGCAGCTCTCCCTGGGATCGGAGCAGCTTCCAGCTCACATCAATGCGGAAAGTCGAATTCTCCCAGGCAGGGAAATTCGGTCCTTTGGTTCCTGACTGGAGTCCTGTGATGGAGTATCATCCTCCTCAGCATCTTACAGGGCCACGGGGGTCAGTCAGGGCAGATCCCTTGGCGCACCTAGTCACATCAGACACAGTTTCACTTCAATCCTGTGTGGCCCGCCAAAGTATTTGAAGATTTGGTGCGGGCAGGACCCCCTCAGCATACAGGGTTGTTGCAGTACCTTCCTGATACAAATTAGACTCCTCAGGTACAATTGCCTGCACCATGGTGGTCCCTCCTGGCATATGGGGTCGCCTCTCAGACATTCACGAGTCCTGGCATTCTAGTCACACAACTTCTTCAACAGTGGGCCTCTCTGGCATACAGGGTCACCTTAACGAGGTTTAGTCGGCTTTGTGCCCTCCACACAGCGCTTAGTACTTGGCACAGTCTCTGTTGTCCCTCACCTAGCATATGGGGAGTCGCTGAAGAAAGTTTTGCACACTGGCTGAAGCCTGATTGGTGCACAGCCGACTTGGCACACCTCGTTAAAGGAGTCTCCACTGGACCTTGCTCCCTCCAACACTCTCCTCTTCCTCTTCACACTAGTCTTGGTAGAAGACAGGTGGTGATGTCCCAGGCTCCAGGGCAGGTAGTTTTGGTTGCCCTCTCACCCAGCAGAGTGACTAGCAGGCCTTCCCCCCAGTCCTGCTCACAAGCAGAAGTCTTGCAGAGCTACCCCTCTCACACAGCCCATATGGCTGCTTGGCAGATGACACATTTTTGGGAACTCAGCCTCTCTTTATTATAGTCCTTTTCCAGACAGCAAGTTGTTTTAAGGTTGGGTCATTCAATTTTTAAGTTGGGGTTCTACTTCTTTTGAAGTGGGCACTTTCTTCATTTCATCTCCCTTCATGAAAGAGGTGTGCCACAGCAGGCACAACTCCAAAGCTGATTGGCCACAACACAGTTCATGGAAGTGACCAGAGTTCACACTTGGATGTCAGTCACAGTAAAATGTGCATTAAAAGTTTAATCTCGGACCGCCAGACCTACTATTTATGATTCCCTTATCAGCCCCATGTCCCTTCCTGAATTGTGTCCAGGCCCCTTCCTTGTGATCTATCACTGAATCAAAGACCAGTCTTTTGAAGGGTAAAGGGAGTCTCTTTAGTTCCCTTTCCCTCTAGTTTGTCCCCTCCACCTTACAGGAATGCAGCAAACCACACATTTTCTAGGGGGATTCCTCTCCTTCTCATGTCTTTATCAGGCAGGCCTGGGCTTCTCAAAATGGGACCCAGGGTCCTCCATATAATTTAACATTGGCGGCACACTCATTCAGTGTACATTCACAGCACAATTTGGGTCCTGCACTGCTCCCTCTATGTATTATAGACTTATATGTACACATTCATTCAGTACACACAGTCAATCTGTGTGCAATGTTCAGCACTCACGTTTTTCTATATTTAACCAGGGTGTGTTATTTAAAAACACACATACTGCCAGGACACACACTCACTATGCATGTGCTGCTTAATTAATCACCCTTCTTGTGCTGTATTTCACGCAAGCACAAATACACCAAGCACACGCTTTCCCTGTGCACACACTGCACAGCACTACATCTCTCATGTAACAAATTCCTCTCAGTCATACATACACCCAGTACATGTACTAAACACACGTGTACTCCATAGTACTGCTTTACCCTTGTACCTATCCCTTCAAAGGCATGCATACGAGAAATGCAGAGTAACTACTGCTGTGCAGCACTCCACATCTTACGTGATGAGGCAAAGGGTGAGTTAAGCACACAGCAGCTGAGCTTTTAAGAAGGCAAAGTGAGCTTGTAAGCCTCACTCCAGTGACACAAGGTAAAAAGGTCCTGTTCATTACTACTGATCACTACATGGAACACTCCCAACACCACGCTCGTGCGCCTTAACTCCTGGTGAAGGTGATAGCCTCCCACCACTATAATGGTAGTGCTTTGGGCACCCCTCCTGGTCCAACAAGATGGCAATCTGTGAGACAGACCTATATCAGGGCGCACGTGCATGATCAGTGTTTGCCTATGACAAAAACAATCAACAGTACAGTTGAGCACACAGGACTGGGGTACACATCTCTTACCATGCAGAGGACCTTTCTGTGCCAACAATGATTAATAAGAATTTAGCATTTATAAACACAAGCACAAGATGAAGATTGACAGCTTTGCACACAATGCAATGAAACTAGTGTGTATGTTGTTTTGATTACATCAAAAGGTATGAAGGATGGGTGGCCCTGTCAAGTTTTGTCATAAAGATGGATGAAAATAATTGTAAGTGGTCTCAATACATCACAAAAGGAAATATGAGAAAGGCTCATTTCTCAAATTATGACTATGATAAGCAGAACTGGTAAGTTCATTATCAACAATTAGGAGAGTTTTAATTTAATTTATTATTTTATAGAAACATTACAAAAGATAATGATTATAAGTATAATGATTGGGAAGCAATTGTTGGATTGTTTAACAACACTCACTTTTACATTGACCTACCATGAATAGATTGACTATTTGGGCTAGGCACCTCCTGAACTCCTGAGTCAAGCAGACCATTACAGAAATATGCTCGACATTCTTAGAATCGCTGTTGCCGTATTTAAAATAAGTTCGAACAGAACAAGGAATTTACCATACATAGGGTTGAATTAAATAGTGTTCATATGTTTGCTATCCTTTTCCACTGAATCAATGTTCATTACATTGACAGTTGCAGCATCTCAGAATACAACCAACATGCATTCAATATTCAAAGCATCATGCCCATGTTATTGAGAAGAGACCTGACTTAAATAAAACTGTCTGTGTTGAGAAGGAGGAAGGAGTTTCACAAAATAATTGTATAATTGTTTCATGTTCATTATATAGACACATTTATTGAGAAGGAACTTTAATAAATATTGGGAACACAATCATATTAAGTGGTGAAGGAACAATTTGGATTTTGAAATGCATTTGAATAGTTTGACAGTCATAAGTAGTGTCAAATCGTGAGCAGTGTGGGCATACATTGCAGTGACACATTGGAGAAACACGTAGGCAAACTGGATATTGGAGAAAGAATACAAAAAAAGATTTACAAATATTATACTAATTCACAAATTATTGAGTTAGGTAACGTGTTTGAATGTCATTAAAAAGATCGTCCGTAATTTACTGAGTGTCATCACTTGTGCAGTTACTAGTTATAAGGATGAATCTCCTTATATTACTGGGAACGCATTGGTGCCAGTGATAACAAGGCATGAAAGTGCTAATTCTAGTTCTCATCAATATCAGTGATACCTGAGATATACCAGTTGAAGTCATACCATTGCCACCCAATACTTTTCATTTAACTTTCATTCTACTGCTTAACTATCACCTCCCCCCACCGTTAATCCCATCGAGCTCGCACATCATACCTACACTCGCCTTGCTTAACTTACTCCATACTTTAGGACGTGGACACCCCCAGCCTGGACCATGCACCCCAAAATCCAAGCGAAGCACTGACAGATCAACTAACAGTTTGTGGGTAAAGGTTTAGTTTATTTAAAGTAAGTGAAGCACGCAACATAGCATTAACATAATCACAGTCAATGAAATCAAAAGAAAGAAACATCATAAAGAAAGCAATGAAGCACATCTGTCAAAAAGTAGAGAGGCATATAAATGAATCTTTACAGGTCCTAAGATCAGTACCCAAATTATATACATATGAGGCTTCCCCCATGAACATTACAACACCAAGGTCTATGGCAATCCCACATCTCTCATGGATCACACAGGTGGAACCACCGACATCTTCAGGGGGCAGTCCCAACTTACTGTACCTTTGTCCGTGTCCCAAGGGTCCCATTCCTCCAACACCAGACTGCCTGAAGAGCTGTGATTAGTGTGACCAGGAGCTAGAGCCCCATGCCCTACACTGGTAGACTGTGAGACCAAGGCCCTAGGCTGGTTTGCACATCCTGTACATGGATCAGGATTGTTG
Source organism: Triturus cristatus (assembly GCF_964204655.1). Lineage (NCBI taxonomy): Eukaryota > Metazoa > Chordata > Amphibia > Caudata > Salamandridae > Triturus > Triturus cristatus. The sequence continues at coordinate 1,315,446,983 of NC_140585.1, forward strand.
CACTCCAACCCTCAATGTTGTTCTGAGAAGTATGAATTGGAGGCCCCCTCTTAATCTCACCTCCCTCATAGACCACACAGGTGGAACCACCTGCAACTATGAGGGTGGTTCCAACTCACTTTACCCTTGTGTGTGCCCCCAGGGTCCCGCCCCTCTAACACAAGGCTGTCTAAGGAGCAAAGATTAGTTTGAACAGAAGGAACAGCCCTATGTCCTACACTGGTAAACTGTGAGCGGTGTGTATATCCTTTACACGGATCATGATAGCCGCACCTTACCCACAGTGCTGTTCTGGGAAGTATGAATTGGAGGCTTCCCTTGCTGATGATTAGTATTAAACTTGAAAGTGTGTTTCCCACCACAAGAGTGATCAGGGCAATAATATCCTTTGCCCTCCCCACTACAGCTGAGAGATTGAATAAATACCCACATGTCATTCCGTCTACAAACAGGTCAGTTCCCACCTCAGACAAGTGCACACCATCCTGGTGAAACATACAGTTGCCTCAAAGCAATTGTGGGGGATATTCCAAAGGTGCCTCTGAAGGAAATATCTCTCAGCAGTTCTGGCTTTGGCCTATGGAGCTGTTGCAACTTGTACAACTGCCCGCCGCATGAATAAATGTCAGAGGACCGACACCACTTTAGAAGCTATTTTACTAAAAGAAAGCAAAAGAAGAAGTGTGAAGGGAGAGACAGATGGAGAGGTATACGGCAAGCAAACAACTCCTACTTCAGTTCAGGACATAGAAAACACTTGAAGGGCGATGATAACCATCGTCCACCTATACTCTGGACCTCCCTGTTGGAAAGCCCTACCTCGGTGACAAACATTGCAGACCAATTCAAAAAGAATGCAAGAAATAACCCATAGGATTCACCATGCTACCTTCAGGCTCCAGATAAGACCTCTGCAAACTGATAGCATGAAAGGTGGTGAACACTCAGATAGACTAATAACAGTGGAATCTTGGAGTTGGGCCTAACAGCAAGGTAAGCCTACATGTGGGACACCAGGCAGATAGGCGAACCATGGGCTGATCTGAGCTCAATGCATGTCCCTTTCCCTTCCTGATTGGTCTTGGACCTCCTTAACCAAATATAGAGTCTATCCTGGTCTAAGCGAATACCTGTGTGGAAATTTAGCTTGCAAACTGAACATTATCTGCGCCATCTTGCCCCTCCCCAGCACCACGCACAGCGAATGCACGGCCGCCATTTTAGGCACCCCACTCATTGTCAATCGCCAGCGCGGTCCCCTTGGCGCTACAAGCATCCCCCCGCGCGCCGGCCACCCCCGCTCTCTCATACAGGCCATAAACCCTCTCCTTCTGCGCGACCCTGCTACGGAACCACTTCCAACCGACAACCCATACATGGTCATGCCTCTCCTTTGATAACCCCCTTCCTCTGCGCCCCATTGTCTGAACTGGTCCCAGGCCATCACCTAGCCCTGCGGATGCAGTTTATTGCCCCTACTGTAAGGGAAACACCCCACATCAAAGGGATTACAGTAGATCAAAGCCCCTACCCCCTGAGACCCGGCCGGTTGCACACACCCCCGGGAATTAGCGGAATTCCCTGCTGCGCGATAGCCATCTCCCACTGCGGGTAGGGTGGGAACCTCTACTGTAACCATGTGTGGGATCAGATCTGAGCCGGGGGCTTCAGGGGATGTTCTTTCAGGCATCAAGGGAATCTCAAGAATATACTATGTATAATAAAGCAATAAACCAGTGTATAAGAGACCAGGTCTCAGAGATGCAGTTAGAGCACCTCGTGACGATACCTTGCTGTCTGATCTGATGTGTTCTGCTCCGACGGAATAAAACTTTGTTTCCTGCCTTCCAGTCTCCGGCGCCTGCCTCTTTTATTGGTAAATTATCGAGTGGTATGAGAGGCGATTACCGCCGGGCAAATACTTGAAAGATCATCGACTGAAACTGCCGCTACCATTTAACAATTGGCGTCCCAAACGTGGGGCCCATCAGCGACACGTGGATCCAGTGGGAGAGGTCCCGACGACAGAGTGAACGACTGCAACGATCGGGAGAGCTCCTGCCCAATAGACCCTCGTCTGGCAGCCGATCATCCGAACTTCACTGGTTCCGAGCAGACCTCTCTCGAGTGATCTACGGTCCTGACTGGGAACCATCAGGAGTGCCGCGGCAAATACGGAGAGTAGAGGACGATCGGGCGCTGGAGGCGGAAGACGAGAAACTGTCCACGCGGTCCGGGTAAGGTCGTGATACACGACAAATTGAGAAATAATTGATTGATTGTTTGACGCTTTTGAAATACTAGTATTGCTCATTGATTGTGCTCATTGATTGTTCTCTTTGAGATATTCGCTGTCTACAAACGGGGAGGAGTAGAAATACTCTCTCTCTCTCTCCCTTTGCAGATAGTGAAGGGTAGGTAACGCAGACTTTTGTCCCCGTTGAAACCCGTCGTGCCTATCTTTATCTCCCCATTGATTGATTGTCCGAACATTGATTGTTTTGAAGAATAGTGCTTTTTGAGATATTCTCTGTTTGCAAATAACGTAGAATAGGAATATTCTGTCTAGTCTTTGCAAATAGTGAAGGGTAGGTAACGCAGACTTTTGTCCCCGTTGAAACCCGTCGTGCCTATCTTTATCTCCCCATTGATTGATTGATTGATTGTCCGAACACTAGTTGTTCGGTATTGGTTCTTTGGAGGTATTCTCTGCTTACAAATAACGAAGAATAGAGATATTCTGTCTAGTCTTTGCAAGCAGTGAAAAGATAGGTAGTGCTGACTTTTGTCCCCGTTGAAACCCGTCATGCCTATCTTCTCCCCACTGATTGGTAGTTGGTTCTGCCCGGACCGCTTATTAGAGGTGAACCACCCGGCTCCACTGGAAGGCACCCCTAATAAGGACATGTTCACTAAATATGGACTAGTCGCCGTAGCTTATAGCAAGCTGTGGCATAAATATACCAAGAAGGACCCCGAAAGTCAGTGGCCACTGATGGGATCCTTCGACGACCGCAAGATAGAAGCGCTAGAAGTAGCTCTGCGTAGCAATAAGACGACGCCTACTATGCTTGACAGTATTGGCATGTGGCGCAAAGAAGCGACACAACGGAAAAAGAGGGAAGAAGTAAAAGCAGAAAAGGAATTACGAAAGGCAGCTCACCTTGCCGCTAAAAAGTTAGAAGAAGACATAAAGGAGAGAAGGGAAACTAAACTAAGACAGGAGCCCGAAACCTCAGGCCAGTACGCTGTTAGGACCCCTTCTTTGCTCTACCCTGAGTTGTCCTCCAAGCAGCGAACGAATGACGAATTACTGTTAGGTCCCCCGATCATTTACATGCCCCCTCCGTATGCACCCTCCCAATCAGTAGTGCAACACCCGCAAACCCCGAACACGAGCGAAAGCAGTGCAGGGGCCTCGGCCCTCACGGCCTCCGCGCCGGCTGAGCCTCTTGTACTGAACCCAATGTCGACTGCAACGCTAGATGACCATGAGATGGGAAAGAAAGAGTCCACCAGAATGAATCGATTAACTAAGGATGAACGAGCAGGAATCGATAGGATAGTAGGGACGCTGGTGGAGCGAAAAGAAAGTGAGGAGTATATAACAGACGTGTATAGCTCGTATGCCGACAGCCGCAGACGACACTTCGTCGTACGGCTCTGTTATCACGCCCTGAATGCATATGAGGACAGATACCACGATAAAGGTCCCGAAGGCTTAGCGGCCCTATATAGGAAGGTAGACATTGGGGAAGAAGGAGAGGGCGATGTAACGAACCTCTTCACTCGGACACTCGAGGTCTACCGACACCTTAAAGAACATGGACAGACCACCAAAACGGAAACCCCCATAGCAACTAAGCCCCAGGGAGGAAGGGCCGATGCCATGATGCCCATTAAAGAAGCTGCCCCCTACTGGGTCCCCCCACGGGGTCAGGGAACACACGACGACATCAACCACCAAGATGCGAAGGGAAGGGTTGTATATAACTGGGTCTACCAGCCGTGGGACCGGCAAGATATTTTGACCTTTAGAAAGACTCTACCCGACTTGAGAAAGAACCCGACTGCCTTCTACACTGAATTGGGTACAGCCTTAGGCTCAACGATAATGACGTTAGCAGATATCGACTTGTTCTTTGGGCTATGCCTGCCGGCTGATGTGTGGAAACAAATCCGGAAAGTTGACCACGCTGAGCCGTTCGGATATACCTGGATACAACTCGATACCATAGATAAACAGCGAGAACCAGGACAGAAACCCCCGAAAGCCATCTTAGAGCTCCCAGACAAGATTGTACAAAAGCTGAAGACTCTAATCCCAGAAAGAAAGGTAGACTGGTCGATAGTGACGGCTTGCCGCCAGAAACCCCAGGAGGATGTGTCTGAATACTTCTCCCGATTCGAGACTGTGTTTTCCGATTACAGTGGCCAAGACATGACCACCGCAACCGGACACCACCTCTTTGTCCAGAATTATGTAAAGGGTCTGTCTCAAGAAGTTTCCCAGAAGCTACAGACCAGCGAGAGCAGTTGGGCAGCCTCCAAACCCGCAGCAATTCTCCAGATGGCCCAATACTACGAAAACCAGAAGAACGAGAACGATAGGGCGTCAGAGAAGAAGAAACAGGAATTAAAGGAGAGGGTGATGATAGCACAGTTGCAAGGGGTGACCATAGGAAGGGAACCCCCAAAAGAGAATTACCAACCAACCGCCCCTAGAAAGCTACCCCCTAGAGACCATACACCTACACCCTACAACGGACGGAGAGACTTAGATGGGAATCAATGTGCGTTCTGTAGAGGGTTCGGACACTGGAAATCCCAGTGCCCGGTCCTTTTGGAACTGAACAAAAATAGGGACCCCAATAGACACAACCGGAAGTTTGTTGATACCCACCATCAACGTCACCACACTTGATTAGGATCACGTGCAATCGAGCAACGCCATTTTTTTCCGAATACGCTAACCAGATCACTGATACGTACAACGCTCCAGCAAAATAGTATGGTCAAACATTTTTAATAAATTATAAGTATAACAACATTCCGGCAAACTGAACAGGTTAGAACATGTTTTAAGCAACTATTTACATGACAGTCTGCTGCGACCTGCATCCCAAAGCATACGTCCACGTGACACCGTCCTCGCTTCTCCTTCCTCGAAGTTGCAACATTGGCCTGTTTTGGGCGGCCCTTTTTAGTTGATTTTGGGCTATAAAAGCCATGCAAAAATCCCTTGACATCAGTGGCGGGCGATTGTGCGAATAGGCCGGAGGCTATACGAAGCGCCGGAGGGCTGGTGCCCTGGCGGGGGGAGGCGACGCGGACGGACCTCCCCCACCTCCCCAGGTGGAGGCTTGCCAGGCACCCCAACCGCCTTTAACTCGCCGACCAGCTAAGCTGCACCCAGCCATCTTTTTCATCGGCCTGCTGAATTTCACCCTGGCACGCTGTGCGGATCTTCCCAGTCACTTCTTCCTTCAATAATGGAGGGTGCCCTGGCGGGGGGAGGTGACGCGGACGGGCCTCCCCCACCTCCCCAGGTGGAGGCTCGCCAGCAGATGAGGGCACCCCAACAGCATCTTTCACACGTCAGCCAGCTGAGTTGCGCCCTGCCACTTCATTCGCCGTTCGGCTGAGCCGGCGCCCCTGCACGCGACCGCCAGGCAGCCACCCAGGCACAGGGTTCACCGAGACTGCCGCTAGCACCCGACGCGGGGAGTGGGCCCCCGCAGCCAAGTAAGTAGGGGCCCACTCCGATGGTGATACCATCCGAACTGCTGTTGTCGCTGCTACTGGAACCACTCCGGTGGCCATACCATCTGAACTGCCGCTGTAGCTGCTGTTGGCCCCTCTCCGATAGCCGTACCGAAGAGCTGCTGCTACTGCTGCCATTGAACTCCGGCGGTTGACCCCTCCGGTTCCAGGCCTGGCCCACCGTGAGACAATTCTGGACTCGAAAGCTTGTTTGCTAGGGCATGGGCCCCACCCTTGACAGAACGCTCCCCTCAGCCTTGCAGAATTGGTTGGAGTCATTTGACGTTCGACTCCTGCGGACTTCCGGTAAGGACAAAACCACCGCCATTGCTCTTTTGCCCCCCGAGCGGCAGCCACCTTGCCTCCGCTTAATACAGTGAGACAATAAAGCGTCGGCGGAAGAACCCGCCTGCTGCCCCGCCCTAAGAACAAACCGTGGCATTGCTACAAGGTTGCAGTGACGCCATGCTGACGCAAAGTTGACGCTAACGAAAGTTCTCGAACTACCGAAAGGAATTCTGGTTCAACTGCTAAATCATGGAAAGACTTAGACTGTGCACTGACCCGACCCCGCCCCAAGATGGCGCTGATGTAGGAGTGGCCTACAACTCCTTGTGGCGTTTCAGTCACGTGACATTTGTGTTAAAAAAGAGAGATATATATATATGTATGCGATGCTTACACACATGATGGTGGGGAAAAGGGGGGAACCGATTTTTATGTTAATCCAGTGTTGCTCATGTTGCTCGACGCCTCTCACACCGTGGCCGGTCTATGGCGGCTGTAGGCCCGTACTTCCATACTGACATTGTTTTAAATAAAGGGCTTCTTAAAAAAAAAAAAAAAAAAAGGAATTACGAAATCAGTGTCATGACTAATCATCTGGGTTGTTGAAGGTTTTTTTTTTTCTCTTTTAAATAAATGATTGTTACTCCTAAGCGAAAGCATACAGATAATACAGACACAATTTGCCAAAAAATCTTTTTGTTTAACGGAATTTGTACCCATCACGCCTGCCCTTTTTTTTCAAGAATTGTCAAATCAATAATGAACTATAACTTAAGGTATATGTCGCATGCAAGGTATGGTATCCTGCGCCATAATACACGACCAATTGAGAAATACATGCACGACCAGGGAACACGAATTTAGGAGATGAATGAACTAGAGCATCTTTGCCTCGAACTAAAGAATAATAGGTCCGTGGTATTACCCACCCCTGCGGCTAGCCTGGTACATGGTAGGTAGAACCTTTCGTGTCTGCGCGCGCTGGGGTATTTTGAATACTGCACCTCCCCTCCCCTCTTATTTCCCCTCTATAGGTCACGACGAAGTTCCGACTGAAGAGTGGAGTGGACATGGACCGCACCAAGTTCAATATCAGGGATAACATAGACAAACGTTGTGAGATAGTGCATAAAATTACAGACCACCATTGGGAACATGAAAAACTGCATGATATGATTGTGCTTGTGTACTACGATTATACGATATGAATGTGTATGCATTTCATGTTCGGATCACTTGAAGAGAGCGTCATTGTATGATTGAAGTGCGCGTCCACCGATCAAAGGGAGGAGAATAAAGGGTCAGACAACCCATAAGATGAACTACAAAATACTGAAGGTACGCAGCATGCATAGGAATAGAGGACAGGAAAGGAGAGGTCCCCGTGCTCGACGCAGCCCTGAGTCTCCGTCTTGATGCATGTACTGTCACACCCTATCCGGCATTTGTGTGTACGTGATCACCGAATTTATGTCTTTTCCCCGCTTGTGTTTTCTTACCTGGAACAGACCCATGCTACTCCATGTTGTGTGTGCACCAAGTGGCCTACTATCCTACCCATCTCTCTCTCTCTCTCTCGTTTTGTGTCGTATGTATGCCAAAATAGCCTACTTGATGCACACGTCTCTCTCTCTCTCTCTCTCTCTCTCTCTCTCTCTCCTCTCTCTCTCTCTCTCTCTCTCTCTCTCTCTCTCTCTCTCTCTCTCTCTCTCTCTCTCTCTCTCTCTCTCCCCCTCCCTCGCAAAGGGCTCTCTCTTGCCCTCTTTTCTTCTTGAATAAATTAACGACATACACCCCTTTGGTAAGTGTATAATTGGCCTGAACACAGTGGTGTTCGAACAAATTGACAGAAACAAAAACGACCATACTTTACCACGTTACTACCTCTCCTTTTTACAAACATTAAGCCTAATCGGCTGAGAAGGAAAGGACAGGTAAGACGGCTGATGTCTCCCAATCTGACCCTCAACACGGGGACTATATGTCAGTGGTTTTTGTTCTTAAAGGACACCATCTCCACCACCCAGAATTACTCCTGACCAATTAGCCCGAAATAGAATGTCTAAAGCACCCTGTTCTCCCAGAGATAACTCCAGCCCTATACTAAGCCGTCTCAGAGTATCCCGAACGAAACAACTGATGGCCCTGTTTTAAACTGATAAGGGGTCACCTACTGTATGAAAAGGATACTCATGAACGCATGACAGTAGCACCTCGCACTTACGGGTACTACCAAACCTTGTATTATAAGGCGCAGAAACCGACACCTAGAAGGCCAGACGATGGACAGGGACACCCACAGAACCCTGCACCACAGCAGTAATTAATAGATTAGTAACACGCTCATTAACATCAGAGTTAATAGGCACCAATCGTGTAGTAACAGATAAAAGCATTTCCGCAACTACTCAGTGGTTGGGAGAGAGAATGAAGTATGTAAATGTCTTCCCTGCCAAAATCTCTAAGACTTTCGTTTCTTGTAACCTATTCAAGGATAACCTGCAGCCATCGGAAGAGAGGGGTCGGACGTGACGCACAGTCTGGCTGAGGATCATAAAACATCTATGACATCGACCAAGGGGGAAGCGACGAAGCAACAAGAGTGTGAGATGAGACACCATTATCAGAACGATGAGCGCGAAGGGCTACATCGAGGCCCCTGCTCACTGACCAGCGTGCCTAAAGTCTCAACCCGTCGGGCCCGATTGATGGGCCCAGTGCTGAAAAGATTCTGCCCCCCCCTTTGGTCCGCATTTTTGATCCGATCCCATGCCACCCCATTCTCTCTTCCTCTTTCATTTGGACTATGACTTTGACCTACTACCGAGGAACAAAAGGCCGGCACCCTGTCTCAAAGGTACCTGTGGTGAACTGTGTTAAGGAACAGGACTGTGATCAAAGAACAGTGAGTGGTCACACCCTGCCACGTGAAGAAATCGGATTTGAGCTGGACCTTAGTTCCACCGCCGGTGCTCAACAGTGCCAACGAAAGAAGAACAACAATGAGAGCTTACCAGTGATAGCTCTTTATGAAACAAGGACACTGGAAAGAAGAACCCATGTCAAAGTTGAAAATCCTCTCCCAACCACCTTATTATTATATTAACTATCTTCTTATCAAGTTTTCATGATGTTGCATCAATCACTTCCGACTGTACACTGGGAAGTTAAGAAAATGTAACTTTTTATAGTAACATTCATACAACACCAGCCATGTACACGACTATACTGCAACTTTGAATGCACTTCCTCCTCGCCTACTTTATCAAACTGTATGAGACAATGTACAAATATGTCAGATTACTCCTGCCTACCCTAACGACTCTGTATCTTTAAAATGTGTGACGAACATTGACGATACTGTAACTGAAAGGCTAACAAAGGTGAATATTGGCCGGACAAGCTGGCGAGATATGTTAAAAGGGAGGACTGTGGAAATTTAGCTTGCAAACTGAACATTATCTGCGCCATCTTGCCCCTCCCCAGCACCACGCACAGCGAATGCACGGCCGCCATTTTAGGCACCCCACTCATTGTCAATCGCCAGCGCGGTCCCCTTGGCGCTACAAGCATCCCCCCGCGCGCCGGCCACCCCCGCTCTCTCATACAGGCCATAAACCCTCTCCTTCTGCGCGACCCTGCTACGGAACCACTTCCAACCGACAACCCATACATGGTCATGCCTCTCCTTTGATAACCCCCTTCCTCTGCGCCCCATTGTCTGAACTGGTCCCAGGCCATCACCTAGCCCTGCGGATGCAGTTTATTGCCCCTACTGTAAGGGAAACACCCCACATCAAAGGGATTACAGTAGATCAAAGCCCCTACCCCCTGAGACCCGGCCGGTTGCACACACCCCCGGGAATTAGCGGAATTCCCTGCTGCGCGATAGCCATCTCCCACTGCGGGTAGGGTGGGAACCTCTACTGTAACCATGTGTGGGATCAGATCTGAGCCGGGGGCTTCAGGGGATGTTCTTTCAGGCATCAAGGGAATCTCAAGAATATACTATGTATAATAAAGCAATAAACCAGTGTATAAGAGACCAGGTCTCAGAGATGCAGTTAGAGCACCTCGTGACGATACCTTGCTGTCTGATCTGATGTGTTCTGCTCCGACGGAATAAAACTTTGTTTCCTGCCTTCCAGTCTCCGGCGCCTGCCTCTTTTATTGGTAAATTATCGAGTGGTATGAGAGGCGATTACCGCCGGGCAAATACTTGAAAGATCATCGACTGAAACTGCCGCTACCATTTAACACCTGCCTACTGCAGGCCACATGCATAATGTAACTTGGATGCTCCCATCAATTCTCCGACCTTGAATGCACCGTAAAATGCCATCGCAAACACGGATAAAAATATTGTCACCCATAAAGTGAGCTGCTCACCTTGTGCATGTTAACTAAAAGGTGGCCCAGTATATGAGCATTAAGAAGTCTCCTGCCATCTTTAACACTGTCTTACAGTCTAGTCCACCCAGACAGTGCCTTCTTGACAAAGAAGCACGCCCACATCGTTTAAATCTCTAAGCTTAGCAAAGAAACCTATAACCGTGAGGTGTGCTCTTGTATGGGAAACTGGCCATGCCCTGGTCTCTTAAAGCTCCCAGGAAAAGACAAATGGCAGGAGTGATAAACAAACCTGCATGTTATGCTCACGCAGAAAGGACATGTAATAATAGATAAAACATTTCTCATCTAACGCCAGCATGTGCTTCATTAGGGAGGCCGCCCCTAGATCCGGAAGGGTGGTACTCCAATCCTCAACAGAGATGGCGAGAACTCTAACATATTCTTCACCACCTGTGGGTGAAAATTCTGAAATTCCTGCAACTTGGACCAAGACAAGGCATCAGCAGCATTACTGTGGATCCCTGGCACATGTTTAGCTCTAAATAAAATGTTCAACTTTAGGCACAGCAAGACCAGATGGTTCAACAACCTAAAAACCAACCTGCCACTTGCCCCTTGTCTAACAATAGCCTTGACCACATTCATGTTGTCGGGCAGAAAACTGCATTTCTGTCCTGAAAAGCATCTGCCCATGTGGTCACTACCACTCAAATGGAAAACAGTTCCAAGAAGGCCATATTCCTTCTGACCCCGGTGTTATGCCAGGAAGAGGTCCAATCACCCATGCATCACTCTTCCAAGACCAAGAGTTTGATTGGAGATCGACCTTTTAGGCCATACAACTGAGCCATTGAATTGCTTTAGAAAACTAAGACATATTCTCAGTTCCTACTTCACCTCAGCTGAGAGTCATGTATGATGATCTTTGCGTGTAAGGTTAGTTATTGTCCTAGCACTTTACATTGAAAAAGGGCGAGCCATGGGGATGATCCTCAAGGCGAAGTTTAGATGATCAACTAGTACCTGAAGCTGATGCAGGGTTACCTCCTTAAGACCCAACATTGTGTCAACAGACTGACAGAAAGCATGCCATTATTTTGGGAGGGAAGTGGCACTCACCATTCAACATATTTATCTCAGTAGCCAAAAAAGGAAGACATGGTGGGGCCAACATTTTTGTCAGGCATTAGGGGGGGACCCACACTTCCTTGAACTAATAAGTTAGGGTGTTCAAAAACAAAGTGCATGCCCCTAACCCAGGGGGTCCCATGACCAGGAAATCATCTGAATAGTGAATTACATCTTGGTGCCCAGTTTATTTTGGTGAATATTCATTGTAGGAGGGAGCTGAACTGCTCAAAATATGTGCAGGAGACCGCAGAGACCATTGGCATGCATTTATTATAATAATAGAGGTTCTCAAATTGAAATCCTAACAGGTGTTAATCATCTGGCGGTACTGGAAGGAGTCACAAAGCTGATTCTGTGTCTGTTTTTGCCAGTAATTCCCCCCGGCCGAACTGTCACAGTGTTGCCAAAGCCTGGTCCACTGAGCAAGACTGGGGGTTAATTGCGGCTTTCAAAGAGGACCATTTTGGGCAGAAAGGTAAAGGATCAATGGGAACTGCCTAGAATCTTTCTTAGGCACGCCTCTCAAGGAGAACAGACAAAATCAACTAACTGAGACGACGGAAAAGGACAGGCAATCCTCCCCAGGGCACCCTCTTTTACTAACTTCTTTGCTGCTACTGCCGGGTGCAAATGAACAAAAATCAAGTTTGTTGAGTGAGGCTTACACCTTTAGTGGGTATCCTGAAACCTGAAGAAAAAATAAAGTATAACATCCTTGTAGCCTCTCTGTTGGGATATAAATTGAGCCAAGGGAGCAACATAGAAACCTGGAGAGGAGTTGGTAGGTGGTAAATAATTGGAGGGTTTGGAACTGTCTTTTCCCTTCTCTTTAAACTTTTTATTACATTTCAACTCCGGGTGTGAGGAATGACCACAAAAGGAACAAACCTGCTTTTATTACTGCAAACCAGTTAGGTGCAGGCATAACGTCCGATTATGGGCCCAACATGATCCTTTTTTGTCCCCAGAAGCCTGCTGGTTACGAAAAGGATGCTTTTGTTTTATTGTTGACACTCTCTAACTAGACATTGACCTACTTCTGATCCCAATCAATGCCTGGATCTTCCATCCCTGGCCCAACTAAAATGGTGACCATAGTTCAGCCAGGCAGTACCACAAAAACAGGATGAGCCTTCAGTATCTTGTTGGAGTAAAATATCATCGAGGTCGCCGTCTCCGGTTTATTTTCTAGCATAACCGACAGGTATACATTGAAACCAGATAACCAATTTGTAATAGACTCATCAACTCTAAGTTTTCTTTTCTTTGCTGAAGCTGCTTTTCCATCCATATCTTTATGCTCACAATACCTTCACGGCATCTGAATCAATTAAAAAATATTAACAAAATCCCCCTACCAAATCCTTTCTTTTACCTTCACCAGCACATGAGAAGCCAGCTTTTCCGGCGTGAACAGCAAAGTGTCCTGGCCGCCAATTGCCCTGGTGGGCACAGAACCCTCCCTGGCTATAAACCCCTCAGCTAGTGGTGTCCTTGACCTCAGATGTCAGAACCTTAGTGCTCTTCCGTCGGAAGCATTCCCTTCTTTATGCCACACTGAACTTGGTGATGGCATCAACCTGCTATTTCAAATCTGTGATAGCAGATAGAATTGGATTGGATGGTAGAGCCCATGGCAAAGTCAAGAGGAATCCCTCGGGTGACTTGTCTGCTGGGCATGCCAACCGCATATGTAGTCAGATCACCGAAGACAGCACCCCACACTTGGCATCCGGGGAATCTGTTGTGGGCCCTTGTGCAGAAGCAGAGGTGGTGGTGTGGACTGAGCTGTGGCGACTGGCTGAGGCTGCCCCCTGGGAGACAGTGTTGCTAAAGGTTCAGAGCTTGGTTGGAGGGGACCTTGCTGGCTTGAAGGGGGACCTTCAAGGTCTGTCTAATGTTGGAACAGGTGGCAAGAACCTCGTTGGGTTTGTATAAACCAGGTTGTTGATCTGCAGGGAGTGATGCAGTCATTACCTGTGAAGAGGATGGGGGGTCGGTGGATATCCGGTGCAGGGATGTAGGAGTAACCAAGGGGAGACTCTGGTGAACCCACAACTGGATCTATGGATGCTACCTGGACCTCATGTGTAACCTCTGCATGTGCTACGACCTCCTACCCAGTGTCACCTTAGTGAGCTTGAGCTTGCTTGGACCATCTCTTCACCTGTGGAAATGCAACATGGGGGGACACTGGACCCCCAGGGACAGTCAGGTGCTGATGCTTCTGGCCCTGGTTTGGAGTCCAACCCAAACTCAGGGTCGCGCCCCTTCCTCTTGCCTACCCAACCACTTTTTGCTGACATCACAAATGTGGGATACAAGGATTCAATGACAATGCAAGATTAACAAGAATACCAATGATATCAATGAACAGATGAGTCTGGCTCAAAGCATCGCAGGAGCCTAAGAGGGTCTGGACCACGGTGGTCCTGGGCCCTAACATCCTGCCCTTCTGAGGGGCATTGCACTCTGTTTAAAATATGTGAATCCATCACGTACACCAATGTCATAACATCTGCTCACCACAACCACCTTTTTTCTGTCCTAATATTTCTCGAACCCTCATATTATTTGATACTGTCAGCCAGATCATCTTGCTATCGACTTAATCCACCAAAGTATCATAAACTCTTTACCCAGTTGGTATATAACCCAAATCTCTCCTTTTTTGTCTCTCACTGTTATCCATGCCCCACCACCAAATCTCCTCTGCCAGTGTCACACAAGGCTCACTTCTAGGTGCTCCCTTTACACATCTTCCCTTTCACCAATATTTCTTCATTTGGTTTCTTCTTCCATGTCTAAGTATATGACACAAGCATCTTCCTCTCATTCTTAAATTCTGTTCTCAATTTCAAGAATGAATATCACATTTCCTCCGAGCCGTCCACCTGTTGGATGGCCATTCACTCATTCATGTTGAAATCTTCTAAAGCAAAACGATTTATCTCCCAGTAATCTCTGCATCCACATCACTTCCTGTCAAAATGTTCATATTACTGACAAATAAATAAATAAAATACATAAAATTACCAGACATATTTGTCCATAAACTTGCATTTTGTAATGCATATGCAGTGTTATGACATTAGATCAAGAAAAAAGCTCAACCACAAGGAGGTAAATAATGAAGCCTGGTAAGGTAAATCCAAACATGAACAGAGTGATAGAACTCTGAAAGGCTGTAGGAGGCAAGGTAGACCCTTTATGTATGATGGTTAGCTTATTTAGCTGGATCACAAAAAAGCATGACAAAAAATACATGGAATTGACAACTCTGAGGTTATTTTTTGAAGTGGGCCCCTTCAACTGACTTCCTCCATTCCTCTCACAATTCAGCAGAAAAGCACCTCATATTTCATTTTTCAGTTACTGGCTTTGTTGCCTCTTGGATCTAGAATTAGGCAAGCAGGAAATGGGATGCCTAGCGCACCCCTACTTTTACAGATGATATAATCTGAATCCGCACAGGGACAAGTGTTACAAGAAGAAGAGCTATACACAGTAACATAATTTTCAGGGAAAGCGAGCAAGAGCGAAGAGTCAATAAGGGTGAGCCTAAGAGGTAATCCAGAGCAGCTGTGAAAGCAGTAATCCGACTAGAGTACTTAGCGGTGATGCTGTGCAAGTCATCTTCTGTGAAGGAATTCAGGAACCCTGCAGTCACTGTACTCTGAGGAATCCCCTGTAGCCGGAGATGCTGACGACATACACATATCTTTGCCTGATTCCACCTAAAATATTTGCTATTGGTCAGTGAATTGAGAGTAATTCCTGTTTTCTGGACACTTATGCTGAATTGTTCAAGAACCTCAAAAAAGCTGCTGTAAATTACATTAAGTTTGCATGGCTGACTCACAGACCAGCACCATGTTGTTACATCCAGACAGAGAATGTAGAGTGTAAAGAGCATTTATTGGCATATAGGCCAGTAGCGTAACACAGACCCCCACAGTCCCTGATGAGCGAGGGGGGGGCTCAAGCTCCAGGGGGCCCCCTCAACACAATACTCTGGCTGGAGAGCTCCTAATTGAGTCCTGAGCGGGCCCCCTCCAAGTACCTTGCAGGGGTCACCCCTCAAGTTTCGTTATCCCAGTGATAAAGGCAGCTTGCTTCTTGTACTGCTGGCTAGCATGTGTCTGACTCCTGCTTTACAGACTGCACTGATGCTTTTGTGCTCACAGTCACCTGAAAGGGTATTCGACAAGCTGTATGGCATACTAGGAGGGAAACACAGCAGCGAAGCTATGGAGTGCAAAACAAAATGAAAAATGTAAAAATTGGGTTCCTTCTTCGTATGCCATGAGTTTTAGGAAGAAGACTTGGGCAAGTCTTTTAATCAGCCCCTTCCAGTATGGTGAGTCACCCTTTCCTCGGGCAATCAAGAAGGTGATTCAACAGAACTTCTCAGTGTCCAGTCTGTGAGACATGCACACAATTTAAATAATGCAAAGGCTGGGACTGTATACATTTTTGAAATGTAGATGTAATACATTGTCTGTACAAAAAAAAAACATTTTTGACCCTATCACTTTGAGCTTGAACCACGTTTGCTGGCATCTGTTGATTTAATACAAAAAACAACAAGAAATGAGGGCCCAAACGATATGCAAACAGTTAATCAAATCGCAGTTAATTATGCATGACTGTAAACAAGTGGAAAACCCAGCAATAAATGGAACAGCAAACAGAAAAAATAATAATAATATAATGGGACATCATCCGCGCTCCAAAAACAAAAATCACTGTTTGTCACAGTCATACCAGCTAGTAATTCAAGACTACAGTCACCTGTCAACATTGTGAAACACTCCCACATTATTTTTCACAAGGAAAGTTAGGGGCATATGTACAAGCCCCTATTGCCACCAAAACGTCACTTTTACAGATGTTGTGGTGGCGATAGGGGCTGCGCCTTCTGTACAAGGCAGCATTAGCCACTTAACGTGGCTTAGCGCTGCCTTGTACATAAGGACCCCTTTCACGCTATGTGTAGCTTGAAAGAGGCGTGCAGTGGGTGCTGTGGTGGGCGTTCCACCACAACACCCATTGTATTTGACGCTGCCCCCTATGTACAAGGGTTGCGTATATAGGAAGCAGCACCAAAATTAAGACTAGGAAAAACCTGATCTTAAGTTGACAAAACAAGGAGAAATGCATTATTTCTCCTCATTTTTGCTTTTTCCATGTGTGCTGCCTTGTGCAGCACACATGGAAAAAGCGAAAATGCCATGGTTTGTGCATGTACAGGAAGGTGTCTGACTGTTCTGGGCTTTTGGAACACATCGAGCGGCAGGTGGAGTTTCTTTCTGATGCGTCCTTTGATGTGGTACAGGCCTCAGTTCTTTCCGGGGAGTGTGGGGTGTGGCAGCTCGCCACAATCTGGTTTTGAAGGATTGGAAGGCTGATTCCACTCTGGAGGCTTCTGCTCTGCACTTGCCGTTTCGGGAAGAGTTGGAAGGCGAGTTGCACAAACTGTTTAAGGAGAAAAAGGACTCTTCTTCTTTTAAGCAGTCCTCCACTGCTGCTGGTTACTCTAAAGCGAAATCCCCCTTTCATCAGCCTTCTCCGAGGCAGTTTTCAAGAGCTCACGGGAGGTTTTCTTCTGGCTGGGGTTAGGACAGGAAAGCAAAGTCTCCCCAGCCTCAACCTCGTTCCTGACTATATGGCATCCGATGCACGATTGTTAGTCGTAGGAGAGCTTCAGCTCTTTCTTCCAGCCTGGTTGCAGTCGTGTTCAGATGTGTGGGTGCTGGACATTTTGTGCTTGAGGTACTGCCTCGAGTTCTCAGAGACTCCTCCAGATTCCGGGTTCGTCCTACTCCTTCGCCATCCTGTCGGACCAAGAGGGCCAAGTTGTCTCTGGGAATCGAATCCCTCTTGATGAAGGGGGCAATTCAGGAGTTACCTACCCCGGAGATGGGGAGTGGGCTTTACTCTTGGATATTTCTTGTGCCCAAGGTGAAAGGGGGGTTCTGTCTGGTGATTGACTCGTTTGTGGTTCATCTGACCTTCAAGATAGAGACTCTTCAGAGGATGATTTTGTTGGTTCTTCCAGACCGTTTCTTGTGCACTCTAGATTTACAGGATGCTTATTATCATGTCCCGGTTCACCCCAGCTCTTGCAGGTTCCTGAATTGTTGCCTTTGGGCAATCATTTTCAGTTTCGTGTCCTATCCTTTGGTCTGAGGGCAGCTGGAAGGTGTGCACCAAGATGGTGGCACCGTTTGTGGCCTCATTCCATCTTCAGGGTGTCCTCATCTATCCGTACATGGACGATTGGCTGATCCATGCTCCATCTCGGGCTCAGTTGGTGATGGATAGGAAGTTGGTTTGTTCTGCATTGCAGGCTCATGGGGTTCTGCTGAACCTTCCCAAGTGTCAGCTGGAGCCCTCTCAGGGCATTCACACTGATCTGAAACAAGGTGTTCCTGCCTGTCTCCCGGGTGGCGACTTTGGGTTCCCTTGCTCTGCAGTTCTTGAGGGGGGTCACCTTCCTGGTCCGACTCATGATGCGGCTACTGGGTTTCATGGAGATAGCAGGGTTCATGGTGCTTTAAACACGGTTTCATCTCAGGCCTCTGTGGATGCATCTGTTGGCCTCTTGGAATCCTTTGTCATGGAATATGGTCCTTCAGGTTCTGGTGTCTCCTTCCATCCTCCCTGCACTGCGCTGGTGGACAGTGTCTGCCAATTTTTTCAGGGTTCTGCCATTGGAGCCCTATCCTTAAGTGGTCCTGCCAACGGATTCCAGTGCTTTTGGTTGAGGGGCGATGTTGGAGTCCTGCTCGCTTCAGGGTCGTTGGTCTCTTCCGGAGGGGTGGCGTTCCTCGAATTGGCAGGAATTGACTGCCATCTCCAGTGGTGTCATGGGGTTCCACAGTGGGTTGTTGGGACGCAATGTGGTGGTGCATTCTGACAACATGGTGACAGTGCCCTACCTGAATGATCAGGGGTATCAGGCCCAAGTCCCTGAACGCGGTGGTAATTTCCTTGCTTTTTTGAGCAGAGGGGTTGGCTGTTCACATCCGAGAGGTGGACAATGGGGTGGGGGATGCCCTCAGGTGTTATTTCCCTCCACCCAGGAGTTGTCTCTGACTCCAGAGGTCTTTTGGCTTGTGTGCAGAAGGTTTGGACTTTCCTTTCTCGACCTATTTGCTTCCTGCCACAATGCTCAGCTGCCTTGGTTCTGTTCCTGTGTCCATCGGGAGAGGGTGTGGGGGTGGATGCTCTGACCATTCCTTGGCCTTTGCGCCTGTTGTATGTCTTTCCACCCCTTGTGCTGATCCCCCGGTTTCTGGCTCGCCTGGTGCAGGAGTCTCGGGAGGTCATGGTGGTGGTACCCTTTTGGCCTCATCATCTTGGTTCCTCACTCTGCGACTGTTGGCGGTTCAGGGGCCATAGTTGATCCCCTGCTTTCCGTGTACCTTGCAGTTGTTTCCGATGTTGCCTCTCCTGCAGCTATTGCTGTCGCTGTGGAGGTTGAGAGGCAGGGGTGGTGGCATTGGTGTTTCCCCGAGCATTTAGCCTTGGCTCTCAAGCAGTCTCAGAAGCCTTCGACCCTCATATCTTATGGGTGCCATTGGGGAAATTTCCAGTGGTGATGTCGTGCTCTGGAGTTGTCCCCACTTGATTCTTTCCTGCCAGGGGTGCTGCAGTTTTTCTAGGAAGGGTTTGAGGAGAATTTGTCTGTTTCCTTTTTGTGGGCTCAGTGGGCCACGATTAAGGTATTTAATTCCCCTTGGGGGAATTTGTCAGATGTGGATGACTTGGTCTCTCAGTTGCTTAGGAGTTTTTCTTTGGCCCGTCCTGTGGTGCAGCCGTTGTTTCCTTTTTGGAAACTTCCTTTGGTGTTGTGGTCGCTAGTGGCATCCGCCTTTGAGCCTTTGACTGAGGTGGACATTAACTTTGTGACGTTGAAGGTGGCTGTTTTGGTGGCCATTACTTCAGCCATGTGCCTTGGGGAGTTGGGGACTCTGATACATCGGTAGCCCTTCCTGTCTTTTTCTGAGAATGTGGTGGTTCTCCGGTTGGATTCTTCTTTTGTCCTGAAGGTGCCTTCTCAGTTACATCGTTCCCAGGAGTTGGTTTTGCCTGCTTTGTGTGCGGAGCCAGTATCTGGCGATGATTTTCCTTGGTCGTTGCTAGATGTTTGCTGGGATTTGTGTATCTCTTGTCCTTTTCGGAAGCCTGACTCCATGTTTGTGTATTTTGGAGTTTCCTCTCGTGGGGGGAATGCCTCTTCTTCTTCCATTGGTCATTGGCTGAAACATTCTACTCTGGGCATTACGGCCTCCTGGGCTGAGGTTTAGTGGGTTTCCCTGTGTGAGATCTGTAGGACAGCTACATGGATGTCCTCTAATACTTTTGTGCAGAGTTATTGGATCCAGAATTTGCTGGGGGATGATGCTAATTTTGGGTTGGGGGTGCTGTAGGCTGTGCGCTCCTGACTTCTTGCTTTTTTGTACCAATAAATCACTGTGTGTTGCTGTATGCCTTGTTTTCTTTTGGTTTGTTGTTGATGAATGCCAGTTTGTTGCTTGGGTATTCTCACTTTTTGATGAATGGGACGAGGACAGGAGGGACATGGGGTAATGCCCTATTACTTACAGGTAGTCTTCATTACTCCTGGTCCCGTTGTCCACGTTGCATTCATTACGACCCTCCCTCCCTCCCGGATGTGTCAGTCTTCATCTGTGGCTTGGTAGTTCAGTGGGAATGCTGGGTAAAAACATTTGTGTTCTCCTGGTGGGAGGAGGTGGGGTAGCGCCAGCATTCCTTTATTCTTTTTTTCTGTTGATGAGACTTGATGAATGGGACAAGGACAATGGGACCAGGAGCAATGAAGATTACCGGTAAGTAATAGAGCATTACACTGTTTTTGATTTTTCCTTTCAAACCAGAGTCAACATATGATGAGTCCTTTTTTCGCCTTGGCTGAACTAACTTCATGTGGTGCCTCCAAAGTGTCCTTACGCTCTCGTCTGACCTTTTCAATATCTTCATCCAATCATTGACGAAAGAAATCTCCACACACTAACTACAGTTCCAAGTGTATGTTGATACACATCCAAAGAGCACCAGTCCTCCCAAGACATATGGTAAATGCAGTCCTCAATAGTGGTGATACTCACAGTCACTTGTGTTTTGCCCCTCGCTGTTGACACAGCCAGAGCTGGATATTCTTGAGCAAATGTTTTATGCTTAAATTGTCACTCATCTGCAAGAAGAAACCCAGTTTGAAAGCACTTATTATGTCCCTTTTCAGTATTGGAGACTCTGTACCACTTCAAGCACCCGGGAGTGTGAATATTTCTTTGGGAATGATTAGGCTGAAAAACCTTGGGACCCTGAACCCTTTGGAGTGGCACTTGAGCTACTGAAACACAAGCAGCATTTCAAACACCCTTTAATTCGACCTGCTAATTGCTGTTTAAGATGTGGCATCACATAGAAACGTGTGTCAAGGAATGCACAGAAATACCTGTACTGGCTGTACCAACTAATGGTAAACACTTGTGAGTTACTGTATAATGTGAACTGCAATCTATCACAAAACAACTGGGAATGGGAAAGTTTACTGATTTGCTAGCAGTGTGCTCCATTGCCCTCCGTATTGTTAAAGATCCATATCTGGTTGAGGAACAATGAGGAACTCCATAAAACATTTTACACTACCTAAGTTGCATCTCCAATTGAATAAAGAAAAGCTTTCTGTGCCTACATGTCATCTTGATCATGGTGGTGCAGGAGAAAATGTAATGTCATTGCATGCCCTCAAAAAAACTGGAGGAACATTGTCACCACCACAGAGTGTGCTAAGCCTGGTGAGCATTAGTTGACCGGATATTAAATTTTGAATATGAGATTTCAGCAGTCTCAAAAACACCCACTTCAAGATAGTGGTGCTTAGAGGGGCTCTCTCTAGTTCTATCAAAGCACTTGATTGAGTTCACCAGAATTGTTATTCCCTCAAGCTGCACTGCCTTAACTACAGTGTTATAAGACTCTGGATGTATGTATAATGCTTTCCTTCTAGGAAACCTTTCATATGTGACCAAACTCCTGCCCAACTCCAATATCAATCAGGCTTCAGGAGCAAAGACACTTTATATGTGAGAAAGTCTCACTTGACTTGTGCTGCAACTAACCTATGAAAGATCCTTCCTCCACCACTCAGAACCCGGCCAAACCTCTTGGTCTTCAGGAAAATGTTGAAACCCATCTCTTCCACTTCCTCTAAAATAGTCATTTAAGATCTATACGCTTGTCATATGCTATTTTCAGTTTCGTTAATTATAAATTTTAGAAGTTGTTCAACTGAACTTCTTTATATTTGCTCAGTCGTTCTTGTTTTATACTGTATCCTCTACTGGTTTTTGAACAGCCTACCAATTCCCCTTCGTTCAGGTGTACTACAAAGTGAAGTTTAATGCATGCTAAATTGTGCATTCAGGGGCATCAGAGAAAGAGCTCCAGAAGAAGGTTACAATGAGTTAGCAGGTTTCCATTTTTGTATATTTGTACTATTATGATCTTATTATATAAGAATCAAATAAAGTGGTTTGACAGACTGAGTTTGCAGGGCTATGTTAACCTTTTCCAAGTAATTCTCTGGGACTGGATACATCACTGTTTTAACTCTAGTTGAAGAGCTGTAGGGGCAAAGTGCTTGTTACATATATCAGGCATAGTACTCTTCAATATAGTGTAATGTCTATCCAAATATTATGTTTCATTTGTTAAAACTGTGGTGTTTTCAATAAAGTGCTAAGATACAGTGCTAATTAGCAAGAACATTATTTGCAGGTTGATTGTTAATGTCATAGTAGGGATCAATGTATTGTAATGTATGGTAAAATATTATGTTTATAATTATTAACGTTGTGGTTTATGTTTTTCCTATAAAAACAGAAGTAAATTCAATGAGCATATTGTAATGTTCAGGTGAATAAGTCAAAGGGCCTTATGGATAGTATGGCAATACAATATTACTGCAAAACCTAATAGATATCCCATCAACCCTATCAAAAGCACCAAAGGATATAATGTACTTTTAATAGGTAACAGAGGGCAGGATATCCACCATGTTTGTGACAGAATATCCTGTCAAGCAAATTCTAAATGAGCCCTAGAGTCATTCCATTCTCTTTTTCTCAGAAAATGTTGGAGCAGATAGGGCCAGGCACCCTATGCAACACTCACTTGACAAAAAGGGTGTTAATACGTTTTTAGGTGCAAAGTTATTGGTGCAAGAAAACACTGACCATAGTCACAAGTCCTTGATTTTCACAATTTTCATGGTGATAGATGTTAAAAGCGATAGACACTGTCAGCAGAAACTCTGGTGTCTCAAAAGTATTCTTGCCACAAAAATATCAATATCTTTTTCAGGTACATTTTTCTGGTAATATTACTCAAAATAGAGTTTTTTTATACAGGTGATTTAAGTGGTTTGGGAGATACACTGAGATGGGGAGGAAAGAAAACTATTCTGGACCTGAAAAGTAAATATCCCCTGGCTCATTGCATTCAAAGATTTGGTAAAATATGCACCTTGTCCCAGGAGTGCATGGGTTATTTTTCTTAAGTTGATGTACGTTTAATGATCAGCACAATCAAGAAGAAAGCATTCCTTTACTTTCTACTGAATAAGTCTTTCCTTTCTCATTCTTTGTTCTTATCTTCTTAAATTCAACTCTCCTTAACTTCATGGTCCGTCTCCATGTATCTCCCTGTCCCCTTGGCTTGAAAAAATCTAACTCCTACCTATTTTGAACATTTTCCAACATAGTCCTTTCGCTACCTACTAGTACATGATCAAACGCTATACTCACTCTCTAGCTCATCTTTCATAATGCAACTTCTCCTCTCTTTGCTCATCCTCATGCAGTTGTTTCCCTCTTCCACCTACTACCCCTACCTCAAACTGCAGCTCCTCCTTTTCTCCTGCCCATTTAATACTCGGTTTCTTGCCAGTGTTTTCCCTATTTGGCCTACATTTAGCTATATCCAATTGGATGTTCCTGCTCCCTCATACATGTTAATCCCTTTTTTTGGTCGCTCATTAGTTCAAAAAAGAAACCCACTAATATATAATACAGGAAGTCAAAGACTTCAATTGATTGTATTTTTTAATACATAACCAGTTTTAGAGTGTCCAAAATGTGTAAAATTGGCTTATGCCCAGTGTTTTTTCATTTTGTTTACACTGGGACTCAAAAAAGTATTCAGAATGTTTGGATAGGGCAACACCCCCTGCAATGAGGAAACAACTCTTTCAAATTGTGTGGATTTGAAATGTGTCTCTCAAAAACTTTCAGTTATTACTATTTTATGTTTGGTTGTGGGTGGGCGGTTGGGCGGGGCTGCTCTGCGATCAGCCAGGGCAGGGGAGGAGTGGTGTGCCCACTCCTAAGGACACAATGACTGTGTGTTCAGCCCTTTGGGGCTGCCCAAACCAGTCATGCACACTCTTATCTCCTCCATGCAGACTGCAATGCAGCCTACATGGAGAGCATGGCCTCCCTGTAAGCCCCTGGCTGGGCATCATCCCTACCAATCACAACGCTGCTTGCAGCCTTGTAATTGGCTAAGGGGAGGATCCAGATGGAGCCTGGCTGCCTGCTTCCTGTTCCTGCCAGAGGCAGGAGAGCAGGAGACGAGAAGACGCAGCACCCGACTGGCGGAAAGGTAAGGCTATTTCTATTATTTGGTTGTTAAATTAAACCCCCCTCCCCACGTGACCCCCCCTCCCCATGCGAATTTCCGCGAGACATGACTGAGAGTTACTAAGGCCTTCTGGTCCTGCAGGCCTAGAGTAGGTCAGATTGAGGACAAGAGGAAGGAGTAATACATTTACTTTTATATGATATAATATTTTGCACTATATTCTATGACAAATATGCCTATGAAATGCAGAATATTTAATGAAGTATTATCCCACTCTCAGTGATCATTCCTTGCATATAAAACTTTTTGTGTTATTTTATTTCGGATTATGAGAGAAAATGCATTACTTTGCACAAGGCAAAACCTCATTACAATCCATGAAACAATGTGGGCATGTAAATCTTTTGGTTCCATTCTACTTTCTGATATTGTGGGTATACTTGACAGATTGGATTTTCAATAGCAAAATAATTCTTATCCCAGTCTTTACAGGCACATTATAAAGTGCTTCAAGCACCACAAAGAGAGTAACTGATCAGTTAAGATGAACATAGTGACAAAAATGCAAAAGTAATCAACCTCTAATCTCAGGAAAACAATATGGCCCGTATCAAAGTAGCATAGAATTGTGCTAATAAAAAGAAAGCAACTACATCTGCATCAGTTTTGAAGATTTTACAGATGTGCAATTAAGAAAACACTAATTGTACCAGATCAAATGATGGAGCAAAATTATTTCACACTACACTTTACCCACTTATGAAATGAGGATTTGGGTTTGAGGCAAACTGCAATTGCTCCCATTCTACTACATACTTAGCAAAACAGTTGAAACTTATTTGGCTTTATTTTTCAGAGTTATTTATGGGATAGAGTTCCTTTAATTTACTAGAATCTCCATTTCTCAAAAATGATATTGTAGTTTGCTTTATAATCTATTTTCTACATGTTTACCCTGGTTCAAAAATATTTCTTCATTATGGAATGGAGCAAAATCTGGTTCTTCGTCCATACTATATAAAAAGCAAAAATATTGCAAAAGAAATTGCCCTGTTTTTTTGCACTATGGCTGAGCATGTGAGATACACTTCTGAGTGTCGTTAAATGCAGACAATGTAAGTCAGATGTGCATAATACCATCAGCAGAGAATTATCAGAATAGGGAAGAACCTGAAGATGTTCAAGTCACAGCAGCAAATAATCCCTCCATAAATAATGCAAGCCATCTAAAAAATGGAGGGTGTAAGTTAATTGTGAGATTTCAAGCTGAAAATTTAATCAACTGCACACCAAAAGGTGTGAAAATATAATAAATTGGATGCATCTATGTATCAAGCTTAGAAAGATGGGTTATGAGATCAGAAAAACAAAGAAGATAGAACCAGGTGTGGAGGAGTAAGACTCTTATCAGGATCTACACATAGAGGGGCACATTTTGATTATTTCATGCAAGGCGGCCCGGCAAGAGAACTTGCTAAGCCAAGTTCTGAAAAAGGGAGAGAGTAGAAATGCTCCATATTTGCAAACATACGAAACATTTATGCTCTCTCCTTGCACTGGCACATTGTATGTAGCGCAAAGCCAGCACAGGCCCACTTGCCCCATAGTGGAAGGGTCTGATGAAGTCACCATTTTGCCCTGATCACCCCCATTTTTTACTTGGTACTGGTGGTAACTGGCTCTGACTGCACCCTGGGCTCTGTTTACCAAACCCACGGCCGGTGCTCTGATTATAAGCATATGCAAATTAGGTGTGACTATAATTGGTAGTCACAGTCTATCTGTAAGTCCCTGAAATATAATAGGCCATGTAGGTTTAGAAGCCAAGTAGATTTAATGCACTTAAGTGTGCATTACGGTGGTGCCTGCTGTCATTTTGAAAGGCAGCCCTGCTTTTCAGGCTACCTTTAGCTACAAAGTTATACAAATTGGACTTTGGATTTAAAGTTATCTTTCAAACTCTAAAACTACCTTATTCTTACATATAGGTCACCTCATAGGCCTCCCCTAGGTGCCACAGGGGTAGGGTGCCTTGTAAGCAGGGACATTATAAAATATGTTTTATAGGTCCTGGTGAGGGAAATACTGCCAATTCCGTTTTCCACCATTGTAGTGAACTGCTCCATAGGCTAACACGGACATATTTTATGTCAGTATAAATCTTGACAGGAGCCTCCTAAAAATATATTTCAATGTATCTAATTAATAGTTAAGATAAACAACTTTCCACTGTGAGATATATAATAACTATTACAGGAAAGAAGTTGTGAGCCAAAATCTGACTTTCCAGCTGCCCTCTCCTGATAAACAGTCTTCTCCAGGCTGAGCCGTAGCTGCTTGGTGAGGTGTGAAGTGTCCTGTCAGGGTATACAATGGAATTTCCTGTGGGTGGAGAAAGTTATATACAGAAGCCATCAGGCAGGAAAAGGATGGGGCAGCCAAACTGGTCTTCAAAGGGAGAATGACAGTTTGGGACCAGCACAGACTGACCCCCACATCCTGTCACTCCAGCCACATAGGAGCCTCAGTAATTAGATTAGTCAGGGGTTTGGAGGGAGTGTGTTAGTGAAATGCAGCCACACCAGTGTGTTGGTTTAGCCAGATCTAACCCTAATGGAGAGACTTTTTCCATGTTGAATTTTGAGAGAATAGGGCTTTCTAGGACAATAATATTCCACACTTTGAAGGAAGTGGTCATACACCTGTGTGGCACCCTGCATCCCATTGGTCATGAGTACGTCCCTGCTTAAGGCCCAGAAACTATGAGAAAAATATGGAAGAGCTGCATGGCTCCTCAGATCTGCTGCCTGAAACTACAAGGAGAAGAACAACAGTCCTGCTGAAATATGGATTTGCACCCAAAGGACTGCACTCAGAATGACTGCACCTGCTACACAATCTGGTTCTCCAGCTATAAGGACTCTGCATTACTTTAAGAAGGATAAAGAAGTTGACTCCCTGCAAGCTACAGTTTCACAGACCCCTCCTACATTATCTCCACCAAAAGTCCTCATACTGGAGTGCGTGCAGGGAACTTTTAAGGATTTGGCCAGGTTCATTGTGGAAATTGTAGTTCAGACATCCCAAGGACCATCTAGGAGATTCCAGACCCTTGGATTTGTGTTTTGGATACTTTGAACCCTCAAGGAGACCTTCTGGAAGAAGATCCAGAAGTTTGGTGAAGTTTGGGAACCTTTAGTTAAAAAGCTTCATAAGGGACAAACTCGACATCAAGAGTCAAGCTGGCTACCTTCAACGCGACCCGGCCTGGTTTTCAGGTTTGTCCCACTGAAAGTTCCAGAGATACAGACTTCCAGGATTTGACTGAGGCCTCACAGAGAGGCAGTCCGATAAAGTCACATCAAAATCGGCCTGCTGGAGGGGACTGATCGACATCAAGAGAAAAACCCTCCAGAAACGCTTCTAAGTCCAGAGGTAAAAGTTTGACTAAGGCCTCCCACTTATTGTATCTGACCATGTCTCCATCGTTGTCGGCCTCAAAATTTGACTTTCTCACGGTCAAGCATGGCAAGATGCCCAAAGTTGTGCCATAGTTTTCTAAGCACTAGAAAGTCTTTATTCTTAAAAAATTAATATATCAGGTTCCCTACATTGGATTTTTGTTGTTTTGGTATCTGTTTGTTCATACAACTATAATCTATTGTTATAAATTGGATTTGGATTTTTATTGTGTGTTTTGTCTTACTTATTTAATGAATTTGGGTTTCTAAATGCATTGCACACCAGAAACAGGTGTGGGGGTAGGACAGGAAGTATCCTCCACACAGAGGCTGGCAGCAGGTATAATTATTGGTCCTCTGCAGTCACTCATCAGAACACTCCTGAACCGGTTGAAGATTCAGAAGAAGGACTGCCCTGTTGTCAGAAGGATTGCCTTGCTGCTTGAAGGACTGCCTTGCTGTCGGAAGAAAGAAAATTGGACCTGCTTGCCTTGATCTGAGACTATCCTAAGTGACTCCAAGGGTCAGTTGGCTGGCCTTCTGTATGAGTCACAGGGTCAAAAAAAGCTTCCAGAGGACTTCTCTTCAACTGCTCAGCTGACCAACAACAACTGGACCTGCCTGAGCCCTGCTGTTGTCCGCTGCTGGAGTGAGTTCCGATCCACAAGAGGTGCTCAACAAGACCTGGACTCTAGGTTGGCATCAGAGACCATTCCTCCCTGCCTAACTGAAGGTTCCATCAGATCCTGCGGGAAGCAATGCAGGGTCCCGCAAATCCGATCAGCTCTGTGCCAAAGGCTTCACCAGAACTGATGCTGTGCAACACAAAGCTTCGCAGAGCCACACGACACAGATCTCATCTCAAAGTTGCACCAATTCCAACTCAGAGAGACTTGAAGCCCCACAAAAAATGTAGCGCATGCTTGAGAACCACATGAACAACCATAACATGAGCCCTAAGATTTGCAGCGCTCGCATTTTTGCACTTACTTTAGTGGAAAATGTGCCCTCTCATTTAAACTGGACATGAGGATAAATTGCATACTAAAATATAGCACCAAATTCTAGTTTTGATTAGGCACAATTATGAGTAATTCCTCATAATTTTTCATGAATTTCTTGTAATTAGTCAAATTGATTTTGCTTGAATTTGGCAAACACCTGGTTTATAAAGGAAGCCTTGAGTGGAAAAAGGAGGCAAGTGGCACATAAACTGCAGTCTGCAATAAATATACTTTGCTGAATTCAAGAACTCAACTACATGTGCTTCAGTAAGTACCTGAAACCTAAACTGATCTGGCCCGCTAGCAACTATCTTTTTGGACAAGGGTTTGGCGATAATGAATATTCAATTTGGGCCACTATCACTGATTACATACAGTCTACGATTTGCAAATGGACAGACATGGTTACTTCAACAGCTTTTTTTAATGACTGAGAAATGGAATGCAGAAAGCCACCTAGCATCTTCATAAATAAATAATAATACTCAATTCCTGGAGATTGAAAGCTATATTGAAACTACCAAAAGCAAAGATATGGGTTATACAGGAATAAAAAAGACTACCTAAAACTTTTAACCCTGATGTAAGATGTGAATCTTTTTTTCTTGCAGATTTGAATCACTGTTAGATGACATATGAACTATAGATATAACTATCTAGAAATAAAATGTCGGAATTATAAATTAGTAACTAGGAAAAACGGGGACATTTTTCACCAAGTGGCTCTGAGTCACATCACATAGACCCTAACTATGAAGCTTGAGTTTCTATGATGTGCCTTAGAACCCCAAGCTGTAGCTACGTCATAGCAGTGAATAACCAAATCAGAATCCTGTATTCAAGCTAATGACTCTGTATGACTGCCAAACGTAATATATTGTGCTTTATGTACCCTGATGTGATGGTGTTCTCCTATTGTATTTGAGGACTATGTTAGCTGCGGCTCCTCTGCTAAAGCGGAGGAGCATCGCCCCACTGCTCTCCGAACAGTTCAAAAGTAAAAGGATAATAATGCAGCGTTATTATCATTTGATTTTTCCTACTGCAGAGGCTCAGTTCATTATATGCGGGTTGGGCTTGGCTGCGTGATGCCAGAGCACTCTAGGGGGTAGTGGTGGGCCCACCGTAAGTGCACATTATGGTTTGGCCAGGTGACTTGTGCGGGCCAAACCGTCATACCCAGGCTCCCACTGCCTGAGTGCCGAACCACAGCGCTCAGACAAATCACAGCGCTGCAATGCAGTGTTGTGATTGGCTTAGGGGAGCCTAAGAGCCCAGCTGCTTAATGCTGCTGGGATCCCTGACAGGAAGAAGATAAGAAGATGTAGAGGACAAAGGACAGAGGAGAGGCGGCGGCCGGCTATAGCTAGGTAAATGCAGCCGCGGCCCGTGGAGGGTGTTCCGTGGGGCGGAAAGGCGGGGCGGGGGAGGGGCAGGGTGGGGGGGGTACTAAAAACCGGAATATGGATAATTGGAGGTAAGTAAACAATTAAATAAATAAAACGAATTTCGGAGCGTGCGCTGCATCGCAATTTGCGATGCAGGGCGCGTTACGAAATTCGTTTGATTTATTTAATTGTTTACTTACCTCCAATTATCCATATTCCGGTTTTTAGTACCCCCCACGCTGGCCCTCCCCGCCCCGCCTTTCCGCCCCACAGAACTCCCTCCACGGGCCACGGCTGGGTAAATGGTTTTTTAAAAAAAAATCTTTTTCATCCCCTACCCCTCCGCACAACCACCCCCATTCAGTAGCAGCAACTACTGGCTATAGGAAGAACCGACATTGTTTATTTTTGTTTTCTTTGTTGCAAGTATGACTTTTGCTCCACAAGCCGATGGATTAATTTTTGCCGGGTGATTGCACTCGCCACCTGAGGTGCCGCCATTGTTTTCATAAGTTCCTCTCCTGAAATGCAGCTAGAATACTGGCAAAGAATGATGCTGCTAGCCTCGAAACTCTCTATGCTGAGCCGAAGCAAGTTCCGCTCAGGTAAGTTGCTCCGGTACCCCCACTATAAATCATACAGTCAGAGGCCAGTGCTCCAGGGCACATCGCAGGCTGCAGCCATCAGGGATTCATGCCGTCTGGAAGAGCTGGTGGTCTGTTTCACAAAGCATGTCATTTTATCTTACACCCACGAGCATGCACTTTTTTTTACTTTAAAGACATTTTAATGATTCACAAAACGTGAGGCCTTCATTATATATTCTACATTACATTAGGGCGTAATAGAAACACCTAAATGATTTAAACATGGTGTTTTATGCAGAGCTTTTGCCATTTTTAAAGGCTCTAAACAAGCAATGTCTCAATTACCTGGGCTTTGTGGCACTCAGATGACCTCAGTAAGAAGCCTAAATTCCATTGCCCTTTTTCAAAGAGAGTGGTAGATCTCAGCAGATGTCAGCCAATAGCATTTAACTTGCCCGGCCATTTTTTCCAACTGTGGGGCATATTATCAAGAAACAGCGTTAAAATTATTGATAATATATGATAATATGCCTTTGAGAATTCCAATAGAAGCCCATGTTCTGGTGTGAACCTGGGCTTCTATTGGAATTCTCACGGGCATATTATCAAGCCCATTGTCGCCGCTTTAGCGGCAGTTTTCTGGCGCTAAAGCGGCGATAATTTTAACGCCGTGCTTGATAATATGCCCCTAAATTATTACAATACCATGTTAAATTTTCCTCTGTAGTATGAAGCTGCGGTATGTTACTGCTAGATTATGTTAGCAGTTGTATGACCCTACGCGTGACTAAGAGGATAGTGAAATGCGAACTAGCACAGCAGGTGCAAAAGAGGCCAAAAAATATTGAATGCCTGGTCGAAAGAAAATGATAGAAAAACATGCTTTAGATTAATCCAGTCTGCCTGTTCTCTGCCTCCTGTGGGCCCCTAGCCCTAAATGGCCCCCATATTCGCCCTCAGTTGCTGGGTACTGCTGGGTTGGTGCCAACAACTTGCACAATGTATACATTCACTGGGAGTTTGTGATTCTGTTGAGGAGGAAAAATACCAGCTTTCTGTATGTTTCCTAATTTTGTACTGGTCGACACAACACCTGTTTCTCCACATAACGCATACTCTGCTCGAGTAGGTGAGGGCCAGGGCAGGGGCGTAACACATGCCCCCGCATCCCCCGCGGTGCGGGGGCCCCAAGCTCCAGGGGGCCCCCTCCACACACTACTCCATCCTGAGCGCTCCTGATTGAGCTCGGAGGGGGCCCCTCCAATTACCTTGCAGGGGGCCCCCCTCAAGTTTCGTTACGCCACTGGGCCAGGGAGAGCTTAGAGCTACTGCAGCATGGGATCTGTATGTGGGTGCGGGGTGGCTAGTGAGTGATGTGCCGGAATGATTGTAGGGTCAGTTGTTTAAATGTGTGAGTGCGGGTGAGTGATATGCATGTATGAATGCAGGGTGAGTAATAAATAGTAAGGCTGAGTGTAGAGTGAAGGGTGTGCCTTTGTGAGTGTTATGAATGGTGTACCTGTGTGAGCCAAGAGTAAGTTGTGTGACTGTATGAGTACACTGGATGAGTGAAGTGCTGTCATGAGTGTGGGATGAACAGTGCGAATGCACTGAATGAGTGACGTGCCCTTGTGAGTGGCAGATGAGTAATATGCTTGGTGAGTGCTGGGTGAGTGAAGCTGTGTGAGTCTGGGAGTGCAAGGTGAGAGAAACAATGAGTGTGTGTGAGTGAAAGTTCAGTGAGTGAGTGCAGGGAGAGATGTGTCTCTTTGTGAACCCAGTCGAACCTTTAAAAAAAAAAATGTTAAAGGCTTTCTTGAAAGATATGCTGAAAATCAATCATTTCCCCCCCCCCATTATTTTCTCCAATTTTCTTGAGGAGGCAGAAATCCCTTTCCTGAGCGGCCCATCCATATTTAATTCATTATCGCTCCGCGTGCACTTTACATTCAACAAAAAGGTTTCTGCCTCTCCACTTTCAAAATGTACCAGCTGCCACTGAACTACTCATGTTACAATTGTAATTTGTAAATTATTAGCATTTTGTAATGTTGTTATTGAGGTCAGTTGGAGGGTATTTTTTGTGATCAAAAAGAATTGCTTAAGAAAAAAGAAAATTGAACTTGGATTTATTTTCAGAAACCAACACCCCACTATCATGAGTGTAATAAGACTGAAACGTATATAGCATGTGTAAATATTTATTTTTAAAGCGTTTCACAGAAAATAGAAAAAGGTTTAGGTTGAAGGAAAGAAAACCGAACAAAACTAAGACTAGTTCATTTTCGCAGATATAACCTAACACAAACTGGCCGCTAATAAATACTGATAAGGCATTTTTATTAATGTTTTAGTCAACAGACTGTTTAAATGGAAATTTCTGAAGTGAAAGAGTGAATAGACTCAGGGCCAAAAAACACTTCCCTATTCTTCTCTGAAAGAAGATGTTATGTTTCATTATAAAAGTTAGATGACTTGGATTAAAATCAGGAATGAACAATCTAAATTATTCTGCTCTGATCAAGCTGGTCTGAAGCACTCCTGACACCAGCTGCAGAACAATCAGTCGCACTGATGTGCGGGCGCCGCGCGGGCAGTCCATGATCACATCCTTTGATCTTGAAAGGGCTTTTAAGAGAATGAGATGACATTTTAATTTAAAATTCTGATTGATTTAATTTGCGCACTTTTTATAATGAATTCGATCTACTAGAGAAAAAAGGATGGTTGGAACGCACTTGATGTAGCACTGGGATAGTTCTCATTATCAAGAGACATTAGTCGCATAATCACATTACTGTATGCCCATTGGCGGATTACTATCGATCACAACACTTCAGATCCAAATAAAATGTCAGGCACGCCTCCACGGAGAAGAGAAGCAGTTAGTTGCTTTCACTGCGGTGCAGAGGGAATGCTATAGAAACAGTGGGGCAGATTTATGAGCCCCTTGCGCCACTTTTGCGTCACTTTTCCCATGTTAAAAGTGACGCAAAAGTGGCGCAAGGGGCTCATAAATCTGCCCCAGTGTGTCCGCGTTTTTGCGAAATAGCAAACATTGCTTGAAGAAGAGCACATCTACTATTGACTAGAACGTGGGAACCTCTTTATGCACTCGAGAATTGTTTCCCAAACCGTGGGTCATGACCCACTGATGGAACGTGAGCAAAAGTCCAAGCATTCAATAAAGATGCTTTTAAATTCTGCATTTACCTTGCCACATGCGGTTCAAAGATGAAAGGTCAAATGTCAGGCTGTGTGTTCTGACAAATTACTGCTTATGCTTTTTTAACTTGGGGCCTGGTGCTCACAAGCTCATCTCACTTTGTAGTCATTTTAAAGAAAAGTTAAGTCAACTATGTGACAACTTTGCTGGATGGAGTACACCATTGGGAAAGGAAAGACTGTAGGAAGGCATTTTTGTGTGACACAACATATTGTAAATACCGGTAAATGAACTGTACACATTCAGCAGTTAAGAAAGTAAAAATGAAGCAATTTTTTTGTAATTTTGAAGTGTGATTAAATCAAAGATTTTAATAGGATCAGAAGAACTCTAGATACTTTACTTGGGTGATGCACAACTAAAATATATTCACTGAAACCCGATTTTCAAACATTATCATTTGTGTGCAATATAGTTTTAGCAGTAAAACTGTATGTCTGTGCATTTTAATGGCAAATGTGCTGTCTGTAAATGACAATGTGCTACCACATGATGTTTTAGTTACATTAAAAAGTTGCCTGACTCATTTCCTTTAAAACTAGATGGGTTGCAAAAGTGTGTTGATCTAAAAACATGGGTCGTGCTTCTACAATGTTATGGAAGCACAGCACTAGAGGAATTGTTTCAGATGTTTCTGCCATGTTTGCTCATGTCAACTTTCCGATATGAGAATAAAAGAACCATTGCCAAAGCCTGTAGGTTTGCTCTTCGCCACATCCAGGTATGTCAACTAAATACGACAGCCATATGTTTGCTATAAAACCTTTATGTAGTAGGGATACTCTCTAGCAGGCAGGTATTCTTAGCATAAGTATGAACATTATTTTTAGATTTAATGCACATTACAGGAAAATATGATTCTTACTAATTCAAAGAAATAATTATGCAATTGGCTTTTAACAACTGTGTTCTGAAGACAGTTTAGATATACAAGGATCTTTAAGAAAATGAAAAAGTGCACACAAAGCAAAGAAAAAACTTGCAAAGTACAGTACGAGTGCAAAGGTCAAATTGCAGTCTGTTAATACAGCAAAGTGAACATGGCCTCAGAAAAATACTGTTTACTGTCTCAAACGTTGCATAATTTATACTTAGCAATTACTTTAAACATGGGGACAATTCTTCTAATGGTCACAATGCCTCTTCAATATGATTTTATCATATTGCACACATGTTACTGTTTGCATCCTGGTTTTGGTTAGACATATTTTGAAAACAAATAAAGATGATAAAATGCCATATCGGAACCATCCATATAGATGTTCACATTGTCATATGCTATTTAGTATAATTGTTGAAAGAGGGTAGGTGCATTATAAAGCACGCGAGGCTTCGCCTCCTACGATTCATTGCCCCTCCCCACACTGGCAACATTACATTAGCAATGGCAATTATAAGCATATTCTCTCTCTCTCTCTCTCTCTCTCTCTCTCTCTCTCTCTTTTTAAGACGAGCAGATCTAGCTCAGGGCTAGACCTAAAAAGAGCACCCTTGACTTTTTATGAAAGCATAAAAAGCCATTAATACTTATGTCAATGATAGAAGAAATGCTTGCAGGGTTGAACGAAGTTTGGTGATTTCATTTTTCCTGCTCTAGGTGAAATTCCATTTTGTCACCCTACTGCACTACTATTTGGGCAACATTTGTTGTTTTTGTGGTCAACTGGTGCACCTCACCGGATGCTCTGGGATTCAGAAGTACTACGTATGTGTTGCAACATTAGATGTCAGTTTATATTGCTCTTGCTACCTTTTTCCTTTGCTACCAGAATTTCATGTTGCTTCCCTTCTACTCACGTCGAATAGGTTTGCTTTTGACAACCAACCGTTAACTGTGCATCGTAGCCTATTGGTCCATCCAGTGCGTTATCAAGGATGGTCTCTGCTGTAATGTAAACAAAGAAATTAGGTCACTTAATGCCCTGTTGGGTAGAAACAAACATCCATACTTTCTGAGCTGAGGGGCCATCATTACCTCAGGCACTGGTCCTACTTCACCTATTGCACCAATGACAGATGTGCCCCTGGCCCTCACACCTGGCGTCCACTCTCCCATGAAGCACAATTTGTATGCCTTTGTTGTTGCTAACCTCTGTATCTTGTAACAGAAAAGAGAAAACATGTCTCAGTCTGATGTACAGACGGATTTGAGATGTGTGCATATGTGTACCATATTGCAGATAACCCAAAAAACATATCTAAGAATTCCTTGTTTGTTGCTCCTGACTCCTGCTGCTGGTCCCCCCCTTGTGGGACTCCCTGTTCCAGGGCACACCGGACGGCCGCGCAACTGTTGCTGCTTGGGGCTGAGCGAAAGTGCTCAAACCACTGCTGGGCTTCCCGCGGCCACGAGCAGGCCCGTCTGCACCTGTTCACGCCTGTATGAGGCTGGGCCTACTCCCTTGGTTGGTGCCCATGAGACAGAGACTGGATCCTTTAAAATCTTCCACTACTCCTATTAAACGGAGGGGCAGATTAAAGTAAACGGGACACCAGTGAGTGCCTTTATGTTTGGCAAGTTTCCTGGGGGGCCAGCGTATTCTGATTATAGCTGCACACCCCTAAGTCATTTTGGGTATTTGGACTTACTGCCATGACCCTGACCCATCCCTCTAGTCTATTGGGGAAAGGAAAGGCACAGTTAGTGTCTCCCCTGGGTCAGCAGTGCGTCACCATCGACACATTCCTGGCAAAGGTGGTGGGAGTCATCACTAAGGAGATAAACCAGGACAAGAGGCGGCTTTCAGCTGACATGGGAAGCGTGGGGCTATGTACCTCTCCTGCTCCCCCATTGACCTCTAAGGCCGCTCCACCCCTAGATCCTTCCCTTCAGCCCACAAACCCGGCACCAGGTAGGTTATCTTCCCTAGAGACTCCAGTCCCCCGGCCTTCCCCCGCTCCGCCTATTTCACCGACTGACCTGACGACCCCACCGGCCCCCAAACAGCAGCGGAAGGCTAAGTAGGGGAAGGAAGCTCCTGCAACTGTATGCTGGGCATAGCCAAGAGCCACTCCTAGGTCCAATGTCGATGAACTGCTGAACCAGCTGGCCCCTGCTCTACACACCATCAAGGTGACCCTGAGAGACCTTTTATCACCGCTTCTGATCAGACTGGACAAACTGGATTCAGCCTCCAGGGACTTGGGAAGCAAAGTGGATACTGTTTTATCTGCTTGGGCAAAGTCCCCATTGACTCATCTACCAGTGAGCCCCCCATTGGTTGATACTATTCCCGTTTGTAAATCTGTAAATAATAGTGGTACCCCACATGTGAATGCTCCTCCAAAGCCTAAGAGCGTATCGGCTCAGTATAGAGGGCTAGAGTGTGGTAGATTGCGCACTGCGGGTGGAGGCACATGCCTTGTTATTAGTCCTATCCAGGCCCTAGGCATGGCAGATGCTTCACATTTTGGGGCGCACCCTTCGAACGGTTCACAGGTCCCAGTGATTGACCTTGCACCAGCATGTGCTCCTTACACTGTGGTCTTGTCGGGGGTACCTGGTTTAGGTGCTCACAAAGAGGAACCCACCACTCAACTGATTAATAAGGCTGCGCACTGGCTAGTGCAGCACTCCGTGTTTTCTGTCAGGGACTATTATGACATATTGATGGCACAAAGGGTAAATTGGATAGGTCCCTCCAGGAAAAGCTTTGAAGGAGATTGCATTATTACCTCAGGAAGACACTCAGAGTTAGCATCTAAAAAAATATTCTCCCCAGGCACATGCTCTAAATTACTACCAGTGGACGTTTTCAACAGACCCCGTTAGGTAACCTGGATAAGGTACCCCCTGGGGGGGATGGATCTACGAAGGAGGTACGGGGCTACCCTGTGAATCTCTCAAATCTCTTGGCACCCCTGGAGGACTTGAACATGCTGAATTGACTTCAGGAGTCAGAGGCTATATCTATTGAGCCGCCTCACCAAGTATGCTCCCTGTTCCAGGGATCAGAGGTAGCAAGTGTCCCACCAGTTGCAAGCCCAAATGTGTTTCTATCTGCTTCCCTTCCCCATGTGCATTCCATGCCAAATCCCGGCCCCCAGACAAGGCCTCACATGTCCACCCTCTCCCCCGGCCCCCACCAGTGGCGCTAACCACAATCCAGATAGAAAACTTAGCTTAATCTCCTGGAATGTGGCAGGCCTGGCCTCCAAGTTTTCAGTCGATAGGTTGTTATCATTTATCAGGCTACACAAAGTTATATGCCTACAGGAAACTTGGGAGACAGAGAATAACTTCTTTATGGAAGGGTATAAGACGATTTTCTGCCCAGCAGAAGGCGCCACTATATGAAGAGCTAGTGGGGGCCTTATTATGTTGGTTGAGTTAGAACTATGCAAGGAGTTACAGATTTTTAAGTGGGATGCGCAAGTGTTTCAAGGCATAAAATCGTGCTAGGAGAGAGCGCCCCCAATTGCTATAATTAATTTTCATAACTCTAAGAGGGAGAAAGGCTGGCCGACCAACTTACATGCTTCAAACTGTGCCTTAGACTCCATAAAGGAGGAGGGCTTGGGGAACACAAACCTCATTTTAGTGGGGGAGTTTAATTGCCACCTTTGTCCATCATTCATAAAGAACCAACCCAACACCCAGCCTTGCGTGCTGTCTGAGGATTTGTACATGGAGCACACCCTGGAAGGGGAGGAGAGAAATACATTTTTAGCCACCCGTAACTTGATACACACCTTAGACCACTGGTACCCCGGGTCTATCTCACATCTGCCCCCGTCCTATAAGGGAAGGGGTCCTGCCACCAATATAGATTTTATCTTTGTGACAGCCCCCTTGGGTGTGGTCCTGGGGTCTTTTAATATTGTACACAATCCATTTAGTGACCACAACCCACTGACAATTTCACTCATGGGGTTTGGTAACAAGATAATGAGCAGCTAAAAGTCTCAGGCACTCCTAACCCCAATGAATCGGGGTAGGCGCCTAGACTGGGCAAGTATTGATGTAAAGGCCTTTAATTATAGCCTCTTCTCTTCCTGCCAGCACAAGATAGGTGTATGTCCAGTGTAGGAGAGTGGTATCGACTGCATAGTTGCCCCCAACGTTTTGCTGATGCTTTGACTGTTTTCTGACTCTAGCCAGGCTGTGGCCCTGCTATCCAGGACCCCAGCCTATCTGCTTCCTCTCTAAAGTGATGTGAGTACCCTAGGTACATCCCAATTGGATACTGAGGACACCCTATCAGCCCCTTGTAGATGGTACCCTAGGTACACAGGGCATGGGTCCCTCAGAGGCCTACCAGGGGCTGCAGCACTTATTGTGCCACCCCTGGGACAGCCATACAAACTGACACCACCAGACCACTACTGTAGTCTGGTTAAGGTGGTGCTTGCACCCCTTACAGGGATATAGGTTCCTGTATCCCACTTAACACAACACATATATCCTCATAGGTCACCCCTAAGGCAGGCCTTGCTAATCCTACAAGGCAGGGTGCTGAGATATGTGTGAGGGGGAACCCCTGCCAGAGTAGGGCCCCTCTGCAACCTTCGTAAAACTATTGCTGGGCTGTTTGTAGTGCAGCCATACCATATACTCTTAACCGCATTATAAGTAATCGCGATAGCGTGATAACTTGAGAGTGGCTGCACAGAACCATGTCGTGTTTGGTGTCAAACATGTAGAAATCATACCCCCAATCAAACCATGGGAGTGAGGGCATGATTCCCCCCTGCTAGAGGGGCGATATGGTAAAAGCAGCAGATTTTAGACACCAATTTAAAAGTGCACACGTAGTACAAAATGGATGCTACCCGCCACCCACATGACTCTGGCTGCCTGCTGCTGGGCAGAACTCCAGCCACGGCAGCTGGACAATAGGGATCTTGTTGCAAGGAGGTGCTCCCACCTCCTCAGACAGACTATGTGGATTGGAACTGGGTGGGTGCACCATAGGATGTCTTTCAGACTTGCACATAAGCTTCTCCAGTGCCTACTTCTGCATACACTGCCTCAAACCGGTCCAGGAGCATCCTGTCCCCTGCCCAGGCGGGAAAACACACAAAGAGGAGAGGGTGTAGCCACCCTTTCCCGCCTGAACTCTCATTGGTGGGCTCTGATCTGGACACTCCCCTAATCTTTGGATAAAGGTGAATACAGGGTCCCCATACCTCAGATTATTCTTGGACTTTACAGACTTGAACTTCGACTTGCTGCCGCACAGCTGAATGAAGAAATCTCCCTTGGGGTAAAGGAGTTACCCCCCTGCTTGGCAGGCACCTGAAACACTGCAAGTGACCCAGTTGGAACTTTGCTGCTCCTATGGACATCGATGACTCTTACCTATCGTGAGGTGGGCTTCCAAGCACCCCAGAGGCCAGTGAGTATGCACAGCAAAGCTCAGCACCATGGACCCCGTGGGTGCCGAGATCCCCAATACCCCAGGACAATGGCCACCTCTTGCACAGCACACGAACCCGATGAGTGGGGAAGTTGTGCTTTGGCTCATTATTGAGCCAAACTTTCAGCATCATCTGTGCCAAAGATCGATGCCCTAGCCCGCTTCGGCAACCCGTGGGCGCATCTTTACGCACGCCAAATTGCTGCCTCCCGTGGTCCCTTGTCTCTCAACTGGTGGGCCCTAGCAGAGATCAATCTTCACTTTCTAGAGTTCCCCTGGTTGCTCCAGTCCTGCTCTTTGGTCTCCTTGCTGGAGACCTCGTTTAGACCTTGTGGGTCTGCACCAGTAGCTGTTTTGTGATTCTTGCGTGGGTTGCGGTTGCCAAGACTTAGTGGATCCAATCCGGACACTAACACTGCAGCAACCCTCATCCTTTATGGGACAGTTGTCCTCCAGAAGCTGGCCTTCCTTGAAGCCTCCTGGACCCCGTGGCTGACAATCAAAGCTACCCATCTTCCACCTGGAAGCACCCGACATTGAAGGGCTTTTTCTCCTGAGCCCCCTGGTCACTGTGCCGTGACCCAGACTCTGTCACCTCTGCTTTCAGGTCCATCTCTTCAAGATCTACATCTTCAATCTTCACGACATCGACAACGCTTCTTGCTAGCAGCAGTTCTTCACGTTTTGCCATTGAAAATCAGCCCGCGACCCGACATCGAAAACGACCTGGGGCAGGTAACCGTAGTACCTCGGTACTCTCGTGGGTGTGGGCCCTTCAAAAGCTTAACTCTAAACCCTTGAACTTGAACTCCTGCTAGAAGTGTTTTTAATCTTGTAAAATTCAACCGCGGCATTCTCCATAGGCTTTAATAGAGATCCCGACAGTAGTTTATATCCCCGCACGCATCTCCCGTGGGTCCCCTTCCTCACTACCTTGGGTGGTTTCACAAGGGGCCAGCGACCCTAAATGCCCTAGGCATTGTCTGTAGAATTGTCGTGGTTCTTATATCACTTTTTTAATATATGGTTTGGTCCCCCCCTGGGGCCCTATGATTCCAGTGCTATTTATTGTAACTATCAATGCTTGTTTGAATTGGATCTTTACCTCCAGCCTCATAAAGAGACTAGTGGGATTATTCTTAGAATAAATACATATATTTGATATATATACCTGTGTGGACTACTCTTTCATTTGGTTATTCAAGAGGTTATTTAGGGTCAAACAATAAGCTTAAAGACTTAGCCTGAAGGCTGCTCTCCACAGCTACCACTAGGATAGCTTTCTTTAAAGGTTGTCTTTTAACCTATCACCATAAGAGTCGGATTGGACTGGTGCAAGGTGTCCCCTATAACTAGTGGACAGCATATGCCAGGCCAACTTCTCACATCCAGATTTTCATACATCGAGCAAGGATATCTTAAGCTCGTTCTCCTCCATTGCCCAGGTGATCTCAGGACTATTAACCACACAAGCAGTAGGGTAGGACCAGTCTTCCCCCTCCTGGTTCGATCATAAGTGTTCGCAGGCATTGAGGCGCTTAAAGGTAGCCCTGAAACAGATGCCCAGGAAAAAGGACGGAGTAACTTTGTGTTGGCGCATTAATAAAGAATCGCTAAAAGTGCGCATTCATGAGCTACAAAAGCAGGCATGGGAAAACCTGGTTAAAGCGGTGGAATTGAGGGACTCAACCCTTTTCTGGAAGATTATCAATAGCCCCTGCTTTGCTGAACCAGCTGGACAAACAGTGTGCAACCACATAACGCCAAACCTGGAGGTCTCTCACTTTCAAAAGGTATATGTCGCAGATCCTCCGGCGCAGCCATGCACAGATATACCACTCAGTCTGGCTTTTATCCCCATTAGCTTCTCCTTGGAGAAGGTACACTCAAGCATCAAGCTGCTAGCACTAAACAAGGCCCGGGCTCCGACGTAATACCCCCAGACCTCTTCCATAATAACATTGATGTCTGGCCCGCAGTACTGACCCAAGTCTTAAATGGGGTGGCCTCAAAGGGAATGTTGCCCTCATGGACCACAGCTACAATAGTATCAATTTTCAAAATGGAGGATAAGGATAACCCGCCTTCTTACTGACCGATCTCTCTTATCAATTCTACGGTAAAGATCTTGGGCAGGGTCCTCTTATTTAGATTGTCCTTGTGGGCCAGAGACAATCACGTTATCAGACGTCTAATTTTGTTTCTGCAAAGCCATGTCAACAACTGATCAATGTCTTAATCGCTACCTCTTGACAGCTAAATACACACTGACACAGGCCTTGTACCTAGCCTTCATGGACCTCTCGTCCGCTTTTGACTGAGTCAACCGGACTAAGCTGTGGGACATTTTAGACTCTTTGGGAGTAGACCTTGGTATCGTGCACTTACTTACTTCACTTCACACGCAGACAACAGTGGAAGTGAGATATTCACAGGAGGGGGCCCTCACAAATCATTTTAATTGCACACGGAGGGTGCGTCAAGGGTGCATTTTAGCTCCTTTTTTATTTTCTGTTTATATTAATGGCCTCGATGCGACCCTACAGGCACTCCAGTCAGATTCCCCTAGAGTGGGTAGGAGAGCCCTCCCAGTCTTTCTTTACACCAATGATGCAATGCTCATAGCCCGCATGCCCCGGGGACTACAGGTTTTAATAGATGGCTATGTCACTTTTATGGACAGGCTGGACCTGTCAGTTACTTTTGCCAAGTCTTATGTACTAGTAGCTGGTCCCCAATGCCTCTAGAGGAAAACCTTTAAAGCTGATCACCATATTCTCGCCAAGGCACCGGCTTTCCCCTACCTAGGAGTGTTATCTGACAACCGTCTACAGGGGAGAGCCCTCTTAGAGGCAACGCTGAGCGAGTTTCGCTAATTGGTGGGGGCCAACAATAGGTTTGCCAGCAGATTGGGGTTCTTGGGCACCAGTGGTTATTCAAAAATTGTAACACTCCAAGGTCCCTGCAAAAGTTGTATATGGCAGTGAGATCTGGGTGTATGTTAGCTCTCAGAGGTTACAAGTGGCGAAAAATATGTTTTTGCAACGGATCCTTCAAGCCCCCCATGGCACCCCAGCCTTGCTCATGCATGAAAACCTAGGGATTGGCTATTTGGAGGACCAAGTGGCCATCAAACCCTTACTGTATTGGATAAAGACATGGACACTCGGGGAAAAAGAGAGAGGGAGGGTTTTTCGCTCTTTGTGTCTTGGCATCTTTTAAAAAAGATATTTCCAGAAAGAGAGGCAAGAAAAACATATTTTATATTGCTACTTTACCAATACCATTTGTAACCTATTGGTATAATAAGAGAACATTCATCTGTGAATGTAATCACCTGCACACAAAGGCAATATAAATATATTACCTTGTGGGCTGGAGGAATACACGTCTGCTTTTTTGCAAGCCTGTTCCTGTCTGACACAGTACATGAACTCCCCTGGCTGACCCTTACCCAATGTGTTGTACTGGGCATCACTTAACAACAAGATGACGACTAATAGAGTCTGTCTGCGGTCAGAATCAATCCTACATAGCTTGACTAGTATTTCTAGAGCAACATTTGCCATTATAGATAGCTCAAGAATGTGCATTCTTTCCTAATTGGAGGGATCTTTGAATTTAAAAAAGGTTTGTTTTGGCTGCCTACAGGTGCTTTTAAAGCCAAATGAATAGTGCTCACCTCTAGCAAGAAACCAAATACTTATTATCTGCACTTCTGGATAAGGCCTGCCGGTTGTTGTATTTTTCAAACAAGGCAAAATGTGAAACTCTGAAGATGTCCTGCTGCCCTTGAAGAAGATGTGGCTATACATCTCAGTGTAAGGAAAGAGAGTCAGACATAAC
Source organism: Triturus cristatus (assembly GCF_964204655.1). NCBI lineage: Eukaryota > Metazoa > Chordata > Amphibia > Caudata > Salamandridae > Triturus > Triturus cristatus. Next base: position 1,315,491,064 of record NC_140585.1, read on the forward strand.
TTGACTGATGACTACATCGAGGTCATCTTGAAGGCTTAAGACACCCTGGAACCACAGGATTGGCCTCGATATCAATTTGTAATGGTCTGCCAATGTGTCATGAGCTAGGAGACTCGAATACTGGGTAGCATGGTGTTGCGTCCTAGTAAGCAATGTCCACACGAAGAATGATGATAATAGGAGAAGGTTTATTCTCATGGATTGGAAGTCAGCACAGAGGTCCCTCTAATGCAACTTCCATCATCAGCCACCAGGACACAACTGTCTCAGCCTGGAGCTACCAGGAGAACAACATTCCAACATGCTAGGCAACCAGCTATAATAAATGATGCAACATGCCCCATAACAAAGTAAACTCACACTGCAAAATAAACATGTAAAACATAAGGATATAACATACCTCTCCCCTTTAAACAATAAACAAAACCCACATAAGCATAGCAAAACCAGAACTGAAAAGAATAATAATAAGAGTTCACATTATATAGTCTTCAAAGTATTTAGACTTAAATTTCAATCTTCCTTGTGTTGATACCAGCACATCAGAGCGTGAAACAACAGTGTCCCCTTCCGTGCCTGACTTCTTGTTCAAATCTGAACCCACAGTACACTGCTGCATTTCCCCTTGCTCGGTCACATACTTCTCAGCAAACACTCCCACATCATAGAAGTTCTTCATCCTAGATTTTCTCTCATCAGTAAATTCCCTGCCTTGACAAGACTTCAATACATTCAGATTGCCACTTTTGATCTTGGCAACTCTCCTTTTGCTCCACCACTTACTACCCACAACCTTCACTGCATGCTTATCAACTTGAACAATGATTGTCTCCTGATAAAACCGTAAACCAGCCTTCTTGAATGGTCTACTAATTCAGACACACTCAACCACCACAAAATGTTCTTCCTTAACTCGCTTGTCATCATCATACTTAACTTTAGATTTAGCTTGAGTCAATGCCACATGTTGTCTCAGTTGATCACTTTTCGGGATTTGGTCATCAACTTTCGAATTAAACCCTGGAGACAGCTCATTCAAATAATGCCTACCCCCTCAACAAAGGAAACAGAGTTACTCTTGTGGTTGAGTTATTATAAGACCATATTCTTTCACTCACTGCATACTGCACCTGCAAGCCTGAAGAAACAGCCAATTGCACAGTGTCTTTCAAAATGCGGTTCACCCTCAATGCGGTTCACCCTCTCTACCAAACCGTTTCCTTAGGGACTATAAAGAGCAGTAGTGAGATATTTAACCTCAAAATTCATCAAAAATCTCCTCATGTCATTAGAAATGAATTGAACCCCATTATCTGAAACCAGAAATGCAGGAAATCCTTCCGAACTAAATAACTTTCTTAAAAAGTCAATGACCGTATCAGTGTCAGGTTCCCTCATGACCTCAAAGGACACCCATTTGGAAAAATAGTCTACCACACTCAAAATGTACCCATAACAAGCATTCAAACCACCAACAGGACCAACAAAATCCAACCCTGGTTTTTCCCAAGGCCTTTGAGGAAAAGTGACAGGATTCAAAGGAGAATTGTAAGTACAAATGGACTTCTAAGCATTACCACACTCTCTAAAATTGCTCAACAAGGTCTCAACTGAAACATCCATCCCAGACCACCAGTAGTATATATCTCAAATTCTTCTCAGTTCCAGTCACTCCTATATGCCCCTTGTTTGCCAAAACAGTCAATTTACTCCTTGAACCTGCAGGAGGAATTAACAAAGACCCCCCCATAAGAAAAACTCCTTTCCACACTCATCTTATCCTTGACCTTGAAATAGGATCGGAACTCCTCTCCAACTTGACCTTCTCAAGGCCATCCACTGGTGATAAACCTCTTGAGCACATTCTGACACTGATCAGCAACAGACCCATGTTCCCATTCATGACGAGAAACAACATCACTGGCCAACACTACACCATCAACCAAACCAACAACTACTTCCTTGTCCTCTCCAATCATCTCATCAGTACTCGCATTGGTGGGGCATCTGGATAAAAAATATGCCCTTGTAATTTTTACCACTAGGAATGCGTTTCATTGTAAAATTATATTCATACAGTTTTGAAAATAGACGAATCACGCTTGGACTAGCATTGCTCAACCCCTGGTCATTCCACATAAAAACTAGACGCCCCACACACAGGCAATGCTTCCGTCTCAGTGGCACTATCATTCTTCTCTGCTACAGATAATCTACGAGAAGCAAAAGCTACTGTGCTTTCCACTCCATCAACTATCTGACTGAGAATAGCACTGAGGCTTAAATTACGCGCATCAACTGTAATTAACGACATCACATTATCTTTGTATGGTTGAAGAACAGGTGCTTTTATGATCAAATCATTTAAATTCTTGAATGACTCCACTTGATAATTTTCCCAATTGAATTTAACATTACTCCTAACAAGTCTTCTCAAAGGTTCACTTACAAGTGCAAAATTTTGCACAAACTCAGAGTAATATTTGCTTAGACCCAAGAATGACCTCAACGGATCTTTGTCTGTGGGTTGTGCAAATCGCTTATTGCCTTCAAGAGATCCTGCTTATGTCTAATGCCGGTTGATGAAGCCCCAAATATTCAACATCCTTCATAAGAAACGTACTCTTCTGTTTTATTCACAGTAATACCGTGATCTTCAAGTATACCAAGAACATGGTCAAGATTGACCAAATGTTCCCGAACTGAGTTAGAAGAAATTAAGATTTCATCTTGATAGGTAAATACATCTTTCTCGTCTCCTAACAATTAAAACATTAATTTTTGAAATACTGATGCCGCCGAAGCAAGGCTGAACTGCATCCTAAGAAAACGAAACACTCCAAAAGGAGTATTAAAAGCGGTCAGGTCTCGAGAATCTTTGTTCAGTTCTATCAGATGGTATGTAGCCCTCCGGTTCGATATAAAAAACCTTAGTGCCACTAAGTTGTGCTAACATATCTTGAATCCTTGGTAGAGGGAATCAATCAACTTGAATATTCTTATTCAAGGACCATAAGTCAATGCAAAGTCTGAGTTCATCAGATTTGTTTTTTCAAAGCTACGAAAATTGGAGAAACCCACAAGGATGAATCTATGGGTTCAATAAGTCCATCTAAACATACCTTTTGAAGATGTTCCTTCAATCTTTCTCTAATACTCAAGGGAACATGTCTGACCTTGTAGACAACTGGGATAGCATTAGGTTTAAGAATAATTGTGTGTTCATATCCCTTAACCACTCCTAACTTGTCTTAAAACAGATTTATATTTCATAAGAACATCCTACAAATAATTCACATCCTTTTGTACAGTTGCCACTGAAGAAATAGGGTGCTCTGTCCCAGGTCTAAGAACCATTTCAAATTTCCCTTGATCTCTCCAACCCAAAATGTTGTAGTACTTCTTGGCTACATGGACTTTAGAATGAATGAGTCTATCTTTAAATTGCATGTTTTCTGGAAAATTACTAATCTGATCATTTCTTGACTTCCAAAAGCCACTGTACGAATTCATTGTGGCAACAAATTTGTTCCATTCCAATCTTTTATAAAGTATTGGTCTGAAATGATAGTAATAGGAGAACCAGATTCTACTGTAACTCTGGTGTCAACATTCCCAATCTTAATATCACATACAGGATCGCCAGTCTCATGATGTGCTTGTGCTGCAGCATGTACTATTTCCATAGACAAAACTATTTTCTTACCATCAAGAGCATTCGAGCATACTCCTGATATATTTTGAGGTTCTTGAGTATCTAACCCCATCTCCTTAGCAACATTTCTACATACTCCGGCAAAGTGTCCTGTTTTTTTACAAATCGAAGATGTTTTACCAATCGCTGGCCAACTAGGAGCATTAGTTAAATGAGACTTGGACCCACATATAAAACACTGAGTATTCCTATCAGGTTTGTTACTTAATGAATTATTGTTTTGAACTGAACTTGGTTTCGTGTGATTTTATTCACTGATTCAGTGACAATGCCCTTATCCTTTCCTAAATCTTTGGATGCAGAAACGAAGCGCTCAATTCCTCTGGCAATTTCTAAAGTTTCTGCCAGTAAAGAGTTCCTGCAACACAAAGTTTTTTCTTGAACCTTGGAATCATAGCAATTCACAACAATTTGATCTCTTAAGTATTGTTCAACAGGTCCTGCAAACTCACACGAAGAAGCTAATATTCTTAATTCAGCAAAAAAAATTAACAATATTTTCATGTTCTTGTTGCTTGCATGTATAGAACTAGTGTCTCTCTACAGTCACACTAGGCTCATCCTTAGAATGCTTTTCAACCTAGCCACCACCGCAGTGAATTCATCCCAGTCATCAGAAGAAACACGAATTATAGGCAGTTGATGGTCAAAAATCCTTTGACCCTCAGACCCCAAATAATTATATAACATAGCATTCTTCCTGACAGGAGAAAACGTGATACCATCTATTGCTATTAGGGAACTTTTGAAAGATTTATACCATTGACTCCATTTGACTTTTGGAGTACATGGTTCAGACAAAAATGGGGCAGGTAGAATTGCTGTCTGCAAAGCCATGGTTGGAACAAATTATACATTATAAACAACAGTACTTAAATTGAACTTTACCAAATTACCCAACCAATCTCAGAATACAGCACAACAGATTTCAAAAACTTAGAGAATAATGGTGTTGAGAAAAGTTATTCAAGGTGTGCGCATCACCGTGCTCCAAATATATGATGAAGTATGGAGGAAAAAAATGGTGTGCACATCACTGCGCTCTCCAATAAAGATACCAGTTAAAATGTATGCAAAACTTTAGAAGTGGGTGTGTGCTTCACTGCGCATCGAATACTCACCAATATGAAATAAATATGAATTATAATGTCTGCATTGCTTTGCTTCAATAAAATAAGACAAGGGTGTGCGCGTCACTGCGCTTCAAAATGTTCAACGAAATTCTTTGAAATAGAAATCCTGCCTTTAAGAGAAGTGAAACGTGGCACTTCCAACGTATTAAATATCGGCGGCGTTGGGCAGATCCCTCCTTCAAGCCGAAGAGATTTGAATGCCACAGCAGAGAGGCTCAGATTCCAATGGAGGAATTCTGACGAAAGACGTTGTTGCTCATGGTGAGATTTAAAGGTGAACCAAGGCAAATATGTATTTATCGCAAAAATACAGTAAATGAGAACAGCACAATGGCCATATCACTGCCAGTAACTCAAATGCCAAAGAATGACGAAGCACAGTGGAAATGAATGCAAATTGAAGTTTTGAGAATTCTTATCATGCTAAAAAATTCCAAAAATGTATTCCTCCCAAAAGCAGTACAGTTTGAGCAGGCCGATGAGAAGGCTGGTATACACAGGGAAATAGCTGTAGGTTTGGAGGGTCCAGAAATGTCTTTAGAAATGTAGGTGACCAGTGAATCTGAACGCCTAGAAGTAGTTTCATCCCATCCTCGTCACAAATTCATGTTGCGTCCTAATAGGCAATGCTCACACCAAGAATGATGATAATAAGAGAAGGTTTATTCCCATGGATTGGGAATCAGCACAGAGGTCCCTCCAAAGCAACTCCCAACATCAGCCACCAGGATACAACTGTCACAGCCTGGAGCTTCCAGGAGACCAACATTCCAACATGCTAGGCAACCAGGTATAATGAATGATGCAACATGCACCATAACAAAGTAAACTCACAGTGCAAAATAAACATGTAAAACATAAGGATATAACACACGGCTAATCCTACATTTCCTCCTTATAATTTAAGCCACATTCTCTATAGCTACTCCAGGATAGTGAAGAAAACATAGGCCAGGGTAAAAGGGAGTAGAGATGTCTCTATCAGGTTGCATGGTATACGATCTGGAGTGACTGAGACTTATGACTACAGGAGGCACTGCAGCACAATTTATGTAATCCAATTATCTTTTCAAACACAGGGTAAGAGACTGTAAGTGCTGCATCTGCACTGTTGTATAGGTATTACTTACTCATCAGACCTCCCCATCACAGTCCTTACGCGCAAGAACGATAGCTCCTCCCTACAGATATCCCAAGCTGAAACTCCCTTGCTCCCATCCCTACACTCCAGGCCATGCCCACATCCTCTGGCACATAACCCCGATCTTACCTTCCAACATCCCGTACCACCAAGCATAAGAAGCAAAAAGAGGGAGGGATGGGAGCCAGGACTGTAACTGGGAGGTCTGCGACTCAGAGTAATGAATATTACCAGTAAGTGACCGGTCATAGCAATGCGTACACCAACTGCTGTGACCTTCAGAGTCTCACGGTAACGATGACTTAGGCACACCAGGAAATTAGACAAAGAACCAAAGATGGTAGAACATCACAGGACCAGATGTGGAGGTAACTGTACAATAATTACTAACAATGATATAGTGAGGAAACACAAGAGCACAGTCAAGGAGGGCAGTTGATCGGGAAACTACCGAGGAAACCAAGGAGAGAAAAGCAATAAATGTAAGGAATCCAAAATCGGTACAAACATTTGTGAAAGAAAAACTGTTGTAACAACTGCTGTTGCCAGATACCCCCTGCCAGTTCAAACAGTGGGGCATATTTACTAAGAAGTGAGGGAGTGCAGCGTTAGCCTTCCTTGCTTCAAGCCACTTCTGAAACGCAGGGCTGCACCATATTTACAAAAATATATGCTGCAGCTCTGCATTTCCCCCTGTGCTGGCGCTAAATTTAGCAGCCAGGCACCATAGTGCAAGGGTGTCTGTGTTGAGGGGAAGATTGTTTATATGCAGCAAAGTCTACCTTACTGCAGATAAACAATCTTTAAATGGTGTTTTGTAACTTTCATGTGTGCTGCTTAATGCAGCACACATAGAAATTGCAAAACGTCATTTTTTTGAATTATTGTTTATGTGCAGGAAGGGACATTTTCCTGCACATAAACAATTATTGGCCTTTTGATGTTTCTATGTGTGCTGCACAATGCAGCTCAAATGGAAACAACAAAAACTAGGAGAAATTAAACATTGATCCTTGTTTCGCCAGATTAAGACCAGGTTTTCCCTGGTCTTAATTTTGGCGCTGCCTCCTATTTATACCTCCTTTGTACATTGGGTGTCAGCATCAAAATCAATGGGTGTTGCAGTGGAACACCCAGCACAACACCCAGTTCCCTCCCCTTTCACTAAGTGAAGCATGTAAGGGTGCCTTATTTACAAGGCAGTGTTAAGCCAAATTAAGTTGCTTAACGCTGCCTTTTAAATTAGAAGTAGCCCCTAACACCACCACAACATCATGAAAGGTGACGTTGTGGTGGCAATAGGGGCTTGTAAATATGTCCCAGAGTCTTTATAGGGTTCTGCTGTCCCTCCTCTGATCTCTACTGGCCCTGGAGCAGCTGGGCAGCATATATGCCTATTGACAGGAAGTCGCTGTCCTGCGGATGGTAGTCTCCATTCCCTCACCCTCTTCCACTTTTTCTGCAGTGTTTCTGTTGGAAATCTGGCAGATACAGATACTGGATGTGGATGACTGCATATATTTTGCAGAGGAGGTGCACAGTACACCCTCCCTGCTGTGGTAAAAGGTAGAAGGAGCCAGGTGTGAGCGGTCAGAAACCACCTTTGACTATGGGTCGGAGTACACGTTGGGATCATTTATTACTGCCAGATCATTATGTTCTAATTGTGAATATCACAAAAAAATGGATTTCTTTCAGGGAACTCACATATTGTCAAGTCAACTAGAAGAAACAACCAGGACAGATTTGCAAACCAATATCAGGGCAGCACATCTTTCCCAGTGATGAGAGGACATCTTATCTTCTAGGTACGCTCCTGCTTTTGATTCCTTTACTTAATGCAGTCGCAGTCAAAAAATCCTGAAGCCTGATATCCTGGTAACTGGAGTCCAGAAGACAAAAGTACTCAGACTACAGAGATAGTTAATTATTGTCAACACATTGTCTTCTTGAAGTCAGTCTTCTCCATTTTACACAATGAGTGAGCAATGTCAGGACACTCACAAGTGTGCTGTTTTTGCCTGGCAAAATACAACCATCAAGAAGACAATCCTAGGTGTGTGCGCCTGCACATATTAGCAATAATTAAATGTACAACCCCTTTTTGTGAGAAGGAACGTCAACAAAATCTCTAAATTTGGGAATCCATCTCTACTAATCCTAGCAAATAACAAGATATGACCCACTTTGATGGACACTGTGACTTCACCAACTAACAAGGTCACCTTACTCCACACACAAAGTTGTTAAAAAAATCCCTACAATCTAATTGTATCATGAAACATTACACCCTCCCTCACAGAAAAAATCCACAACATATTCAAAGAAAGGTGTGAGGAGGTTTCCAACTTCTTCATTGAAAAGGTAAAAATAAGTGCACACACTCTCTCACAATCATTATAAATCAAGGCCATTATATGTACAACTCAGGAATCTAAGCTCCCGTACCACTGCCAAGTACAAGCACATCTGCCATTCTTCAGAACCCATTTTCCCATTCTTCTTAAGGAGATAAACTCATCAGTTGTTTTCTATGTCTGAACTGATTAACATCTTCGTGTTTCAAGGTACAATTTAAGTCTAAAATCAGCCCAGTTCTCACATTCATCAAAAAGCTCAAGGATGAATCAAAGGATCTAAACAATTTTCACCAGGTCTTTGCCCACTGTTTGTAGTGAAAACCGTAATAAAGTCATAGTGATAGTTGTTTGGTGGCTCAATTTAAACATATTATAGAGAAGAATAAACTCCAGTCATGCAACATAGAAGGAAACAACAAAGTAGTTGACAATGACCTTCTATACTGAACGCAGGTGATTCTTGCCTCCTCATCTTCCTTCCATTTTTCTTTGGCATTCAGCGTGGTCAGTCACCCCATTGTCCTTAAGATCGTCAAGAGCACGTGGGGTTGAATGAAACAGTCATGAGACACTCCGTGAAAATCACCACCAGTGGATTAAAGTAGCTGGCTGCATCTCTAAAATAGTTACACTAAATAAAGGGGCCCCTAGATGTTCAATTCTCTCTCTACTTGTTTCTACAACCATTACATGGAGACACTTTCATCGATTCTAAACCACCTTTCCGTTCTGATATGACACAGTTGAATCTGAAACTTTCCTACATTAGGGAGTAAAAGATGATAGCCCAAACCCTTAACAACACCCAAATATGGAGGATAGCACTAACATCTTAACCCAAACAACTACCATCTACTGCCCACCTTAAGGTCATCCTACAGACTGCAGCACATCTCTTTAATGTCCTGAGGGAATAAAGACACATCAAGCCTATCCTACTGGAGCTATACTTGCTCCCATTGCCTTCAAAATAAGCTGCATCATTTACAAAGCTGTCACAACACACACTCAATCATATTTGGCTAATAATCTCACCATCTCTTGTGGCAGCCACAACACCATCAGACTGGCTACAAGGAAGTGTGAAAAAAGAGAAAAACAGGCAACAGGCCTTCTCTATCTATGCACCAAGGATCTGGAACAGCATATCTATATCCAAGAGGACCACTCCAATCAAATCCTGCTCTTATTTAGTAATAAAAGCTGCACCTCTTTAAAGAACATTACACTGTGACACAGTAAAAGTCCACTTCTGCTCCCAGTATGACTTCACCTATTTAATCATTTGTTGACTTTATCTTTGCCTTTAACTTTATACATCACTGCTATTTGTTGGGCTATGTTTGCGCTACATAGATACCATTTGCTTTTATAAATACCACCCACTAAAAATTGAGTTGCTTTGATCTCCTCTCCTATTCCTCAAGTAATGTACAGTGTTCTGTTGCTTTCTAGCTATGTTTGTAGTATATAAATAAAGATACATACATGCAAACATTTGTGACAGACAGGCACATATATTGTTTTTACCTTAATTTTACTTGTCTTGCAGCATAAATGAAGAACTTGTAGAACTGAGAGAATCAAATTAGCATTTTAGGGTAATTACTAGACTACTTAGAAATATTTGGGTATAGATGGCCCCTAAGGGGCCGATTCCGATCCTGGAAAATTTTTCCCCGTACGAATCGTATCCGGATTTTTTACCGTACGAATCGTACAAGTAGCGTACAAACTGCCAAGTACGATTCGTATGGGAAAAAGTCCATACGAATCGCATTGGGAAAATTTCCCCACACGTCCTCGGGTCGGAAAATGTGTCCGACACATCCCCGGACGATTTACCGTACGAATTGGAAAAATGAAGTCCGACCGCGCAAGTACGATCCGTCCCGTCCTTCCGATTTTACAACCGTATGGAAAAAACACCGTACGGACTGAACTCCTATAGCAACCATGGAGACATGTGCCCGCATACGCGCCGAACACCCCACCCCAGACCCCGTATGTACGCGCAGAACACCTCCCCAGCCCTCGTATGTACGCGCCGAACACCCCCCCGACCCCGTATGTACGCGCCAAACGCCGGCCGCGGATGTACACGCTGAACCCCCACCAGTGTATGTACGGAGCGTACCCCCACCCGTGTATGTATGGAGCGTACCCCCACCCGTGTATGAATGGAGCGTACCAACACCCCACCAGTGTATGTATGGAGCGTACCCAAACCCGTGTATGTACGGAGCATACCCCCACCCGTGTATGTATGGAGTGTACCCCCACCCGTGTATGTACGGAGCGTACCCCCACCCGTGTATGCATGGAGCGTACCAACACCCCACCCGTGTATGTACGGAGCGTACCAACACCCCACCAGTGTATGTACGGAGCGTACCAACACCCCACCAGTGTATGTACGGAGCGTACCCCCACCTGTGTATGAATGGAGCGTACCCCCACCCGTTTATGTACGGAGCGTACCCCCACCCGTGTATGTATGGAGCGTACCCCCACTCGTGTATGTACGGAGCGTACCAACACCTGTGTATGTACGGAGCGTACCCCCACCCGTGTATGCATGGAGCGTACCAACACCCCACCCGTGTATGTACGGAGCGTACCAACACCCCACCAGTGTATGTACGGAGCGTACCAACACCCCACCAGTGCATGTACGGAGCGTACCCCCACCCATGTATGAATGGAGCGTACCAACACCCCACCAGTGTATGTACGGAGCGTACCCCCACCCGTGTATGTACGGAGCGTACCCCCACCCGTGTATGCATGGAGCGTACCAACACCCCACCAGTGTATGTGAGCATACCCGCACCCGTGTATGTACGGAGCGTACACCCAGCCCCCCCTGTATGTAGGCTACGAAACACCACCACCGATGGACGGTGCGGACCAACACCCTGCCCGTGTCTGTACGCACCCTACCCCAGGCCCCTACACCAGCGCCCTCACCCAACATCGCGCATGTACGAGTCGTACTAAGCCATAGCAAGGTTCAGCACTGTACAACAACATGGCCCATGTACGCACCGTACAGACGCCAAAAACACACGTACTGAACCAGGACAAACCAAAACAACACAAGGAGAGTCAATTCGATTCACACAACACCACAAAACATGTCCAACAAGCCCAAATACACCCCATACACTGACCTGCAACTGCCAAACAGCTAAACAGAGGCCCAAAACACAACCACTCCTTATAACACACCCACCCAAAGTTCAGACACAGCCACACCCACAAATGGACCAATAAAAAGGCCCAACACACACAAACCATGATCCTTTGCAACAGATCCATTACTGCCAGACCACAGAGACAGCGCACTGCACCATACTACATCCACCAATACACCTTACACTTGCACTCCTTCACACAACCACCATCACAAACACCCCCTCATCACATTCACACACACACCTTCACAACCACACTCACACACCCACAACCATCCACACCAACACCCCCACAACCATCCACACCCACACCACGCCCACTAACAAGAATCCAAAGTTCACAAAGGAGGAGCTGGAGGTCCTTGTCGACGAAATCGTCAGAGTCGAGCCACAGCTCTTTGGAACATTGGTCAGACGGACCAGCATATCCGAAAAATCAGCCATGTGGCAGAGGATTGTCAATGCTGTGAATGCTGTTGGGGCCACCAGAAGGACCAGGCATGAGTGCCAAGCCAGGTGGTACGATCTGCGGAGGACGGTCCGCCGCAAAATGACGGACGATCACAACCAGGGGAACATCACTGGAGGAGGGCCGCCCCGCAGACCGGTACACTACCATCCCTGGGAGGAGAAGGTGATGGCCACGCTGCCGCCGGTGGGAGTAGACGGAGTACAAGGAGTCCCAGACCCTGGTGAGTACACAAACAACTCAACTCACATGGGGGAACGCCATACACAACCAAAATCCCAATCATGCACGCAACCCCCCCAAAGCCAGCACCGGACACAACCCCACTCCAAACACACACACATGCCACTAGCGTCTCCATGCCCCATGCACCAAGAAAGGCCATGCCAAGTCACAGGCCACACAAAACACCAACACAAGACAGGATGTCCCCGATGCCGGGAGGGTGGGCCCCAAAACTAACATAGAGCAACTCTGAAGCACACAACAGTGCCCTCAGCCCATATGGCCTAGGGCACAGCCATACAAACAGTGTGTCCCTACACAGTACTGTGTTGCCTGCAAATGGTGGCCGCGTTGCAGGATGACATGGGTATGAAGGCACAATTTGCACATAACAGCAGCTAATGAAGACGCATCACTCTGAAAGAGTGTCAGCACACACCGCCACAGCAGCAGTGCAGACTCAGACACTCCGCCCAATGGGTGCCCGGAGATTAGAAACAAACCCACATGAACAAGCCAATGGCCTTTGAAAGACATGCAAACTGTGTGTGCCCAGTAAGCTGGGCTGAGGTGACAGAGGGTGACACACAGAGGGAGGGAGGAGGCTGACAGAGGGAGGGAGAAAGGGAGACAGAGGGAGACGGACAGAGGGAGGAGGCTGACAGAGGGAGGGAGAAAGGGAGACAGAGGGAGACGGACAGAGGGAGGAGGGTGACAGAGGGAGGGAGAAAGGAGTCAGAGGGAGACGGACAGAGGGAGGAGAGTGACAGAGGGAGACGGACAGAGGAAGGAGTGTGACAGAGGGAGACGGACAGAGTGAGGAGGGTGACAGAGGGAGGGAGAAAGGGAGACAGAGGGAGACCAAATCACCCTTGGGTGGTGTGGCCATGTCCGCTCATCAGCAGGTGGACTGTGTGCATGTAGACAAGGTTTGGCAGTGCGTGAACCCCCCCTTTTTCCTTTGATAAGCATTGGGCCATGTGTCAATCTGTGCACGAGTACATCCGTGCTGCAGGCACAAACCTAACCTTACACCCAGTACACCCACCCACTGTGTTTGTTAGAACCCTGTCACAAACGCTTAAGTTACCTACCTGCATTCTCAAATATCATGGAAAAAACACCATTTGGCCACGTACAGTGCAACACGTGAGGCGGCTCTGCATGGCTTGCTACGCCCGCTCACTACACTGCTGACTGCGTTCCAAAAAGATGCATCAACTAAGATTGTGTCACACATAGGTAAAGTGTCGAAAGCTGTGGCCAAGGGACATACCCATGCACAAGTGCACTGCGAGAGGAATGCAAGCCATATCCAACCACCCAGAGGAACTGTGGCAACTCAAAAATGAATGAAACATGGATGTCGCATGTAACACAATTAACATTGTCTCTCTCACACACAGGTCAACATCGTCGATCTCCCCCCAACACTGGAGGGGAAGACTCACAGGACCAGGCTCTGCGTGAAGAGGACCCCACCGGCAGCGACGACTCTCACCACTCCGTGGATGACCCAGACCAACCTGGCCCCTCTGGTGTCCAACCACCTGCAGCACCTGCGTCAGGTACAACTGTGCCAACCACCCCCCCATTCCTGCCACATCCCAGGAGACACCCAGGAGCCCTGCCCGCACACAACAACACAGCCAGTCTGTCCAGGAGGGACAAGGTTCTCCGGGCACTCAGGAGGAGGCAGGCGACACCGCAAATGCCATCCCTTAGGGGTCCCGGAGACCCGATGTGCCCACAACGGCAGGCCAGGTGCAAGTGGGCAGGGGTGGTGGGAGTGGAGGCCGGCGGAGGCGCGAACCTGACCAGTTGGCTCAGGAACCGGTAATGTCACACGTCAGCAACATCCTGGACACATACCGGCGTGACACCAGGGGCATGGTCCAGATTGCGTCCACCCTCACAGACATCAAGGGGACCCTCGAGGAGATAAAGACCCTGCAGGCCGAGCAACATACCTGTCAACAGCGACACCAAGGACGGATGGAGGCAAGACAGGCTGAGCTCATGGCGGTGCAAACGGAAATGACCCGTGTACTCCGTCGGATTGCCGAAAACATGGGCAACCCTCCCTGTGCCACCAGGCGAAGAACATCACCAGCCACAGGGACGGATCAGGAGGAGGAGGATTCATCCGACGGAGCATCACAAGCATCGTCACGGCCTGCTTCTGAGGGTCCCCGCAGGAAGGTGGGTCATCCACGCAAAAGACCGTGAGAGTCAGCGGAACATCACCATCTCCCAGGTCACCTGGCCTGGCACCTGGCCCTCTGGCCCAACAGCAGCACATCATCACATGACATTCTCTGGCACATGGACTTGCTGGTCACTGTCTGACCAATGTTGACAAAGACTGTGGCAAAGACTCTGATGACTTCCAATGGCAAGGATACCAACTCCCCCAGTGAACTTTGGATTCTACACTCCTGCCAAGCGCCTCTTGTCATCCCCCCAAACACGTACCCCACCACAAATAAAAATCATCACAATCACGAGATGATGCCGTCATTTTGAATTATTCCACTACATGTGTGTGTTGTAAAGTCAAACCATGCCTGATTTCAGAAGTAACTCCAACCATCCATACCCTGGGGTCTGAGTCTGGCACAGGACACACATGGGTCACAATGTATCATCCAATACAGACATGGAGCACCATACTCACCCGTGATGGGCACAACCAGCTGAGGGGGTGCCCGCACAACTGTGCCCACAGACCTATTTAGAAGAGCAACAGTCATGTGCAGAGGTCAGGGATCATGTGGAGTGTCCTGGGGTGCTACTCCCAGGTATGTGTAGACAGGTGGCAGAACCATGGCCTGCATGCTTGAGTCAGGTGGATGTGTAGAATGGTGGGCCGGCCAAGGTTGGATGCATGGAGATGGCACAATGGGGTCTTGGATCACAGTGCCACAAGGTTGTGTTGTGGTTGTGGGCTGCATCCTGAGTGTGTGCGTGGATTGAGAAGGTCATCCTGCAGTTGGCAGTGATCCATTCCCCCCATCTCTGTTGGACGTTGATGTGGCCTGGTCGCCGGATGTAGAAGCAGAGCTGTGCAGATGCACCCTGGATGTGTATCATGGGAGTTGTAACGCACATGTCCGTAGAGTGCAGGGTAGGATTAGACACGGATGTCGTAGTTGACCTGGGGGATGGTCTCTCTTGCCTTGAGGTGGATGGAACTGGGGATCTTGTGCATAATGCAGAGTGTGCTGCAGCATGAGGCACAGATGCTGCTGATCAGCATAGCACATGTCAGCAAGCAATCCATGATGAACACCAGCTCGTTTGCGTGGACACTGGGTGCCCTTGCTGCAGGGCCTGCAGCAGCATGCGCCATGTCAAGAAAACAATGCCACAAGTTGCACACAAAGACAAGGATCTAAGGAAGAAACTATGCAAAAGGTGTATGTCAAGGAAGGAATGTCTGGTTCAACATGCCACACACACACACAATGGATGCACATGCAGCACTGTGGCCGTCGTGGAGACTGACATGCCACAATACCTATACAGCCATGGACATCATGCACAATACAGATTCTAATCCCTGACAAACAGCTTGCATCTTGCTACTCTACTCATAGACTCATATGCACCATCTCTAATAACTATGCCAGACATGCCGCATGCACAGTGGTAACAGACCACCATTGACAGAGATGAGGCACCTTGGAGGCAGAGGGACACCTTTATCAGTCATGTGTGTCGGAATGCTAATGCAACTCTGTCACACAGGTCATGTGGATGAACATGTGGGACCGACACTGGCACCCCCCTTTGCACCACAGATGCTGGAAATCCATAGAACTGGCACACAAGTGACGGGTTACAGCTAAACACCCCCTGCTGCTCACGGAGAGGCTGCTATACACCATTGAGCCTCCAATGGGGAATTCACACACCATGTCAACCCGGTGCAACCCGTATGTTTCCGAGGGCAGTGTTACACACATTGATGGCTTCATCACAATCCACAATCCCATTACAGATGACTGTCACCAAGTCTGACCATCAATTCTGGTGAATTTAGCTCCATGTCATGTGCCCCATGGTGATTCTACATGTATGCAAAGTATCCAAACATGAACAGGAGCAGTGCACACACAAAACACCCAAAAAGCCGTGCTGCATCCCTTACCCTAAGAAGATTTTCAAACTTGTCCGTACATGTAACGCAGATTCAGCTGTGTTCATGAGGAATAGCAGGAGCACAACAATGCCACCAGCAGACAGCATGCGCAAGTACCTGTGGATGAGAGACACACCAGAAGTCAGCCAAAAGAAGCACATCCGCATGCATGTGCATGTACTCGACACGTATAAGGTTGTCAACATGCTAGGTGACAATGATGACTCTGGAAAAACATTCTTCTATTGCACCATCACTCGAGTGACACATCCAAAAACACCTCTGACTCACCTGGCAGACATGCAGATGGACACACACATTGCAACACATGCCACACACGGCCCAATGCGTGCACACTCAGACACTGGTACTCACCACTAAGCAAAGAAGTTGCGTATGAGCCGACTCCGGATGTCCTCTACCGCCTCCTCCTCCTCCACATCACTTGCCTCGTGACCAAGCCCTTCATCCTCCACGGGTGGATGGTCCTGTCCATCCGGATCCAGGATGAGTGGCACAGCTTTCTCCACTGCCATGTTATGCAGCATGCAGCACACGAGGAAGATCTTGCAGACCTTCACCGGTGCATATGGGAGTGCGCCACCGGTCTTGTGGAGGCAACGGAATCGGCTCTTCAGGAGGCCAAACGTCCTCTCTATCACTCGCCTGGTCCACCCATGGGCGTTGTTGTAGTGGTGCTCGGCAGCCGTGCTGGGGTTGCGGAGAGGCGAGATCAGCCGTGGCATGTTGGGATAGCCAGCGTCCCCTACATGGAAACATGTGGGTCAGGAGAAGCAGTAAGACAGAAAGATGACGCTAAATACAGGACTGACAGAGTATACCCACCAACAATACATGCTCGTTCATTGCGCAGCTGCAGCATCATTTCAGGCACCCTGCTACGCCTCATGATGTAGGCATCGTGTGCTGATCCTGGAAAACGAGCACAGCCATGTGAAATCACCATGTTGGCAAGACACACCACAAGGGCATTAATGGAGTGGTAATGCTTGCGGTTCCTATACGCCACCTCCTGTGCCTGTGGTGGTACCAAAGCCACATGTGTTCCATCTATGGACCCAATGACATGGGGCATCCCTCCCAGGGCATAGAACTCACGCTTGACACCTGTCAACTGCTCAGGAGTTGGGAATTTAATGAACTCATCCAGGTGATCCAACATGGCCTCTAACAAATCATGCAGAACACGGCTGAACATGGTTTGGGACATGCCACCAACGTGAGCAATGGTATATTGAAAGGTACCCATGGCAAAGAAATGTAGGGCTGCCATCAACTTCATCTTGGGTGTCAGTACAGTAGGATACCTGTGTAGCGGTTGGAGGTGTGGTGCCAGCCGTGTCGTCAAGTCCTCAATCAACTGTTGGGGGAAGCGGTAGCAGCGTATACAGTCATGTTCCCTCAGGTCAGCCAAGTCCGGAATTGGTCGAGGGAGAGGCGGAGCCCTGCAGTGAATTTGAAGGGACAACGAAGAGTGAGTACAGTACACCACCAATGTCAATGTACTGAGCACATGTTCAACAGGCAATACACATATGCTACATACAGAGTCAAGTCTGTGCAATATGCCCAGGACACGTATGCCAGGCAGGTGACACTCCTACCAAGAGCCAGCTACATACGTCGATTCTCAACCTCAATATGCCATGCCATGAAACTAGCTGTGGGCCAGTGTAAGTGAACAGGCAGACGCATTACAGGAGTTACAGACATCCACATATGTGCAGAAGAAGGATGTTTATTGTACAGACAGGTTGCGGAACACTAGATGCACAGGTCACATGTCATAGAAAAAGGACAGACCACACACCTTGCCATGAAGGAGTACATGTCAAGACTGATCACACATACATTGAGAGTATGCAGATATGTCCTTATTTTGAGACTCCGTGTCGATGCATACATACACACCTTACGTCGGATTACACATGTGGGCTGGAGCGCGTAACAGTGTGCCATGCCCATCTACACACAGACACATGTTGGTTGCCGCAACTGCAGATGCATTTGACCAAACACCTACAGCAAACCTATGGGAACACATGACACACATATGACATAGTTACAGCGTGCAACGCAGGCATTCACATCTCAGGGGTAATATTCTGTGTACCTGGCATCAGGGGACAGTTGCGGGTGTCGGTGACTGTGCCATGCCAGTGACGCATGGCTCAACAAGTCTGTACTACATGCACACATGTCAAAGGAGTGAAGGGGATGTGTGGCACATAGTGCACCATCACACATGACATGTGTACACAGCTCATCATACTTTTATTTGCTTCACACCTCAGGAGTAATGTGCCACATCACAGCCTGACATACCTGTGCCCGACACATGTAGTACTGCACAGACAATGCCTTGATGTCCAGCCTTGGCCAAGTATGACAGCTCTATTCCTGTCTGTGTGCCGCCTGTCACCACTGTCAGGTGTGAAACGCACCGTACATACGCTCTGAGGGTGTGTGTAGGGTCTCTATCACTATGTGAGTGCTGGCGTATGCATACGCCATAGTGATACGGACCGTACACGCGTGTGTAGGGTCCCTATCACTATGGGAGTGCTGGCGTATGCGTACGCCATAGTGATACGGACCGTACTCGCGTGTGTAGGGTCCCTATCACTATGGGAGTGCTGGCGTATGCGTACGTCATAGTGATACGGACCGTACACGTGTGTGTAGGGTTCCTATCACTATGGGAGTGCTGGCGTATGCGTACGCCATAGTGATACGGACCGTACACGCGTGTGTACGGTCCCTATCACTATGGGAGTGCTGGCGTATGTGTACGCCATAGTGATACAGATCGTACACGCGTGTGTACGGTCCCTATCACTATGGGAGTGCTGGCGTATGCATACGCCATAGTAATACGGACCGTACACACGCGTGTACGGTCCGTATCACTGCATTTGGGGTGCCCTAGGGCCGTGGAACGCACCATACCTGTGTGTAAATATTGAAATAACATAGGGGACACATGAGGGACAAGTATAAGGGCCTAAATGCATGCTGGTTGTCATGGAGACCGAGTTTACAGTTTGAATTTTTGCATCAGGTGGCCAGAAGAAGTCGGTTGGAAACAATATACTTTGTTGCAAAGTGGTTGTTGACTTGACATCATGCTCAATTTTTAAACCATGCAAAGCCACTCACTGGGGTAGGTTTAATGAGATTGGAGGAAACGTAGGATGCTAATGTGACTGACCAATCTCTCTGTACTCCTGTAAATGAAACAGGCCAGCAAGGCGGATATAAGGCAGCCAGGTCCCATGAGAGAGCACTTGCCTGCACATCCTTTCATTCCACAACACTGCTGCTGCTCGTGATTCCTCTGGCACCATGTCCAGGTCTGCAGAGAGGGCCCAGCCATTCACCATGGAGGAGAATATGGCGTTGGTGGATGTGATCCTCCCACAGTACACCATGCTGTATGGTCGACCAGGGGAGCAGCTGAGTGCTGACTCCACTAGCTTAGACTGTGCCCCTTTTTTGTGACTGTGACTTCTGGCATTGTGTCCCTGTGTGACAGACATGCAATGTTGTTTAGAGTGGGTCCCAGGGTGGGGAACGCCTCATGTCTCCCATGCAGTGCATGCTGTAGTTCCTGTGTGCACTCCTCACTTGCATATTGCTTACTGTGACAATCAATGCATGGTGCATGCCACATTCTGCCTGGCTACTCCTCCTGGGAATGTTGTTGCTACAGTCCTGATGTGATTCTGTGGTGCCCCCAGTGTGACAGGTGACAGTACCCATAGATGTGTGTTTGTTTAGTGTACCTGTGCTGTGAGTGTCCAAATGATGTGTTCGTCCCCTGGACATTGGTGTGTGTGTGTAAGTCCCCTGTCATGTGGGTGAGTGCATATGGGGAGTGTTGCACACCAGCTGCATGAGGGATGGATATACCCTGCCCATGTGATGTAAGCAGGGAGCAGTGCTGTGTGACTGCCGTGCTGAGCCAGCCCCACACCTGTGACACCCCCCAGTCTAGTGGCACATGGGCAGAGTGAGGTTTGTACCCGCAGTTGGCAATGGCAGGTGATTGTCCTGTGCCTGTGTGTGTCTGTGTACTCTGCTGAGGTTGCGTCAGTGGGCTGGGGTATGTGACTGCTTTGAGGTGCTGTACATAATCCTGGTGTAGCTTGTGATGCACAGTGTGATCCAGGATCATTGATTGTGTGGCACCCCTCATGCCACCTGTGTACTTTCAATGCCACGTAGTGCATTTTGCCTTCCCCAGAGGATAATGTCCCTATGACAAAGGTGCAATGAGTTGCCTGCATACCATGGCCTGTTTAAACAAGACAAATTATTAATATGTGTGTCTCTGTGTCATTGCTCAGGTGTATTAAAGTATTCTCACTTTTGCATCCTCACAGGTAGGCGTCCATGCCAAGGGGAAGATATGGAAGCAAGCCGTCAGTGCAGTGAGGAAGACGGAGGGTCGGAAGCGGCGCCTAGCCCAGGTGAGGAAACGCTTGCAGGATATCCGGTGCTGGACGAGGAGGATCGCATGGGTCCTGCTGAGGGACTCACCTGAGAGCCACAAGAACCGTGGGTGCCGGCGTCTGACCCACATCCATAAGCGTGTGCTGGCGGTGGTCTTCCCCGACTTGGATAGGCGCTTACAGGAGAAGCAGCAGCAGGAAGGGGGTAGGTACATGTGTGTTTGTTGTGTGTCACCAGCTTTTGGAAGTGTGCAGTTGCATGGATACACTGCCAGGGTTTAAATGTGCAGTGCATAACCAGTTCCACAAAGTAAACCGGTGCTGTTCTTCCTCCCTTCCCCTCCTTGCCATGTGTTCCCTGGTCTGTGTGTAGTCACTCTTGCACAAGGTAATCTAGGCTGGCAGTTAATCCAAGTGCCCAATGCTTGCAGCATCATGTGTGGGGGTGGTGTGTAACAGGTTTTGGGACCTTGCCTGTGCCCTGGCCAGTTCAGTCATTGTGGGGTCCATGTCAGTTGGCACTGATGCTGAGTCCCGACATAGGAGTGTGTCTTAAAAGTGTACTGCCTTACAGCATGCATGTCCAATGTTGTGCCCTCTGACATGATGTGCATGAGTGGGAGTAATGCATAGTGCAGGGACGGTTGCTTCAGTTGCAGTCATATCCATCCAGGACCATGGAGGAGTGTGGCCACTACCGTGCCCTGGGGCACCTTTTCCTAGGTATCATGTGTGTCATCCAACAATGTGGACATTCTCTGTGTCTTCGGCATAGGTTGGGCTCTGTGGCATTGTATCTTGGCCTCATCTGTATTGACGTAAACTGTGCTACATGTGTCCACTGTACAGTGTGACCCAATTTTGCTTGCGCATACTCACAGTGGGCAGTGCCTGTGTGTCTTGTTACGACAATCTGATGATGGTTGATTGTCAATGATATATGTGGACAGGCGCAACAGGGGTGGTTAGTGTACAATCAGGATTTAGTGCAGGCCATGTGTTTTCATCCCAGAGTAAGAGGTGTAAGTACTTCCTCTGTCTCAATCACATTGTCTCAGGTAGGGGGTGGTTTGTGCGGGCAAGGCCTACATGTCAAAACTCTGAAGTCTCCTTGCTAGGTCTGGCCTGTGTGTGATGTTTGTCTGGACATACACTCAAGGTGCAGTGAGCCAGTCATGTTGGGCATGTTTTAATGTGTTAGCTTTGCAGCATGTGCAAAAGTGCAGTGCATAACCAGTTCCACAAAGTAAACCGGTGCTGTTCTTCCTCCCTTCCCCTCCTTGCCATGTGTTCCCTGGTCTGTGTGTAGTCACTCTTGCACAAGGTAATCCAGGCTGGCAGTTAATCCAAGTGCCCAATGCTTGCAGCATCATGTGTGGGGGTGGTGTGTAACAGGTTTTGGGACCTTGCCTGTGCCCTGGCCAGTTCAGTCATTGTGGGGTCCATGTCAGTTGGCACTGATGCTGAGTCCCGACATAGGAGTGTGTCTTAAAAGTGTACTGCCTTACAGCATGCATGTCCAATGTTGTGCCCTCTGACATGATGTGCATGAGTGGGAGTAATGCATAGTGCAGGGACGGTTGCTTCAGTTGCAGTCATATCCATCCAGGACCATGGAGGAGTGTGGCCACTACCGTGCCCTGGGGCACCTTTTCCTAGGTATCATGTGTGTCATCCAACAATGTGGACATTCTCTGTGTCTTCGGCATAGGTTGGGCTCTGTGGCATTGTATCTTGGCCTCATCTGTATTGACGTAAACTGTGCTACATGTGTCCACTGTACAGTGTGACCCAATTTTGCTTGCGCATACTCACAGTGGGCAGTGCCTGTGTGTCTTGTTACGACAATCTGATGATGGTTGATTGTCAATGATATATGTGGACAGGCGCAACAGGGGTGGTTAGTGTACAATCAGGATTTAGTGCAGGCCATGTGTTTTCATCCCAGAGTAAGAGGTGTAAGTACTTCCTCTGTCTCAATCACATTGTCTCAGGTAGGGGGTGGTTTGTGCGGGCAAGGCCTACATGTCAAAACTCTGAAGTCTCCTTGCTAGATCTGGCCTGTGTGTGATGTTTGTCTGGACATACACTCAAGGTGCAGTGAGCCAGTCATGTTGGGCATGTTTTAATGTGTTAGCTTTGCAGCATGTGCAAAAAGTTAATAGACATGGTTCCTGCTCATCCCTTTTTTGGCAACGCTGTGTTGTACAGATGCTGTGCACAATTGTCCCCAGAGCCTGGCTCCTCTGTCCAATTTGATATCAAGTAATTTGCTGTTGGGTCATGCTCTCCATTGTTTCTCAGTGGCATGGTCGGTCAACCAGCTGTGTGTTGCTGGGCCTACATATGTACCTTGTATTGTAGATGTTACTCATGTTGCTTTTCAGGCTATGCACTGTGACCTATGTAGATTTGACTCATGTGACATATGTATACAGGTGTCTGATTATTTCCTGTCTCTTTACCTTGCCCACAGCATCGTCGGGGAACTCCGAGGGAGACACTGGCACGGATCGTGAGGAGGGAGGAAGCACCAGTGCCAGCAGTGCTCTCTTGTCTGGCGCATCGAGTGGCACGGAGGCCAAGGGGAGTGAGGCGGAGGACCTGTCCAGTCTCACAACCGACTATGACGCTGACGGGTCCGAGGCTGAGCTCCCAGAGGGGGCGGAGGTTGCTCCCACAGCTGAAAGCAGCACTCGATCTCTACCCGCCCCCTCCATTCCCATCACTGGCCTCCCACTTGCTCTGGTCCCTTCCCGCCGTGCTAGGTCACCACGTGTCTCCTTCTTGCCAGGCACCGCACCCCCTGCCCCTGTCTCCACTGCTGCCGCGAATGCCGAGTCTGTGGACATCCTGCGCCAGTTGCAGGTTGGTCAGACGGCGATGCTTAATGTCCTCCATGGCCACACCCAAGTGCTCACCCAGATGGAGGCATACATGGAGGGCATCTCATCTGCGCAGTCTGACCAACGCCAGTTGCTGAGGTCCATACACTCGACACTGACTGCAGCAGTGGGTCTCCTGCAGCGCTACGTCCCCCCCACTACCCCTGCACCATCCTCACTTCCCACTCCCATGCCTGTCCCAAGCACACCCATACGTACCCATGCACGCAACCCACCAGACACAGGCACCACACCACCAGGGAAGGCCAAGCGCACACCTCCTGTCACGCACACACAGGGTGAAGTAGGCACACCCACTGGGTCGGGGGCAAACGAAAGACACGCAGCCACAGTGGGAGTCCACATTCATCACAACCCACTCCCTCCAAATCCACTCCCCTCAGCTCTCCTGGCCAAGATTCCACCAAAGAATCCTTCCTGGCCGCTCTGTCCCTGAGCCCCAGTGTGACACCACCCCGCAAGCGGTCGAAGGAGTCCCCGGTCAGGGTAGTTGAGTCCCCCCTGTCCACACCCTCCCGCAGTAGCGCAGTGACCCATCCCTCCGACACACCCCTCCTTGGGGCCTGTGGTTCCTTCGGGTGCAGGGGAGACGCTGGAGGACCTTGCAACCGTGTGCAGCGCCATTCTCACCTCCACGTTTGGCGCTGCCCCACCCCCTGTGGTGGAGTCCTCCGTCCCTGCACCCACAACACCTACCCTTGCCCCTCCTGTCCCTGCGGTGCCTGGTCCTTTCCCCCCACATGATGCCCCTCCCCCTGTGGAAGCAAAGGAGGTATGAACTGTGCAGGCAAGCTAGGGGACACGCGTCCCTATGTGTCCCCCACTAGGAATTGGACTATGGACTGCCCTATGGGCCTTGTACATATTGAACTTTTAATAACCAATTTGTTTTCATGCTGAATAAAGCTATGTTTTTTTCCCTTTGCACACTACTGCTTTTCTGGTATTGCTGTTGGTGGTGCTGCTCCATGATTTGGGGTGGGGATAATGTGTTAGGTGTCTGGGAAATGTAGTAGTGTGCTGCCCAAGGGGTGGACCCTGGTATCTGTGTGCCATCACAAGGTATTTGCAAAATAACTTTGTTCATGTAAGCTCTTACTGCATGGTGACATTGTCCCAAGGTGTGTTCCTTCCTCTGTGGACCCTGACATCTTCCCTGCAGGGTGTTTCCTAAATGTTGTGCTGAGCTGTGTCTACATATCCTTGGTGTGTGACGGATCCGTTCAACTTTGCCCATGCATGCTGGGCAATGTCTCCACCTGCATCATTAGTGGCATCCTTGGTGGTCACTGTACTTGTGTATGGAGTATATTGACGTGACTTCATGTGGACATGTTCCCTTTTACACACTATGCATTTGTGTACTCCCAGCCTCGCACACATGTGTTACGTGTTCTGCAGGGTCTTTGAGCACCTGACTGACAATTGTGGGTATTGTATCTGTGTGTTGTTTTTGCATTTGTCACCCCGAGTGGGAAGGGTATGCTCAGACGTGAGTCCCTTGCTCTCCATGCCACTGGAATCAAGCTATCCTGGCTGACGAGGGCTGAAAGCCCGAAACCGGTCCTAGGATGCTTGTTTCCAGTCCAGGGAGGACCTGGCTTGGCAGTTCGGGCTGGACTGTTCCCATGGGGCACAGGGTCAAGACTGATTTGCATATGGCTGGGTTCAAACTGGAATGGCATGGTGAGCAAAAAAACGATGGATTTTGGCCCAGATCTCTGTACTGGGGTGAATGTATGACATTGTTCTGCATTCTGTCCATCAATTGTTGTTTTTGCATATTGTATCTGTGGGTACTGCACCCTTTTCTTTCCATGGGCACTGCTGGGGGGACTCTGCACCCACCCCTCCTATGTCTGGGCACTGCTGGGAGGACTCTGCACCCAACCCTCCGATGTCTGGGCACTGCTGGGATGACTCTGCACCCACCCCTCCTATGTCTGGGCACTGCTGGGAGGACTCTGCACCCACCCCTCCTATGTCTGGGCACTGCTGGGAGGACTCTGCACCCACCCCTCCTGTGTCTGGGCACTGCTGGGAGGACTCTGCACCCACCCCTCCTGTGTCTGGGCACTTCTGGGAGGACTCTGCACTCACCCCTCCTGTGTCTGGGCACTGCTGGGAGGACTCTGCACCCACCCCTCCTATGTCTGGGCACTGCTGGGAGGACTCTGCACCCACCCCTCCTATGTCTGGGCACTGCTGGGAGTGATAGGCACCCACCCCTCCTATGTCTGGGCATTGCTGGGAGGACTCTGCACCCACCCTCCTATGTCTGGGCACTGCTGGGAGGACTCTGCACCCATCCCTCCTATGTCTGGGCACTGCTGGGAGGACTCTGCACCCACCCCTCCTATGTCTGGGCACTGCTGGGAGGACTCCGCACCCACCCCTCCTATGTCTGGGCACTGCTGGGAGGACTCTGCACCCACCCCTCCTGTGAGTGGGCACTGCTGGGAGTGATAGGCACCCACCCCTCCTATGTCTGGGCACTGCTGGGAGGACTCTGCACCCACCCATCCTATGTCTGGGCACTGCTGGGAGGACTCTGCACCCACCCCTCCTATGTCTGGGCACTGCTGGGAGTGATAGGCACCCACCCCTCCTATGTCTGGGCACTGCTGGGAGGACTCTGCACCCACCCCTCCTATGTCTGGGCACTGCTGGGGGTGATAGGCACCCACCCCTCCTATGTCTGGCCATGTACGCTCGGGACATACACGGGTGGGGGTACGCTCCGAACATACACTGGTGGGGTGTGGGTACGCTCCATACATACACGGGTGGGGGTACGCTCCGTACATACCCGTACCCATGCTCTGCAGGTCTGGGTACGGCCCATACCCATGCTTTTGGAAAGTGGGTACGGTGCATACCCCCATTGTTGGGGTGCCGTAGGGGTCCGCACCGTACCCAGGCTTTCAGAGCGTGGGTACGGGTTGTACCACGCGTACCCCTACATCACCCCAACAATGCTGGTATGGCCCGTACCCATGTCTTTGGAACGTGGGTATGGGCCGTACCGCCATTGTTGGGGTGACGTAGGGGTGGGCGTGGTACGACCTGTACCCACACTCTGAAGGCCTGGGTACGGTGCGGACCCCCAATGGGGTGCCGTAGGGGTACACACCGTACCCAGGCCTTCAGAGTGTGGGTACGGGTCGTACCATGCGTACCCCTACATCACCCCAACAATGCTGGTACGGCCCATACCCAGGCCTTTGGAACGTGGGTACGGGCCGTACCGCCATTGTTGGGGTGACGTAGGGGTGGGCATGGTATGACCCGTACCCACGCTCTGAAGGCCTGGGTACGGTGCAGACCCCCAATGGGGTGCCGTAGGGGTACACACCGTACCCAGGCCTTCAGAGCGTGAGTACGGGTCGTACCATGCGTACCCCTACATCACCCCAACAATGCTGGTACGGCCCGTACCCAGGCCTTTAGAACGTGGGTACGGGCTGTACCGCCATTGTTGGGGTGACGTAGGGGTGGGCGTGGCACGACCCGTACCCACGCTCTTAAGGCGTGGGTACGGTACGTACCGGAATTGTTGTGTTGCCGGTTCGCGTCAACATCCACTTCCGTTGTGGCGGACGCATGCGTTGCTGGACACACCCCCACCCCCTCGAAGTGACCAGGCCCTGAAGGTCAGGTATGTCCAGGGCATGTATGATTTGTGACTTGGGTGGGGGTTATGTGTCCTGCCCCTGCCCCCCACTTTGCCCCTGGGTGTTGTTCTGACCTTCTGCGGCGTCTGCGTCGGTTCCTGTAGAGCAGGTGGACTGCTATGAGGGCTGGGATGACACATAGGTTCGGGTCCATGGCTGTCCGTCGCGTACAGGTGCTCCTTGTGCGCGTCGTCCTGATTTCCCGGCAGTTTTTGGCAGCCGGAAAATATAATCCGTGCGGGGTGACGTCGGTACGGATCGTACTTCCTGGTTCGTGAAACGCAGCCTGGATGCATCCCGACGTCACGTCGGCGCTTTCCCGGATCACATTTGTATGTATATTTTCGTCGGTCAGTGTTTTGTACGATTCGTACGGAAATAGTGTTTCCATACGAATCGTATTTGCATTTTTGTAATGTTTTTTGACGGGGTACGAGTCGGACGGAGAAAACGCTCCGACCGACGGTTCGTACCTGGTTTTTCCAGGATCAGAATCGGCACCAGAGTGACGTTGACTCTCCTTTCAGTATTAATACCCACTTTTCCAACTTATTAGGAGACCTGAAAGTTTCTTTAGTAATACTTCATACTTGGGGGGCCGCCTGGAATCTATCACAACATAAGAGTAATTCAACAAGAGCTTAAACATTATTCCACAGCAACCTTTTTCAATTACTGATTCTGCTTTGCACAAATTTGAGAACTAATTTTACAATATCATCTGCACATACACCTGTTGCACATTGGGTTACTGGTTGAGCGGGGTGAAACCCTACTGAAGCAGCAGCAATTTCTGTCACAGTGAAGGTGCAAGGAAACCCCAAATTAACCAGTGCTAACCCTCTGGTAGCTTGGTACAAAACAGACAGGCTTCATATAGAGGCAATGAGTAAAGTATTTATGCACCACTTCAAACAGTGATAAAGTGAAAACATCACACACAAGAAAAATCCCACACTAATATAGAAAAATATAGTAACGTTTAATAAACTATTTGACATCACAGTGACAAAAATCCAATCAGTAGAAACTAAGATGTGCAGTTTTGAAGATGTAGGTAAAAATAGTACCCAAAAGCACAAAGCCCCAACTGTGGTTATCTGATCAAGCCGGACTGACACAAAGTCACAAGTTGAGGCTAATCCTGAAGGAGTGCGGGCATGATACAGGAGAGGCCCGCTGAACAAATCACCTTAATTCTGGTTGCCAGAATTGCGAGATCCAGCGCCGAAGATGTATCACACTCTGGCGGTTCTGGAGAAGCTGCAGGGCTGTGATGCAGAGTCCTGCATCATTGTCGAAGATGCTGTCGACAAGTGGCTTGAGATGCAAAGGCCTACATCAAGGATGTATCATGCAGTGGTGACTCTGATGAGACTGTGAGCAGCGCTGGAAAGTCTGGCATCGAGGATGTGTTGCGCTGTAGCAGTTCTGATGTGGCTGAGAGGAGGGCAAAACTTACTGCAAGTTGATTCCAGGTGCTGGGTTCAAGATGGTTGGAATATTTTCTGTACCTAAGGCTCTGATCAGGCGAATCTAGTCCTTGGAGTCACTCTGGTTGTCCTGGGTTGAAGATGCAGGTCCAGTCCTTTCACTAAGGCAGCAGGGCAGCAGAGTAGCAGTCCTTCTTGCAGAGCAGCATAGCATTTCTTCTGAGTCTTCCAAAGGTCCAGAGGTGCAATGAAGAGTTGGTTTGAGGGTCCATTATTTATACCTGGTGCCAGATTTGAAGTAGGAGAAGGTTCTGGAGGTCTCCACCCACAGAGGTGTTTGGAATTTCCTACCTCCCTGTCTTGCTTCATCTTGTCTGGGGTAAAAAAGACTAGTGTCAAACCATTTGTGAGTGTGCCCATGCAGAGCCTTTGTAATGTGCAAGTGTGGTAGGTGACAGCTCCTCTCCCTCATCAAGTCATAGATGGTCCACCTGTCAGCACCTATTGCCCTTTGTTGCACTGTCTAGGAGCAATACACAAAGACAAACTGCCAGCTACACTTAGTCAAGCAGTCAAGCAACCCAGGATACAGCCAGCAGGCACCAAATCATTAAGACAAGAAAATGCTAACTTTCTAAAAAGAGGCATTTTCAGAATTGTGACCTAAAATCTGACTTTACTATTAAAGAATTGTTTTAATTACAATTCCTACCTGCTCTCAATTGAAAGTTATCACATAATAATCCCTTCACTGCTAGGCCATTGCCCCCGTACAGAGTCTTTGTTTTGGTTGTTAGGGGTAGTTGGGTTTAGGCCCCCACAACCTTTTGTCCACTTAAGATATCCATGCCAAATTTGTGTCATTTTTCTCAACATCCTGGGGATTCTAAAGGTACCCAGGGTTTGTGGATTCCCCTAGAGGGGACTGAGAAATTAGCCAAAAAAAGAGCTGTATATTTTTTAAGAATGGGGAAAAAAGTGCTGCTGAAGAAAGCATCAGGTTTTTCCGTGCAAATAGTATCAATACATGGTTTGTGGTGCTAAGATCAATATCTTTCCAGCTTTTAGGAACAGGCAGATGTTTGTCAGAAAACCTCATTTTTCAACACAGTTTTTGCATTTTACTGAGCCGAAGTCCATTTTTCCTTTTTGATGTGCTTTCAACCTAATTACAGTTAGTCTTAGAAATGGTTGTGAAAACAAGTGTGGATCCCAGAAAGATATACATTCCTGAAGAGTAGACACAATTCTGAATTCAGCAAGGGGTCATTTGTCTAGGTCCTACAAGGTTTTCCTATTGATAGTAACATTTGAATTGAAAAAAAATATTGAAATTGAATTGAAAAAAACAGGCATTAAACCATTCTGGTTGTGAAGATATTTACAGCCTCATGCATCAAGCCAAAATCCAGTCGGTAAAATACCGATTCGCTAATAGCTCCCGGTATTGAGTTAAAAATACCCAATCCCAATGCATCAACCCAAAAGCAAAAATTGCTATTTAAGGAATCCTTAAATAGCGATTCCTTAAATAGCGATAGCATTTAAGGAATCCCAAATTGAGATTCCTTAATTTAAGGAATCTCAATTTGGGATTCCTTAAATGCAATGCATGAAAGTTAAAAAATTAGCGAATTCGCTAATAGGGGGAGCAAATTACCATGAAGATGAACTGCATGGTAATTTGCTAAAAGTTTGAAAAATGCACTTTTGTGCATTTTTCAAAGTTTCATGTTGCGCACACACATGCCCTTAGAGCATGTGTGTGTGCAACATATGTGCACATATCAATTTCAGGGGTGCAATAGGGTGTCATTTTGACACCCTTGCACCCTTGAAATTGCATGAGCAATTTGCGAGAACCTACTGGTACTCGCTATTTGCTCATGCAATCTCCAATTCATTCCTATGGGCCTGGAGGCCCATAGGAATGATTGGGATGGCATTCCTTAATTGCTA
This sequence comes from Triturus cristatus, assembly GCF_964204655.1. Lineage (NCBI taxonomy): Eukaryota > Metazoa > Chordata > Amphibia > Caudata > Salamandridae > Triturus > Triturus cristatus. The sequence goes on from NC_140585.1 coordinate 1,315,521,895, forward strand.
CTCGCAATTTGCTAGTAGCAATTAAGGAAAGTTAAGGAATCGCTATTTGAATAGTGATTCCTACATGCATAGCCTTTTGCTATTCCTTATTAGCGATTCCTTATTTTTCGCTAATAAGGAATCGCAAATGGCATTGTTGATGCATGTGCCCCATAGTGCTCTTAGGTTCACCAAGAATCTGAGGTATCTGGAGCAAACAACTGAGCTGCACCTTGCAATGGTTTTTCATTGTGTGAAGGCTAAACAGCAATTAATTTGGAAAAAATAGGTATCAAGAAAACATATGTAGTTCCAAACTAGGAACAAGGTATAAAGGGCCATATGTAGGTAGACTGTGTTTTGCGATTCTCTAATTCCAATTTTTAAGGAATCGCAATTAGAGAATAGCAAAATGCAATGTAGGTAGGATTAGCAATTTTTTTTGCGAATCCCACCCATTCCTTATTTGCGATTCTCTAATTGAGAATCGCAAATAAGGAATACCTTGCCATGCATTCCTATGGGCTAAAAGGCCCATAGGAATGAATAGGAAGACATTCTCAATTTGCGATTCTCAATTAGAGAATCGCAAATTGAGAATGCAATTTCAAGGTTGCAAGGGTGTCAATAGGACACCCTGTTGCACCCCTGAAATTAGCATGGGTGCACATGTGGTGCACATACATGCCCTAAGGGCATGTGTGTGCACCACATTCCACTTTGAAAAATGCAAAAAACTGCATTATTACAAGAAATCGCAAATTACCACCAACCTGTAGTTGGTGGTAATTTGCGATTCCTTAAGGCCAAATAGCACTTTTTTGGAGGTTCCTACATTGCATTTAAGGAATCGCAAAATTTGCGATTCCTTAAATGCAATTGCAAAATAAGGAATCGCAAATTTAGCGATTCCTTATTTTGCATGCAGATTTGCCTTCCTACATTCCACTTAGCAAATTTGCGATCGCAAACGCCGAAATTCGGCGAATTTCAGCGTTTGCGATCGCAAATTTGCTTTCAACATATGGCCCAAAGTTTAGAAGCAGTGGTTTTTGCACATCTCCGGCATTGCGGGAACTCACACTAGCATGTGAATTAGAGGGCATTTTCTTCACACTGTCTTATATTTGGAAGTCACAATTGCAGTGCAAGACAAATGGTAATAACACTTGTTCTACTATTCTGTGTCTAAGTCTTGCAATAAAAATGGTGCCTCACTTGTGTGGGTAGGCCTAGTGCCTCTAACAGGGAATGGTCCAAAACACATTTTGGACACATCACATTTTTCCACTGAAAAAGAACCCTTTCTTGCAATGTGCCTAGCTATGGATTTAGGGCCCTAGCTCAGTTGTCATCTACGGAAATCTAGCAAACCCGTACATTTTATAAAACTAGGCACCTAGGGGACTCGCGGGAGGGCAGACCTGCATGGCTCTTTCCATTGTTGCCAGAATCCCTTGCAAACCTCAACATTTGTCTAAAAATCACATGTTCCTCACATTTCTGTGATGGAACATTTTTGAATCTGTGGGGGAGTCACAAAATTCCACCCAGCCAGCATTCCCTCAAGTCTCCAGATAGAAATGGTACATCACTGTGTGGATAGGCCTGGTGCACACAACAGGAAATGGCCCAACGCACAATGTGGACACATCAAATTTTTCCCCTGAAAACTGACACTCTTTATGCACAGCGCATAGCGGTAGATTTTGGGCCTTAGCTCAGGTAGCATCCAGGATAACCTAGCAATACCTGTACATTTTTAAAATCTAGACAAATAAGAAAATCCAGGATGGGCTGCCCTGTATGGCTCTCTCCATGCTATTTTACCCCAAATCCCTTGCAAACCTCAAAATGTGTCAAAAGAATAAATTTTCCTTATATTTCTGTGACAGAAAATTCTAGAATCTGAGTTGAGTAAAAAACATTCCCCAACCCAGCATTTCTGCAAATCACCTGATAAAGATGGTACCGCACTTGTGTAGGTAGGCCTAGTGCCCGTGACAGGAAAAGGCCCAAAACGAACCTTGGACACATAAAATTTTTCCACAGAAAACTGACCCTTTCTTTGCAATGTGCCTAGCTGTGGATTTTGGGCACCAGCTCAGCCGCCACCTAGAGAAACCAAGCTAACCTGTACATTTTTTAAAACTAGACATCCAGGTGAATTAGGGTGCGGTGACTTTGTGGCTCTCACCAGGTTCTGTTACGAAGAATTCCTTGGAAACCTATAACTTTGTAAAAAAAACCATTTTCAGAACCTTTTTGTGAGGGAAAGTTCTGGAATCTGCGTGGATTCTGTCATGAGCACACGGGCACTGGTGCTCATGACAGAACCATTCCATCATGAGCACCAAAGGGGTTATATAATATGTTTTATATACCCTGGTGAGTTAGAAACAACCAATTTCATTTTTCCGCACTGCAGTACTTTCTGCATTAGCTCATTAGGCTAACATGGGAAGACTTCATTTACCATTATTAAAGTCTAACTATTGACAGAAGTGAGCTTAAATTACAACTAAAATTTTTAGAATCACTGAATAAATCCAAAAGAACTTGCAGAGGTTGGATTTATTATAACTATAACAGAAAAAGAACTAATAGAAGTTGGTTTTCTGATGTGCCTGAATCCAGCTCTGTAGCAGCCTCTCCTGATTGGTAGCCTTTCACTGGCTGAGCTAAACTGCACAGATGAGGTGTGAAATGGCCTAAGAGGAAACAAAGAGACACCTTGTGGGAGGAGATCTGTAGCTGCAGAGCAAAAAACAGGAAGAGGGCTGGGTAGCCAAGCTGACCTTCAAAGGCAGAAAGACAGTAAGGACAGGAACCACCCACCCCCACTTCCTGCACCACAGGAAGATGGGAGCCCCTGTAATTGAATTTGCAGAGGGGCTGGAAGGGGAGTGCTAGGGAATGTTTGCCACATTAGTGGGTTGCCTTAGCCAGACCTGAACCTCCATGAGAGATTTTCTCTATTTTGGAAATTTGTGCACAGAGCTTTCTGGGACAGGAAAATGTCACACTTCAGGGGAAGGGGCCATCACAGAGGGTGGCACCCTGCACCCCATTGGTCAGGGGTGCCTTCCTACTCACCTGCCCAGAAATTTGGATACATATGGGAGAGCTGAATAGAAACTGAGATCCCTTCCTGGAAGAAACAAGGAGAAAGACTGCCCAGCTGCACCACTGGTTTGCTACAAGAGGACTGGACTCTTAAGGACTGCACCTGCAGCACACTTTGGGCTTCACCAAAAGAAGAACGTTTCCTTGCTCTAAAGATTTAAGAAGTGGACTCTTTAAAAGCAACAGGTTAAAAGAGCTCTGCCTACATCATCTCTACCAAGAAGAACCCAGCTGACTAGCTTCACCTGGACTTAGAAGGATTTGACCAGGTGCATTGTGGGTCTTGTAGTCCCAACTTCTCAAGGAGCAACTCCGAGCTTAAAGAACCTTGCATTGGTATTGTGGGCACTTCAAGACCTCAAAAGGACCTTCTAGAAGAAGATCCAGAAGTTTAGGACCATTTGAAGTATTTTTTATAAAAAGCTCCATAAGTTGACTGATCCAACGTCAAGAGTCAAGCCGGCGATGTCGAACCGTGACTTGGCCTGAAATCCAGGTTTGCCTGTCTGAAAGCTTCAGAGCTGTTCACTGTCAACAACAAGAACCAAGACCTCCAGGAGTCACCACGGTATCGCGAGGAAACAAGTTGCCATCGTTAAACTGCAAACCGACCTGACGAACAGCCTCGCTCGATATTAAGAGAAAAAGCCCAAAAACAGTGACCGTCAGAAAGTAAAAACTTGACTGGTCCCTATTCACTCATTGTATCTGACCGGCATTCCATCGCGGTAAGCCTGAAACTTTGACTTTATCTCGGTCAAGTGAGACCAGGTGTCCCAATTAGGCGTTTTTGGCTTTTAGGCACTAGAAAGCACATTTTTACATTTTATCATTAAAATAAAATCATATTTTCAGTTCCCAAAGTTGGATTTTTGTCATTTTGGTGTAATTTTAATCATAAAAATATTTCCTAATTTTATAAATTGGTATTGGATTTTTATTTTGTGTTGTGTCTTACTTATTTACTGTTATTGGTGTTTTAAATGCTTTACACAGCTGTCTCCTAAATTTAGCCTGACTGCTCATGAGCCAAGCTACCAAGGACGGAGCAAGGATTCATTTAGTGAGACTTGACTGGGCCTTATTTGTCATTGTGGTGTTATTACTGGGGTTAGGTAACCACCTGCACCTACTAATATACCACATTCCAGCATTTGGTTTGTAGTTGTGGGATCCAGTACTTGTGTTTAACCACAACATACTGCATTTAAGTGAAGATCTTTAAAAATCCATTGAATAGACCTAGAGCACAAATAGATTTTTGATTTTTTAAATTTGGACTAGCTCTTTTAATTCCTTTCTAAATTTTCTAAATTGTTCTATTTCAGTTTTGCAAAGTTTTTTGTTACCCAAAGCTAGGGATACCATTGAGCTTGATTTGGCTAACTTGCCGAACCTCACTGTTGCTGAGCTTAGAATTTTGTGTTACCAGCTAACAACACCATTAGGAAAGCTGAGATGATTAAAGTCCCATGAGGCCAGGGCAGAGATACTTCCAGTGATAGAAGGGGAGGGGTAGGATGACCCCTCCAACAACCTTGAGGAGGAGGATGATGACCGCTTGTCCACTGTTTCTTGCACCAGGGCCAAACATCGGTTTGATCCAAGACTACGCAAGGGGCTTGGTCCCAAGTACCAAGACAGAGATGATATTTATAAGTGGCTGACAGCATATGAGAGGGATTAGGATGAGGAGGGTTAGCGCTCAATACTGGGGTTCCCTCCTGTGGCATTTAATCCTGGTAGCTGGGAGCAATAGGCTTCTGACCCTCTATGGGGAAAGCAGTAGAATCCTATTCCCATATGAAGCAGTGTCTGATCAGGAAATTTGGTCTCACTCCAGAGCAGTAGAGGATGAAGTTCAGGGACAACCAGAAAGTCTTCACCCAGTCCTGGGTGGACCTTGTAGACATCTCAGTAAAGGCACTAGAGGGCTGTATACATGGTAACAAGGTAAGTACTTATGAGGATCTGTACAATTTGTTCATAAAGGAGCACATATTGACTCATTGTAACTCAGAAAAGTTACACCAGTATTTAGTTGACTCAAAGCTGTCTGGTCCCAGGGAACTGGGGGAGAGAGTTAATGAGTGGGTAAAAACCAGAACTTCTAAGAAATACCAGGGGGGTGATCAAAAGAAAGGGGGGCAGGTCCCCTTCCATGTAAAAGCTAAGGGTAACCACGAAAAAAGCAAAAAGAGTCCTCAAAAGATCCACAATCCTCTGGACAAGAGCATAGATTTCTGAACCATTCTACTTTCAAGGGGAGGGGGTATCAGGGAAAGTCCTTTGCCCCTGCCAAGACTGGCAGGTTCTTCGACCTTTCAAAAGGTGGGGAAGTGTTATGACTGCCTTCAGTCAGGACAAAACAGAGGAGATGCTTTCTGGGGATTGTCAGTGTAGGTGTGAGGTTAGGAGTTGTTCCAGAAAAGGGGAAAGGGTTCACAGAGGCAATATTAATTTCCTGGGTGGGTTAAAATTGCATGTGGTCTGAAATCAGTAGGACTGAGGTTGAAGTTCTGAGAGAAACCGTAGCCAGTTTCACTATGGTCATAGAGAAACTGGCTTCTCCATAGCATATCATACCTGGTGTGTATCATAAGGTAACCTATGCAGACAGCAGAGTCAAACTCCATCCCATGGCAATGGTGAGTTTGGAAATGGGAGGCGTGACAGGTCCTAAGAATATACTCAGGTGTCCTGTCCTCCCAGTAGAGTGTCAACTGAGAAATAATCTTGAGTCTTCTGACTGATCAGGGGTGGAGAGGACAGTTCATGCAAGGAGGCTGGAACTTCCTGACTAGGTCATAGACTGCACAGAAAGTATATGCTGGACACTTTTACACTGGAACAATGGGCCAAGTCACCAATGACAAAAGACCCTGCTAAGGTTCTGGTGAGCACTACCAAAGAACTCCGAAGTTCTTTGGTAGTGGGGGAATCTGACCCTCTGGAAAGGATCTGACCTCTGAGGTAAGGATTCTACTCCTGTAAGATCTGTCCAACTAGGCTGAATTGCAAGGAGCTGGTGAACCCTCCAGAGATTAGTTGTGTCAGGGTAAGACAGAGTGTCCCAGTCTTGAGAGCCTGAGGCAGACTGCCTCCAGGCAAGAGCAGGGTGATATCAGTGGATTGCCCAAAGGCTACTGGGAGGAGTTCTTTACACTGAGGCCAAAGACGTCGAAGAGTGGGAAACCTGGAAGTAGGTAGTCCCCCAGAAATACTCAGAATTCCTCCTCACTTTGAGAAAAACATCCCCTTGGCCAGACATTTGGGTCAGAGTAAGACATGGAATAGTTTGGTTAGCCATTTCTATTAGCTCAACATGTCTGACAAAGTGAAGGAGTTCTGTAGCTCCTGTGCAACCTGTCAGGCCAGTGGCAAGACAAGCGGCAAGCCAAAGGCTACCTTGATACCACTGTCAGTGGCTGGGATTCACTTTGAAAGGGTGAAGGTGTACATTGTTGGTCTCCTAGACCCACCAACTGCCACAGGCAACAGATATATCTTGGCGGTAGTGGACCATGCCACAAGATATCCAGAGGCAATACCCCTAAGAACAATCACCTCTCACTCAGTGACTAGGGCCCTACTTGGTGTGTTTACCAGAGTGGGTTTTCCAAAGGAGGTGGGTTCAGATAGAGGCACAAATGTTATGTCTACTTATCTGAAGGTGATGGGGGATGAATGTGGCGTTACCTACAAGTTCACCACCCCAGATTAATGGTCTACTGAAAAGGTTCAATAAGATCCTGCAGGGCATGATCATGGGATTACCTGACAAACGAAGGAGGAGATGGAATGTTCTCCTCCCATGCCTGCTGTTTGCATACAGGGAGGTCCTACAGAAAGGGGTTGGTTTTATACCCTTTAAGTTACTGTTTGGGCACCCTGTTGTTGCAGGGATTCTGCTGATACACAGAACTATGCGAAGAACCCCAGGACCTCAGTGAATTGTGGTGTACCAGAAACTCACCTCAGAACCCAGAACCCAGTATCTGGCTAGCATAAGTGTCCCATTCGTTATCCGAGATTTAGCTCGGCGGTCCCAATGAATAGACAACCCAGAACAAGCGACTCAGTACATACTCAGGAATGGTGGGAATCGGAAATACCTGTTCGTATATTATTCTCACATCAGTCCACAACAATAATCAACAGAGACACGTTGTAAATAAAAGGGGTTTATTTTTATAGACCACGTGTCCTAAGATGCAGTACTTTGGCTAATACAAGCAGACAAATGATTAATATCAAAACCAGCAACATAGTTACAATACCATAGAATATAAAAGGGGTGATCATATTATAATGACAGTGGATACTACCACCTTCCCTTTACTAAGAAGCTAATATTATTATTATGCTAATAGAAGGTCTCTTAGGCTTGAATAGGGGACCCCATACCTCAAAGATCAGCTTAGTGAAATCACATCACAGGAGCATCAGGAGACTTCTCGCAGGAAGGCTCGTCTTCGGTCTGAATAATAAACATGATGTCTGTGATATTAAACGCACCAACTTTCAGGTATGTGCAGCTGCGCGTGTGTTATGGCTAAATAGTGGGTCGATCAACCTAGAGTGGAAAACATGCATTGTGTAATAATCCAGACTGTTTGTCACACCATGTACAGACCAAGGTCGCTGCGCAGAGCTTGGGATGGTAACAACAGATTGCTCTCGTGTGAGGCAAGTCTCGAGTCAGCAGTTTATTTAAGAAATAACATGTAAACGCAGTGTCGTGTGCAAAAGCAGAAAGATGGCATTCTAACATCTAACGTGGTTATGCTAACTTAACAATGTATGTATGTATTCAGGGAGAACACACTACACGCCCCCTTGATCGAAGCACTATTTAATAGGCAAGAAAAGAGAGAACGCAGAGTTCAGTGTCGTCAGAGCAGAACAAGGCGTAACCAATGCAGAGTTTCAGAATGCGCCAAAGTCCGAAACTACAAAAAAAATATAAACCAGGGTTTTTTTTGAAAGAGAACAAAAAATATGGAAGTAAAAAAAAACCTCAAAACGACCATCGGGAAAAAAAGAGAAAGAAAAGAAGAAATGTTGCGCTAAAGTGCTGTCCAGTAGCACAGGCGCAAAGGACAACTGTCCAGTTAATCCATGAATGTATAGGCAGCATATGTGGCCACTGCTTCCAACAAAAAATCGTTTGCAGTTCCACTGAAAGTCTCCGCCATCCAATCCATCAACGAAAAGGAACATACGTGTTCTTCAACCATCGGAGCCTCCAGCACGATCAGAGGGCACCTGGAATGTTCCTCCAAATAGCTCATAGCCAAGAAGTTGTAGGCAGCTGTAGAGATGTCCCAATTACCTAGGATCCCATGTGCTGCTCCACAAGCCATTATCCGGACACCAGAACAGGCCAACTCGTGAGACACTAAGGGCCTCATCAGTCGATCGAAATCCGGCACCGGAGACACCAGGTTGGTCAAGCACAAATCCAAAGGCCATTCAAAGGGACAATCCAGGCAGTGAAACACAGGCTGCACGCAGGTGAAGTAGGAATACCTGAAGGATAATCCATATGCCAGGCTTAAGGTCGCCAACGGCAGAGTTCCATAAAAGTCAAGCATCCTATCACGAAGAAGATGCAGGCGGGACAGGCGCTCGTGTGGCACAGAAGGAGCAGCCATTCCGTAGTATGAAAAGGAAAAGCAGCACACCTGCCACCAGCGCCAGAAGCAGCGGAACACCTCCAAAGATGCTCGAGAAAAGTGAATGAAAAAATGCCGGAATCACACCAAAAATAGCTTTGAAAGAGGTCACGAGACCCGAGCCCACAAGTTTAAAAAAATGAGCCAGGCCGGTCGTGGACGAGGCATTAAAAATAGTTTGGATCAAAGTGCCGAAATGTAGGGGGAGGTCAGTATTCAGAAGCGCCTGTACCTCAGTGCGCGTATTAGCAACGTGAAGGACAAATGTTTCACGAGAGGAAGTCAATGGCACCTCTTTTTGGGACAATAGAGCTCTTATTCTGCTCAACTTGTTGAACTCTGCTTTCAAGGTTGGAATCGAAGGCCAGATAGAAACATCCAGCTGCCCATGCGGGGGTGGAAAGAGAACATTATTGCAGCAGACAACTTTCTGCGAGACAGTTACTATGTACGGGATTCCCACTAACATCCCGCAGCAAGCTTCATTATTCAAAATTAAATAACTACCGTTTGCAAGCAGCGTGAAAGAAGGCGTAATCACAGGCACTGGGATACCTCGTAGGACGCAGGCTAAGTTCGGGGCTTGTACATTGCATGCGCCGTGTAATTGAATGTGCCTACATACCAAGGAATGGTCTGGTGTCGTTGTACATTCCTCTCCTTTCAAATAAACCTCAGTGCCGTCCCTAGTACATCTATACGTAAAGGGGAGGGACCAAACCTCATGTATGAAAGCGGTGCCCAGCAGTTCATATCTACCCAAAGCATAATGTTTCATACAAGAAGTGAACTTAAAAAGCGCAAAAGGGAGAGTTATCAATCCGTGGACTAACCACGTAGCTGAATTGATCTCCGCTACAGAAAAAGGCAATGGTTCTAATTTTTCAATATGTAACAATGAATATGTAGCATCCTTCATGGACATAAATCGCTGCTTGTCAGTAAGGTTAAAGGGAAGAAATAACGATGTAGTGTTAAGATAGTCCCAAGGGACTCTCCCCGCCTTTAACGTCTGCAATGTCCATGCAAACTGCATAACAGAACGCAACTGGTTTTGACCATGATATAACACAGACATATCATCATGCACAATATCAACCACAGAAGAAACAATATTATCTAATGTATAAATCCTAGAAGAGAGAGTGCTAATGCTATTATCGATAACAGCTAAAACCTTCTCCATGTTTGCTTGGTCAATAGCTCTCAACCTGGAAGCTGCCTCAATCTGCGACAACTTCCAGACTTCGTTGTAAATAGCATACGCCCACCTTTTTGTTCTGCTACCCACAGGACCCTTAACAAAATCATTCAAATCTATTTTGTCATGTAATTGTGATAAATGAACCTTGACAGACGCCAAGGTGGAATGTCGCAGCCAAGATTGGCATAACTTGCCCACAGAGTATGTAGTTACAGTATGTGACGACTCAAACCGAGGATCTACGCGTTCCTGAGTATACCCCGGTTTCAGTCCCAAAAAGCGACGTTGACAGGCGTCTGAACTGCGTTGCCAAACTAACCAACCCTCACTATGAAATTTCGAAATGTTGAAAGATGTGTTTGAAACTAAGGATTGCAAAGCAGTAAGGGACAGATCTGTGTGGTTATCCCAATTGGAATAAGCGCCCAGATCCGGCACAGAAGGTGACTTTAATTGTTTAGAAGTAGCCAATCCAAAACAGGTGGTTTGGAAGATGGATGAATTTAAAAATAAAATATGATTTGGTATAAGACAGGCACGATGTAAAGCCTCTGTACCCTGTACCTGCCACGGCTTGGAACCCCAAACCGACTTTAGATCAATAGTAGCCTTCCATACATCATAACCTTTGATTGACAACTCGTCCATAAAGGACTTGGAATAAAGTAACTTTGTGTGTGTCAGTCTAACCTTTGCGGCAGACTCAGGCAGCACCTTAAAATAAAACGCTGCCGGGTCGGAAACACTGAAATCGGTAAAATATGAATACTTGTTAACTAGTGTTTGTGAACTTCCGAATTCGGGAGTAGGACAGTGTTCCCATTGGGTAAAATTTACAAAATTTCTAAATGTAGTTGCTTTATGCAGGAAATGATTTCCATAATGTTGAAAACAATACTGTTCCGCATAATTAGCCGCATTTTCGTATAAATCTTCAGCATCAAAAGCGGCATAATATTTCAAATCAGAAAACAGTGATTCAATGGCGTGTACATCCCAATCATCAGAACGTATGTTCTGCCTAACCACATCACCCATAGAAACACGAAATACATTAGGTACATTAATGACCTCTGTAGGCCCATGAATTTGGAATTTAACAGCATCCCATGCGATTCCATCCAAGACGGGCCAGGCAGTAATATTCACAAAAGTCTGGTCCCTCTTCATGACGTGGGACGAGGAGTGGGGGGCCAAAGTTCCATTGATAAGTCTAATTGTCGATCTCTCACTCAGATAGTGGCCATCCACAAGACGGAAAAAAACTATTATAAATCCAATTGACATAAACAAAAAAATAGTGAAAAGTATCAACCAGATGTATGTCCAAGGGGCAATCAAAAAATGTCTCTTAAACCAGCTGAAAAAAACAGCAATGTTTGATGGGGGGCTTGAGGGTAATGAGTTAGTGTCAAAGGAGAAACGGGACTGGCCAAGTGCTATAGATTGTAAAATAGGTGAGGGACCACGTGTAGGATAAGCATACTCAGTCTCTTCGGGCAAACCACCAGCCGATGGTATCAACAAGGGATCAGTAACAGATTGCATCTCGATGGCAACCTCAGGCAAGGTGTTAGAAGCAAGAGTTAACATTGAATTTCTTTGCATCGTCTGGCATGAAACTGCTGGAGTCACACTAAGAAGTATCGGCCACTCGCTGAAGTTTGACATTGTCAATAGAGATGTACCTGTTTTCTTTGCGACCAGGAAGTGGAGGTAAAATGACTGTTCTTGTACCCTGCACTCCAAGCACTGGAACTGGTGCACGATAAGAGGGGCCGAACTCCTTCTTGTTCTCCACCTTCTCACGGACCAGATCACCAACTCGGGGTAGCCAGCCGACTACCGGAATCTGAACTTCAGCTTCAGATGTGGAGGGCAAATGTTCCTTCGAAAGAGTGTCTCTGGCTTCTTGTAGAGTCTGTAAAACAGCACAGTGATCATCTACGTCAAAGGGTGCGGTCGACGCCGCCATGTCTAGACCATCAAGGTCTGGGACAAACATTCTGATTCCGAAGAGCATCATGTACGGGGTCCGCCCACCCAGAGACCTTCTAGGGAGATTATTAAGTGCACGTTGGACGTTATACAAATGGGCTAGCCAGTTCCGTCCTGTGCCTAAAACACGTGCTGTCAATGATTGCTTTAAGTCACGGTTCATTCGCTCCACCACACTATTACCCTCAGGTCGGTAGGGGGACGAAAATTTGACTAGGACCCCCAAATTTCTCATAGCCTCCTTGTAAGCCTTAGAGGCGAACGCAGGGCCCTGATCAGAATGGAAGGTACCACACGCAAAAGTTCCCACAAAGACACGCAAATCCCTGATGACAGTCCGCGAGTCAGCACTCCTTTGTGGCCATACCCATAGAAAACGTGTGCACGAATCCACTGCAACCAAGATGTACTTGTACGCAGTATCAGAGGAAAAAGGACCGCAGTGATCTAAATAAACACAACCAAATGGCTTATTAGAGATGTACAGCTGTGTCTGTGGTGGCCGCGCAACAGTAGAAGGTTTAATCTGTTGGCAAATGTCACAATCAAGAACATAAGCACGCGCTTGTTTATATAAACCAAACCACCAGTAACGTTGTTATAGCAGAGATATTGTAGCTGACACACCGGCGTGGGCAGACGCCAACCCCTCATGTGCAGCCAAGATCAGTGCTGGCCTGCAGTCCGCGTTGGGAATAATTCTGTCACCAACGTCGTTAATCCTCACTAATGGGACATTATCAGGACTTAAATGGTAAATGTAACGAGAAGGAAAACCCTTCGGGTAATCGCCTCCCTTTTCTGTAGCAGCAATAGCTGCCAAGATGTCATCATCAATCTTACTTTTTGATCTGGTAACTGCTGCCACTAAGTATGTAGCCACTGCTGTTTTTGCTGCCTCGTCAGCCAAGCTGTTGCCGACAGCATGGACACCAAGTCTTTGGTGACCAAGAGTGTGAATAACATTCACGAGAGGGAGACGGTCTTTAAAGTCTGCCACTCGAACCCAAAGCGTTTTATGCTTAATTGTGCCACCTTTTGTGTCTCGATAGTCATTCTGAGACCAGAAGTGTAAATTGTCATTGTAGGACTGGACACAGTAGAAGGAATCACTCACTATAAGAGTAGTGACCCGGGGATCAGCAAACTCCAGTGCAAGCACCAGAGCCCGAAGCTCCGCCAATTGCGCGGTACAATCACCCAATGACTGCGTATGCACTGCATCAGATTGGAATTCACCATTTACGAATGTACCTACGACAATTGCGCAAGCCGCTGAATAAGCGTGCTTCGATCCAATCGCGGGCTGCGCAGACCCGTCAGTGTATATGACACAATGGTATTCTTCGAGCGGGCGCAAAGACAGAGGTGCCGGATGAACGAATTCATACTGCAAGAACTCTTGAGTCTGTAATGAGGCATCAAAGATGTAAGTGACGTCTGGCGACGTCAGTGTTGTGGCCCATTGTATCCACCGAGGATGCAAAGCTTTAGAATTTGGTACACTTGCCTTTGTCACTGCCTCTAAGGCAGGCTAGGGTGTTACAACCAGAATCTGTTTTCCATGCGACAGTGCGCGTTCCTTAAGGATCGCCATCTGTACAGCAGTCAGAACTTTTTCGACCGCGGAAAAACGTAATTCAGCAGAGGTGTACAAGTGGGATTTGTACGCAATGGGGACTGTATCGCCCTCATTAAACGTCAAATACGTGAAACCCACGGCGCCTGGCACAATTCTTATGACCAGGTTAGTGCGGTTATCACGCGTCAGCAAATATTGAGAAGCAAGAAGGTCAGCCTGTAAAGACTGTAAAATTTTAGAATGTTCCAGCTGCCAGCTAGACTTCGAAAATGTGGGTTGTACCAAGGCGTAAAGCGGCTTGATACGCTGGGCATAATCAGGAATGTACGTACGGCCGAAATTCAGAAAGCCCAGCAGAGATTGTAATTTCTTTAGCGTCGTTGGCGCACTCAAGCATGCGCACTTTTCCAGAAAGTGGGGAGCTAACCCCTTTCCTTCATTATTGAGCTCGTAGCCCAAAAACAACACTGTATATTCCGCGATGTGTGACTTCGCAAAATTGAATTTGTAGCCATAGTCAGCAAAACTCACTACAATATTGTCGACTCGAGACAGATGCGGCAACAGCTCATCATCCGTGAGGTAGATATCGTCAACATAGGAGTATGCTTCGGGGTCTATTCTTTCTAAGAGAGAAACCACGCGAGCGGAAAAGACGCCAGGGCTATTTTTGTAGCCCATGGCTAATCTCGTAAACTGTTTTTGTTTTCCGCCCGAAGTAAACGCCGTCCACTGGCTACTCAGTGTGGACAGGTTATGGCTAAAGAAGCCATTGGAAATGTCAAGTGTCGTTTTAAACCTCTTACGCACGAGACTGTCGACTAAAGCCGAGCTATGTGTATTTTGTACCGCGCAGGTCCGGCAATGGGAGTTTAGGTGCCGGTAATCCAAAACTAAACGGTACGAGCCGTCAGGCTTCGTTACAGTGAATAAAGGGTTATTCATAGGGGACACACAAGTTTCAATAACACCCTGATATTCCAATTGCTCAAGGATCGCAGCGACGTGGGGTCTAGCTTCACGACGCATGGGATATTGGGGCTGAGGCTGGGGCATAGACCGCAATGGAATCTCATGACAGGGGGACAACCGGTCCCAACCCACCTGAGTACGATACACCGCTGGCGCAAGCGCCAGCGCCCACTCACCAGCGTACATTTCAGCTTGGTCCTTAGGCACAGTGTGCGCAAAGGACGGGAGGATTTTCTCCTCCCCTCTAGGAGCTTCCAAAATGAAGGCTGGGGGCCAATCTGCCTCCGCTAGGAGGATATCATAGGTGGTGGTCAGATTATCCCAAAAAATCCCTTTTATAGTACGTTGTATGTCACCCTCTATTAATAAGACTATTTCATAAAGTCTATCAGGGGGAGCCACTCTGGTGTCAGCTGTTTCAACAGTAACCAATACATCAGTTGCTGTCGCCGCCAGAAATGGACGCAGAGCTTGACGGACTATGGTAATTTCCGCCGCGCTGTCTAGTAGCGTCAGCGCCCATGTCCGGTTCTGAAGCTGTGTCCGCACTATCTGAGGCATATTTTGCCGTCAGAGCCGCCACTTTCTTCTTCTGAAACGGGGGTCTTTGTCGAGCAAACTCGTCCTGCTTGCCTTTACCCTCAGTCTGTCGGGGTTGGTCACGCTGTTGTGGAGCACCCCGACCTTTGCCACCGCCTCCGCCACCAGACTGTGTAGCCGATGTTTCCTGTGAAGAACGAGGAGAATGCGGTTCAGAAACCTGAAATCTATCAGGAGACTTAATAGTAGCACGATCTCGCAGATCATAAGTGCGTTCACTACTTGACTGTACGGGAGAGGCAGGCCGAGAGCCCTGTTTCTGCTGCTGCTTGCCCTGTTGTTTAAACGGCCACTTTTGTTTTGGAAAAATGGGTCGTTCATCCTTACCAGAAGTTCCTGCCTTACCCTGCTGCTTAGAATCGGGATTCTTGATCACAGGCTTAACCCCTAAAGAGCTACGACCCAAATCACGATATGCTTCTGAAATTATTTTTGCAAATTCCTGCGGTTTGTCCTCTTCAGCAACTTTCTTCAGTTCATTACGAACCTGAAAGTGCAACGCATCACCCTTAAGGTTTCCCATTATCATGGTAGCCACCAGGCCAAAATCTCCGAGGAGCCGCATCCCTAATTCTATCGCAGACTCCGCTCCATGGTCCTCTTGAACACGTTTGATAACGGAGGGCAGCTGCAACATAGACGGAGTGCCAAAGCACTGCGCGTACGTTGCAGCAAAAACCTTACCCCAAGAAACACAGTCATCCATGTGGGGAACTAAGTCTTTAGGCAAACTAATGGTGAGGATCCTGTGTTTCTCCACAGGAGTTGTATGCGGATAAACCGCTTCTATTTGGTCAAATTTTTCAGCAAGCCAAAAGGGATAATCATCCCTCGTGAGGGGGCGCTTGCCTACAACAGAATTAACCATAACAGGACTAATGACCACCGCGTGACGATCACCAGGTTGTCCCGCACCAACAGGCGCCCCCGCCTGTACAGTGCGCGACACATACTGCACTAACGCCCTATATACTGTTATAAGGGCAGTGTGCAGTACACGCAGTTCATCCACCGTCACCGTGAGGTAACGGGGATGAGGCGTAAATCCGGCTAGTACCGGCCAAGTGGCCCCCGCAATTGATAAAGGGCCCATTCTCGGCGGTATAACCACATGGGGGAGGGCGCCATTAAACCAAATCTGATGTTGCCAAGCAGATATTGGTATCTCCTGTGTCCTATACGGTGCATAGGCAGCAGGCACTGCAGAGGCAGTGTATGAATGAAATGTATTATCATTTCCACTGACTGCCGGAATCGTCACCCAAGAGTAGAATAACTCAAAGGGATGAGCCGCATCGGCTCCCACCACAAAGATGACGTCCATGCCCGCGTCCGGCACTCCATACTGCGTCAAATGACGTTTCAGTGCCGCACGACTATGCGCCGCAATATTTATCGCCATTAGGACAAGCTACACTTCAAGTATTCAGTAGCACAAGGGTTCAATAACCTTTTTAATAATCAAGCTTGAAGGAACCTATATCAATAGAACTAGGTAGGTTTAAAATCCGTCAGACTTGTTATCCGGAAACAAGAATGAGGGTGCTGTGGACTAAATGTAAGCACTACTAAGGCGTTTCAACTCATAGACCAAACGTTAGGTGCGCCATGTTGCAGGGATTCTGCTGATACACAGAACTATGCGAAGAACCCCAGGACCTCAGTGAATTGTGGTGTACCAGAAACTCACCTCAGAACCCAGAACCCAGTATCCGGCTAGCATAAGTGTCCCATTCGTTATCCGAGATTTAGCTCGGCGGTCCCAATGAATAGACAACCCAGAACAAGCGACTCAGTACATACTCAGGAATGGTGGGAATCGGAAATACCTGTTCGTATATTATTCTCACATCAGTCCACAACAATAATCAACAGATACACGTTGTAAATAAAAGGGGTTTATTTTTATAGACCACGTGTCCTAAGATGCAGTACTTTGGCTAATACAAGCAGACAAATGATTAATATCAAAACCAGCAACATAGTTACAATACCATAGAATATAAAAGGGGTGATCATATTATAATGACAGTGGATACTACCACCTTCCCTTTACTAAGAAGCTAATATTATTATTATGCTAATAGAAGGTCTCTTAGGCTTGAATAGGGGACCCCATACCTCAAAGATCAGCTTAGTGAAATCACATCACAGGAGCATCAGGAGACTTCTCGCAGGAAGGCTCGTCTTCGGTCTGAATAATAAACATGATGTCTGTGATATTAAACGCACCAACTTTCAGGTATGTGCAGCTGCGCGTGTGTTATGGCTAAATAGTGGGTCGATCAACCTAGAGTGGAAAACATGCATTGTGTAATAATCCAGACTGTTTGTCACACCATGTACAGACCAAGGTCGCTGCGCAGAGCTTGGGATGGTAACAACAGATTGCTCTCGTGTGAGGCAAGTCTCGAGTCAGCAGTTTATTTAAGAAATAACATGTAAACGCAGTGTCGTGTGCAAAAGCAGAAAGATGGCATTCTAACATCTAACGTGGTTATGCTAACTTAACAATGTATGTATGTATTCAGGGAGAACACACTACACTGTGAGAGGGTCATTGGGTCTGGTGAGATAGGGAGAAGATTCTCGTCAGAGTGACTCGCCAAGCAGGAGGCGAGAAAAAAGGGGGTTCCCAAAACTAGTTTTCCCCAAGTTAATTTCCATAGGAACTTTAGACAAAGCTGCAGCCCGAACTGCTGAACGGAATTACACCAAATTTGGCAAAGAGGTAGGTCTTGGTCGACAAAGTGTGCTTTTTTTTAAATGGTGTAAATGCATTCAGTAGTTCATGGGAAATTCAAAAAAATGAATCTATTGATATCTGAGCACCGAGGAGGATTTGCGAACCCTCCAGAGGAAGAGCTTCATTCTGATTGGCTGCCGACACTCCAAACCAGGAAGTGTTTTCTTGTGACTCGGTAACGGAATCACAACAAAACAGTAAAGGAAAGATAAACAACAAGAAAAGGGGTCAGGGTAGTAACACCCTGACCCCTTAGGCCTGCTCAGGGGGTCCCGCAAGGACCCCCAGGGCCAAAAAAAGCATTTTAAAAAAAAAACAAATCGTCATGATTCACGCTAGGTGCGCAAATCAGGTGGAGATTTTCTTTTTTTTTAAATGAAGAGCGGGCTCCCGCGCTTGGTTTTCTATAAGCCCCCGGGTGGGCCAGGTCCCGAGGGCAATGAGTAAATATGTAGCGGGGGCAGCCAGGGGCTATACTAATTATATGTGGGAGGCATGCGGCCCCTTCGCAGCCGCGAGGACCGACACCTTCCTGGGGCTTGTAAAAAAAATGCGTGGCTGGGCTTCTGCCCCCACGCTGCCCCAGGGAATGCCACCTCCCCGGGGCATTGTTTATCATAAGTGGGGGGCCTTGCGGGCCCCATGCCCCAGGGACCGCCACCTCCTTGGGACTTAAGTTAAAATATGAAGTGTGGGGGGCTCCTGACCCCAACATTGCCCAGGAGACCACCACCTCCCTGGGGCACTAAATATTTTAATACAGGGGTCTGTTCCAGAACACCGGGCCCCGGGGATGACAACCTCCCTGGGGCTTTGCATACGGTTTGAGGGGGGCCGCCTGCCCCCCCTGAGCCCTCCTTGGGCCTAGGGACTGCCACCCCCAGGGCCGGCTCCTGCAATGTCCCGGGGTGCCCACCCCCGAGAGATTGCCGTTTGCTATGGCAGGGCGGGAGCACACTGTGCTCCCGCCCTACCATAACAAACACTGCTTTGCATCTTGGAAGAGAGAGCAGGAAACCTGCTCTCGTTTCCAAGAAGCTAAGCAGAATTGCTTTTGGGCAAGGGAGCTGCATGTTAGCAACTCCTCTTGACCGAAAGCAATGCCGGCTCCTGCAGGAGACGGGGAGCTGGCAGGGACCGTGGGGGATTGGGACTCCCCCCACAGTCCACAATGCTGAGGCCAGGCCCCTGGGGATAAGGTCCCTGAGGCGAGAAGTGGCCCAGGGAAGGGGGGACACGTGGCCCCCCTCCCTAATTAAAAATTAGAAGAAAGGAAAATCGAGGCACAGCCCCGGGGGATGGGGTCCCCATGGCAAATAATGGCCTTAGGAGGAGGGCCACACAGCCCCCATCCTTAAATTATTGTTTTTTAAAAAAAAGATTAAATATGTGGCCTTGCCCTGGTGGATGGGGGCATCGGAGGGAGGATGCACGGCCCTCCTCCCGTTTAAAAAAATAAATAAATGCCCAGACCCAAAAATAATTAAGGGAAGGGGGGCACACAGCCTCCCTTCCAAAAACAAAATTTTCATAAAAACCGGCATATCGCCGGAGGCCCTACCTCCTCCCTGCACCACTCTGCAAACACAACCCCTGGCGCGTTCTAGTTTGGTTGCTTAAGTCCCCTTTCTTCCTTAGGGTCCCTGGAGGCCAACTAGACGACCTGGTACCTCTAGTAAGCCCCACACAGTGGGATTGCTGAGAGGTGTTCCGAGGCCAAGCCCCTTTTGTACACCACTCTGCAAACGCACCTCTTGGCGCATTCCTGGTGGGGTGATAGGTCTTCTTGTGTCCTGAGGACCTCAGGATACAAGTGGACTTCATCCCCCGAGCAGCAGTGCGCCAGGAGCCTCATTTGAAAGAGTGGTGTAAAAAGGGAGCATGGCCTTTGAACACTCTCAGCAAACTAACTGTATGGGGCTTTCTGGAGGGAACAGGAAGGCCAGTTGGCCCGTAAGGACCTCCAGCTACGAAGAAGGGGGCGCGGCCTGTTACAAGAACTTTGCAGTTCTGCTGTGTGGTACTTACTGGAGGTAATAGAAGGGGTAGTTGGCCACGAGGAATGTCCTTGGGGGCCAACTACCCCTCTTGTTACCTCCAGTAAGTCCCACACAGTAGCATTGCTAAGACGTCTTCGGAGGCCACGCCCTCTTTCTCCACTCTGCAAACGTACCTCCTGGCAGACTACGGGATGGGGATGAAGTCCACTTTACTCCTGAGGGACTTTGGGGGCCAAGAAGCCCCCTTGGTACCTCCTGAAAGTCCCACGCAGCGGAATTCCTGTGCGCTGGTCTAAGGCCCAGCACCCTTTGTCTACCACTCTGCAACGTGACTACTAGTTAAAGAAGCATTTGCAATGTGATAGGTTTTGCATTTGCAAGAGTTAGAGCTATTGGCGTTGTAAATGTAAACCTTTTTTACTAATGTTTTTTGGTGTAGAGTGGATGTACTTTGTGTGTAGTGGAATTATGTGGTATGTTGTGCAGTGAAATTATGTGAATGGAAAGTATGTGGTATTTAGTGGATAGGTATTATGTGAAGTGGAATTATGTGTTTTGAAGAGTAATTATGAGGTGCTGTAGTCTGTGTTGTGGAGTGGTAACATCAGGTTTAGTTTTCCTCGTTTCCATAGAAGCTAAACTATAAACTCAATGAGACATAAAAAGGAGGAACTACTGAGGAGCACTTCTAGACCTAGTCGGAGGTATGAGCAGGGCCACTCGAATTAGGTGATATTTGGCTGCACCGATTTTCACATAATTAAACATTTTCTGCATTTGCCAAATATTCCATCATCTGCTGCCTAATCTGCACATTTGAACAAAAAAAAAGTCTTGTTTCTAGCTCAAACGGTTCAAATGTTCCTAAAAATGCAGTTTCATGAGTCACAGTATGGTGGTGTTACTTGCTTCTTTCTGCATATCTATTGCCTCTTTATGCAACTCACTTGCCTCTTTCTGCTCTTGCTTCTTTCCACACCTCTGTTACTTCTTTCAGCAATTCTCTTGCCTTTTTCTGCACTTTACGTGCTTGTTTCTGCACCTCTCTTGTGTCTCTCTGTACCTCTGTTGCCTCTTTCTGCACCTCATTTGCTTCTATCTGTACCTCTCTTGCCCATTTTTACATCCTTTTTTTCTTTCTGCGCCTCTCTTGCGTCTTTATGCACCCCTGTTCCCTCTTTCTGCACCTTTCCTGCCTGTTTCTGCACCTCTCTTGCCTGTTTCTGTACCTCTGTTGCTTCTTTCTGTACTTCCCTCGCTCTTTCTGCTCCCTTCATGCCTCTTTCAGCACCTGTTGCTTATTCTGCACTTTTCTTCCTTCTTTCTGCACCCCTCCTGCCCCTTTCTGTACTTGTCTTGCCTCTTTGTGCACCTCTCCTACCTTTTTCTGCACGCCTCTTGCCTCTTTTTGACCCTCTGGTGGTTCTTTCTGCACTGCTCTTGCTTCTTTCTGTACCTTACTTACCTCTTTATGTACTTTTCTTGCTTCTTTCTATACCTCTGTTGCTATTTTCAGCAATTCTCTTGCCTCTTTCTATACTTCTCTTCCTTCTTTTGGTGCCCCTCCTGCCTCTTTCTGTACCTTTCTTGCCTCTTTGTGCACCTCTCCTATCTCTTTCTGCACCCATCTTGCCTCTTTTTGTACCTCTGTTGGTTCTTTCTGCACTGCTCCTGCTTCTTTCTGCACCTCACTTGCCTCTTTCTGCACTTCTCTTGCTTCTTTCTACACCTCGGTTGCTTCTTCCAACAATTCTCCTGACTCTTTCAGCACTTCTCTTGCCTCTTTCTGCACCCCTCTTCCCTTTCTCTGCACCTCTCTTGATTCTTTTTGCACCCTTGTTCCCTCTTTCTGCTCCTTTCCTGCTCGTTTCTGCACCTCTTTTGCTTCTTTCTGCACCTCTGTTGCTTCTTTCTGTACTACTCTTGCCTCTTTCTGCACCCTTCGTGCCCCTTTCAGCACCTCAGTTACTTCTTTCTGCACTTCTCTTCCTTCTTTCTGCACCCCTCCTGCCTCTTTCTGTATCTCTCTTGCCAATTTGTGCATCTCTCCTACCTCTTTCTGCACCCCTCTTGCCTCTTTTTGCACCTCTGTTAGTTCTTTCTGCACTGTTCTTGCTTCTTTCTGCACTGCTCTTGCCTCTTTCTGCACCCCGCTTACCTCTTTAAGCACCTCTGGTGCTTCTTTCTGCACCTCTGACTTAGAGGTAGTTTTAATCCCCTGCCCTATTATGTACTAGGGCCTTACAGGGGAGGTCATGCCAATCACAGGGGTACCCCAATCCATAGTGTACCCTAGTGTATGTAGGTGTTTCACTGTATTCTAAGTGTCTTTTAGCATTGCACTGACTCTAGGCCTGGTTAGTCAGAGTCAGTTTTCACCATTACCTGTCAGCAAAAATTTGGGGGCACAGGATGACTTTGCACTCAATGTGTCTCTTGCATGCCTATATTACAAATGCACAGTTCTATGTGGTGTATGTTACCCAGGTCCTAGGGCTTTTTTGGGGTTACCCTGTTAGTTTACAATGGCATGGAGGAGATCAGAGCATAGAGCAGGCTTTTTCAGACTTCTTTCAGGATCTATATAAAAATGACAACGGTGTCACAGTCGAACAGATAAACACCTGGGTGAAAGAAGAGGAATTTCCACTCCTACAGCAAGATTTGAAGAATAGTCTGAATGAAGAAAACAAGTATGGAGGAAGTTAAAAAAGTTTTGGGAGAGCTAAATAAGGGTAAATCTTCTGGCCCGGATTGTTTACCTAATTAATTCTATGATAAAATAAGAACTTACTCTGATTCTGGCTAGGCTATTGGCAGCAATATATGTTAAAGATAGCATCCACCCTGGATCAAGGGATGAAGCAACAATTAGTATAATATTAAAACCCAAGAAAGATCCTAAAGTGTGTGAATCATACAAGCCAATATCTCTATTAAATTGTGACTACAAAATATATACGCAAATTATAGCAAAAAGATTGGAAAAGGTGATTGGAGGATTGATACATGCAGATCAAAAAGGTTTTTAAAAAGTAGGCAGTTATATGAGTTGACACATGATTTAGTTGGTGTCATAGATATAGAAACAGCAGAAAATGACTGTCTCACCATAATGACACTCAACGCTTCTAAGGCCTTTGACAGAGTACGTTGGTCTTTCCTGTATGCAAGGGTTAAGAAATATGGATTAGGAGAAAATTTTCTTGGGGCATTTAGGGCCATCTATAATAGCCCATCAGCTAGGATCATAGTGAAAGGGAAGTTTAAAAAACTATTTCAGAGTAAAATAAGACCTTCGCAAGGGTGCTCTTTATCCCCAGAAGATTATCCCATTACAACATTTTGATTGGGAATAAACATGCCATTGTATGCAGACTAAAAAATTTGATTTACACACATGACCTCGCAAGATCTCTTCCTGCTATTCAAGCGACTTTAGACAATTTCGGAAGAGTATCAGGCCATTTAGTGAACCAGAAAAAGACAGAAAAAATGGCATGGAATATTCAGTCGGTAAGCTCAATGGAAAAGAGCTAAATCAGATACCTAGGGATTCAGGTAATTACAAATCTGGAGAAGATGGCCCAGGTGAACTTCAATAACACTATGGGAGAAACTAACAAACTATGAAATTCTTAGGCATACCTTCATCTCTCAATTTTGGGTAGAACCAATGCAATTAAAATGATGGTGTTGTCGAAGTTTCACCTGACCAGCTTCATTTGGGCCAAAACGTTTTCAAGAATTGCTTGGAAGAAGTTACTTAAGTGGAAATTAGTAGGTGGCATAGCTCTTCCAGATTTTCAATTGTATTGTTGTGCCTTCCTGCAGAAAACATAAGACAACCCTTATTAGGAATATACCAGAAGGAAGAGATAATTTTCTAATGAAGCTTGTTCAATCAAAATTCTTTAAGAAGATTGTGCTAAAAATGTTGAATGGTGCATGTAAGGTATGGTTACAAGTTAGACAAATGCAAAAAATACCATATTATAGTGAGTCTGCCCCTATATGGAATTCCCTGGGAATGCCAGAGTGTTCAAAGGACACATTATCTCAACCTCTAAAAGAAGCAGGGACTACATAGCAGGGACAATTGTTGGAAAAGGGAGCAGTCACAACTTACGGACAATAAGGGCTCCAAATTTTAATCTCATTGCCAACTGACAAGTTGGACAGAAATGAAGGTAGATCTAGGAGAAGGCAATCTAGAATGAGAAGAAAAAGTGCAAAGTTTCCTTCCTCTGAAGGAAGAAGTCTCAAAATGGTACTGGATGCTGGTGTGAGGTGAAGATGGTCCCTTTTTCCCATCAGAGAAGTTATGGAGAACAGACCTGGCGTCGATGGAGTTAATACAGCTTTGGCAAGTCTAAATGGCTACACTTTGGTCTACTGTAAAATCTGCACCTATGAGAAGAAACAATTTATTTGCATTACACAGAGTCTACTGGTCCCCAAAGAAGCTGTCTAAGGTGGCTGGCCAAGAAAAGAAGTGCTGCCCCAAGTGTGATCATGAGAAGGTAGAAGACATGCACATGTTTTGGCAAAGTCCAGGTATTCAATCTTACTGGCAGGAAGTGGGTAAGATTATAACAATCATAATGAAGAGAGACATTAAGGTAAGTCTACCACTGGTGGTCTTTTGCTTTTTAGAAGTGGAAGAATGGGCTGGAAGAATGGGGAAAGCACATTCACAATTGCTTTTTATTCTAACTTTATGAGTTGGGACTACATGTCTCATAATGCAATGAGGGCAGACATATGCACAGCCATCTTGAATGGGGCATATGAGCCACGCCCAACTGCCGATGAGCCTAATTCAGCAGGGTGAACCAAGGAAGGAGCTCGTTCGGTCAGTCACTTCTCTGACCTCCACCTACAGCCACTAGAACCCAGCCTGGGTTCCAAGATATGGAGAGACTCGGCTCCCTTTTCATTCTCAAACTCGCCACAATATTAAAGCTGTCAATCGGTAGACAGAACCATGCTGACAGTGGGAAAGAGTGGTGGCTCACTGGGAAAGGACTTCAGCCCTGAAGAGTGAAGCAAACGTTTCCAGTTGTGATTATTCCTGGGGGATGCTCCTGAGTGTAACACATGTTAAAATGAAAACGCTCAAATACTTGCTGATTCTCTCTTAATCAGTATTATAGACAGATGTTTATCCAGGATTGATGATATCACCAGGGCAAAGCAATATTATATATTCAGGACACACAGAGGAAATTGCTTGAATGAGGCTGTGCGTGTATTGTATTTATGCTATGTTTTCATTGGTGAGGTAACCAGGGAAGCCATGCATTCTTGTACAAGATATCACAGAGAAGTTTTGAATCTCTGCTTACTTTTGGAACAGTTAAATATAAGTCAAGGAGACCTTTAGGGATGCAAAACTAAGGCTTGCCATGAGAATGTGCTTGTAGTATTTATGTTGTTTCTGAATATTGCTAGTTTGCAGGTACTGAATAAGGGATGGTTGATGTTCTGACTTACAGTTGTTTTTTATCTTTCATTTGGCACAGTGCAGTAACATATTCCAGTTTGGGGAGGATTCCATAACAGCAACTGGCACACACCACTTTGCTGAGTGAATTCCTTGCGCATCATAGTTATTCATTCTTGAATGATTCCCACAGCAAATTCTAAGGCTACACAAGAAAACTGGTATATAATGAGATAATATTTTTATTACAGATCTCCTTCCCTACTGTTCCCTACCTACAATGTTTCCATCACTTGAATGCCTCAATATTCTGTGCTTTAATGGTAAGCAGATTTGAGGATATCGAGAGGTGGACCCTTTTGCACATTGCACTGATCCTGAAGAGCAACAACCACATGTTAGTATGTAGAGAGGTCAGGAGAGGCAGGAAACATGTGCACTTCAAAGGAAAATCTCTTACGGGTTCTCCGCCTTCAAAGGAGGCACCTGGTATACATACTGGATAAAAACTCTTCAGTACACTTCTGGACCTGAGGAAGAATTTGCCAGGAAGGACTACTGTTCTGCTGAAAGGACTTCCACTCTGTTGGACTGCTGCCCTGAAGGACTGCTCCCCTGTTGTGCTGACCTGCTGCCCTCTTGCCTGGGTGACAAGGACTGAACCTGAAAACCTAAATCCAAGACCCCAGAGTGATTCCAAGGGCTAGTTGTTTGGCTTTCTGATCAGAAGCCTCAGTGACAGCACAGGTTTTCAACAACTTTGAACCCAGCACCTAGACTCTGCCATCTGTGAGTCCTGCCCTTCCTCCGTTGTGCCACCCTTGTCCTGAACCCTTGAAAATGGGCATGAAGGTGCTCTGCCAGCCCATCTGTGGATCCAGCAGAACCAGCGCATCTCCTCTTCAGCACAGCACATCTCCTGCAAAACTGGCACATCGCCTTTTCTGCTTGATGAATTGCCCTCTGAACTGACACATTGCCTCTGCTGTGAAGACTTTCCCAATGCACGGACCTCACATTGCCCCACTGTAGCTTCCCCATCTCCACACAAGGACTTCGTCTCACCCAAACCATCCCATCGAAACCACTGCTGTTTAGAGACATGGCAAGAACATGGCATCGCACTTCTCAGCCCCCGGAACCACTGCTCCGTGACGCATCATCTCAACCAGACCTCACATCACCTCTGCTGCATGATGCATTCTCAAAGCGGTACTCCGCATCTCTTCACAAACAAGATTAAGGTACAGTTTTCAGCTGTCCCTGTAGCAAGCCTGTGCTCCATCATGGTCAGACTGAACTTGTGACTTTGTCCCGGTCTAGCACAACCAGATATCCACAGTTGGCACGTTGTGCTTTTTTGTGCTATTGTCACTTAAATCTTTGACATTGCATATCTCCAATTCTACTGATTGTATTTTTATAATGTTGGTCTTGATATGTTTAATAAGATTTACCTTGTTTTTTTTAAATTGGTGTGGATTTATTTTGGTGTTGTGTTGTCACTTTATCACAGTTGAAATGCTCCATTAATTATTTACAAATTGCCTCTAAGTTAAGTCTGACTTAGGGTGACCAGGAATCCTGGATTTGCCCGGACAGAGCCAAGTTTTCACCAGCTGTCCCTGCAGATTGCCGGAAATTTAGCTCATGTTCCTTTTTTGAAAGAGGTTCGACTGAAAACTGTGGCAGGAGACTTTTTTAAATAGCAGCGATAGTTGCCAGCTGTTATAAGAAAGCGATTTAAGTAACAGGCATGATACTGGCTTTAAATATTGCTTTTTAATTATGCTCTTACTGCCTCTTCTGGAATTCTATGCTGATGAGCACTGTCATTATGTGCACTCAGTTAAAGTTAAATTGTAATTCTTCTTCTATTTTTGTGAAATGTCCCGGTTTTTGACCTTAAAATTCAGGTCACCCTAGTCTGACTGCTCTGTGCCATGCTACCAGAGGGTTGAGCACAGGTTTATTTGGAGTTTGC
The DNA here is from genome assembly GCF_964204655.1 of Triturus cristatus. Taxonomy (NCBI): domain Eukaryota; kingdom Metazoa; phylum Chordata; class Amphibia; order Caudata; family Salamandridae; genus Triturus; species Triturus cristatus. Next base: position 1,315,549,210 of record NC_140585.1, read on the forward strand.
TTGCGCCTCAACCGGACAAGGATTGTGGTTCCTGCTTGAATAGGGTTTCACCCCCCTCAACCAGTAACCCAATTTCTTACACTGGGGTTATTATTCTTACAGCAAAATCGACACGCCTTTTTATCTGTTGAACGGCTTTGTGCACTGCCCTCTCCCCTTGCACCTGACGAGCACCAAAATTGCCTCTTTTGTTATTAATAATGTGGAGATAAACTTCAAAACAGTTATTCATCTTAGATTCCAATCATAATGGGGTCAGAAATCCCAATTAGGACCTCAGCCTCACAGATTTGTTAATGGCCACATACTATTACCATATCAGAGTTTAATATTATAATATTTTTGATAGATTAGCACAGAATTTAATCTGCCATTAGCATGGCCTCAACTTCATGATCAAAATTTGGGTGCCCCAACGCCTTGTGCTCAAAGATTCTGTCAGACGTTGGAGGCTGATTTCTTTTTTTGGGAACTATTATTTCAGTAGTGTGGGTTGGAATAATATTCTGATTTGAAGAGTATATTTATATAAAGTACCAGTATATAGTGTGTTTAGCTGGATGTCTTACCAATTTGAATACTTGCTTAATGGGATAATTGATATGTACATTGTCCGGTTTTACCCATTTGCCAAAGGTAGGCAAGAGTATAGTGTCTTGATAAAGTCTACATTATGCTTCTAACCAGACAGTGAGGTTTTTAGTAGGTGTTTGCTTAATGTTTTGCATCTTTCTGTGGAGCGACATTTTTGTGATCCAAAGTTCGCTTTTTTAAGCTCAATGAAGTCGAACTATATGGTGCCCTCTAAGCTGTGCTGAATGTATGTGCAGTTTTCTGTTTAATGTGTTCTGTTTGTGATTGGTGTTATTATTGTGTTTAGTACTGTATTGAGTTAAGATTTACACACTGATGTGGAACCTTTTAACTATATAGGAAGAATGCTGTTGTTAGCCCATTAATGCCCAGGTAGGTGTTCTCTGAACACCAGTACCAAATTGCAAATCCCTGGGTGGAATTCTTTCCGCTCAGTTATAAGTGGATTGTTAGTCTAGCATGTGGATTATCCAAATGCGCAAACACTGGATCAGATATTTCTGACCAAAAGATCTGGCTAGTAAAATCACCTTGTAAAAGGGCTGCATTGAAGCCTGGCCACGGTCCCTGGACCTCACCGAATCTTCTAGTAAAGCATAAGGTAAGCATATAGTACTCCGTTATGCAAAGCAGTATCCTCTCCTTCCATCCCTCACACTCCACACGGCACATGCCCACGACTTGCTCAGGTCGCCTTTGAGACATTTAACATCTGCTCAGAGTAAGTGATAAATGTCTGCTTTGAACACCATGGCGCTGGGAATTCAGTGCTGAATGCCACCTGGTGCAGGGCTGCACAGTTCCCCATTCTACGGGGTTAAGGCATAATAGAGGCATATGTGTGTGGAACTAACAGGTGGTAGCAGGTGGTATTGGAGTGAGCAAGAGTTATTCTTAGAAGGCCCAGCAATACAAATGGTAGCATGTGCAAGACATCAATACTGATTAGTGAGTGAAATGAAATCAAATATGAAGAGACAGGTGGAGAAACACTTAACTATAATGCCACCAGATCATATAGAGAGCACTGAAACAGATTTAGGATATGAGGCACTTACAATAAGACAGACATGAAGTCCGCCATGTTTGTGATGGAGTAACCCGTCCCACAAACTAATCAGGCCCATCATTGTTGTCACAGTGAAGTTATTGGCAAGGTGGAAAAGGCTGATATATGAAAGTTGAAAGCCCTTTGTAACCACAGTGGCATCCTCGCATGTTGCTTGACATGTGGTTTGGTAGCATACATTATCATCTTTCCTGATTATTGGTTTGGGTTTTATGCAGTGCGAGGCCGCAGTCTGAATCCTCTATTATGTAGAATTAAAAACACAAAAGATGAAAGAGCAGAGGTCTCCGCCATCAGAAAATGAAGATCATGAAGTGCTAACTTCCAAGTAATTGCAGGTGAACCATCTCTTTCAAGCTAAATTCTGCAGTTCGGCCAAACGCGGCCTCGTTAATAATGCCTGGAAAGCGGCACTCGAGAATAATAGCATCAAGGTAAGATGGCCCTCCCGGGGACCTGCGCTCAGCCACTCCAGGAACGTCGATGCAAGCCCGGAAAGCTCCTGGATGATGTGCAATTATCCTTTAGCTCGAAGACTGGAAGAGCTACTTTAAAACTGGCAGCAGTTTTTTCGATTCAACAATTGTACACTTCTGGTTTGTTCATAATGAACAGCAGCTCCCTTTGCCCTATGCTGTTTCCTGACTGCTTTTTAAAGTCTTGTGCTTTTTTCCAGTTTCACAACATCTACGTGTTTATTAAAATGTTTCACCTGCTTTAGCCCTGAGCGAGATTTCAATTAACGCTGACATAATTTGCATTATTTCGTGTTTACTTGTTACACGACATTCCTAGACATCCATTGAGCCATTAGGCAATGGTCGTTGCAAAAAAGTATGGCACGGAAATGACGTGGGGGATCAGAACGCAAACAGGCCGTCCTTCAAAGTACTTGTGGCTTGGCACTCTTTTTTATATCCTGAAATGTTTCTTTCATTCCCAAATAGACACAGGAATATATTTTGCTCTAAAATATACATACAATGGGGGATATTCACAAGGAAGTGGCGGAGAGAGGCGTTAGCTTAAGACCAGGGCTTTCCTGGTCTTAAGTTTGGCGATAGCTCCTATTTACGTTGCCCTTCTGAATAGGTGGCAGCGGAAATATCAATGGGAGTTGCGGTGGAACGCCAACCACAACACCCCCTGTACACCCATCACACGCTAAACACAGCGTGAAAGGGGGCCTATTCACAAAGCAGCGTTGAGCCACGTTAAGTGGCTTAATGCTGTCTTGTGAATAAGGCGAGGCCCCTATCGCCACCACAACATCACTGAAAGTGACGTTGTGGTGGCGATAGGGGCTGGTGAATATGCCCCAAAATCTTTTTTTACTTTCCAGTGCTAAACTTGTTTGGCACTGGAAATTCACTGAAAAGTAGCGCAAAGCAGCACACAGCGCTGATTTGCATTACTGAGCACCAAGGAGGCGTACCATGGGTGGGGCATACACATTCCCATTTAACCACCCAAGGTTTCTGACACTAAGCCCTATTTTTTTTAAAAAGCAGACACGGTGTAGCATCAGAAAAGGGATCCTGCTTCAAACAGGCACTATCAGAGAGAAAGGCTTTTATTTCTCTTTTCTTCTCCGACTTCGCATGTGTGCTGCACTGTACAGCACACATGCAAGGTGGGAAAAGTTTTAAGGTTAGTCTAAGCATAGTGTTTTGTACCAGAATGGGATCCTTCCAGTACAAAACCTATGCTAATCTCACGTAGACAATGTGGTGCCAAGGTGTGTACATGGCAGCAAATTTCTGCGCCAGCACTATGGAGAGTTAAGGAAAGTGCCATATTTCTGTAAATATGGTGCTCTCCTGCTTTCTCCTCCTCACACAGCGCAGTGTAGCATTTACGGCTGCTGCACTGCGCTGTGCAATAAACTAGAAAATCTGGACCTTCTTGTTGCTTGTTAGCAGAATTACATACTCATACATCTTAAGGCAGGTAGGGAAAATGGAAGTGTTTACATCTGCTTCACATGCCCCTACATTACAGATCAGGCACATATATTTTGATTTTCTCTCTTTGAAGTGTTGCACGACAAAAGAAAGAATAGCACCTGAGAACTCCTTGCCCCCTTAACAAGCCGACTCAAATTGAATTTCAGCACTCACCAACCTCTCCCTAAACTTTCACCAGTCTCTGTTATGAGATCTTACTCTCTATTTTCTCTCTGACTATAGTGACTTCTACATAGCACACATTGAGGGCATCAAAAACCCAAGCATACTGATTCCAGTCACCTCCATGAATCACAAGGCAAATTTCCAATAAAGAAGAAGACCTTTCTCAATGTACCTCTTCTGTCTACCCTTAATGATGCACTACTTCCTAATGAGACTTCACCCCTCCTGCTTATGGAGGTCAGCTACTCCGAGAATTCTGATATGCTCAACTCACTCATTGATAAGTTCAACATCTTCGTATATGAAAGGAGGATCATTGCGCCGTCCTTCATTAAACCATTCCCGAAAAATCCATACACACTCACCCCTAGACCAGAGGCCTTCAAACATTTTTAGGCTGAGCCCCGCCAAGCTGAATTTTTTTAGATGTCCGGCCCCCCCACCAACTGACAGAAATTTCTGGAATCTGGTACACTACATAATTGACTGTCATTCGCATATCTCAGGTCATATCTGGCAAATAATGTTAAACACAGTAAGAGTGTTTAGTAAACTGCAGGTTTGTGAGTGGGCGTGGTTAAATGACAGAGGCTTTTAGACAGTTCAAATCAAAATTTTCCAAGATAAAATGTACGCAAATTGTTTTTACTAGGGTTTTACTTATGCAGTTGAGTCATAATGGGACAGTGTTTTCTGGAGCAGCCCAGTCACCTCCTAAGTAATTACCCTCAAGTCAGGCAAATACCTACCAACCTCTTCATGAACATTTTGAATGGAAGTGAGTAACTCATTCCCAGACTTGTTGTTGCACCTTCTCAAACCGTTAAGCGTTACCAATGCAATTGAGGTGGCAACATCCCTTCCTCTGATGTCATGTGTCACCAATGCGCATTGATTATTCTTATTAGTCCACCCACTTGTTTTTTTAGGACTTGTGCCCTGAGTATGGGTTTAGGACACATGTCAGGCTTTTGTTTAAAAAATGTAGAACTAATAAAAACTGAATAATGTTGCCTATTTTACTTCAGAGCAATGTTGTCTGACAGACTTTGTGGTGATCAAATGGATCTGGGTCCAGCTGCACAGTGAACTGGCAGCATTGCAGTGCATGTAAATGCAGCGGCGGCCAGCACAGGTAAGCAGGGTAGGGCGCGGCTGGGCAGGGAAGTTGACAGACGACAGAATAGGTCAAATAAATAAATAAATTAACCTATTCTGTCCCCCTGCACCGTTCCACCGCCTCATCACGCTTACCTGCACCAGACACAACTTATGTGTGAGCCTCCAGGGATTGGGTCTAGGAAGAGAGTAGAAAAGATTGTTAGAGGCTGACAGGGTTTACAGTGGATGCCAAAGGCAGTGCTTAATTAATTGAAAAAAAGTGCATGGGCCAAAGCTTTTATTACGTCACTTCTGCCAGCGCTGGCTATACCAGGACTGCCAGGTCTTGAACGAACCAACAAACGCCTCCTTCCTCCACCCTGTTTTTCCTGCCTCTGTCTCATTCTTGCAGGTGGTTTTTCATCTCTGCTTTATCCCTTTGTCTCTGTTTTCACAGCTTTCTTGTACTTTTTCTTTTCCCTTATTCTGCTTTGCTCTCTCTTGCTATTGGCCAAAGTTGGATGCTGAAAAATAATTTTTGGTCCCTAAAAACGAGTACCGTAGGCCACCACCTGCCACCTCCGATATAAAGAAAGCGCTGCCCACATTTGGAGTCAGCTCATGAATGGACTGGTTGGAGCAATGTTTGTAAGATCGCCCTTTTCTTCAGAACCCTCGGCCCAGTCGCCACAGCCGCCTATGCGCTACAATGTTAATCATGTTGTCATTTGTACCCATTGCCTTTATACTTCCGATTGTATTGCTATGTAATTGTATTCTGCATAAAGTGCAGAAATTATTCAGTAAGGCGACAAGTGGGGCTTTACAAGGTCCTAAAGTAAGAAATAAATATAAGGCTGAGTTGCGTACATTGCTAGAAAGCCTTCTGTTTGACACAGGCGTGGAAAGGCCTCCAAAATTTCCCATCCTCAAACGCTGCCTTCTTGCAAGGCTGGAGACACCCAACCTTCCAAGCACTTTATTGCGGGATCACAATGAAGTGTCTTTTTGGGAGCAAAATGCGACAGCAGCAAATTGTGCAAACTAGCCACACTTGCAATTTACATAACTACCCATTTGCTGCTGGCACAAAATGAGCTTTGCACAATCTGTACATGTAAATAAAAAAAATATATATATCGAATATTTAGGTTCAGGGTCGCATACTCAAAGTATGTCAACCTTGGCACTGACGAGAATGGTCTTCTTCAATCAATCAATCAATCAGTGGATTTATAAAGCGCGCTACTCACCCGGGAGGGTCTCAAGGCACTTCATAGCTCTTGCTTTCTTTTATTTGCCTTCGGAGACTCTCACCACTATTTCCACTTGAATTCCATTCACTTAGTAAAAATAAAATTGTAATTGCTTAATTGATTACACTCTGTCATGTGTGGAAACCTCAGATGTGAAACCGCACAGTAGCATGAACCTTGGAGAAGATGTAGCCTTACGGCTAGAGCGGTTGACCTCAAAGCTGGGGAACCAGGTTCAAGTCTTGGCAATGATGCTCAACATCCTGTGATTCTCAGCAAATCACTTAATCTCCTTGTGCCTAATAACAATGAATGTGTCCTTGTGTAACGAAACTGGTGCTCATGTAAAGCGCTCTGATACCTGATATCTTCGGGTCTAGTTCACGCTATATAAAAACCCCCAAAAATAAAAAAAAATGTCCCCTAAGCCATTTGTTTTCAGCCAGTTATACAGAAATATGTGTCTCAAAATGTTTCTCCTCCATGTGCTGTGAACTGTGGAGGAGTTTGTGGACCCAGTGCCCAGATCACAATCACAAACAGGGCACTTGGAGAGCTGCCAGGTGCCCGGATTCAGTGGGCCCACAGGATTTTACGAACCAAAGAGAAGTGGAACTACCAACAGTCACTGCAGCCAGGTGTAAATTACAAACAGTGAGGTGCCTGCTCCTCGTCACTTTCAAAATGCTGTAGACCACGGAGGAGAGATCCATTATATTTGTTTTTCCAGTGATGGTGAACCATATCAGATATAAACATAGTTCGGGCATGTGCGGTGGAGAATTACATTTTTGCTTACATCTCCGAAAGAGCTGAGTGAAAATTCACCAAACCAAGAATCTAATGAATACTGAATGGTCGAAAAACTGCTTTGTCATTAAAATTTGATGGACTTTTAATTTAGTGGTTTTGGAGTTATGCACGGCAAATCTTTCCTATGAAAAACCCCATGTTAATTTGAGGAAGTGAAATGTTTTGCACCCCCACCCCATTGTAATTTCTGAGCCATTTGAGCATCTGCCCACTGAATGCTGTTTACCCATGGCTTAGTGCAAATTTCTCAGAGGAAAAACTTATTATTAGCTGTCAAAATATGAATTCCTATGAAGTGAGTTGCCAAACCAACCTGCAGAGAACATGATGTATTAAACAAGCATGAAAAATGGTTACTTTAAATATGCACTTTGGTAATTTTGAAATAAATCTGTGAGTGTATGGCATTCTCATACTTTTGCAATTTAAAGATCAATTTTGCCTCCTTTTTGTGACGAACTAACCGTCCTGGGATGGTTAATTCCGAGAGCTGAAATGTTTCAGCTGCAGTGGGAGGCACGGAGCGTCCTGTGCTGTGAAACAGAAAGCGAACTGCTTGTGGTTTTCTTTCAAATTACAGAAGTATGGGCACATCGTGCCCCATTGATTGGGACAGTAGTAAACAAATTAAGGTGGGATTTTAGGGTGGAGTGCGTGCCCCCCTGAGATGGTGTCGTGCCCTGCCCGGGGGGGGGGGCGCCCCACAGTTTGAAGAACTATGCCCTAGACTATTGTCAACTGCTCTCATTAGCCCAAGCTTCTGCAGTGAAAGAAACATAACTTGTCAGACACAGCTATATGCAAATCAGTCTTGACCCTGTGCCTCCTGGGAACAGTGCAGCCCAAACTGCCAAGCTATGTCTTCCCTGGACCGGAAACAAGCATCATGGGATGGCTTTTGGGGTAACAGCCCTCTTCAGCCAGGCTAGCTTGATTCCAGTGGCAAAGTGAGCAAGGGACCCACGTCTGGGCATACTCTGCCAACTTAGGGCGAACAAAGTAAACACAAGAAGATGATGGACGGAGTGCTGAAACTTTTCAAACACTCACCCCCAGTCACAGATCTGGGTTGAATCCATCATTATTCTTTAGCTCACTTTGCCACCCCAGTTCAGACACAGCTATATGCAAATCAGTCTTGACCCTGTTCTATGGGAACAGTCCAGCCCAAACTGCCAAGCTATGTCTTCCCTGGACCGGAAACAAGCATCCTGGGACCTCTTTCGTGCTAACAGCCCTCTTTCAGCCAGGCTAGCTTGATTCCAGTGGCAAAGTGAGCAAGGGACCCACATCTGGGCATTTGTTGCTGTTGAAAATATTTGAGATTGTTAATTGTGGATTATAAACTGAAGATAATGAATGTTGGTACATAAGATGTTGTATTGTACTTTTTAAATGTGAGAACTATTTCAATAAAATGTTGTAATATACAACATGTCACAATTGGCACTATTGTAGACATTTTGAATGTATTATTTTCTCTAAAGTCATGCCGTATTACCTCTTAGACTTTGACTTATATCACAGATATTATCATAGTGTGGTCCATAATAGACAGCACCATACTTATTGAAATCATTTACTACACCTTTGAGAACCCATAATCATAACGTCATTTACTCCATAGCATGGGAGCATTTTACACACTGTTCTATTCGATTAAAATGTGTCTAAAATCTTTGCAGTATGGCCATCCAGATCCTAGACCGTAATAATAAGGTTTTAAGACCTTGCCTCCCTACACAAGAATTTCAATAGACAGTAATTTTCAAGTTGTTTTAGTAACTGTTGCAGGACATTCCTTGATCATGCCAAAAGCACTGCTAGTCAGTGTACAACACACATGGCACTAATAACCCCATGCCTCCGGAAACCAGATTGAAACCCTGAGCAGTGTCCTTCAAAAAAGAAGTTAAAGCTTCACTGATGAATACTTTTCTGAACAAGAATTTAGCCATTGTCTATTGTCTTGTCAGCCTGACTCTGTACGGGCCTCCTCACTCAGTTTGGCATTGCTACTTCCTGTATCGTTCATAAACATTTTCCTGTATTCAACACTCATGTTTTACTGCTTACTTATGCTACTGTATATTCATCTTTGGGCTTTATGTTTAACTGGTCCTCCTCCACCAGCTCTGAGGTGACTGCCTATACCTGTCACAACCATGTTGTTGTTTGGTCTCACTTTTCATTTGTTTATAACTCTTTGTAAAGCACTTTGGTACCCTCTTGGGGTATGTTCACGCTATGTGAAACTTTAAATAAAAAAAATGCATTGCCATCAATTATTCTGTATTAGTTTCACAGAGCTATAGCTAAGTTTCTAATAAATATAAAAAAACAACACTGATCCAATAGGTAGACTTGCCTGTTGCTCTTGGAGACATTTAGCCAATCAGTTGATTTGCCTCTCAGGTCACAATGTGTGTGGGCTAACGCCACAGTGTACAACTGAAAATTGTAAGCTATCTACTGCCATCTACACCACAATACTCTAAAGATTCAATCAGGAGGTCATTGTCCAGTGTATCAGAAGCTTTCCTCAAGTCTTAGGAGGCCAAAAATAGCCTTCCTTTCCTTAGTGCCAAGTACCTCATATCCATGTTCAACAAGCAAAAGCTTTGTTCCACAATCCCACTAGCTTATTCAAATCCCTTCTGACAGTGGGTGTTACAGCACAAATCTATCTAAGTGCTAAGACGCCTGTCTATCAAAACAATGAAGAGGATTTTACCAACCCCACCTGACAGAGAAATTAGCATTACCTGCTAGATAGTGTTCTGTACCTTTTTTGAAAGCAGGAACTAGAATTGCTTTCAACCGTGACACTGGAACCTGCCCTGTCCTAAGCACCATATTGAAACATAAGACTAAAGGAATACCCAAAAATTCAATTTAAAGGCTAAAGGATTTTAGGGTGAATATATCAGGGAAAAGGGTATATGCCCTGTTAAAAGCACTTTAAAGGCACTTTAAGGCAAGGTTTACCTTACCTGGGAAAATAAGTTATACAGTAGCTATACCAACGACCTCTTTGCTAATGACCAGGTCATCATTACTTCACCAAGCAATGCCTTCATAAATTTGAATGAAATTGTCTTGCCAATTATCCCTACTTATGACATTCTGGCGCCGGAGGCCCATTTGTCTGACCGTGTGCTAAAGCAAAACAACATTGTCCCCAATTTCTGACTAGCCTTGCAATTTCATAGTTTCTATTGACTAATAGAGAATACCCTACAGCTATTTTGTGAAGCCAATGTGTGTTTCAATCCTTTTAGTCCACTTTCAAAAGTAATTTTCTAGGAACATTGATAGAAGACACCCTAGACATTTTCTTTTTTAATTTTGCCTGACTCTCTACCTACCATAAGGTACCCCTGAGCCCGGGAAGGGCGCCTTCAAATATATAATTAATTTAATAAATTTTTGGCTGCCCCACCTCCATAGGGTCCTTATAGGCCCTGGAGTAGACCCCACACTTATTTAATTCAAATATTTGATGTTTACCTGCCCCTGTTCCCATTTATGATGATGATGATGATGATGATGACTTATATTACAATTTCACATTACCCAGGTCTCACTTACTTCATGCTTCATTTTTATTGTGACTCCAAAGTCCTCTGCTAAGGGCTTCTACTTGTGTTGTGTTAACCCTTGTAAATTGTAAGGTGGCCCCTAAAAGGAGGTTCTTGACAAGAAAGTGTCCAGTGAGGAGCTCATCCAAGGAATCAAGCCCTCCCTTCTTTTCTAGAAACAACATACCTGCTGCACCCTCCTCTAGGCAGGAAGAGGCTGGTAGGAGGAGATGAGGGAAAAGGAAAAAGGAAGCTTCCTCAAAGCCTTGGAAGTCAGTAAGGTGATGATTAGAGAGTGATTGTTAGTATGGAGAGTGGCCAGGGGTAGTACAGCTCACATAAATTCAACCTGCTCTTAACCACGCAGTTCCACAAACTCTTACTGTTTCCATGTTTTCTTTTCAAGACCACAAAGCCTGCAGCAACCACCAGCTCTATTGCAGTCACAGCCTAGCCTAGAGAAAGGCAGACACAACAGCCTAGCTATGCTTCAATAAATTCTTCAGGCTTTGACACTAAAAGAAACCCTACCTACCAGTTTGGGACTTCTTTTCACCCCAGCCACATAGGGACCACTTCATAGAATGCTCAATATGCACACAAAAAAATTGTTGTGGTAAGCCAGGTAGACATTATGGCACAGAGGCAAAATTACCCATCTGACAAATCAATAAATAATCGATTGGGATGAGCACCTCACAGTTAAGGGTGGATGGAATTTTCTATTCCGCCAGCAGAATTGGACGAATTTAGTAATTACAAGTCACTCTTGTAATGCAGAATTCTAATAAATTCCTCCACTCCTCAGTCTGAATCAGCTTAATTACAAATACACAGCATTTCAACTACATTTAGCTCACATTTCAGATAGCACTCAACTTGTGTTCTAGTTTTTTCACAATCTTGTAGTCCGGTCTCTCTTTCAAGGGTCTGTTTTTGAGTAAGGCGCAGACACTGTTCTCACTAAGACTTAGCACTTAGTCATTCATCTCTGCAATGGACCCAATCAGGACTAGAAGCTTAGTCAATTCAATTCCACTTTAATCGATTACTTAAAATCATAAAAGCACGAACAACAATTACATACAAAAACACATACAAAATACAATAAATAACACTATTAAATTCATCTTAAAAACCAATCATAAAAATGATTTCATTGCTCAGAAAGCTAAAGTGCATAAACAGGGATGATCACATGAAGAATAGTTCACAATAAGAACAAACCATGTCTAGTCAAGCAATAAGGATCTAGTAAGTCTGATTCTACCCCTCAGCCTAGCTGCAGCCACAAGAAAGGACGCTACACAAAAAATTTCCCAAGTATTGGATAGCAGTTGTAGATAAAGTAAGGCAGGTTTGGCCTGAGAAAAACCCTTCTGTCTTAGTAAGGGAACCAAGAACTTCCTCCGAATCAAAGCATAGTGTTTACAAAATAAAACAAAATGTAAAGTATCTTGAATAGAGTAATTATCGCCGGAGCATAGCTCAGCATCCTCAGGTTTAGACCAAATCGGATAGTTCCCCAGAGTAAAATGTATTAGGTTGAATCGGAATCTAGTCAGAAGCCAGCGATGAAATGGTTTGGTGACTATTTGCAGGTAGGGTTCTAGAGACAAAGTAGTTTTTAATAGGCAATGAGCCCTTACTGAGGGTTTTTGTATCTCGTTCCCTTCCCTCTCCAACATCATCAGTTTTAAAAAATTAATTTTTACCCATTTTAGATCGTCCTTCCTAATGTTTTCCGGATGATCATATAGCTCCTGACGTCCCAATTTGGTGAACATAGATTTAACGTAAACCAGCCACTTGATGTTACTAGCTCTATCCAGTTTAATACAGTCCCCTAATATCTCTTGGTTGAGAGTTAAATCTGAATTGAGCCACACTCTGAGCCAGCAAAGTAACGGCGCCAAGCTCAGAGTGTCAGATAAAAAACCCAAACCCAATTCCTGATGTAATGAAAAATTAGGGGTAGATTGTGGTAATGAGAGCAGTTTCCGCAAGAAACTATTTTCCACGACCTGTAGATCTAATTGGGGTTTATACCCCCAGATCGCGGAGCCATATCCTGCTATAGCCAGACACTTAGAGGTGTATATTTTAATCATCGCCTCCATAGGTCTTGCCCCCAATCTTTTGACAAAGCCTAATACAGCAGAAGTTGATCTAGTTACTGCGTTCTTTTTTAGCATTTGTTGTGGGGCCCAAGTGCTCCTTTCATCAAAAACCACCCCCAAATAGGTAAAAGAGGGGACCGCAGACACTAAACCTCCGTTACAGTAGAAAGTTCTTGGTTTTGTAACTCTACGGCCTGTTGTCAGGACATGCGATTTACCAATATTTACAATTAGGTCCAGAGACAGCATAAACTCACCAAAAGAATCTAAAAGACGCTGTAAGCCTACCGCTGTCCTGGCCAATAAAACCGCGTCGTCCGCGTATAGGAGAACTGGGATTAAAGTCTCCTACACGCGGAATATCCAAACTTGCTTTAACCAAGGTTTTGTCCAAAGCATTAATGTATAGGGTAAAAAGCAGGGGTGCCATAATGCACCCCTGTCGAACCCCTCTCCTAGATTTAAAAGGTTTGGAGCATCTACCATCCTGGGACAGCCTAATCGAGGCAGTAAGATCACGATGGAGATCCACCAGAAAATAGACCAAAGGCGGATCCAGACCCATTTCTAGTAAAATAGACCACAGCTTCGACCTGTTAACCAGGTCGAAAGCTGAGGTCAGGTCCATGAATGCTAAGTTCAGTGTACCCTCCTTAGCCATAGTATATTTTCCTATAAGCATAAAAAGGTTCAAACATTGATCCATAGTGCCTCGGCCTTTACGGAATCCATATTGTAAATTACTTATAATTTTATTATCGTCAGCCCAGTCTGTGATCTTATTTAGGATGACTTTACCTAGTACTTCTACCACCGAATCGATCAGGGAAATTGGTCTGTAACACCTTGGATCACTCTGTTGCCCCTTTTTAAAAACCGGAATAATTGTTGAGTGACTCCAGGATGGTGGAGGCCCAATCAAAGCCACAGCATTAAAGACATTGGCCAAGATCTTTGCCCAAAAGCTGGGATTATGCTTATAAATATCAGCTGGGACATGATCTGGGCCAGGAGCTTTATTGCTTGATGTATCATTTATGGCTTTTTCTATATCCTCCATGGAAAAAACAAGAGTTGGTAAACCTTGCTGCGATAAATTATTAAACAGCAACTCGTGGGGATCATTAGAGCCATAGATCCCTTCAAAATGGTTCAACCATTGGGCTTCCGTAACATTATTTTCCTGGCAGCTGTTGTCCAGACCTGTAAAGAGAGGGGTATTTACGATGGACCAGAACTTGGCACTATCTTTTAAGACATTAACCAATAGCAAAGCATCCCAGGTAACTTCTTTGATTTCTGATTTTCGCTTTTGGATCGCCAATTTATATAATTTCCTACAACTCGCTATCAGGGGCTTAGTCTATCTTCTCTGATACTGACCACCTGCAGCACTGTCTGTCCTTTCTGTCTACATACTCAGCGTTTGACGTGAGCGAGAATTGCAGAGAGTTTGACCACAAGACTAGGAAGGGAAGACTGGGAGAAGAGGCTTGCTTTTGTAGAAAAGGACAGGCCTTGCAGGTCATACACTAACCTTCATGGGATCAGATATGGCAAAGACTGGGCTCAGTGAAGGCTGAATCATGGTGAGTGTGGTGAGGGCTCAGTAAAGATTAAACATGTATTATTAGTATTCATGGGTGAAACTGATACGCAGAATTAAAATACAGGAGGCATCACATGGTGCAAAACTGCAAATAGTGCAACTTATGTCACCAAGGTAGTAGGCATAGATTTTGCAGTCTCGATTATGAAAGTGCGCATGTTTTATAGATGCAACTGCATTCATATCATCAATGTATGTCAAGGAATCACACGCTTACGGCTGACAGTTCATAGCACACCATTTTTTATGTTGTGGTTGACACAACTCGCCGAGGTGCATCTTGGTACAGAGGGAGATAGAATGAATGTAAATGTTTACATCGGCTGCAAAAATGCTTAGCAGAACCTTTGCTTCTTTAATTTAAGAAGACAGGACATCTCTGAATAAGTATATTTTTCAAGCACATGATCATCACTAATCTAGAGTGATTAACACTGGAATATTGAAAATGACGGTGGGAAGTGATCTCACCCGATTCTAAAGCGTATAGGCATGCTCAGTCTGTGCCCAGCAATGAGTGTGTGGTGCCCGACTAGGGATTGCAGAAGTAAGTGGTGCAAACCCCCTTGGATAATGCTGGGAGAGAATAGTATCGTATTGCACCAAAACAGGGGGGGCAGTTTGCCACTCCAGCAGCATAGTCCCTCTGGCTACCACGGCACCTCAGAACAAGGGACCCCACACTAACCGCAGCCCGCTGTTGGTAACAGCGGGTAACCAAGGAATGGAGGTGTAAAATGGGTAATGAAAATAGGTGCTTCTAGGTGTCCTTAGGGTCAAGAGTTGGCGAGCATCCTATGTTTTCCATTACAACATTTCCTTATTTGGAGCGGGCACTTCATATGTATTGTACAGGATTCTAATGAACATATTAAGAGTGTCTGCCGCTGACTTCATTCATGCTTCTTCCATCACTCTACATATGTGACATTCTGTGTCTTACCTACATTGTGAGTAGGGCTGTATAAAAATTCTGTGAATTTCTAATACATTAGTCATGATATATATCATGTATCATCCCTTTATTCAATGTAAATTATCAAACATTGCCATAGAGCTGCTATATGTTTGGGAATGTAGCCACCAATGGTGAGTCAGAACACTGCTACTTAAAACACATGCGGTGGTTGTACGTAGATGTTGTCATCAAAAGTTCACCACCTATGTCACCTGCGTGTACAGTCATCTCTGGTGCCTGTGTGGTCTGCCTTTTTGATGCCTCCGAGCCAAGTAGTCTTATTAATAGGGGTGGGTCGAACTCTGCAGAATCTTGCAGAGTTTATATGTAACTTCGTGGAATTCCATGAAGTAAAACTCTGTGAGTTCCGCCCACCCCTACTCAAAAAACAGCTGATAGAAGTGAAAGAAAAGAAGTTCAACTGATGGAAGGAGGTGGTATTGAGGAGTTGAATCTAGCACAGATCCCAGGTAGATGTGGAGATATGATCAATCTTGCTGGGAAAGGACTGGATGTTACCCAATGATACAAAACTCCTAGGGTGGAGTTACAGGCATGAGGGGAAGAGGGATTGGCATCCTATGCTGGGGATTTTGGGTTGGATACAATGGCTCATCAAGTTGGTAGTCTTGGAAATGCTAACTTCCCTGTTATCAGATGGTCTCAGGCTGAGAGGAGGCAATCCCTTGAATTGAGTGCATTAGCACCAGTGTCTGGCAAAGCACTTACAAATCTCTCCTGGAACCTTGCCGTCATTAAATCAAAAAGTAATAGTTAGGAATAGGAGAACATTATAGAAGGCTTTGATATATGTATTTTCTTAGGAAACACGGTCTAAGGATCCAATCTATCAGATGGGATTTGTGAACTTTATTGTTGAGGCCTCACCTACTACAGTGGGGCGGGCTCTGGGGGGGCCTGGTGATTTGGATTAAGACGCGTTTGAACTGCTCCATTAAAGAATATAGTTTGAAATCAAAAGATCTTCTGGCTTTGAAATTTAGTTCTGATTAAAAAAAAAGAGGTCCATCTTACTGGTAAATATATAAGAATTTCTGCCCAAACTAAAGACTTACCTACTCTTATGGCATTGGAAATACTGGGGGTGATAGCTGTATTTAATAGCTGGGGACATGAATGTCACATATGAACCTTTAGAATTGATATCAAACCTTACAAAGGAAGAGGATGAGGAAAGGGGGATTCCCTATTTGACCCAGGTTAGATTTGCTAGAAACACAAAAGTAGCCATGCAATTGATATCTCTGGCCTTCCAACATGATTTAAGATCATGTAATGGCCATACCATTTCCAATAGAGAGTTTAGCTCTACCTTTAAAATAATACATTGCCAAACGAGGATTTATTACTTTCTGATGGACACTTCATATTGGCATCTACTAATTGATTTGCAAGTCATAGAACGATCTGATAGTGATAACAATGCCTTACTACTAGAACTAGAGCCTATTTTTGATTTACAACAAACACCAATTAAAGATAATAATCCTAATCCGATTATAATTAGTAATAACAAGAGGAGGGTTAAGTGGTCAAAGATTGCAGGTAACTCAACAGTTGGAGCATACATTTACGACGTGATCCTCCAGCCATTGCATGACTTTAAAAATATGGAGATGCGGGACATCACATACTTAAATTATTTAACAATTTATGCGGGGAAATTAAAATATTTTTATTTTCAAGAAGATAAAGGCCAAGGCCATTAGTAGCAATAAAACTGGATGGTATGATGATAATTGTAAGGCTTGTAGAGGGGAACTAATGTCATTTGTAAAAAAATGGACGCAGGCATCTTTTACAGACCTAAGGAAAAAATATCAAGTAGCCCAAATAAAGTCTAAACAGAAACTATGAGGAGGCCTTATAGCGAGAACTTTTTTATAAAACAAAATTAAAAGATTGTAAACAGTTTTGGCACATGGTAGCCATGGGTTCGAAGAGTAGTATTATGGAAGAAACATTTCATATTCAACGACACCTCGGGGTAAATCATTTCAGTGCTCTAGACACACATTTGCCATAGACCCATTTAGTTGAAAATGATTAAGAATGTCTAGAGAGCTTTGGGGAGTCATGCCCTGTTGATTTACATATTTTTAGGTTAGAAGAAACTAAGAGGGCCGTGTCTACCTTGATGAGGGATGAGGACCCAGGCTTGGATAAGTTCCCAGTTTTCCTTTACCTCTCTGAACAATAAATATGGTGTTTCATTCTTAAGTAAAGTGTTATTGCAATTTTATTTGGGGAAAAGGTACCTGAATCTTGGTTAGGTGCTGAGGTGGTGCCAGTTAGTTTTTAAAAAAGGCGATAAGGGGAATCCATCAAATTATAGGCCGATAAGCCTCATTAATATATCACAGAAGCTGCTTTGCAGGCACTTGTTAGAAAAATTGAAAGTCTGGATTTTAGAGGGGAATAAATTGTCACCTCTGCAAGCAGGTTCAGAGCAAATACAAGTACCATGGATCAAATGTTTACATTTCTTTTAATTCTTTGGAAGTATGTGATAATTAAGAAATAACATATTCATGTACTTTTGTTCACTTACGTGCAGCTTTTGACCTCATTCCTTGAGAAAAATTGTGGATCGCTTTAAAAGGTATAGGAGTACATGAGTACTTGCTGCACACTATATTAAGACTTTACACCATTAATCATGCCCAATTAAGGGGCCTATTATGATTTCGTTCAGAAAGTCTCCGTATGGGATTCAGTATTGCAGTGTTGTTTCCGAACGAATCGTACACATTTCCCAATGACCAATTACGATGCCTGGAAAACCTTCGGGCAGTTCGAATCGGTTCCAAAAGGCATTCGGACAGCCCGAGTCTTTCGGTGCTGAATTGTACAGCTCTATGGACACGGTTTCCGAAAGAGCGATTATGATGAAAGATTCGGCTAGCCATTCCGATTCGGTCTGCCTGACACGAAACAACTGTTGGAATCTGTCTTTTGGGGCCGGTTGCAGTCCCCCCTTCACCCAAGGTGTTTGATTGGGGCCATTGGGGGTACCAAGGGGAGCCCTCTTCCCAACAATGAACAATGAGGCAGGCACCATGGGGTGCCGATCCAAGGGTTCAAGGCTTTGCCCATCCACCTCTTTTTTCAATGAGAGCCTTTGTTCTCGTTCGGAACACAGGCTCCCATTGAAGACAATGCAAGTCCGACCGAACAATGTTGGAAAGCCTTGTAATCGGTTGTTCGGACCCACAGGACCTGATTCGTTTAGAAACGATTCCGAGACCGATTCATTCTAAACAATTTCTGAACGATATTGTAATCGGCCCCTAAGATGGGGTCAGAAAGGAGAACTAAGGGAAATTGGGTTGCAAATAAATGTTACAAAAAACGAATTTATGACTTTCAACCCACATAGGTCCTTTACAGGTAAGATCAGGTTGGAAGATACATATCTGAAGCAGGTGAAACAATTTGATTATTTAGGGGTTAGGCTCACTAATTCTCTTTCATGGTCCTCAAAAATAGTTAAGAGACAGGCAACACTACAGCACGTGGGGTGCACAATTGCTAAGAGGCTGAAAAAATCAACCTTTAGACTCATTTTACCAGTCATTGAAATCTACAGGGCAGAAGGCATTGCTGCCACCTTGTATGGAACGGAACTATGGGGTGCTAATAATATATGTGCCATTAAAATGACTGAGAACAATTTTATGACATCTGTTCTGGCTCTGCCTTGCTACACGCCCTTAACTCCTATCTGTTTAGATCTTGGTTTCGAACACTCGGCTCCTGATCAAGGTAGTTCCTAAAACTACCGTGATCAGGAACCGAGTGTTCGAAACGCATAGGAGAGTTATGACCTGAATAAATACTTTCATCAGCCAAGAGGAGTGCTGCGTTGCTTATCTTTGCGGGTCAATATTTTTTGCGAGACTTTGTCCCTGTCTCGCCGCATGCACCGACTATAAAGGAGCTCCCCTCGCAAAGGACTATTTGCGTTTGAATATATATATATATTAACATAAATATAAGTATAAATATAAATATATATATATATTCACTTAAAAAACCATAGGTTTCACAAATGTTATAGTTAGCTGGACATTTCACTCGAAAAAAACCAATGAAATTCCCCCGTTATAGTTAGTTCAGGCAACTATAACTCACGCGACTGCAATCCACTGCTGATGACGTCAGATATTACATCACTGTATTTAGACACTTATTTACCCATTTATTCTTCCATTAATCTTTAGCTATACATATTTTACAAATATTTATTTTACACAAAGACACATATGTCATCAGTGATGTAATATCTGACGTCATCAGCAGTGGATTGCGGTCGCGTGAGTTATAGTTGCCTGAACTAACTATAACGGGGGAATTTCATTGGGTTTTTTCGAGTGAAATGTCCAGCTAACTATGACATTTGTGAAACCTATGGTTTTTTAAGTGAATTTGCAAGGTTTTTTAAATGCTAATTCCTAACTATAACGTGTGTGAAACCTATGGGTTTTTCAGTGAATTTCAAAGGTTTTTTAAATGCTAATTTATTTATCTTTTTTTTTTTTATGGCATTTACAGCTTGCGCGCAACATGCGCGCACTGTGCGCGCACCTTTCCGATTTTTTTCACCCTTCGGGGTCCTTCAGGGACCCCCTGACAAAGGCTAGGGGGTCGGAAACTCTCTACCCTGCCCCCTTTTCACATTCTTTTATGTTTTTTTTTATTAAAGGTTTTTTACCGCACAGTGCGCGAACCCCGCGATTTTTTGAAAAAAAACAAAAACATTTTTTTTTCACCCTTGGGGGTCCTTCTGTGACCCCCTGACAAAGGCTAGGGGGTCAAGAACTGTCCACCCTGCCCCCTTTTCACGTTCTCCACCTTTGTTTTTCACTGCCTCAGACTGCGAGAGACAAAATGGCGGCCGACACTTCCTGATTTCGACCGATTCGAATGTTTACTGACATCTAACAACCAATCAGAATGTTGCTCGCGCGCGTAATCGTGCGCGCACGGTGCAAGCACCGTGCGCGCGTATAGGTATTTATATGCTTTTAAATGCTATTTTCTCAGTAAATACTGAACAGATTTACACCAGACCTGCAAAAGGCACTTCCCTGACCTGAGGACTACCTCTCTGCCAAATTTCAAGTAATTCTGTTCAGCCGTTCGGGCTGTACCTTCGACTAAACGTCCTATGGAAAAATGCATGGGGAAAATGCGTTTTGGGACCCCCCTTTTTTCTCGGCCCCCGCTTGACGAATCACCCCGAGACTTTCAGGGTAGGAGCTCAGCGGAGCACCCCATTAGTTTTGAAAATTTCGCGAGGATTCGTCAACCGGTGCTAAAGTTATTCAAAATAGAATTTTCAGATTTCCTATGGAAACAGGGTCCTAACTATAACTATCTACTGGCGACCGCCAGTAGATAATATATATATATATATATATATATATATATATATATATATATTACCTACTGGCGGTCACCAGTAGTTAGTTTTAGTTAGGACCTTGTTTCTATTCAAAATGCTTTTTTTCTTTTGCTAATATCTTTGTAGTTCCTGAGAAATTAAAAAATACAAAATATCAATATCAGGTGGGCGAGGAGGATTCACGAACCCTCCTGTCCACAAGCTTGTTTATGATTGGCTGCCAACACTTCAAACTAGGAAGTGTTGGCAGCCTATTGTGACTGAGTGGAACCGAGTCACAAACAAAAAGGTAAGAGAACGATAAAAAAAGGGGGGCTGGGTAGAAACACCCTGAACCCCTAGGCCTGCTCAGGGGGTACCACATGGACTCCCAGGGCTCAAAAAAACATGTTTTTTTCATTTCTTGCGGGATTCACGAATCCCACCGATAGAAATTAAAAAAGCGAAGCGCGCACTGCCGTACTTTGTTTCTTTAAACCCCCAGCCGGGCCAGGTCTTGGGGGCAATGTATATTTGGTATGTGGGGGCACACATACACACCTGCTTTAACTGCTGAATGATGCATTTTGTCAGGAAAAAGACTGCCTTCAACTTCTTCTTCAAAGACACTATATGCCCCATGGTCAGCCTACAGAAACCCCTGCCTCGTCGCTTGCACCCAACAAATCACCCTTGTCAGCACTGCCCGAGGAAGGCACTTTCCTCAATCCAAAACCCAGGTAAAAGACCTGGTTCAAAGAAATCACTGTTTTCATCGCTGCTCCCCTCAAAAAATAGTAAAATAAACTCACACTTGATTCTTTCCCCACCCCTGAGAAACACTCCCTTCTTAACCCACCTCCATACTTTCATCCTTCCTGTGCAACACACTCCAGTGCCAGTGCTCTTTACTAAGAAAAAGCATCTAACCATGTGAAAACATAGTCATGCTCTCCCACGGAGAAACGCTGTCCATTCCAACAGGCACTGTACCGTACTCTTCCACGGAGAAACACTGTCCATTCCGACAGGCACTGTTCCGTACTCTGCCACAGAGAACCACTGCCCACGCTGACCCATACTGTGCCACAGAGAAACACTGTCCATCCCAACAACCACTCTCCCGTATTCTGCCACAGAGAAACACTGCCCACGCTGACCCGTACCATGCCACAGAGAAACACTGTCCATCCTGACAACCACTGTCCCGTAGTCTTCCACGGAGAAACACGGTCAATTCCAACAAGCACTATCCCATACTGTTCCACAGAGAAACATTATACACCCTGACAAGCATTGACCCAAACTCTCCTCCAAAGCAACACTGTCCATCCTGAGAACAACTGTCCCACACTGCCCCCTAAAAACACTGCCTAGCCCGAGAAGCTCTGTCCCACACTGTCCACCCCGGAGAAACAACGTCCACCCAGAGAAGCACTGCCCCGTACTCCCCAATGGTTGTCTTCAGAAGCACTGTGACTGCCCATGCTCCTCTTTTGATCCAACAATGTCACCCCCAGTCCAATCAATGTCCCTCCATGCTAGTTTCCTAAAAACTACCAACCACCCGGAGAAGCCCTATCTGTCCTCTCCCCCTGAGAAACAGTGCCCGTACTCTCCCACGAAACTATGATACATCCTAAAAAGCACTGTCCCAAACCCCTTTCCCATACAGAGATACTGATGCATCTTGTGCAGCAATGTCCCATACTCACCCCCAGAGAAACGCTGTCCATCACAACACTGCCATGGCCTCTCACTCACGGACACAGTGGCTCATCACTACTCCAGAGACACTCTGTCCACCATCAGAAGCATTGACTGTGCCCCACGAGGATGCAAATCAACACTACATTACCTCCCACAACACTGCCCTACTCCCTTTCCCTAACCACATCTCTCTCTCCCACAACACCCAACCCCTGTCACCAGTTCACCTGGCCCACACAGATGACTGTAGTGGTAGGGGTTGCAGCGGACACTGTCCTCTGACCTCCCAAAATTCTGGCAGCCCAAAAGCGCCTTGAGCTCAGCATGGCACTGAAGATCGGGCCAGTGAAAGAGCTTGCAGAGTAGCTACTGGGTGGAGGTGGCTGACCCCGACAGAGGGATAAAGAGAAAAAAACCTTTTCCTGTGGCCCAGAAAGCTTCTCACGTCACCACCATGAAGTGTTTAGGACTTCCGTAATGCCGGTCATCAAGGTTTTCTACAGTGCATACTCTACATTATCGTCAATATACTCTTATGATTTTATATCTAACCGTAGTCATGTCTATGGATTATTAAGAATTCCCTTCGCTGTGTTCAGAAGCCAATGGTTTGTTGTTTTCTTGCTACAAAACGTTAAAAAACCTGGGATCGCTATGTTCTTTTTCAAACTAATAATCCCTGTTGACTTATTGTTGGACTTGGCCCTTTTTGCAGGGTCATCCCTAAACTTTTTGCCTTCCTCCTGTATTTTTTCTGACCTGTTGTTGGCTGTTTTATGACTCTGGGAACCTTACCACTGCTGATCAGTGCTAAGGTGCATATGCTCTCCCTATGGTAAAATGTTGATGTTCATTGGATTTCATGATTGGCTTATTTGGTTTACTATCAGCCCCTAGTAAAGTGCACCAGGAGTGCCAGGGCTTGTAAATACAAATGCTGCTGGTGGGCTTGCAGCACTGGTTGTGCCACCGACAGAAGCGACCTAGTAAAATGTGTCTAGGTCTGCCATTGCAGAACCTGCGTGCAGTCTGGTACTGTCATGCTGACTGCGCAAGTGCACCTACTTGCCAGTCCCTAAACCTTCCCTTAACTGCATATTAGTCACCCCTATAGTAGGCCCCAGGGCAGGGTGCATTGTAGGCATAAGGTAGGACATGCCCTAATAGTGAATTACAGCCATTTTCGTTTTTCACTATTGAAGGCTACCTGCTCTCCATAGGCCAGAATGGGCTGCTGGAATTATTACACGCTATAATCCCAGAGGACTCAGAGAGCATGGTAGAAAGTCAAGTTTAGTATGCCTGAACTATTTTAATATCCTGTGTTTGTAAATACTACTTTTAGAAAGTTAGTATTTACTTGCTTAGCCATTTCAGTTCGCCTCTGCTTTGTGTGTGTGTGCTGCCTAGTTTCAGTGAGGGGCAGGGCTGGGGAATTCCAGGAGAAAGGCTGGCTGCCAGGTGGTGGGTAGAGAGATTACACCAGGATGGGTGGGAGGAGTACACCTTGACTCTGAATAGACCTGTGCTCTGCCACCACAATGCTGGCTCCACCCCCTGTGGAGCAGCTGATGTCCCTGCCCTGTGCACTGAAAGGAAAGAGCAGAGTCACCACAACAAAGTGCTCCAAAACCGGACTGAGCCAGGCACAGGCCCCCTGGCGACAAAGAACAAAAGAAACTGTGTATAAAAGAAGGAGCCCTGCTCCTAAAAAATCAGATCCTGTTTATGCCAAGAAGAACCTCTGCCCGAAGAGAAGGACCTGGGAAAGCTGCATGGAGGAGTACTGTCTCTAAGCCTGAGAGACTGGCCTGTGGTGGGTGCCTTGCTGCTGGAAGGAGAGGAAGAAAAGACTGAGAGAGACTTTGAATTCAACTTGTGCTTTAAAAACAATCTCCAAGGGCTTGCTTGTGAACTTGCCCCCTGAACTGCGCCCCAGGAACAGTGGGCACTACCCCTCCCTGGAAGAAGAGGAAGCTGCTGTGGGTGGATTGCTAACACTGACCCCAGAGAACCTGTGTGGCCCCATCTCGCTGAGCAACGCGACTCCTGAATCGACTGTGCTGCTGTGAGCACCGTGAAGGCCTGCTCTGCCTGGCCTGAGCAAAGTGAACAACTGCCCCCTCGAGCCGGAGCTCGCAACGTAAGGAAGAGACTGCCTGTGTCCCAGCGCCGAGCCTCTGCGACCCCAGGCCGCAGAGACCACTGTGAGGACCGGCGGCGCACTGGTTCGCCGATTCTGGACGAAGCCGACAGCGCACCGTGCTGAAAAATCACCCCCGAGCTGCCCCTCCTGCTTCCAATATCGAGGTAAGCTGTGGATGTCCTGAGGCGCCCCACGAAGCCCCATGGTCCTCTGCAAAAGAAGATTGCACCTGCAACTTGGGACGCCCCTGTTGTGACTGCTGTGGCTGCCCCGAACTCCCTGCCAAGATCCAAGGTACTGTGCGCCCCGTCCCGCCATCTGTACGGACCGTACGGCCCTGTACGGAGCGCCCCCGTGAGCTTGCTCATGCTGGAAGCATGAGCTTTAGAAAGGAACGTCCGGTGTGTGTTCGGCCCCGTACGAGGCGTACCGGCGAAGGTACGGCCCGTACAGCTTGAAGTAACCATACGCTGCTCACGTGGCAAGAGGCGTACCAGACTCGTACGACGCGTACCTACGAATGTACGGCCCGTACGGCTTGAGTCCCAGTACGCGTGCTCACGCGGGAAGCGTGAGGAATCGCACGACGCATACAAAAAGGCCCTACGAAGCACACAGACTCCCAGAAAGTGCAGATTGCACCAAAAGTGACCATTTTAAGAACTGTAGCCTCCTGAAAAGTAATTACAAGTAACTGGAATCCTCATTTGAAGTGAAACACTGTATTTTGAAGCCTGCTTAAAGAACCTTTATATAAAGAGCCTTTATTTTTATAAATACAGTCTGGTGTCTCTGTGTGGTGGGTTGGTGGTTATTGTGGGACGCCTTGAATGCTTAACCTAATGCCCTCTGGAATCTAGCCTGACTGCTCGCGCCATGTTACCTAGAGGGTGAGCAGGGGTTATTTTCTAAGAGTAATCCTTCACCCTGACTTAAAGGAAAGGGTCCCTGCTTGTCGCAAGTGCATACCTGCGCCAACCAGAGACCCCGGATTCTAACACTTATGCTAATATGACTTCCTGACCCTATGGGCTGTGAAGCATCCTCATCGCTAATGCCATATAATCATATATATACACACATGAATGTAATATGATATAGAGCCCCCTAAACCATGATATGATATAGAGCCCCCTAAACCATGTTTGTAAATATGAGAAATTACACCCATTTGAGCAACGGAAGTTTGTCGATTTACGTGTGCAGTGTGTTAGAGCGGGGGTTTGCAGATTTACGTGTGCAGTGTGTTAGCACAGGCTTGCTGACTGGACTGTGCTCTTTTAGAGCTGAGTGATTTTGTCGGCGCCCCTCGTGATATGGAAGTATTGCGTATCACAACCTCCCCACTACCTCCGAGATACACAGTAGCTGGAAGGCCAGCACTAGGAGCTTTGCTGCATCAACATTCCTGGGAACCTGCATTTCCTTATAGCCAAGGAGGAGGGCAGAACACAGCAAGAAGAAGCATTTGTTGATTGTGGCTAGATTGAGCCTGAGAATCACAAAGCTAGCTGCAAAAACAGGTGTCTCTATTTTGAAGCTGCAGAGAAAATGACTAAAATGGGTGGGATTGTTCAACTTTCAGAATGGGAAATCTTATGAACCAATAAAATGCTGCAAAAACAGGTGTCTCTACTTTGAAGCTGCAGAGAAAATGACTAAAATGGGTGGGATTGTTCAACTTTCAGAATGGGAAATCTTATCAACCAATAAAATGCTGTCTTTTAAAGTTAGATGGCACCCGCGCACCCGGCGCGCAACCAGAGCACCCAATGTGAATTCGCGAATACATATTTAATAATAATATTAGCTTAGTACAAGTACAAATATATTGCTTTTATAAATAGTTTAGATGATCTCTGTTGGACTTGGCCCTTCTGGCAGGTTCACCCCTGAAACTTTTTGCTTTTTAACTGTGACTTGTGTTAGTGATTTTTGGTTTCTGCGCACTTTCCCTGTGTCCCAGAGTAAAGTGCGTGCGCATTCTGAGTGCATGTGGTGAGATAGGCCTGCCCTCCCATAGGAATGCATGGGGAAGGTATGTGTCCCTGGTAGTTCCTGATGCGTGGGGTGTGCAGGCTCGAGTTTGGTATGTGCGGACTCGTGTGATTGAATGCTGCACGATGATGTGTGAAGCGTGCATGTACCTAGTGTGGAAGTGCCACTTCTAGAAGTGGGCACTTCTGTGTGCAGTATGAAATGTGTACCTTGTCTGGCGATTGGCTGGTTGCGGTCATGTGACGGGTTAGGGAATCCCCAGAGTTAGGATGAGTCACCCAGTGGTGAATGGGGAGATCAGCAGCTAGATGGGTGGGAGGAGTACACCTGGGTCCTGAATAGGGCTGTGTTTTCCCTACACAATGCTGGCTCTGCCCCCTGTGGTGCGACTGATGACCCTAGCCCTGCCAGTGAATAGGGAGAGGGGCTGAGCAAAACAAAGTGCTCAGGAACCAGTTGTAACTGATTCGCCCCTTCCCTGCACCCTGAGACAAAGGGTTTTACTGTATAAAAATGGGGTTGTGTCCCTACAGAAACTGTTCTCTTCCAGGATCCTGAGGGGGGCTGCTGCTGCTGGAGGCCAGGAGGAACTGCCACTTGGGACTGCCTTCCTGCCTGGAGGGCCCAGTGAGCTGGCCCCTGGCCCAGCCTTGCCCCCTGCCCACCTTCCTAAGGACTTTGCTGGACTTTCGTTATTTTCCCCTAAGCGCTGGGAGCGCTTCATTTGTAAATCTCTAAGCGCCTGGAAGCGCTGGACTTGTCTTCAGCGCTGAAAGCACTTTCACGTCTGCCCTTAGCGCTAGGAGCGCTTTATTTCTGCAAGCCGGTGCCCACCCGGCATTTGCCCCGTTCTTTGCCCATCCGGAAGTCCCCCGGCAGGTGCCCACCCTGCCAGGGACATTGTGGTGGCGTTCGTTGGCGGGTGCCCACCCCGCTTATTACTTGCTTCCCTACGGCGGGTGCCCACCCCGCCGTATATTGCTAAAGAGGGAGCCTACCCCTCGTTGCTGCTGAAATTCACCGCCGCGGCCTGAGCCGTGCATTGTATTCCTTCCGGGCCGCTGCTCAGCGCGACCCGGAAGGTAGGGACTCCGTGGGTGGGACTTCCGGGAAGGGAAGCCCCGCAAGAGAGAGTCCGCGCCGGAGACGCACCGCAAAAGAGCCGCCCGAAGTCCAGAGGGTTCTCCCTGCTCTGCAGCCTTCTTCGTGACCGGCCGCGGGAGCGAGGGAGAGTGCCGACAGTGGAGCCGAGCCACCGGGGATCCTGCAACCGGTGAGTTGGGGCTTAAGTTCGGCAGCGTCAGTCCTCAGCTGCACTGCCCGGGTGGCAGCTGCAATGTTCTGGGGGCATTCTTTGCATGAGAGCGGCCCCAGATGACAGCGGGCCGCCCCCGGGACCAAGCCTCATTTTCCCGCTGCCCCGCCTGACAGTGGGTAGCGGCAGCGTTTGGGGGCATTCGTCTTCTAGAGCCCCGTGTGGCTCCAACGTTTGGTGGCAGTGTTCTGAAGAGCCCAGAGAGGCTCCCCCCCATCTTGTGTAGAGGGCATAATTGATTAAGAGTCCGTAGGGTCTCCAACGTGGGGCACATCATTTTAGAGCGCTGGTGCGCTCCAACAACGTGGGGCACATCCTTTTAGAGGGCTGGTGCGCTCCAACACTTGGGGGCATTTTGTTTGGCAGAGCCCAGGGAGGCTCCAGAGGCACGCCAGTGCCCTAGCTCAGTATTTCTCCAGCTGCCCAGCACTTAGTGGGCAGCTGCAACGTGTAGGTTGTGCCTTGTGCGCCCTGGTTTGCGCAGCCTGCGCAGGCGCACCCTGACTCTGCTGGACACAGGGCGTCCTAGCCCCTTCAAGGCCAGTTGGCCTAGGGACTGCCACGGGTGGTGGCGTATGTGAGTTCTTGCGCAATTGTGTTTCCCTGCACCTCTGAATGTATGTTTATGCGTCATGTGCCTTGTTTTACACCGCTGAATGTTTTTATGCATCATGTGTTTTCCTTCCCTACACCTCTGAATGTGATGCATCATGTGTAACGTTCTATTACCCCTACAGGTATTGTGATACTTAGGTGGTTGTTTGTTTTCTCCTAGTACAGGTGGTGCTAGTGAGGTCCTAGTTCCCTGCGTGACATTTTCATAAGGTGGTTAGGGTTGCGTAGGTGGTACTTACCTGTTACCAGTAGTTACTGGTTGTGTACTACATTTGCTATTTTGTACTACAGTATTATTCCTATGTTCTAAGTGCTAATTTCCAAAAGTGCTAATTCCTGACAGTGGCCCATGTAGCCCTGTCCCCTGTACATATAATCCCTTGTAAATTCTGCCCGTGCCTGTTGGCACATTGTAGAGTGTGTGTTTTTATCTAATGTGTTGTGGTATAATACAAAGGTTATTTTTATATAATACCTTGTGTGGAGTTTCCTTTGTGGTGGGCCTTGGGTGTTGTTGCTGGGTGCGCGCGCAAACGCTTTACACATTGCCTCCGGGATAAGCCTGACTGCTCGTGCCAAGCTACCAAGGGGGTGAGCAGGGGTTATCTTTGGCGTGTAACTTCCTTGCCCTGACTAGAGTGGTGGTTTCTGCCTGGCTTTGGCGCAAGCCCTAGCCAACCAGAAATGCCATTTCAAACAATCTCTTGCCCTCATGTATACATTAAAGTTAAATATATATAGTTTTAAATCATTAAAAAAATTGCAAGGGTCACGCACCCAGTGCGATCCCACACGTATATGACGTTACGTGGGCCAGGCACCATGCACCCGTTGGATACTAAACGCGCACATGACGCAATCCGATATGTATATGACGTTCTGAGGGGCCAGAGACCGCGCACCCGTCGCACACCAAACGCGCATCCTTATTGACTTTAGCAATATGGCAGCTTGAATCAGCAAACCCACCGAGATGGGTACACAATGGGTGCGCGACTTCACTTTTTCCGCAGGAAAAAACCATATAAATATATATTTTAAAACACAAAAGACATTACATAATTTTGAAACATAAATAAATAATTAAACAACATTACAATTCAAAAATATCACACACAAAAATAATTTACATAATAAAAGAAAGGTTTTAAAATATTAAACTTTCAAGTTAGTTATTAACAAACCTTTGAAATTCACTGAAAAATTTCACTGATTTCAGGGACGTTATAGTTAGAAATTAGCATTTAAAAAACATTTGAAATTCACAGAAAAAGCCATAGGTTTCAGGCATGTTATAGTTAATAATTAGCATTGAAAAAACCTTAGAAATGCACTGAAAAATCCATAGGCTTCATTGAATTTATAGTTAGTTGGACATTTCACTCATTCAAAACCAGAACAATTCCGCTGTGATAGTTAGTTCAGCTTACTATAACTCGCGCCCCCGCAATGCACTGCTGATGATGTCACATATTACATCATTCATGACATCGTCAGTGACATCACTGATGACATCACTGACGACATCTCAAATGACATCACTGATGACATCATCCACGTGAAAATCTGATACACCTCCTCACACTCTAATATAACCTTTGATACACCCATTCCAAAATACACACTACCATTTTCGAAGCCATTGACACACCAATACCAGTTACTACATATGCACTTACTGATTCCTAGGTCTACACACACATCCACTCATTCACCCATACAATCACTCAAACATGCAGTCACTCATCAATACAACACTATCATATGCACTCATACATCTATACAGACACTCACACACTGCCACTCATCCATGGAGTTGTTCACACACCTAGTCGGTCATGCAAAGAATCAATCACAATCCTATTTATTCACCTATACAGTTATACATGCACCACATCACTTATTTATACAGATACTAACGCATACTTACTCTCTTATGAAATTAGTGATACAAGTACACATTCATCCATACAGCCACTCTCACAATCACTGACTCTCATATATAGTCGTTTATATACTCCAACTCTCACATACACTGCCTTTTACATAAGTAGTTACTTGGAGATGTACCACTGAGACATCCAATCACTCACCAACACACCTATACACACACTCAATCACCCATACAGCTGTTTCCACATGTACTCTTGAACCCATACACCCAGTGAATCAACTCCTCATACATCTATGCACTGAGTCACACACCTCCCACCCACACACACACACACACACACTCAGTCTCCCATACAAATACTCAGGCAACCAATCAATAACCCATATAGACACTCATAGCTACTGAACAACCCATGCAGCAGCTTACACAACAACAGACAGACTGATACAGACATTCACACAGTTTAGTCACTAACCCATGCATTCAGTAAGACACATTTAATCAAGTCAAGTCAAGTCAAAAGGCTTTATTTCAATAAGAAAATATCATAAAAGCATCTCAATTAAAAAGAATTTGATTAGATTGCAATTTCCCCTAAAAACATACTTTTTCAGTAAAAAGGAATACATCATAAATATTTATGAAACAAATTAAACATTTCCTTTGAGCCTTTTGCTTCTGATACACCACGCCCATGATAAAAATTTTGAGAGAGCACAAGCATAAAAAGGGCGAGAAGCTGACATTAAAATACGTAGCGCCTCAGTGTGGAGCCTAGTTCCTAGCAAGCGGCACAATTGCTTTAACTATCTACTTCTTGGATGAGCATACTCCTTGCATTCAAACAAAAAGTGTGCCACAGACTCTTCTCTAAGTGGGCAAAAGGGGCAAAATTATGTGGTCTGTGCTTGGGTTTTCCACCGAGATGTAAAAGCACGAAGTGGAAGAGTCCCGGTTCTAAATTTAAAATAGAGAGACCTGTCGAAGGGTCTCTCGATAATGTCTAAATATAATTCCCGGAGTGGCAGGTCCTTGAATTTCAAGAAGTCCTCCGTGAGACTGCCCAAGGCGCAGTTGATATTCCGTTGGGTCACAATCCAATTCCAGTATAGATTCTTGAGTGTTGCTTTTGGAGGGGAAGACCTATTTTCACAGGCTTCGCTTAGGCCCAAATTACATAGGAGGGCTTTCATGTCTCTCAGCCATTTTATCTTATACCACCCGGGAAGTGACATTACTTCAGAGAGACCCTTTGCATATTTTGCTAGCTCCGGGACTCTCCACAACCTAGCCCATAAAAGTAGGGGGCGAAGCTTTGCCAGATCACTGATGGGGCGACAGCCTAGATCCAACATTAGTGGGATCATTGGAGTGCTTTGGGGAAGTGACATAATCGCTCTGTAAAACTTCCTCTCAGATCTTGTTAGTTCACTGGTGTTGTATGAACCCCACAGTTCGGCCCCGTAAAGGGCAGAACTGACTCCCCTAGCAGCATAGATTTCAATAACAGGGGCTATAGGTCTAAATACACAGGAGCGCTGCTCCTTCAAAAGGGCCCCTGTTACCCTCTTGTGGGCTAACAGCATTTTGCATAGATGGGGAGCCCACTGCATGTTGTGTGACAAACGAATGCCTAGGTAGTCAAATACGTCCACCCTCCCCAAGGGTACGGCGTTCAACTTTGGGGGACGCACAGGTTTTTTAGGGGGATTCATCACAAGGAACTTAGTTTTGTCTGTATTAATTATCAGGCCCCTTTCTACACAAAAATGCTGGAAGTTGTTGAGTAGTTTTTGGAGGCCCATCGGGGATTTAGACAATAAGAGCGTGTCATCCGCAAAGAGGAGGGTGGGAATACGCTCACCCGCCAGGGATGGTTCATCTGAGGGATCTGTCAGCAGATGCTCAACCACACCGTTGACATATAAGGAAAAAAGGGTGGGAGCTAGAACGCATCCCTGGCGAACCCCTCTCTCAACCGGGATTCTACTGGTCTTCTCGCCATCTGTTCCCCATCACTCCCTTATACAGTCAGTCACGCACCTACTAAATCATCCATCCAGACACTTATACACCCATTCATTCTTCAATATACCTTGGCATATATATAAAACATATTTAACATTTATAGAAACACACAGTCACTGGATGATGTCATTTGAGATGTCATCAGTGATGTCACTGACCATGTCATGAATGATGTAATATGTAACATCATCAGCAGTGCATTGCAGGGGCGCGAGTTATAGTTAGCTGATCTAACTATAAAGGCGGAATTTCTCTGGTTTTGAACGAGTGAAATATCCAACTAACTATAACATCAATGAAACCTATGGTTTTTTTCGGTGAATTTCTAAGGTTTTTTCAATGCTAATTACTAACTATAACGTCCACTAAGAAGGGGGACCCCTGAGATAGGATGAGGGCAGGTAAACCAGGGGAACTAAGGAATACCAAAAGGAAAGAAGAATACCTGCCACAAATTGATAAAAGACAAGGCCCTAAACAGGGTCCAAATGATTAATAACCACAGCCAATAGGCAAACCAGGACAAGGAAAAACACAAGGGAGGATATAAATAGATATATAGATCTTTTAATTATCTTTTTTATTTTATCATTTTTGTTTATGTAGATACCGTAGTTTTTTTAAATCTAAATGTGTTGGTTAACATCAACAACCAAGGTGAGTAACAAAACAACACAATTCCTATACATAAGATAGCTAACAGTCCCACAAGACTCCTTCAAAACAACACGATCATACTAGCACTCATTCGACAGCGACATCATGCACCACATCACATTAATACACAAGAATAAAAACATATACATAATTAAATGGTAGTTCCACAATTCATATTCAATGAATAGAGTTTAAACAGCCCGGAGGGCTAAAAAGCGCCAATGAGCATGATTTAAGCAGCCAAAATTAGGCTTAAGAACGCCAACGCGCGTTTCGGTGTACAAGCCCCAGCAGGGGCTGCACCTTCATCAGGGGGAAGGAGGGCAAGAGTGGTGGGACAGGCACACCTAACGGTTAAAGGATTTTCCGCCAAACGACAAATAAGGTAGTTCTTCAAATGGAGTGCAGGTTTCTAGCAACGGAAGGAGACCTGGAGCAGTAATGTATCCGTGGGTCGTCTAAGGATCAATCCATATTAAAGCGGGGGCGAAGAAAGACTTGTCGCCGAAGGATTAAGGCAGGAGGAGGTTTTTCTTTCGTCGGAGGGGAAATCGGGACACAGGCAGTCTCCCCGTCAGCTGAGCCAGATCGAAGATTTTTAGAGGCGAGTGATAGAGGTGTCGACACCTGTATTAGACGGCAGGGACGACAAACAAGCTCGGGGCAAAGATCTCTCGGGAGCGCAGCGGATAAACGGCTTCCGTGAATGCTTTCACGGAAGCCGTTTATCCGCTGTGCTCCTGAGAGACTTTGCCCCGAGCTTGTTTGTCGACCCTGCCGTCTAATACAGGTGTCGACACCTCTATCACTCGCCTCTAAAAATCTTCAGCTGCCGGGGAGATTGCCTGTGTCTTTGGGGGCCAACAACCCCTCATGTTACCTCCAGCAAGTCCCACATGGGGGTGTTGCTGAGAGGTGATCAGAGACTGGCCCTCTTTCTCCACCACTCTGCAAATGCACCTAGTGGTGCACTACTGGTTGGGGAATTTAGTCTCTTTGGAGGCTGAGGGTCTTGGGGGCCAATTACCCCTCCTCTTACCTCTAGCAAGTCACACACAGCTTTCTTTGGAGGCCACTCCCCCTTTCCCACCACTCTCCAAACGTGCTTCGTGGAGCATTACTGGTTGGGGAATGAAGTCCTCTTGGATGTTGTGAGACCTTGGATGCTGAGATACCTCCAGTAAGTCCCATACAGCGGGATTCCTGAGAGAGGGTCAGAGGCCCGCCCCTTTCTCCACCACTCTGCAAATGCTACTACTAGTAAAAAAAACATAGAAATTCACTTAAAAAAACAACGTTTACAGGGACATCAGAGTTAGGAAATGACCTTCACAAAGAATTCTCCTAAAAAAACAAAGGTTACAGTGACATTACACTTAGTCTCAGATTTCACTCGTAAAAAACCAGTGAAATTCAGCAGTTATAGTAACCTGAGCTTACTATAACTTATGCCCCCAAAATGCACTGTTTATGACCTCACATATTACATCACTCATACCATGGTCAGTGACATCACTGATGACATCCCAAATTCCGCTGAAATGTTTTTAAAAAATGTCTAAGACAGCCGGTTTGGGGAGCTTGAATTAAAGCATGTCGGTTTGGCCATAGCAATGTAACTGACATGCACAATTCATACTGAAGGGGCCACTAATCATTGCTGTCAATCAGCAAATGGTGATATGCACTGTCTCTTTTATAAAAAAAATGGGTAAGAATAGTTATTATGCTTTTTCAGTACTATGAAATGGTGTCAAAACAAAGGGGATCCATAATAGCATGCGCATGAATATGTAAAAAAACACGACAATCACTGTTAGATTATATGTAACGGGATATCCTTAACATTTATGATGGGGTACCCATCTCTCAAACCCTAATAAGGCCCTAAATGTGCATTTTAACATTTCAGAAAAAAATCTGATCTATAGTACGGAAGAACGCTTCGAAAAACTACAAGCTAGTTGTTCCATTCTGGTGCTATAGATCGAAATTACTTTCTGATATCTTCACATGCAGATTTTATCCTACTTAGAATGCTAGTTATATGTGAAATGTCGGACTACTTACCCATCCCTTAAACATGGAAGAATAAGTTTGAGAAATTAAGAATATCATGAAAAAATGTTTTTGTATCTTTTTTCTTTTTATGGAAAATATTTTTCAATTATATTATTTCCTTCTCACACGCCTGTAAAAGTGGGGAATACTTTTTTCATGAACGCTTGCCTCTCCCACGGCTCCATTTAATGTATCTTAATCATCATT
The DNA here is from genome assembly GCF_964204655.1 of Triturus cristatus. Taxonomy (NCBI): domain Eukaryota; kingdom Metazoa; phylum Chordata; class Amphibia; order Caudata; family Salamandridae; genus Triturus; species Triturus cristatus. The sequence goes on from NC_140585.1 coordinate 1,315,584,481, forward strand.
TAGATTCAGAGGAGCAATATTGATTATTGTTCCAGTTATCCATAACACTCCACAGACCCAGAGAAAATATATTTAGCCCAATTCTTGCTATGACCCTGTAAATAACTCAGAAACAAAGGGGCAGATTTACAAGCCCCTTGAGCTGCCAGTATGTCACTTTTTGTGACGCACTGGCAGCGCAATACATTGCCCCATATTTACAAGGACAGGAAAAGCCACCCTGCGTGCCTTTTCCTGTCCTTGTAAATATGGCCCCTTAACAAGCAGCATTTTGCGTTAACCTCTTTAGTGACCCGCCCTTTCCCCGCCCTGTGCCGTGCCTTTCATTAGCGGGCGGGGTTCATGACGAGATAGTCTCGTCATGGACAGAGCGCAACCGCGCTCCATGACGAGACTATCTCGTCGTGGGCACTGAAGGGGTTAAAGGGGTGTTTCATGGGTGTTGCTGTGGGTTTTCCCACGCAACACCTATGGAACAAGACACATTTCTAGATTTACAAGGAATCATAAATCTGGAAATGCTTGTGAATGCCACCCCTCCCCAGGGGAGACGAAGGGAGGCGCAACGAGGAGAAATGTATTCATTCTCCTCATATTTGTTTCCTGTTCCTAAAGAGGAAATCACTTCTAATGATTGTTTTGTTCAGGAAGGGTTCCCTTCCTGCACATGAACAATCATTGAAAGAATGCTGTTTATCAACTTCTATGTGTGCTAATCCAGCACACATATAAACCCTTCCTGAACAAAAACAATCCCCCCACGACTTGCTGCACCGTGCTGCGTTAGTTTATTGTAAATTTGCCCCAAAGCTCCTGCTGGAAGAAAAGCGTGCTTTGCCAGTAGGGGCTCTCTCCTTATTCTCCAAAATCCGATTTCAAACTCACTTTAAGATTAATCTCGTTAGTGAAAATCACTTCAGAGTTGAGAAGTATGAAGGGTTTGGTCATATTTGATTAGGAACGGTATGGATTAGGCAATTATTATGCACAGAAAAATTAATTTGCCCATGCTGTTGTCAACAAGTAAAATATAATTATTTTGCTGTGTCATAGTTAATTTCTTTCACTCTGCCTCAGTCACTATGTTTTCTTTGAATAGTCTATACATGTCATTATCTGAACGCGCAAAATGAGCCCTGTCAAAGGTTTACCGTGCTGGAAATTGTTTCCTGTCTGCAGCATTTATGAGTACTGTACAGATGTTTTGAAGGCATGGGATGGTTGTACAATACATTTGACATATTTGAAGCTTGATGTGAAGATGATCAGATAATTCTTTTTTGGCATCCAGAGAATTAAACCGTTGAAGGTAATCGGATTCTGGACCCAGCAATCATGGGTCTGGTTAATTTAACAGTGTTCCAAAGGGCTTAGATGGCAGAAAATGTGACGAAGCGCCTATAAATATGGTATCGAAAGGAAGCGCTATGGAAAGAATGGAAAGTAGGCACAGGGTGGAAGAACGGGAGGAAGATTTGTAATAGAATGGGAAAGGGAAAGCAGCTAAAGAGAGGCACCGAAGGGTGGTAGATCATCCGGCATTATGCGCACTTTTATTGAAGGTGAGAAGTAAGCACCAACGAAGGTGGGGAGGAAGACCGTGTTACTTCTAACTTTTTAAAAATATATTTTGCTGTGCAAAAATACTAAAAGATGAAATATACTTAAGTGACGCATTTTTTTGTTCCCTAAGGGTCCTTCCTTACTCAAAAGCAAATGGGTTTATCTTGGCGGATCCCTACACATTGCATACACAACATACCATTGTAATGGGAAGGCGGCAGTTAAAAAAGTATTCTGCACCTCTGAATACTCCATATACTTCAAATACACCAAGACTACTCATGTTTTGCTGCTTTAGACTCAAAGGGGCAGATTTACAATAAACTAACGCAACACTGTGCAGCAAGTCATTTCGCTGCGCCGTGCTGCGTTAGTTTGGAAAGCACAGCGATGCGACATATTTACAACAATATGTTGCATCACTGTGCTTCCCCCTGCGCTGGCGTATAAACTGCTGCCATGCGCCGACGCAGGCACCCTTGCACCATGGTGGAAGGATGCCTGCGTCGTGGGGAGATTGTTTTTGTTCAGGAAGGGTTCCCTTCCTGCACAAAAACAATCTGAAATGCCGTTTTCCAATCTAAATATGTGCTGCATTAGCACACATAGAAGTTGAAAAACAGCATTGTTTCAATCATTGTTTATGTGCAGGAAGGGAACCCTTTCTGAACAAAAACAATCATTAGAGGTGATTTCCTCTTTCTATGAGTGCTGCAGAATGCAGCACGCATAGAAACAGGAAATAAAAACGGGGAGAAAAGAATGCATTTATCCTCGTTGCGCTTCCCTACGCCTTCCCTTGGAAGGCGTAGCATTCACACGCATTTCCAGATTTACAATTCCTCGTAATTCTGGAAATGTGTCTCCGTCCATGGGTGTTGCGTGGGAACACCCACAGCAACATCCATGGAGCGTCCCTTTCACGCAAAGTGCTGCATGTAAAGGGGACATATATATAAGGACAGGAAAAGCTTTGCAGTGTGGCTTTTCCAGTCCTTTCAAATATGGGGCAGGGAAATGCGCTGCCAGTGCATCACAAAAAGTGACGTACTGCCAGCGCAAGGGGAATGTAATCTGTCCCACTGTATAGAATGTCACTTGCGTCCCCGTAGTGTAAAGCTATGGGCTTCTTTGTTTTGTGAAGCAAACTCTTTGCACCGGGTCTGCTTTATTTTTGGACGTTGGTATGATGGGATTTACTTATTTAACAGAAATCAGGATTTGCATTGGGTGGTTTTCCAAAGTAACACCGAGTTGTAATATGTTTTGTGGTACTTTGCCTCAAGGGGCCTTTGGATGGGTGGTTGCATGGGCCTTCCCATGCAACCAGCCATAGAGTATGATGCAATTTCCTTTCTAGAAACATTCATAGACAGGGATTTGCAACAAAATCTTACTCCTCCTTGAGGCGGGCGTAACACGGAGAAATGTGTTCATTTCTCTTCGTTTTTCCTACTTTGCATGTGTGCTGCATTTTACAACACACATGGAAAGCAAGAAAAATGTTAAAGGGTACATTTTGTTCTGGAAGGGTCCCCTCACTGCAAAACAAATTTCCTTATAGAAGTCACACACTTTCACAATGGCTCAAGGGTGTGTGCATTGGCACATGGTAGTCCAAAGTGGGCAAGCGGGGGGAGAGTGGAAAACGATGCCACATCAGAGCAATTTTGCCCTGTTCTGCTCTCTCCATTTCACGCAATTCAACGTTTTGTGAATGTTTTGTAAATCTGGGCTAAAGCAAATGTGGCAGCAAGGCAGTTTTGCATATTTGTAGGTGCATTCTGAAATTTTTACTGATAATCAAAAGATTGATGTTGAGGGTTTGAAGGCCCTGAATGCACTTACAGTCCCGTATAATGGCTCCAATATTCACTTTAAACTAAATCCTACTATTACATCAAGTGAAGGGATTTAGATTTCAGTGGACTGGACATCCGTCACCATTGTGATGGAGTAACCCATCCGCCGATATCTAAATCCGGCTCTTGGCCCATTGGTTCCTTCCCTAAGCAAGACTGACTGTTTAATCCATCTGCCCACTTGGCCGTACCCTCGAAGGACATGGCCTCGACTAATGATATGGAAGGCCAACTTTACCATATTGCCGATCTGCCATCTTTAAGTAACCCAGGTATGTGTGCAACCTTTTGTAGAAGGGCCAGACATAGTTACTTGGAAAAGCCTTTGCTGCCAACAGATCCCAATAACATATATTTGGTGTCAATGAATATGGCAGGATTACTCCATAAACCTTTCAAATTGTCGTGGGCTGGTTTTATTGATTCCAATCAAATCAAATAAAAAAAAATGTTTTTGTTAATCTTCATAGACAACAATTAAAGTACGACAATATAAAAATCACATTATTACATCACAATATACAATCACAGTGTAAACTCACAGGCAATAAACTTAATTTACTTTAATACTTTAATATAACATAAATTATAAGAACCAATTACATAGCATCTTATAGTGAGAAAACTGCATTTAAAATTCAGCTCAATATTAAGTTACCTCCATCCTAGCTTGTTGGCAGAAATTTCAATATAATTATTAGCCAACAGACAGTTGATTTACCAATTACAGGCTTAATCGGATGCAGACGCAAAGGAACACCGCCATAAGAGATGCCGCAATTTCATCCGTAAAGCCGATGCAGCCCATAAATGAAAAAACAATTCATTGAATGATGTACAAATGGCCATCAGCTTATACCACTGCACAGGTCTCAGCAATTAAGAACTCTAGTCGAAAAACTAAAGCTATAGTTAACCCCACTTCTTGCCTGGTGTTCTGCTGGTTTTTGACTAGTCTGACCGGGATCCTGCTAATCAGAACCCCAGTCTATCTGCTTTCTCCTTTATATTGTTATACCCATACTTTGATACACTCCAGATTGGATAATGGGGTCCCCTTATCAGTCGCTAGTATATGGTACACATGTACTCAGGGCATAGGTACCCCAGAGACCTCCAATTGGCTGAAGCATGTATTATGTCACCCAAGAGAGACCATGCAAAATGGAACTACAGGTCTGCTACTGCAACCTGTGTAAGCTGGTGCTTGCACCACTTACTTTTGATACATTCTTACCCCCCCTCTCTCAGACAGGGCAGGCAAACTTCATCACTAAGAGCCTTTTTGGGGGGTGCTAAATGAGCCACACCAGGTCCTTGCGGGGATCAGGAATATATCCAACTGCCAGGGAGAGTAAAGGAGAGGCCGCACTACCACCTCTAAATATAGGAGGTATACTGGGTCTGTTGGTCCCTCAAACTGATCCTCCTAATATGGAGATTCAGCGAGATTGGAAAACGAGTGGTAGTAGCAATGCAGCAGCCTCACAGTCAATGGGAGTTGGGGATAATAATCTAACAAGCTAAGTATGCATTTCCTCACAAGAAGAACAGAAGAGAAAATAGGTTGGCTACATGTGATGTAATAGTCACTGAAAGAGAGGAAAAAGGGGGAATTCCTCCTTTTGGAATAAGTGTCCTCACACACCCAGCCAGGTGTCATGCTTGATCATAAGGCTTTGCTCCCCGTCAGGTCGGTGCTGCAATACCTGATGGGAACCCTATGAGGGGCTCTTTTGCGGAGATCTTTTATCCATGCCGTTTGGTTCAGTGGGTGTGAGGGACCTAAAAAAGTGTGGATGTGTAGAAAGTGAGTTGCTAGACGTAGTGTGGATTAAAACAGGAAATAGAGGTCCACTCCAAAATATTTTTAATGAAATAAACTTCTATCCTGTGATACTGGCAACTGCATATATATGATCACATGCCCTTGTAGACTTTGTTACATTGGCATGACTACCAGAACTGTCAAGACACGTATCAATGAGCACCGAAGCAACATTAGGTGCCACAGAACCAATACCAGATTGTGCACACTCTTCGAACAATACCACCATCCACCAGACACTCTACGTAGGGTCATTCTAGAAACACATCCTAAAAATGAACAAAAATTCACTGTTCAGAATTGAACAGAGGTGGGTGCATCATTTGGCCACAGATAAAGAGGGGCTCATCGAAGACACCCGTTGGAGTACCTTAAATAGATGAAAAGTCCCCTGACACATACTAGTTGACATGTGCGACTATAGAACAGTGAAATCTGTCTTAGTTTGTGTGTACTCAGTACTTTCACTACACCGCCCTACATATTTTGACAACAAGCAAGGGTCTCTGACAACATCGTACTCCCGGCAATAGCCTAATGACTTACCACCATACCTGGATACACTTCCATACGGGATATCCACACGACTGCCTGTGCGTGACACTCTCTGGACACTACACAATATAGGACGTCATAGCAGGAGCCACCGTCCTATATCCAGATGATTATCTCTATGTATTAGACATTTTTTACTACTCTTGTGATGCATTGCATCCTCAATCAGCCCAACACACGCTTCCCAGCCATGGGATCATACCTTGCGTACTGGTTTGGCTGCTGTGTTGTTCCAGTTATCAGTCATAGCAGCCTTGTTAATATTCTTCCCCAAAAAATGTTTACGTGACACCAGTTCACATGACATGGCATGCCCCTCGTCCAATATGATGGCCATGCTGAACATTACCCTTGGAGTCCGCACTCTAGTGCGGCAGCCCCAAATAATTGAGCAACCACACCCCCTTCATCCCCTTCACTTCTGGCTACTGGCTTTTGCAGTGTTTGTGGTAGGTCCGTTGACGGTCTTGCGGTGTGCGCTTGTAAGTATTGGCTTTGAGGGCTTGCTTTTTCTCAGTCGATGACCACATCTCTTCGGGCATGGATTTGTTTGTTGTATGAGCGTGTTGATGGCTACATGAGGGATTACTGTGTTGGGATGACCATGGATTTTATCTTGGTCAATTTGATTTTATGGCTACCCTGACCCCATCATATGGAGATAATGAATACCTTGATAGGCTTGATTTGCCTCCTTACGGGGGTAGGGAGAGACCACATTACATTGTTGTTGCCCTTGAGGCACCTAGGAAATACCAATGGTGTTCCTTTGTGGTCCCCGGTTTGTTTCGCACTTCAGCCTGACAACCGCTTTGCCAGATTGGTGCCTGTGACTTTTGTACCTTTTATTTCACATCTTACTCATTTGAGCCCCACCTTTTTTTTTTTAGGACACTACATTTCAGAGTGTCTTCACATGCTGGGAGTCGATGCTAAGAGCCAGCGACCCTACTAGGGTGAGTCTTTGTTTCTTCCAGCTAGCACAGGAGAACGGGCTCCTCAACAACCGTGTTTTACCAATTTTTAATCACCGTTGACATGCAAGAACAAAAAAAAAAATGTTTTACCTTGTGATGCATGTTTGTGGCTTGTTGCACTATTGCCACCTTATGTTCACAGCAAATGCTGAATGTTTTATAGTAGTCCGATACCAGGATACTGATTACCGCTCACTGCTACTTAACCAGTGTGTTTTTGTCTATTTAGGTTGGCTTACCCAGATGACAAGTACCACACCTAGGGTGCTGTTTTGTGGTTTATCTGTACCCACCGACTAGGAGAATCACAGGTTAGTGTAGATAACGCTCTCACCTTTGGCCCTGATGAATTGCTGTCAATCTTGACACAAGGGCAAGAAACATATTGACCATTAGATAGTGTGCTACATCCTGTTACAGTGAGACAGCGGTGCACCACACCTTTTTCATCAGGATAGAAGCCAGTTTCATTAAAATAGTTTGGAGTGTACTTCAATATCCTGTTTTAACCCACACTAAGTTTAGCGACTCACTTTCTACACATCTACACTTTTTTAGGTCCCCCACACCCACTGCACCAAACACCACGCAATAAAAGATGTCCGCAAAAGCGCCCCTCATAGGGTGCCCATCAGATATTACAGCGCCGACCTGATGAGGAGCAAGGCCCTATGATGAAGCATGACACCTAGCTGGCTGGGTGTGTGAGGGCACTTATTCCGAAAGGAGGACTTCCCCCTTTTTCCTCTTTCAGTGACTATTACATCACACATAGCCAACCTATTTTCTCTTCTTTTCTTCTTGTGAGGAACTGCATACTTATCTTGTTGGATTACTCTTAGGCATGTATGCTGGACCTATATAAAAGCCCTCAGTCGCCCCCTCCTTGGTTACACAGTTGGGGATAGTATTCCCATATTTAATCTATTTGAAGCACTAGGGGTCATAAGACCATTAGCTGCCAAGGTGTACCGTAGAGGGCGAGAGATGACAGGGATATTGTGTCATGAGTATGGAATGAGTTGCAGAGCCTCATGTACCTTTTACACAGGGGGATACTAACCTCCAAGTATTCATTAAGTCCTCTGTTTAAGCTGTAGAGGATCCCCCAACATAGATTTGATTTGAATGTCCTCTTAGGAGAAACGTTTGCAGATCAAGAATGAATTTACTAGTGGAGGAATTAAAAAACACGTTTGCCAACTCAGAGACAAACTAATCAGAAATTCAAGAGAAGTGTAATGCTCTAGATGGGAAAATGGTAGGTTAGACCTCTTGGACTGCTCATCTGAAGGACGTCATAGTAAGAATAGCACAGTATTGAGGTCACTCGAAGGAATTGAAAACAATGAAGGATCAATGAAAGGGTTGTACACAAGACTTTGGAAAGGACTGAAAATCAGGCAAGGCATAACAATATCAGAATAATGAATGTTGTGAACAGTACTGAAGGCGTAAACATAAAGACATAAGTGATTACCTAATTAAGGATGTGCTGTTTTACTGGACGTATGTATATTAAGAGGATCTGAGCATGGAGTTTCAGATAGTTCATAGAGATCCATACACACTGAACACAAATCGGAAACGCCCTAGGAAGACCTTTGTAATTTTCCTGTCATTTTTGATGAAAGAGGCTTTTTTTGAGAGCAGATCAGAAATTTAAAGCAATCGATTATCAAGGGGGGCCATCCATAATCAGATCTGATATATGTACATACTGGCAACTGAAGATAGACAATAGAATGGACGAGCTTTGTGAGTCGGGGCAAAAGTCTAGATGGAATTTCCTTTGAGGGTGATGTGGCATAATAAGATGTCACTCCTGAGGTCAGAGGAGGAGGTAGAGGCATGGTAATTTCCTGTTTATTAGACATTAATATCAGTCAGTCAGTTTTAAAGCCTGTATTTAAATTTACATTAATCCAAAAAGCATAAAATTAAAATACAAAGGGCTAGATGTACAAACCCATTCAGCATTTCTTAATGGGCCAAATCGCTATTTCAGCCCGTATGCTAAATTACCTTTTCAGATGTACAAAGGACCAAAAAATGTCACAATTTGCGACTTCTACAAGGTGGAAATCTCAAATTGTAATCGTGGTTTAGGAATCAAATGTGAATTGGACATTTAGAAAATACAATTAGCATCGACTTCAAGAAAATTGTAACCATGTGCAAAATAAAAAAAAGCTTTTTTAATGCATTTTGTTATTGTGACATGAAGTGCACATATGCACTAGGAAATTCGGGGTGCCTCCATGGGGGCCTTAAGCCCGGAGGCACCCATTGCTTTGCATTTCTTCAATTGCTATTTCCTATTAGGAAATTGCAATTTATTAAATGCAAACCATTTCCTATTTTCCCCATAGGCAAGAATGCAATGGCATTTCTTACTTACGATTCCGTAATAGTGATTTCTAATCTGTAGGAATCGCTATTAGGGAATCACAAATTTTGTACATATACTTTTGCTTTTCTCAAATAGCTATTCCTACAGATTTTCTAGTTAAGAAATGCAAACAGGAACCTTAGTACATCTGGCCAAACATCACATTTCATTTAAAATACCTCTACATATACACTGTGATTAAATAAAAAAAGTGCATACACATGAAATATCAATAGCATCATTAGGGGTCTTGAGCTGCATTTTCTACATTACATTCTTAGGCTACAGCTTATAAGAAAAAAAATAGTTTCAAATTTAAAATTAACTTCCACTCGAATATCTAACTTAAATGGTTTTGCACTCACCTGAGGTATTAGCCCAGGGAGACCTGTTCCTACCTCTTTATGATTTCCAAATATTTTCTTGAAATTGTAAGAAGTGCCCAACAGACATCATCATTCTCCTAACGCTGTAAGTATTATGAACCGTACAGATGGAATCTAAAATTCTATTTCCACAATATGGATGTTAAGAACTCATGCCTTGGGGCCTCATATAATGAGCAGAATAGAAAAAGTGGCATGAAAGTTGTGCAGGAAGTAGTTCACATCAACACCATGGTTAATCATGGGCCAGCAGTTTTGGGTGGCAAAAGCTGCTACAAAATGAATCGTACAAAATCTAAAGAGAGACAGGTACCGTAGCAGTGAGGGTTCGTCACCTAGGTCAAATATGGTTCTTTGTCATTGGTTGTCACCGGTGGGATGTATCTTGCAAATGCTGGCATACTTTGTGCTTTCCTTAGCCTACTATTAGAACAATAATTTTAAAAGTTGTCTTTTACTGTCTTTTGTATTTGCAGTAATGATGGTCAGCTTTCCAAATAGTTCTTTCATGCCTATGGATTCAAAAGTCTTCTTTAGATAAAGCAGCCAAGGGATCTCAGCCGACCGTATTAGGCCTAAGCAATCAGATATGCATGAGCGAACCAAAGAAGCATCGGGATTTGACCATACCTTGACCCATAACAATAAAGGTGCGGGGTATAGAGAGTCCACTAAATACAGTTTGCCAATTTATTCATGACAGAACAGGTTTGCCATACCCTGGGGAACCAGTAATAATCTCTTCAAAAAGGAGTCTTCAACTTTTTGTAAAAGCTCCACATTTATATAGCCCCATAGGCTGGTGCTGTATGATCCTGCTAAGACACATTTCGGTTTATAAAAATAAGTTATCTCTTTAATGGGCTTTTGGCCTAATTTATGAATATCTAAAAATAGCTTCAATGTTAGTTTTATAATAATTTGCCCTAACAGTTAAAATAGAGTTCCAAGCCAAGGAAGAGCTAAACAAAATTCCTAAAGAATTAAAAAAAATTACTTTCTCTAGTACAGCACTCCCGATCAAATACGTTTTGGTTGTTCTTATGTCGTGGCCCACACGTCACAACAAAGGATTTACTATAGTTAATGTTAAGATCTAATGTGGCCATGTAAATTGAAAAAACATCCAATAGTATTTGTAGACCTTTTGCCGTATGTGCAATTAGCACAGCATCATCCGCATGTAGTAAGAGTGGAATTTGATGGCCCCCTATATGAGGAATGTCTTTCTCTAGTTTGACCAGATGTTTGGTAATGCAATTTATGTATAGCAGAAATAGAAAGAGTGCAAGAATGCATCTCTTCCTATCTCTCGTGTAGATTTTGTCAGAGGGGTCAATTCATCCTGTGGTCCAAAATGCACTTTCGCAGTCAATCCCTGATGTGAAAACTTAAGTAACACTACTAGATCTGTCACTACTCCCTCCCCCTCCATCAAGGTCCAATGTTTAGAATGATTTAGTAGGTCAAAAGCTATAGATACATTAAAAAGGCCATATAGAGAAACCTTGTTTTGGCTAAATAATCATTACTTGCTATTACGTACAAGTTTACACACTGGTCAATTGTGCAGACCCCTAGCCCAAAGCCAAATTGCATAATTGACAATATTTTATTACCCATTGTCTATTTTTCCAGGCGCTCTAGTAGGACTCTACCAAGTATATTCATGCTTGAATCAATTAGGGAGCTGGGTCTATAACATGTCGGTGAAGACCTGTCCCCTTTTTTGAAAATTGGGACAATGATACCTGATTTCCATGATTCAGGGATATAATCCCTAGCAATATTCCTAAAAGACAGGAGTGGCTACATAGAAATATAAGGGGGTTGGAGAAACAACAAACTATCCAGCTTATGTTCAATCTTATAGCTCCAGAAGAGTAGAGCTGGAAAAATTGAAAGTCTGCGTTAGAGCCATATTTGAGGGGAAGATTCAGGAGCAATGGCTTGTTAGGAATATGCATCTACATGCGGGGAAGGTGCTAACATGAAAGATAAAAGCACAGCACACTAGGAATCTGGTTTCTAAAGTACTGTGAGTGCAGACGGTCCTGTGGTTTCCAGTAATAAGAGTATATGGAAGTTATGTCAGGGTTTTTTCAATCACTTGATTGGGAAGCCCTAGAACCAGATATTAGTAAAATCCAGAGCTGTTTAGATACCATCCAGTTGCCCTCAGGTAATCTAGAAGATCAAACCATCTTGAGTCAGGCAGTAACCGAAGACGAGATTTCACCAGCAATCAGCTATTTAATAGCATCGGGATAGAGGGTCAAGATCTACCCACATTCTTGGGCTAGGCTAATCTAGTTGTTATTTTAATACAGAACAAAAATCCTCTTAAGTGTGACTCTTTCTGTCCCATCTCGTTGCTAATTGCAGATCACTAGGTCTTTACAAGGATATTAGCAAGGAGGCTGTCAATGGTCATGGGAAAGTTGGTTAGTGGTGACAACAAAGGTTTTTTCCCAGGTAAGCAGATGTTGGGGTTGACTAACGAGGTAATTGGGGTAATAGACATAGCTGTCTCTCAGTCACTGTCTCACCAGCCATTATAGCAATAGATGCTGCCAAAGAATTCAATCAGGGATGCTGGAAATATTTGTGAGTCTGTTGAGGGAACATCAGTCTCCGGAATTTGTTTTCATTGATACCTTAAAGGCAGTGCTTAATTTGAGCCGGTGGTTTCCGGTGCTCGGCACCAGCACAACATTTTCAGCACCGGCACTTGTGACAGCTTGCCACAAGGTGGCGCTGTCTAGCTAATTTAGAGATGACCACAACAGCAGTTAATTCTTATTGCTATGTTCATTATAAATAACTATTACCTGCCTCCCAAGACATTCGCATAGCTTTGGGGGCCTGAAATAGTCTGAATTGTCACACTTGTAAGACTGTGATGGTTAGTAGATGGGTTGTTACTATCACTGACAGCATGGCAGTGCAAAGTGTGGTAGAGGCTGCTGTGGCCTCCTGACGAGCCCTGGCACTAAGTATTTTACAAATTAACTACTGCTTAAAGGCTTTATATAACAACCCCCCAGCAAGAATCTAGGTGAATATCAGCCTGATTCAAAGAGTGCTGAAAAGGAGGGTAACATGGCAGGGTTGTCCCCTCTCACCTATACTCTGAACTGTACATAGAACCGCTAGCGGAGAAACTCAGATATGAGGATGCAATTCTATTGTTTGAAGGGTTAGGGATGCAGTAGAAAGTAGCATTATATGCAAATGATTTGTTGTTGTTTGCCAATTGTCCAGAGATAGCAATTCCTTTTAAGTTCAAGAAAAGGTTTATTGAAAAGATTAATATGATCATAAAAACAATACTTCATATATCCAGTTATTTGTTAATACATAAATACATGAAGGTGTAATAAAGAACAATAATGATATATAATATCCATTAAAATAGTAAAAGGATAATATAGAAGATGATATGAATACAAGCAAAGGTTCACAGAAATCTTACATAACAGTACATGTCAAAAATACATATATATATATATATTATAGAAAATGATAAATTAAACATAATTATAGATAAACAATAGGAGGTCAAGGAGGCTTGGTCACTTCTTGTTGTGAGGGAGCAGGTAAAGGAGTTTTCTTCACGGTATCGTCTAGAAATTGTGTGAGTGGGCCCCAAAGGTGAGAACGTTTAGTAGCAAGAGAGATAGGATGAACGAGTGCTGTATCGAGGCGATGATTGTGACATACAGCATACCACCAAGCTAAATAGGACAATTTAGAGGAATCTTTTCAGTTTTTTTATATTTGCTGAAAAGCTACAGCTATTAACAAATCAATAGGTGGTAACTGGGATTGACTTGTTTTCCAGTCCGGGGTTAAACTACCTAGGAAAATGTTTGTAGGTGAGAGTGGAATTGTGGTGTGAAATATAGTGTTGATTTGGTGCCAGACCTGTTTCTAGAATATAAAAACATGTGGACATGTGAAAAGCATATGATGGAGATCAGCGTGAACCTTGGAACATGTCCAGAAAGTGTTGAGATTTGTGTTGTGTATATTATGTAGGTATGTGGGGGTAAGAAACAATCTGTTGTAAATAAAGAAGAGTGTTTGTGTTGTGCTGGCCGCTCTGGATGATTTCCTAGGTTTCGTCCAAATTCTGTTCCAAAAAGAGATAGGCCAATTTGTTCCCAGATTGGATTCCCACGAGAGTTCCACTTTGGTTTTGTCTCGGATCTCAGGAGGTACCATTAAACGGGAATAAATGGTGGACGCTTTGGGGTTTATGTGCAAAAGGTTATGCCATGGTAAAAGGGGGTGGGAGGGTGAGGAAGGTAAAGATTTGAGTTTAGCATAAGTATCAAGTATTGCTTTCTGCAATGTCAAAAATGTAGGTTTAAAGGAAGAAGGCAAATGATAAAGAGATTGTAATTGCGTAAATTGAATGGGTGCGCCCTGATCTAAAAATTGATGAACCTAGAGTAGACCTTTATTTCTCCAAGCTTTCTAAAATATAGGTTTCCTATTAAGAAGGATTTGTTTATTGTGCCAAATTGTGGAATTGAGAAAAGTATCTAAATTATGTACTACTAAGTGGGGTGCAGTGGATAGTAGTTTACAGGATTGCTTAATTATGGGAGTAGAGAGCTTTTGTTGTTTGCGAGTAAAGGAGAGATATTCCTGAAATGAGAAGGGAGCTAAAAATGAGGTCTCAAGATCCACCCAGAGAGGTTTATCTTCAGATTGATTAGTGATCCAATTTGATGGTTGTCGTAACTGAAAGGCTTTTTGATAATTGGAGAAATGGGGGAAATTGACATCGCCTTCAGATTTTGGTCTTGTTAATTTCTGTAACGCCATTCTTGGTTTTTTAGCATTCCATAAAAAAGAAGTCAAAATAGAATTAATCTTTTGAAAGAATTTAGTTGGAATGGAAAGTGGAATGTTAGAAAGGATTTACAAAACTATCGGCGTCAACATCATTTTGATTGTGTCCAGACGACCCCACCAAGAAAGATGAAGGGGATGCCATCTTGCGACCAAAGTTTTAAGTTTGGCAGAACATTTGTCTATGTTTAAAGAGATAGATGTCTTTATACAGGGAGAGAACCAGATACCAAGATATTTTATATGTTTAGGACTCCAAGGAAAGTTGGAGATCTTAAAATCATCCTTAAAGGTGTATTTGGTTAAGGGTAGTATCTCACATTTTTCTCCATTCAGTTTATAGCCAGATACCAATCCATAGGCCTCCACCTCTCCCATGAAGGCTGTAAGTGAAGATTGTGGTTTGTTGGAGAGAAAAACTAAAATATCGTCAGCATATGCTGCCAGCCTAATTTGTTGAGGATCCGAGACAAAACCTGTGATTGAGTTATTGTGATGTATTCTTGAGAGAAAGGGTTCTAAGGCCAAATTGAAAAGAAAAGGGGACAAGGGGCATCCTTGGCGTACTCCTCGTTTAAGATTAAAGTAGGGGGAGATGAGGCCATTGGTGGATATGGCGGCCTTGGGGTCAGAGTAAATTAGGGCTATTAAAGAAATGATTTTCGGTCCTACAGAGATAGCAATTCCAAAACTTGAAAAATAGCATATAGCTTTGGGGCATTTTCAGGTTACTCTGTCGATTGGTGTAACACAGAAATCTGGAATGTATATTGGGGCACAGAGGCTGCCAGGGATGCTGATCAAATGAGGTACTCCGGCATTGAGTTATATCCTCACCTGACCTTAATCCCCTATAAAGAAATCAAGCAGGGTGGCTGGTGAGGTTTAAAGACTCTTGGCAACATGGAATAACTTGCTTTTGACAATCTTCGGTAGAATAAATGTAGTAAAAATGTGTATTGTCCTTAAACTCGTTTTTGTTTTCAACACCATACCATTAAGCTTTAATTCACGGGTGAATCAGAGTATAACTAGATTCATATGGCTTCAAAGCTCCTAGAATTGCATGGAAGAAATTGACAAGCAAGTTAAAGAAAGGAGGGCTTCAACTCCCATATCTGCAAAACTATTGTTAGCGTATAAACTCAAGTCATTCAGAATTTTATTTGGTGACCAGAGCAGATGGACAGGGTAAGACTGTGTAAGGCAATTACCTCTTCATTGAGGGTGAATAATGGATTTCTCCATACGTTGGCTCTGCAAAATAAAAATAAAAATAAAGCTCAAGGACCTGGAGGCAGCAGCCACAGTGTAGGGGATTGTGAGGTTCAGATGTAGGATCTCAGATTACAATGAATTGGACCCGATCTGAGACTTAGTACTCTTGAGAGCCTTTTGTTGGCATTGAGCCAGCCACCTCATCACGCTAATATCAATTGATAGGGCAAGTTAATCAGGACTGATGGTCTAATATCTTGGGTCACAGTAACCTGTGAAAATCTATCCAGGTTCAAGTATAATCAGATCTTCCCAGGTTCTTGACATTAGAGGAGAACAAGAGGGTAAAAGAAGCTCTTTTGGAAGACCTTCCTTTAAGAGACCTCAAGAAGGAGGTGGCAAGATGGTAAGGCCACTTTTGATGCGCAGAGGACAAGGAGGGACCCGCTTTATACCATGTTTGGAATGGATTCTTGCCGGACGTAGAGCTATACTTGTTATGGCTAGTATCTCTAAATGCTCTTTATACTACAGTTAACCCAACTGCTTTAAAAGGGAACCACCTGTTAACTCTTCACGCAGTGTATTGGACTCTGAAAAGGGTGGAGAAGTGGGTGAAAGGTACAGAGCCCAGCTGAAGGAAGTATGGTGAACCAGTTGCTGATGACATTCACATGCTTGTCTCCTGCTTGAAACTCTCTTTGTTTTAGGAGCAGTAAGGTGGATCATATCTGAAGTGTCTTGCCAAAGACTAGAGGTGAGCCCAACTAAGGTACTGTTTGGTATGGATATGGAGATCTTGGTAAAGTTAAAAGTCAAGGAGAAGAGGTTCCTCCTGCACCAGACATGGGAATGACTTGGAATACGGTAATTCTGAGACGAGGTGTTTAGTGATGTGACTAGTATCACCAGGCATTTTCCTGAGCACTCCCCTCTAGTCAAGCTGTTGAGCTATGTCAAAGAGGGTTCCCCAGAGGTCTGCCGGCTATGTTGTTTGTGCTGCCTAGACACAGAATGGCGATAAATTGGGGCAAGGGGAAGTTGTCAAGTAGGAGAAAGTAGCTTTAGGATGCTGCCACTTGCCAGGAGCTGCTAGAGGTGTACTGATAATTGATGCCTGTCTGCTCATGTCTGAAGTACATCTGGGCCCCTCTGGGGAATTACCCCTGCGGTGATTTCCCGACGACCAATGTACCTGACTAAGTATGTACCTCACTGAGTGTCTAGTTCATTTGCATTTCCCCCCCTCCCTTGTCATCCTGCGCTTTCTCCATTACCCTTCCTTTCCCACATATTCCCTCGCCTCCCATTCCTCACATTTTCCCGATGCATTCTTGTGATGTGGAAATTATTGCTTGGCCAATTTCACATTGTATCTGATCTCGGAATTCATACTGTACTGCAGTTCTGCTGTATTTGTTTATTGCAAAACTCAATAAATAATGTTTTTAAGGATTTACAAAAGAATGGACAGAGAGGTACACATAAGAGAGACTGATAGATAAATAACTGGAAATAGCAGGCAAATAGATAGACATGCAGAGAATATTCCGATAGGTCTATTTATCACTTGATAGATAAATAGATAGAAAGTTTAGCAAACAAATTACATAGCTGACATGATACTAAAATAGCCTACAAAACCAGCCTTCTCTTTCTTAGTTGGCTTTCAAATTCCAGCTAAACCACATCGTTTAGTTCTCAATAAATTGTTAATTTGCCTGTGCAATCATCAATCCCCCCATTGTCTTGGTGTGAATTAAAAAGCATATTCCACTCTGCTGAGTGGGCTTCAGAAATGTTTCCCAGTCTGAATTTCATGAAGCATGTATCCCCCAAAGGCACGTGTCTAGCGTGAAGACAGCTTTGATTATTTTTTTCACAAGTCATTAAGACTGCGCAGATGACATATGGTACAAAGCAATCTGTCTGCAAAAATATATTCATGTAAAAATCTTTGACATGGACCTACCCCCCTCACGCACTGCCCCTTCAAATGTTCAGGATTTAGAATTAAAACACAGTTTGAAATTCTAATAGGGAGATATTAATCTTCCAGCTATACTTCTATGTGTTTGTTTTTGAATCTCTGTTTTCACATCATGCCATTTTGGAATTTCTTTGAAGGAAGCTCAGAAGCTATAAACAGGTGTGTGATCGATCATATTCGAGTGCTAGTGTATCGATGATTGTTCTTATGCCACTGACCACTATACTACGAATGCTGCTTCTTACCGATGTTTGTAACAGAGCTGTGTTTTTGCTACCAATCAATGATGTATTTTAAAGTGCAGATATCATCAGATCAATTATATTTGATTACACAATCTCTCACAGCATTTGAAAAATACCTACTATCCTTAACCCCTTCGCTGCTAGGCCTCCCCCCCCGTGCTAAGCCTTTTTTGGGCTATTTGGGGTAGTGCGGGCTTAGGCCCCTGTGACTTTTTGACCACATAAGGTATCCACGCCAAATTTTCGTCCTTTTCTTCGAACATCATTGGGATTCTGAAGGTTCCCAGGGTTTGTGGTTCAGTTGGCTTTTATCATTTGCTAAGTTGGCTGTTAATTAGCATTGGTTCCAGCCCACAGCATTTCACAGATGTTATCACTTTCAAAAGCTGTCCACAAATCCAATGTTTGCATTCATTGGTTTATTGCTTATTAAGATATGTTTTTGTTTGGAAGGGCCAT
The DNA here is from genome assembly GCF_964204655.1 of Triturus cristatus. Classification (NCBI taxonomy): domain Eukaryota; kingdom Metazoa; phylum Chordata; class Amphibia; order Caudata; family Salamandridae; genus Triturus; species Triturus cristatus. Next base: position 1,315,602,819 of record NC_140585.1, read on the forward strand.
TGACCCGACAATCTTTTTTGGCATCCCCCTTACTTATGATCTCCTTGGAGTCTCTCACTTCCACCTGGCAAAAGTACCCCTCATCTTTTCATAGCACCTCGCTCAAATACATTTCATTTGTTTTAAAGCAATGGTAAAGACTAGCTTTACTAATCTACTCGGCTATTGACATAAAACATATATCTGTTCGTTCCTGCAGGCATATTAAATCTTTGTTAGTTCATAGTGAGATAAAACTGCCACTAGACAAAACTCTGATCTCTCTCACTGTAGCAGGAACATTAATCACAAGAGTTATCATGACATTTGTATTGTTGTCTGAAAGCTGGATATTCATGAAACACTGCAGCAGGTGCTATTAAACTGTGCATTATTGCTAAACACAGCACCCCCCCAAAAGTCAATGCCCCCATTCCAGGTCAGCACCGGTCGCACCACCCTAGAGCCTGCCTTGGCCCCCTGTGTTTTCTCTTGATGCCATACCAATCCCTACTCAGCCCCCTTGATGCCATACCAATCCCTATTCTCCTCACATCGCACTAATTGCTTTTTTTACAATTTAGTTTTCTTCAAAGGGGCCAGAGGCAGATAATTGCTACTATGCACCCACTTTATTTTATTATGTTATTATGCCCTCACTCTTTTAATTATTCTTATTTTCAGCTTACTATTCAGACATGGCAGCCAGCTATGTTGGTACAGTAAGTAAAAAGTGACTGCAAGTGTGTCAATGCAGGCGCAGACATGGGCACTCACTGCAGCCATCTTTGAATGGTTTACAAATGGCCTCCATGTGTGCACATTCGTGCACATGTATCATACTGCACTGGACAGAGGGGCAAACAAGCATCATAAAATCCTATAGGTCACCACATGCTTTCCAAATGAGGTATGTGTTTGCTTAGCCAATGATTGTTTTTACTTGCCCTTCTCTACTGTGTTCCCTGATTTACAAATGGATCAGCCCAGTAGATATAGAGGATACATCGCTGTGGACCCGTTACTTTTGCAAAAATGCCAGATAAACGCTTTCCAGCATCACAGGATGTGTCTGTCTTGGTGTCATAAGACTGAAAGAACTAGTGTTATTTTTTGTTTCCTGTACAGCAAGGTTAATAAACACTGTTTTTTTGTGTTTCACTTTTATTAGAAGTGAAGATAGTGTAAATTGCTAGATTTCTGAGTTCTTTGTATGAGTGCTGGAGCGGGTAGTACAAAATTTTGTATACCCCCCATTCTGCATGTTTATATTAATCCGAATAATCAATTAATTGTAATATTATTAATTTGTTTGAAGTGATAATGCTGCAGATCGGCGCATATAAAACCTCCCTGCTTCCACGGACAGAGTAAATCCACAGTCACACGCACATTCATACATCATACGCTAGGGCCCATAACACTAAATTCACGCTATTACTCTATCTACACTGAATATAGGAGGGAAAACCTAGACCAATCTGCATCTACAACGAGGTCAATGCGACCTGAATGAAATTGCCTTGAGTCATGATTTTAAACATAGGAAATACATTTGAAAAACTCAATAAATGACAAAGAATAAACACCCGACACTGATATTCAAACAATGTTTGTTTATCTAAATTAATTCAAATGAAAGTCAATTATTAGTAAAATCATCATTCTCATAGTTACCTATTCTAGCTAAAAGGGTCAGGACAGGTCTCTTGCTAAAGTCTCTCGAGCTGCCACCCTCAGCATGGGTAACGTCCAAACGCGATGACCACCAGGAAAGAATAAATGGACGAACGAACAACCCTCTCTAGTCTAACATATTTATAGTAAATGTTACAAACATAAGTTACAATCAAATGTTAGATATCCGTTGAGCCACTGAGCAGAGCGAGCAGGAAAGGAAGTCTCTCGGTTACATTTAGAAAACCTCCGCTCAGGAAAAATCACAAAAATAAAAAGACGGAAGAAGGAAACTTGAGTTTGCAAATGTTACTTTCGTAAATGTTCTTCCTTGATAACTTAGCAGAGTCACCGCAGTCCGGACAATGTCATTGTACTTTTATCCTTGTCCAAGGCCAGCTGGAATCACGCCCGGAGCTGCCATCCTCACGGAAGATTTTCTAACCAGGCAAAAGCTACGGTCAGGTGACTCTCGACCATATTCAGCAAGGCCTCCCATCAAAATTCACTCACTCGAGCGCAGGCTGTAAAAGGCAGCCATCTTGGTTTAGGCCAAAACGGACCATCTTAATTAAAAGAAACACAAAACAACGTTACCACAGCATCTCGATTAAACAGTGTTAATTCCCACTAATACCCTTATGTGTATGTAATTATCTAGCCTTCTGCAACACAATAAAGCATTAGTACACATTATTTTAAAAGCGTTTTTGTGCTTTAAACAAATAGCACTTTGCAACATTCATTTAATAAAACCCGCTCAGTATTATTAAGCAACATATATGCATTCCCACGTGTAGTTTTCTCTCATTAGTAGTGTTGGTTAATCCGACTTCAACAAAACAAACTATTAATTAGTGTTTTAAAATTAATCATTTTAATCAAATCATACAGACAAAACTGGAGCTTAAAACACGATAAATTTTCAACAGAAAACTCTGCTCCAGCAATCCCCCCTTTGGTGATATCTTATCACCACAAAAACCACAAAAAACTAACCCAAAAAACAAATTTAAGTCCCAATTTTAGGAGAAATCGGAAATGTCTTTTTCAACACAACATTAAACACCAGACTCCCTCACATCATCCCTCTTTGTCTCCAAGTAAACACTCTCCCTCATCTCTTCTAATTCTATTTCTTGTGGGTCTCTCCTTGACCTTTTTAGTTTCTTTTCAGCATTTCTTCTAACTATTCTCTTTTTCCCTCCCCTGTTTTTACAACACAAACACCCCAATCTTAGCAACAATAAAGCAGCAATTACACATGTCAAAGGAAACAGTATCTTACCAATAAAGGTATTACCTATCTTAGCAATAAAACTCTTAACAGCAACTATCTTATTAGCTATTTTGGTCCAGATACTTTCAGCTTCCAGTGGTACTAATTCTTCATGCAAATCAGTAATATTTTTGATATAGACCTTCAGGTCTTTGCTTTCGTCAGGAATGTAAGTGCAACAATGTTGAACTTTCAGCATTGCGCAAACTCCACCCTCCTTGGCCAATAAAATATCAAGGGAAAGTCCATTTTGCATAGACATGGCACGTACGGCAATCATCTCCGTATTCACCAAAAGAAACCCTCCAGCGGTACTTGTCGATAAGCGATCCACCACTGTTGACAGCTTCCGAATCCCATATGCATTTAAAGAAATTCCCACTGCTGGAATTAAAGCTCCAAATATATCACCAACTATTTCTGACCAAATTTCTCTCTTAAAACGTGTTAGTAAATTAATGTGTTCTACATCTTCCATTCTATCTATATGAAAAATCTTTGGAAAGACCAGGCCCACATAACACGTGCCATACCAATGGTCAGGCAACTTGTAATAAGCCTTGTTCCCACAAACAAAATACACTCCTGGGAAAACTGGATCTTCTCCACCTTTAAAACCCCAACCTGTTGCAATGAAGTATGTATCATGACACTCACTAGTCCCAACAAAATATGTATCATATTGGGATTTCTTTCTAGTAATACATAGTTTACCCTTCTGTGGTGCATCTAAAGCTAAAGTTGGACTAGCCCCATTCTTCAATTTTTTTCCCATCTCAATGTCCCAAATTGTCTCACTCACTTTATATTTCCCTGCCTTTTCATGCATGCTCATTCTCTTTTCCTCTACCATGTTTAGGAAAGCCTTCTCCTCTTCTTTCAAACTGCAAGTTAAATTGTTCTTAAAAATGTAATCTAATGTTAATTCTTTTTTCTCAATAAAAATCTCACCAAAAATGTTAGCTTCTTTAGCTGTATTCAGCTTTTTGTTCATAAGCAATTGCCCAAAAATACTATCTTTGTTAGACATCTCATAATCTATTTTCCCTAACAAATAAAAAACACTACTTAACACACTACATGAAATTCCATACGTAGCTGGTAAATGGTGATAAGTAACACCCTCTGAAACGGATGCAGGTAATTGCATACATACGTAGCAATCCCTAACTTCCATTGTCTTTACGTATTCGTACAACAGCTTTGAAAAAACATTGCTAGAAAAATCATTAATTGACCTATCTCTATGTATGTAAATGTTTCTAATTCTAGTTGGAACTACTTTTTGCGAACTCTTCTCTACATTAGTCACATTCTCAGTGTGTATTCCAAATGTACCTATTGTAACTCTAAAAGTAACTAATAAAGCTAATACACCCCATAATAGCATCAATAATCCAGTACAGCAGCAGCACATCCTACACCATCTTTTCAAGAAGGCACATCTACTTTTATTATTTTCTGTGTTAGCCATTTTACTACTTTGGCAGTGTCTTTTGACTTAGCCTCTCCTACTCCACCACTGAAACACTAGAGCACTATATTATTTCAAACAGCTAATTTCAGATCTTCTTCTTTTCACTTTTCCAAGTGACTTCTTTAGTTCACTCAATTTGGATTTTCATCACTTTTCACTTCTTCTTCAGCAACATCAAATTGTATCAGATCATCAACAACATCCTGTGCATCTGACTCTTCTCCAATGTCAGTCAATATTACTTTCAGGATTCCAACAGTTTTCTCCTCAACCACTTTACGTATGGCCCCCTCTGGATTTCCTTGACTTTCTGCCTCTTCACCTTCAGACAGCGCCACGTACGTCCATTCCGGTGACCTAACTTCTGGTTAGGTTTTCTGATTCTTTTTATTTCCTCTGGTTCTTTTGTAACCTTTTGTTTTTCACCTTTTGCTTTATTCTGACTCGACACTTCGTTCACTTGTTTAGCTTTTGACAGAACTGTTCGTGTCAGTCTGTACCTCAGCCTCTTTATCCTGTTGTTAGGCCAAAGATCTCCTTTTACAACTCTCTTTGGTCTCACTTCTTTATTATGTCTTTCTCCAATCCAAGTTCTCTTTCTCAGAACTGGACCCTCTTATTTCTCATTCTCACTCTCATCTCATTCTGTCGCAATTGCCTCTTGTTCTTCAACAGTTTTCTTTTGCTCCACAGTCTTTACCACCACTCATTGAGATTTCCCTATTTCTGTCCCTCCTCGGGTCTCCGACACGCAATCTTCTTGCTGTCTACTTGTCCCTTCACCTAACTTATCAGGAATGTTCCCTACACCTCCTCGGGGGTCTTCCGCAATCTGTCCCTCTCTAACTTCTTCTGACCCTGCTTCTTCAGGTGTAATCTCAAGTGCATTCTCAACTTCTTCATCTTATTCAGGTGTAGTCACTGTGGAATTGCTCTTTTCTCTTCTTACTTCTCCACTGCTTGTTGGAACTTCAGGCACTCTTACAGAATCCGATCTTTCCCCTGAAACTCTCAATGTTTCTCCTGAAGCCTCTCCTGGAAAGAAAGAATCACCTGACTCTCTTTCTCCTTCAGCTCTTTCAGGATTCTTCCTTTTTCTCACAGGCTCAGTTTCTTCGTCATCACTCGAATCTGACTCTTCAAAATACTCCTTACCAGTCCCATCTTTTGGATTTGGAACTCTCAGAGTATGACTTGCATGCACCCAGTTTTTCACACCGGCACACTTTACTGCAGTTGTCGTAGTCAGAATGACTTGTCTTGGCCTTCCCCACCTTGGAACCAAGCAATTTCTTCTTCTGTGCACCTTAATCCTCACCCAGTCCCCTGGACTCAGATCATGGGCTTGCTTCTTCTCAAGTGTGGTAGCGTCTCCTCCAACCTGGTGAAACACAGAATGAACTGCGTCAGCCAGGCCTTTACAGTAATCCAAAATCATGTCATCAGTTATTGTCATCAACTTGTTGACAGGCACGAAAGCATGTCTCATCGCACGTCTCATTAAGATTTCGTGCGGACTCAAACCTGTGGTTCTATCTGGAGTAGACCTAATTGTCATCAACACTAGAGGCAAGAAATCAGGCCATTTCATTCCAGTGGCTAAACACATCTTACCAATTCTATTTTTTATTGTGCCAGTCATCTGCTCCACGACTCCAGAAGCCTCTGGTCTGTATGCACAATGTAGCTTCTACTGTATGCTCATTGCTTCACAAATCAAACCCATGAGCTCATTATAGAAGTGTCCACCTCTATCAGACTCAATTGTCACTGGGAACCCGTACCTAGGAATCAACTCTCTTAACAGTAACTTTGCAACTGTTTTTCCATCATTTCTCCTAGTCGGATAAGCTTCCACCCATCTTGAGAACAAACAGACTACCACTAAAACATACCTCAATTTGTTCACTTGGGGCATTTCAATGAAATCTATTTGCATTCTGGTAAAAGGACCTCCTTCTCTGTCTATTGTTCCTAGACTCACCACTGTCTTTTTCCCAGTATTGAACTGTTGACAAATCAAACATCTCTGACAGATGCTCTCTGCAATCAGCCTGAACTTTGCATTGTACCAAGTCTGTTTAAAAGACCTGATCATCGCATCCCTTCCCAAATGTCCGTGGCCATGATACATTCTTGCCATTGTCGACAGCATAGAGTTTGGCATGACTGGTCTACCATCTCTATAGATCCAGACATGATCAGTCTCTCTTGGGGCACAACCTGCCTTGATCCAATCTCTCATTTCTTCATCTCCTGCCTCATCCTGCAACTGTTTCACTTCATCCCACGTTTCTAGGACATTAGTAAACATCACAGAACAAAAAGACATTTCCCTTTCTCGTGCCCTATTGATCCATTCATTGGTTTTCGCACAATACTGTGCTATGTCATTGGCAAATCTATTACCAAGTGTAACAAAATCATCTCCTTGTCCATGAGCAGCACACTTCACAACTGCTAGTTCTTTAGGCAGCTGTATCGCCTCAAGCAACTTCCCAATCACTTCAGCATTCTTTATTGGAGTCCCACTCGACGTCAAGAAACCTCTCTGCAGCCAAAGCTGACCAAAGTCATGAACGACTCCAAATCCGTACTGACTATCAGTCATCACAGTCACTCTCAAATTTTTCCCAATTTTACAAGCTTTTGTCAATGCCACCAATTCAGCCACTTGAGCAGATCTCACTCCTTTCAAAGGCGAAGCTTCCATAACTTCTGAAACCTTGCACACTGCATATGCTGCACTCAGCACACCATCATCTGTCCTCAAACATGATCCATCCACAAACAATACATGATCACTCTCAGGCAATGGTAAATCTCTTATATCTGGTCTTGGTTTTGTGCAGTAGTCAAGCACATCCAAACAATCATGATCAACATCATCTCCAACATTCACATTTTCAGCATCAGGTAACAACGTTGCTGGATTCACATTCACGCATCTCTCAAGAGTCAAATTTGATGCTCCCAAGATCATTTTCTCATATTTAGTCAGCCGACTATGTGACATGTACTGAGTCCTGCTTCTTGTCAAAAGAATAGCCACATCATGAGGTACGAATACCCTTACAGGATATCCCATTATTATACCCTCACTTTGTTCCAAGCTTCTGCATGTAGCAGCCACTGCTTTCAGACAACCTGGCAAACCCACAGCTACGGGGTCAAGTGACGATGAGAAGTACGCAATCGGCCTTCTCAGTTGTCCATGCTTCTGAATCAACACTGAAAGTGCACAACCATTTCTCCCACTGCAGTACAACTCAAACTCTTTCTCATAGTCTGGCATTCCCAAAGCAGGGGCTTCACACATTCTGCTCTTCAACTCTTCAAATGCTGCCATTTGTTCTCCATCCAGTTCCAATGGGTCTCTCACTTCACTTTTTGTCAGCTTAATCAGTGGCTTTGCTATCAGGGAGAAATTACTTATCCACTGACGACAATAACCCACCATCCCCAGAAACATCCTCACTTCTCTCTGGGTCATTGGGGCTCTCATTCCTCTGATAATTTTGATCCTGTCATCGGTCACCTTTCTCAGACCCTTTTCAATATTGTGTCCAAGATAATGCACCTCTTTCTTGCAAAATTGCAATTTGGCTAGAGATACCTTTAACCCTCCATCTGCCAGATGATTCAGTAAAGCTATGGTATCTACTTCACAAGCTTCACGTGTCTTCGATGCCACAAGTAAGTCATCGATATACTGCACTAGTACTGAGCTTTCAGGCATGATCAAACTCTCCAATGATTTTTTCAATAACTTATTGAATATCGAAGGACTCTCTGTATACCCCTGTGGGATACGACACCATGCTAAAATACGCTGGCCAAACCGAAATGCAAAAATCGGCTGACTGTCATGATGCAATGGAATTGAAAAGAAAGCATGACACAAATCAATTACCGTGTACCACTCAGCATCATGAGGAATCTGATACAAAATCACTGAAGGATTTGGCACAATGGGACAACATGCCACCACAATTTTGTTAACCTTTCTCAAATCTTGCACAATCCTGAACTTCCCATTAGGTTTCTTCAGCCCCATTATCGGTGAATTACACGGGCTACTCAGTATTTCTCTCAAAACACCCTGTTGAATCATTTTGTCAATTATAGGAGTTATTCCCTCAATTATCTCCGGTGTCAATCTGTATTGTGGGATATTAGGATAAACAATCCCCTCTTTCACTGAAATCTTCACTGGATCTACATTGTTCATTAATCCCACATCTTCACCAGTAAAATCCCAAACTGCCGTTTTCACTGTGTGTCTCAACTCCTGAGGCAAATCATCTGGGTTAAACACTGCATATGTACCAACAATCTCAATCTCTCTATTATCTAGAGTCTTCCGGTACAAAACATCCTCATCTGGTGTCTCAAAAGCTATTCCACCCGGAGTACAGAAAATTGTACAATTCATCTTGCACTATAAGTCCCTACCTAGCAAGTTCACTGGACTAGTGTCACAGACAACAAATCTGTGCATGTCTGAAAATTTCCCTATTCTTACCCTTACTGGTTCGGTAAGACGAGTCTTAATCTGTGTATTGGCTACACCAACTACTTGCATTGCTTCGTCCGAGAGAGGAAAATTTCTAATATCTGCTGACCTGACAGTTGATCTCATCGCTCCTGTGTCTACCAAAAAAGTAACACTCTCCCCATTTATTTTCCCATCCACAAATGGTCCTGCCTGGTCTATTTCTAGAGTTGCACCAAGTATGCACTCTTCCTCCTCTCTTCGGCACCGTTAATAGTCCCCTTCAGACTCACTCCCCTCATTCTTCAACCAGTACTGTTGTACCAGATTAGAACGTCTTGGTTTGTTTACCTGCTCATCATTGTAGAATCCCGAATCCTTATTGTACTTTTGGGACCCTCTATTCTGCGGCAAGGGCGGTTTTGGCTCTTGGCTCTGCTGTCTCACAACCTTCTGTTGTTGCTGCTGTTGATTACACCCCTCGTTCTGCACCTGTTGATTTAAGGTTTTATTTTCATTACTCACTAATGGTGGATTGGTACACTCGGATCTCCAATGCCCCAATTGTCCACAGTTGTGACAAGGGAATTTCTTTTTTGCCTCCTCAATATTCCCCTTTCCTTTTCCCGCATATCTGGGCCTATTACCTGGATTATTTGCCTGTTCCACCAACTGTGCTTCTTGTCTTTCAGCAACTTTCACCTGTGCCCACATCGCCTTTTCTTTCAGCTTTCTCTGTTTTGCTTCAATCTCATCACTGAAGTACTTTGCATGTCTCAAGATTTCATCAATCTTTTTACTCTGCCAATCCACTGTATGCTCACGTATTCTCTCGCTTATTTCAGGTCTCAAACCATATACAAATCTGTATACAAAATGACTCAAATCCTTATCACCCAGGTGTTCATCTCCACTAAACTGTTTGAAAGCCAGTATCAGCCTTTCGTAAAAAGCATGAACTTATTCTTTTGCTTCCTGATGTGTTCGATCTATCTTAACCCAGTCTGTCTCTTTCGGGGGTACTTTATTTTTCAGGAACACAATTAGCTGATCATATTTTCTCATCACCTCTGGGTCTGGTGCTCCTGTTTTCGGATCTCTTGGATACTCCTTGGCAGGCCAATCTACTACTATTTTACACTCAGCCCACAAGTCTGCTGGAACAATTATATCAAACAGACTATTCAAGTCAATCCACAGCACTTTTGACAATTTCACAAACCTATCTACCTGCCTATACCACTCGACGGGCTTTTCTCTCAATCGAGGGAAATCATTCGTAAATGATAGAATATCCTGTCTAGTCCATGGGACAAGTACATATCCACCTCCAGGAATCTCTCTCATAGGATAAGCATCTACTGTTTTCTCTTTTTCTCTCACAGGAAAAGCTGAATAAGTCCTGTCCACTGAATCTTCCCTTTTCTTGTACCATCTATCCTTCCACTTTTCTACATCACCCCATTTTCTCAACAATGCAATCATTTCCTTAATCTGTCCTGTTCTGCCAGCACCATTTAAATTCTCTATATCTTTGTCGGTAAAATCCATCCGGTAAGACTTCTGCAAAGTTTTCACCTTATCTATATCAACTCCTTGTTCACTTGCGATTGCTCTTAACCTGTCATGTGTATTCTTAGCCCTCCAGGTAATGCTTTTACACATAAATAATAACTCTCCATCATGATGGTTTTTGAGTATATCTGTAGGAATTGTCCCTGCAATAAGCTCCTCTAACTCCATGCGCAACCTGGCCACATCAATTGCTTGTGAATCTTTATCCTTCTTTTGAAGAACCTTCAACCAATCATTCAAATCCTCAGCTGTTATTTCAGTAGACCTTTTCACTGCACCCACTTGTTCTGTCACCCTCTGTGGTTCCAGAATTGTTCCTCCCAAACAACCAGTATTCAATCCTGAATTAGGCTGTACATCTAATCCTCCACTACATGCATCATGTCTCGACTGTCTCAAATTATTTCCTCCTGTTCCCGTTCCTTATTCCTCCAAAGAGCAAGTACCAACCAAACCATTCCCAACATAAGGAACTGTCAAGCTATTTTCACCCATTCTTTGTTTATCAAAAATAGGCACAACCGGACCAATCGTTACAGGTACCGTAACTGCTTCAAGATTTTTCGTCAGCTCTCGTATTTTCTCAGTCAGCTCAGATGTTGTTCTAGCTAATTCTCTTGTTTTCTCGTCACTGACTCTATTCTCTCTCTCTCGCTCCCTTTCCATAAAAGAGCTACCACTTTTCAAATCAGGTGTCACAACCTCAGTTTTAATAATCCGCAGAGTATCCCTTACAGGAGTAGCAGCTGACATACTCTCTTCTCGTTCTGGTCTATACGGAGGTGGTCTCTTGTAAATCATGTCATCCAAGACCTCATCCTCATAATCATTAGCTCCATACCTTCTCACTTCTGCATCAGACACCCTTTCTGTAGCCCTCCTTTCTTCCTTCTCTTCAACTGTCCTCATAGGATATAATCCCTCTGACATACTAGCATCTCGCCATCTCCTCATTCGATCATGATGAGTTTCACGATCATATTTTCTCCCAAAAAAGTACCTATAATTATTTCCACTCCTCTGCTTTTCTCGCTCGTGCACCTCATCTTCCCATTCCACCAATGCCTCGAACTGTGTCGGCCTTGGTCTAGGCTCTAGACACATCATTTTCTCTCGTAAATTTCTCAACACAGCCATATTAAATGAACCACATTCCGGGAATGCTAAGACACCATCTTCCTTAGTATACCTAGCCCAGTTCTCCAACCATATACAGGTATGATATCCATATTTCGCAACCATGAAGGATGCAATTCAATTCAATTCAAATAGACTTTATTCGGATTTCAACAAACCATCCATAAAAGCACAGAAGAAAAAATTTTTAAAATACACATTAAATACTACAATTTTGGGCCACTAATTTTTGCATATAAGAATATAATTTATAAAAACAACAATGAAAGCACGAATATACTTTTCACTGGGCTGTGCATAGAACCATCATGCAACGATATATAAAATTATGCATAGGAAATAGCTCATAGATTCATAATGACAACACTAGTGCAATGTATTAAATTTCAACAAGACAACTTTAAAGTGCAAAGTTAAAGTCTGGGCAAAATTAATCAATTTTCAACGACCTGCGTGAACGTACAATGGCTTTAAGAAAGCTACTAACTCTAAAAATTAATTCATCCGATCCCAGCATTAAAAAATGTCTATATGCAAGGTTGTGGTTAGACAAGTCATGTTTCCTACAATATGGAATTAGATAATGTTTTGTAAATTTCATATAAAAACCACAGCCGAAAATAAAATGAAGCATACTCTGGGTTCCACCGTGATCACAGGGACAATGTAGTTTTTCCGAGTTTTTGATGTAACCCAGTGGAAAGCAGATGAGATTTATGATACTCCTGTCCCTAAATCTAAATAATAGGAGTCTAGTCCATCTGCCCAGTTTTTTGCATAGATAGGGCTGGGGGGACGTCAGGAATTCAGTATGTGATTCCTGGATTAGTAGATAGCCAGTTGTAGATTGTTTCACAGAGTCTGCTCTTTCCCTTTCATTATGAAAATGCTGATAGAGTGCCCTTCTCACCAAGTTTTTATGGGAGCCGTCAATCCTGTCGGGGTAGGTGAAAAGATGACCGTAGTTGACGCTCACAAGGCTCCTTTCTACCGCATTGATCCATGGGATTAGAGCGACATTATCACTTTTCAAACAATCTAAAATAATCTCACGAGTCAGAGAAGCTGCCGGATTTTGCCATATCCTTAGCCAAAATAAAACAGGTCTCACTCTAATAAAATCCTCAACATATTGCAGTTTTAATTCATTGTGACATACAAAGGTCGGTGCACTAATAACTCCCCCCAGGATCTTTCGACAGAATCTGTTCTCTTCTCTCTGTAGTTCTATACAGTTCGAAAACCCCCAAACTTCAGCACCATATGTACCAGTTGGGAGACATTGTGTACGGTAAATTTGTAATAAACTAAGAACCACATCAGCCTGGCGTGGTTGGCGTAGGGAGGTAATGGAATTAATTGATTTTGAAAGTTTATTTCTCCCCATCGCAACATGTGGTTGCCACGAGCCGCTGTTAGAGAATAGCAGACCCAGGTAGGGAAAAGTGCAAATGCTTTTTAGAATGTTTGGGCCTATCACAATCTTTGGGATTTTATAATTTTTTGGACCACAAGTCATTATGAAGGATTTGTTAAAGTTAGTGCACAGCCCTAAATCGGACATGTAATTAACGAATCCCGATATTAAGATACGCAGAGCATTCGGAGTGCGGCCCATAAGGACCGCATCATCCGCATAGAGTAACGCCGGGATAGGTTTCTTATTGATGATTGGGACGTCCTTAGTCAAATTACATAGGGAATGAGTTAATTCATTGATGTATAGAATACACAGCCCTGTCTCACCCCCTTGCCGATTAAAATCTCATTCGAAACCTCCCCTTCATTGTTTAATCGAACTCGAGCTTTTAGGTTGCGGTGGAGATTGGCCAAAAAATGGACTAAAGGTTCATCTAAACCATAATTTAAAAGAATGGACCACAAACGGGAACGATTAACGAAGTCGAACGCTGAACTTAGGTCCATAAAGGCAAAATACAGAGGAGATCGTTTGGCTCTCGTGTATTTGGCCATTATGAGGTTAAGATTTAAGCATTGTTCCACCGTGCCAAGCTTGCTCCGAAAGCCAAGCTGGCAACGATGGATAATGGAGTTTTCATCTGCCCAAGTACTTATTTTATCAAATAGGACCCTGCCAAGGACCTTCAAGGTGTTGTCGATCAGAGAAATTGGTCGGTAACACCCTGGGTCCAACCTATTTCCCTTTTTGAAGATGGGTACAATAGTACTGCAAGACCATGTAGGAGGGATTGATTCCTTTTTCAGGTTATTAAAAAGGTTACAGAGTAAGGGGGCCCAAAACCATGTGTTTGATTTTATATGGTCGATGGACAACCCATCCGGACCAGGGGCCTTATTGCCAGCACTATTCGCAATGGCTTCCTCCACCTCCTCTAATGTTATGACTATGGTATCATCTGGGAAATTATCCTCAGTTGAATTCTCAGCTGCAGCATAAAGCTTTGAGAAATGGCTGACCCATGAGTCACCTGTGATGTTACAATTTATCGGGGTGATATTACTTCCCAGGGCTCTCAAGCTTTTTACTTCTTTCCAGAAACCTGTAGTATCTTTTAGGGCAATTGTTTTAGTGAGATTATCCCAATGGTTTATTAAGAGCTCTTCAGTTCTGATTTTTAAAACCTGTTTATATTTAAAACGTAATGAACTGACAAGGGATACATCTCGGGGTTTAGCTTCCAAAGCTTTCCTGAGTTCTCTATTGGCCCTCGAACAATTGGTATCAAACCATCTTTGGTTATTTGTATTGTGTTCTATTACTGGTCTGGAAATTGCCCTTTTTATAACCGTACATAAATCACAGAAGGATCTGGTAATGTCAGGGCCACCAAATGTTAGGCAGTTGGAAATCAACAGGGGATTATTCTTAATCGCATTAGTTAGAATCTCTCGATTATCAATCCCTCTCCAGACGATCCTAAGTCTGTCTGTAGACACAGTAATATTTTGAGCTCCAACCTCATAAGGGCCTACTGGTTTTTTAATAGACTTGAAATGAATTACTAGCGGCAGATGGTCACTATATGGGCTGCTGACAACCTCGGACTTAAGTAACACTTCGCTAAGGAGGGAAGAAGTAAACATATAGTCGATCGTGGTTGAACAACCGCGGCCAATATACGTGGGGGCCGGTACCTTTCCCTCGTCAATTCCAGAGTGACCCATAACATCATCGAGGTCTCTACTATGTAAAAGATCCAATAGTTCAGAGCCTCGTCTACAAGGCGGAGATGTAAAATAGATGTGAGCATTAAAATCCCCGCCAACACAAATACCATCGAATAGACCATATTTTTCACCATCCGCAACTTCGTCGATAAACTTAAACAATTCTACAAAGTTGGGGTTAGGATGGTTAACAAAATCATTATTATAAAAATGTATAAAACAAATCTTTAACCTTGCAACATATTTTACGGCTATCAAGTTTTTACTAACCACGTGTAAGGATTCAATTTTCATGTCCTTAGATATTTTTGCCCAGATAGATAGACCACCACTTGGTCGTCCTAAAGCAGGAGATGGTACAATAAGATTGTGGCAGAAAAAACCCTCCAATAGTTGAGTACATGTACACCATGTTTCTTGTAGCATTACCACATCAAAGTTACTTATCCCGGTAACCCATTCTTTAGTCTTCATCTTACCTGGAAGTCCTGCAATATTCCAACTAATGACACTTAAAGTGTCAGTTGATGGGGTAATAGTGGGAAGAATAGGGGCACAGGGAGGGTCTGAACAAACTTCATGTGGAAGGACTAATCTCGCTGGGCAGGGTTTGTGGATACATGTGGGATTGGCCGTATCCAGGGGCACTGTACTAATAGCCTTATCCAATATAATGGAAGGTGCTGATGGTTGTCAGTCTAGACTTCCCAAGTCCGAAAGGGCGGAAAATCTGTTAAATATAGGAATAGAATTAGAAACCGTCTGAATTGGTCTGTGAGGGGGCCTGTAGAAATAACCTAGTGGGTGAAGACTTATTGCGGTAAATGTACTGGCATGGTTGTTGTGTGTGTTCATAAAAAATCTTACAAAATTCGGATGTCTAAAATTAATTACTATGCAGTCCCCGCTAATGTTTTTCTGTTGTGGCCCCACCCAACTTACCCTACGGGTTAATATAATCTCATTTGAAATGTTCCATCTTGCCCCTTTATGTTTTGTCAGCCAATTGATACATTTATTGTGTAATTCTACCCATGACTCACTTTGGCCTTCTTTTAAAACAGGTACACCTGGAAGCACTAAAACATATGGGCAGGATTCTGAGGGTAAGTTGAGTGACGGCCCTAAATCATTGGTGGGTCTGTTTCTTGCTGATGTGCCTCCACCAGTGCTTATGCCATCCGAAATAATACCTATCCTGTCTATTGAGGAGGATAGCGGGGTCCTAGCATCCGAAATTGAACTACCAGTCCTTACTGTTCCTTCTGCACCGGAGGGGACATGATCTAGGCCCTTAGGCAATGTGGGTAGAACATTGCCTGGAGTGCTATTAGATGGGACAGTTTTGACAGCTTTATCTACAGTTGGGCCTTGCATGTTTCCACGGCCAGAATCAATAGCAGCAGTCAGGCCCCCCTCCCTCAAACCATTCCATAAGGATTCCAATTTACTCATGATTTTCTCGCCTCGGGCAACCTCTAGGCTAATAGTGCCTTTCCTTTTAATTTCATCCTTTTTAACAAGGTTTTCGATTTTGTCCAATCTCTTAAAAACAGTATTAAATTGTTTAACTATTTGAATTTCAACTTGTTTAAAAATAGTATCGACAATAGTTTCTATCAAGTTGCCATTAAATTTAAATAGAGTATTTTGATCAGTAGACTCAGTCTGGGTACAGACTGTGTTGTCACTACTCTCCTTAAATGACGTAGAGACCCCACAAATGCTTTTATCCATAATTGGAGACTCTTGTCTTCGTGTGAGAGTGGTAGATCTCTCAGATCCTTCATCCGATGGTAATGGGGAGAGTAGTAAGTCCTCAATGGCACTTGGTATAACTAATTCACAATCTTTGGCTTTGTCTTTATTCCACATGCTCTGTGGCGTAGGTTGATTTCTACACCGGCCTGATTGTTTCCTTTTGTTTATTATACATTTCACTGGGCCTCTCTTACGTTTCTCCCTTATAAGTTTGTTGGAGCATGGCGTTTTATCTACTTCTGGCTCCACTAAACAGTCGGTTACAGCAGTAATCGGTAAACTAGATGTGACAACAGTCGAAGTTAGAGTGTCCGCATGAATAGTTGGTTTAATAACCGTTACTGTAGGGGAGAGGGGGAGGCCCAGGTTAGATAAAGCCTTTGGAGATTGCGAACATAGCAAAGTAGTAGTGGTGGTGGGGAGACCAAAAGACATTCTACGTTCAGTATCAGCAATCTCATTGGTGACCATGGTGAGGGCATTGGCCAACAATGAGTCTATCGACGTAGACGGCTCGATAGGGGCAACGGTACCAACACATATAGTTTTCGTTGTACGTTTCCCCATATTCCAGCGGTTACCTGTTTAACCTGTAGATGCAAGGGGGGTGGCCCAGCCCAGCCTCCTCCGGCCCCGGACGGCCACAGATGGTCCCGCCCTTGTCCCGGGCATAGCCCGGCGCCGCCCGCGCGCGTCCCGCGACGCGGAGGAAGGCGCGTGTTTTTAAAGCGCCTCCGGGCGCGTTGGCGGCGTCAGCGGCCGCAGGGGTGCTTGGGGGCTGTAGTCTCCCCCCGCTCTCGACCGCAAAGTATGGTGATGGCGGCGGCGGGGGAGACGAACAGCAAGGAGTGCCCAAAACAGCAGCGGCAGCAGCGCTGGCGTGGAGATGGCGTGAGCGGTTCCCTCAGCAGCGGCAGGTAACAGAGTCTGTCAATTCCCCCGCTCCTCCGTGGAAGGCGCGTGTTTTTAAAGCGCCTCCGGGCACGTTGGCGGCGTCAGCGGCCGCAGGGGTGCTTGGGGGCTGTAGTCTCCCCCCGCTCTCGACCGCAAAGTATGGTGATGGCGGCGGCGGGGGAGACGAACAGCAAGGAGTGCCCAAAACAGCAGCGGCAGCAGCGCTGGCGTGGAGATGGCGTGAGCGGTTCCCTCAGCAGCGGCAGGTAACAGAGTCTGTCAATTCCTCAATTCCATGAAGGATGCAGGAGTTTTCGTCGGAGGTAGCAATTCACCCTCTCTGGTTATTACATTTTTATCCTTGTCGAACCACCTTTTTATTTTACCAAACAAGAATTTTTTCTTCCTTTCCTCCGGTTGGTAATACATTTTAATGTTTACCAATATTCTCTAGTCTCTTCCGTACACTTGCGGATCTTTTGTCCAATAACAGCGCGACTCACACCAACGCACCAATCCTGGAGCGTCTACATCACTCAGTACTCCTTCCAATCCCTGCGCGGCTCACACCAACGCACCAATCCTAGCGCAAGCACTTTTTTTAATTCACTACCCAATCAGAGCGCGGTCTGTATGACGTCAGCAGTCGCTGCAGTCGCTTCTGCTCCTGTCTCCTGTCACTCGTCTACCCCTCCTTTACAAAGTCTCCTCAGTAGACTTTGTTTCAAATTCTACAAAATCTATTAGTTACAACATATAAACATCTCCATTGTCTGTTTCGCTAACCACAGAATAGTAAAGAAAATTCACCCAAGAATCCCGCTTTTCTCTAGAACAGCGCTTACCTCTGCTCCAATACGGAATTATTACTTTCGTTGACACAGTAGCACATCCCTCTACTCTGCCCTTCTAACATGCATCCATTAACTGTTTCCTCTAGGACTGCTCCAAAAAGTCTTACAATCAATTAAATGCTCATTCATTCATGCATTTTCACACCAGAAAATGTAGCACAACCACACAGAATCCTGCCTTTCTCGAGAACAGCAAACAGTCTGTCCCACTACAGAATGATAACACACGTTAACCAAGCAGCGCTTACCTCTGCCCAGTCCTTCAGACAAGCTCAGAGAATATCTATTACTCCTCCCGCGATAAGCTTTAACGGCAAACCTTACGGATCCCTGGGACTTAAGACCAGAGTTTCACAGATAACCTTCACTACCATACGCACTCCTTTTATACCGAAAATATGTCCCTAATAGTAACACACAACGATGTCACTGATTCCGAACCCAGACAATGTGACGCGCAACTACAATTGTCACACGTTTTTCCTGCATACATACAGGTAATTCCAACAATCCCGTTTTCCCGAGAGCAGCACACACTTCCCTCTGCCCTACTACGGAACTGTCACCAGCTCCCAAGTTCCAGAAGCACTACATAAAACTCAATACGACGACCTCAACATATAGTATTAGTACATATACCAACATCAATCAATAATCAATTAATCAAAAAGCCAATGTACAAGCAATCTAATCTGATCAAGACAATAATCAAACCATCCTCTGCTACCAGGAAACTGCTGCAGATCGGCGCATATAAAACCTCCCTGCTTCCACGGACAGAGTAAATCCACAGTCACACGCACATTCATACATCATACGCTAGGTCCCATCACACTAAATTCACGCTATTACTCTATCCACACTGAATATAGGAGGGAAAACCTAGACCAATCTGCATCTACAACGAGGTCAATGCGACCTGAATGAAATTGCCTTGAGTCATGATTTTAAACATAGGAAATACATTTGAAAAACTCAATAAATGACAAAGAATAAACACCCGACACTGATATTCAAACAATGTTTGTTTATCTAAATTAATTCAAATGAAAGTCAATCATTAGTAAAATCATCATTCTCATAGTTACCTATTCTAGCTAAAAGGGTCAGGACAGGTCTCTTGCTAAAGTCTCTCGAGCTGCCACCCTCAGCATGGGTAACGTCCAAACGCGATGACCACCAGGAAAGAATAAATGGACGAACGAACAACCCTCTCTAGTCTAACATATTTATAGTAAATGTTACAAACATAAGTTACTATCAAATGTTAGATATCCGTTGAGCCACTGAGCAGAGCGAGCAGGAAAGGAAGTCTCTCGGTTACATTTAGAAAACCTCCGCTCAGGAAAAATCACAAAAATAAAAAGACGGAAGAAGGAAACCTGAGTTTGCAAATGTTACTTTCGTAAATGTTCTTCCTTGATAACTTAGCAGAGTCACCGCAGTCCAGACAATGTTCATTGTACTTTTATCCTTGTCCAAGGCCAGCTGGAATCACGCCCGGAGCTGCCATCCTCACGGAAGATTTTCTAACCAGGCAAAAGCTACGGTCAGGTGACTCTCGACCATATTCAGCAAGGCCTCCCATCAAAATTCACTCACTCGAGCGCAGGCTGTAAAAGGCAGCCATCTTGGTTTAGGCCAAAACGGACCATCTTAATTAAAAGAAACACAAAACAACGTTACCACAGCATAACGATTAAACAGTGTTAATTCCCACTAATACCCTTATGTGTATGTAATTATCTAGCCTTCTGCAACACAATAAAGCATTAGTACACATTATTTTAAAAGCGTTTTTGTGCTTTAAATAAATAGCACTTTGCGACATTCATTTAATAAAACCCGCTCAGTATTATTAAGCAACATATATGCATTCCCACGTGTAGTTTTCTCTCATTAGTAGTGTTGGTTAATCCGACTTCAACAAAACAAACTATTAATTAGTGTTTTAAAATTAATCATTTTAATCAAATCATACAGACAAAACTGGAGCTTAAAACACGATAAATTTTCAACAGAAAACTCTGCTCCAGCAATCCCCCCTTTGGTGATATCTTATCACCACAAAAACCACAAAAAACTAACCCAAAAAACAAATTTAAGTCCCAATTTTAGGAGAAATCGGAAATGTCTTTTTCAACACAACATTAAACACCAGACTCCCTCACATCATCCCTCTTTGTCTCCAAGTAAACACTCTCCCTCATCTCTTCTAATTCTATTTCTTGTGGGTCTCTCCTTGACCTTTTTAGTTTCTTTTCAGCATTTCTTCTAACTATTCTCTTTTTCCCTCCCCTGTTTTTACAACACAAACACCCCAATCTTAGCAACAATAAAGCAGCAATTACACATGTCAAAGGAAACAGTATCTTACCAATAAAGGTATTACCTATCTTAGCAATAAAACTCTTAACAGCAACTATCTTATTAGCTATTTTGGTCCAGATACTTTCAGCTTCCAGTGGTACTAATTCTTCATGCAAATCAGTAATATTTTTGATATAGACCTTCAGGTCTTTGCTTTCGTCAGGAATGTAAGTGCAACAATGTTGAACTTTCAGCATTCCGCAAACTCCACCCTCCTTGGCCAATAAAATATCAAGGGAAAGTCCATTTTGCATAGACATGGCACGTACGGCAATCATCTCCGTATTCACCAAAAGAAACCCTCCAGCGGTACTTGTCGATAAGCGATCCACCACTATTGACAGCTTCCGAATCCCATATGCATTTAAAGAAATTCCCACTGCTGGAATTAAAGCTCCAAATATATCACCAACTATTTCTGACCAAATTTCTCTCTTAAAACGTGTTAGTAAATTAATGTGTTCTACATCTTCCATTCTATCTATATGAAAAATCTTTGGAAAGACCAGGCCCACATAACACGTGCCATACCAATGGTCAGGCAACTTGTAATAAGCCTTGTTCCCACAAACAAAATACACTCCTGGGAAAACTGGATCTTCTCCACCTTTAAAACCCCAACCTGTTGCAATGAAGTATGTATCATGACACTCACTAGTCCCAACAAAATATGTATCATATTGGGATTTCTTTCTAGTAATACATAGTTTACCCTTCTGTGGTGCATCTAAAGCTAAAGTTGGACTAGCCCCATTCTTCAATTTTTTTCCCATCTCAATGTCCCAAATTGTCTCACTCACTTTATATTTCCCTGCCTTTTCATGCATGCTCATTCTCTTTTCCTCTACCATGTTTAGGAAAGCCTTCTCCTCTTCTTTCAAACTGCAAGTTAAATTGTTCTTAAAAATGTAATCTAATGTTAATTCTTTTTTCTCAATAAAAATCTCACCAAAAATGTTAGCTTCTTTAGCTGTATTCAGCTTTTTGTTCATAAGCAATTGCCCAAAAATACTATCTTTGTTAGACATCTCATAATCTATTTTCCCTAACAAATAAAAAACACTACTTAACACACTACATGAAATTCCATACGTAGCTGGTAAATGGTGATAAGTAACACCCTCTGAAACGGATGCAGGTAATTGCATACATACGTAGCAATCCCTAACTTCCATTGTCTTTACGTATTCGTACAACAGCTTTGAAAAAACATTGCTAGAAAAATCATTAATTGACCTATCTCTATGTATGTAAATGTTTCTAATTCTAGTTGGAACTACTTTTTGCGAACTCTTCTCTACATTAGTCACATTCTCAGTGTGTATTCCAAATGTACCTATTGTAACTCTAAAAGTAACTAATAAAGCTAATACACCCCATAATAGCATCAATAATCCAGTACAGCAGCAGCACATCCTACACCATCTTTTCAAGAAGGCACATCTACTTTTATTATTTTCTGTGTTAGCCATTTTACTACTTTGGCAGTGTCTTTTGACTTAGCCTCTCCTACTCCACCACTGAAACACTAGAGCACTATATTATTTCAAACAGCTAATTTCAGATCTTCTTCTTTTCACTTTTCCAAGTGACTTCTTTAGTTCACTCAATTTGGATTTTCATCACTTTTCACTTCTTCTTCAGCAACATCAAATTGTATCAGATCATCAACAACATCCTGTGCATCTGACTCTTCTCCAATGTCAGTCAATATTACTTTCAGGATTCCAACAGTTTTCTCCTCAACCACTTTACGTATGGCCCCCTCTGGATTTCCTTGACTTTCTGCCTCTTCACCTTCAGACAGCGCCACGTACGTCCATTCCGGTGACCTAACTTCTGGTTAGGTTTTCTGATTCTTTTTATTTCCTCTGGTTCTTTTGTAACCTTTTGTTTTTCACCTTTTGCTTTATTCTGACTCGACACTTCGTTCACTTGTTTAGCTTTTGACAGAACTGTTCGTGTCAGTCTGTACCTCAGCCTCTTTATCCTGTTGTTAGGCCAAAGATCTCCTTTTACAACTCTCTTTGGTCTCACTTCTTTATTATGTCTTTCTCCAATCCAAGTTCTCTTTCTCAGAACTGGACCCTCTTATTTCTCATTCTCACTCTCATCTCATTCTGTCGCAATTGCCTCTTGTTCTTCAACAGTTTTCTTTTGCTCCACAGTCTTTACCACCACTCATTGAGATTTCCCTATTTCTGTCCCTCCTCGGGTCTCCGACACGCAATCTTCTTGCTGTCTACTTGTCCCTTCACCTAACTTATCAGGAATGTTCCCTACACCTCCTCGGGGGTCTTCCGCAATCTGTCCCTCTCTAACTTCTTCTGACCCTGCTTCTTCAGGTGTAATCTCAAGTGCATTCTCAACTTCTTCATCTTATTCAGGTGTAGTCACTGTGGAATTGCTCTTTTCTCTTCTTACTTCTCCACTGCTTGTTGGAACTTCAGGCACTCTTACAGAATCCGATCTTTCCCCTGAAACTCTCAATGTTTCTCCTGAAGCCTCTCCTGGAAAGAAAGAATCACCTGACTCTCTTTCTCCTTCAGCTCTTTCAGGATTCTTCCTTTTTCTCACAGGCTCAGTTTCTTCGTCATCACTCGAATCTGACTCTTCAAAATACTCCTTACCAGTCCCATCTTTTGGATTTGGAACTCTCAGAGTATGACTTGCATGCACCCAGTTTTTCACACCGGCACACTTTACTGCAGTTGTCGTAGTCAGAATGACTTGTCTTGGCCTTCCCCACCTTGGAACCAAGCAATTTCTTCTTCTGTGCACCTTAATCCTCACCCAGTCCCCTGGACTCAGATCATGGGCTTGCTTCTTCTCAAGTGTGGTAGCGTCTCCTCCAACCTGGTGAAACACAGAATGAACTGCGTCAGCCAGGCCTTTACAGTAATCCAAAATCATGTCATCAGTTATTGTCATCAACTTGTTGACAGGCACGAAAGCATGTCTCATCGCACGTCTCATTAAGATTTCGTGCGGACTCAAACCTGTGGTTCTATCTGGAGTAGACCTAATTGTCATCAACACTAGAGGCAAGAAATCAGGCCATTTCATTCCAGTGGCTAAACACATCTTACCAATTCTATTTTTTATTGTGCCAGTCATCTGCTCCACGACTCCAGAAGCCTCTGGTCTGTATGCACAATGTAGCTTCTACTGTATGCTCATTGCTTCACAAATCAAACCCATGAGCTCATTATAGAAGTGTCCACCTCTATCAGACTCAATTGTCACTGGGAACCCGTACCTAGGAATCAACTCTCTTAACAGTAACTTTGCAACTGTTTTTCCATCATTTCTCCTAGTCGGATAAGCTTCCACCCATCTTGAGAACAAACAGACTACCACTAAAACATACCTCAATTTGTTCACTTGGGGCATTTCAATGAAATCTATTTGCATTCTGGTAAAAGGACCTCCTTCTCTGTCTATTGTTCCTAGACTCACCACTGTCTTTTTCCCAGTATTGAACTGTTGACAAATCAAACATCTCTGACAGATGCTCTCTGCAATCAGCCTGAACTTTGCATTGTACCAAGTCTGTTTAAAAGACCTGATCATCGCATCCCTTCCCAAATGTCCGTGGCCATGATACATTCTTGCCATTGTCGACAGCATAGAGTTTGGCATGACTGGTCTACCATCTCTATAGATCCAGACATGATCAGTCTCTCTTGGGGCACAACCTGCCTTGATCCAATCTCTCATTTCTTCATCTCCTGCCTCATCCTGCAACTGTTTCACTTCATCCCACGTTTCTAGGACATTAGTAAACATCACAGAACAAAAAGACATTTCCCTTTCTCGTGCCCTATTGATCCATTCATTGGTTTTCGCACAATACTGTGCTATGTCATTGGCAAATCTATTACCAAGTGTAACAAAATCATCTCCTTGTCCATGAGCAGCACACTTCACAACTGCTAGTTCTTTAGGCAGCTGTATCGCCTCAAGCAACTTCCCAATCACTTCAGCATTCTTTATTGGAGTCCCACTCGACGTCAAGAAACCTCTCTGCAGCCAAAGCTGACCAAAGTCATGAACGACTCCAAATCCGTACTGACTATCAGTCATCACAGTCACTCTCAAATTTTTCCCAATTTTACAAGCTTTTGTCAATGCCACCAATTCAGCCACTTGAGCAGATCTCACTCCTTTCAAAGGCGAAGCTTCCATAACTTCTGAAACCTTGCACACTGCATATGCTGCACTCAGCACACCATCATCTGTCCTCAAACATGATCCATCCACAAACAATACATGATCACTCTCAGGCAATGGTAAATCTCTTATATCTGGTCTTGGTTTTGTGCAGTAGTCAAGCACATCCAAACAATCATGATCAACATCATCTCCAACATTCACATTTTCAGCATCAGGTAACAACGTTGCTGGATTCACATTCACGCATCTCTCAAGAGTCAAATTTGATGCTCCCAAGATCATTTTCTCATATTTAGTCAGCCGACTATGTGACATGTACTGAGTCCTGCTTCTTGTCAAAAGAATAGCCACATCATGAGGTACGAATACCCTTACAGGATATCCCATTATTATACCCTCACTTTGTTCCAAGCTTCTGCATGTAGCAGCCACTGCTTTCAGACAACCTGGCAAACCCACAGCTACGGGGTCAAGTGACGATGAGAAGTACGCAATCGGCCTTCTCAGTTGTCCATGCTTCTGAATCAACACTGAAAGTGCACAACCATTTCTCCCACTGCAGTACAACTCAAACTCTTTCTCATAGTCTGGCATTCCCAAAGCAGGGGCTTCACACATTCTGCTCTTCAACTCTTCAAATGCTGCCATTTGTTCTCCATCCAGTTCCAATGGGTCTCTCACTTCACTTTTTGTCAGCTTAATCAGTGGCTTTGCTATCAGGGAGAAATTACTTATCCACTGACGACAATAACCCACCATCCCCAGAAACATCCTCACTTCTCTCTGGGTCATTGGGGCTCTCATTCCTCTGATAATTTTGATCCTGTCATCGGTCACCTTTCTCAGACCCTTTTCAATATTGTGTCCAAGATAATGCACCTCTTTCTTGCAAAATTGCAATTTGGCTAGAGATACCTTTAACCCTCCATCTGCCAGATGATTCAGTAAAGCTATGGTATCTACTTCACAAGCTTCACGTGTCTTCGATGCCACAAGTAAGTCATCGATATACTGCACTAGTACTGAGCTTTCAGGCATGATCAAACTCTCCAATGATTTTTTCAATAACTTATTGAATATCGAAGGACTCTCTGTATACCCCTGTGGGATACGACACCATGCTAAAATACGCTGGCCAAACCGAAATGCAAAAATCGGCTGACTGTCATGATGCAATGGAATTGAAAAGAAAGCATGACACAAATCAATTACCGTGTACCACTCAGCATCATGAGGAATCTGATACAAAATCACTGAAGGATTTGGCACAATGGGACAACATGCCACCACAATTTTGTTAACCTTTCTCAAATCTTGCACAATCCTGAACTTCCCATTAGGTTTCTTCAGCCCCATTATCGGTGAATTACACGGGCTACTCAGTATTTCTCTCAAAACACCCTGTTGAATCATTTTGTCAATTATAGGAGTTATTCCCTCAATTATCTCCGGTGTCAATCTGTATTGTGGGATATTAGGATAAACAATCCCCTCTTTCACTGAAATCTTCACTGGATCTACATTGTTCATTAATCCCACATCTTCACCAGTAAAATCCCAAACTGCCGTTTTCACTGTGTGTCTCAACTCCTGAGGCAAATCATCTGGGTTAAACACTGCATATGTACCAACAATCTCAATCTCTCTATTATCTAGAGTCTTCCGGTACAAAACATCCTCATCTGGTGTCTCAAAAGCTATTCCACCCGGAGTACAGAAAATTGTACAATTCATCTTGCACTATAAGTCCCTACCTAGCAAGTTCACTGGACTAGTGTCACAGACAACAAATCTGTGCATGTCTGAAAATTTCCCTATTCTTACCCTTACTGGTTCGGTAAGACGAGTCTTAATCTGTGTATTGGCTACACCAACTACTTGCATTGCTTCGTCCGAGAGAGGAAAATTTCTAATATCTGCTGACCTGACAGTTGATCTCATCGCTCCTGTGTCTACCAAAAAAGTAACACTCTCCCCATTTATTTTCCCATCCACAAATGGTCCTGCCTGGTCTATTTCTAGAGTTGCACCAAGTATGCACTCTTCCTCCTCTCTTCGGCACCGTTAATAGTCCCCTTCAGACTCACTCCCCTCATTCTTCAACCAGTACTGTTGTACCAGATTAGAACGTCTTGGTTTGTTTACCTGCTCATCATTGTAGAATCCCGAATCCTTATTGTACTTTTGGGACCCTCTATTCTGCGGCAAGGGCGGTTTTGGCTCTTGGCTCTGCTGTCTCACAACCTTCTGTTGTTGCTGCTGTTGATTACACCCCTCGTTCTGCACCTGTTGATTTAAGGTTTTATTTTCATTACTCACTAATGGTGGATTGGTACACTCGGATCTCCAATGCCCCAATTGTCCACAGTTGTGACAAGGGAATTTCTTTTTTGCCTCCTCAATATTCCCCTTTCCTTTTCCCGCATATCTGGGCCTATTACCTGGATTATTTGCCTGTTCCACCAACTGTGCTTCTTGTCTTTCAGCAACTTTCACCTGTGCCCACATCGCCTTTTCTTTCAGCTTTCTCTGTTTTGCTTCAATCTCATCACTGAAGTACTTTGCATGTCTCAAGATTTCATCAATCTTTTTACTCTGCCAATCCACTGTATGCTCACGTATTCTCTCGCTTATTTCAGGTCTCAAACCATATACAAATCTGTATACAAAATGACTCAAATCCTTATCACCCAGGTGTTCATCTCCACTAAACTGTTTGAAAGCCAGTATCAGCCTTTCGTAAAAAGCATGAACTTATTCTTTTGCTTCCTGATGTGTTCGATCTATCTTAACCCAGTCTGTCTCTTTCGGGGGTACTTTATTTTTCAGGAACACAATTAGCTGATCATATTTTCTCATCACCTCTGGGTCTGGTGCTCCTGTTTTCGGATCTCTTGGATACTCCTTGGCAGGCCAATCTACTACTATTTTACACTCAGCCCACAAGTCTGCTGGAACAATTATATCAAACAGACTATTCAAGTCAATCCACAGCACTTTTGACAATTTCACAAACCTATCTACCTGCCTATACCACTCGACGGGCTTTTCTCTCAATCGAGGGAAATCATTCGTAAATGATAGAATATCCTGTCTAGTCCATGGGACATGTACATATCCACCTCCAGGAATCTCTCTCATAGGATAAGCATCTACTGTTTTCTCTTTTTCTCTCACAGGAAAAGCTGAATAAGTCCTGTCCACTGAATCTTCCCTTTTCTTGTACCATCTATCCTTCCACTTTTCTACATCACCCCATTTTCTCAACAATGCAATCATTTCCTTAATCTGTCCTGTTCTGCCAGCACCATTTAAATTCTCTATATCTTTGTCGGTAAAATCCATCCGGTAAGACTTCTGCAAAGTTTTCACCTTATCTATATCAACTCCTTGTTCACTTGCGATTGCTCTTAACCTGTCATGTGTATTCTTAGCCCTCCAGGTAATGCTTTTACACATAAATAATAACTCTCCATCATGATGGTTTTTGAGTATATCTGTAGGAATTGTCCCTGCAATAAGCTCCTCTAACTCCATGCGCAACCTGGCCACATCAATTGCTTGTGAATCTTTATCCTTCTTTTGAAGAACCTTCAACCAATCATTCAAATCCTCAGCTGTTATTTCAGTAGACCTTTTCACTGCACCCACTTGTTCTGTCACCCTCTGTGGTTCCAGAATTGTTCCTCCCAAACAACCAGTATTCAATCCTGAATTAGGCTGTACATCTAATCCTCCACTACATGCATCATGTCTCGACTGTCTCAAATTATTTCCTCCTGTTCCCGTTCCTTATTCCTCCAAAGAGCAAGTACCAACCAAACCATTCCCAACATAAGGAACTGTCAAGCTATTTTCACCCATTCTTTGTTTATCAAAAATAGGCACAACCGGACCAATCGTTACAGGTACCGTAACTGCTTCAAGATTTTTCGTCAGCTCTCGTATTTTCTCAGTCAGCTCAGATGTTGTTCTAGCTAATTCTCTTGTTTTCTCGTCACTGACTCTATTCTCTCTCTCTCGCTCCCTTTCCATAAAAGAGCTACCACTTTTCAAATCAGGTGTCACAACCTCAGTTTTAATAATCCGCAGAGTATCCCTTACAGGAGTAGCAGCTGACATACTCTCTTCTCGTTCTGGTCTATACGGAGGTGGTCTCTTGTAAATCATGTCATCCAAGACCTCATCCTCATAATCATTAGCTCCATACCTTCTCACTTCTGCATCAGACACCCTTTCTGTAGCCCTCCTTTCTTCCTTCTCTTCAACTGTCCTCATAGGATATAATCCCTCTGACATACTAGCATCTCGCCATCTCCTCATTCGATCATGATGAGTTTCACGATCATATTTTCTCCCAAAAAAGTACCTATAATTATTTCCACTCCTCTGCTTTTCTCGCTCGTGCACCTCATCTTCCCATTCCACCAATGCCTCGAACTGTGTCGGCCTTGGTCTAGGCTCTAGACACATCATTTTCTCTCGTAAATTTCTCAACACAGCCATATTAAATGAACCACATTCCGGGAATGCTAAGACACCATCTTCCTTAGTATACCTAGCCCAGTTCTCCAACCATATACAGGTATGATATCCATATTTCGCAACCATGAAGGATGCAATTCAATTCAATTCAAATAGACTTTATTCGGATTTCAACAAACCATCCATAAAAGCACAGAAGAAAATTTTTTTAAAATACACATTAAATACTACAATTTTGGGCCACTAATTTTTGCATATAAGAATATAATTTATAAAAACAACAATGAAAGCACGAATATACTTTTCACTGGGCTGTGCATAGAACCATCATGCAACGATATATAAAATTATGCATAGGAAATAGCTCATAGATTCATAATGACAACACTAGTGCAATGTATTAAATTTCAACAAGACAACTTTAAAGTGCAAAGTTAAAGTCTGGGCAAAATTAATCAATTTTCAACGACCTGCGTGAACGTACAATGGCTTTAAGAAAGCTACTAACTCTAAAAATTAATTCATCCGATCCCAGCATTAAAAAATGTCTATATGCAAGGTTGTGGTTAGACAAGTCATGTTTCCTACAATATGGAATTAGATAATGTTTTGTAAATTTCATATAAAAACCACAGCCGAAAATAAAATGAAGCATACTCTGGGTTCCACCGTGATCACAGGGACAATGTAGTTTTTCCGAGTTTTTGATGTAACCCAGTGGAAAGCAGATGAGATTTATGATACTCCTGTCCCTAAATCTAAATAATAGGAGTCTAGTCCATCTGCCCAGTTTTTTGCATAGATAGGGCTGGGGGGACGTCAGGAATTCAGTATGTGATTCCTGGATTAGTAGATAGCCAGTTGTAGATTGTTTCACAGAGTCTGCTCTTTCCCTTTCATTATGAAAATGCTGATAGAGTGCCCTTCTCACCAAGTTTTTATGGGAGCCGTCAATCCTGTCGGGGTAGGTGAAAAGATGACCGTAGTTGACGCTCACAAGGCTCCTTTCTACCGCATTGATCCATGGGATTAGAGCGACATTATCACTTTTCAAACAATCTAAAATAATCTCACGAGTCAGAGAAGCTGCCGGATTTTGCCATATCCTTAGCCAAAATAAAACAGGTCTCACTCTAATAAAATCCTCAACATATTGCAGTTTTAATTCATTGTGACATACAAAGGTCGGTGCACTAATAACTCCCCCCAGGATCTTTCGACAGAATCTGTTCTCTTCTCTCTGTAGTTCTATACAGTTCGAAAACCCCCAAACTTCAGCACCATATGTACCAGTTGGGAGACATTGTGTACGGTAAATTTGTAATAAACTAAGAACCACATCAGCCTGGCGTGGTTGGCGTAGGGAGGTAATGGAATTAATTGATTTTGAAAGTTTATTTCTCCCCATCGCAACATGTGGTTGCCACGAGCCGCTGTTAGAGAATAGCAGACCCAGGTAGGGAAAAGTGCAAATGCTTTTTAGAATGTTTGGGCCTATCACAATCTTTGGGATTTTATAATTTTTTGGACCACAAGTCATTATGAAGGATTTGTTAAAGTTAGTGCACAGCCCTAAATCGGACATGTAATTAACGAATCCCGATATTAAGATACGCAGAGCATTCGGAGTGCGGCCCATAAGGACCGCATCATCCGCATAGAGTAACGCCGGGATAGGTTTCTTATTGATGATTGGGACGTCCTTAGTCAAATTACATAGGGAATGAGTTAATTCATTGATGTATAGAATACACAGCCCTGTCTCACCCCCTTGCCGATTAAAATCTCATTCGAAACCTCCCCTTCATTGTTTAATCGAACTCGAGCTTTTAGGTTGCGGTGGAGATTGGCCAAAAAATGGACTAAAGGTTCATCTAAACCATAATTTAAAAGAATGGACCACAAACGGGAACGATTAACGAAGTCGAACGCTGAACTTAGGTCCATAAAGGCAAAATACAGAGGAGATCGTTTGGCTCTCGTGTATTTGGCCATTATGAGGTTAAGATTTAAGCATTGTTCCACCGTGCCAAGCTTGCTCCGAAAGCCAAGCTGGCAACAATGGATAATGGAGTTTTCATCTGCCCAAGTACTTATTTTATCAAATAGGACCCTGCCAAGGACCTTCAAGGTGTTGTCGATCAGAGAAATTGGTCGGTAACACCCTGGGTCCAACCTATTTCCCTTTTTGAAGATGGGTACAATAGTACTGCAAGACCATGTAGGAGGGATTGATTCCTTTTTCAGGTTATTAAAAAGGTTACAGAGTAAGGGGGCCCAAAACCATGTGTTTGATTTTATATGGTCGATGGACAACCCATCCGGACCAGGGGCCTTATTGCCAGCACTATTCGCAATGGCTTCCTCCACCTCCTCTAATGTTATGACTATGGTATCATCTGGGAAATTATCCTCAGTTGAATTCTCAGCTGCAGCATAAAGCTTTGAGAAATGGCTGACCCATGAGTCACCTGTGATGTTACAATTTATCGGGGTGATATTAC
The DNA here is from genome assembly GCF_964204655.1 of Triturus cristatus. Taxonomy (NCBI): domain Eukaryota; kingdom Metazoa; phylum Chordata; class Amphibia; order Caudata; family Salamandridae; genus Triturus; species Triturus cristatus. The sequence goes on from NC_140585.1 coordinate 1,315,634,632, forward strand.
TTCCCAGGGCTCTCAAGCTTTTTACTTCTTTCCAGAAACCTGTAGTATCTTTTAGGGCAATTGTTTTAGTGAGATTATCCCAATGGTTTATTAAGAGCTCTTCAGTTCTGATTTTTAAAACCTGTTTATATTTAAAACGTAATGAACTGACAAGGGATACATCTCGGGGTTTAGCTTCCAAAGCTTTCCTGAGTTCTCTATTGGCCCTCGAACAATTGGTATCAAACCATCTTTGGTTATTTGTATTGTGTTCTATTACTGGTCTGGAAATTGCCCTTTTTATAACCGTACATAAATCACAGAAGGATCTGGTAATGTCAGGGCCACCAAATGTTAGGCAGTTGGAAATCAACAGGGGATTATTCTTAATCGCATTAGTTAGAATCTCTCGATTATCAATCCCTCTCCAGACGATCCTAAGTCTGTCTGTAGACACAGTAATATTTTGAGCTCCAACCTCATAAGGGCCTACTGGTTTTTTAATAGACTTGAAATGAATTACTAGCGGCAGATGGTCACTATATGGGCTGCTGACAACCTCGGACTTAAGTAACACTTCGCTAAGGAGGGAAGAAGTAAACATATAGTCGATCGTGGTTGAACAACCGCGGCCAATATACGTGGGGGCCGGTACCTTTCCCTCGTCAATTCCAGAGTGACCCATAACATCATCGAGGTCTCTACTATGTAAAAGATCCAATAGTTCAGAGCCTCGTCTACAAGGCGGAGATGTAAAATAGATGTGAGCATTAAAATCCCCGCCAACACAAATACCATCGAATAGACCATATTTTTCACCATCCGCAACTTCGTCGATAAACTTAAACAATTCTACAAAGTTGGGGTTAGGATGGTTAACAAAATCATTATTATAAAAATGTATAAAACAAATCTTTAACCTTGCAACATATTTTACGGCTATCAAGTTTTTACTAACCACGTGTAAGGATTCAATTTTCATGTCCTTAGATATTTTTGCCCAGATAGATAGACCACCACTTGGTCGTCCTAAAGCAGGAGATGGTACAATAAGATTGTGGCAGAAAAAACCCTCCAATAGTTGAGTACATGTACACCATGTTTCTTGTAGCATTACCACATCAAAGTTACTTATCCCGGTAACCCATTCTTTAGTCTTCATCTTACCTGGAAGTCCTGCAATATTCCAACTAATGACACTTAAAGTGTCAGTTGATGGGGTAATAGTGGGAAGAATAGGGGCACAGGGAGGGTCTGAACAAACTTCATGTGGAAGGACTAATCTCGCTGGGCAGGGTTTGTGGATACATGTGGGATTGGCCGTATCCAGGGGCACTGTACTAATAGCCTTATCCAATATAATGGAAGGTGCTGATGGTTGTCAGTCTAGACTTCCCAAGTCCGAAAGGGCGGAAAATCTGTTAAATATAGGAATAGAATTAGAAACCGTCTGAATTGGTCTGTGAGGGGGCCTGTAGAAATAACCTAGTGGGTGAAGACTTATTGCGGTAAATGTACTGGCATGGTTGTTGTGTGTGTTCATAAAAAATCTTACAAAATTCGGATGTCTAAAATTAATTACTATGCAGTCCCCGCTAATGTTTTTCTGTTGTGGCCCCACCCAACTTACCCTACGGGTTAATATAATCTCATTTGAAATGTTCCATCTTGCCCCTTTATGTTTTGTCAGCCAATTGATACATTTATTGTGTAATTCTACCCATGACTCACTTTGGCCTTCTTTTAAAACAGGTACACCTGGAAGCACTAAAACATATGGGCAGGATTCTGAGGGTAAGTTGAGTGACGGCCCTAAATCATTGGTGGGTCTGTTTCTTGCTGATGTGCCTCCACCAGTGCTTATGCCATCCGAAATAATACCTATCCTGTCTATTGAGGAGGATAGCGGGGTCCTAGCATCCGAAATTGAACTACCAGTCCTTACTGTTCCTTCTGCACCGGAGGGGACATGATCTAGGCCCTTAGGCAATGTGGGTAGAACATTGCCTGGAGTGCTATTAGATGGGACAGTTTTGACAGCTTTATCTACAGTTGGGCCTTGCATGTTTCCACGGCCAGAATCAATAGCAGCAGTCAGGCCCCCCTCCCTCAAACCATTCCATAAGGATTCCAATTTACTCATGATTTTCTCGCCTCGGGCAACCTCTAGGCTAATAGTGCCTTTCCTTTTAATTTCATCCTTTTTAACAAGGTTTTCGATTTTGTCCAATCTCTTAAAAACAGTATTAAATTGTTTAACTATTTGAATTTCAACTTGTTTAAAAATAGTATCGACAATAGTTTCTATCAAGTTGCCATTAAATTTAAATAGAGTATTTTGATCAGTAGACTCAGTCTGGGTACAGACTGTGTTGTCACTACTCTCCTTAAATGACGTAGAGACCCCACAAATGCTTTTATCCATAATTGGAGACTCTTGTCTTCGTGTGAGAGTGGTAGATCTCTCAGATCCTTCATCCGATGGTAATGGGGAGAGTAGTAAGTCCTCAATGGCACTTGGTATAACTAATTCACAATCTTTGGCTTTGTCTTTATTCCACATGCTCTGTGGCGTAGGTTGATTTCTACACCGGCCTGATTGTTTCCTTTTGTTTATTATACATTTCACTGGGCCTCTCTTACGTTTCTCCCTTATAAGTTTGTTGGAGCATGGCGTTTTATCTACTTCTGGCTCCACTAAACAGTCGGTTACAGCAGTAATCGGTAAACTAGATGTGACAACAGTCGAAGTTAGAGTGTCCGCATGAATAGTTGGTTTAATAACCGTTACTGTAGGGGAGAGGGGGAGGCCCAGGTTAGATAAAGCCTTTGGAGATTGCGAACATAGCAAAGTAGTAGTGGTGGTGGGGAGACCAAAAGACATTCTACGTTCAGTATCAGCAATCTCATTGGTGACCATGGTGAGGGCATTGGCCAACAATGAGTCTATCGACGTAGACGGCTCGATAGGGGCAACGGTACCAACACATATAGTTTTCGTTGTACGTTTCCCCATATTCCAGCGGTTACCTGTTTAACCTGTAGATGCAAGGGGGGTGGCCCAGCCCAGCCTCCTCCGGCCCCGGACGGCCACAGATGGTCCCGCCCTTGTCCCGGGCATAGCCCGGCGCCGCCCGCGCGCGTCCCGCGACGCGGAGGAAGGCGCGTGTTTTTAAAGCGCCTCCGGGCGCGTTGGCGGCGTCAGCGGCCGCAGGGGTGCTTGGGGGCTGTAGTCTCCCCCCGCTCTCGACCGCAAAGTATGGTGATGGCGGCGGCGGGGGAGACGAACAGCAAGGAGTGCCCAAAACAGCAGCGGCAGCAGCGCTGGCGTGGAGATGGCGTGAGCGGTTCCCTCAGCAGCGGCAGGTAACAGAGTCTGTCAATTCCCCCGCTCCTCCGTGGAAGGCGCGTGTTTTTAAAGCGCCTCCGGGCACGTTGGCGGCGTCAGCGGCCGCAGGGGTGCTTGGGGGCTGTAGTCTCCCCCCGCTCTCGACCGCAAAGTATGGTGATGGCGGCGGCGGGGGAGACGAACAGCAAGGAGTGCCCAAAACAGCAGCGGCAGCAGCGCTGGCGTGGAGATGGCGTGAGCGGTTCCCTCAGCAGCGGCAGGTAACAGAGTCTGTCAATTCCTCAATTCCATGAAGGATGCAGGAGTTTTCGTCGGAGGTAGCAATTCACCCTCTCTGGTTATTACATTTTTATCCTTGTCGAACCACCTTTTTATTTTACCAAACAAGAATTTTTTCTTCCTTTCCTCCGGTTGGTAATACATTTTAATGTTTACCAATATTCTCTAGTCTCTTCCGTACACTTGCGGATCTTTTGTCCAATAACAGCGCGACTCACACCAACGCACCAATCCTGGAGCGTCTACATCACTCAGTACTCCTTCCAATCCCTGCGCGGCTCACACCAACGCACCAATCCTAGCGCAAGCACTTTTTTTAATTCACTACCCAATCAGAGCGCGGTCTGTATGACGTCAGCAGTCGCTGCAGTCGCTTCTGCTCCTGTCTCCTGTCACTCGTCTACCCCTCCTTTACAAAGTCTCCTCAGTAGACTTTGTTTCAAATTCTACAAAATCTATTAGTTACAACATATAAACATCTCCATTGTCTGTTTCGCTAACCACAGAATAGTAAAGAAAATTCACCCAAGAATCCCGCTTTTCTCTAGAACAGCGCTTACCTCTGCTCCAATACGGAATTATTACTTTCGTTGACACAGTAGCACATCCCTCTACTCTGCCCTTCTAACATGCATCCATTAACTGTTTCCTCTAGGACTGCTCCAAAAAGTCTTACAATCAATTAAATGCTCATTCATTCATGCATTTTCACACCAGAAAATGTAGCACAACCACACAGAATCCTGCCTTTCTCGAGAACAGCAAACAGTCTGTCCCACTACAGAATGATAACACACGTTAACCAAGCAGCGCTTACCTCTGCCCAGTCCTTCAGACAAGCTCAGAGAATATCTATTACTCCTCCCGCGATAAGCTTTAACGGCAAACCTTACGGATCCCTGGGACTTAAGACCAGAGTTTCACAGATAACCTTCACTACCATACGCACTCCTTTTATACCGAAAATATGTCCCTAATAGTAACACACAACGATGTCACTGATTCCGAACCCAGACAATGTGACGCGCAACTACAATTGTCACACGTTTTTCCTGCATACATACAGGTAATTCCAACAATCCCGTTTTCCCGAGAGCAGCACACACTTCCCTCTGCCCTACTACGGAACTGTCACCAGCTCCCAAGTTCCAGAAGCACTACATAAAACTCAATACGACGACCTCAACATATAGTATTAGTACATATACCAACATCAATCAATAATCAATTAATCAAAAAGCCAATGTACAAGCAATCTAATCTGATCAAGACAATAATCAAACCATCCTCTGCTACCAGGAAACTGCTGCAGATCGGCGCATATAAAACCTCCCTGCTTCCACGGACAGAGTAAATCCACAGTCACACGCACATTCATACATCATACGCTAGGTCCCATCACACTAAATTCACGCTATTACTCTATCCACACTGAATATAGGAGGGAAAACCTAGACCAATCTGCATCTACAACGAGGTCAATGCGACCTGAATGAAATTGCCTTGAGTCATGATTTTAAACATAGGAAATACATTTGAAAAACTCAATAAATGACAAAGAATAAACACCCGACACTGATATTCAAACAATGTTTGTTTATCTAAATTAATTCAAATGAAAGTCAATCATTAGTAAAATCATCATTCTCATAGTTACCTATTCTAGCTAAAAGGGTCAGGACAGGTCTCTTGCTAAAGTCTCTCGAGCTGCCACCCTCAGCATGGGTAACGTCCAAACGCGATGACCACCAGGAAAGAATAAATGGACGAACGAACAACCCTCTCTAGTCTAACATATTTATAGTAAATGTTACAAACATAAGTTACTATCAAATGTTAGATATCCGTTGAGCCACTGAGCAGAGCGAGCAGGAAAGGAAGTCTCTCGGTTACATTTAGAAAACCTCCGCTCAGGAAAAATCACAAAAATAAAAAGACGGAAGAAGGAAACCTGAGTTTGCAAATGTTACTTTCGTAAATGTTCTTCCTTGATAACTTAGCAGAGTCACCGCAGTCCAGACAATGTTCATTGTACTTTTATCCTTGTCCAAGGCCAGCTGGAATCACGCCCGGAGCTGCCATCCTCACGGAAGATTTTCTAACCAGGCAAAAGCTACGGTCAGGTGACTCTCGACCATATTCAGCAAGGCCTCCCATCAAAATTCACTCACTCGAGCGCAGGCTGTAAAAGGCAGCCATCTTGGTTTAGGCCAAAACGGACCATCTTAATTAAAAGAAACACAAAACAACGTTACCACAGCATAACGATTAAACAGTGTTAATTCCCACTAATACCCTTATGTGTATGTAATTATCTAGCCTTCTGCAACACAATAAAGCATTAGTACACATTATTTTAAAAGCGTTTTTGTGCTTTAAATAAATAGCACTTTGCGACATTCATTTAATAAAACCCGCTCAGTATTATTAAGCAACATATATGCATTCCCACGTGTAGTTTTCTCTCATTAGTAGTGTTGGTTAATCCGACTTCAACAAAACAAACTATTAATTAGTGTTTTAAAATTAATCATTTTAATCAAATCATACAGACAAAACTGGAGCTTAAAACACGATAAATTTTCAACAGAAAACTCTGCTCCAGCAATCCCCCCTTTGGTGATATCTTATCACCACAAAAACCACAAAAAACTAACCCAAAAAACAAATTTAAGTCCCAATTTTAGGAGAAATCGGAAATGTCTTTTTCAACACAACATTAAACACCAGACTCCCTCACATCATCCCTCTTTGTCTCCAAGTAAACACTCTCCCTCATCTCTTCTAATTCTATTTCTTGTGGGTCTCTCCTTGACCTTTTTAGTTTCTTTTCAGCATTTCTTCTAACTATTCTCTTTTTCCCTCCCCTGTTTTTACAACACAAACACCCCAATCTTAGCAACAATAAAGCAGCAATTACACATGTCAAAGGAAACAGTATCTTACCAATAAAGGTATTACCTATCTTAGCAATAAAACTCTTAACAGCAACTATCTTATTAGCTATTTTGGTCCAGATACTTTCAGCTTCCAGTGGTACTAATTCTTCATGCAAATCAGTAATATTTTTGATATAGACCTTCAGGTCTTTGCTTTCGTCAGGAATGTAAGTGCAACAATGTTGAACTTTCAGCATTCCGCAAACTCCACCCTCCTTGGCCAATAAAATATCAAGGGAAAGTCCATTTTGCATAGACATGGCACGTACGGCAATCATCTCCGTATTCACCAAAAGAAACCCTCCAGCGGTACTTGTCGATAAGCGATCCACCACTATTGACAGCTTCCGAATCCCATATGCATTTAAAGAAATTCCCACTGCTGGAATTAAAGCTCCAAATATATCACCAACTATTTCTGACCAAATTTCTCTCTTAAAACGTGTTAGTAAATTAATGTGTTCTACATCTTCCATTCTATCTATATGAAAAATCTTTGGAAAGACCAGGCCCACATAACACGTGCCATACCAATGGTCAGGCAACTTGTAATAAGCCTTGTTCCCACAAACAAAATACACTCCTGGGAAAACTGGATCTTCTCCACCTTTAAAACCCCAACCTGTTGCAATGAAGTATGTATCATGACACTCACTAGTCCCAACAAAATATGTATCATATTGGGATTTCTTTCTAGTAATACATAGTTTACCCTTCTGTGGTGCATCTAAAGCTAAAGTTGGACTAGCCCCATTCTTCAATTTTTTTCCCATCTCAATGTCCCAAATTGTCTCACTCACTTTATATTTCCCTGCCTTTTCATGCATGCTCATTCTCTTTTCCTCTACCATGTTTAGGAAAGCCTTCTCCTCTTCTTTCAAACTGCAAGTTAAATTGTTCTTAAAAATGTAATCTAATGTTAATTCTTTTTTCTCAATAAAAATCTCACCAAAAATGTTAGCTTCTTTAGCTGTATTCAGCTTTTTGTTCATAAGCAATTGCCCAAAAATACTATCTTTGTTAGACATCTCATAATCTATTTTCCCTAACAAATAAAAAACACTACTTAACACACTACATGAAATTCCATACGTAGCTGGTAAATGGTGATAAGTAACACCCTCTGAAACGGATGCAGGTAATTGCATACATACGTAGCAATCCCTAACTTCCATTGTCTTTACGTATTCGTACAACAGCTTTGAAAAAACATTGCTAGAAAAATCATTAATTGACCTATCTCTATGTATGTAAATGTTTCTAATTCTAGTTGGAACTACTTTTTGCGAACTCTTCTCTACATTAGTCACATTCTCAGTGTGTATTCCAAATGTACCTATTGTAACTCTAAAAGTAACTAATAAAGCTAATACACCCCATAATAGCATCAATAATCCAGTACAGCAGCAGCACATCCTACACCATCTTTTCAAGAAGGCACATCTACTTTTATTATTTTCTGTGTTAGCCATTTTACTACTTTGGCAGTGTCTTTTGACTTAGCCTCTCCTACTCCACCACTGAAACACTAGAGCACTATATTATTTCAAACAGCTAATTTCAGATCTTCTTCTTTTCACTTTTCCAAGTGACTTCTTTAGTTCACTCAATTTGGATTTTCATCACTTTTCACTTCTTCTTCAGCAACATCAAATTGTATCAGATCATCAACAACATCCTGTGCATCTGACTCTTCTCCAATGTCAGTCAATATTACTTTCAGGATTCCAACAGTTTTCTCCTCAACCACTTTACGTATGGCCCCCTCTGGATTTCCTTGACTTTCTGCCTCTTCACCTTCAGACAGCGCCACGTACGTCCATTCCGGTGACCTAACTTCTGGTTAGGTTTTCTGATTCTTTTTATTTCCTCTGGTTCTTTTGTAACCTTTTGTTTTTCACCTTTTGCTTTATTCTGACTCGACACTTCGTTCACTTGTTTAGCTTTTGACAGAACTGTTCGTGTCAGTCTGTACCTCAGCCTCTTTATCCTGTTGTTAGGCCAAAGATCTCCTTTTACAACTCTCTTTGGTCTCACTTCTTTATTATGTCTTTCTCCAATCCAAGTTCTCTTTCTCAGAACTGGACCCTCTTATTTCTCATTCTCACTCTCATCTCATTCTGTCGCAATTGCCTCTTGTTCTTCAACAGTTTTCTTTTGCTCCACAGTCTTTACCACCACTCATTGAGATTTCCCTATTTCTGTCCCTCCTCGGGTCTCCGACACGCAATCTTCTTGCTGTCTACTTGTCCCTTCACCTAACTTATCAGGAATGTTCCCTACACCTCCTCGGGGGTCTTCCGCAATCTGTCCCTCTCTAACTTCTTCTGACCCTGCTTCTTCAGGTGTAATCTCAAGTGCATTCTCAACTTCTTCATCTTATTCAGGTGTAGTCACTGTGGAATTGCTCTTTTCTCTTCTTACTTCTCCACTGCTTGTTGGAACTTCAGGCACTCTTACAGAATCCGATCTTTCCCCTGAAACTCTCAATGTTTCTCCTGAAGCCTCTCCTGGAAAGAAAGAATCACCTGACTCTCTTTCTCCTTCAGCTCTTTCAGGATTCTTCCTTTTTCTCACAGGCTCAGTTTCTTCGTCATCACTCGAATCTGACTCTTCAAAATACTCCTTACCAGTCCCATCTTTTGGATTTGGAACTCTCAGAGTATGACTTGCATGCACCCAGTTTTTCACACCGGCACACTTTACTGCAGTTGTCGTAGTCAGAATGACTTGTCTTGGCCTTCCCCACCTTGGAACCAAGCAATTTCTTCTTCTGTGCACCTTAATCCTCACCCAGTCCCCTGGACTCAGATCATGGGCTTGCTTCTTCTCAAGTGTGGTAGCGTCTCCTCCAACCTGGTGAAACACAGAATGAACTGCGTCAGCCAGGCCTTTACAGTAATCCAAAATCATGTCATCAGTTATTGTCATCAACTTGTTGACAGGCACGAAAGCATGTCTCATCGCACGTCTCATTAAGATTTCGTGCGGACTCAAACCTGTGGTTCTATCTGGAGTAGACCTAATTGTCATCAACACTAGAGGCAAGAAATCAGGCCATTTCATTCCAGTGGCTAAACACATCTTACCAATTCTATTTTTTATTGTGCCATTCATCTGCTCCACGACTCCAGAAGCCTCTGGTCTGTATGCACAATGTAGCTTCTGCTGTATGCTCATTGCTTCACAAATCAAACCCATGAGCTCATTATAGAAGTGTCCACCTCTATCAGACTCAATTGTCACTGGGAACCCGTACCTAGGAATCAACTCTCTTAACAGTAACTTTGCAACTGTTTTTCCATCATTTCTCCTAGTCGGATAAGCTTCCACCCATCTTGAGAACAAACAGACTACCACTAAAACATACCTCAATTTGTTCACTTGGGGCATTTCAATGAAATCTATTTGCATTCTGGTAAAAGGACCTCCTTCTCTGTCTATTGTTCCTAGACTCACCACTGTCTTTTTCCCAGTATTGAACTGTTGACAAATCAAACATCTCTGACAGATGCTCTCTGCAATCAGCCTGAACTTTGCATTGTACCAAGTCTGTTTAAAAGACCTGATCATCGCATCCCTTCCCAAATGTCCGTGGCCATGATACATTCTTGCCATTGTCGACAGCATAGAGTTTGGCATGACTGGTCTACCATCTCTATAGATCCAGACATGATCAGTCTCTCTTGGGGCACAACCTGCCTTGATCCAATCTCTCATTTCTTCATCTCCTGCCTCATCCTGCAACTGTTTCACTTCATCCCACGTTTCTAGGACATTAGTAAACATCACAGAACAAAAAGACATTTCCCTTTCTCGTGCCCTATTGATCCATTCATTGGTTTTCGCACAATACTGTGCTATGTCATTGGCAAATCTATTACCAAGTGTAACAAAATCATCTCCTTGTCCATGAGCAGCACACTTCACAACTGCTAGTTCTTTAGGCAGCTGTATCGCCTCAAGCAACTTCCCAATCACTTCAGCATTCTTTATTGGAGTCCCACTCGACGTCAAGAAACCTCTCTGCAGCCAAAGCTGACCAAAGTCATGAACGACTCCAAATCCGTACTGACTATCAGTCATCACAGTCACTCTCAAATTTTTCCCAATTTTACAAGCTTTTGTCAATGCCACCAATTCAGCCACTTGAGCAGATCTCACTCCTTTCAAAGGCGAAGCTTCCATAACTTCTGAAACCTTGCACACTGCATATGCTGCACTCAGCACACCATCATCTGTCCTCAAACATGATCCATCCACAAACAATACATGATCACTCTCAGGCAATGGTAAATCTCTTATATCTGGTCTTGGTTTTGTGCAGTAGTCAAGCACATCCAAACAATCATGATCAACATCATCTCCAACATTCACATTTTCAGCATCAGGTAACAACGTTGCTGGATTCACATTCACGCATCTCTCAAGAGTCAAATTTGATGCTCCCAAGATCATTTTCTCATATTTAGTCAGCCGACTATGTGACATGTACTGAGTCCTGCTTCTTGTCAAAAGAATAGCCACATCATGAGGTACGAATACCCTTACAGGATATCCCATTATTATACCCTCACTTTGTTCCAAGCTTCTGCATGTAGCAGCCACTGCTTTCAGACAACCTGGCAAACCCACAGCTACGGGGTCAAGTGACGATGAGAAGTACGCAATCGGCCTTCTCAGTTGTCCATGCTTCTGAATCAACACTGAAAGTGCACAACCATTTCTCCCACTGCAGTACAACTCAAACTCTTTCTCATAGTCTGGCATTCCCAAAGCAGGGGCTTCACACATTCTGCTCTTCAACTCTTCAAATGCTGCCATTTGTTCTCCATCCAGTTCCAATGGGTCTCTCACTTCACTTTTTGTCAGCTTAATCAGTGGCTTTGCTATCAGGGAGAAATTACTTATCCACTGACGACAATAACCCACCATCCCCAGAAACATCCTCACTTCTCTCTGGGTCATTGGGGCTCTCATTCCTCTGATAATTTTGATCCTGTCATCGGTCACCTTTCTCAGACCCTTTTCAATATTGTGTCCAAGATAATGCACCTCTTTCTTGCAAAATTGCAATTTGGCTAGAGATACCTTTAACCCTCCATCTGCCAGATGATTCAGTAAAGCTATGGTATCTACTTCACAAGCTTCACGTGTCTTCGATGCCACAAGTAAGTCATCGATATACTGCACTAGTACTGAGCTTTCAGGCATGATCAAACTCTCCAATGATTTTTTCAATAACTTATTGAATATCGAAGGACTCTCTGTATACCCCTGTGGGATACGACACCATGCTAAAATACGCTGGCCAAACCGAAATGCAAAAATCGGCTGACTGTCATGATGCAATGGAATTGAAAAGAAAGCATGACACAAATCAATTACCGTGTACCACTCAGCATCATGAGGAATCTGATACAAAATCACTGAAGGATTTGGCACAATGGGACAACATGCCACCACAATTTTGTTAACCTTTCTCAAATCTTGCACAATCCTGAACTTCCCATTAGGTTTCTTCAGCCCCATTATCGGTGAATTACACGGGCTACTCAGTATTTCTCTCAAAACACCCTGTTGAATCATTTTGTCAATTATAGGAGTTATTCCCTCAATTATCTCCGGTGTCAATCTGTATTGTGGGATATTAGGATAAACAATCCCCTCTTTCACTGAAATCTTCACTGGATCTACATTGTTCATTAATCCCACATCTTCACCAGTAAAATCCCAAACTGCCGTTTTCACTGTGTGTCTCAACTCCTGAGGCAAAACATCTGGGTTAAACACTGCATATGTACCAACAATCTCAATCTCTCTATTATCTAGAGTCTTCCGGTACAAAACATCCTCATCTGGTGTCTCAAAAGCTATTCCACCCGGAGTACAGAAAATTGTACAATTCATCTTGCACTATAAGTCCCTACCTAGCAAGTTCACTGGACTAGTGTCACAGACAACAAATCTGTGCATGTCTGAAAATTTCCCTATTCTTACCCTTACTGGTTCGGTAAGACGAGTCTTAATCTGTGTATTGGCTACACCAACTACTTGCATTGCTTCGTCCGAGAGAGGAAAATTTCTAATATCTGCTGACCTGACAGTTGATCTCATCGCTCCTGTGTCTACCAAAAAAGTAACACTCTCCCCATTTATTTTCCCATCCACAAATGGTCCTGCCTGGTCTATTTCTGGAGTTGCACCAAGTATGCACTCTTCCTCCTCTCTTCGGCACCGTTAATAGTCCCCTTCAGACTCACTCCCCTCATTCTTCAACCAGTACTGTTGTACCAGATTAGAACGTCTTGGTTTGTTTACCTGCTCATCATTGTAGAATCCCGAATCCTTATTGTACTTTTGGGACCCTCTATTCTGCGGCAAGGGCGGTTTTGGCTCTTGGCTCTGCTGTCTCACAACCTTCTGTTGTTGCTGCTGTTGATTACACCCCTCGTTCTGCACCTGTTGATTTAAGGTTTTATTTTCATTACTCACTAATGGTGGATTGGTACACTCGGATCTCCAATGCCCCAATTGTCCACAGTTGTGACAAGGGAATTTCTTTTTTGCCTCCTCAATATTCCCCTTTCCTTTTCCCGCATATCTGGGCCTATTACCTGGATTATTTGCCTGTTCCACCAACTGTGCTTCTTGTCTTTCAGCAACTTTCACCTGTGCCCACATCGCCTTTTCTTTCAGCTTTCTCTGTTTTGCTTCAATCTCATCACTGAAGTACTTTGCATGTCTCAAGATTTCATCAATCTTTTTACTCTGCCAATCCACTGTATGCTCACGTATTCTCTCGCTTATTTCAGGTCTCAAACCATATACAAATCTGTATACAAAATGACTCAAATCCTTATCACCCAGGTGTTCATCTCCACTAAACTGTTTGAAAGCCAGTATCAGCCTTTCGTAAAAAGCATGAACTTATTCTTTTGCTTCCTGATGTGTTCGATCTATCTTAACCCAGTCTGTCTCTTTCGGGGGTACTTTATTTTTCAGGAACACAATTAGCTGATCATATTTTCTCATCACCTCTGGGTCTGGTGCTCCTGTTTTCGGATCTCTTGGATACTCCTTGGCAGGCCAATCTACTACTATTTTACACTCAGCCCACAAGTCTGCTGGAACAATTATATCAAACAGACTATTCAAGTCAATCCACAGCACTTTTGACAATTTCACAAACCTATCTACCTGCCTATACCACTCGACGGGCTTTTCTCTCAATCGAGGGAAATCATTCGTAAATGATAGAATATCCTGTCTAGTCCATGGGACATGTACATATCCACCTCCAGGAATCTCTCTCATAGGATAAGCATCTACTGTTTTCTCTTTTTCTCTGACAGGAAAAGCTGAATAAGTCCTGTCCACTGAATCTTCCCTTTTCTTGTACCATCTATCCTTCCACTTTTCTACATCACCCCATTTTCTCAACAATGCAATCATTTCCTTAATCTGTCCTGTTCTGCCAGCACCATTTAAATTCTCTATATCTTTGTCGGTAAAATCCATCCGGTAAGACTTCTGCAAAGTTTTCACCTTATCTATATCAACTCCTTGTTCACTTGCGATTGCTCTTAACCTGTCATGTGTATTCTTAGCCCTCCAGGTAATGCTTTTACACATAAATAATAACTCTCCATCATGATGGTTTTTGAGTATATCTGTAGGAATTGTCCCTGCAATAAGCTCCTCTAACTCCATGCGCAACCTGGCCACATCAATTGCTTGTGAATCTTTATCCTTCTTTTGAAGAACCTTCAACCAATCATTCAAATCCTCAGCTGTTATTTCAGTAGACCTTTTCACTGCACCCACTTGTTCTGTCACCCTCTGTGGTTCCAGAATTGTTCCTCCCAAACAACCAGTATTCAATCCTGAATTAGGCTGTACATCTAATCCTCCACTACATGCATCATGTCTCGACTGTCTCAAATTATTTCCTCCTGTTCCCGTTCCTTATTCCTCCAAAGAGCAAGTACCAACCAAACCATTCCCAACATAAGGAACTGTCAAGCTATTTTCACCCATTCTTTGTTTATCAAAAATAGGCACAACCGGACCAATCGTTACAGGTACCGTAACTGCTTCAAGATTTTTCGTCAGCTCTCGTATTTTCTCAGTCAGCTCAGATGTTGTTCTAGCTAATTCTCTTGTTTTCTCGTCACTGACTCTATTCTCTCTCTCTCGCTCCCTTTCCATAAAAGAGCTACCACTTTTCAAATCAGGTGTCACAACCTCAGTTTTAATAATCCGCAGAGTATCCCTTACAGGAGTAGCAGCTGACATACTCTCTTCTCGTTCTGGTCTATACGGAGGTGGTCTCTTGTAAATCATGTCATCCAAGACCTCATCCTCATAATCATTAGCTCCATACCTTCTCACTTCTGCATCAGACACCCTTTCTGTAGCCCTCCTTTCTTCCTTCTCTTCAACTGTCCTCATAGGATATAATCCCTCTGACATACTAGCATCTCGCCATCTCCTCATTCGATCATGATGAGTTTCACGATCATATTTTCTCCCAAAAAAGTACCTATAATTATTTCCACTCCTCTGCTTTTCTCGCTCGTGCACCTCATCTTCCCATTCCACCAATGCCTCGAACTGTGTCGGCCTTGGTCTAGGCTCTAGACACATCATTTTCTCTCGTAAATTTCTCAACACAGCCATATTAAATGAACCACATTCCGGGAATGCTAAGACACCATCTTCCTTAGTATACCTAGCCCAGTTCTCCAACCATATACAGGTATGATATCCATATTTCGCAACCATGAAGGATGCAATTCAATTCAATTCAAATAGACTTTATTCGGATTTCAACAAACCATCCATAAAAGCACAGAAGAAAAAAAATTTAAAATACACATTAAATACTACCATTTTGGGCCCCTAATTTTTGCATATAAGAATATAATTTATAAAAACAACAATGAAAGCACGAATATACTTTTCACTGGGCTGTGCATAGAACCATCATGCAACGATATATAAAATTATGCATAGGAAATAGCTCATAGATTCATAATGACAACACTAGTGCAATGTATTAAATTTCAACAAGACAACTTTAAAGTGCAAAGTTAAAGTCTGGGCAAAATTAATCAATTTTCAACGACCTGCGTGAACGTACAATGGCTTTAAGAAAGCTACTAACTCTAAAAATTAATTCATCCGATCCCAGCATTAAAAAATGTCTATATGCAAGGTTGTGGTTAGACAAGTCATGTTTCCTACAATATGGAATTAGATAATGTTTTGTAAATTTCATATAAAAACCACAGCCGAAAATAAAATGAAGCATACTCTGGGTTCCACCGTGATCACAGGGACAATGTAGTTTTTCCGAGTTTTTGATGTAACCCAGTGGAAAGCAGATGAGATTTATGATACTCCTGTCCCTAAATCTAAATAATAGGAGTCTAGTCCATCTGCCCAGTTTTTTGCATAGATAGGGCTGGGGGGACGTCAGGAATTCAGTATGTGATTCCTGGATTAGTAGATAGCCAGTTGTAGATTGTTTCACAGAGTCTGCTCTTTCCCTTTCATTATGAAAATGCTGATAGAGTGCCCTTCTCACCAAGTTTTTATGGGAGCCGTCAATCCTGTCGGGGTATGTGAAAAGATGACCGTAGTTGACGCTCACAAGGCTCCTTTCTACCGCATTGATCCATGGGATTAGAGCGACATTATCACTTTTCAAACAATCTAAAATAATCTCACGAGTCAGAGAAGCTGCCGGATTTTGCCATATCCTTAGCCAAAATAAAACAGGTCTCACTCTAATAAAATCCTCAACATATTGCAGTTTTAATTCATTGTGACATACAAAGGTCGGTGCACTAATAACTCCCCCCAGGATCTTTCGACAGAATCTGTTCTCTTCTCTCTGTAGTTCTATACAGTTCGAAAACCCCCAAACTTCAGCACCATATGTACCAGTTGGGAGACATTGTGTACGGTAAATTTGTAATAAACTAAGAACCACATCAGCCTGGCGTGGTTGGCGTAGGGAGGTAATGGAATTAATTGATTTTGAAAGTTTATTTCTCCCCATCGCAACATGTGGTTGCCACGAGCCGCTGTTAAAGAATAGCAGACCCAGGTAGGGAAAAGTGCAAATGCTTTTTAGAATGTTTGGGCCTATCACAATCTTTGGGATTTTATAATTTTTTGGACCACAAGTCATTATGAAGGATTTGTTAAAGTTAGTGCACAGCCCTAAATCGGACATGTAATTAACGAATCCCGATATTAAGATACGCAGAGCATTCGGAGTGCGGCCCATAAGGACCGCATCATCCGCATAGAGTAACGCCGGGATAGGTTTCTTATTGATGATTGGGACGTCCTTAGTCAAATTACATAGGGAATGAGTTAATTCATTGATGTATAGAATACACAGCCCTGTCTCACCCCCTTGCCGATTAAAATCTCATTCGAAACCTCCCCTTCATTGTTTAATCGAACTCGAGCTTTTAGGTTGCGGTGGAGATTGGCCAAAAAATGGACTAAAGGTTCATCTAAACCATAATTTAAAAGAATGGACCACAAACGGGAACGATTAACGAAGTCGAACGCTGAACTTAGGTCCATAAAGGCAAAATACAGAGGAGATCGTTTGGCTCTCGTGTATTTGGCCATTATGAGGTTAAGATTTAAGCATTGTTCCACCGTGCCAAGCTTGCTCCGAAAGCCAAGCTGGCAACGATGGATAATGGAGTTTTCATCTGCCCAAGTACTTATTTTATCAAATAGGACCCTGCCAAGGACCTTCAAGGTGTTGTCGATCAGAGAAATTGGTCGGTAACACCCTGGGTCCAACCTATTTCCCTTTTTGAAGATGGGTACAATAGTACTGCAAGACCATGTAGGAGGGATTGATTCCTTTTTCAGGTTATTAAAAAGGTTACAGAGTAAGGGGGCCCAAAACCATGTGTTTGATTTTATATGGTCGATGGACAACCCATCCGGACCAGGGGCCTTATTGCCAGCACTATTCGCAATGGCTTCCTCCACCTCCTCTAATGTTATGACTATGGTATCATCTGGGAAATTATCCTCAGTTGAATTCTCAGCTGCAGCATAAAGCTTTGAGAAATGGCTGACCCATGAGTCACCTGTGATGTTACAATTTATCGGGGTGATATTACTTCCCAGGGCTCTCAAGCTTTTTACTTCTTTCCAGAAACCTGTAGTATCTTTTAGGGCAATTGTTTTAGTGAGATTATCCCAATGGTTTATTAAGAGCTCTTCAGTTCTGATTTTTAAAACCTGTTTATATTTAAAACGTAATGAACTGACAAGGGATACATCTCGGGGTTTAGCTTCCAAAGCTTTCCTGAGTTCTCTATTGGCCCTCGAACAATTGGTATCAAACCATCTTTGGTTATTTGTATTGTGTTCTATTACTGGTCTGGAAATTGCCCTTTTTATAACCGTACATAAATCACAGAAGGATCTGGTAATGTCAGGGCCACCAAATGTTAGGCAGTTGGAAATCAACAGGGGATTATTCTTAATCGCATTAGTTAGAATCTCTCGATTATCAATCCCTCTCCAGACGATCCTAAGTCTGTCTGTAGACACAGTAATATTTTGAGCTCCAACCTCATAAGGGCCTACTGGTTTTTTAATAGACTTGAAATGAATTACTAGCGGCAGATGGTCACTATATGGGCTGCTGACAACCTCGGACTTAAGTAACACTTCGCTAAGGAGGGAAGAAGTAAACATATAGTCGATCGTGGTTGAACAACCGCGGCCAATATACGTGGGGGCCGGTACCTTTCCCTCGTCAATTCCAGAGTGACCCATAACATCATCGAGGTCTCTACTATGTAAAAGATCCAATAGTTCAGAGCCTCGTCTACAAGGCGGAGATGTAAAATAGATGTGAGCATTAAAATCCCCGCCAACACAAATACCATCGAATAGACCATATTTTTCACCATCCGCAACTTCGTCGATAAACTTAAACAATTCTACAAAGTTGGGGTTAGGATGGTTAACAAAATCATTATTATAAAAATGTATAAAACAAATCTTTAACCTTGCAACATATTTTACGGCTATCAAGTTTTTACTAACCACGTGTAAGGATTCAATTTTCATGTCCTTAGATATTTTTGCCCAGATAGATAGACCACCACTTGGTCGTCCTAAAGCAGGAGATGGTACAATAAGATTGTGGCAGAAAAAACCCTCCAATAGTTGAGTACATGTACACCATGTTTCTTGTAGCATTACCACATCAAAGTTACTTATCCCGGTAACCCATTCTTTAGTCTTCATCTTACCTGGAAGTCCTGCAATATTCCAACTAATGACACTTAAAGTGTCAGTTGATGGGGTAATAGTGGGAAGAATAGGGGCACAGGGAGGGTCTGAACAAACTTCATGTGGAAGGACTAATCTCGCTGGGCAGGGTTTGTGGATACATGTGGGATTGGCCGTATCCAGGGGCACTGTACTAATAGCCTTATCCAATATAATGGAAGGTGCTGATGGTTGTCAGTCTAGACTTCCCAAGTCCGAAAGGGCGGAAAATCTGTTAAATATAGGAATAGAATTAGAAACCGTCTGAATTGGTCTGTGAGGGGGCCTGTAGAAATAACCTAGTGGGTGAAGACTTATTGCGGTAAATGTACTGGCATGGTTGTTGTGTGTGTTCATAAAAAATCTTACAAAATTCGGATGTCTAAAATTAATTACTATGCAGTCCCCGCTAATGTTTTTCTGTTGTGGCCCCACCCAACTTACCCTACGGGTTAATATAATCTCATTTGAAATGTTCCATCTTGCCCCTTTATGTTTTGTCAGCCAATTGATACATTTATTGTGTAATTCTACCCATGACTCACTTTGGCCTTCTTTTAAAACAGGTACACCTGGAAGCACTAAAACATATGGGCAGGATTCTGAGGGTAAGTTGAGTGACGGCCCTAAATCATTGGTGGGTCTGTTTCTTGCTGATGTGCCTCCACCAGTGCTTATGCCATCCGAAATAATACCTATCCTGTCTATTGAGGAGGATAGCGGGGTCCTAGCATCCGAAATTGAAGTACCAGTCCTTACTGTTCCTTCTGCACCGGAGGGGACATGATCTAGGCCCGTAGGCAATGTGGGTAGAACATTGCCTGGAGTGCTATTAGATGGGACAGTTTTGACAGCTTTATCTACAGTTGGGCCTTGCATGTTTCCACGGCCAGAATCAATAGCAGCAGTCAGGCCCCCCTCCCTCAAACCATTCCATAAGGATTCCAATTTACTCATGATTTTCTCGCCTCGGGCAACCTCTAGGCTAATAGTGCCTTTCCTTTTAATTTCATCCTTTTTAACAAGGTTTTCGATTTTGTCCAATCTCTTAAAAACAGTATTAAATTGTTTAACTATTTGAATTTCAACTTGTTTAAAAATAGTATCGACAATAGTTTCTATCAAGTTGCCATTAAATTTAAATAGAGTATTTTGATCAGTAGACTCAGTCTGGGTACAGACTGTGTTGTCACTACTCTCCTTAAATGACGTAGAGACCCCACAAATGCTTTTATCCATAATTGGAGACTCTTGTCTTCGTGTGAGAGTGGTAGATCTCTCAGATCCTTCATCCGATGGTAATGGGGAGAGTAGTAAGTCCTCAATGGCACTTGGTATAACTAATTCACAATCTTTGGCTTTGTCTTTATTCCACATGCTCTGTGGCGTAGGTTGATTTCTACACCGGCCTGATTGTTTCCTTTTGTTTATTATACATTTCACTGGGCCTCTCTTACGTTTCTCCCTTATAAGTTTGTTGGAGCATGGCGTTTTATCTACTTCTGGCTCCACTAAACAGTCGGTTACAGCAGTAATCGGTAAACTAGATGTGACAACAGTCGAAGTTAGAGTGTCCGCATGAATAGTTGGTTTAATAACCGTTACTGTAGGGGAGAGGGGGAGGTCCAGGTTAGATAAAGCCTTTGGAGATTGCGAACATAGCAAAGTAGTAGTGGTGGTGGGGAGACCAAAAGACATTCTACGTTCAGTATCAGCAATCTCATTGGTGACCATGGTGAGGGCATTGGCCAACAATGAGTCTATCGACGTAGACGGCTCGATAGGGGCAACGGTACCAACACATATAGTTTTCGTTGTACGTTTCCCCATATTCCAGCGGTTACCTGTTTAACCTGTAGATGCAAGGGGGGTGGCCCAGCCCAGCCTCCTCCGGCCCCGGACGCCCACAGATGGTCCCGCCCTTGTCCCGGGCATAGCCCGGCGCCGCCCGCGCGCGTCCCGCGACGCGGAGGAAGGCGCGTGTTTTTAAAGCGCCTCCGGGCGCGTTGGCGGCGTCAGCGGCCGCAGGGGTGCTTGGGGGCTGTAGTCTCCCCCCGCTCTCGACCGCAAAGTATGGTGATGGCGGCGGCGGGGGAGACGAACAGCAAGGAGTGCCCAAAACAGCAGCGGCAGCAGCGCTGGCGTGGAGATGGCGTGAGCGGTTCCCTCAGCAGCGGCAGGTAACAGAGTCTGTCAATTCCCCCGCTCCTCCGTGGAAGGCGCGTGTTTTTAAAGCGCCTCCGGGCACGTTGGCGGCGTCAGCGGCCGCAGGGGTGCTTGGGGGCTGTAGTCTCCCCCCGCTCTCGACCGCAAAGTATGGTGATGGCGGCGGCGGGGGAGACGAACAGCAAGGAGTGCCCAAAACAGCAGCGGCAGCAGCGCTGGCGTGGAGATGGCGTGAGCGGTTCCCTCAGCAGCGGCAGGTAACAGAGTCTGTCAATTCCTCAATTCCATGAAGGATGCAGGAGTTTTCGTCGGAGGTAGCAATTCACCCTCTCTGGTTATTACATTTTTATCCTTGTCGAACCACCTTTTTATTTTACCAAACAAGAATTTTTTCTTCCTTTCCTCCGGTTGGTAATACATTTTAATGTTTACCAATATTCTCTAGTCTCTTCCGTACACTTGCGGATCTTTTGTCCAATAACAGCGCGACTCACACCAACGCACCAATCCTGGAGCGTCTACATCACTCAGTACTCCTTCCAATCCCTGCGCGGCTCACACCAACGCACCAATCCTAGCGCAAGCACTTTTTTTAATTCACTACCCAATCAGAGCGCGGTCTGTATGACGTCAGCAGTCGCTGCAGTCGCTTCTGCTCCTGTCTCCTGTCACTCGTCTACCCCTCCTTTACAAAGTCTCCTCAGTAGACTTTGTTTCAAATTCTACAAAATCTATTAGTTACAACATATAAACATCTCCATTGTCTGTTTCGCTAACCACAGAATAGTAAAGAAAATTCACCCAAGAATCCCGCTTTTCTCTAGAACAGCGCTTACCTCTGCTCCAATACGGAATTATTACTTTCGTTGACACAGTAGCACATCCCTCTACTCTGCCCTTCTAACATGCATCCATTAACTGTTTCCTCTAGGACTGCTCCAAAAAGTCTTACAATCAATTAAATGCTCATTCATTCATGCATTTTCACACCAGAAAATGTAGCACAACCACACAGAATCCTGCCTTTCTCGAGAACAGCAAACAGTCTGTCCCACTACAGAATGATAACACACGTTAACCAAGCAGCGCTTACCTCTGCCCAGTCCTTCAGACAAGCTCAGAGAATATCTATTACTCCTCCCGCGATAAGCTTTAACGGCAAACCTTACGGATCCCTGGGACTTAAGACCAGAGTTTCACAGATAACCTTCACTACCATACGCACTCCTTTTATACCGAAAATATGTCCCTAATAGTAACACACAACGATGTCACTGATTCCGAACCCAGACAATGTGACGCGCAACTACAATTGTCACACGTTTTTCCTGCATACATACAGGTAATTCCAACAATCCCGTTTTCCCGAGAGCAGCACACACTTCCCTCTGCCCTACTACGGAACTGTCACCAGCTCCCAAGTTCCAGAAGCACTACATAAAACTCAATACGACGACCTCAACATATAGTATTAGTACATATACCAACATCAATCAATAATCAATTAATCAAAAAGCCAATGTACAAGCAATCTAATCTGATCAAGACAATAATCAAACCATCCTCTGCTACCAGGAAACTGCTGCAGATCGGCGCATATAAAACCTCCCTGCTTCCACGGACAGAGTAAATCCACAGTCACACGCACATTCATACATCATACGCTAGGGCCCATCACACTAAATTCACGCTATTACTCTATCCACACTGAATATAGGAGGGAAAACCTAGACCAATCTGCATCTACAACGAGGTCAATGCGACCTGAATGAAATTGCCTTGAGTCATGATTTTAAACATAGGAAATACATTTGAAAAACTCAATAAATGACAAAGAATAAACATCCGACACTGATATTCAAACAATGTTTGTTTATCTAAATTAATTCAAATGAAAGTCAATCATTAGTAAAATCATCATTCTCATAGTTACCTATTCTAGCTAAAAGGGTCAGGACAGGTCTCTTGCTAAAGTCTCTCGAGCTGCCACCCTCAGCATGGGTAACGTCCAAACGCGATGACCACCAGGAAAGAATAAATGGACGAACGAACAACCCTCTCTAGTCTAACATATTTATAGTAAATGTTACAAACATAAGTTACAATCAAATGTTAGATATCCGTTGAGCCACTGAGCAGAGCGAGCAGGAAAGGAAGTCTCTCGGTTACATTTAGAAAACCTCCGCTCAGGAAAAATCACAAAAATAAAAAGACGGAAGAAGGAAACCTGAGTTTGCAAATGTTACTTTCGTAAATGTTCTTCCTTGATAACTTAGCAGAGTCACCGCAGTCCAGACAATGTTCATTGTACTTTTATCCTTGTCCAAGGCCAGCTGGAATCACGCCCGGAGCTGCCATCCTCACGGAAGATTTTCTAACCAGGCAAAAGCTACGGTCAGGTGACTCTCGACCATATTCAGCAAGGTCTCCCATCAAAATTCACTCACTCGAGCGCAGGCTGTAAAAGGCAGCCATCTTGGTTTAGGCCAAAACGGACCATCTTAATTAAAAGAAACACAAAACAACGTTACCACAGCATAACGATTAAACAGTGTTAATTCCCACTAATACCCTTATGTGTATGTAATTATCTAGCCTTCTGCAACACAATAAAGCATTAGTACACATTATTTTAAAAGCGTTTTTGTGCTTTAAACAAATAGCACTTTGCGACATTCATTCAATAAAACCCGCTCAGTATTATTAAGCAACATATATGCATTCCCACGTGTAGTTTTCTCTCATTAGTAGTGTTGGTTAATCCGACTTCAACAAAACAAACTATTAATTAGT
This sequence comes from Triturus cristatus, assembly GCF_964204655.1. Taxonomy (NCBI): domain Eukaryota; kingdom Metazoa; phylum Chordata; class Amphibia; order Caudata; family Salamandridae; genus Triturus; species Triturus cristatus. Next base: position 1,315,658,467 of record NC_140585.1, read on the forward strand.
GTTTTAAAATTAATCATTTTAATCAAATCATACAGACAAAACTGGAGCTTAAAACAAGATAAATTTTCAACAGAAAACTCTGCTCCAGCAATAACTCACCAACTATATTAACAAGAGAATTACACGTGGGAATTGCACTTTGCATGGCTATATTAATTGTGAATTAACTTGTGTACGCATATTAATAGTGGAAAATTAGAATATTACATCTTATATGTTGGTTTAGTGATGTATTTGTGATTTGTGCTTTATTCAGTGAGTATAAACCGCTCTGAGTGTTGCTTCTGCTGGATAAATACACACACATATGGGTATTAGTAAGGGGATAACATTTTATTAGTCATTTCTATCTTTTAATTACGTTTTCTGTTTTTTTTGCTTAAGTTGACCATTTCGGCCTATACCAGATGGCTGAACAAGACGTTAAACGTGACTGCCCTGACAACACGAGGTTCTGGGTGAAGTGCGCAGGCGTTACCGCCAGCAACAGTGGCCTGGACATGACCCCGGGAGAACATGTACCCTCCAAGGACGTTCCGGGAACCCATCCAAGACTAAAGACAAAGCTCAATTTAAAAGCCGGAACAAGCAAGTGCGATGACCTCATTTTGCGGACTATGTGAGAACTTCACCTCACAACCCCAAATTGACCAATCCGGACTCTCTAAACCCCGATCTTGATACATTTTGATACTATTTTCATTATAAAAGTAGGTAGGGAATTAGGATAAAAAACGCTCTTCTTTGACGAACTCGATTTCCTGACGTTATGCTGACGGAGAGGACGGTGACACTGCTGGACAGCTGTTATCCAGAATCTTTGAAAGACTGAATTGCGGCCTAACTTTACTGAATAAATTCTTCATTGACTGATTGACTTAGAGGACGACTTTAGCCAGAATAGGTAAATATGATGCTCTAAAATGCTGATGGTGATTTCTAATTTTTCTTGCAATATAATTTAGATAAAGAATGTTGGACCTGTCAGCCCTAGGGTGGTCTCCCCTTCTATTTTTGTATCGTGCCTCATTTTTTCCACCCTCATTTTTATGTTGGACTAGGTCTCCGGGCGCCTTTTCATTGCCAGGCAGTGTTAAGGTGCAGGTGCTCCCTTCTCCCAAGATGGCTGCCACAGACCCCTGCTACTGCAGGGTGGTCGTTTTTCATAGTAGCACCCTAGCTGCCAGGAGCTGGCTGGGACCCACAACAATGTTGCGATACCAGCCCGCCTTTTTGTCCCATAGTTAGAGTGGGGAAGCTCCTGGAAGAAGCTGGAACCTTCTAGAAGGGAGGTGGGGTTTTACTTTTGCCGCCTTGGCTAGAGGTCACCTGACCTAGGGCTACTTAAGAGTGGGAGGGAAACTTGTGTGGTGAGTTGGCCATTGGGGTGAAGCAGAGCTGGAAGAATCCACCAGGAGTGTAGGCGGTAGGGCCTAGCCAGGGACTTATGCCTCTGAGAGTGACAGGATTTAGGTACTGCCTCTTAAGTGAGTGAGGTGCCCTGTGAATCCCACTGATCTTGCCCAGTAGTAGGAGGACCCAGAGACTCTCTGCCAACCTGACTAGGAAGGACCTAGTCGCCCTCTCCATCCCTACCCCTGTAACAGAACCCCTTAAGGGCGCCAGATACATCTGCGCCAAAAGACTTCATCTGTCAACTGAGAACTGAAATCTAACTTTAAGAACTGAGACTGCATGACAAGAGCGAGCTGTAAGCCTTGAATGCCAGAGCTGAGACTGCGTGTCCAAGCTACCCTAGTGAACAAAATACTAAGCCGATTGCCAAGACACCGGGGATCGTCCAGGTACCAGCGCTGTGACCCCGCGCTTCCTACCCTGGTCTGGGACCCCCGGCAGCGTGCTCCGCTGAGCACTTTACCCCATCCTTAATTTGAGCCCCCCCTGCGACGACGAAGCCAGCGCGCTCACCGCTGCGGCCTGGAGGCCTGGAGGAGTGCCCTGCTGTGTCGCGAGGCCCAGGAGAAGCCCGGGGCCCCATCGCTGCCGTCGCAGCCGAGTGAGGAGGTGCGCAAGGTCGGGGCCGAGTTCCCCCAACGTCGTGAGGACGGACGCCTGCTGACGCTGAGACGGAGGTAAGCCCGGAGGCCGAGATCCCCCCTGGTGCGCCCCCTGCTGGTCCGGAAACCGCACCGCACTTGGCCCGGGCCGTCCCCTCCGTGGGAATCCCCTCCCCTGCCTGCGCGACGGAGAGACCCCGCCGAGGGATCCTGTCCGTGTCCCCCCTTCTGTAAGACTGAGAGCGGTGCTAAGTGAACTGCACCGGAGCATAGGGACCCGCTCCGCAAGTCCTGTCATTCTCCCCGCTGGAAGCCGCCTAAAGAACTGACTAACATTACCCGCGTGTGGCGCTTCCCGCCACCGACCCTGCTTCCCCCGCCGGAGCGACAAGGACATGCGAGTAGCGCCTTGGGTTATATGCTCTACTCGAAAGTAATTGGTTGCCAGGAAATGCGAGTAGCGCCTCGTGTTATATGCTCTACTCGAAAGTAATTGTTTGCCAGGAAATGCGAGTAGCGCCTCGTGTTATATGCTCTACTCGAAAGTAATTGTTTGCCAGGGAATGCGAGTAGCGCCTCGTGTTATATGCTCTACTCGAAAGTAATTGTTTGCCAGGAAATGCGAGTAGTGCCTTGTGTTATCTGCTCTACTCGAAAGTACTTGTTTGCCAGGAGATGCGAGTAGCGCCTTGTGTTATATGCTCTACTCGACCGTAATTACATGCCAAGGGATGCGCGTAGCGCATTGTATTATATGTTCTGCACGAAGGTAATTCCATACCAGGATCACGAGTAACGTATTGTATTATATGCTCTGCTCGACTGTAATTACCTGCAAATGGTTGCGCGTAGCGCTTTGTTTTATATGCTTTTCTTCATAGGATCAGGGGCCATCGATTACGAGGAGCGCTCAGTTCCACAGGCGCCATGTTAGTGAGCCCAATGTGTCCCCGTTCAAGTATCATGCTTAGTTAGACGGCTCGTTCAGGGAAAGACTTCACGTAAGCGCGCACAGCGCTAGAACAAGGTTAGGCACTGCATGAATATCACCCAGAGTGTCGAATGTAATGTTATGATGGTATTATAAGTCATGTATTGCCTTGTTATTTCCTGAACTGCTCCTGACCAGCTATACTTGGATAAACTTGAAGTATTTGCATAATTTGAACGGTGTGGCGTCCCTTATTGTGTGTGTCCCTAGTCCATGAGAAGCGTGTGGTGTATGGTTGCTTAACACATCGCCCTCTGGTTGCCCGACCGGCTCGCGCCACGCTACCGCCTATAGGGCCTGGTGACCCCGGGTTCCTACAAAGAATATTTGATTAATTGACAAATGTGTTGTGTCGGTTTTTTGAATAAGAGAAATGTGGTAAGGAAGTAATGTATAGATAGACGACCATTATTCATTAAAGCCAAATATAACAACTAAATGATCCATCTCCTTATGAGAGGGATATGTTAGGAGTCTGACGGCAATGTGTTTAAGGGTAAGGTAAAGGTATTACTCTCATGTCAGCGTTGGGAAGCGTATTTTCCCTCAGAGAACAGATCAACGGAGTGTAAGTATATTGGTGTCATGGGCCCCACCAATGAATGTATTTGAGTGAATTGGATGCCGAGGTAGCTGGTCTGTGCCGAAAGGGGAATTTGACGTTCCGCGCTGCATCATGAGCTGGTCTATGAAGCCCTTCATCCACTGAGGCTTTACATATAGACATGTGCAGTCATTCTCAAAAGTTCCTTCCTCGTCTTTCATTTTGGAGAACTGCACAATTAGGTCTCGGAATTTCAGTCCATTCATAGATCACATCTACCTACTTGTATTTTCTTTTCCAATTATACTTGGAAATCATGTGAAACCCATCCTGGACCTGACTATTAGTTTGTTTCCCAGCTATCTGTGCAGAGAAAGTGAAGGGTTTCTGCTGTTAACCTAATAAAACCGAGCAGAACCGTGATCCCTTTTTTTATCAGGAATTAGTGGGTGGGTAGATTTGATTCTCTCTTCAAGGCACTATGTAGATAATCTCCTCCAAATCTATTTATCGAAATTACGTTCCCTTCCCACGCTTCTCCTAGTGGTTGACTCTGTCTTTCCTTTTTTCTGACTTAGGGTGGCATTATCTGAGGGAACACTCCTCAGAGATGCATCCCCAAATATACATTGTTGGCCAGCGGTGGGATCCTTGGGACTTGTGACCATACAGCACCCTTCCGTGAGGCGAAGGGCGCCACAATTAAACACCTATCCTACATTTTTTTTGTTCCACAGCTCAGAAACCATTGTTGCTGGATCATTAGTTCCACTGTCCAGGTAGAGAGTGCAAGAAGCCTGGTTAGCTATTGACTGTTGCCTACACCCTAGGAATTTTCTCCTTAGTGTCTAGGTCCCCACCTGCCAGAATGGAATCCCGGTTAGCTGACCTCGAGGGGTACACAGCGAAGCAACTGAGGGAGTTCGTGCAGGAGTTGGGGGTGCCTGGGATGCGGAGGGCCAAAGGACCGGAACTCCGTACCGCCATTAGGGCATGGGTAGAAGCCCACCCAGAAGGGAGAGGGGATGAGGGACAGGGGGCGCCAGACGCACCTCAGGAGGAGAGCGCCCAAGAAGTCCTAGACATTGTAAACATAGAGGAGTCTGAAAATGTGCCCCCAGGAAGACGCTCTGGGGCCAGTAGTAGGACAGGGTCCAGGAGGAGCGCGTCTCCACAAGAGTACGAGGACAGGAGGGAAGAGAGGCAATTAAAATGGGAGCTGGCTAAATTAGAGCAGGAGAAAGAAAGGGAAAGGGCCAGATTGGAACAAGAAAGAGAGAATAAGAAATGGGCAATGGAGGAGAGGAAGCTGGCGCACGAGCTTCAGTTAAAAGAGCTGGAGTTACGCGCCCTCCAATTGAACGCGTCTAAGAGAGACAATGGTGGCAGCATACCCAGGGAACCTCAAGAACCAAAATTCTACCTACCCAAAGAAGTCATAGCCAATTATACATTAGGGGATGACATCATGAAGTGGTTGGAGGCATACGAGGTAGCCTTAACGGCCCATGGGGTACCCGAGAGTAACTGGGGAGGTGGTCTCTACCGGTATATACCTCCCACTGTTAGGGACACCCTGTTATATTTGGCCAAGGCGGATCAGGTTAAGTACGCCCCCATGAAAGAGGCCTTGTTAAAGAAGTTTGGCCTCAACCCCGAGAAGTATAGGCAGAAGTTTCGTGGCAGCCATAAGCTGTCCACCCAGACATGGGTAGATTTTTTTGATTACGCAAGGAAGGCACTAGATGGTTGGGTGCGTGGCAGCGAGGTACAGGACTACCAAGGGTTGTACGATCTTTTTTTAAGGGAGCACCTCTTGGATAAGAGCTTTCCGGAGCTGCACCAACATCTGGTGGACCGCAAGCTGAAGGATCCTCGAGAGCTTGCGGAGGAGGCAGATATTTGGGTGAGCACCCGGGTGTCTCACAAGGGCCCCGGGGGAGATGGCTCGAAAGGCGGACAGGGTTTCCCCCAGAAGAAAGAGGGGGGAGATAAAAAGGTGGAGTTCTCGAAAGGTCCCCAAAATAAGTTTGGGAAGGGAGTAGGAACCCCACCCCCGTCCAATTCCACAAGACCCACTTACCCTGACAGGAGTCAGCAGCCAAGGATTGTGCGGTGCTACGAGTGTGGGGAGATTGGACACTACAGAGGAGATCCCAAGTGTCGCATGCGACCACCAGCCCCATTGGGCGGGAAAAGTCCCGGGGTAAGTAGTATAGCGCTTGGGTTGGAGCTGCCCTTAGATAGGGAAGGGGAGTGGACAGGCCTGACACTGGTTTCACTCGGGGATAGAGAGGTGGTCCCCGTAGTGTCCCTGCCCCCGAACACTGCTAAATATCAGCAGAGGGTGAGAATTAATGGGGAGGAGGTGGAAGCTCTGAGGGACACAGGGGCCAGCATGACCACTGTCGTGCGGCGGCTGGTGTCCCCAGACCAAGTAGTCCCCGAGGAGTTCCATCCGGCCGTATTGGCTGACGGCAGTTTGAGTCACTATCCAGTGGCTCGTGTTCCATTCGAGTGGGGAGGAGTCAAAGGCCTACTGCGAGTTGCTGTGAGCCCTGCCTTGCCTGTGGGGTGTTTGCTAGGGAACGACCTGGAGCACACCAAATGGAAGGACGTCGAGTTTCACGCTCACACTGAGATGCTGGGATTACCAGGGTGGACTTGCGTGAGCACGCGGTCCATGGCTGCCCGGCATGGAACTCACCCGGAGTTGGAGCCTGGAATCATGGCCCAACCCAAACCCAAACGTGGGAAGAAGAAGGAGGTAGAGGACATGCCCCGTGAGTCGGATGGGGAGGCCGCAGAGGTGCCCCCGGAGTCCGCGGAGGTGGATGTCGTTCCTGTGGAGGACTTGCCGACCCTTGCTGACTAGCAAGTGGAAGGAGGGCCTACCCGGGAGGAATTTTGTCAAGCACAAAGGACGTGCCCCACTCTTGAGGGTATGCGGCGGCAGGCCGACGCTCAAGTGGCTAGTCAGGAACTGGGAGGTTATCATGTGTATTGGGAGGATGGTCTCCTATACAGTGAGCCCAGGGTGCCGGTACATGGATCTTCGAGGGCCATAGTGGTCCCCCAATGTTACCGGGCCTTCCTGCTGGAGTTAGCGCACGAGATCCCCTTAGCTGGACACCTGGGCCAGGACAAAACCTTTGCACGGTTAGTCCCCCATTTTTATTGGCCCAGGATGAGGATTGCCTCAGACGCCTTTTGCAAGACCTGCAAGTCTTGTCAGGCTAGTGGCAAGACTGGGACAAAGTTGAAAGTCCCATTGGAACCGCTCCCCGTGGTCGGGACCCCTTTTGAGAGGGTCGGTATCGATATTGTTGGGCCATTGGACCCTCCGACCGCAGCGGGACACCGGTTCATCTTAGTTTTGGTGGACCACGCCACAAGGTACCCAGAGGCTATTCCTCTGAGGACCATCACTGCACCGGTGGTGGCGCGGGCACTGTTGGGAATTTTTACCCGAGTGGGATTCCCGAAGGTCGTGGTGTCGGACAGAGGCACCAATTTCATGTCGGCCTACATGCAGGCCATGTGGAAGGAGTGTGGAGTGACCTACTGGTTCTCCACCCCTTACCACCCCCAGACTAACGGGCTTGTAGAGCGCTTCAATAAGACATTGAAGGGGATGATCCGAAGCCTTCCCGAAGGCTTGAGGCGTAAATGGGACGTCCTCCTCCCCTGCTTGCTATTCTCCTATCGGGAGGTACCGCAGAAGGGAGTCGGGTTCAGCCCGTTTGAATTGCTCTATGGCCATCCCGTTAGGGGTCCCCTCAGTTTAGTGAAAGAGGGGTGGGAGAAGACTTCACAGAAGCTTCCCCGTGACATTGTCAGCTACATGCTGGCGTTCCGCAGCCAGATGGCCAAGCTGTGGAAGGCAGCCACAGAGAACCTGGAGGCTAGCCAGACCGTAATGAAGGAGTGGTATGACCGCAACGCTCGGACGGTCGAGTTGGACGTTGGACAGAAGGTGTGGGTTATGAAACCTGGAGAGCTTTGTGCCCTCCAGGACCGGTGGACTGGCCCGTTCGACATTGTGGAGCGGCGAGGCCAGACCACATACGTTGTGGATGTAAAAACCCCCCGTCAGCCCCTCAGGGTGCTCCACGTCAACCGCCTGAAGCCGCACCATGAGCGATCGGAGCTTGCTCTCCTTATGGTGACGGATGGGAGCGAAGAGGAAGAGAGTGAAGCTCTTCCTGAACTTCTTGCGGCGCAAGAGAAGGATGGTTCGGTGGAAGGTGTAGTCCTCTCCCCATCCTTGACCCCAGAGCAGCAGAGGGACTGTCGCCATGTCCTGGGACAGTTCGCCTCGTTGTTCTCCCTCACGCCTGGAATCACTCATTGGTGTACCCATGATGTGGACACAGGGGATAGCCCCCCGGTGAAGAACAAGTCTTACCGGCTTTCTGACCGAGTGAAGGATAGCATCCAGCGTGAGGTGGCAAAGATGCTGGAGCTGGGGGTGATAGAACCTTCCAGCAGCCCGTGGGCTAGTCCAGTGGTGTTGGTGCCGAAAGCGGCCCCACCGGGTACGACGCCAGAACTTCGGTTCTGTGTGGACTACCGGGGGTTGAACTCTGTCACGAAGACAGATGCTCACCCCATCCCACGTGCAGATGAGCTGGTGGACCGGCTGGGAGCAGCCCGTTACCTCAGCACCATTGACCTGACATCCGGATATTGGCAGATTGCCATGGCCGACGGAGCACGGGAGAAGACAGCGTTCTCCACCCCCGAGGGCCACTACCAATTTCGAGTGATGCCCTTTGGGCTCAAAAATGCTCCGGCCACATTCCAGCGGTTAGTGAATCAGGTACTATCTGGCCTGGAGTCCTTCTCAGCAGCCTACTTGGATGACATAGCTGTCTTCAGTAGCAGCTGGGAGGACCATCTGCGACACCTCCAGGAGGTATTGCAGGCGCTGCAACTCGCTGGCTTAACTATTAAAGCCAGCAAGTGCCAGATTGGACAGGGATCTGTCGTGTACCTGGGACACCTGGTGGGCGGAGGTAAGGTGCAACCCCTCCAGGCCAAAATTGAAACCATCTTGGCTTGGGAGCCCCCCAAGACCCAAACAGAGGTCCGAGCTTTCCTCGGCCTCACTGGGTATTACCGCCGGTTCGTCAAGGGATATGGTACCATCGTGACCCCCTTGACGGAGTTGACCTCAAAGAAACAACCTCGCAAGGTCATATGGACAGCTGCATGCCAAGAAGCCTTTGATATGCTGAAAAATGCGATGTGTACAGCTCCAGTACTAGCAACACCCGATTTCAGCAAGGAATTTATTGTACAGACCGACGCCTCAGAGCACGGCATAGGTGCGGTGCTCTCGCAACTCAACACCGAGGGCCAAGACCAACCTGTGGCCTTCATATCTCGAAGACTCCTCCCTCGGGAACGGCGATGGAGCACCATTGAGAGAGAAGCCTTCGCGGTGGTATGGGCTCTGAAGAAGTTGAGGCCATACCTCTTTGGCACTCACTTCCTTATCCAGACCGACCACCGCCCCCTTCGCTGGCTCATGCAGATGAGAGGCGAAAACCCCAAGTTGTTGAGGTGGTCCATTTCCCTACAGGGGATGGACTTTCGGGTGGAACATCGGCCCGGAGTTGACCACGCCAATGCTGACGGTCTCTCCAGGTTTTTCCGCCTTAGTGAAGAGAACTCCCTAGAGGTTGGGTAGCTCTCCCCTCTTTCGGCTGGGGGGGACGCATGTTGGACCTGTCAGCCCTAGGGTGGTCTCCCCTTCTATTTTTGTATCGTGCCTCATTTTTTCCACCCTCATTTTTATGTTGGACTAGGTCTCCGGGCGCCTTTTCATTGCCAGGCAGTGTTAAGGTGCAGGTGCTCCCTTCTCCCAAGATGGCTGCCACAGACCCCTGCTACTGCAGGGTGGTCGTTTTTCATAGTAGCACCCTAGCTGCCAGGAGCTGGCTGGGACCCACAACAATGTTGCGATACCAGCCCGCCTTTTTGTCCCATAGTTAGAGTGGGGAAGCTCCTGGAAGAAGCTGGAACCTTCTAGAAGGGAGGTGGGGTTTTACTTTTGCCGCCTTGGCTAGAGGTCACCTGACCTAGGGCTACTTAAGAGTGGGAGGGAAACTTGTGTGGTGAGTTGGCCATTGGGGTGAAGCAGAGCTGGAAGAATCCACCAGGAGTGTAGGCGGTAGGGCCTAGCCAGGGACTTATGCCTCTGAGAGTGACAGGATTTAGGTACTGCCTCTTAAGTGAGTGAGGTGCCCTGTGAATCCCACTGATCTTGCCCAGTAGTAGGAGGACCCAGAGACTCTCTGCCAACCTGACTAGGAAGGACCTAGTCGCCCTCTCCATCCCTACCCCTGTAACAGAGCCCCTTAAGGGCGCCAGATACATCTGCGCCAAAAGACTTCATCTGTCAACTGAGAACTGAAATCTAACTTTAAGAACTGAGACTGCATGACAAGAGCGAGCTGTAAGCCTTGAATGCCAGAGCTGAGACTGCGTGTCCAAGCTACCCTAGTGAACAAAATACTAAGCCGATTGCCAAGACACCGGGGATCGTCCAGGTACCAGCGCTGTGACCCCCGTGCTTCCTACCCTGGTCTGGGACCCCCGGCAGCGTGCTCCGCTGAGCACTTTACCCCATCCTTAATTTGAGCCCCCCCCTGCGACGACGAAGCCAGCGCGCTCACCGCTGCGGCCTGGAGGCCTGGAGGAGTGCCCTGCTGTGTCCCGAGGCCCAGGAGAAGCCCGGGGCCCCGTCGCTGCCGTCGCAGCCGAGTGAGGAGGTGCGCAAGGTCGGGGCCGAGTTCCCCCAACGTCGTGAGGACGGACGCCTGCTGACGCTGAGACGGAGGTAAGCCCGGAGGCCGAGATCCCCCCTGGTGCGCCCCCTGCTGGTCCGGAAACCGCACCGCACTTGGCCCGGGTCGTCCCCTCCGTGGGAATCCCCTCCCCTGCCTGCGCGACGGAGAGACCCCGCCGAGGGATCCTGTCCGTGTCCCCCCTTCTGTAAGACTGAGAGCGGTGCTAAGTGAACTGCACCGGAGCATAGGGACCCGCTCCGCAAGTCCTGTCATTCTCCCCGCTGGAAGCCGCCTAAAGAACTGACTAACATTACCCGCGTGTGGCGCTTCCCGCCACCGACCCTGCTTCCCCCGCCGGAGCGACAAGGACATGCGAGTAGCGCCTTGGGTTATATGCTCTACTCGAAAGTAATTGGTTGCCAGGAAATGCGAGTAGCGCCTCGTGTTATATGCTCTACTCGAAAGTAATTGTTTGCCAGGAAATGCGAGTAGCGCCTCGTGTTATATGCTCTACTCGAAAGTAATTGTTTGCCAGGGAATGCGAGTAGCGCCTCGTGTTATATGCTCTACTCGAAAGTAATTGTTTGCCAGGAAATGCGAGTAGCGCCTTGTGTTATCTGCTCTACTCGAAAGTACTTGTTTGCCAGGAGATGCGAGTAGCGCCTTGTGTTATATGCTCTACTCGACCGTAATTACATGCCAAGGGATGCGCGTAGCGCATTGTATTATATGTTCTGCACGAAGGTAATTCCATACCAGGATCACGAGTAATGTATTGTATTATATGCTCTGCTCGACTGTAATTACCTGCAAATGGTTGCGCGTAGCGCTTTGTTTTATATGCTTTTCTTCATAGGATCAGGGGCCATCGATTACGAGGAGCGCTCAGTTCCACAGGCGCCATGTTAGTGAGCCCAATGTGTCCCCGTTCAAGTATCATGCTTAGTTAGACGGCTCGTTCAGGGAAAGAGTTCACGTAAGCGCGCACAGCGCTAGAACAAGGTTAGGCACTGCATGAATATCACCCAGAGTGTCGAATGTAATGTTATGATGGTATTATAAGTCATGTATTGCCTTGTTATTTCCTGAACTGCACCTGACCAGCTATACTTGGATAAACTTGAAGTATTTGCATAATTTGAACGGTGTGGCGTCCCTTATTGTGTGTGTCCCTAGTCCATGAGAAGCGTGTGGTGTATGGTTGCTTAACACATCGCCCTCTGGTTGCCCGACCGGCTCGCGCCACGCTACCGCCTATAGGGCCTGGTGACCCCGGGTTCCTACAAAGAATATTTGATTAATTGACAAATGTGTTGTGTCGGTTATTTGAATAAGAGAAATGTGGTAAGGAAGTAATGTATAGATAGACGACCATTATTCATTAAAGCCAAATATAACAACTAAATGATCCATCTCCTTATGAGAGGGATATGTTAGGAGTCTGACGGCAATGTGTTTAAGGGTAAGGTAAAGGTATTACTCTCATGTCAGCGTTGGGAAGCGTATTTTCCCTCAGAGAACAGATCAACGGAGTGTAAGTATATTGGTGTCATGGGCCCCACCAATGAATGTATTTCAGTGAATTGGATGCCGAGGTAGCTGGTCTGTGCCGAAAGGGGAATTTGACGTTCCGCGCTGCATCATGAGCTGGTCTATGAAGCCCTTCATCCACTGAGGCTTTACATATAGACATGTGCAGTCATTCTCAAAAGTTCCTTCCTCGTCTTTCATTTTGGAGAACTGCACAATTAGGTCTCGGAATTTCAGTCCATTCATAGATCACATCTACCTACTTGTATTTTCTTTTCCAATTATACTTGGAAATCATGTGAAACCCATCCTGGACCTGACTATTAGTTTGTTTCCCAGCTATCTGTGCAGAGAAAGTGAAGGGTTTCTGCTGTTAACCTAATAAAACCGAGCAGAACCGTGATCCCTTTTTTTATCAGGAATTAGTGGGTGGGTAGATTTGATTCTCTCTTCAAGGCACTATGTAGATAATCTCCTCCAAATCTATTTATCGAAATTACGTTCCCTTCCCACGCTTCTCCTAGTGGTTGACTCTGTCTTTCCTTTTTTCTGACTTAGGGTGGCATTATCTGAGGGAACACTCCTCAGAGATGCATCCCCAAATATTGTCTCTCAAGTACAGCGTCCGGATTGTGCAGGGAGTTGAGCGGTGGGGATGGGGACTCTTGTGTATATGCTATATCTCTGTGTCAAGTGCACAGAAAACTAGACAAGATGGGATTGCTAGCAATATTCGAAAGTAATTCCTCCTAGAAAACATTGGCTATTTATACGCCGACCATATCTGAAAATATGCCATTTGGTGTTATTCCCCAGTTTCATGATATCCCTGGCTTCAAAAGCGAATCTTGAGCCTACCTACCTACCTACCACGGAATAAATCTCTTTTGATTGGAGAGAGCGGCTTAGGCTATCAATACATGGTTTGCATTTTTGGGAGGCAGTCTTCATGAAAGGAGAAGCTTGACTTGAAATCATAAACTGATTTGACACACATACACACACCAGTAAATAGGCTGTCAGCTGGGCACAGTACTTGGTGGCTTCTGAGCTGGTCTGAGGTGGAAGGTTAATGTGCCTTTTGCCAAACAGTTAATGTTTAACAGCTTTCACACAGAGTAAGAAACAATGGAGACTCAGTCACATGACCCATAGGCTGGATTGCCTAATGCCAGCGTAGTTTTCCCTCACAAATACATTATACACCTTTTCTTTAGCAAAGGTCCAGGAAAGCATTCCTTTTAATATATATTCAGGCTTTACCTTCATTTTCAATTTGGCTGTTCACGCATGACCTCTAAAGGCCAGGAAGACTGGCTTGTTTTCCTCAAAAAGAAATAAATTCTATGGATATATTCTAATGTCGATTTAAAATTTTCATGTCTCAGCCCTGGGAAATTGATGACTTGACAGTTTGTAAAGCACTTTGTGATGTAAATCCCTGCGTTTTCAAGCAGCCGCGCAGAATAATGGCCCTCGGGTCTGAAATTTGTGACCTTTGGATTCAGCCCAAAGTCACATATTAAAATGGAGTCATAAATAAGTCGAATCGCGGCGGCGTCCTTCGGTTCCACTTCATATTGCCAGGGTGATATTGCAAAGCGTTCTCCGCAGTGCGCGACAGTGACCATGGCTGTGACAAAAATGTCCTTAATCAGGGGGAGGGTTTACTCAAATCGCAAAGACGCCTGAATGCATTAAAATATTTTTTTCAGTTTATTATCTCTACAGAGTAACATATGCCCTCTGTTAGAATGAACTATACCAAAAAATCCTAATTTTTTTTAACGATCCCAATCAATTTAGATGCTATTTAGTTGAATCGGGTGTTCAGAAGAGAGGTCAAATTAATCATTTGAGCCCTAAAATCCTAAGGTCGAGAACTTTCTGAACGGAATGTGTTTTAATGAAATTAAAGCGTTAATGTGTTGAATTCTGTACGTGATTTGTATGTACACGTTTCATGGCTGAGTGGTAGTATGTGTGATGACTGAGTCCAATGAAACCATGAAACATGCTTGTTTAGTAAGAGATGTCCTAAACCAGCAATATTTGCTTCTGTTGTGATGTGCATAGCTGGTACTTACTAAAGAAAATTCATCTACCTGTACATATTTATTAAACTTGTTTAAATGTACTTAACAGCGCGTGGACATTGAAGTATACATCAGCCACAAGGATGGAGCCAGAGTGTACGGACATAAGCAGTGCCATAGCTTCATTGTGAAAACTGCCAGGGAAGAGTGCTTACCAACCATCAAGATCAACATAGCGAAAAGGAAAGTTTGTGGTTGAAACTGTATACATCCTATACCAACATATTCCATCATTTGGACTCTTAAGGGCAGATTTACAAGCCCCTTGCGAGACATTTACGCCGCCGTTGCGTCACTTCTGTGACGCAGCGGCGGCGTAAACCATGCGCCAAGTTGCGCCTTATTTACAACGTGACGCATCTAGGGAGATGCGTCACGTTGTAAAGCCCTGCGCTACATTAAACCTGCGTCAGGTTTAATGTATGCAGGGTGGGCGTTCCGTCGGAAAAAGCCTCGGAAAAGTGACGCAGTGAAATCTACAAGATTTCACTGAGTCACTTTTCCGACGCTGCTGCGTCAAAACCCTGCGCCTGCTTGAAGCAGGCGTAAGGCATGACGCAGCATGTTAGGTATGGGCAGCCCCTAAACATTGCTGGAGTTGCGTCGTGCTTGCGACACGACTCCAGCAATGCGCCGCCCTTACGACATCAGATGCGTCACGCATCTGGTTATCCTTGCGCCACGATGCGCTGCATTGTAAATGCGGCGCATCTGTGGTGGCGCAATGGTAAACTTGCGTGACGCATCTTTCCTGGCGCATCCCTGCTGATTTGCAGGGATGCGCCAGGAAACATAAATCTGCCCTTTAGTGCAAAGGTAAGGACCAATTGGGGCTATTCACAAAGATAACTTACACTTGTGAATCATTTAAACATGTACGTTTACTCTTATATTTTTAAATCATTTTACTTCTTTTGGCTTTTTACAAAATCCTAGTGTGAATATAATCAATAGTGAATGCTTATATAGATCCATACCATGAAAAAGGGGGTGGAGCCACATTTACAAGTGTCAAAAAAGAAACAGTAGCACGAGCAGCAGCACACATGGCCAACCAATGGCACTGTAATACCCTCCCATGGAAATGAGCTGAGCTAGGGACTTAAAAGAAAAATGCACAAGGAATGCCTAGGTCTGTGGTTATCGTATGCACTTTTTGCCAATTCAAATAAGTTTTGTTTCATTCTTTGGGCCCAATTCACAAAGAAAGTTGTAAATCTGCACCTAAAGATTAGTTTCTCACCTATGGGTAATTACTGATTTTATGAAATTCCCAAAAGCTCTCGAACTGCAGCTGGGAAGCTCTAACAATAACAGTTTTACAGGCATTTACTTGGAAACTTTTGTGAAGTACTTCTTAAGCCTTAGCAGAAACATTTCCCCACGTGTGACTGGGCATAGTGGGCAACTATCTACAGTAAAGGGCCTTTGCCTCTTCTGACATACCCCTTTTTGTCTCCTTTGTTCTTCATGGGGATAATATTATTTTCCCACAGACAAACACAGTCCCCTGCAACTTCACCAATATTTTTCCTTTACTTTTCTATCCTAGAAAGGGACTACTGGTGGAATGAGTACATTTCTGACTATTTGTAGGGTACACGTACAAAAAGAGGTGTATGTGGGTGCCCCAACCATCCCTGGTAAATCCTGCCCCGGAAGTCCACATCCCCACCCTTGCAGGGTTTACTCCCATGCAGTGTTACACCGTCATGGAATGATTAGCCTGTGAGTAAAGGATTTATGATGCAAGGTCACGTTTTGCCAATACTAAGGACTCATCAATCAAGCAATTGGCTTATGTATGATGACTTAACACTTGCAAAGGGCCCAATAAATCGTGCCCTGGCTGTGTAGTGTATCACACATGATATATTACGTGCAAGCAAATGTACGTGATTTACAAAAAGAGTGTGGATTTTTATCACACTACCTGTCAGAAGGTCTGAGGAATATCCATAAAAGGTGCGAGGAAAAGTACATTTTTTTTCACTTTGCAATTATAAAAATGTACCTATTCTTATTGGGCAGGAGGTGGGCGTGAGGCTCTTTTAGGAAACTAAAATCATTTAACCTTCCCTACGGCTTCAGGTTGAGCAGGGCCACTCTGGATTTCAGTTTCAGTTGAAAGAGGTAAGCAAATACTCTGGAAGAGAGCTGGGGGGGGGCAGGGAGTGGGGTTGATAGTTTCATGTCAGAGTGTAGACTACTAATCTGACTTTACATATGGTCAGGCTTAGACCCAAAGTTATCAATGTCGTCCTTTAATTAAAAAAACCTCAACTTAATATCAGAGTTAGCAAATACAGGAAGCTGCCTCACCCTTGTCAAAGCCAACTTTCCAGTTCTGGACATGAAGCTGCCCTTGCTGTTCACCTCCTCTGCCCATGATCAGTTGTGTGTGGCAATCAGGGCCGGATTGACCTTTTATTCCATTGAGAATTTTCTCAGTGGCTTGTTGGAGGCTGATTTTGAAAGCCCGGGGCTCCTTCTGGTGCCGCAATCACTTTCCCCAGCTTTCGAGACTATTTGCAGAATGCACCGGGGGCTTCAAGGCAGACAGAGAAAAGAGGGGGGGGGGCGATGGTGAGAGTGTGAGCTATCAGAGAGAGAGAAGAGAAGGATAGAGGGAGGGGGAGAAGGGTGATGGGTGCAGAGAGGGATGGGAGGAAGGGAGTGGGGATGGTTTGAGTATTTCTGCCAGGCTACTTTTCGTTCCCCTGTCCGGCCCTAGTGGTAGTGGTTTTTTTGTGCCAGTGGTTGCAGGTGGTGGGCAATTACACTGTTTTTGGTGAGAGGGACTTAGTGTGCATCATTTCACACTGACCCAGAACCAGACAGAGAAAGGGAGAAAAGAATAAAAGAAGGAGTAGGAGGAGAAAGACAAGAAAACTGTGACGAAGGGAGAAAAAGGGGAGAAAAGGAATGAAAAGAACCCGCAAGTGACAGGAAGAGAACAGTGACGAAAGAAAAGAGTAAGAGGTGGGATCAAGATTAGAAAACTTTGACATTCAACAGCAATGGATGTGGGCTTTTAAGAAACTGTTGGGTGCCACAGTTATGCTTTTTCACAAATTATGCACCGGCTAGCTGTACAAAATATACAGTACTGCGCCATCTTTGTTCATGTACATCTTCAATAGATGTGGGGAACTTAAAAATGGTTGGGCAGCATATTCAATAACCAAATGTGTCTGCATAATAACCAAGTCCACTGTCATTCTTCATGTAGCAGGTAAGACTGTAATATGTCTAGTAAACAATCTTTGCAATAAAAACAGTTCACATTTATCGAACACCTGACCAGTTGTCTGTAAACATACAACTGTTGTTCAGTTGCTTGTTCATTTGTCGTATTTCACATTCAGTGAGGCCTGCTGGAAATATCCATCCTCTATTGAACTGCAAATCAGCATCACGTGTGTCAGAAAAATAGCTGTCCGGTAAAGGGGTGGGCGGAATTTGCGAAATTCACTTTTGCAAATTATCACGAAAATGTTAAAAATCTCCGCAAACACGTGGAAATATCGCGAAGATGCGGACGTTTTTTTCCCGCCCGTTCGCGGTATTTTCTGCTTGGTTGCGGCTTGCCAATTTACCCATGCGGTTGCTCGCGGGCGCGGCCATCTTGTTTTCACTTGTCTCGCGGTGCATGATCGCGAGAAGAAAGACTTGATCGCGAAACGCATGACGTTACTGCGGGCGCGAACTGTCGTGAGACAGCGCAAATGGCTACCAAGAATCCAACATCTCGTGGAGAACGCGACCGGATCGGGAAAACCTGTCGGCGAACGCGGGGATTCAGGTAAGGCGATCGCGCGCACGCGAGAATGTATTATTTTACAGCGCGAACAAGAAACAAATTATCGCTAAGCTGCAGTACGCGAAAATGCCAAATTATCGCAATTTCCGCGAACGGAATGGAATTTTGGCCCAGGCCTAGTAAGGAATGCCAGAATGAGCCCTAGAGCAATATAAAACAAGTCAATGCCCAATTTGAGGAAAGACAGTTTGGGCTGATACATGTGTCCTAGCCATGGGAACACTGGTCAACATTACTGTGGTTTTGATAACTTAGACCCAGTTAAACCGCCAGACTTCTCTGGGATCGCAGGTCACACATGGGCTCCTATACCTTAGTCAAGATAATTGAGTCTGTTTTCCTCTGGTGTTCAGGATCTGACATACGAGGATCTTTAAAACTGAGCAACAAGTACACCACTTTAGAACTTCAGACCTGGGGCAGTGATGTGAGCAGGCCAAGGATTACACAACGAGTTGTAGACTCATTGACTCACAAAATAGTGCCCAATAAATTGATTTTCCTGGCAGTTCAAAGTTTATTCTGACTGTGCGATTTATTAAAATCATAGCAAACATTACGATAAAAAAAGCACAATGATATTAGGAAACTGTGTCATACTGAATATAAAAGAAACAACAAACAGAAGTAGACATTATCACATGATTAATAATATAAAAAGGCAGCACCCCCCCCCCGTTCATACTAGCAGCAGCAGCAGATCACAGGGAGACTAAAACAAGTGCAAATAAAAGTGTAAGTGCAAAACAGAGCCAACAAAAGAGAAAAGACTTATGCTATGTATACCAAAGTTAAAACGCTAATTAACCCTAGGGCCTCCCAGCCCATCAAGGAGGAGCCCATGCCCAACAATGAATTATGAACTTTGCTTTCAAGATGTAACATTTTTAAGGATTGACGAGGCAACTGTCATAAATGTAATCAATCTTGCAGTCATCAAAGGCATTGTTAGTGGGGATGACACCTACCCAGAGGTGAATTAGGGCAAATGCAGGGTCACATTGATTAGCTTAGCTTCAACACAGTTCAAAGTGTTCGTTAGGTGACAAACTCTACCCCGCGACTCAAGACTTTTATACATGGTTACATCGTTATCAAAGGAGACGGGGCCTGCTGGTTTGAGTGTCTCGCAAGATGAAAGGAATTTGGGACAAAGTTGCTCCTGTGAGGCTGAAGTTGCTCGAGTGCTAAAATTGGGGGATATTTTGCCATAGCCTGTTTGACAATCCTTATACCCCATTGAGCGAGTCTCTCCTTTTCAGTGTATACCATGCAAACTTTCGGCCTTATGTACAATCTTTTGGCATAGCGCAGCCCCGCAAACCTTCTTGATGCGCTGCCCTACGTCAAAAGAAGGGGCAGGAATGCCCTGTATCTATCAGATAGGGCGCATTCCTGCCCTTTCCCCTTGCACTGGCGCACAAATGGCTGCCATGCGCCAACGCAGGTGTGCGTTTTAGGGACGATTGTTTTTGTGCCGCAACGGGCACCATCCTGCAACAAAAACAATCAATGGAGGCAATTCCTCTTTCTGTGTGTGCTGCTGAATGTAGCACGCATAGAAAGAGGAAAAAACAGGAGAAATAATGTTATTTCTCCACATTGCACCTCCCCTACACCACCCCTCGGAATGGGTAGGCTTTTGACGCTGATGGGGCCGGATTCTGTATCCTAAATTTACTTAGGAATACCTGGCCGATGGTCTTTATTGCCTGCTAAGAAGTGTGGAGGGAAGAAAACAAATTACCACTTCTACATTTCCCCTTCCATCCAAATAAAGAACTATGGACTCAGAACTCAGTTTTTGTTGATTTATTACAAAGCCAGAAACAAAAGAATATAGACACACCTCAATATCAAGGCGTAGAGATACATGAATACTAATACAGAGACCTCCACTAAAAGTGATGTTCCAGTGGCGCAGGGGCCTTGTAAATGAAGCCCTTTGTTGTCATCAAAGATGCAGACTTCGGTTCTTAAATTACTTTAATTACTCAGCCCCTTCGTGATGTAGTCAATGTCTTTGAGAATTATGCTACTCAAGCTAGGAATATCAGCAAGTAACTTTATTATGTTACTCCTGTTTGGGGTATCTTCATTGCCCCGTGATGCATATTTGGAGTATAACAGAATACTTTGCAAGAGTTATTCCTCTCATTTCTCAATAATGGACCCCTAGGACCAAATGAACGTTGGATAGCCCCACCATCTTCAGTGACTTGCTCCACTGTATCGTCGAGCCCCTTCTGTAGTCGGATTATTTGAACAGTTTAGGTCCTCTGTGTTAAACTACACTTTGTAGTGGCCACTGGTGCTGTCAAATGAGGTGATTTAAACTCCTGTTGGAGAAACTAGTAAAATTTCAGTAATGTTCAAATTCAACATTGGTGTCACAATTCCCAATGTAGTTATCGTTTCAGTGTGGGGGACAGATGATTCACTATTTGCCTAACCAGACGCTGATACAGGCTCTAATAGCCCTTGACGTTGGTAAGTTTTGAGGAACCTAGTCATCAAATTTTGTTGTGAAGACTCTCCCTTTTTTCCCTTTTTATTAAGTTTCTTAAGTAGTTTTTTTGTTCTTTTGTGCAATCGTTGGTGCCATTTGAAAATAAAGTGGGTTAGCAGGGGAATCCAGTTCAACTTCTGCAAAATTATGGGATTGTGAAACCTTATTAGTAGAGCTGTTGTTATCTGTTGCCAGCAACACTGCCTCTTCCAACCGATTTGTTAAGTCCGTTACTTGTGGTGCAACATGGTCAAAGGTTACCCGGTCTGTCATGCCCACTGCTTTTTCGAACTCTGTAATGGGGCTGGCTGTTGATGGGGCCAAACATATTAGAAGCACCTCTTTTTTGTAGATCAGTAGTTGTTAGAACTGGCCTTTTTTGCAGGGTTTTCCACAAACTGTTTTGTCTTCCTCCTGTATTTTTTTCTGAACTGTGTTTGTTGGCTTTTGGACCCTGGGCATTTTACCTTTCCGTGCTGAAGTGCTTGTGTTTTCTCATTTAAATTTGGTATGATTGGCTTACACCTGTTTGGAATATTTAAGTGGCAAACAGCCGATTTGGTTTCTCACTGCTCTGAGCCCTGCTCCTCTAATAGATTTGAATTGGGAATTCCATGATATGTGTTTCAGTGGTAATTTCTGATCTGAAAGGAGCATCATTGCTATGTTTGGGATGTTTGGAATAGTGGTGATAAATCCTGTGTATTGGTGAAGGTGACGTTTTCATTACTATTTAGAAATGCCCCTTTTAGAAAGTGGGCATTTCTGTGTGTTTATGACTCTTTGTGCTTTGCAGACTGACTCCAATCAACATCTGGTTTAGAATGATGGGCTGTATGTGCATTCACTCTAGACAGTCACACAAAGGGAGCTGAGGTGTGTCCTGCACATCCTGATGGTCCATCACCAGGCTGATGGATCTTCCTGAGCCAGAGTGGTGGGAGGAGTTGTCACTGACACCTGTATAGGGCTGCGCCTGTCCTCTCGCAATGCTGTCTCCTCTCCCATGTAGTGTGTCTGGAGCCAGTACTGCGATTGAATGGGGGTGTTGTGCACTTCTAAACTTCTTCTAAAGTTACCTCCACATCAAAGACATTTTGAGCATAAGTACAGGAGCTCTGACCTCATGATTCTAGTCACTGCGTGGGACTTGTAATCAGACACTGCTGGCTCTACATGCTGCGCCTTGCCAGAGGACTTCCAGGAGGTACCGTCATTGGACTTAAGTGCCTGCAGTGCTAATCTTCTGCCTGCTGGGCTGCAAAATGAACTGCCACCCTGCCTCTGCCCTGATTGTTCTGGCCTACCTGCACCCTGCCCCCAAGTACACACCCAGGAGTTCAGCACAGAGTGAGCACCATTAGCTGCTCCTGACTTTTGCCTGGTAACTACACTTCCCAGAGTACAGTGTCTGGTGAGCGCTCCTCTGCCTTATTATTATTATTATTTAGAAGTTTGTTAAGCGCTCAGCTACCCCCAACGGGGGTGTCCCGGCGCTGAAGACAACATCTAGTGAGGTTCAGTGATGTCCAGGGGGAAAACGAATGGGCTATGTAGGAGAGTGGAATCTGACTAATGGTTGCCCCCAACTTTTTGCCTGGTATTTGAGTGGTTTTTGACTAGTCTGGCTGGGATCCTGCTATCCAGGACCCCAGCCTATCTGCTTCCTCTGTGAAACGATGTGAGTACCCTAGGTACCAACCAATTGGATGCCGAGGGTGCCCTGACAGTCGCTTGTAGATGGTACCCTAGGTACCCAGGGCATGGGTCCCTCAGTAGGCCTACCAGGGCTGCAGCACTTATTGTGCCACCCTGGGACAGCCATACAAACTGACACCACCAGACCACTACTGTAGTCTGGGTAAGGTGGTGCTAGCACCCCTTACAGGGATATAGGTACCCTATATCCCACCCCATTACAACACATGTACTCTCATAGGTCACCCCTATAGCAGGCCTTGCTAATCCTACAGGGCAGGGTGCTGAGGTATGTGTGAGGGGGGACCCCTACATAAGTAGTGCCTCTCTGCAGCCTTCATAAAATCGTTACTGGGTTGTTTGTAGTGTAGCCATACCATATACTCTTAACCACATTATAAGTCTATTGCGATATCGCGATATCGAGAATGGCTACACAGAACCATATCGTGTTTGGTGTCAAACATGTAGGAATTATACCCCCAGTCCAGCCATGGGCATGAGGGTAAAATTCCCCCTTGCTAGAAGGGCGATATGGGAAAAGCGGTAGAATTTAGACACCAATTTAAAAGTGCACAAGTTTCACAAAATTGCTACTGCCCGCCACCTACATGACCCTGGCTGGCTGTTGCTGGGGAAAACCCCAGCCTCGCCAGCTGGACAATAGGGCTCCTGTGGCAGGGAGGTGCTAGCATCTCCCCAGAGAGGATAATGTGGATTGGAACAGGGTGGGTGCACCAAATGTCCTTTCAGAGTTGCACGTAGGCAGCTGCAGAGACCTAATTCTGCATACACCGCTTGGAACCGGTTCAGGGGCATCCTGCCCCTCGCCCAGGCGGGAAACACACAAAGGGGAGAGGGTGTAGCCACCCTTTCCCGCCTCACCACTCATTGGTGGACACTTCTCTGGACACTCCCCTAATCTTGGGGATAAAGGTGAATAACGTGGCCCCAGAGCCTCAGATTAATTTGGAACTTCACAGAACCAACCTTCAATGAGCTGCTGCCCAGCTGACTGAAGAAATCTCCCTTGGGATAAAGGAGTTATCCCCCTGCTTGGCAGGCACCTGAAACCCTGCAAGTGATCCAGTTGGAACCTCGCTGCTCCAACGGACTTTGACGACTTCCAGCACCCTTGAGGTGGGTTTCCAGCGCCTCCCAGAGGCCAGTGAGTGTGCTCAACGAGTTTGGGCACCGTGGACCACGTGGGTGCCGAGATCCCCAATACCCCAGGACACCAGCCACCTCTTACATAGCACACAACCCTGACCAGTGGGGAAGTTGTACTTTGGCCCATTTTTGAGCCAACCACTCTACAGCAATTGTGCCAAAGACCAGCGCCCTAGCCCCCTCCGGTGGCCCGTGGGTGCCCCTTTATGCACACCAAATTGCTGCCTCCCGTGGTCCCTTGTCTCTCAACTTGTGGGCCCTAGCAGAGGTCTATCTTTGAAAACAAGAGTTCTCCTGGTTGCTCCAGGCCTGTTCTCCAGTCTCCTTGAAGGAGACCTCTCCCAGACCTTGTGGGTCTGTACTGTAGCAGATTTGTTTATTCTTTGTGGGTTGCGGTTGCCAAGGCTTAGTGGATCCATTCCGGACACTAACACCGCAGCGACCCTCATCCAACGTGGGACAGTTGCCCTCCTGAAGCTGGCCTTCCTTGAAGCCTCCCGGAGCCCGTGGCTGCAGATCCAAGCTACACCACTTTCCACCTGAAGCACCCGACATCGAAGGGCTCTTTGCTTTGAGCCTCCTGGTCACTTTGCCGTGACCCAGACTCTGTCCCCTCTACTTTCAGGTTCTTCTCTACATTCTTCACATCTTTGATCTTCACGGCATCATCGACGCTTTTGGCTAGCAGAACTTTTGACTATTTTCCCATTGAAAATCAGCCAGCGACCCGACAGCAGAAACGACCTATGCACCCGGCTTCCCTGGGGCAGGTAACAGTGGTACCTCGGTACTCTCGTGGTTGTGGGCATCTCAAAAGCTTAAGTCTAAAGTTTTAACTTTGTACTCCTGCTAGAAGTATTTTTAAACTGTTTATTTCAAACCGCGACATTCTCCATAGGCTAACATTGAGATCCCGATAGCAGCTCTTTGCACTGCACGCGTCTCCCGTGGGTCCCCTTCCCCATAACTGTGGGTGTATTCTGAAGGGGCAAGCGATCCTGAATGCCCTAGGCATTGCCTGTAGAATTGTCATGGTTCTTATACCACTATTTTAGTATATGGTTTGGTCCCCCCCTGGGGCCCATTGCTTTCTGTGCTATTTATTGTGTTTATAAATGCTTGTTTGAAGTGTAACTTTGCCACTAGTCACATAAAGCAACTGTGGGATTCTGTCTAGAATAAATACATATATTTTATATATATACCTGTGTGGGCTACTCTTTCATTTGGTTATTCAAGAGGTTATTATGGTAAAACAATAAGCTTAACACTCCTTCAAGACTTAGCCTGAAGGCTGCTCTCCACAGCTACCACTAGGATAGCTTTCTTTAAAGGTTGTCTTAAACCTATCATCAATAAGAGTCGAATTGGACTGGTGCAAGGTGTCCCTATAACTAGGAACAGCATATGCCAGGCCAACTTCTCACAGGCTAGATCAAGGAGAAGAGCCAGGTCTTAAGTTTCTTTCGAAACATAGGCTCTGAAGTCAGAAATCTCAGTTCCAATGGCAGATGATTCCATAGTCTGGAGGTGGCTACTGCAAAGGCCCTTCCTCCCTTATTGGCATGGTGGGCATTGTATCGGGCTCCACGAGAGGCACATGTGGAGCACTCTCAACTTTTAAAAACCACCTTGGATTCTGGCCAGGAAATGCCCTTGACTTCATTGTCTCACAGCATGTGGTGCAGCCATTCCACATTTTCCTTTCTTTTGATCGGGAGAGTGTTTAAAACGTGGTGGCTACCTTCTGAAAAGGGATCACAATGTACCTCAGCATCTAGTGGCACCATCTCTGCCACTGAAAGTAGAGCGGATGGCCGTCTGAAATCCCCCCTTTGGGGGCCCACACCCAGGACCAGCGCGGAAGCTGAGAGCTTAAGAAGGATGCAACAAGCACTGCATTGATGCTGGCACTGAAATGAATTCATGCTGATCAGTGGCACCACTCTTCAGTTTGTGTCCTTGAAGCCGTCTGACAAGAACCCTCTCAGTGTGGCGCCTCCAACAGCTGCTATCATTGTATGACGGAATACCTGGATTAGTGTATTCTAGGTGCAGCCTTACTACTCAGACTTGGGTGAGTGGTCGTAGGCTGTTTGCCCTAACCACATCAGCACGTACGGGGAGCAATGCCGGGTGGGTTACTGTGGATGCTCTGTAGCTCAGCAGCTGCACCACGTGGTAATGGGCATCTGTCTTTGTAGGTTTTGCACGTGACATCTGCTGTGTTGGGAAGCACTTGTTCTTTTGTGGCATTTGTTTTCTGGTGGCACAGAGGAGTGAATCCTTGATGGGGGCCCCCCGATTTGGAACTTGCTGCATTTAGGGAAAACAGCCTGAAAGTGCCATAGATAATCTAGTGGGAGCACAGGTGCGAAGTGCCCTATTGTTTCCTGATGATATATGTGTTTTGTCCCTATGTCACGTAGTAGGTTTGCAGGAGCGCTGCATTCTCGGCTTGTGAAGTTATTTGGGGACCCATGTACTTATGATGACCTGTGGTGATTTTTGTGCTTTCCTCTAAACTGCTGCATGTCAGACTCAGGTGTTATGGTGTAAGTTGTTTTTCCTTACATTGCCAAGACTTGCATAGTGTGCCCAGCAGTTATGATTTATGTATGTCATGACCTGCATTTTGTGCCCTGATGTTTTCTAATGTGTGTTGTTATTGCCTTCATTTGTCACGATAACAAGCATTATTTCAGGATTTGCCTTGGGTGTGCAGTGATGGTGTCTTTATCTTATTGCACTAACTGTGTTGTTATGGCAGTTGCCTAGTTGGCAAAGTGGATATTGGTTTATGGTGTTTTGGTCTATGTTTATATGCAATACAGATGCATATTTTTATATACTATTGTGTGGTGTCTCTTTTGTGGTGTAATTATCGTGTCACTAGTGTGTGTGTGTGTGTGTATGTTGCACAAATACTTTACACATTGCCTCTGGGATAAACCTGACTGCTCATGCCAAGCTACCAAAGGTGAACAGGGGTTATCTTTGGTGTGAAACTCCATTACCCTGACTAGAGTGGTGGGTTCTGCCTGGCTTAGGTGCATAGCCTAGCCATCCAGAAACCCCATTTCTAGCAGACGTCATCACTGCAGGAAGACCGGCCAGCTTTTCAATAAGGTGTAAATAAAAGCATGTAACTTCATTATACAGAGCACAGCCCTGCACATGTGATATTACAAAATATAATTTATTTAGTTTTAGATCAATGTCTTTTGCATAGTCTATTGAATTTTGCAGATTAATTATTTGGACATCAAGTTAGTCAGAATGCAATTCCACTGCTCTGTCGATAGCAGAGATGGTCTTTTCCATTATTTGCCTCCAGGCAATTTCCTCGTTGAGATAGGTGCTTCGAGGCCAATTTTGGGAGTAGACATCTGCAGCAGAAGCCAGAAGCAACCACAAGCTCATTGGGAAGGCCCACAGAAAGGCAATCCTCTAAATCCCCAATGCTATCTATGACCAACTCTTTTAAGAAGGTCTCCAGGCAGACCTTCTTCCAATTGATCCTTTGCCCTTCAGCAGCAATTACGACATCTGATGCCAGCCGCAGTCGGTAGTAGGAGTTCCTGCAGGGCGGTGACGTGGGGAGGGGCAGGGGCAGGGTGGGGGGTAGTAAACTATGGATTACGGAGGTTTACAGGTAAGTAAACATATAAATTAATAAAATGAATTGCGTGCACTGCATCCCCAAATGCGATGCAGTGCACGCAACAAAATTCGTTTTATTAATTTTTTATGTTTACTTACCTGTAAACCTCCGTAATCCATAGTTTACTACCCCCCACCCTGCCCCTCCCCACGTCACCGCCCTGCAGGAACTCCTACTACCGACCGCAGCTGTCTGATGCCAGGTTGGAGCATTCACAGGATGAGAGCAAATAGAGACGGAAATCGGATTATGGTCACTCCAAACCTGATTCACAACTACATATATAGGTAGGTATAATGAAGCCAATAGAAAAACATAATGAATAATATTTGCAGACCCTCTTTCCCTATGGGATGGGGTGAAGGATGCATAACAGCATTCGCCTCGACCTGCCCTTGGCCTGAGATGAAGCCTGGATGTCCCACGCAGTGGAGATGGCGTTGGCACTATACAGCCTCTGGAGCACTGGTTGCTCCGCCTCCAGGTGTCGTTGGCTCATTCTGAGAGGGATGGTGGGAAGGGAGTCCCTACAACAAAAGCAGCAACAGAACACCACTAGCCTAGTTGTTTTCATTCACTCCAAGGTTGACATGAATTAAAAAGATCAAACATTTATTAAGCCAAACCATTCATCTGATCTATATAGGGGAATAGTTGCTTTATAGCCAATTTTGTAATAAATTCCCCTTGGGTGAATCAGATTTTATAGATTATTATTTCCAAAATAAAATGCACTGGCTCAGTCCATATTTTGCTCCCGATGATGACATTTAAAAATGTAGGTGAATGTTTACTCACAGTTTTGAACCGTTTCAATCACTTCTTTCTTTAGATGAGTCTGATTCGTCTTGATTGCTAAGGTTGTGGTTCTTAAACATCTGTGCAAGAAGCCCATTTTGGAGCCCTCTAATTCTGCCAATTTCTCCCTTATTTATTTATTTATTTATTCAGTGTTTTGTTTAGTGCAAACAAGACCCAGACAGAATATCGAGTTTTAAATATCAATATACAACAATGTTTAGTTGCAAATATCATGATACAGGAATATCGAGAGCAAGAATATCATGGTCCAGAATATCGAGCTTAAGGTAAGAAATATAGGTGCCGATTCCGATCCGTTAAAAATATTCCACGTACGAATCGTATCCGGATTTTTTTACGTACGAATCGTACAAGTCCCGTACAAACTGGCAAGTACGATTCGTATGTTAAAAAATCCATACGAATCCCATTGGGAAAATTCCCCGACACGTCCTCGGGTCGGAAAAAGTGTCCGACACGTCCCCAGACAGTTTTACGTACGAATCGGGAAACTGAAGTCTGAGCGCGCAAGTACAATCCGTCCCATCCGTCCGAATGCACAACCGTATGGAAAAAACACCATATGGAGCGAACTCCCATAGCAACCATGGAGACGTCCAAACCTGTGCCCGCATATGCGCCGAACAGCCCCACAGCCCACCCCCCCAGGTACGCGCCGTACCCCCAGCCCCCCCAAGTACGCGCTGTAACCCCAGCCCCCCCATGTACGCGCCGTACCCCCACCCCACCCCATATGTACGGTGCGTACCCCCACCCCTGTAGGTACGGAGCGTACCCCCACCCCCGTATGTATGGTGCGTACCCCCACCCCACCCCGTATGTACGGTGCGTACCCCCACCCCCGTAGGTACGGAGCGTACCCCCACCCCGGTATGTACGGTGCGTACCCCCACCCCACCCTGTATGTACGGTGTGTACCCCCACCCCCGTAGGTACAGAGCGTACCCCCACCCCCATATGTATGGTGCGTACCCCCATCCCACCCCACCCCGTATGTACGGTGCGTACCCCCACCCCCGTAGGTACGGAGTGTACCCCCCACCCCCGTAGGTACGGCGCATACCCCCAGTGCGTAGCGCTGGGGGTACGCACCGCACCTACAGGGGTGGGGGTACTCACCGTACATACGGGGTGGGGAGGGGGTACGCACTGTACATACGGGGGTGGGGGTACGCCGCAGACATGGGGGGTGCTGGGGTACGGCACGGACATGGGGGGGGCTAGGGGTATGGTGCGGACATGGGGGGGCTGGGGGTACGGTGCGGATGTGTAGGGATGGGGGTACGGTGCGTACCGGGCCCCCTTTTCGCCATGCATTGTGGCGTACTTAGCTTTTCCGGCACTTATTGGGTCCCGTAAAAATATTGCCGTGCGAAGTGCTGTGGGTACGAATTGTACTTGCTGGTCCGTAAAATGCTGCCTGACTCCGTGCGAATGTCGCGTACGCGGTGTCCCGGATCGGAATTGTGGGTATATTTTAGCCGGTCGGTGTTCTTTACGATTCGTACGGAAATGGTGTTTCCGTACGAATCGTACTTGCATGTTTGTAAGGTATTTTTCCCGGGTACGAGTTGGACGAAGAAAACGCTCCGTCCGAAGATTCGTACCCGGTTTTTCCAGGATCGGAATCGGCACCATAATTTCTTAAACTATCGAAGTCAGTAATATCGTTTGCAAAAATATCATTCTTTAAAATATCGATTTTTATATTAGTGCTATGTATTTTAGTATGAATTTCAAAAGTACGCCAAATAATTTTTTTGAATAAGTATTGCTTTTGTTTTTAGATATAAGTATTACATTTTTGGTAGTGATTAATATTATGTTAATAAAGTTTTTGCATTTTTTAGTTCGGTAGCGGGTTGTGGGGTTACAGGTGAATAGGGTGGGAAGTAATTTCATTATAATAAATTAATTAATTATTTGTATTTATTAGTAATTATTTAATTTAGAAGTTTAAAGTGTTAATTTTGGTAATTATTTTTTTATTAATTAATTATTAATTGGTTGTTAAGTTTTAATAATTAATTAATTGATAATTATATTAATTGTGTTATTTTTTTAGGAGTGGGTTGTGGGTTTATAGGGGAATAGGGTGGGAAGTAATTTAATTATAATAATGTAATTATTATTCTTTATTTATTAGTATTTATTTCATTTAGATGTTATAGTGTCAATTGTGGGAATTCATTTATTATTAATGAATTATTAATTGGTTAATAATTATTATTAATTAATTGGAAATAATGTTAATTGTGGAAATTTTGTAGGAGCGGGTTGAAGGTTTATAGGGGAATAGTGTGAAGTAATTTATTTGAAAATAATTTACTATTAATAAATGGTAATTAAATAATTAAAAAATAATTATGGAAATTGTGTAATTAATTTGAGACGTGAGTTGTGGGTTTTATAGTGGTAAAGGGTGGGAACTAAATTATTTTCAATTATTTAATAAGTTTTTAATTGATAATAATTTAATAATGTAAAATTAGTTATTAGAAAATTCTGTAATTATTTTTATGTGTGTGTTGTGGTGTGTTGGGGTAGAGGGTGGAAAGTATTTTAAGTTTTATTAATTAATCATTATTTGCTCAATATTATTCATTTATTAATTGATACATTTTTATGGTAATTGTTTACTTTTATTTTGTGTGTGGATTTTGGTTTTGTAGGGGTAATATTTGGTGCGTAAATTAATTTGTATATGTTTTAATTAGATTTTTAATGAATAATATTTGTTTATTTGATAATTACATTAATTATGGAGGTACAGTTTTTTAGAAATTTAGACGTGTGTTGTGAAATGTGTGGTGTTATAGGGTAGGAAATAAAAAATATTGATTTTGTGTACTAAGTAATGTTTTTGATTGTAATTAATTTATATTTAGTTGTTTGTTTGTTAAACCTTTTTCATTTTTTTTACAAAATAATGTTTGTAGGTAACTTTAAGATTTTTTTAACATAATAAAATGTTTCTATCTTTTGACATTTTTTATATAATTTTTATTTTTGTGTTATTAACAATTTCTGTATTGTAGTTGATATTTTATTTTTTTATTTTTAATTGACTTTGTCGGGAATATTAATTTTAAAGCTCTGCTATCCAACACTTTCCCTGCTGTTGCACTCGCTGGAGTGGGAATAGTAATTTTACCCCTCTGCTATCCAACACTTTCCCTGCTGTTGCACTCACTGGAGTGGGAATAGTAATTTTACCCACTCTGTTATCCAACACTTTCCGTACTGTTGCACACACTGGAGTGGGAATGGTAATTTTTACCCCTCCACTATCCAACACCTTCCCTACTTTTGCACCAACTGGAGTGGGAATATTTATACTTATCCCTCCGCTATCTAACACTTTCCCTACTGTTGCACTCACTGGAGTGGGAATAGTAATTTTTACCCCTTCCCTATCCAACACTCTCCCTACTGTTGCACTTACTGGAGTGGGAATAGTACATTTTTCTCCTCCGCTATCCAACACTTTCCCTACTGTTGCACTCACTGGAGTGGGAATAGTAATTTTTACCCCTCCCCTACCCAACACTTTCTATACTGTTGCACTCACTGGAGTGGGAATAGTAATTTTTTCTCCTACGCTATCCAACACTTTCCCTACTGTTGCACTCACTGGAGCGGGAATAGTACATTTTTACCATTCGCTATCCAACACTTCCCCTTTCTGTTGCACTCACTGGAGAGGGAATAGTCATTTTTACCCCTCCGCTATCCAACACTTCCCCTACTGTTGCCCTCACTGGAGTAGGAATAGTCATTTTTTACCCTTCGCTATCCAACAATTTCCCTACTGTTGTACTCACTGAAGTGGGAATTGTAATTTTTATCCCTCCGCTATCCAACACTTTCCCTACTGTTGCACTCACTGGAGTGGGAATTGTAATGTTTACTTCTACTCTATCCAACACTTTCACTACTGTTGCACTCACTGGAGTGGGAATAGTAATTTTTACCCCTCTGCTATCCAACACTTTCCCTACTGTTGCACTCACTGGAGTGGGAATAGTAATTTCTTCCCATCCGCTATCCAAGACTTTCCATACTGTTGCACTCACTGGAGTGGGAATAGTAATTTTTACCCCTCCGCTATCCAACACTTTCCCTACTGTTGCACTCACTGGAGTGGGAATAGTAATTGGTACCCCACTGCTATCCAACACTTTCCCTACTGTTGCACTCATTGGAGTGGGAATAGTACTTTTTCCCCCTCTGCTATCAAACACTTTCCCTACTGTTGCACTCACTGGAGTGGGAATAGTAATTTTTACCTCTAAGCTATCCAACACTTTTACTACTGTTGCACTCAATGGAGTGCAAAATGTAAGTTTAAAAATTATTATATATGTATTTTATTTAATTTATAATATAATGTTTTTATTTAGATTTTATGTTATAGGTGTGTATATTTAAATATATATATATATATATATATTTATTAATTTGTATATATTTATAATATTTTAAAATAAATTATAGTTATTACCTTATTAATTGTTTTACAGTAAATATACATTTATATATTACATTTTATATATATATATACATTTACATTTTTTAAATGAAATGTATTCATTATATTTGTTAAAATGTACATTACATCTAAATAATTTTTTAACAGTTAATTTTTTTATTTTATTTAACATTATTTTTCATATATAGAAAAATCTATATTTTGTACTTCGATATTTTTAACATCTATATTATCTTTTCGATATTTTTGTATTTTACATTTTAAAGATAGGATGTCGATATTTTGGATATAGATATATTTGTATCGATATTTGTATATGGGGATATTTATGTAGTCGATATTATGTCAATGATCCCAAAAGAATATCCCAGTGCAAATTTAGAATAAAGGATTGTGCATAGCTATAGAATGTTGAGCTCCATCCAGGAGTCTGAACACGGATGAACGCTCAGAGAGTATCAAGCAGCAGAATAGTGTAAGTCAAGTGATTGTATGTTAGAACTTATAGAACAATGGTGTGAGCAGGCAGCTGTGGATTTAGGGGAGGAATTTGCTCATTGGAAAGGACTTAGCTTCATTTTTGATTACTGAAGTAGACGGGATTCTTCTGATACTTGCGGGCGAGTTCCATTTTCTAGGTGCAGCTCCAGAGAATGCTCTATCATATGTTTTTTTTCTTACGGAAGAATGAAGGTTTCAGAAGAAGATTACCAGAACTTCGAGAGAGTCTGCTTCCTCCAGATATCATAATTTTCTGAGCTAGGTACAGTGAAGTTTTGTAGTGTATCGCTTTATGTGTGATACAGGCCATCTTTAGGTGGATTCTTGCTTCATATGGCAGCCAGTTGAGTGCTTTCAGATGTGGCGTAATGTGATCAAATGTTTTATATCCTGTTATTAGTCTTGCAACTGCATTAAGATAAGCTTTTAGCTGGGAAGTTGAGATCTTGGGTAGTCCTTATTAAGTTGTACATCCGTTTTTAATTATCGAGAAGAATAATGCATGAACTGCCGTTTTGAGATCTGGTGATTCATTGAAAGGTTTCATGTTTCTAAGATAGCTGAGGTGAAAGTGGGCATTTTTAGCCATCGTGTTGATGTGTGATTGCATATTTAGGTTCTTATCCAGAGTAATTCCTAGCGAATTAGTAGAGTCCACTAGGATCAGAGTACACTTTAGTGCAGTGATCAACTTGGTCCAATCCTTTATCACCATAGAGTTTTTGGGGGTGGAGATTTGAAGGAATTCAGTTTTTTGAGAGTTTAGCTGAAGGTGATTGTTTGTTAGCCATCGAACGATCTTCTTTAATGCTTGGTTCATCATCTTCATCTCTTCTAGGGGTGCAATCTTAATATACAACTGTGTGTCATCCGCATACATGTGGAAGGAGATGTTTGCCTGATGTAATATTTTGATTAATGGTTCAACATAGAGATTAAATAGTGATGCGGATAGTATTGAGCCTTGTGGTACTCCTACTTGATTAGCGGATGGTGAAGATAGATTTTGATTCACCCGAAATCTTTGTGATCTGTTCTCTAAGAATGATTTAAACCATTCTAGGACAGTTACTGTTAAACCCATCCTGTTCTCAAGTCTCTCAAGTATTTTGCCATGGTTAACAGTGTTGAATGCGGACGGGAGGTCAAGCAGCACAAGCAGACATGTTTCTTTCCCGTCTAATGCAAGTAGGGCGTTGTCCAGTATATGTAAAAGTGCTGTTTCAGTAGTGTGCCCGGGTCTGAATCCTGATTGGCAGATGTCTAATAGCTTGAAATCCATAATGTGTTGGTTCAGTTGTTGTTGAACACATTTTTCCATAACTCTGGCTACCATGAGAATGTTGGTTACTGGTCGGAAGTTGTTTGGGTCTGAAAGGTTTTCTGTAGGTTTTTTAGAATTGGGATGACTTGGCCAGTTTTTAGGCAATCTGGGTTGTATCATTGCAATAGCATTGCATTGATAATCTTTGTCCAAATGGGGATGACAGTATGGATGATAGACGACAAGCATTTTAAAGGGAGAGGATCGTTGTAGTGGTTGTTCAGTGTTTTAGTCGATAGGGTTTTGGTAATATCTCTGTGATCATATAGTTTGAAGGTTGACCATTGAGCTTTAGTTTTGGGCATTGACAGAGCTGGTTGGATTGGATGATCCGCTGGAGAGTTCTTTTGGGTTGTTGGGTTGCCAGTGGCAGTCCTGAGCTCATTCTCTGGGGAGTTGGCTTTAGCAGTAAAGAAGGATGAGAATTCTTTACTGCTCATATGTGATTCTGATGCCAAGAGAGCGGATTTGGCCATTTTGTTTGATTGTTGTTTTAATATTTCGAAAAGTTTCCTCGGTCTGTTTTTGGCATTGTCAACTTCCCATCTATGGAAGTCTTTTTTGATTTTAAAATTCTTTTGTTATAGGAGTTTCTGGCCTTTATTTGCACTTTTAGGAGAGGGGATGAAGGATGTTGTCTCCATTTCTGTTCAGTTGGTCTCAGTTTACCTCTTTCTTCATTGAGAGATCCATTGACCCCACATTTCCTGCCCATTTGCTGGATGGTGCAGCAAATAGGCAATTGAAACATTCAACTGAAAAGTGTTCTATCTTGGACCTCTATTTTGCAAAGTTCAGGTTTAAAGCAAAGTGAGGGAGGTATGCTCCTCATGTGTGATGATTTACCTTCAGAAGTGAATGATAGTAATCCGGGTCAGGTGATTCCTTTAGACTTTTCAACCTTCTCCAACAACTTTGACCATCTCCTCCTGCTCATTCTCCTGCACCTCAGTAAAGCTGGCCTCCAATTAACCCCCCTTAAGTATCTGCTCTCCTTTTTGAAGGATAGTTTCATTGCTATTACTCCTTTTGAACCCTCTTTCTGAAAAGGAGTGTTCTGAGCGCTGTAATTTCAATCCTGCTTCGAATTAATATCTATTACTTCTTGACAACTGAGCATCCGTGTCTCCTCGGTTCCCACAGCTGGTGGAGAATGCCCTCGAACTAACTAAAGATGACTCCCTCCAAGTGTGAGATTCATATGACTTGCAGCAGTCTCTCCTTATAGGAACCCCACAATCCTGCACCCTTCCATGGGGAAAAGATGCCCTTGTGCCTTTAAAGTTGGGAAACTTTGGAAACTTCTCTAATGTAATCATGGTCACCGAATTAACAGCTGTCACAAAATTTTCTTTTGATCACATCAAGTTCATATTTTGCAGTTTAGATTGTTTGTAGTGGCTATAGTAACACATACATTTTGAACTTTCTATAAATGGAACATAATCACACAGCTTCAAACAGGCACTACCAGGCTACAAAATTGATTCAGATTTCAATTGGCTTCTCTCTCTCATACTTACTACCAGTTAGAAACCCAATATATTGAGAGCACCCTATGTTGTCTACAAAACATTCTCTGGTACTGGACCAAGCTTCATTAAGGAGAAAGTCATAAAACATATCTCTAGACATTCTCTCCAAGTGGGAATTCAAGGCTGTCTGACAGCAGACAGTTCTGCAAAACCATTAAAACCTGACTCTTCAACCTATTATGGGCTCCTCTCTCGAAATTTTAACAGTGCCATGACCCATATATTAGTTGAATGCACTTGTGTTAAAAAGTACACTTCTTGGACTTGAAAGAAGATCCTGAATCGATATGTATATATATAATGAAGTTTAATTGAAGTAAGATGTCAAACAGCTCAGCCACCCAACTGTCAGCAGGCTCATCCCCAGATCTCTCCTGAACATTCCCTCAGTTAGCTCATGATGAGTTGACACTCTAGAACACCAACACCTCACCGATATGTCAGAAGTGACATAACATAAATTAGCATATGAAAGTCATTACAACATATGAAACAAAAAAAAACTACAATAACATACCAACACAGTGTTCACCTGTGAGGAAGCACATGCCTTCATTGGTGGAAAACAACAATACATTTTAGTGGTTGCTTGGACACTTTCCTCCCATTGTAACACTATAAACCCTAATGGAAATTCCTAATGGCCCACATTCTGCAAGATTTGAAAATTCAAGGTAGCAGCAGAGTATCATCCAACCAAGCTTGAGCTGCAGTGCTATAGTACCAACTAAAAACAGGGGAATACTTATCAAAATTGAAGCAGGTGCAGTGGCACCGAGGCACAGGAGTGTGAGGAGCCCTGTAGACCCCAGTTATGGATGCATTTTGCTACTAAACTGTAGGTGAGTGAATGACTGATATGGTGATTGTCAATTAAAGGTGCGTATTATTTCAAAGTGGCTTCGTTTTTTATAATCAATGAGAAATATTACGTGATTTAATGTATTTAACCCCTTGCATGCTTCGGACGGCCCCCCCGGCCGTCATACGTCACGATGGGCGTGTGCCCACCCACTATTTAAATAGCCCGCACTCCGCAAAAATGCGCGCAGCATGCAAGGGGTTAATAGAAATAGCAACGCTTTTTTACTATTCCTTAAAGCATACTATTCATGCTCTATCTAAATACACGATGTGTTTAATGCCAATGAATAATCTGTTGAACATTGTTTTGAGAGGTCTGTGTGTTTTTTTCCCTCTGACCATAGAAATCACACAAGATTGTCCCTGTAGTAAGTAAAATACAGGCTCACATTATCACAATGTGCTTGATGTACAAAGCATTTCTGTTGTTGCTAAGGACCCAATTTGCTGAATTGGGCTGTTTGAGACTGCAAAAATGCTTTTTGTAATGTACAAACACTAAATTGCAATTCAGTAACTTATTACCAAATCGCAGTTTGGGTTTGTAAACAAAGACAAGATCCCTATTTGGAAGGGGCGGGTACAGGTTTTTTTTCCAAATAGGCAATCTGAATTATATATACTAATGTTCTGCGACTGAAAAACATTTGTTCTTTACTATCAATAAAAAGTTGGGGTAACCCATTCGCAAATGGGAAGGGGTCCCCCTAGGAAGCCTTCTCCTTTGAGAATGTTTGAAAATTACTTTTTAAGAGCAGGCAGTGGTACCACAAACTACTGCCTACTTTAACAAAATTACAATTAAACATTTATTTTTTATTTTGAAACACATCCACTTTTCC
The DNA here is from genome assembly GCF_964204655.1 of Triturus cristatus. NCBI lineage: Eukaryota > Metazoa > Chordata > Amphibia > Caudata > Salamandridae > Triturus > Triturus cristatus. The sequence goes on from NC_140585.1 coordinate 1,315,695,687, forward strand.
TTTCAGGAATACAGGCTGTGTTTAAAAAAAAGATTGCTTTACTTGAAAACAATCACAGACATTGTGGTCTGCTGACCTCAGCAGGCCACCATCCCTGTGATGACAGCGAATCCTAGTGGGTCATAAATTGCAACCTCCCTCATTAATATTCATGAGGTGGGTCGATGTGCGACCCACTACTGATCACTAATTTCACTTTAGGAAACTAGTAGTAGCGATTACCAAATATTGATTCACAAAAATCTCTATTTGATAATCGCTATTACTAATGTTCGTACATCAAGCCCTATGAGTAGAAAAAAAATAATTTAACATACAAATATTCTAAATGCTAAGTAGCTTTTAAATAAACATTAGGGTATACCGTCCTGTCTTTGAACCTTGAACTCTCCGAGTTCCCTAAAGATTACTACAGTCTCAAACGCTTCCCATCTCTACTACACGAAAATCTCATCAGAGAGTTCTTTGCGAACAGACAATAAAGAGGAAATATTGTACTGCTGACAGTTTGATGACCTCTCAAGAACAAGCCAGAGCAAAGGAGCCAGAAACTATTTAAATATTGAATCAAGCAAACTAGGAATAAATCAGCAATATTTACTGGTGGTTAATTCACCAAACATAAATTAAAGTGCACAATCTGTTAAAGCCATAGGTTACTGCAATTTATAGCTCAATAAATTAGAATATCCAAAATAAAAAAGCGAGAAACATAGAGAAGCACATGAATATTTTGTATGTGGCATAGATCATTAACGTTTATAGTGTGCTCTTGGTTTATTCGCAATCTGAATTTCCTTTATAATTACTGATTTCCTGAAATAGGAGTGCTGTTATCTGTAGAGAAGGTAATGCACAAAGAAGCTAACTTCTGCAGTGATCTAAGAATTTCTGGAAAGTGATACAGACCATATAGAGTTATATGTTAATTATAGGTGGCTCATATGTGGATAACTATCTATGACAAGTTGATCCCATGAAGCCCTTTTCCAAGGCAGAGAAGTCATAGCGTAGCCACACACAAGCATTTTTTTAACGAAACCTCCACTTGCATCGGTCCCCCGCCTTCACTCACTTCCTACCACCCTTTGCAATTTGTAAATTAAAAAATATGTATTTCTGTGATGCCATTCTTGCCATCATGCCTCCCAATACCATTGCCTCTCCTTGCTAAGTTGTGTAAAAAACATGCACCCACCCACCTCTTTGACCCCTGGTTTGTCCTTAAAAAACCATCCCAGCCAATCCAGACAGCAAAATGCAGGAATCAACGTAGACACATGGGTGGCCCATATGCAAGAAATGTACAAAGAACCAGAGCTCAAATTAAAACCAGACAGTCATGATAAAATAACCGAAATGAGAAGGGGCTTGTCACCAGCTACCCAGATATCCTCAGGGGCTCAGGAAATAATCATCATGAACAATGAACATCAAAGTAAAAACATCCTTGAGGTAACAGCAACAGACCAATTAACAGAAATCATAAAGAAACTAAAAAACGAAGGCGCAGCAGGCCCAAATGGTATACCAAATGCTCTTTTCAAGGGAGAGCTTTGTACTGGGTATTTTATTTTACATCTTTTTTTAATGAGCGGTTTTTGACAAACAGAATCCCTGAATCATGAAAGGAAAGTATTTTTCATACATTTTATAGGGTGGAAATCAGACACAGGCTAGCAACTATAGACTTATTACATTAACCTCTTCTATGCGTTGGACACGCGTGAGCCATCCGATGTATAAGTGCTCATGTGCATCGGATGGCTCCCGCGTGTCTGACGCCATGGCACAGGGAATCCCTCTGGTGCAAGCAACAGAGGGATTCCCTTTTCCCCCCCAACAGCCTCGGGAGCTGGAGAAGAGCTTCCCCAGCTCCCGAAGCTGTATTTTAGGTTTCCCTGAAATGACGATCAGTGCCCACGTCGCGCTGATGTAATTTCAGTGAAACCGAAACTGAAATGAGCCTAGAGGCTCATTTCAGTTTCCTACATCAGCCAGGCTGGCTTGAAACTAGTGGCAAAGTGAGCAAGGGGCCCATGTCTGGGAATATCCTGCCAACTTTGGGCAAACAAAGCAAACACAGGGAGATGATGGACAGAGCTCTGAATGATTATTGATTCAACCCAGATCTGTGAAAGGGGCTGAGTGTCTGAAAAGTTTCAGCGCTCCATCCATCATCTCCTTGTGTTTGCTAAGTTGTAGGATCACCATGCACGGACAAATTTCCTACTGCCCAGCATTCCTCTTGGTCTCTCGAGAAAAATGAAACCTCACTTGTGTGGATGCCCAAATTAGCGTCAGCTGAAAACGTATAAACCAACTGCCCTTTTAGACCTGCTTTGGCCCCCTCAATTTCTACACGTTTTTGGCTCTTCCTGTTATGAGCACTCGGCCCATCCACACAAGTAAGGTATCTTTTTTATTGGGAGTCTGAGGGGAATGGTGGATAGTAGGAAATGTGTGCTGTGCGGTGATCCCACAACTTTCCCACACAGATATTAGTGGGAAATGTGACTTTTTAGCTGCATTTGAGGTTTGCAGCAAATTTCTGGAAGGAAAATGTAGGGGGATCAATGCAAGCCACACCTCCCTGCACTCCCCCGGGTGTCTAGTTTTCAGAAAAATCTGGGTTTTTTGGCTTCCCCTGGATGTCTGCAATCCCAGGACCAAAAACACAGGTGCCCACCTATCTATCACAAGGGCCTGTGACTGGGAAGATCCAAAAACATGGGGATTAAGGCTATAGCAACGCAAATACAAAGCACATTGTTTTTTTAAATCTGTTTTTAGCCAAATCTGCATTGGACACCCTCACAAGTGAGGTATCATTTTACTCCGGAGACTGAGAGGAAGGCTGTGGGATAGGACATTTGTGCCGGCATGGTAATTCCACGCATAAATATGTGAAAATGTGTTTTTTTCAGCTGAATTTGAGGTTTGTGGGGGATTCTGGGTAGGAAAATGTTGGGGGATCCACGCAATCCATACCTCGCTTGTCTAGTTTTCAGAAATATGTGGGGTTGGTAGTTTCCCAAGATGGCCTCCCAGCCCGGGGCCAAAAACCCTGGTGACCCACCTCGTAAAACCAGGTTGTTTTGTGATAGGTCATTTTGATGTCTCCTCAATACATTTTGGGCCCTTGCCTGTTGCGGATACTTGGCCCACCCACACGAGTGAGGTATCATTTATATCAGGAGACCTGGGGGAATGCTGGGTGATAGGAAATTTGTGTCAGCCCAGTCATACCACAACTTTCCCACACAGAAAGTTGAGAAAATTTACTTTTTCAGCTAAATTTGAGGTGTGCAGGGGATTCTGGGTATGAAAACATTGGGGATCCACACAAGCCATACCTCCCTGGACTACCCCGGGTGTGTAGTTTTCTGAAATGTGTGGGTTTGGTAGGTTTCCCTAGATGGCCGCCGAGCTTGTGGCCAAAACCCAAGTGACCCCCCTTGCAAAACCAGGTCGTTTTGTGATAGGTAATTTTGATATCTCCTCAATACGTTTTGGGACCTTGCCTGTCGTGGGTATTAGGCCACCTACACAAGTGGGATATCATTTCTATCTGGAGACCTCGGGGAACACTGGGTGGTGGGAAATTTGTGTCAGGTCAGTGATCCCACAACTTTCCCACACAGAAATTTGAGAAAAAAGTTTTTTTCAGCTAAATTTGAGGTTTACAGGGGATTCTGGGTAGGAAAATGTTGGGGGATCCATGCATGTCATACCTCCCTGGCCTGCCCCAGGTGTATAGTTTTCAGAAATGTGTGGGTTTGATAGGTTTTACTAGATGGCTGCCGAGCCACAGGCCAAAAACCAAGGTGACCCGCCTGGCAAAAACAGGTCGTTTTGTGATAGGTAATTTTGATGTCTCCTCAATATGTTTTGGGCCCTTGCCTGTCGCGGCTACTTGGGCCACCCACATGAGTGAGGTATCCTTTTTATCAGGAGACCTGGGGAAACGCTGGAAATTCGTGTCAGCCCAGTCATCCCACAACTATCCCCCACAGAAATTTGAGGAAAATATGCTTTTTTCAGCTAAATTTGAGGTTTGTTGGGGATTCTGGGTAAGAAAACCTTGGTGGGTCCATGCAAGCCATACTTCCCAAGACTCCACAGTGTGTCTAGTTTTCAGAAATATGTGGGTTTGGTAGTTACCATAACTGGCCGCCGAGCACAGGGTCAAAAACCCAGCTAACCCCCCTGGCAAAACAAGGTCGTTTTGTGATAGTTAATTTTGATGTCTCCACAATACATTTTGGGCCCTTGCCTGTCGCGGGTACTTGGCCCACCCATGCAAGTGAGGTACCATTTGTATTGGGAGACCTTGGGGAACACTGGGTGATAGGAAATTTGTGTCATACCAGTCACCCTACAACTTCCCACACTGAAATTTGGCAAACATTTGCTTTTTTCAGCTAAATTTGAGGTTTGCAGGGGATTCTGGGTAGGAAAATGTTTTTGGGTCCACACAAGCCATACCTCTCTGGACTCCCCTGGGTGTCTAGTTTACAGACACCCCTTGAAAAAACCGGGTAGTTTTGTGACAGGTAATTTTGATGTCTCCTCAATACGTTGTGGGCCCTTCCCTGTCGCAGGTACTTGACCCACTCACACGAGTGAGGTACTATTTTTATCGGAAGCTCTGGGGTAATGCGGGAAGGGTAGAATTTTGTGGATCCACGCAGATTCCAGAACGTTCCATCACTGAAATGCGAGTAAAATGTGGTTTATTTTCACAAAGTTTGACATTTGCAGGGGATTTTGGATAGCAGAACCTGGTGAGAGCCACACAAGTCACCCCCTCCTGCATGTCTAGTTTTAAAAAATGTATAGGTTTTACTAGGTTTCCCTAGGTGCCGGCAGAGCTAGGATTCAAAATCTACAGCTAGGCACTTTGCCAAAAAAGGGTCAGCTTTCACTGTAAAAATGTGGTGTGTCCACGTTACGTTTGGGCTGTTTCCTGTTCGAGGGCACTAGGCCTACCTACACAAGTGAGGTACTATTTTTATCGGACGAATGTGGGCAACGTGGTGTGAGTGGAATTTTGTGGATCCACACAGATTCTAGAATTTTCCATCACAGGAATGTGAGGAAAATGTGTTTACTTTTTACAAAGTTTGAGGTTTGCAGGGGATTCTTGGTAAGAGGACCTGGTCAGAGCATCACAAGTCACCTCCTTCTGGATTCCTTCTGGATTCTCCTGGGTGTCCAGTTTAATTTTTTTTTTAGGTTTGCTAGGTTTCCCTAGATGCCAGTAGAGCTATGGTTCAAAATCTACAGCTAGGCATTTTGCCAAAAAAGGGTCAGTTTTCACTGTAAAAATGTGGTGTGTCAACATTGCGTTTTGGAAAGTTTCCTGTCATGGGCACAAGGCCTACTCACACAAGTGAGGTACCATTTTTATCAAAATACTTTAAGATTTATGTAGCATACAAAGGTATTAATGTCCTAGGGTGGTGGCATCAAGCAGAATTTGGGATGATCATTAAACCTGGTCAAAAAATATCCAGTTTCTCTTACCAATTCAGTTTCCAACCATTCCACTTGGAAAGAGAAATTTAAAAATGTTTTTTCTGACAAAATTGGCTTGATTAAGAATTTTTGCCACACCATCAAAATTAAGGAAGGTGTGCAACCTGTTAAGCATAGACTACGCAATGTTCCCCACAGTGTTAAAGGTGAACTGTCTGCAATGTTAGACAACATGCAAAAGGATGGCATTATAGAGAAAGTAGATGCTAAACTATGGCTTTCTCCGATCGTTTTGGCCAAAAAGAAAAATGGCGAACTTCGTCTATGCATTGACTTGCGCACTATTAACAACGCAATTTGGGTTGAAAATTATCCTTTACCCCGCATAGAGGACTTAATCACTGCTGTAGGCCAATCCAAATGGTTTTCCAAACTAGATTTACGAGCAGCGTATCATCAGGTGGAACTGGATGTGTCTTCTAGGCACCTCACGGCTTTTATTACACCTGATGGTACTTTCCAGTTTCGTAGGATGCCATTTGGTTTGGCGTCAGCTGCTTCTGTATTTCAGAAAGTCATGGGTAACCTATTTAAAGGCATTTCTAATGTAGTTGTGTTTCAAGATGACATTTTGGTGCACACTGTTTCTAAAGAAGAACACAACATGGTACTTGAAAAAGTACTTACAGTATTGCAAAACAATCATGTTACTGTCAGAGAAGATAAATGCATCTTTCTAGTAAATGAGATTGAATACTTAGGACATGTTCTTTCCAAGTATGGTGTTAAACCTAAACCCAGCAATGTGGATGGCATCGTCAATGCACCTCACCCTATTGACAAAGATCAACTTCGATCATTCATTGGGCTTTGCGAATTTTATTCCAAGTTCATAAAGAACTTTGCAAGTCTCACTGAATGTTTCAGAAGTCTTTTAAAGAAAAACTCTGATTTCATATGGACAGCCACCTGTCAAGACCATTTTCAGCGCATCAAAGAAAGTATTCTTTCTGCACCTGCTCTTCAGGCATACGTGGAAGGGCGGGATACATTTGTTACTGTGGATGCCAGTTCTTATGGCATGGGTGCTGTTTTGTCGCAAATGTCTGGCAACAATGAGCTTACGATTGGCTTTGCATCCAGACGCATGAAAGATGTTGAACTGAGATATTCAGTTATTGAAAAAGAATTGCTTGCTTGCGTATGGGGAATTTAGAAGTTTAAACCATACTTGTGGGGGAGAAAATTTTGTTTGAGAACAGATCACAAACCTTTAGTGGATATTCTCTCTGGTAACAAAATCAAAAAATCAACTGCCAGGTTAGCCAGGTTATCCACCAAGCTTTTAGAATTCAATTTTATTGTACAATACATAGCTGGAGGAAAAACTATTAAAGCTGACTTTTTATCCAGACATCCTGTGCAGGTAGACAGGTCTAATGCTTCAGAAGATGATGTTGAAGAATGTATCATTGCTAGCATTGATGACACAGTAATCTGTCCTGACATGGTAGAGTGGCATAAAGCATTAGAAAGTGATTTATTACTTAAACAAGTTATGGAATTTGTAGTGAAAGGTTGGCCTAAGGAAAGATCTGTTGAATCTGAGTTACAACCATTTTGTAAGGTTGCAAATGAGTTATCTCTTGAAGGTAATCTTTTAGTCAGAGAAGGTAAATTGATTCCTCCATATTGTTTTCGACAAAGAATCCTAGAAACGGCACATTCAGGTCATTTGGGTATGACTGCTACCAAGAGCAGAGTTCGTAATGATTTTTGGTGGCCGTCTGTTGATCGAGATGTGGAAGCACTTGTTGTTAATTGCACACAGTGTTCATACAGTGAAAAACATTTGGTCACAAATTCACCATCTCCCAAACCTTCAATTTCTCCCAACAGAGTGTGGCAAAAGGTTGCAGTAGACTTTCTTGGACCGTTTCATGTACTACCCAATTGGATGAAATATTTTATAGTTTTAATCGATCACTTATCCAGGTGGGTAGAGGTCAGAGGTGTGTCTGAACCTAATACCAATTCTGTCATTCGTTTTCTTCAAGATGTATTCAGCAGAGAGGGCACACCTGAGGAATTACTTACGGATAATGGGGTTCAGTTTACTTCACAACTCATGCAAGATTTTTTGACAAAGATGGGTATCAAGCATTTACGCACTCCTTTATACTTTCCTCAAGCTAATGGCAAAGTTGAAAGATTCAATAGGGTCTTAGTTGAATGCATTCAGAGTGCCATCAAAGCTAAAGTAGAGTGTGAATCTGCCATTAGGGATGTAGTGTGGGCATATAGGACTACTCCTCACTCAGTATCTGGTTGTGTTCCTTTTGAGTTGATGAGAGGGAGGAAAGTGGTGTCTACGCTCAATCCATTTTGGAAGCTGAATTGTTTGAATAAGAAATGTGATGTTGCAGAGAATTCACTTATTGCTAAAAAACGTAGTGATGAAGCCAACGTTAAGAGATGTGATAAACTCTCCGTGCCTGTCTCCAAGAAAGAAGTCAAATTTGTTGTGGGTGACCTAGTTCGTGTCAAGGACCCTCTTTTGTTACAAAAAGGTAAATCAAAATTCAGGGATCCTGCACGTGTAATCATAATTAAAGGTAACAGTGCGAAATTAGAGAATGGTCAATGGTGGAATTTTGGTCGCTTGGCCAGAAGCAATCCTGTGTGTAATCCAGTGGTACATTTTGATGAGAATTCTCCTGAGATCAGAAAGAGTTCAAGAATTAGGAGAATTCCTAGTAGGTATGTCCATTAAGGAATTGTGTTCACAGTTTTATCAAATGTGTAATTTTCTTTTTTCGTTAAAAGGAGGGAGATATGTGGTGTCTATGCGTCATTTCTCAGTGCACTTATTTTACATATATATGTTGGAATGTTGCTTTGTACTTGCCAAAGTATTCTATGTATTACATGTTTAGAATGTTTGGGTTAGAGGCTGGAATTGCTTCTCTAGCAGTTGGAGCAGCCACCTTGAGCCCTCTACACCTGTTTACTTCTGTATCCTGTTGACTGGAATAAACCCTATCAAAGAGTGAAGATTCCTTGTCTACTTGAATTGCTGTACAACATTTCTAAGAGAACATACTTCAGGATGCAGGTTGAGTGGAGTTTTGTGGATGCTCGCAGATTCCAGAACATTCCATCACAGAAATGTGAGGAAAATGTGTTTTTTTGACAAAGTTTGAGGTTTGCAAGGGATTCTGGGTAACAGAAACTGATGAGAGCCACAAAAGTTACCCACTCCTGGATTCCTCTGGTTGTCTAGTTTTCAAAAATGTATAGGTTTGCTAGGTTTCCCCAGGTACCGGCAGAGCTAGGGTTCAAAATCCACAGCTAGGCACTTTGCTGAAAAAGGGTCGGTTTTCACTGTAAAAATGTGTTGTGTCTACGTTGCATTTTGGGCCGTTTCCTGTTGCGGGCACTAAGCCTACCCACACAAGTGAGGTACCATTTTTATCGGAAGACTTTGGGGGACGCAGGGTGGTAGGAGTTTTGTGGATCCATGCAGATTCTAGAACTTTCCATCACAAAAATGTGAGGAACATGTGGTTTTTTTAAAACAAAGTTTGAGTTTTGCAAAGGATTCTGGGTAACAGAACCCGGTGAGAGCCAATCAACTCACCCCATCCTGTATTCCTCTATATTTTACCAAATTAATTGCTATATAGTAGATGCTGGGGCTTTCTGTGAATCCTTGAGGTGCGCGTGTGAATTTAAAGCTTCGTCCATTTAAACTAAATCCGAACAAGTATTGGCTTTCCGGATCTATTGGGACGCTGAAAAAGGCATTCTTGAGATCAATTACAGTAAAGAATGTTGCTTCGGAATCAATGGCTGTCAGTAATGAAGAAATGTCTGGAACTACGGGGTATTGTGGTACAATACATTTATTTAATTCTCGCAGATCAATAACCAATCGATATACTGGCGGGGCTTTTGGATCAGTTCGTTTAAGAATCGGAATTATCGGGGAATTACATACATTGGAGTCGGTTTCCACAACCACTCCCTGGGTAATAAGCTCGTCAATGATTTGCAGTAAAGCCAATACAGCATCTGGTGGTAACTTGTATTGTCGCATACGTGGTAGTACCACTCCTGTCTTTAGTGTGACTCGATATGGTGTAATGTTCATGCAACCAACATCTGTAGGGCCTTGCGCCCATAAATGTGTGGGTAAAGTCTGCAGTCGGTGATCCATGTCTCGGGACACATAGTGCCCTTTGAAATCACGTAAAAACAATCTTACTCCTTCCGGAGAACAACATATTATAGCTCCTAGAGCTTTCAATGTTTTTATACCTAACAAGTTTTCTGGACATGATTTAGTAAGCAATAAATCTGTAGTTCGTGTCAAGGGACCAATCGTAAGTGGAAGAGGCTGTGACACCTCGTTAATGATAGGTTTTCCTGAAAAACCAAGGGAAATATTCTGTGAGCCTGAGAGCGGTGCCCCTGGAACTTCACTACGTTTTATGGTTGTTCGGCTTGCCCCTGTATCAAGTAAAAATTTTCTATCCTGGCCTAATAGTTCACTGTGTACATAAGGTCCTTCTTGATCTACAGGGACCTCGATAAGGGGTAAGCCAACTTCCCTCTCTAGGCTGTTTCATGAGTATCGTTGATAATCAGGATAGTCATACTGTGCAGTCTGGTACATCTGTCGTGTCGTTGTTGATGTGGCAGCAATAGGCTGCGGTGGTGGAGCTGGCATAGACTGTTGCGGAGCTGGCATGGCCTGTGCATGCTGCGGGGCTCCTTGTTGGTTCTGATCCTGTCTAAGTGGCCGTGGTCTTTCTTTTGTATTACCTATGGCGATATTATGTTTTAAAACTGGACAATCGTGTACATAATGACCTGGCTGTTTACAGTAGTTGCATGTCCCTTTTACAGAACCTGCTGAAACACTGGACTGTGTCATACCCTTTTTATGACCGTCAGCTGGAACTGTCTGGGAAACTAGCATTTTCATTTTCGTGTCTTTCATGCGTCTTTGTTCATGTTCTTGTTCCTCTCTAATTCTATTGTGATGGTACTGTAGCATTTGTAACATTTGTGACGGAGTGTTACCTTGCCAGGTACTCTCGAATTTCAATACTCTATTCTTAACTTGGGGCAGGGCATTTTCAACTAATTTTGTCACAAACAGATGTGGATAAGATTCGCTACTTGCTTTTATTCCACTATTTATACCAAAACATTTTTCGAATCGGGCATAAAAGTCACTAGTGTCTTCATCTTGCTTTTGTTTACAGGCTGAGATTGCACCCCAGTCTTCCTTTTTCGTAGTTAATAAACGTGGCAGTACCTGTACTAGTAAACCTGGTAGTATTTTGGTCTTATCCCCAAGCCCTAAACCTGGACCTCGAGCTGTTTCTTCGTTTTCTAATGCTGTCCAATCTATCTTTTGGTCTCCCACCTCCCAATCCTTTTCTTTGAGTTTTTCATAAATGCCCGTAGGCATTAATACCTTTAATATTTTCATAATGTCGGGATAGGTATACTCTCCCATGAGCAACATGTCTTTAATTTCACGGTGGAAACCCGCTGGGTCTTTGTCATGACTGGGTACCCCTTTCTTCATTTCTAATAGTTCCATTTTAGATATGGGTGTGTATACAAACACACGTTTAAACTGATTGTCATCACCTTTTATCGGGTGGACTTCGCGTAAGGGATTCTGTCTATCCATATAATACGTCGTTCTTTCCTTGATGGGCAGTGAGACATGTTCGGGACATACGAAAAGAATGTACTGCTTTCTGGATTCTAGTATTACTCTAATTAACTCAGTACCTGAACCTCTTCATTTATTCGTGAGTAATTCAGTCAATATATCAGGTAAGGGACCAGGATCGGAGTGTTGGCTTTTATATAATATAAGGAGTTGTTGAATCATGTAGATACCAGCTAAACGCTGTTCATCTGGGGTGAGGTTCAAAAACGTGTGTGCTAGTGTATCATCACTATATTTTCCGGGACTGTCAACCCAGTGAACGGCTGACCTGGCTAATTCTTGTTCGTCGATAGAATCGAGTATATGATAACCCCTTCGTTCTCGGAGTAATTTGTCAGCGGCTTGGAACGAATGTTCGGGGGACCTTATGTTTATTATAGGGGTTTGGAAATTTCTGTTATTATCTGGACGTATCGGACGTATCGGATCAGTAAAGCATCTAGTATTATTGCAAGATCTTCCTCTACCTACATAGGCCATGGTTTCTAACTGTCCTGTGGGCAGTTCTAATTCTTCCTCCTCTTCGGTTTGTTCAGGCTGGTCTACTGCTAATCTTTCTTCGTGTATTCGTTCTACTTCTTTGCGGATTTTTCGGCACATAGCTATTATACTTAATCGTTTATCATGTCTCCCTTCTGATATATTCCGACTCCATGTGGTAAGAATTTGCATTTCTTCCGGATTTACCCCTGGTCGGTCTTGATTTCTGACCACACAATTTATGAGGAAACGTAACAGTTCTCCATGTATCTCCACTTTCTGGTACTCCATGGCTCTATTAATACTTTCAGAATCTCGCCCTGACTGGACAAAATGATATATATTTTCCAAATGTGTAGTCATTCCTGGTAGCCTCCCTAAATATATTGCAGCTCGTCGGATACGTAATGAGGCCAGCAGCATTTCATCCTTTTTGCCGGGCACAGGGTCATATCTACAATCTACTAGAAGTTCCTTAAGCGTGTCGGGAGTTACTAGTTTGGGCGTACGTTGGTGAGCTAATTCTTGAAAGGAAAGTTTATTTACTCTGGGTGGCGTGGAAAAAATGTTTGTTGTACCTCCTGTAGCACCGCCTGGGGTGCTGGGTGTGAAAGGATTCGTTGAACGTGATATAGCAACCATAGGTGTGGGTACAGCTGTAGAAACAGATGTGCTTGCCGGAACTTGTGTCGGAGTTTGTTGTTGCGGAGGTACAGACGGAGGGTCTTGGCGTTGAACCCCCTCGGCAGGCGGTCTATGTGGTGCAGTATTAGCATACTCGGGAGCTGCGTCGTCTAAATAAGAGGAAAGGAAAACATCTTCTGCGGTTCTGGGATGCCCTTTGGGATGTGCTTTTATCGGAAACAACGGAGGTGGCAAATCTTTTGGTATCTCCAGAGTAGCCTTAGGTAAGCCTTCGGCCAGAAGAGGATACATACCATTCATAAGGGCATTTCTTTGTCTGTCTACTTGTTCTGCTTTTGCTCGGGTACCTTCTTCAATTAATAGATTTTCTCGGACTTTATTTGAATTCTCCTTACTCTTCTCTTCCTGTCTGCGTGCTTTTTCTGTACGTCTATACGATTCTTTACGCCATAATTCAATGGCATCTTTCTGTGATTGTCTAGCTTTCTTTTTCCATAATTCTTCCTCCACTTTCATAATGCAATCTGCATCCCAGGTCCCAGTTGCGGGCCACCTCTGACTTTCTGGCAATTCCTTGGTGTATATATATATAATATAAGGAGTTGTTGAATCATGTAGATACCAGCTAAACGCTGTTCATCTGGGGTGAGGTTCAAAAACGTGTGTGCTAGTGTATCATCACTATATTTTCCGGGACTGTCAACCCAGTGAACGGCTGACCTGGCTAATTCTTGTTCGTCGATAGAATCGAGTATATGATAACCCCTTCGTTCTCGGAGTAATTTGTCAGCGGCTTGGAACGAATGTTCGGGGGACCTTATGTTTATTATAGGGGTTTGGAAATTTCTGTTATTATCTGGACGTATCGGACGTATCGGATCAGTAAAGCATCTAGTATTATTGCAAGATCTTCCTCTACCTACATAGGCCATGGTTTCTAACTGTCCTGTGGGCAGTTCTAATTCTTCCTCCTCTTCGGTTTGTTCAGGCTGGTCTACTGCTAATCTTTCTTCGTGTATTCGTTCTACTTCTTTGCGGATTTTTCGGCACATAGCTATTATACTTAATCGTTTATCATGTCTCCCTTCTGATATATTCCGACTCCATGTGGTAAGAATTTGCATTTCTTCCGGATTTACCCCTGGTCGGTCTTGATTTCTGACCACACAATTTATGAGGAAACGTAACAGTTCTCCATGTATCTCCACTTTCTGGTACTCCATGGCTCTATTAATACTTTCAGAATCTCGCCCTGACTGGACAAAATGATATATATTTTCCAAATGTGTAGTCATTCCTGGTAGCCTCCCTAAATATATTGCAGCTCGTCGGATACGTAATGAGGCCAGCAGCATTTCATCCTTTTTGCCGGGCACAGGGTCATATCTACAATCTACTAGAAGTTCCTTAAGCGTGTCGGGAGTTACTAGTTTGGGCGTACGTTGGTGAGCTAATTCTTGAAAGGAAAGTTTATTTACTCTGGGTGGCGTGGAAAAAATGTTTGTTGTACCTCCTGTAGCACCGCCTGGGGTGCTGGGTGTGAAAGGATTCGTTGAACGTGATATAGCAACCATAGGTGTGGGTACAGCTGTAGAAACAGATGTGCTTGCCGGAACTTGTGTCGGAGTTTGTTGTTGCGGAGGTACAGACGGAGGGTCTTGGCGTTGAACCCCCTCGGCAGGCGGTCTATGTGGTGCAGTATTAGCATACTCGGGAGCTGCGTCGTCTAAATAAGAGGAAAGGAAAACATCTTCTGCGGTTCTGGGATGCCCTTTGGGATGTGCTTTTATCGGAAACAACGGAGGTGGCAAATCTTTTGGTATCTCCAGAGTAGCCTTAGGTAAGCCTTCGGCCAGAAGAGGATACATACCATTCATAAGGGCATTTCTTTGTCTGTCTACTTGTTCTGCTTTTGCTCGGGTACCTTCTTCAATTAATAGATTTTCTCGGACTTTATTTGAATTCTCCTTACTCTTCTCTTCCTGTCTGCGTGCTTTTTCTGTACGTCTATACGATTCTTTACGCCATAATTCAATGGCATCTTTCTGTGATTGTCTAGCTTTCTTTTTCCATAATTCTTCCTCCACTTTCATAATGCAATCTGCATCCCAGGTCCCAGTTGCGGGCCACCTCTGACTTTCTGGCAATTCCTTGGTGTATATATATATAATATAAGGAGTTGTTGAATCATGTAGATACCAGCTAAACGCTGTTCATCTGGGGTGAGGTTCAAAAACGTGTGTGCTAGTGTATCATCACTATATTTTCCGGGACTGTCAACCCAGTGAACGGCTGACCTGGCTAATTCTTGTTCGTCGATAGAATCGAGTATATGATAACCCCTTCGTTCTCGGAGTAATTTGTCAGCGGCTTGGAACGAATGTTCGGGGGACCTTATGTTTATTATAGGGGTTTGGAAATTTCTGTTATTATCTGGACGTATCGGACGTATCGGATCAGTAAAGCATCTAGTATTATTGCAAGATCTTCCTCTACCTACATAGGCCATGGTTTCTAACTGTCCTGTGGGCAGTTCTAATTCTTCCTCCTCTTCGGTTTGTTCAGGCTGGTCTACTGCTAATCTTTCTTCGTGTATTCGTTCTACTTCTTTGCGGATTTTTCGGCACATAGCTATTATACTTAATCGTTTATCATGTCTCCCTTCTGATATATTCCGACTCCATGTGGTAAGAATTTGCATTTCTTCCGGATTTACCCCTGGTCGGTCTTGATTTCTGACCACACAATTTATGAGGAAACGTAACAGTTCTCCCTGTATCTCCACTTTCTGGTACTCCATGGCTCTATTAATACTTTCAGAATCTCGCCCTGACTGGACAAAATGATATATATTTTCCAAATGTGTAGTCATTCCTGGTAGCCTCCCTAAATATATTGCAGCTCGTCGGATACGTAATGAGGCCAGCAGCATTTCATCCTTTTTGCCGGGCACAGGGTCATATCTACAATCTACTAGAAGTTCCTTAAGCGTGTCGGGAGTTACTAGTTTGGGCGTACGTTGGTGAGCTAATTCTTGAAAGGAAAGTTTATTTACTCTGGGTGGCGTGGAAAAAATGTTTGTTGTACCTCCTGTAGCACCGCCTGGGGTGCTGGGTGTGAAAGGATTCGTTGAACGTGATATAGCAACCATAGGTGTGGGTACAGCTGTAGAAACAGATGTGCTTGCCGGAACTTGTGTCGGAGTTTGTTGTTGCGGAGGTACAGACGGAGGGTCTTGGCGTTGAACCCCTTCGGCAGGCGGTCTATGTGGTGCAGTATTAGCATACTCGGGAGCTGCGTCGTCTAAATAAGAGGAAAGGAAAACATCTTCTGCGGTTCTGGGATGCCCTTTGGGATGTGCTTTTATCGGAAACAACGGAGGTGGCAAATCTTTTGGTATCTCCAGAGTAGCCTTAGGTAACCCTTCGGCCAGAAGAGGATACATACCATTCATAAGGGCATTTCTTTGTCTGTCTACTTGTTCTGCTTTTGCTCGGGTACCTTCTTCAATTAATAGATTTTCTCGGACTTTATTTGAATTCTCCTTACTCTTCTCTTCCTGTCTGCGTGCTTTTTCTGTACGTCTATACGATTCTTTACGCCATAATTCAATGGCATCTTTCTGTGATTGTCTAGCTTTCTTTTTCCATAATTCTTCCTCCACTTTCATAATGCAATCTGCATCCCAGGTCCCAGTTGCGGGCCACCTCTGACTTTCTGGCAATTCCTTGGTGTAGTCTACCCATAAATCAAGAAATAATATGGCGTCTAGGCCATGTTTATGATACATGAAGTACCCTGGAGTGTCCCTAGGAGGAATGGGAACAGCTTCTTCGAGTACCCCTTTTCTAGTTTTGATCTGTCTTAATTTCGAAAAGAGCGGCATATTGAGAACTGATCTGATACCTAATTTTAAACACGTTTAATACAACAAAACACAATAATGAACAGTCATTCACACCACAATCTGCAGAAAGTATTTAAAACATTTAACATTTAACATTTAATGAACAACAATGATGGCCATTTAGGGATCTAGTCACTAAGCATAATACTCGGCACTAACTAGGTAATTCTGAATTATATACTAGACATACTAGATATACTGCTAAACAGTACAGATACACTGCTGAAACAGTGCAGACCGGATTTGTGTACCCAAACCCGTCTTGACCGGCACAACCTATGTGCACGTCAGAACGCCTCCCCGGCAATGGTACTCACCGGGTAGCTCGGAACGGAAGGCCTCGGAACTGAACTGAACTGGACTTGGACCAGACTGGACTCGACTCGAAACTTCGGAACTTCGGAACCTGGTGGGCCTCTGTATACCTCGGATCTTGCTCTCTCAGCTAGGCTCTGGTCGGGATACTTCGCACTTCTCACCGCCTCGTCTGGGTGTTGATCGCAGCCTCAGTTACCCCCGCTCGGCAGGAGGGAGATACAGGAAATCCTGTGGGTACGCGTTGTTGTCCGTCCAGCTGTGACAGGAGACCGGGCCTGCAACGCACCTCCGGCGCGTGAGATGAGAAAGTGTCCCTGTTCGGGCGCCATATATGTGGTAAATAATTTAATTACCGGGACTTAATTTGATGCGGAAAACTAAATAAGAATAGCTCAATAAAATAAGAGGCAGAATCCGTGGTATTAGAGGTTTGGAACGGGCTTTATTCCTATACAAAGGAACATAATTCGAATTATGGGTCTTCTATTCCATCACCACGAAAGTTCAGGAAGGAAAGAACATATATTATTGACAGATAGGCAGTTTTATAGAAAATACATTACAGTGAAACAGATGCAGGAGGCGTAACAGTTGAAAACAGAGATAAAGGCATACATGCGTAACTAAAATGGGTGTAACTAGGCGTAACTAAAGAACGTCATTAGGTATGATGTCACAATGGGTGGTTCCATGAAAGAATTTCGCAATGTCAGCAAAAATACTTGGCAGAGATGCGCGCGCAGCAGCATGACGTATGAGTTGACGTGCAACTAGGGGGAGAATGGAACTTGACATTTAGCTCTACATGTGGAGACAAAAGTCTGGGGTTATGTCAACCTAATCCCAAATCATATCTAATATCCTATGTTTAAAGAACTGTGTTATCCAAAAAGAGAGGTCTCTGAGGATAGAATCTTATTCTATACTGACTATACTGACTGTTAGTGCGTGTACAAGCGTCTAAGTGTCTACACTGGATGCGAGGGGGTAGGAATATTCCATGGTAACGGGGCTATGAATTACTTGCATGAGGGCAGCGAGGCCTGGCCCTTTGCACGGTAGCTGGAGAAATGTTTACCTAAACTGCTAGAAAGGAATGCATCGGATGAGGAGCGAAGCAGAGCAGATAATCTTGAAGGTGAAATACAGTTTTTGGCAGGCAGACAGGCCGAGTCAGGCACCGTTAGCCGCGCAGGGAGTAAGACAAAGTTCATGGTCACAGATGCAGGCTCAGACTGGAGCTTTCAGAGGCAGAAGGCAGAAAAGGCTTGGTGGCAGAATTCGGGCCTACTCGCCTGAATCTGTAGAAATGTGGGAAGTGAACCATATAAAGCCGGTGGCCTTTCATACTTAGGAATAGAATATCCAGCCCATTCATGGCGGATCTGAAAGAGGACATGTTGACGGTGGACGCACATGTGTTTGCGTCTTCATAACTGGAACTGGAGGGAACATACATGTACTTGTGACTTATACATGAAACCGTTGGGGTCCAAGATAGGGGACATAACCGACCATAAAAATCCATATTTCCACACATTATTGCTTTCACACCCATTTCTACCACTAAGTGGAAGAAGGTTGAAGGCAGAAAAAATAGCAAAAATAGGCTATGTCCCAGTAAAATGGCAAAGCTGTGTAAAATGTTTTGGTTTTCTGACAAATGTCTGCTTGACCCTGAAAGCTGGGAAGATGATGATTTCAGCACCACAAACCCTTTGTTGATACCATTTGTAGGGAAAAAACCAGATGCTTTTTTCTCCAGCTCTTTTCCCCATCCCCCCCTAAACTTTTTTTGCTGTTTTTGGGCTAATTTCTGGGTCCCCACCAGGGGAATCAACAGACCCTGGGTACCTTCAAAATTCCCATAATGTTAG
This sequence comes from Triturus cristatus, assembly GCF_964204655.1. Taxonomy (NCBI): domain Eukaryota; kingdom Metazoa; phylum Chordata; class Amphibia; order Caudata; family Salamandridae; genus Triturus; species Triturus cristatus. The sequence continues at coordinate 1,315,714,150 of NC_140585.1, forward strand.
AAGACAAGGACGCAAATTTGGCTTGGATACCTTATGTGGTCAAAAAGTTACAGGGGCCAAAGCGCGAACTACCCCAAATAGCCAAAAAAAGGTTTAGCATGGGTGGGGGGGGGAGTCCTAGCAGCGAAAGGGTTACCAGACATTGAACCTAAGTTATATCCTGCCTGTCTGCTAGAACAGCTTAAAAATTTGTCAGATGACCATAAACAGATACCTCGGACCCAAAAAGTGTTCAGGGTTGGTGCAGGCACACTAACAAATCACTGCACTAACGCTGCTAACGCTGCCAACTGAAAACGCCAAACACAAGAAAAAGCGGATGTCCGCTTGCTTTGTGGACCTAATGTCAGCCTTCAACTGTGTGCCCCGAAGACACCTATGGTAAAAACTGGCCACGTGGGGCATTCATGCCACTTACTGAATGCCATCAAAGAACTGTATACAGGTATCTGGACCCAGGTAAAAATAGGTGATGCAGTTGTGTAACAAAGAAAATAGACTCCCACAATGGATTAAAGCAGGGGTGTGTGTTAGCTCCAAACCTCTTTAATTTGTACTTATCCGATCTCGAAGAAGCACTCTGTGAAGTAAATAGCCATCCACCAACGTTAGCCAATGAGAAATCAGGTACCTTCAATATGCTAATGACATAGTGCTTCTTAGCCAAACCCAAGTGGGCTTCAATGCAGCATGAGTGCATTAGCTAAGTACATGGACCGGCATGGGTTAGAAATAAATTTATTCAAACCAAAGGTAGTGCAGTTAGTGAATGCCAAATACAAAAACATGCGTGGTATCAGGATGTGGAAAAAGTCGAGGCAGTTGCCTCATACAAATATCTGGGAGTTATAAGCAGCGGCTCTTAGCAATGAGGCCCAAAACCCAAAATCTGAAATAGAGCTTCAAATTATCAAAAAATAAATTACGCTGTCCATCCTATAGCTACCTACTATCCGTCATGTCAACACAGACCTATGGTACCAAAACTATCAGGGGTTGTGAAATTAAAATTTTAAAAAACATCCAAACAAAAGTTTATGAAAATGTCTTTCTCATTCAGCAATCAGCATCACCGGCTCAAGTCCGATTCGAGTTTGGTTTGTCCAATCAAATATACCAGTGTAAAGGTGCTTTTATCAAACTATTTGGGAGGCTAATAGCATCCAGAACCAACTCCATCAAGAACCTGTGCTGGAAAGAAATAGAAGCTCAAACAGAGAATAAAACACAAGGGCACAGAGTTACAAGCCCCTTGCGGAACCAGTACGTCACTGTTCGTGATGCACCGGCAGCGCATTTCACTGCACCATATTTACAAGGACAGGAAAAGCTACCCTGTGTGACTTTTCCTGTCCTTGTAAATACGGCCCCTTTACAAGCAACATTTTTCACGAAAGGGGCATTCCATGGGTGTTGCTGTGGGTTTTCCCATGCAACACCCATGGAAACTGACACATTTCTAGATTTACGATGAATCATAAACCTGGAAATGCGTAAGAATGCTACGCCACCTTAGTGGTGGCATAGCGAGACGCAACAAGGAGAAATGTTTTAATTTCTCCTTTTTTTTTCCTTTCAATGTGTGCTGCATTCAACAGCACACATTGAAAGAGGGAAATGCCTGTAGTAATTGTTTGTGTGCAGGACAGGTGCCCGTTCCCTCACAAAAATAATCTCTCCATGATGCAGGCAACCTTGCACCATGGTGCAAGGATGCCAGTGCTGGCGCATAGCATCTGTTTATGCGCCAGCGCAGGAGAGAGCAGAGGAATGCCACATATTATTGTAAATATGTTCCATTCCTGTGCTTTGAAAGTGCCGCTGCGTAGTGCAGACAAAGGGCTGGCGGTGCCGTGCTGCGGCACTTTCTTGTAAATCTGCCCCATGTTCCTGGGCCTGCTACCTGACCCGGTTATAGATGATTTTTCTGCCCAAGACATTTGGAACTCAGGTAAACTGGCCCTCAACAAAGTAATTAACCTGTCAACAACACTCCTGACTCACACAACAGATGAGAACATCTTATTACAAAGACGTCACGCTTGGACGGTGATTGTCATAAGGTACCAGGAAACCTCAGGACTATTTATCAGATCAGTTTTCAACCGTCCTAAAAAATCAATTCATGAATTTACATTTTGGTATGTGGGAAACAAAGGATCTGACCCCCTCCTGGAAAGACCAGCAACAAAATCAAGACTGCATGCGTTGCACCTACAAATAGGAATATCTACCACATATTCTCTGAGCATGTCCAAAGCTATTAAAAAAAAGAAAGATATTTTTAAAAGAAACATTCATTAATATGAACATTCAAACATGCAGAGAAGCTGTAAACACCTGGTTAAGTGGGTCTTCAATTCCTTTGGTCTGCAGGGGGCTAACATTTTTAAACATGTATCTAAAAGAATTGGGTCGATTTCCAGAAGAAAGTCAAACAGACTTTTCCAACTAATTGGAAATACAATAAAAAGAAACATCTATACGAGAGTAGCATGTCGTCTTCCAATAATTAACACATACAGAACTAGAAGTTTAATGCATAGCTTTATGATGATGATGTCTTTTAGGGTTGCAGCACTTTATGGACAATATAAACTGGACTTGATTTTACTAAGTGTAGAATGATGAACAAAGGTTTTTAACTTTCTATTAACGTTTTTTTCATAGGATGCTCTAAGCAAGTAAAATAAATATATGGTGTAATAGTTTTGAAAGACTGAACATTTTAATAAATAAACTCAACTAAACTAAACTAAAACTATCTCAACCATTCTGTTGAAGCACATAACTAATTCCAGTACTTAGTGACCTGCCCCCCAACTTCCCCCTCACCCCACCCCAGCCTTTTTTCACCTGAAGGCAATGCTCAAGGTTCTTGATGAGCGAACAAAAAGCCAGCACCATTCTACCAATGGATCCAAGATACTATCGGCATGTATTGAAATCTATCTTCCACAGATCTGTATATCACTACGGTTGACAGTCAGTGCCACAAACTACATTCCCTTGTATTCTATGCTTGTGGTGAAATCTGCCTTTCCTGAGCCCGTCATAGACCCGCGAGAGGCCCAGGGTCAGTGTCTGCCACGGCACTAGTTACAATGGGCGGTTATTCCCTCCTCAGACATAAGACCACTAAATTTGAGGTTACAGAGTGGTAACATCCACTCTGTAATGGTGTGGTTTTCTAATTTGTTTAAAATTATTCCTCTAAGTGAGTCACGGCAAAGTACAGGCAGGCTTAATTCGCATATGGAACATGGTGCCGGATATGTACTGAATAGTTCGAACAACAGCCTCAGATAGCTGGTGATTGGCATCTTCTCCAGCTAACGATGGTTCTCCTCCCTACAGCCGGGCAGCCGTGTGTAAAGTTGGAGAACGATCGATGCAGGTCCCAGGCGTGATTTTTGTTTGCCCAAGAAGAAGGGGTGTGAGCCCTGAAACGCGTCAGCACTGATAAATATAACACAGAGGTAACAAGCAGGTTGCATGGTATAGCCGGAGGGCGGAGCATGGTCGTTTTCTCTCCCAATGCTTCAGGGCAATTTGCGGATGTATATATATAACCATTGGAAGGCTTGAAATGCATCTGCCTTAGCGTTTCAAGGGACTGCCAGCACCACGCGCATATTTTTATTAATAAAGCCCTTGCCTTCAAACCCCGGAGTGTGCCGTGCTTTTTCCTATAGAGGATGAGGGTATTGGTTTTGTGTGTTGTCAGCAAGCAGGTCGCTGACTAACGGCACACCCTCTCGATCTGGTGCACCGTGTTCAGACCAGCATTTCTTTTTGGACATTTGCATGAACTGCATAAACACGGAGCCCCCCCTAGCGGCTTGGACAGCCATTATGGAGTGATATGCTGCACTGGGGAGAGAGGAGGCGATGCTGTTCGCCTGATTTAGGAGTTGGGTGAGAGGCTTTTGGTCGTCCTGCTGGGCACTTGAGCTGGAGTACTGCCCATATCCAGCAATTGGGAACATCACTTAATGTGAGGAGAGTCTTTGCCACTGTACAGACATCCTTATGGACTGAATTTACCAGCATGCATCTGCTTGGCAGGCTGAAAGCGCGAGTGGTCAGGATACCTCCCTTTGGAGGAGGAGCGCGTTGACATCATAAAGGAGTGGTTTTCTACTCACCTGCACCTTGTTAGACCTTCAGAGAGAGCGCGGAGACCCAGGAATAGGCACTGATGAGAGCCATTGGAAGGCTTGAAACGTGTCTGCCTTAGCGTTTCAAGGGACTGCCAGCACCACGCGCATATTGTATTAATAAAGCCCTTGCCTTCAAACTCCGGAGTGTGCCGTGCTTTTCCTATCGAGGAGGAGGTATTGGTTTTATATATAAATATAATTCACAGAAAAAACCATAGGTTTCAGGGGTGTTATAGTTAGCTGTCCATTTCACTCGTACAAAACCATAAACATTCCTCTGTTATAGTTAGTTCTGCTAACTATAACTCACGCGCCCGCAATGCACTGCTGATGATGTCACATATTGCATCATTCATGACATGGTCAGTGACATCACTGATGACATCACTGATGACATCTCAAATGACATCACTGATGACATCACTGATGACATCATCCACTGAATGTGGTTTAGTTTGAAATTTAAATATGTATTATATATATACCAATCTGTATTGAAGATTGAGTGGATATATAACTGTCTGGATGGAGGATTTAGTAGCTGTCTGACTGTCTTTTTAAGTGAGTAATTAAAAGTGTCTCACTTAATACATGGATTAGTAACTAAACTATGTGAATGTGTGCAGCACTGTCTCTGTTGTTGTATAACATGCTGCCTCAGTTGGTCACTAACTACATGAGTGTGTATATTAGTTATTGATTAGTTGGGTGAGTATTTGTATGGGACACTGAGTTTGTGTGTGGTTGGATGGGGTGTGTGTAACTCTATGCATAGATGTGTGAATGGTTGATTGATGAGGTGTATGGGTTTAAGAGTGCATGTGGAAACAGTTATTTGGGTGACTGAGTGTATATATTTGTGTTTTGGTGAGCGAATATATGTTTTAGTTGTACATCTTCAACAAAGTACAAAAATAAAAGGCATTGTATGTGAGAGTTGGTGTATATAAATAAGTTTGTGTAAGAGTCAGTGATTGTGAGAGTAAATATATGAATGAGTGTATAATTGTAATGGTGCTTTTTTAACATATTAACGATGAGTTACTATGTTTTTGAATAAATGAGGTGTCGTTGGATAATTGTGTAAGTGAGTAAATTTAAGTGCGATACATTTTTTTCATGAGTGAGTAGGATGACTGCATAACCGACTAAGATGACTGCTGATGTGTCAATGTCTATATATGTGTATAAGTGCATTTGATAGTGTTCTATTAATTAATGACTGCATGTATAGATGATTCTGTTGTTGAATGGGTAGTTGTGTGTGTAGACTTAGGAATCAGTGAGTGGGTATGTAGTAACTGGTATTGGTGTGTCAATGGTTTCAAATATGGTACTCTGTATTTTACAGTGAGTGACGAAAGGTTATACTAGTGTATGATGTGGTGTATCGGATTGTCAAGTGGATGATGCCATCAGTGATGTAATTTGAGATGTCATCAGTGATGTCATCAGTGATGTCACTGACCATGTCATGAATGATGCAATATGTGACATCATCAGTAGTGCATTGCGGGCGCGTGAGTTATAGTTAGCAGAACTAACTATAACGGAGGAATTTCTATGGTTTTGTACGAGTGAAATGGGCAGCTAACTATAACACCCCTGAAACCTATGTTTTTTTCTGTGAATTTCTAAGGTTTTTTAAATGCTAATTACTAACTATAACGTCTCTGAAACCTGTTTTTTTCAGTGAATTTCAAAGGTTTTTTAAATGCTAACTTTTAAGTGTGATAGTAGTTATATCTATTTTTTGTACTGATTTTCTACAGTTTTTTAACTGTTTATTTATAAATACTTTATTTATTAAATAACATTATGTATTTTTCTGAAAATTGCAAAAAAACATTTTTTAATTAAAACTGAAATATTGATTAATTTTCTTGTTTTCATTTTTTATTTTAATATATTTATATCATTTTCTTAAAAAAAAAAATCCAATTTTTTTCGCAGTCGCGCACTCAAAGTGTACACATCACGGTGGGTGAGCGCATTCTAGCCGCCATTTTAGAAAAGTCATGAAGGATCCGTGTATGGTGTGCGACGGCTGTGTGTTTTTCAGTTACATCATATACATTTAATATCACGTGATATGCGCGATTGGTATGCGACCAGTCTGCGACTCCTGCTCCTGCGCATTCGCGACACATGCGCATTACGGTACGAGATGTATGCACGCTTGTGGGTCCCACGTGACATCATATACGTGCTGGGGCGCGCTGGGTGCGCGACTCCCGCAAAAACAATTTATGTTCCAAAATGATATGTATGTGTCTTTAATATACATATTAAGGCAAGAGATTATGTAAGATATTAATCAAAATAATATATTTGTACTCATAAGAAACTTACATTATTTTTAAACATATTTTTGCGAAGTCGGGTGCGTGCGTTGTGAGTGCAGAAAACCAGGTCAGCAGAGCCAGAGAACCAGGTCAGCAGAGCTGCTCTAGAGCCTAAGAACTAGGTCAGCAGAGCTGCTCTAGAGTCAGAGAACCAGGTCAGCAGAGCTGCTGTAGAGCCAGAGAAACCAGGTCAGCAGAGCTGCTTTAGAGGGAGAGAACCAGGTCAGCAGAGCTGCTTTAGAGCCAGAGAACCAGGCCAACAGAGCTGCTTTAGAGCCAGAGAACCAGGTTAGCAGAGCTGCTTTAGAGCCAGAGAACCAGGTCAGCAGAGCGACTCTAGAGCCAGAGAACCAAATCAGCAGAGCTGCTGCAGAGCCAGAGAAACCAGGTCAGTAGAGCTGCTTTAGAGGGAGAGAACCAGGTCAGCAGAGCTTCTATAGAGCCAGTGAACCATGTCAGCAGAACTGCTTCAGAGCCATAGAACTGGGTCAATGGAGCTGCTTTAGAGCCAGAGAACCAGGTCAGCAGAGCTGTTGTACAGCCAGAGAACTAGATCTCTCTGCTACTCGCTCTCTACTACTCTCTAGTACTCACTCTAATACTCACTCTCTACTACTCTCTACTACTCACTCTCTACTACTCCACTACTCTCTACTACTCACTCTCTACTACTCACGCTCTACTACTCTACTACTCTCTACTACTCTCTCTCTACTACTCACTCTCTACTACTCACTCTCTACTACTCTCTCTACTACTCTCTACTACTCACTCTCTACTACTCTCTACTACTCACTCTCTACTACTCTCTACTACTTTCTACTACTCACTCTACTACTCACTCTCCACTACTCTCAATTACTCACTCTCTACTACTCACTCTCTACTACTCACTCTCTACTACTCACTCTACTACTCTCTACTACTCACTCTCTGATACTTTCTCTACTACTCACTCTCTACTCGCTATTACATGCTCTCTACTCTCTACCTCTCTACCTCTCTCTCTACTACTCTCTACCTCTCTACCTCTACCTCTCTACCTCTACACCTCTACCTATACACCTCTACCTCTCTACCTCTCTGTACATGCACACATATGCACATATATATATATGCATATATATGCATATGCATTTATATATATGTATGTGTATATATATATATATACATATATAAACATCCAACAACATGCCTCCGAGCCAGGAGCCTCCAACCCTACAGGGCGGCCTCTAACAACGGGCACGGAGCAGCCCGTCAATTTAACTTCCGTTACACACCACACAGAGGCCCAATACCAGAGATGCAGGCTTTATTTCCACAGGCACAGCAGCGCAAAGGAGACCCCTTGTCCTTACGCGTTTCAGCAATGTTCTGCCTTGATCATATATAAACATATAAATGTAATCTGCATATCTATATAAATATAAATTCATGCAAACATATTCATATACATATATGCATACATATGCATGGTATGTATATGAAAGTTTGAAAAACTCTAATACAAGCAAAGCTAAAAAGCCACCTAATTACAAACAGAATTGCTTTAACTTAAACGAGGGCGAGACCTATTGCATTTTCAATGCTTGTTTACTTTGATTCCATCAAGAAGGCATTCAGATGTGTCACACATTTTCCATAAATTCTGAATGGTAGCACTCTAGTTGCTCATTAGATCACTGTAGTAAAGCTAATGCTCACCAGGGAAGTCTGCTGCTGGTATTGAAAGTGCACGTTTCAGTCTGCATGGCAGAATTTTTTAATGAAATAGAAGAGGATTTGAGAAGTCACTCAAAATGTGCCCTAATTTTTCTTTTTTCCTCACTAATCATAATTTCTATGGCAAAATGAACCTCCTCATTGTGTTCCTTTTAAATTAAACTACTCACTCTCTACTACTCACTCGCTACTACTTTCTACTACTCACTCTCTACTACTCACTTTCTACTACTCTACTACTCTCTACTACTACTCTCTACTACTCACTCTCTACTACTCACTCTCTACTACTCTCTACTACTCTCTACCACTCACTCTTTACTACTCTACTACTCACTCTCTACTACTCTCTACTACTCTCTCTCTACTACTCCCTCTCTACTACTCGCTCTACTACTCTCTACTACTCACTCTCTACTACTCACTCTCTACTACTCTACTACTCTCTACTACTCTCTACTACTCTCTACTACTCACTCTCTACTACTCACTCTCAGCTACTCACTCTCAACTACTCACTCTACTACTCTCTCTACTACTCACTCTCTACTACTCTCCACTACTCACTCTACTACTCTCTACCACTCACTCTCTACTACTCTCTCTCTCTACTACTCACTCTCTACTACTCACTCTACTACTCTCTACTACTCACTCTACTACTCATTCTCTACTACACATTCTCTACTACTCTCTCTCTGCTACTCAGTCTCCACTACTCACTCTCTACTACTCTCTACTACTCACTCTCTAATACTCACTCTCTCACTCTCTACTACTCTCTACTACTCACGCTCTACTACTCTCTACTACTCCCTCTACTACTCACTCTCTACTACTCTCTACTACTCTCTACTTCTCACTCTCTACTACTCTCTACTACTCACTCTCTACTACTCTCTCCTACTCACTCTCTGCTACTCTCTCTACTACTCTCTGCTACTCTCTCTCTACTCTCTATTACTCATCCTCTACTCTCTACCTCTCTACCTTTCTCTACTTCTCTCTCTACTACTCTCTACCTCTCTACCTCTACCTCTCTACCTCTACGTCTCTACCTCTACACCTCTACCTCTCTACCTCTCTCTACCTCTCTCTACACGCACACATATGCACATATATGCATATGCATTTATATATATGTATGTGTATATATATATATATATACATACATATATAAACATATATATAATCTGCATATCTATATAAATACAAATATAAATACATGCATACATATACATATATGCATGTTATGTACATGAAATTTTGAAAAACACTAATAAAAGCAAAGCTAAAAAGCCACCTAATTACAAACAGAATTGCTTTAACTTAAACGAGGGCGAGACCTATTGCATTTTCAATGCTTGTTTACTTTGGTTCCATCAAGAAGGCATTCAGATGTGACACATTTGCCATAAATTCTGAATGGTAACACTCTAGTTCCTCATTAGATCACTGTAGCAAAGCTACTGCTCACCAGGGAAGTCTGCTGCTGGTATTCAAAGTGCATGTTTCAGTCTGCATGTCAGAACTTTTTAATGAAATAGAAGAGGATTTGAGAAGTCAAAATGTGCCCTAAGTTTTCTTTCTGCAGCACTAATCATAATTTCTATGGCAAAATGAACCCCCTCATTTTGTTCCTTGGCAAATTAAATGTTTTAAATGTTACCACTTTATTCCAATCAAGATGGCTTCAGGTGTGCCATACCTTTGTCATAAGTAAGACTGTTAGCGCTCTAGTTGTTCTTTAAAACACTCTGGGATTTCTGTCATTGGGCTATACTTGGGCTACATCTCGGTGATATTTGTGCTACATTTGGGCTCTTTTGTCTCTGGTGGCCATCTTGGGAGACGTGTTATGAAGTTTCCTAATTTCCTCATTTACTGCAGTCTCCTCAGTAGGCATACTGTCAGTTTTTTACTTTGATTCAATGAAGAAGGCATTCAGATGTGTCACACATTTGCCATAAATTCAGAATGTTAGCACTCTAGTTGCTCATTAGATCACTGTAGTAAAGCTACTGCTCACCAGGGAAGTCTGCTTCTGGTATTGAAAGTGCATGTTTCAGTCTGCATGTCAGAATTCTTTAATGAAATAGAAGAGGATTTGAGAAGTCACTCAAAATATGCCCTAATTTTTCTTTCTGCAGCACTAATCATACATTCTATGGCAAAATGAACCCTCTCATTTTGTTCCTTTTTAAATTAAATGTTTTAAATGTTACCACTTTATTCCAATCAAGATGGCTTCAGGTGTGCCATACCTTTGTCATAAGTAAGACTGTTAGCACTCTAGCTGTTCTTTGGAACACTCTGGGAAGCTGCAGTAAACTATCTAACAACAGTCTCTGCCCTTGTTGGATGTACATGTTTTACTGAGAATGTCAGACTTCATTCTCACATGACTGAGAAAGATAATGTGAATTTACAGAAAATATGCTCTCAGTTTAGCTTATAGATCACCTTCCAAACCTCTGTGGGAAAAGCATGTGAATATAGTTTTCTCTCAAAGATGATTCATGATATCCCAGCAGAAGGCTTTTTCACATGGTAAAATCACCTTAGAACATACCACAATTCCTAAAATGAGTATGGTACCATCAACAAATGATTTATAATGTAACTAACGTCTTAAAACCTTCTATTAACTGCAATGCTTTTTACTAAGGTGCTATCATGTATATAGAGAGAGGTGTGGCTCACTGGTTAGAGGCGGCAGACCCGTAAGCAGAGAATTGGCCAGGGACCAGGGTTCAATTCCCGACGCGGCAGGGTTGTGGACCAGGGTCAAAACGGACTCGATAATTCTCGCCTCGGTACCTACTCTAACCAGGAACACACTCGGCAACTCTGGGCATTAAGCTTGCCTCATCTCTACAACGGCCCCCCACAGATGCTGGGGATGCCTGGTTTCACCTTGGAGATACCCAGAAAGGGACCATCTCACAGGGATAGCCAGGATGGGTTCCCCAGCGGTCTATAGCGCCGGGACACCTCCTCGTGAGGTAGCTGTTCGCGCTTTACAAATATCAGTATTATTATTATTATTATTATATTGGTCCCAAGATGGTTGCCAACACTTCTTGGATGAAGTGCTGACAGCCAATCAGATCTCACAATGAGATGTGTGGTTAGGCTCCGCCCAGATATGTATATGATTTTACTTTTGATTTTCTCAGGAACTACTGCACGGATTTACACCATATATGCAAAAGGCACATGCCTGACCTGAGGACTACCTCTCTGCCAAATTTCAAGTAATTCTGTTCAGCCGTTTGGGCTGTACCTTCGACTAAACATCCTATGGGAAAATGCATGGGGAAAACGCTTTTTGGGACCCCCTTTTTTCTCAGCCCCCGCTTGACGAATCACCCCGAGACTTTCAGGGTAGGAGCTGAGCGGAGCGCCCCATTAGTTTTGAACATTTCACGAACATAAGTCAACCGGCGCCAAAGTTATTCAAAATAGAATTTTAAGATTTCCTATGGGAACTCGGTCCTAACTATAACTATCTACTGGCGACCGCCAGTAGATAATATATATTCACTGAAAAAACCATAGGTTTCAGTCACGTTATAGTTAGGAATTAGCATTTAAAAAACCTTAGAAATTCACTGAAAAAACCATAGGTTTCAGGGGTGTTAGAGTTAGCTGCACTTTTCACTCATACAAAACCATTGAAATTCCCCCGTTATAGTTAGTTCAGCTAACTATAACTCGCGCGCCCGCAATGCACTGCTGATGATGTCACATATTACATCACTCATGACATTAGCAGTGACATCACTGATGACATCACTGATGACATCTCACATGACATCACTGATGACATCATCAAGTGAATTTGTGTTTTTCTGAAAATTAAATATGTTTTATATATGTATATCTCAAGGTCGATGGAAGAATAAATGGGTATATAAGTGTCTAAATGGAGGATTTTTTTTTGAAAAATTGATTGTATAACTGACTGATTAACTGTATCTTAGTGAATACGTTGCTTAGTGAGTAATGTTTTAATATGTAAATATCTGTATCAGTCTCTCACTTTGTGTATAAGTGGCTGCATGGGTTGGTGAGTAGCTACATGAGTGTCTATATAGGTTATTCGTTGGTTTTTTGGGTATCAGTATGAGTGTCTGAGTGCCTGTATGGTTCGGTGGGGGGTATTACGTAGTGTACAGCTGCATGAATGAGTGACTCACTGTTTGTATGTGTTGAAGACAGCATGTGTGCAGGACTGTTTGGGTGGATGAGTGTGTGCATGGGTGTGTTAGCGAGTGAATGACTGTCTCAATAGTGTCTTTATGAGTAACTACATATGTTTTAAACTAGTATAGGTGACTATTGGTGTATATAAGTGAGTATATGTGAGAGTGAGAGACTGGAAGATTTCCTGTATGATTAAGTATGTGTTTCTATAAGTGATTGTTTAAAACACTAAGTATGTGTAAGTTTCTGTAGAAGTAAGTGTGGTGGTGTGTGTATAATTGTATATGCAAGTAAATGGATGTTTGATTCTTTATTAGCATGAGTGACTATGTGTGTGAGTAACTCTATGGATGAGTGGCATTGTGTAACAGGATGTATAGGTGTATGAGTACATATGATGAGTGAGTACATGTATGAGTGACTGTATAGGACTGTTGGTGAATGAGTGGATGTGTATGTGGATCTTAGAATTACTGAATAGGTTGTTGTATCTGGTATTGGTATGTCCATTGTTTTAAAAATTTTAGTTTCTAATTTTGAATGTGTGTATCAAAGGATATATTAGGGTGAGAGGAGGTCTGCCACTCTATCACAAGGATGATGTCATCACTGATTTCATTTGAGATGTCATCAGTGATGTCATGAGTGATGTCACTGACCATGTCATGAGTGATGTAATATTTGACGTCATCAGCAGTGCATTGCGGGTGCGCAAGTTATAGTTAGCTGAACTGACTATAACGCGGGAATTTCAATGGTTTTGTATGAGTAAAAAGTCCAGCTAACTATAACACCCCTGAAACCTATGGTTTTTTCAGTGAATTTCTAATGTTTTTTAAATGCTAATTACTTACTTTAACGTGCCTGAAACCTATGGTGTTTTCAGTCAATTTGAAAGGTTTTTTAAATGCTAATTTCTAACTATGCCTACAGATATAGGACATGTGAAGAAAGAAGAAAAAACGCACAGAAAGAAAAAAAAGAAATGCAGAAAGAAGCGACAGAAGTCCTCAAAGACGAAGAAGAGTGCAGGAAGAAGGATAACGTGCAGAAAGAACAAACCGAAGAGCAGAAAGAAGCCTTGTTGCAAATTCTTCCTGTACTCTCAACTTTTTCAGACGGATACTGGTGGTAACTGAGTCTGACTAACCAGTCCTTGAGCCAGTGCTAAGTTAAAAGACACTCAGAATACAGTGAAAACACCTACATACACTAGGGAACACTATGCGTTGGGGTCCCCCTGTGATTAGCATGACCTCATCTGTAAGCCCCTAGTAGATAATAGGGCAGGGGGATTAAAAGTACCTCTTAAAACGCACCACCGGGCGTGTTTGCACACGTCTCCTCAGGCCCCGTCCCATCCCTTCCCCACTGTGTAAACACTCCCTGTGGCCGTTTTAAGTTGGGAGATTAAGTCCCCTTGAATCCTGAGGGCCCCTAGGGTCCAACTATATCACTAGGTACCTCCAGTAAGCGCCACAAAGCTGCGTTGCAGAGAGATGTAAAAAGGGGCACGGCCTAGACCACCTCTCTGCAACGCAGCGCAGTGGCGCTTACTGGAAGCACCTGGTGGGCTAGTTGGCCCCCAGGGTCCCTCAAGATTGAAGGCGAATTATTTCCCCAACTTAAAACGCGCCACAGGGTGTGTTTGCACATGTTAACTCATGCCCCGTCCCCTCCCTTCACCACTGTGTAAACACGCCTTGTGGCCATTTTTAGTTGGGAGATTAAGTTAATTTGAATCCTGAGGTTCCCTAGGGTCCAACTAGCCCACTAGGTACCGCCAGTAAGCGCCACAGAGCTGCATTGCAGAGAGGTGTAAAAAGTGGCATGGCCTGGACCACCTCTCTGCAACGCAGCTCAGTGGCGCTTACTGGAAGCACCTGGTGGGCTAGATAGCCCCCAGGAGCCCTCAGGATTGAAGGGGAATTATTTTCCCAACTTAAAACGCACCATAGGGCGTGTTTGCACACGTTAACTTAGGCCCCGTCCCCTCATTTCCCCACTGTGTAAACACGCCCTGTGGCCGTTTTAAGTTGGGAGATTAAGTCCCCTTGAATCCTGAGGGTCCCAAGGGGCAAAATAGCCCACCAGGTACGTCCAGTAAGCGCCATTGCGGAGAGGTGCAAAAAGGGGCATAGCCTGCACCTTCTCTCTGCAACGCAGAGCAGTGGCGCTTACTGGAAGCACCTGGTGGGCTAGTTGGCCCCCAGGGTCCCTCGTGATTGAAAGGGAATTATTTCCCCAACTTAAAACGCGCCACAGAGAGTGTTTGCACACGTCACCTCAGGCCCTGTCCCCTCCCTTCACCACTGTGTAAACACGCCCTGTGGCCGTTCTAAGTTGAGAGATTCAGTCCCCTTGAATCCTAAGGGTCCCTAGGGTCAAACTAGCCCACTAGGTACCTCCAGTAAGTGCCACAGAGCTGCGTTGCAGAGAGGTGTAAAAAGGGGCGTGGCCTCAGAACACCTGTCTGCAACTCAGCTCCCTGGCGCATACTGGAGATATCTGTTGGGCTAGTTGGCCCTCAGGGACCCTCAGTATTGAAGGGGAATTAATTCCCCAACTTACAACTGGCCAGGGGGCGCATTTGCAGAGTGCTGCAAGGAGGGGGCGTGGCCTCCGGCATGATGCCGGTCTTTTATTTATTTTATTTTTTTAAGAAGGAGGGCTGTGTGGACCCACTTCTTTTTCTAATTTATTGGCCCTGGGGACCCATTTTTTGGGGGGAATAAATAATTTGGAAGGGGGCCGCGTGGCCCCCCTCCCAAGGCTTTAGTCGGCCCCGGGGACCCCATCCCCAGGGCCGGCCTTTGTTTTTTTTTTGTTTTTTTTTAAAATATATTTATAGAAACACCTAGGACATGCTGGACAAACCGTATGTACCTATCACCATGACGATTTGCGTGATATTCATTAAAAGGCGACTATGCATACAATGAATCCACGTGGAATGTATTTACACCACTAGTGAAGCTCTGACGTGTCTGACGCCCTGCCGTGCCTGATCCCAGCACCCCTGCCGGTGGGTACTCTTCAAGTAGACACCCTTGTCGTTTATTTATACAAACATGGGTAGCTATTGACGGGCACATTTAACACACACGTACACCAAGCCATTCAAAGGGGATTCGACAAAAATTCGACCAAAACTATGCAAGAAACCCTCCTCACGGTTAATAAAACACACATCCACTGCCGGATGTGTAATATTTTTTATTTTACTCTCTGGAAAGGAGACGAACCTCACTTGAGAGTCACAGAGCGCTCCTGGCTGAGCCCAATGCTGTGTTACACCCATCAGTGTCCGCCGAGTGCCACACACCTCTGTGTTGTATTCCACCAGCTAGTGCGTATGCTATGACACTCTCTAGCCCATGTGCACTGTAACACCACCCCGTGAAAATGTCAGGTTACACAACACTGCCCTGTGCATATTACACTCCAAGGCGCATATCGCATAGCACGCGCTAGTGCCTGTGCTATCTCGCAATCTCCAATGAATCTGTCATTGCGCACAATGTATTGCATATTGTATTTCACGCCGCGGTTCATCTTATATCACACTTTTTGGTGCATAGTTTATACCATACACTATATCTAGTTTTTATTTTCAATCGTGCTCTCAGGACTATGTTCTATATAACACTGCGTTCACCTACCCTTTTCACGGGCATTACATTTTGCGATGGGGGGTGGAGGGTCAGGGGGTGTTTCTGCCAAGTGAGCCCAGAGTCACAATCACAAACGTCCTCTTCTTCCTGAATAAATGTGAGATTATGCTGCATACTTGTTCATATTTTAAGTACTTCGCACAGACACACATTTTAAAAAACCATAAAGTTCCTAATACCCACCTTCTCTGAACAGTTAGCTTGCTGCCCCATCCACCTCCTCCCTATCCTCTGTTGTCTGAATCCATGGACTAGCCTCCTCCCTCCTGCCATGCATGGTCTGATGTGTTGCCACTGCCCTCCATTTAGCATGATTTACCAGTCCACTCCTCCTGCACTCCATTGCCCAATTCTATGCTGCATCATTGACCTCCTGCTGAGCCTCTGTGCTTAGCTTGCTGCCCCTATTCTCCTTCCCCCTGCCCTCCAATGTCTTTGTGCATGCCCCTGCTCCATCCTTTTGGCCCACCATGTTCCATGGATCTGCCACTCCTATCTACTCTGAGTGTTCTGTTGAGCTGCCACTCCCCTCCCACCTGCCTAGCATTGTCAGATGACCGTAACCTGTCCCTGCCACCTCCACCCTGCCTGTCCACATGCCATGCCCATATCCTCTTCCTCCTGTCCTCCATGGTCCATTTTACTGCCACACCCTTCTGCCCTCCCTGGTCTGTTGTGCTGCAACTGCTCCTCCTGCCTGCCCCACGCGGTCTGTTGTGAGGCCCCTTCTCCCGAACTCTCTTGTCTGTGCCCAGGTCCTGACCCTCCCTTCTATCCTCCATGGTCCTTTGTGCATGCCCCTGCACCCTCCTTCTTGCCCATCATAGCCATTGTGCTGCCACTAACCCTCCCGCTTGCCATGCATGGTCTTCTGTGCTGCCACGACCCCTCCCAACTTCCCTGTGTGGTCAGCTAGCTGCCCCTGACCCCCCTCCCCCCTTCCCTCCATGGTCTGTGTGTATGCCATCATAGTCTCACTGTTGATCTCCATGGTGTGTCTTGTTTTTATTACCCATCCTGCCTGACCTCCATGGTCATCTTGCTGCTCCTGCCCTGCCCCCTTGCCCCCAGCCCTCTGTTTCCATGTGCAGACCCCTATTCCCTCCCTCTTGGCTGGTCTGTTCCATTGTAATGCCCCTGATCCATCCCTCCTGCCCTTTATGGTCTGTTATGCTGCAGCTTTCTCTCCTGTCTGCCCATTATGGTCAGCTAGCTACCATTGCCTCTTTCCCCTCTGTTCTCTGTTGTCCATGTGCATGGTCCTGTCCCCTCCCTATTTCTTTCTATGGATTGTTGTGCTGCACTCCCGTCCTGCATGCCCTGTGTGGTGTATTGTGCTGCTGCAAACCCTGATGCCTGCCCTGTAGGGTCAGTTTGGTGCACCTCTCCATGTCCCTCCTGTCCTCTGTTATCCGAGTCCATGTCCCTACCCCAATTCCTCCTGCCTTCCATGATCCAATGTACCATACTTGCGAACATTTTGAACTTGGTAAGAGGCAGATTTTGGAAAAAAACTGGGGTATTGATTTTCCCCTTTGAGTTACATTGAAAAAGAGGAGATTGTAGACATCAGACAGATCAAATAAAGCCCATTTGAGCTTAAAAACATTGGACGTTTCCTGGCTGAATTGGGTCTGTTGGCATGTATGGTTGTACTACCACTGCCTCTTCCTTCTGCCCACAATGGTCTATTATATTGCCACAGCCTCTCTTGCAAGTACTGTATTGTTGGTTTGTTGCCCCTGCCCCCCTTTCCACTGCCCTCCATAGTCTGTTGTGCTGCCACTGCCCTTCCTGCCTGCCCAGTGTGGTCAAATTGTTGCCTCTGCACCCTCCTACCTGCCTTCAATTTTCAGAGTCCGTACCCCTGGCCTCTGCCTCTCAACAGTATCCTAATGAACAACTAGATTGCTAACATTCTATATTTATTACAAAAGTGTGGAACGCCTGATGTCATGTTGATGTAATTAAAACTGTAATACCTAGAGCATTTCCTTTAGAAATTACCTATATGAGAGGGTTTTATTTGCATCAAAATTATGGTTAGTGATCTACAAAAACTAAAATGAGGACATATTTTCTGAGTTTTCAAATAGCGACAAAGCACTTTTAAATTATTTGTTATCTTTATGTTTTTTATCCAGTTGACCACTTGATTAAATGTTGCACTTAGGGGAGAGGATGTGGTGTTACTTCCAGAGCTGCAGACTTTGCAACTGGGGAACCAGGTTGGAGTTTCTGCTTCAGCTCAACATTCTGTGATTCTGGTCAAATCACTTAATCTCCCCATATCTACAACCAAAATGAATTTGATCTTGTGTGATGTAACCAATGCTCATGTAAAGTAGGCCTAGGCCAAAATTCAGTTCCGCTTGCGGAAATTGCGATAATTTGGCATTTTCGCATTCCGCGGAAAGCGCGAAAATGTCAAAATTTCCGCAATCCGCATTTTACGGTAATTTTTTTCTTGCTCACGCTGTAAAAAAATATATTCTCGCGTGCGCCCGATCGCCTCATCTGAATCCCCGCGTTTGCCGACAAGTTTTCCCGATCCGGTCGCATTCTCCATGAGATGTTGGATTGTTGGTAGCCATTTGCGCTGTCTCGCGACAGTTCGCGCCCGCATTAACGTCCTTTGTCGCAAGATCACGTCATTTGTTGCGGGATCCTGTCTTTCTTCTCGCGATCATGCACCGCGAGAGTATGAGAAGATTGAGATCTCGAACACATCATTCTCCACCGCGAGCGAGAGCGTGAGGACTCGGGCACGTCATATCGAACGTGAGCAGGCGGGACAAGTGAAAACAAGATGGCCGCGCCCGTGAGCAACCGCATGGGTAAGTTGGCGAACCGCGATCACACAAAAAATACTGCGAACAGGCGGGAAAAAAACGTCTGCGTCTTCGCGATATTTCCGGCGTGTTTGCGGAGATTTTCAACATTTTCGTGATAGTTTGCGAAAGTGAATTTCGCAAAATCCGCCCACCCCTAATGTAAAGCACTCCAATATCTGACAAGTCTGCACTATATAAAACTGCAAAAACACAAAAAATAAGTGTTTTGCACACCTTTGTCATTGGGCTACATGTGGGCTACATCTGGGTGATATTTATGCTGCATTTGGGCTCTTTTGGCCATCTTGGGAGATTTATTTGTTATGAAGTTCCCTAATTTCCTCATTTACTGCAGTCTCCTCAGTAGGAAATGCTTTCAGTTTTTTACTTTGATTCCATCAAGAAGGTATTCAGATATGTCACACATTTGCCATTAATTCTGAATGTTAGCATGGATCACTGTAGTAAAGCTACTGCTCACCAGGGAAGTCTGCTGCTGGTATTCAAAGTGCATGTTTCAGTCTGCATGTCAGAATTGTTTTATGAAATAGAATAGGATTTTAGAAGTCAAAATGTGCCCTAATTTTTCTTTCTGCAGCACTAATCATAATGTCCATGGCAAAATGAACCCCCTCATTTTGTTGCTTTGCAAATTAAATGTTTTAAGTGTTGCCACTTTATTCCAATCGAGATGGCTTTAGGGGTGCCATACTTTTGTCATAAGTAAGACTGTTAGCGCTCTAGTTGTTTGTTAGAACACTCTGGGACATTCTGTCATTGGGCTATACTTGGGCTACATCTGGGTGATATTTGTGCTACATTTGGGCTCTTTTGTATCTGGTGGCCATTTTGGGAGACTTATTTGTCATGAAGTTTCCTAATTTCCTCATCTCCTCAGTAGGCAATACTTTCGTTTTTTTACTTTGATTCCATCAAGAAGGTATTCAGATGTGTCACACATTTGCCATAAATTCAGAATGTTAGCGCTCTAGTTGCTCATTAGATCACTGTAGTAAAGCTACTGCTCACCAGGGAAGTTTGCTGCTGGTATTGAAAGTGCATGTTTCAGTCTGCATGTCAGAATTTTTTCATGTAATAGAAAAGGATTTGAAAAGTCACTCATAATGTGCCCTAATTGTTCTTTCTGCAGCACTAATCATACTTTCTATGGCAAAATGAACCCCCTCATTTTGTTCCTTTTTAAATTAAATGTTTTAAGAGTTACCACTTTATTCCAATCAAGATGGCTTCAGGTGTGCAATACGTTTGTCATAAGTAGGACTGTTAGCGCTCTAGTTGTTCTTTAGAACACTCTGGGAAGCTGCTGTAGAACACAAAGGAATCAACTGACAGTCTCTGCCCTTGTTGGATGTATATGTTTTACTGAGAATTTCAGAATTCATTCTCACATGACTGAGAAAGATAATGTGAATTTACAGAAAATATGCTCTCAGTTTAGCTTATAGATCACCTTCCAAACCTCTGTGGGAAAAGCGTGAGAAAATAG
Organism: Triturus cristatus; assembly: GCF_964204655.1. Lineage (NCBI taxonomy): Eukaryota > Metazoa > Chordata > Amphibia > Caudata > Salamandridae > Triturus > Triturus cristatus. The sequence goes on from NC_140585.1 coordinate 1,315,734,604, forward strand.
TTTTCTCTCAAACATGATTCATGATATCACAGCAGAAGACTTTTTCACATGGTAAAATCACCTTAGAACACACCACAATTCCTAAAATGAGTATGGTACCATCAACAAATGATTTTTAATGTAACTAAAGTCTTAATACCTTCTATTAACTGCAACGCTTTTCAATGAGGTGCTATCATGTATATTGGTCCCAAGATGGCTGCCAACACTTCTTGGATGAAGTACTGGCAGCCAATCAGATCTCACAATGAGATGTGTGGTTAGGCTCCGCCCAGATATATATGTGATTTTGATTTTCTCAGGAACTACTGAACGGATTTACACCATTTAAGCAAAATGCACGACTCAAGGTCTACATTTCTGCCAAATTTGGTGTAATTCCGTCCAGCAGTTCGGGCTGTAGATGCGGCTAAAGGTCCTATGGGAAATTGCATGGAGAAAACACGTTTTGGGACCCCCCTTCTTTCTCTGGCCCGCTACACGAATCATCCAGAGACTTTCAGGATAGGAGCGGACCAGAGCTGGCCAATAGTTTTGAAAATTTCGCGAAGATTCGTCAACGGGTGCCAAAGTTATTCCAAATAGAATGTTGCGGATTTCCTATGGAAAATAGGTCCTAACTATAACTACCTACTGGCGACCGCCAGTAGGTAATATATATACATACATTATCAACATTATCAGGTACATAGGTTAAAGACGGGCTTGGCAGCATTTTTTGCACATAAGTATTATTAATAATATTATTGAATAGCTTTTTAATATTTTTAAAGTATTTATATATATTTATATTTGTTTTATGTCTTGCCTTGTTACAGATGAAATTGGATTCATGGACTGTAACAATTTGCCGTCTTCATAACTATGTTCCTTTATGAGATTCATCTCTGGACCTGACTGTTATGATTATGAGAAGATATCCAATAGGAATTCCTATAGACAATATATGCATCTAAATTGTTACATATATTAATTTCGTTCTATAACAGAGGTTAAATTGAAACAGTAACTATGTTGAATTAAAGGGCACCTTTTGTAATGAAACAGAAGAAAACAACAATTTAGCGATAAGACTGAGGTATTTTTGTTTTGGCATATACCTAACAATTAAATGTGTGTAGTATTTTGTTTATGTTTATACACGATGTGTGGTCACATGGGTTCAGCATCACAACTTAAAAATGGCAATTGTACCTTTTCTTGATGTGAACAAGGGCGAGTGACGCCCGAAACGCGTCTTCAAAGGACTAAACAGCTTAAATAAATATCTTGCTGCTTTAAATCTGTGGTTTGTGGTTCCTTGGTGGAAGAGGCGGTGAACAGGACGCTGCTAACTAACTAAGGACCAGGTGTGTTTCTATACCAATTGACGGAAGGTGGTTGCTTCCGTGACGAACCCCCTCCCCTGCAAGAGGTTGCCTCCCTCAACCGACAACAGTGTGGATCCGAGAAGGGAGCTTTGGCGGCAACCCCCTTAGAAATTGCACTACGCTCGTGTGGATGTACCGGTTTACGGCTTCGCGGTTTGAACATTGAATTCCGTTGGCGCTAAGATCCGCGAGCATTGCAACATATACTAAGGTACGGAGGTGATTTAAAGTAGCTTACGACTGGCGTCACACGCTTCAGTCGTGTAATTGCTGTATACTCCTGTTAAAATGTCAGCCGAGGTGGTTCGTACCCGAGAGGCTGCGGCAGAAGAATTGTTCAAAGATGTGCCTAACAACCCTGTTGTACGGGAAGGTACAGATATTTCAAATACGGGCAAGGAAACGGATGCAAAGAACCTACGTAAAAGGCTTGAAAAATGTATGAGAGCAGAGACGACTAAATGGTGGGAACACAAATCCTTGACTAAATACATTGAGGTCGGTCGCATTCCCAGGGGCCTGCGTATCCTGTTAGCCCCCAGCTTTGAGAACCCAAACCCACACATGCTAAAGGAATGGGGAGAAAGCAATCTGGCTGCATCAATGAATTTGGTGCATATTTTGGTCAAGTATGCTGAAATAGATCACCATGCTATCTTGGAGGATATAGCTATAATATCGGAACAATTGGCCAAATTAGAACCAAGTGAGTTCATCACCAAAACAAAGCGCGATATTGAAGAGAGAGTGAACAAACAGGAGGAAAAAAATAAAAACCGGAAGGCACAGAAATTCCTTCGTGATAAATACGACTATGAAGAAGGTCGTATTTTTACTTTCGCGCGCAAATATGAAAATGCAAAAAAAGCAATCTTTGACAAAGGTACTCAAAATGTGAACAAGCCTGTGATGGCAGGATCAAGTACCACCACTAGTGTGGCAATTGATAGCGATTCTCTTACGAGTGAAGTCTCATCCGATTGTGAAAGTATAGCCAGTCTGGGAACATTAGGACAAACAAAGATTTTGAATTTAGGAGAAGAGGTTGATTTTTTAGCTTTCGACAGACGCCAAACGCTAAGCCCTCGGAACCAAACCAACAAGAGACCAGAAAACGCAAAAATATACAAAGAAGGGAGCGGCGCAAAAAGAGGAAAAGCGCCAAAAAGAAAATCATATTGGCGAAGAAAGTGAAAACAAACACCATTATCAACCTCTCTCCATTGATCTTGTCTCAAGCTGAGGAACAACTTTTGAGCTTGGGGCTTTCTTTTTGTCCGGTAAGCGATTTTAATTATTCCCAGACCAGAGTGGATGTATTTTGTTTTATTAGAAAATTAAAGCTTAAAAAGTTCTTTGCCATTAAGGATGGGTTAAAGGAAATACAGACTAATCAGGATACATGCCAAGCCAATGCTACTACATATAGTAAAGAATTGAAAGCTTCAGACGCTACTCTTTTACGAGATATGCAACATCTTAACAAAGAGGCAACATTGGGGATTGATTTGGATGGAGATCTATGCTCCACGCAGGAGGGTCTGCACATTGAACATATACCACAATTGGGAGCTGGTATCAGTCCATTCAAAGCAAAATCAAAGTTTATACCCATTATGCCCAAAGATGCCATTGACATTTATCACGAAGTTGTAATTGAAGATATAAAAAAGCTTCATAACCGTACAAAACATAAAAAAAGGTACAAAAGTGAACATGAAGTCGAATATGCCAAGTTAATTAAAAAACTGAGTAACATGCATGAAATCATAGTAACAAAATCGGATAAAGGTGGCAATATGGTCATTTGGCCCCAGAAAGATTACATATTAGAGGCCACAAGGCATTTACAGGATGTGGAGTGCTATGAGAAAACCTCTCTTAAGAAATACAATGTGGCCAAACAGACTTTAAAAAAGGAATTAATGGCTTGGAAAAGAGAAGGGGTAATTTCTATGGAGGAATTCAAATTTCTTAACATAGAACATCCAACTATGGCCAAACTCTATTTCATTCCGAAAGTACATAAAAAGACAACGCCAGTTCCCGGTAGACCGATTATATCGGCTATTAACAGTGTAGGGGAAACAGTGACCCAGTATGTTGACTTTTTCTTACAAGAGTTTGTTAAAGCACTACCGAGCTACATTAAGGATACTGGTGATTTTTTATCAAAGATAGAAAATATTACATGGTCAGACGATTTGCTTTTCATCACATTGGATATAGAATCCCTGTACACCAGCATCGAACACTCCACAGGACTGGCAGCAATAAAACACTTTCTGGACCAAAGACCTATTGAATTTTACCATCACAATAAGATGCTTTTAAATTTGATTTCTTGGTGTTTACATAACAATTATTTTATATTTGGCAATGACTTGTACCTACAAAAAAGAGGCGTTGCGATGGGGGCTTGCTTCTCCCCCAGTTATGCATGTTTGCATGTTGGTTGGTGGGAGGAGCAGGTCCTCAAAATCACCCATGCCAATGTGTTTAATGAGAATGTTCTGTACTGGATGCGTTACATCGATGATGTCTTTGTAGTTTGGAAGGGTAGTGAAACTGAAGCATCACGATTTATTGATGAAATGAATATCAATACTGCAAATCTCAAATATACATCTAACATAAGTAGAAACAGCATTGATGTTTTAGATGTTAAAGTGTACGAGAGAGAGTTTAACTCTTCCTTCTCTCTCCGACCAGAGGAACTGTGTACCTTTTTTGTTGTACTAGTTGATAGGGTATGTACACTGGACCTCATTAATCTTACCCTCTTGTCCCCTTTTTTGCTGACAAATTTAACCTTGCATGCCAGCAGCTCGCATCCTAAACATATGGTTGACAATATCCCATATGGGGAATTTTTACGTCTTAAGAGGATCTGTAACAACCATGAAGACCTCAATAGATGTACAGAAGAAGCGTACAGTAGATTCATAGACAGAGGATATAGTGAGAAGATTTTAAGAACAGCCCTAAATAAAACTAAGGAAAGATCTAGGGGATCTCTTCTCACTAATAAAGCGGATATTGTACCTGATGATAACCATGCTCCTAGGTTGATTACTGCTTTTAATTAACAAGAGAGGAAAATTTGTGCCATTATTAAACGTAATTGGCCGATTATACTTACGGATGGAGTACTATCTACCAGACTACCATCTCAACCAACTGTCACATATAGAAAGGGCATTTCTATGCGCACACAAATAGGAAAGGCATGTCCAGAACTAACTGCAGCCAAAATGTGGTTACAGCCCAAAAATGGCTTTACCAAATGCACTACATGTAGGGCTTGTAAGTTTGGTATTAATACCACACATTATCTTTCTCCATTCAGCCCAGACAAAATAGCCATCAGGGGAAATTTCACTTCAAAACAGAGTTTGCTGTGTATGTCCTGACGTGCACTTGTGGACTTAGATACGTGGGGAGTACGAAGTTGCAGGTGCATGTCAGGATATTACAGCATCTACGCGCTATTGTCAATAACGACTCCACGTATCCAGTGGCTCGCCATTTTAAGTCTACACACAACAATGATCTTAGTTGTTTAAATTATTTTGTGGCAGCCGCAATTCCAAAACTGCGTCGAGGTGGTGATCGTGAAAAAGCCCTGAGACAGCTGGAATCGAAGCTAATTCTTGAGCTCGACACTAAGTTCCCATCTGGTTTAAACAATACTGAGGATTTGCATAATTTTCTATGAACTAGCACTTTTGAATCTGATCTTTTAAATCCTTTTTAAGTCCGGTGTTTTATATTTATTATATGTATCCTATCCCTTTTTTCTCATTTTTTTAGACATGGTGCTTGTATATTCATAATTGTCACATGTGGGTGATCTATGCTATAACATTATGTGTTCGCAACATACTCTAGATCAATGTGAGACATAGATGTTTGTTGTTTTTTGATATACATGCACCATAATAGTAACACTATTGCTATTTGCACAATCACACTTTTGCTAATTTTGCCCATATAACTAATGTCTTAGGTGGCACTTCTATGTTGAAAACACAGTCTTACAACCAGGATAGTTTAGTTGCCCTCATCTTGGTTCTAGTTATAGAGAAACATATATAAACATTAGATGGAGGTTTCACATCTAGCATTTATGCAGATATATCAACATTATCGGGTCCGTGTACATAGGTTAAAGACGGGCTTGGCAGCATTTTTTGCACATAAGTATTATTAATAATATTATTGAATAGCTTTTTAATACTTTTAAAGTATTTATATTTATTTATATTTGTTTTATTTCTTGCCTTGTTACAGATGAAATTGGATTCATGGACTGTAACAATTTGCCGTCTTCATAACTATGTTCCTTTATGAGATTCATCTCTGGACCTGACTGTTATGATTATGAGAAGATATCCAATAGGAAATCCTATAGACAATATATGCATCTAAATTGTTACATATATTAATTTCGTTCTATAACAGAGGTTAAATTGAAACAGTAACTATGTTGAATTAAAGGGCACCTTTTGTAATGAAACAGAAGAAAGCAACAATTTAGCGATAAGACTGAGGTATTTTTGTTTTGGCATATACCTAACAATTAAATGTGTGTAGTATTTTGTTAATGTTTATACACGATGTGTGGTCACATGGGTTCAGCATCACAACTTAAAAATGGCAATTTTACCTTTCCTCGTTGATGTGAACAAGGGCGAGTGACGCCCGAAACGCGTCTTCAAAGGACTAAACAGCTTAAATAAATATCTTGCTGCTTTAAATCTGTGGTTCATGGTTCCTTGGTGGAAGAGCCGGCGAACAGGACGCTGCTAACTAACTAAGGACCAGGTGTGTTTATATATATATATATATATTCACTGAAAAAACCATAGGTTTCACACATGTTATAGTTAGCTGGACATTTTACTGATAAAAAACCAATGAAATTCCCCCGTTATAGTTACTGTAGGCAACTATAACTCACGCGACCGCAATCCTCTGCTGATGCTAATACTGTATTTAGACACTTATTTGCCCATGTCTTCTTCCATTAAATTTTAGCTATACATATATTACAAATATTTTTTTTTCATAAAGACACATATGTCATCAGCAGAGGATTACGGTCGCGTGAGTTATAGTTGCCTACAGTAACTATAACGGGGGAATTTCATTGGTTTTTTATCAGTAAAATGTCCAGCTAACTATAACATGGGTGAAACCTATGGTTTTTTCAGTGAATTTGTACGGTTTTTTAAATGCTAAGTTACTTTACGCCATTTGTGGCGTGCGCGCCCACTTAACGCAGTCCGTTCCGTGCGCGCACGGTGCGCTTCGCGCACCGTGCGCGCACAGTGAGCACGCGGTGCGCTTCGCGCACCGCGTGCCCACGTTACGCTAGATGGGCCATGAACGCACGATGCGCTTCGCGCACCGTGCGCACATGGAGGTCATATGATGAGCATCGTTGTGACAGGTAAAATATATGTTTTGTTTATCTCTGATGAGCCATGCACAAAAGGTGTCCTTCGGGCTCCGTTTGCACACGGGGTGGGGAGAATGTGGATATTTTTTTTTTTTTAATTATTTCTTACCGTACGCGTACGGTAAGCGTAATCGGCGAAATTTTCGAAAAAATTAAAATTGCCTTTTTTCACTTGGGGGATCGTTGGGGACTCCCTCGACATGGCTAGGTGCTTGGGAGCTGTGTAAACAGCCCCTTTACATGATTTGCACTTTGTTTTTCAACCCCCTGTCAGAGTGCGAGAGAGAAAATGGCGGCCGCCGCTTCCTGGTTTCGACCGATTCGAATGTTTACTAAGATCTAAGGGCCAATCAGAATTGCGCTCGCGCACGCCACCGTACGCGTACGGTAAGCGCACCGTAAGCGCACCGTAAGCTGGCTCAGATATATATATTGATTTAAAGGCTATTTTCTCAGAATCTACTGAACAGATTTACACCAAACCTACAAAAGGCACTTCCTTGACCTGAGGACTACCTCTCTGCCAAATTTCAAGTAATTCTGTTCAGCCGTTCGGGCTGTAGCTGTGTCTAAAGGTCCTATGGAAAAATGCATGGGAAAAACGCGTTTTGGGACCCCCCTTTTATCTCAGCCCCCGCTTGACGAATCCCCCCGAGACTTTCAGGGTAGGAGCGGAGCGTAGCGCCCCATCTATTTTTAAAAATTCGTGAGGATTCGTCAACCGGCGCCAAAGTTATTCAAAATAGAATGTTGCGGATTTCCTATGGAAACGTGGTCCTAACTATAACTACCTACTGGCGACCGCCAGTAGGTAATATATATATATATATTACCTACTGGCGGTCAAGGCTCAGGGGGAGCCGAAACGTTATGGCGACATCAAGCAGTTGAGCGAATAAATTCTTTGCACTACAGAAGGTGGTCCGTGTTTGTGTTGTTGCGCGGGGGCTACGAGGAGGCTGCCCTGCCAGGGATGCAACTGAACTGATATATATATATATATATATATATATACATATTACCTACTGGCGGTCGCCAGTAGGTAGTTATAGTTAGGACCACGTTTCCATAGGAAATCCGCAACATTCTATTTTGAATAACTTTGGCGCCGGTCGTCGAATCCTCGCGAATTTTTCAAAATAGGTGGGGCGCTACGCTACGCTCCTACCCTGAAAGTCTCGGGGGGATTCGTCAAGCGGGGGCAGAGATAAAAGGGGGGTCCCAAAACACGTTTTTCCCATGCATTTTTCCATTGGACCTTTAGACACAGCTACAGCCCGAACGGCTGAACAGAATTTAATGAAATTTGGCAGAGAGGTAAATCTGTTCAGTAGATTCTGAGAAAATAGCATTTAAATCAATATATATATCTGTGGCAGCTTACGGTGCGCTTACGGTGCGCTTACCGTGCGCGTACGGTGGCGTGCGCGAGCTCACATCTGATTGGCTGTTAGATCTTAGTAAACATTCGAATCGGAAGAAAGGAGGAAGTGTCGGCCGCCATTTTGTCACTCGCACTGTCAGGGGGGTGAATAAAAAAGGTGGATAATGTGAAAAGGGGGCAGGCTCGACAGTTCCTGACCCCCTAGCCTTGGTCAGGGGGTCCCAGAAGGACCCTCAAGGGCAAAAATTAAATTTATTTTTTTTTCGAAAAATCGACGAATGCGCGTATCGTACGCGCATGGTGTAAACTGCGAAATTCCGCGAAATTCGCGGAATTACGCGTACCGTGCGCGCACGGCAAAAAAAAATTTGCAAAAAGGAAAGCTTAAAAAAAAATAAAAAAAATTGTGAGGTAAGGTTGGCTCTTATAAGAGCCGTTGGGTTAATACAGGGATAGAGGAAAGAAAGAATGGGAATATTATAAGCGTCTACAAACATGCTGGTCTATCTTATTGTTAATAAGGGGAAGACTGATCTGCCCATAAACAATAAGACCACCACATCTTGTACACCTCATTTCAACCCTCCCAAATCGAGGGTTAATGTCCACAGGAAAAGAAGAAGGTGATGCTCCCTCCTCAGAGGAAGGGCTCAGCTGAGCTGCCGATGATGTACTCGGCTGAGCATCTGAGGTTGGGCTCTGGTGACTTACTGAAGAGTTTTCTCCAGTATGTCGAGCAAAGGTCCTGGGATGTCTATCCTGCAGGTGTCTTTTCATAGAGTGATTTCCAAAGGAATATTTCTTCCTTGGATTTCCTCTAGATAAAACACGGCCACAAAGTGTGCAAGTGACCAATTGAGCATTCACCTTTTTCTCCCCCTCTGGAAAAGTAAAATACTCCCATACAAAAGAAGTCTTTTGTTTCCTCCTTCTCTGGATCATGGTGGTGCTGCTGGCCTCACTCTCAGAAGAGCTCTGCTGTTCTGCCATTGTATCCCAATGTCAATCCAGCTCCTTCTCCTAAGGGATCTCAAGCAGTAATGAGGGGAATGGGTGTGGTGTTTGAAGTTTCTGGAACTGAATGTAGTTTAAACCAATGAAAAGTGTTCCTTGTGGGTCACATGACCTACCGTGCGCGCTCCGTAAGCTTACGGTACGCACTCGTAAAAAAGTGCGCATGCGCAAACGTAACGCTTACGGAGCGCTTACGGGGCGCGTACGTATGACGGCACTCGCGCATGCGCATTACACGCACCCGCGTAAGCGCGACGTTGGTTCCGCGCAACGCGCATGCGTGTACGCGTACGTCGCGTACGTATTACGAAAACGCACCGTACATCATAAGGACGGTGCGCTTACGTGATACGTACGTGCCGTACGCATAACGTCAGCTTACCGTACGCGCACGGAAAAAAATGCAAAAAAAAGAAAATAAGCAAAACCGTGCAAAATTAAATAAAAAATCCATAGGTTTAACACACATTATAGTTAGGAATTAGCATTTAAAAAACCTTGCAAATTCACTGAAAAAACCATAGGTTTCACACACGTTATAGTTAGGAATTAGCATTTAAAAAACCTTGCAAATTCACTGAAAAAACCATAGGTTTCACACAAGTTATAGTTAGCTGTACATTTCACTCGTAAAAAACCTATGAAATTCCCCCGTTATAGTTACTGTAGGCAACTATATCTCACGCGACCGTAATCCTGTGCTGATGACATATGTGTCTTTATGAAAAAAAAATATTTGTAATATATGTATAGCTAAAATTTAATGGAAGAAGACATGGGCAAATAAGTGTCTAAATACAGTATTAGCATCAGCAGAGGATTACAGTCGCGTGAGTTATAGTTGCCTACAGTAACTATAACGGGGGAATTTCATAGGTTTTTTACGAGTGAAATGTACAGCTAACTATAACTTGTGTGAAACCTATGGTTTTTTCAGTGAATATATATATATATATATATATTCACTGATAAAACCATAGGTTTTACAGATGTTATAGTTAGGAATTAGCATTTAAAAAATCTTTGAAATTCACTAAAAAAACATAGGTTTCAGGGACATTATAGTTACTTGGACATTTGACTCATATAAAACCAGAGAGATTCGCCCGTTATAGTTAGTATAGCTAGTTAGCAATGCACTGGTGACGATGTCACGTATTACATCACTCATGACATGGCCAGTGACATCACTGATGACATCACTGATGACGTCTCAAATGACATCACTGATGACATCATCCATGTGATAATCTGATGCACATACTGATGGCCTAATATAAACTTTGATACACGCACTTTAAAATACAGACTACTATTTTTGAAACATGCACACAACCATGCCAGATACTACATACCGCCCACTATTTCCTAGGTCTACACTCACATCCAGTCACTTATATATGCAGTTACTCATCAATACAGTACTATAATACGCACTCCTACACTTTTACATACAGTCACACTCCGCCACTCATCCATAGAGTTACTCACACACCTAGTCAGTCATGCAAAGAATCAATCACATACCCATGTACTCATGTATACAGTTATACACACCAACTGCGTTATTTATTCACACACCACATCACTTATTTATGCAGATACTAACACATACTTACTGTCTTATACAATCACTGATGCAAGCAGACACTCATTTATACGCCCACTCTTCAAATAACTTACTCTCGCGTATAGTCATTTATATACTTCAACATTCACATATACTGCCTTAAAACATATGTAGTTACTCACACATATACCACTGAGACATTCATTCACTCACCAACACACCCATACACACACTAACTCACCCATACAGCACTTTACAGATGCACTTTTGAATCCATACAACCAGTGAATCACCAACTCAGACATCTATGCACAGTCACACCCCCACCCACCCGCACAGACACTCAAACACTCATACAGATACTCAGACAACAAATCAATAACCCATATAGACACTCATGTAGCTACTCACCAACCCATGCAGCTGTTTATACACCAACTGAGAGACTAATACAGACTTTCACACAGTTTAGTCACTAACCCATGCATTCAGTAAGATACATTCAATCACTCACTTATGCAGTCAGTCATGCACCTACTAAATAATACATTCAGACACTTGTAAATCCACTCATTCTTCAATACACCTTGACATAGATATATATGAAAAATATTTAAACTTTACAGAAACACACATTCACTGGATGATGTCATCAGTGATGTCATCAGTGATGTCATTTGAGATATCATCAGTGATGTCATCAGTGATGTCACTGACCATGTCATGAGTGACGTCATCACCGGTGCATTGCAGGCGCATGAGTTATATTTAGCTCAACTAACTATAACGGGCGAATTTCTCTGGTTTTATATGAGTCCAATGTACAACTAACTATAACGTCCCTGAAACCTATGGTTTTTAGTGAATTTCAAAGGTTTTTTAAATGCTAATTCCTAACTATAACGTCTGTAAAACCTATGGTTTTTTCAGTGAATATATATATATATCTTGTAGCGGGTGTCGCAGCCCACGGGGGTGATCCCGTGTATCGATTGACAGCAAAAAAGTTCCAAGAACCACGCTGCACACTCAGGCTCCTTAGATTTTCAAGAAATGTATTTTTCCATATGCCTCTCGGGGAAAACAAAAACTGACAAATGCGTTTCAGCCGCCTGGCCTTAGTCTGTGTCAATGAATACATCTCACATTGGGCTGTTTAACATCACTACATTTCATTGGTTAGCAGTAGCCATCATAAAACATTGACATAGTTAATGGACTAGATTTTTACCGGTGCATCCATAGAAGTATTTCAGCCATACTTAAATGACCATATTATGGGTTGTTCAGTATATAAATAAACAACAATCGATCTAAAGATACATATTTGGTATATGTACATATTAACATTGAAAATTCAAATTTATAATTTACGATCTTCCTTGTAAATTTTCATAATTGTTATTGACTGTGTTACCCAGTTGCGATGTTATGAGGATCGGTAAATACCTATGGAATTCCACCGCTCAATGCATATTACCATATTTGGCCCGGGTTCGCACTATTTCAATCTGCACATATGCTATGATTACACATAATTATATATTTAGCTTACAATCCATCTTCACAATCACACCCTTAATGGGCAATGTCATAGTATGGAATTTGATCATGCCATATATTGGAACTCACAATTACTGATGGTTCAAAAAGAAAGATCTAAAAAATGTGTAAAGAAATGTGTAAAGAAGTGTGGTGAAGCAAAAAGGGAAAAATATAGGAAGTCTAGGATTTATCCTATATAGGACCATAGTTCATCCTCAGTGTTAAGTCCCAGGGGTGTACGGGTCCTCAATTCTACAATAAACCTCAAGTCTAACTGTCTGAGGAGCTTCACTTTATCGCCCCCTCTTTCTGTCAGAAGAATCTGATCCAGACAAAAATAGCGAAGTTTATCACTTTTTGTATTATGAAACTCAGCAAAATGTCTTGCTACTGGGTACGAGGTGTCTTTATTCGTGATCGCTCTTGTGTGCTCCAGCACACGTTTTTTGGCAGGATGAATGGTACTGCCAACGTATTGGAGACCACAAGAGCAGACTAGACAGTATACAACAAAACTTGAATTGCAGTTCATAAGTTTGTTGATACTTTGCTTGTTTTTCTTCCCTGGGACTGTGTAGGCTTTTAGGTTGGTATTGTTCCTACAAGCCTTGCATATTGTACAAGGAAAAAATCCTGTTATTGGTATTCTTTTGGTGGTAGATTATTCTGTGTAATGACTATGAACTAAGATGTCTTTTAGTGAGGAGTTCTTCTTGCATGTGATGTTGGGCCTATCTGATACTAAGCTCCCAATGACATTATCTGTTTGTAGAATCCCCCAATTTCTTTGGACCATATCCCTGATCTTAGGTGATTCTGCTGAAAAAGCAAGAATTAACCGCACTGTTGTCAAATCTTCTACTGTCTCTGATTCATTCACAGGTTTTTTAGTTATCAGATCATCTCTGTCTCTGAAACGGACCTTCTCTACAGCACTTGTTAATTCATTCTGTTTGTAACCCCTGGCTTTAAATCTGCCCATCGACTCTCTCTCTCAGCCTCTTCATAATCTGCGGAAAGAGAGCAATTTCTTTTAAGCCTTAACAACTCCCCATAGGGGATGCTGTTGAACAAACTACGGGGATGCTGACCTTGGAAGTGCAAGACTGTATTCCCAGATGTAGGTTTACGATAGAGTTTGGTGCACAGTTTCTCTTCAGATCTAAAGACAAGCAGATCTAGCTAGGCAATCGCCTCCCTATTAAAATTACTGGTGAATTTTAAATTAAGATCATTGTTATTTACGTATCTGATATACTCCTCTTCTTCTGCTGTTGTGCCTCTCCATACTATAAAGAGATCATCAATGTATCGCGCCCACAACTCTATTTTGTCTACCCATTTTTCACAGTCATCTGCCCAGGCCATGTGCTTCTCCCACCAGCCCGCGACGAGATCTGCATAGCTGGGGGCAAAGCACGTGCCCATGGCGGTACCCTGGATTTGACGGTATAGTTGGCCAGCAAACAAAAAAAAATTGTTGAACAAACATAATTTTACATTTTGAAGTATCATTTTACAGTGCAGTTGAAATTTCAAAGGTCTCAATTTCAAAAAATATTCAAGAGCAAAAAGGCCTTGTTGATGTGAAATACAGGTATAAAAACTTGTGATGTCTAAAGTGATAAGAAGAAAATTCTCCTCCCAGCGAATGTTTTGTGTCAATCTTATGAAATCAGTAGAATCCTGGATAAAGGAACTTAGGTCCTTTACCAAAGGGAAGAGGAAAAAGTCTGAATAGATAGAAGCTTTCTCTAATAGACTACTCTTGCTGGACACTATTGGACGACCCTGAGGTCTCCTCATGTCCTTGTGTATTTTTGGAAGGTTGTAAATGTTACGATTCCACCCTTGATCCGGTACTCCTCAGGATCCGAGTGATGCAATAGGGTATCCACATCTTGATATCTCCAACTCCAGCAATTACTGCACGGAGGATTAGAGTGATCAAGTGAGGGAAGGGTAGGAAGGGAATAGCGGGGATTAGAACCTGAAAGAAAAAGAACACCACAGTAAAAACAAGACATGCAACACTACTCTCGTGAATTCTCACTAGGTCAATAACTACCTTAGGCTTGGTGCTCTATAATCAATCTCCTCTTCAGTCCGACAACTGTTGGTATTTCATCATACCAGCACATACTACAAAACATAACACAGGTATTAGCGCTCTGGCCACACACACCAAAAGGAAGCAAATGCCGTCTTTGAATCCCACACTCACCACAGATAAAGGAGAATCAGCATTAACCCATACTGGAGGCTGTAGAACTTCCACAGTTAAGGTTTGGGGGTCCTTTCTACATCAGGAGTGCTCTAGTAAAGCCTAACAGTCAGCCCCTTACAGGTTAATCCTTTCTGCTGTCCCGATAAGAAGAAAATAAGAAATGATACTTCCAAACAACAAAGAAGTTCTCCACTAGACAGTTAACCACACTGCAGTAGGATTGAGGGAGGGATTAATCTTGTCTCTAGGAAACGGCTCTTAATCCAGAGCAAAGCACGTTTAAACAACCATAATCCACTGGTATTAAAGCTATAGTACGTGCCAATAAGAAAGTCTTGCACAAGTGGTACAGTACCTACTCCTGCTTCGGAGCCCTGTACCAGCCAAAGGAAGCCCAAGAACCGGATAAGTATACTAAAGGCCCCCGCGGGACTCTGCACAAATCACGGCACTCTTACCGCTCAAGAGGCCCCAAGGAAAGGGCCGGCTAGATATCACCCGGTTGGGACTAACACTCCAGACAGCTTCGGATTTTAGCTGCGACCAGGAGGACGGTGCTAGCGCCGACCGCGCCTCTCCCGGTCGATGAAGGGAGCGAGCTTGGCACTAGGGAATGGAGCTGCCGGACCATGCTGTTCTCTATCAGGAAGAGACGCGTCCCGGGGAAGGCCAGGAAAGCTCCTTGCTGTACGCATCTTCTGATGCCGGCAATGAACAAAAGTGAGGACAGACTCGCTACGGGAATTACGCACGCTAGTCCATGCGCCGCGTTCTTTTAAGGATGTGGCTCCGCCCCATCTGCTGTGGCCTCATGGGTGTTGTAGGCCAGGCAGGCGCGTTGCTCGTGCTATGGGGGCATGATTTGCGGTCCCTGACAGTAAAATGTGGGCAGAACTGGATGATCCACCTTCATAAATTAATATTCTTCCTCTTCCAAAATGCCAGTACCCCACCATTGATTCAACAACTCATAGAAAGATAGAACACTAGCATTATATTATTTTCTACTGATTTTCTTATAGCTATGAGTTTCCCCCAGGAGGCGTAAGGCTTCCTCTTTATACTGGATTATTGATAGAGCAACAACATTCCCCCCTTTATCTGATTGTTTAATAACAATAGTTTCATCTTCTTTAAGAGGTTTTACTGCATTCCATTGTGCTTTGGATAATTGTATTTTCTCCTTGTTTCAGGTTGGATTGCTTCAGTTCTCAATTTATTCAAGTCTTTAATCACTGCCTCATGAAAGCAGTCAATGGAGTAAAAAGGGGTATTTGGAATGAATTTTGATTTTGGTTTCAAGTTGCTTCTGCCACTTGATTGTTCTATTCCCAGAGGTTCAAATGTTTCATTTGTGCTAGTTATCTCATTTGGTGTTACATTTGGTTGTGTGTCCTGTAATTCATGAAAGGTCTATAATGCGGCATAGTCATTTCCAAATAGAATGTCAGTAGGGACTGGTGGTGAAATCATAGTATTGCGATTTTGCCGTGGATGCTGAACAAAGATTTTCTTCAGTTTCAGTTTCATAATGAATTGATAGATATCAATTCGTGTTTGCACATAGTCCCATTCGGTTGTTGGGCAAAAGGTCAATCCTCTTTGAAGGGTTCTTATTTCTATGACCGTAAGATGTCTTTGCGACAGATTGACTACAGAGAGTTGGTTTAGTTCTTTGCTCCGCCCCTCTTGCCTCTCGTAGTCCGCTGTTGATAATTAGCGTTTTCGGATTTTTTCCCCCTCGCCTGACTTTGTGCCGCCTTGTTGTGGTGGGCGTATGTGTTGGGGGTATCTCCTCCATGACTCCTTGATGAGTTGATACTCCTTGGGAAAATGTTGTTCTTTATTTGGAACTGGGACAACATCCCTCCTAGCTCCTTCCGTTTTTCTGAAAGGTAAGTATCTACTTCCGATTCTGATGTATCTTGTGGGGCTGCTTCTTTTGTATTTCTAGTCTCCTGAAGTGCTTTACAAGGTACATTTCAGTGTGAGTGCCTTACTCAGTATATATATATATATATATATATTCACTGAAAAAACCATAGGTTTCACACAAGTTATAGTTAGCTGTACATTTCACTCGTAAAAAACCAATGAAATTCCACGTTATAGTTAGTGCAGGCAACTATAACTCACGCGACCGCAATCCTCTGCTAAGGACATATGTGTCTTTATGAAAAAAAAATATTTGTAATATATGTATAGCTAAAATTTAATGGAAGAAGACATGGGCAAATAAGTGTCTAAATACAGTATTAGCATCAGCAGAGGATTGCGGTCGCGCGAGTTATAGTTGCCTGCACTAACTATAATGTGGAATTTCATTGGTTTTTTATGAGGGAAATGTACAGCTAACTATAACTTGTGTGAAACCTATGGTTTTTTCAGTGAATTTGCAAGGTTTTTTAAATGCTAATTCCTAACTATAACGTGTGTGAAACCTATGGTTTTTTCAGTGAATTTGTAAGGTTTTTTAAATGCTAAGTTACTTTACGCCGTTCGTGCCGTGCGCGCCCACTTAACGCAGTTAGTGCCGTGCACGCACGGTGGGCATGCGGTGCTCTACGCGCACCGCATGCCCACGTTACGCTGGATGGGCCATGTACGCACGATGCCCTTCGCGCACCGTCCGCACACGGAGGACATATTATGCGCTTCGTTGGGAAAGGTTATCTATTAAATGTTCACTAAGAAAATATGCCATGCTCAAAAGGTGCACTGCAGGCACCTTTTGCACACGGGGGGGGGGGAATATATGGATTTTGTGTTTTTTTTATTTATTTTTTACCGTACGCGTATTCGCCGTTTTAAAAAAAAAAAAATAATTAATTTTTGGCCTTGGATGGCCTTCGGGGACACCATAACCAAGGCTAGGTGGTTAGGAGCTGTCTAGCCTGCCCCTTTTCATGATATCCAACTTTGTTTTTCCTCCCCGCCTCAGAGTGCGAGAGAGAAAATGGCAGCCGACACTTCCTGGTTTCGACCGATTCGAATGTTTACTAAGATCTAACAGCCAATCAGAATCGCGCTCACGCACGGCACCGTACGCGTACGGTAAGCTTACGATGCGCGCTCGGAGCGTGCTTACAGATATATATATTGATTTAAATGCTATTTTCTCAGGAACTACTGAACAGATTTACACCAGACCTACAAAAGGCACTTCCTTGACCTGAGGACTACCTCTCTGCCAAATTACAAGTAATTCTGTTCAGCCGTTCGGGCTGTAGCTGTGTCTAAAGGTCCTATGGAAAAATGCAATGGGAAAACGCGTTTTGGGACCCCCCTTTTTTCTCAGCCCCCGCTTGACGAATCCCCCCGAGACTTTCAGGGTAGGAGCGGAGCGTAGCGCCCCATTAGTTTTGAAAATTTCGCGCTGATTCGTCGACCGGCGCCAAAGTTATTCCAAATAGAATGTTGCGGATTTCCTATGGAAACGGGTCCTAACTATAACTACCTACTGGCGACCGCCAGTAGGTAATATATATTCACTGAAAAAACCATAGGTTTCAGGGGTGTTATAGTTAGCTGGACTTTCCACTTGTACAAACCCATTGAAATTCCCCCG
The DNA here is from genome assembly GCF_964204655.1 of Triturus cristatus. Classification (NCBI taxonomy): domain Eukaryota; kingdom Metazoa; phylum Chordata; class Amphibia; order Caudata; family Salamandridae; genus Triturus; species Triturus cristatus. Next base: position 1,315,752,746 of record NC_140585.1, read on the forward strand.
TTATGGTTAGTTCAGCTAACTATAACTCGCGCGCCCGCAATGCACTGCTGATGACGTCACATATTACATCACTCATGACATGGTCAGTGACATCACTCATGACATCACTGATGACATCTCAAATGACATCACTGATGACATCATCCAGTGAATGTGTGTTTTTCTGAAAATTAAATATGTTTTATATATGTATATCTCAAGGTCGATGGAAGAATAAATGGGTATATAAGTGTCTAAATGGATGATTTGTTTTTGAAAAATTGATTGTGTAACTGACTGATTAAGTGTATCATAGTGAATACATGGCTTAGTGAGTAATGTTTAAATATGTAAATATCTGTATCAGTCTCTCACTTTGTGTATAAGTGGCTGCATGGGTTAGTGATTAGCTACATGGGTGTCTATATAGGTTATTAGTTGTTTTTTTGAGTATCAGTCTGAGTGTCTGCATGGTTCGGTGGGGGGTATTACGTAGCGCATGAATGAGTGACTCACTCTTTGTATGTGTTGAAGACAGCATGTGTGCAGGACTGTATGGGTGGATGAGTGTGTGTATGGGTGTGTTAGTGAGTGAATGACTGTCTCAATAGTGTCTTTATGAGTAACTACATATGTTTTAAACTAGTATATGTGACTATTGGTGTATATAAGTGAGTAGATGTGAGAGTGAGAGATTGAAAGAGTTCCTGTATGAATAAGTATGTGTTTCTATAAGTGATTGTTTAAAAGACTAAGTATGTGTAAGTTTCCGTAGAAGTAAGTGTGGTGGTGTGTGTATAACTGTATATGCAAATAAATGTATGTTTGATTCTTTATTAGCATGAGTGACTATGTGTGTGAGTAACTCTATGGATGAGTGGCATTGTGTAACAGGATGTATAGGTGTATGAGAACATATAATGAGTGAATACATGTATGAGTGACTGTATAGGACTGTTGGTGAATGAGTGGATGTGTATGTGGATCTTAGAATTACTGAAGAGGTTGTTGTAACTGGTATTGGTATGTCCATTGTTTTGAAAAGTTTAGTCTCTATTTTTGAATGTGTGTATCAAAGGTTATATTAGGGTGAGAGGAGGTCTGCCACTCTATCACAAGGAGGATGTCATCAGTGATGTCATCAGTGATGTCATTTGAGATGTCATCAGTGATGTCATGAGTGATGTCACTGACCATGTCATGAGTGATGTAATATGTGACGTCATCAGCAGTGCATTGCGGGCGCGCGAGTTATAGTTAGCTGAACTAACTATAACGGGGGAATTTCAATGGTTTTGTACAAGTGAAAAGTCCAGCTAACTATAACACCCCTGAAACCTATGGTTTTTTCAGTGAATTACTGAGGTTTTTTTAATGCTAATTCCTAACTATAACGTGCCTGAAACCTATGTTTTTTCTGTGAATTTCAAAGGTTTTTTAAATGCTAATTTCTAACTATGCCTACAGAGATAGGACATGTGAAGAAAGAAGAAAAAATGCACAGAAAGAAAAAAAAGAAGTGCAGAAAGAAGCAACAGAAGTCCTCAAAGACGAAGAAAAGTGCAGGAAGAAGGATAAAGTGCAGAAAGAACAAAAAGAAGAGCAGAAAGAAGCTTAGTTGCAAAATCATCCTGTACCCTCAACTTTTTCAGATGGATACTGGTGGTAACTGAGTCTCACTAACCAGTCCTAGAGCCAGTGCTATGTTAAAAGACACTTAGAATACAGTGAAAACACCTACATACACTAGGGAACATTATACGTTGGGGTCCCCCTGTGATTAGCATGACCTCCTCTGTAAGCCCCTAGTATATAATAGGGCAGGGGGATTAAAACTACCTCTTAAAACAGGCCACAGGGCGTTTTTGCACACGTTAAACTAGACCACTAGGTACCTCCAGTAAGCGCCACAGAGCTGCGTTGCAGAGAGGTGTAAAAAGGGGCTTGGCCTCAGAACACCTGTCTGCAGCGCAGCTCCCTGGTGCATACTGGAGATGCCTGTTGGGCTAGTTGGCCCTCAGGGACCCTCAGTATTGAAGAGGAATTAATTCCCCAACTTACAACTCGCCAGGGGGCGCGTCTGCAGAGTGCTGCAAGGAGGGGGCTTGGCCTCCGGCACGATGCCAGTCTTTTCTTTATTTTTATTTTTTAAGAAGGGGGGCTGTGTGGTTCCCCTTCTTATTCTAATTTATTGGCCCTGATGACCCCATCCCCCAGGGCCTGTCTCCTAATTATATTTTTTTGACCCCAATCCCCAGGGCCGGCCACTGTTTTTTATTATTTTTAAAAAATATATATTTATAGACACACCTAGGACATGCTGGACAAACCGTACGTACCTATCACCATGACGATTTGCGTGATATTCATTAAAAGGTGACTATGCATACAATGAATCCACGTGGAATGTATTTACACCACTAGTGAAGTTCTGACATGTCTGATGCCCTACCGTGCCTAATCCCGGTAGACACCCTTGTCGTTTATTTATACAAACATGGGTAGCTATTGACGGGCACATTTAATACACATGCACACCAAGTCATTCAAAGGGGATTCGACAAAAATTCGACCAAAACTATGCAAGAAACACCCCTCACGGTTAATAAAACACACATCCACTGCCGGATGTGTAATACTTTTTATTTTACTCTCTGGAAAGGGGACGAACATCACTTGAGAGTCACAGCGCACTCTTGGCAGAGCCCAATGCTGTGTCACACCCACCATTGCCTGCTGAGTGCCACACACCTCTGTGTTGTATTCCACTAGCTAGTGCATATGCTATGACACTCTCTAGCCCATGTGCACTGTAACACTACCCCGTGAATATGTCATGCCACACTTGTCTTCGCACAGGTTATATTGCCCGATCTAACGTGCCTTCCTCGATGCCTATGTTATAACGCACAGTGCTATGCCATACATATTACAATCTGGGATCCATATCTTTGTCACAGTGCATATGCAACGTTACACTCCCCAGCACATATTTTATATTACAACTTTAGAGACTAGTTAGGTTACACAACACTGCCCTGTGCATATTACACTCCAAGGCGCATATCGCACAGCACGCGCTAGTGCCTGTGCTATCTCGCGCTCTCCAATGAATCTGTCATTGCGCACAATGTATTGCATATTATATTTCACGCCCGGTTCATCTTATATCACACTTTTTGGTGCATAGTTTATACCATACACTATATCTAGTTTTCATTTTCAATCGTGCTCTCAGGACTATGTTCTATATAACACTGTGTTCACCTACCCTTTTCACGGGCATTACATTTTGCGATAGGGGGTGGAGGGTCAGGGGGTGTTTCTGCCAAGTGAGCCCGGAGTCACAGTCACAAACGTCCTCTTCTTCCTGAATAAAAGTGAGATTATGCTGCATACTTGTTCATATTTTAAGTAGTTCGCACAGACACACGTTTTAAAAACAATAAAGTTCCTAATACCCGCCTTCTCTGAACAGTTAGCTTGCTGCCCCATCCCCCTCCTCCCTATCCTCTGTTGTGTGAATCCATGGACTAGCCTCCTCCCTCCTGCCATGCATGGTCTGATGTGCTGCCACTGCCCTCAATTTAGTATGATGTACCAGTCCACTCCTCCTGCCCTCCATTGCCCAATTCTATGCCCCATCATTGACCTCCTGCTTAAACTCTGTGCTTAGCTTGCTGCCCCTATTCTCCTTCCCCCTGCCCTCTGATGTCTTTGTGTATGCCCCTGCTCCATCCTTTTTGCCCACCATGTTCCATGGACCTGCCACTCCTATCTACTCTGAGTGTTCTGTTGAGCTGCCACTCCCCTCCCACCTGCCTAGCATTGTCAGATGACTGTAACCTGTCCCTGCCACCTCCACCCTGCCTGTCCACATGCCATGCCCCATCCTCTTCCTCCTGTCCTACATGGTCCATTGTACTGCCACACCCTTCTGCCCTCCCTGGTCTGTTGTGCTGCAACTGCTCCTCCTGCCTGCCCCGTGCGGTCTGTTGTGAGGCCCCTTCCCCTGAACTTTCTTGTCTGTGCACAGGTCCTGACCCTCCCTTCTATCCTCCATCGTCCTTTGTGCATGCCCCTGCACCCTCCTTCTTGCCCATCATAGCCATTGTGCTACCACTAACCCTCCCACTTGCCATGCATGGTCTTCTGTGCTGCCATGGCCCCTCCCACCTTCCCTGTGTGGTCAGTTAGCTGCCCCTGAACCCCTCCCCCCTTCCCTCCATGGTCTGTGTGTATACCATCACAGTCTCACTGTTGCTCTTCATGGTGTGTCTTGCTTCTAGTGCCCATCCTGCCTGACCTCCATGGCTATCTTGCTGCTCCTGCCCTGCCCCCTTGCCCCCAGCCCTCTGTTTACATGTGCAGACCCCTACTCCCTCCCTCCTGGCTTGTCTGTTCGATTGTAATGCCCCTGATCCATCGCTCCTGCCCTTTATGGTCTGTTATGCTGCAGCTTTCTCTCCTGTCTGTCCATTATGGTCCTGCCTCTTGCCCCTCTGTTCTCTGTTGTCCATGTGCATGGTCCTGTCCCCTCCCTCTTGATTTCTATGGATTGTTGTGCTGCACTCCCGTCCCGCATGCCCTGTGTGGTGTATTGTGCTGCTGAAAACCCTGATGCCTGCCCTGCAGGGTCAGTTTGGTGCACCTCTCCATGTCCCTCCTGTCCTCTGTTATCCAAGTCCATGTCCCTACCCCATTTCCTTCCATGATCCAATGTACCATACTCGCGAACATTTTGAACTTGGTAAGAGGGAGATTTTGAAAAAAAACTGGGGTATTGATTTTCCCCTTTGAGTTACATTGAAAAAGAGGAGATTGTAGATAGGAGACAGATAAAATAAAGCCCATTTGAGCTTAAAAACATTGGACGTTTCCTGGCTGAATCGGGTCTGTTGGCATGTATGGTTGTACTACCATTGCCTCTTCCTTCTGCCCACAATGGTCTATTACATTGCCTGTATTGTTGGTTTGTTGCCCCTGCCCCCCTTTCCACTGCCCTCCATAGTCTGTTGTGCAGCCACGGCCCTTCCTGCCTGCTCAGTGTGGTTAAATTGTTGCCTTTGCACCCTCCTACCTGCCTTCAATTTTCAGAGTCCGTGCCCCTGGCCTCTGCCTCTCAACAGTATCCTAATGAACAACTAGATTGCTAACATTCTATATTTATTACAAAAGTGTGGATAGCCTGACGTCATCTTGATGTAATCAAAACTGTAATACCTAGAGCATTTCCTTTAGAAATTACATATATGAGAGGGTCTTATTGGCATCAAAATTATGGTTAGTGCTCTAAAAGACTAAAATAAGGACATATTTTCTGAGTTTTCAAATAGCGAGAAAGCACTTTTAAATAATTTGTTACCGTTATGTTTTTTTATCCAGTTGACCACTTGATTAAATGTTGCACTTAGGGGAGAGGATGTGGTGTTACTTCCAGAACTGCAGACTTTGCAACTGGGGAACAAGGTTGGAGTTTCTGCTTCAGCTCGACATTCTGTGATTCTGGTCAAATCACTTAGTCTCCCCATGTCTACAACCAAAATGAATTTGTTCTTGTGTGATGTAACCAATGCTCATGTAAAGCACTCCAATACCTGACAAGTCTGCACTATATAACACTGCAAAAACACAAAATAATAAGTGTTTTGCACACTTCTGTCATTGGGCTATATTTGGGCTACATCTGGGTGATTTTGGGCTACATTTGGGCTCTTTTGTCTCCGGTGGCCATCTTGGGAGATTTATTTGTTATGAAGTTTCCTAATTTCCTCATGTACTGCAGTCTCCTCAGTAGGAAATGCTTTCAGTTTTTTACTTTGATTCCATCATGAAGGTATTCAGATATGTCACACATTTGCCATAAATTCTGAATGTTAGCACTCTAGTTGCTCATTAGATCACTGTAGTAAAACTACTGTTCACCATGGAAGTCTGCTCCTGGTATTAAAAGTGCATGTTTCAGTCTGCATGTCAGAATTTTTTAATGAAATAGAAGAGGATTTGAGAAGTCACTCAAAATGTGCACTCATTTTCTTTCTTCAGCATTAATCATAATGTCTATGGCAAAATGAACCCCCTCATTGTGTTCCTTTTTAAATTAAATGTTTTAAGTGTTACCAGTTTATTCCAATCAAGATGGCTTCAGGTGTGCCATACTTTTGTCATAATGAAGACAGTAAGCGCTCTAGTTGTTTTTAACAACACTCTGGGAAATTCTCTCATTGGGCTATACTTGGGCTACATCTGGGTGATATTTGGGCTACATTTGGGCTCTTTTGTCTCTGGTGGCCATCTTGGCAGACTTATTTGTTATGAAGTTTCCTAATTTCCTCATTTACTGCAGTCTCCTCAGTAGGAAATCCTTTCAGTTTTTTACTTTGATTCCAAAGGCATTCAGATGTGTCACACATTTGCCATAAATTCAGAATGTTAGCACTCTTTTTGCTCATTAGATCACTGTAGTAAAGCTACTGCTCACCAGGGAAAACTGCTGCTGGTATTGAAAGTGCATGTTTCAGTCTGCATGTCAGAATTTTTTAATGAAATAGAAGAGGATTTGAGAAGTCACTCAAAATGTGCCCTAATTTTTCTTTCTGCAGCACTAATCATACTTTTTATGGAAAAATGAACCCCCTCATGTTGTTCCTTTTTAAATTAAATGTTTTAAGAGTTACCACTTTAATCCAAGCAAGATGGCTTCAGGTGTGCCATACGTTTATCATAAGTAGGACTGTTAGCGCTCTAGTTGTTCTTTGGAACACTCTGGGAAGCTGCAGTCGAACACAAAGGAATCAACTGACAGTCTCTGCCCTTGTTGGATGTACATGTTTTACTGAGAATGTCAGACTTCATTCTCACATGACTGAGAAAGATAATGTGAATTTACAGAAAATAAGCTCTCAGTTTAGCTTATAGATCACTTTCCAAACCTCTGTGGGAAAAGCATGAGAAAATATTTTTCTCTCAATTATGATATCCCAGCAGAAGGCTTTTTCACATGGTGAAATCACCTTAGAACATACCACAATTCCTAAAATGAGTATGGTACCATCAACAAATGATTTATAATGTAACTAAAGTCTTAAAACCTTCTTTTAACTGCAATGCTTTTTAATGAGGTGCTAGCATGTATATTGGTCCCAAGATGGCTGCCAACACTTCTTGGATGAAGTGCTGACAGCCAATCAGATCTCAGGATGAGATGTGTGGTTAGTCTCCGCCCACATATATATATGAATTTACTTTTGATTTTCTCAGGAACTACTGAACAGATTGACACCAGACCTGCAAAAGGCACATCCCTGACCTGAGGACTACCTCTCTGCCAAATTTCAAGTAATTATGTTCAGCCGTTCGGGCTGTACCTTGGACTAAAGGTCCCTATGGAAAATTGCATGGGGAAAACGCATTTTGGGACCCCCCTTTTTTCTCAGCCCCCGCTTGACGAATCCCCCCGAGACTTTCAGGGTAGGAGCGGAGCGCCCCAACTATTTTGAAAATTTCGCGAGGATTCGTCAACCGGCGCCAAAGTTATTCCAAATAGAATGTTGCGGATTTCCTATGGTAACACGGTCCTAACTATAACTATCTACTGGCGACCACCAGTAGATAATATATATATATATATATATATATATATATATATATATATATATATATATATATATATATATATATATATATCTATATTCACTTAAAAAACCATAGGTTTCACACATGTTATAGTTAGCTGGACATTTCACTCGTAAAAAAACAATGAAATTCCCCCGTTATAGTTAGTGCAGGCAACTATAACTCACGCGACCGCAATCCTCTGCTGATGACGTCAGATATTACATCACTGATGACATATGTGTCTTTATGAAAAATAAATATTTGTAATATATGTATAGCTGAAGATTAATGGAAGAAGACATGGGTAAATAAGTGTCTAAATACAGTGATGTCATATCTGACGTCATCAGCAGAGGATTGCGGTCGCGTGAGTTATAGTTGCCTGCACTAACTATAACGGGGGAATTTTATTGTTTTTTTACGAGTGAAATGTCCAGCTAACTATAACATGTGTGAAACCTATGGTTTTTTAAGTGAATTTGCAAGGTTTTGTATATGCTAATTCGTAACTATAAAGTGTGTGAAACCTATGGTTTTTTCAGTGAATATATAAACATATAAATATAATCTGCATATCTATATAAATAAAAATTCATGCAAACATATACATATATGCATGCATATGCATGGTATGTACATGAAAGTTTGAAAAACTCTAATACAAGCAAAGCTAAAAAGCCACCTAATTACAAACAGAATTGCTTTAACTTAAACGAGGGCGAGACCTATTGCATTTTCAATGCTTGTTTACTTTGATTCCATCAAGAAGGCATTCAGATGTGTCCCACATTTTCCATAAATTCTGAATGGTAGCACTCTAGTTGCTCATTAGATCACTGTAGTAAAGCTACTGCTCACCAGGGAAGTCTGCTGCTGGTATTGAAAGTGCATGTTTCAGTCTGCATGTCAGAATTTTTTAATGAAATAGAAGAGGATTTGATAAGTCACTCAAAATGTGCCCTAATTTTTCTTTTTTCCTCACTAATCATAATTTCTATGGCAAAATGAACCTCCTCATTGTGTTCCTTTTAAATTAAACTACTCACTCTCTACTACTCACTCGCTACTACTTTCTCCTACTCACTCTCTACTACTCACTTTCTACTACTCTCTACTACTCTCTACTACTCACTCTCTACTACTCACTCTCTACTACTCTCTACTACTCTCTACCACTCATTCTCTACTACTCTACTACTCACTCTCTACTACTCTCTACTACTCTCTCTCTACTACTCTCTCTCTCTACTACTCCATCTCTACTACTCCCTCTCTACTACTCTCTCTACTACTCACTCTCTACTACTCACTCTCTACTACTCTCTACGACTCTCTACTACTCTCTACTACTCTCTACTACTCACTCTACTACTCACTCTACTACTCACTCTACTACTCACTCTACTACTCTCTACCACTCACTCTCTACTACTCTCTCTCTCTACTACTCACTCTCTACTACTCACTCTACTACTCTCTACTACTCTCTACTACTCTCTCTGCTACTCACTTTCTACTACTCTCTACTACTCACTCTCTACTACTCACTCTCTACTACTCTACTACTCTCTACTACTCTCTCTACTACTCACTCTCTACTACTCACCCTCTACCACTCTCTACTACTCTCTCTCTACTACACACTCTCTACTACTTGCTCTCTACTACTGACTCTACTACTCACTCTACTACTCACTCTCTACTACTCCCTACTACTCCCTACTACTCACTCTACTACTCACTCTCTACTACTCTCTACTACTCACTCTCTACTTCTCCACTACTCTCTACTAATCACTCTCTACTACTCACTCTGTACTACTCTCTACTACTGTCTCTACTACTCTCTACTACTCACTCTCTCTACCACTCTCTCTCTACTACTCACTCTCTACTACTCACTCTCTACTACTCTCTCTCTACTACTCTCTACTACTCTCTACTACTCACTCTCTACTACTCTCTACTACTCACTCTCTACTACTCTCTACTACTCACTCTACTACTCATTCTCTACTACTCATTCTCTACTACTCTCTCTCTGCTACTCAGTCTCCACTACTCACTCTCTACTACTCCCTCTACTACTCACTCTCTACTACTCTCTACTACTCCCTCTACTACTCACTCTCTACTACTCTCTACTTCTCACTCGCTACTACTCTCTACTACTCACTCTCTACTACTCACTACTACTCTCTCCTACTCACTCTCTGCTACACTCTCTACTACTCTCTACTACTCTCTCTACTACTCTCTCTCTACTCTCTATTACTCATCCTCTTCTCTCTACCTCTCTACCTTTCTCTACCTCTCTCTCTACTACTCTCTACCTCTCTACCTCTACCTCTCTACCTCTACCTCTCTACCTCTACCTCTCTACCTCTACGTCTCTACCTCTACATCTCTACCTCTCTACCTCTCTCTACCTCTCTCTACACGCACACATATGCACATATATGCATTTATATATATGTATGTGTATATATATCTATATACATACATATATAAACATATATATAATCTGAATATCTATATAAATACAAATATAAATGCATGCATACATATACAGATATGCATGTTATTTACATGAAATTTTGAAAAACACTAATAAAAGCAAAGCTAAAAAGCCCCCTAATTACAAACAGAATTGCTTTAACTTAAACGAGGGCGAGACCTATTGCATTTTCAATGCTTGTTTACTTTGGTTCCATCAAGAAGGCATTCAGATGTGACACATTTGCCATAAATTCTGAATGGTAGCACTCTAGTTCCTCATTAGATCACTGTAGTAAAGCTACTGCTCACCAGGGAAGTCTGCTGCTGGTATTCAAAGTGCATGTTTCAGTCTGCATGTCAGAACTTTTTAATGAAATAGAAGAGGATTTGAGAAGTCAAAATGTGCCCTAAGTTTTCTTTCTGCAGCACTAGTCATAATTTCTATGGCAAAATGAACCCCCTCATTTTGTTCCTTTGCAAATTAAATGTTTTAAATGTTACCACTTTATTCCAATCAAGATGGCTGCAGGTGTGCCATACCTTTGTCATAAGTAAGACTGTTAGCGCTCTAGTTGTTCTTTAAAACACTCTGGGATTTCTGTCATTGGGCTATACTTGGGCTACATCTCGGTGATATTTGTGCTACATTTGGGCTCTTTTGTCTCTGGTGGCCATCTTGGGAGACTTGTTATGAAGTTTCCTAATTTCCTCATTTACTGCAGTCTCCTCAGTAGGCATACTGTCAGTTTTTTACTTTGATTCAATGAAGAAGGCATTCAGATGTGTCACACATTTGCCATAAATTCAGAATGTTAGCACTCTAGTTGCTCATTAGATCACTGTAGTAAAGCTACTGCTCACCAGGGAAGTCTGCTGCTGGTATTGAAAGTGCATGTTTCAGTCTGCATGTCAGAATTCTTTAATGAAATAGAAGAGGATTTGAGAAGTCACTCAAAATGTGCCCTCATTTTTCTTTCTGCAGCACTAATCATACATTCTATGGCAAAATGAACCCTCTCATTTTGTTCCTTTTTAAATTAAATGTTTTAAATGTTACCACTTTATTCCAATCAAGATGGCTTCAGGTGTGCCATACCTTTGTCATAAGTAAGACTGTTAGCGCTCTAGTTGTTCTTTGGAACACTCTGGGAAGCTGCAGTAGAACACAAAGGAATCAACTGACAGTCTCTGCCCTTGTTGGATGTACATGTTTTACTGAGAATGTCAGACTTCATTCTCACATGACTGAGAAAGATAATGTGAATTTACAGAAAATATGCTCTCAGTTTAGCTTATAGATCACCTTCCAAACCTCTGTGGGAAAAGCATGTGAAAATAGTTTTCTCTCAAACATGCCAATCAGATCTCACAATGAGATGTGTGGTTAGGCTCCGCCCAGATATGTATATGATTTTACTTTTGATTTTCTCAGGAACTACTGAACGGATTTACACCATATATGCAAAAGGCACATGCCTGACTTGAGGACTACCTCTTTGCCAAATTTCAAGTAATTCTGTTCAGCCGTTCTGGCTGTAGCTGTGTCTAAAGGTCCTATGGAAAAATGCATGGGGAAAACGCTTTTTGGGACCCCCCTTTTTTCTCGGCCCCCGCTTGACAAATCACCCCGAGACTTTCAGGGTAGGAGCTGAACGGAGCGCCCCATTAGTTTTGAAAATTTCGCGAGGATTCGTCAACCGGCGCCAAAGTTATTCAAAATAGAATTTTGAGATTTCCTATGGAAACTAGGTTGTAACTATAACTATCTACTGGCGACCGCCAGTAGATAATATATATATATATATATATATATATATATATATATATATATATATATATTTCCTATGGCAATAAGATTCCAAAAAAGACAATATCCAGACAGGATAATCCAAACAAGCCTCAAGAAAGCAAAAGAAAGAAATCGCACGGAGATCTTGAAAAGCAAACCATTGGTGATTCAGAATGATTTCACTAAAATACGCCTCATCACAACTTTTTCAACTGAAACCAGTGATCTTGTCAACATTTTAAAAAAACATTGGGGCATCCTAAAACTAGACACCACCATTGCCGACCTGATTGGAGATCACCCGGATGTCACCTATAGGAGAGCACCGAATCTAGGTGACAGACTCACAAACAGCCATTTTAAAATCAAGCAAGGAAAACCATGGACCAATATTGAGGGTTTTTGGCCATGCAAAAACTGCAAAGCTTGCAAAATTGGCATACCGAAAAAAGTGGTGGAAGGCAGAATTGGAGGAAATTGGAAAATTCAACAACACATTTCTTGTAAAACCAAATACGTGGTGTATGTTGTCGAATGCCCCTGCAAGTTAAAATATATAGGGAGCACTATTTGTGAAATCAAGAAACGAATCCTAGAGCACATCAGAGCTACGGTCAACATCGATCGTTCAAATGCCATTGCCAAGCATATGGAAAGTTCACATGACAGTAAATGGGAACTGCTACGCTACTATGCCATTGAACATGTGCCACCTTTGGATCGTGGAGGAAACAGAGAAAAACTCCTCCGCCAAAAAGAATCCAAGCATATTGTGTCATTCAGAACTCTGACCCCGTATGGACTCAACCAGGATGAGGAACTCTTTGTACATTTGTGAACTCTATGGTTATAATTTCAATTAATATCCTTGCCTTGCAGTCACAACTACAATACTGACCAACTGTAAAAAACTGTTTTTTGTTTATTTCAATGCAGGAGTTTTATCGGACTCATTATGAACATTAATCTCAATAGAAGCCAAACCCCCACTAGAAGGTGGTTTTTGGCCTTTTTGTTCTTTTACTTGGATTAATCGAATTCGGTGCCTAAATGTGCCTCCCCACCAGAGGGGTGTATTCTCTTCTTTTAATTGTGACTTGTAGTTTCACATGAGACTGATATATTTTGCTCTTAACATCAATAGAGGGTTAATATGATATAATCAAAATAATTTTCTTCTACTTGTCACATATGCATTTGCATTGAAAACTATGCTTTATGGTTATCTGATTGGTGTCAGTATGACTTGTCTTACTTTAGCGTTGCTTAAAGTGTTCCACTTCAGGATGATTAATAAGTTTAACCGCTAATTAGCATTCTCTCCGCCAGTTACTGGAGTTTAATTAATTTTTGTTTTAATTTTGACAAATATTGTTTTTTGTACCAGCACAATTTACAAACACAGGCACTACAACAACCAGCATGCTTTGCAAGTGCTTAAACAGGAAGTAGTAGCATTAACTGACATAAATAATGTCTGACCTCTGTGTTTGGTAACCCGTGATCAAGGTTCGAGTGGGAACCGAAACGCGTTGGGCCAGTGTTGTTGTTAACCGGCAGTGCTGAGCTGAAGAATTTTTCTTTGTGGAATTAAAAAAGAACTGATAAATCATCTTGGATTCCGAGTGAGTGCGTGTATCATCGACCTCTGGGCTCAGAGGTCTCCTGTTTTCTATATATATATATATATATATATATATATATATATATATATATAATATATTATCTACTGGCGGTCGCCAGTAGATAGTTATAGTTAGGACCGTGTTTCCATAGGAAATCCGTAACATTCTATTTGGAATAACTTTGGCGCCGGTCGACGAATCCTCGCGAAATTTTCAAAACTAATGGGGCGCTACGCTCTGCTCCTACCCTGAAAGTCTCGGGGGGATTCGTCAAGCAGGGGCTGAGAAAAAAGGGGGGTCCCACAACGCGTTTTCCCCATGCATTTTTCCATAGGACCTTTAGACACAGCTACAGCCCGAACGGCTGGACAGAATTACTTGAAATTTGGCAGGGTGTGCGCATAGTGAAAAACCAGAAAAAAAAATAAAAAATAAATACATAACTTAGCATTTTAAAAACCGTACAAATTCACTGAAAAAACCATAGGTTTCACACACGTTATAATTAGGAATTATCATTTACAAAACCTTGCAAATTCACTTAAAAAACCATAGGTTTCACACATGTTATAGTTAGCTGTACATTTCACTCGTAAAAAACCAATGAAATTCCACGTTATAGTTAGATCAGGTAACTATAACTTGCGCGACCGCAATCCACAATGTGTAATTTCAGATGTCATCATTGATGTCATGAGTGATGTCACTGACCATGTCATGAGTGATGTACTATGTGACGTCATCAGCAGTTTATTGTGGGCGCGCAAGTTATAGTAACCTGATCTAACTATAACATGGAATTTCATTGGTTTTTTCGAGTGAAATGTACAGCTAACTATAACATGTGTGAAACCTATGGTTTTTTAAGTGAATATATATATATATATATATATATATATATATATATGCAGTGTTAAAACTCCCACAACCTCCAAACGGCGAAGAAGGAGAGACGGACCACAGGAATCTTCAGGCAAGATATTTATTCGACCATTTCTCTCAGCATAACGTGACGCGTTTCGGGCTCGAGAGCCCTTGTTCACATATATATATATATATTCACTGAAAAAAACCATAGGTTTCAGGGGTGTTCAGAAACACATACTCAATGGATGATGTCATCAGTGATGTCATCCGTGATGTCATTTGAGATGTCATCAGTGATGTCATCAGTGATGTCACTGACCATGTCATGAGTGATGTAATATGTGACGTCATCAGCAGTGCATTGCGGGGGCATGAGTTATAGTTAGCTGAACTAACTATAACAGGGGAATTTCTAGGGTTTTGTACGAGGGAAATGTCCAGCTAACTATAACAACCCTGAAACCTATGGTTTTTTCAGTGAATTTCTAAGGTTTTTTAAATGCCAATTCCTAACTATAACGCCCCTGAAACCTATGGTTTTTTCAGTGAATATATATATATATATATATATATATATATATATATATATATATACATATACATATATATATATATATATATATATATATATATATATATATATATATATATATATATATATATATATATATATATATATATACATATATATATATATATATATATATATATGTGTGTGTGTGTGTGTGTGTGTGTGTGTGTGAGTGTATTTATATATATATAATGAGGTAGCACCTTTGCCTTAATCAATGTTGCCAGAAAGTCTCTGGAAAATTATCAGAAATTGTTTTAAAAATGATGAAAAAAAAAAAAGTACTAATGGAAGGTACAGATTGCTAACTCTTGCCTATTCTCTGTAACCTTGATCTACCAGAGCAGGTATATTGATCCAAAATATTGAGGTATGGTATCCTGATTGCTCATCGCCCCGGCTGCGTATAATTGAGAGTAAAAGGAAGAAATCACTGTGTTTATTTCCACGGGAGTTGTGACTCTGCAGCCATTTTCATTGAGCAGTTCAGCCACATAGGTTTTCACAGCAGGTTGGCCAGTGTCTTGCTAGGGCAATCCCCCTCCCGGTATTGTCAAGCTTGCACCTCATGCCCCAAGTAGTTTACTTCCCTCTTAGCCGTGTTTTGGTTCTAATCTCAGCTAGTTTGTCTTGCACAGGATCGGTGCCATACATTTGCTCTAGGGCCTTGATTTCTGCTTCCCGCCTTATCAAGGTCCCTCTTATCACCTGTAGTACTCCCGATTGTTTGGCATTGAATATGCCACGGATCTCCACTTTAAAGGTTTCCCATAATGTGGAGTGTGAGCTGACTGAACCTGCGTTCAAGTTGAAAAAGTCAGAGATGGCACCCCGAAGTTCTTCCTTAAATGCCGTGTCCCTCTGCACATGTGGGGGGAGGTGACAGGAGAACATGTGCTGGAGGGTCTGGGGGATTTGAAGGACCAGCCGCACTGGAGAGTGATCGGACAGAGTGCACGCAAGGTGGTCAACAGAGGAGCACCAGTTGCCCACCTATCTAGACATCAGCCAAAGGTCACGGCGGGACCAGGATTAATGTGGGGTAGAGATGCAAGTGCCCTCTTGTCCACTGGGGTTGGTGTGTCCCCATGCACCTACTAGCGCATTATGTGCAATATGCGAGGTTAACATTTCAGTGGGGTGGGGGTGTTGTTATCTGGTGCCTGAATGATCCAAATTTCCCTACGGTGCAACATTAAAGTCACCACCCCAAACTGCTGGGCAGGGGCCATATTTGGCTAACAAACTCCAAACGTGGAGGAAAAAGCCAGGGTCATCGGAGTTGGGACCATGTATGGCTGCTATAATCAGTGGCTTAGAGTAGAGTGTGCCGGTTAATACCACATATCTACCTGGCATCCCTGGCGATAAAGCCCCAGGTCTGGCTAGACTAACATCTGCCTTCTATAAAGAATATGCTACGATACTCATTCCACATCTCATCGAAATGTGTTTGTGGCCATTGAGCCAGGAAAGACCCCTATCAAGCAAGATGGCTAATCCCCTAGCCCAATTCGAGTTTACAGCTGTGTAAGAATCCCTCACCAGCGAGCTCGAAGCCGGGCAGAGTTGGTAGCGGCTATATGTTTTTCCTGCAGGAAACTTATATCTATTTTGTGTCTTGCAAGGTACGCATGCACGAGGCGGGAATTGCAGTGGTCTTAAATACCCTGAACAGTACGTATTAGGAAAATTACATTAATCGTGAATCAAGTTTGGAGTGCGCATGCCGTATCGTATTCTAGCATGGCCAGTAAAAGTAACAAGGAATTGTATTGGTGGTGATAGTGATGTGACCTCTCAAAGTAACAATTATCACAATTCTAGATTAGACTAAACAGCAAATCACCATATTTCAGAATTAACAAGCCCAACCCCATCCGCCCACATCCAACCCCTGCCCACTCCAACCCCCCAATCAGGTTGAAATGCTGTACCCTGCCCCCCAGACACCCCCAACTTTGAAACAAAGTGAACATATGAGGGAATTATCCCATTGGGGCACGTGGGCTCTCCAGGCTTACTCCCCTGCCTAAAGGACAGGGTGGCCGAACGGTGCAGTACTTTGGAGATTTGGAATGTTAACATAACATAGTGTGTTCAAGCCTCTGCCTTGAAGCTCATTCTTCACAGTGCTGTGTTGGTGTGATAGCAGCATAGTCTGTGCGATAGAGTGCGATAGGGTTTTGCTGAGCTTTTTCACATAACTCATGGCAGCCATTGGATTTGTAAAATAATGTGGATTGCCATCTGTGTCAACGCGGAGCTTGACCGGGTACAGGAGGTCGTATGATACTTTTAGTTGTTGGAGGACTCGTTTGGCTTGTAGGACATCACATCTTGCCACCTATACAGCCAAGGTGAAGTCACGGTAGAAGGAGAGGGTGTTCCCTTGATGTCTAATCTCCCCTAGCTCTCTAGCTTTCTGCAGGATTGCATCCCGATCACCATAATTAAGCAAGCAGGATATTATTGGCCATGCTGGGGCCCCAGAGGGCCGCCGCAGGTCCAGCGAGCAATGCTCCTGTTCCACAATGAAGACCTCCGACAGTGTTGTACCAAGCAGTTCGGGCGTGTGGACTCCAGATAGTCCTCCATCTTGGATATTGCAGTCGACTCAGGGATTCCAATTATTTTAAGGTTGTTTCTGCAATAACATGGTTCTAGGTCTTCGTTCGTTGCACAAATGAGTTCTAGCACCTTATACATTTTTAGTAGGTATTGTCGGTCTTAGAGCTGTGTAAGTCTACACGTTGCCTCACTTGATCCAGTCAGACAGCAAGATGGTCTATTTTAGAGTCAATCATTTTGAGGCTGGATTTAACCTCAAGAAGGAGGAATCTAATTTCTTTGTCTTGCACAGCAGTGTTTTCGGTTTGTGTAGCTTGCTTTTCTGCCTCCTTAGGCGGTTCCCCATCTGCCCTGTCCTTCAATTTTCAAAGACAAGCTTGGCTTGTTTAGTATCCATCTTCCCCATGTTATGTTAACTACAGGTGTGTTAGTACTGTGAGTAGGGCACAAAGCAGTTCGGGAGAATGTCACGGTATGCAGAGGTAGTCAGTTCATTGGTATTGTGTTGGCTGCACCTGTTTTAGGGAAATATTAATCTCTGTGGCGGCACCATCTAGTAACACATCCACGCCACCGTGCCTCATCAGCCCTTCGGCGGCAGTCGTCAGGGAGGGGAATGAGCTATGAGCGACTATGTCTCAGACTAAACTTGCGGCTGTGGCTTGGTGTTCACAGTCCCTTGTTTAGTGTCCTGGTGTGGATAAGACACCGCACAAAGCTTATTGCGCTCTCCAGCCCAGATTACTGCCACACAGGCCCTAAATTCTCCACCTGTGATTTCGAGGAGCTTTGCCCTCTGCACTTGTTTCTTAAAGCGGGATCCGGGGCCCTGTTGGCTTCTAGGGCCCCAGTGTCATGAGGTTGTTTCTGGCAGTATGGGGCTGTAATATAGTCAGGAGCAGGCCCGTCCGGCACCCATCTGTTGCACCCGCTTTCGATGTTGTGTCCCTGGAGATGGTCGAGCGGGGTATCCAGCAAGTGTGTGGGACCAGGCGAGCTCTGCCGCCGCCAGCCGGCAGACACATTCTCCCCTGCCCGACTCCTTACTTTGCTTTGTTGTCAGTGGGTGTTAGGACAGGGCCCGCACGGCCACTCAGTTCACCGGCAGCTCTTCGCTGTTCTCTGCGACCACAACCGTGAGGGGGCCACTCCACCAGCACCACTGGCTGCCATGCTATCCCCGTCTTCCGGCGATCCCTTCTGCTGCAGCCGGTGCAAGCATTCCAGTCAGGGCAGGACTCACGCTGGTATGGTCATGTTAATTTTCTCTCGTCGTATGGGTTCTCACTCTACAGCCATGCAGCAGATGCTGGTTGCCGCGGCCCACCGTGTCCATCTTAGCCCGTTCAGCTGACTCGCCAGCTGGCACAGCTGCGCCAATAGCCACGCTCGCACAGCTTGTAGACAGCTCTCAGCAAGATATTTAGTTGCCTGACGATAACAGTAGTGCAGTCACGCTTTGTATTGGCCTGAAGAAGTGCACATCTCCACGGATGATATGCTCTGCTGGCAGAGCTCACTGAAGGTGCAGCCATCTTGTGGCGGCGATACCACAGCCTCGGGAAAGTGACCATTTCAATGCTCATTGCTATGTGTGCATGCCAGCTTGTCTCCAATTCACATCTGGATGTTGGGGAGACAGCTATATCTGCACATTACTTATATAAGACCATAAACTAGAGGCTCAAGTGAAACGGCAGACCTCTGACTCTGACGGGCCTTTCTGGGATGGTTACGCAGAATAGAATTGGGACCTGCATTCAAAGGGACAGGGACCTGGGCCCCACTCAAACCTCCCGGGGTAGGATGGCAGAAAGGACAACATTTTTAGAGGGCCTGTATATTTTACAGGTGGCCGTTTGAACTGATCGCATCTTCAAAGGCCACTGGGGCTCCTGCCTCAGATATTAGAGACACTTTTGAATTTAGAACCTTATTGCGCTGGTTCAAAGCAGGGACATTGAGAAGAGGAATCATTAGAAGAGGAGGGACTGCAACTGCATTATCTGCAGATTTGGAAGATTTTACCTGGAACATTGCTGGCCTGCAGCTAGATGGCAACTGTCATGGCTCGGGTCCCTAAATCCTCTCCAAGGGCTGGTTGGCTGGCCTCCTGTCCCCAAGATCCCATTTCCACGAGATTGTAAGGACTGCGCAAGGTGCGGCAGAAATGGGTGGAAGTGGTCATCAGGTGGGACAAGGTCCATCCTGACATACACCGTCATCACACTGTGCAGAAGAGTGTGCTTGTAAAGATCAGCAGCCCACCTGAGGTGCCAGGATATAAGGAGCTTGAGTAGTGCAGGAGAAGTTTGCAGAGTCTGAGGGACATGTGATTGCAACCAGGGGACCTGTACGAGCTTGCACTCCGGAGCGTGTTGTGTCTGAGGAGTGATGAGGAACCTGAGCTGGTAGCTGAGACTGTCTTCGAATGGGAGGACAACAGTGCCTGACATCACGGCATCCGTCCGAAGTCACTGACTCCCTTTCCTTGTACCCAAGCCACAAGATACTTTGTTGTGGAGAACATAGGAATGGGGCACGAGAAGTTTAGGTGTGCCTTGTGTGCTCCTTTGTGCTCCTTTGTGCAGGTGCTAATGGATGCCTGGAGTTCCAATCCGGATGATTAAAACTAAGTAACTGTTTCTCTGTGTTTTAGGTGGCTCCTACAATCTCTGAAACATAGCGCCAGCGGGGAAACGTGTGTTGTTGGGTAGTGTGCTTGAGTGACCGAGGGGCTGGGTCATGAGGCATAGTAAAAGACTTGTGATTGCTTGACCATTACATCTGTTTGGGACATACGATATTGGGGAATGTCGTGTTGGATGAATTCCTCTGATTAAGGCTTATATGTTCATGCATTTCTGCTGCTAATGGGAAAGTTTGACAATTGCATATAACGGTCAAGTGCACATACAATGTGTATCTCGTTTTGATTTCAACGTGTGTATAATTCAAAGACAAGTGTGTTATACATATGGTGTGGAGTCTCTTTGCAGTATACTCAGTGTGTTGCGAGGGTGGGGTTGTGCCAATACTTTACACTTGAGCCCTGAGGATAATTCTGACTGCTCCGTGCCAAGCTACCAAAGGGTGAGCACAGGTTATTGGACACATGTATCATCCTATCTAGGATGTTGGATTCTAACTGGCTTTGCTGCATCCCAGCCAGCCAGAAATAGCTATGTCTAACATTCACATGCTCATTTGAACTGTATTCTGACTTTATTTTTATAAATAAATATGTATAAACCATGCAGTTAAATGTGTACTGAGATGCTTGCCACATTAACTTGACCAACAACCTTAGCATTTGAATTTTATGTTTAACCTTAAACATAAACATTTGCTCGGGTTGTAATGCTTTTCTCTCATTTGCAGGTGCAGTCGTATGATCTCATGAATAGAGAAAGGCACATTGTGTATGAAAGATAGTGAGGCTCAGGAGGTGTACTTTTGGCAGGGATGAGAAGCCCTAATGAACAAAGGAAGGTCTACTGTCCATGTTGAATTGGGAGATGGGAGGAATCCAAGGATGTTCTGATGAGCTGACCAAAGGAAAGGCGTTTAAAGTGTAGTTACCAAGTTTTACCGTGCGAAGGTGGAAAGTAATGAGACGTGATATTGGATTCTCAAATGTTCTTTTGTGGGTTTTAATTGGTGATCCCACTTCAGCTTCAGTCAGATTCCCTTTAGACAAAGAGGGGTGTAGGCCTCTTTACTTTCCTCTGTTGTTGGCTTTATGCAATGCAATATTACGGATTTCAGAGAGCTTCTATAGAAGTCTCAGTAATGCTGACACTTTCCTGCTTTACTGGATCTAATTAGGGTTTCCCCAATTAGTGCTACATAGAGTAGACTGAATTAAGGTTATTTGGATTTTCCTGTGCCTAGACAAGAGGAAAGCAAATCATATTCTCATCATCAGATTCTGTTTCTCATTTTCTGCATTGCCATTACTGAGATTCTTGTGTGTTTCTTGTTGCTGAGACTTAACATTTTTAGGCAATGTGGTCTGCCAGTAGTGATTCTGTATTCTACAATGTACTTTTGAGATTACTGTACATCAGTTTGGCTTTGAATTTGTAATAAATCCATACTATCTACTGACTATGGGTTTTCACCGTGTGGCCAAATTGGTTACACTGTAAATTGAACTTGTGGATGATGTTAATGCCCTTGTATTCCCTAGGCTCCTAAAAAGACCCATTTTAGGAAAGTTTGAATAAAGGGCTCAGTTCTCTAGCAGATGGTGGCAAAGCAAAGATGGTTAAGTATTGGAATAGTTGGGAGTTAGGGTAATTTGTTAGAGTAGTTTAGACACAATCCCAGTTCTAGAGCTCATGTCTCAATTTGGAGGATCGGCGGATTTCGAGCAGTTCGATAAAGAGTTGTAACAGCGGAGGTGTTAGTATTTATAGGGTTGCACATTCGAATCGGTTGTGCTAAGCTTGCGGTGTTTCTGGTGCTTAACATGGAGAAGTTGAAGTTGTTATCCAGTTTGATGAGGCCTAATATCCTGGGAAGATGTTAAAAAGTATAGAAGACACTGTATTGTAATTGTCTGCTAAAGTTTTGTGGTGTCTGTTGTGAGATGTTGTCAACAGCACAATTGAAATTGGGGATATATATCTTTGTGTATGAAAGTGATGTGTGTTTAGTATAGTGGACCTTTTGTGCAGGGGGACTAAACGGGTGAGTCCCGGCAGGTCATGGTCTCATTTAACCATTTGAGTAGGTTGGAAAGTGTTATTCTGAAACATTTTTTGGATGATTGAATACTGTTGCTTTCTTTAGTGGAGCAGTGAATGTTATTTATTGTAACTGCTTTGTATTTTTTCGCGTTTGTATTGCTGAGGAAAGTGTGTTTGTGAAAATTGTGAAGTCGTGTAAACTGTGAGTGAGATTGACATCACGTGTACCATGCTGAGATTGGTCAGTTGGTGCAAAGTTGCACTGTTGTTGGTTGTCTACATCATGGAGTGCCACACTGGTATTGTTGTTTGATTCTAGAATGAGAATTGTGAGTAAACTATAATTTCCTGCTCTGAAACAAAATTCTAATTGTGACTATCGTCATTCTTACCTAAAAAAAAAGGAAATGTTTTAAAGTGATACGAGATTTGATCAGGGGAGATGTGACAATACTGTTATAATCTACTGTTTGCCGTTCCCCTTTGCCTATGTATCTCTTCCCTACTGCTCAGCCAGAATGAGAGTTAGTGTGCTTGGAAATGTCTGGAATGTTGGATGATTGATGATGTCGTGGAATGCTTGGGTGCCTGGTGAGGCTGGAGTGCCAGTTGGAGTGAGCAGGCTGAGCAGCAGGGAGGCTGCTCCTGGTGGGGCATCACCTGGACTTCCAGTAATCTACCTAAGGCTGTACTTGAGAATAAACCTACAGCATACCTATACTTAACCTGGCTACCGGACTTTTATTTAATTACAACAAATACCCATTAGAGAAGTAGAAGAGGTACCTCCAGAGGATACTGCAGATCATTTTATAGCGATAAACGTAGGGCTTCAACTCGTGAAAATCTAAAACAATGGCATATTGTCACTGAGAAAGTAGGTGCATTGGCATTTCCATGCTACGGTACATTGAATTTAAGAATTATTGAAAATGTAAGGAGAATAATATGAAATGAAACCATGGCCTAGACCTACCCCGTTTAAATCGCTTAATGCTTGGGAACTTGCGGCTTATGCTACAGAGAAGGAGAGGTATCAGGGAAGAGCTAGAAAGGCAGTGCTGATATGAGGTGGGATGCAAAATAGAAGAAGCAGAGAACTGATATGATTAAGGGAGCTAAATTATACCATGCATTGACAGGTAATGAATTTGAAAAGGGAAAGAAAGAAAATAAGAAGAGAGGAAGAGGGGATGCGTTAAAGGAACAAGATGAGAGAGACAAAAACAGTTATATTGACTCTAGTGATAGTCTTCTAAACGTGTTGTTGTCTAAACGCCCGCCTCCATATAATGAAACGCCAACAATGGGAGGTGGAAGCGCTAATATAAATGGAACTTTGGGAGTGGCTACCGCATCTGTAAGTGTGAACCCTAGTATGATGGGAACCACCCCAATTAATGTGGATCAAGCTCAGATAGGAGAGTACCCAGGGATTTCTGTCCCTGGTACCTCCACAGATCCTAAAGTACCAGATGCTCTCATGGTCCCGGCTACAATTGTTCCTGTGGTCCCTGTATATAATCCCAGTTCCACAGGGAATGTACAATGTAATTTGGCAGCTCCAGCTAAATTGAAATCCCCAGAGAGGCTCTCCATACTCAAATGTGGGAACAAGATATGCAAGATCAGCCACTACCTGAATCTGATTTTGCTTTGTTCATGGATAGCTCGTGTTTGCGAGACCAATGAAGAAAATTTATGAGCTGACTATGCAGTTTGTACAGTTACAGGAGTCAAAGCTTTTTGGCTCCCAGGATTGTTTTCTGCTTAAGTGGCTTAATTGATTGCTCTTACTAGAGCATGCAGTGTCTCTGACCAGCAGAGAATGACATTTTCACTGATAATCAGTATGGCTTTTATGTTGTTCACAATTTTGGACAGTTATGGTCCAGAATGGGGTTATGACCTCTTCAGGGTATCCCATCAGAAATGGAGAACAAGTAAGGAAGCTTCTTGAAGCATTGCAAATACCTACTCAAGTTGTGGCTGAAAATGTGCTGCCCATTGTAAGGGTATGATTATGTGACTGTTGGAAACAGCTATGCTGAAAAGGTCACAAAGTACTGTGCTCAAAATGATTGCACCTTCAATGGTGAATATACCAATGAGGGGACAGAGGAGATCAACGACAACCTTTTGTTAACAACAGCTCATACGTTGGAGGAAGTCAAGAGGATGAAGGAAGAAGTATCAGAGGCAGAATAGGAGATCTGGGTTAGGGTAGGATGTGTCAAGAGGGATGAAGATGAGATTTGGGTTTCAAGAGATGGAATACCTGTGTTGCCAAATAGTCTTTTGCCCTCAGTGGGTATGCATCATCAAAGTCCTACTCATGTATAGAGGGAAGCCATTGCCAGGTTCTTAGGCAGACTTAGTTAAATCCAAGGTTATGATTGATGGCAGAAGCATTGTGTCACAGATGTGTTGTGTGTGAACAGAACAATGTAGGGAAAAGAACTGCAGTGACATAGAGCCACATAAGGAGATCAGGTGGTCCATTCAATGAGATGCAGTTAGATTTCATTGAGATGTTGCATGTGCAATTGTTTGAAGTATATCCTGGTTGTGGTGTGTATTTTTTCATGATAGGTTAAGGCATACGCAACTAGGAGAAACGACAGTCTCACATGAGCAAAGCTGCTGTTGTGGGAGCTAATACCTAGGTTTGGCTTCCTGACTTCTCTGGAATCGAACCGAAGCACGCGATTTAACAATGAAATCTTGAGGATGCTGTGTGCATCTTTACAAGTTGAAGAAAGAATGGTTGTAACTATTGTCCTGAGGCTTCAGGTCTGGTGGAGCAGGTCAATGGGACTTTGAAATTCAGACTTGCAAAAGTGTGTGTTTCTACATCTTTGAAACGGCCTGATGCGTTGCCACTTGTGTCGATGAGTCTGCGCAGCATCCCTGATTGCAGGACAGGATTGTCCCCCCATGAAATCATTATGGGCAGAGCAATGAGATTACTAGTTGTACCTGGGCTTGTGAACATTACTGATGATCTGATACTTGACTACTGCGAAGGATTGGCAGATGTGGTGCGTTCTGTGTCTCATCAGTTTGAAGCCGCCACAGCCCTGCCACATCAGAAGCAGTGCCATGACCTTAGTCCTGGAGACTGGGTCTTGCTGAAATAGCATGTACGAAAGAGTTGTCAGGAGCCCCGCTGGCGTGGCTCTTTCTAGGTGAATCTAGTTACTGCAACTGCCGTGAAGTGCAAAGGTCTCCCTAACTGGGTGTATGCTGCTTACACTCACCGTGTTCCACGTCTCCTTGATGATGTAACAGCACTTCTCACAGAAGGACCGGTGGTGGGCGAGACACCATGGGAGGGTAGTCAAGCTGTAGGGGGACCAGCAAGAATCTGAAACTTGTTCGGCTGAGGGGGGACTTGGAGAATCGGTGACTGGAACTGAAGTAGGAGAGGCTAGTCCTGTTGTAACCAAACCAGATTTGAACCCTGATGTAGGGCCTAGTGCTGTAGAACTGCAAGTGGCAGCAGGAGAGCGCTGGCCATTGAGACAGGAGAAAGGGAGATTGGTTCTGTGCTCCATGCTCTTCTGGAAGATATTAGGGATTCTTATCTGAGTGACAAAGGAAGTGTGGGGACTGTACTCAGACGATCAAACAAGCTAGAATGCTCTGTTTGAGGTGTTCTTGCCCTGAATGGTCTTACCTTGACACAAATTACAGAGAGAGAAAATTCTGGGAATTCCGGGTTAAAGGAGGAGATTCAACTGAAACTCCAGGAACTTAATCTTCATTTTGATCTTACTTTTGAACTTACTTTGTTGATAAGATTGGGTGCCTTGAAACATCTTATCCTGGATGTTATGGAATATCCTTTCCTGGATGTGAGTGTATTTTCTGTCTTAGTAGATGAACTGAGACATTTCACTTTGGAACTGATTGTCAATGAACTTGAAGAGTTTCCCTTCAGAAGCACTTAAATAGACTTTGCAGGTGAAGTAAAAAGAGTACCCGGGCCTGAGTCTGCTGAAAGAGTGTAAGGTCATCATTTAGCAGAACATGTAGTGTGGTTAAGGAAGTCTCATGAAGATTTGAAAATAATTGAGGAGCTGCATACTTCAGGAACTCTGGTTTTGCCATTTGCACAGGTGTATATTGAAAAAGAGGACCCTCCTGCTGCTAGGTTCCACTGGATGGTTTGCTTTTAGAGAAATAATTAAAGCCAATCTAAATATTAGTAGACTTAGGTACATAATAGCAGGCTACCTAATAGTTGTAGTTGTAGTACTGATCAGTTTGCTTGTAGAAATATATATATCTACATCTAATTCAGTAGAGACTAAGGGCCTCATTACGAGGCTGGTGGTCCAGGGACTGCCAGACTCGTGGGGGTGCAGTGGTGGCAGTCCAGCAACTGCTGTACCGGTGGTCCAAATGCCACATTACAAGTTGGGTGGTCGGACCACCATTGCACCGCCACAGCCACCAGGAAACCGCCATTCCCTGGCAGTGGTCAGGGCCTCAGTAATATGCTGGTGGTGCTACTGCGGCATCGCCAGGCATATTACAAGTTTCAGGACCACGAGCGGTATCATGGAGGTCTTTCCTCCATTAAAAGGCTGGCAGTCCTGAAACCTGTTGCCCAAGGGCATGTGGATGCATGCAGGGGGGCACAAGATGTACCCCTTGTGTGCATGCACCCCAGTTCTGCACGGCATGGACTTTATAGTCCATGCCATGCAGGAAATGTTTTTGGCATTCCTATTGCTGCGCAAATTTTCAGAGGTAACGCTGTGGGTCTGCCCAAAACAGCCCGCTGAACATGAGGAAACTCGCAATCTGGCAGGTGGTGCACCACAGGTTTGGCAGTGTAGAGTAGACCGCAGACAAGGCGGTCTACTCCTGCACCACCAAACTCGTAATTGGGCCCTAAGTCTACAAGTCATCCCAAATCCTCATGCCCTAGTGGTAATAGCTTAGATGAGCCAGAATTGCACATAGATATATCTAAAGGCAATTATTCTGCAAATGCTTATTATAAACTGTTTTATGAGTATATTGACACAATGGATGCATGGGATTGCCACGTCTGTAACCAACTGCCTGCATCAGCTGTAGAGGGTATTAATTACCACCATATTCCTTTGATTTATGGTGTTACCTGTAGTATTTTGATGGACCTTCTGTATGGAATTGAACATTTTGAATATTATTTTTCCAATCAGGATTTAGCCTTCTTGGAGCTCCACATACTTGAGCATTTAAGTCATCGTATTGACCCCAATGCTAAATTCCCTGGAATCAATAATAGGTTCTTTAAACCTGTTGTGACCATAGATACTGCTACCATAGATACACACACAATTTGACTTGCTTTCTAGCAGAGTTTGAGAAGAAATTTTCACTTTGGTAGTAGGAAGGAGGAGAAATTTGGAATCTAGGTCAAAAACAGATAACACTATTAAGAATGAGCATAAGTAGACTACGGAGAAAATAAAACATTTTGTGACAGGAAATCAGGTAGTATTCACCCTAGATTGGATATATTTATGTGTATTTGTGGAGAGGTCTTCATTTCACAATAATTTTTTGGGTAAGATTGAGTGTGGCCATATATTTGAAGTTAGGAGAAATTGGAATTTTCTTTTTGATGGGTTGTAAACCTGTTATTCCTGGAATCTATTATATGTGTGCAGGACACACTTATTTCACATTGTCCTGAGGCTGGTATGGTACTAGTTACCTGGGTGTAGTTTTCTGAAAGATTTTCATATGGAACATCTCAATGAGCCTGCTTAGGAACAGAATCCTAGTCCTAAACGAGGTGTTAGTGCTGGAGAAGTAGTGGGAGATATTTTTGGTGCGATTATTCCATTGGTGGGTGTGATTGTAAATGACATGAAAGTTAGCCACCATATTGGATAAGCTGGTTACTAGTACAGCTGGAGCCTTATTGGTTGTGGATACAGAAATGGGGCTATTAGTTCCATGGTTTTGCAAAACCGTCTTGACTTGGACATCCTGCTCACAAAGGAGGGTGTAGTCTGTCAGATGTTAAAAATCCAGCAATGCTGCACCTACATTCCTGACAAGAGTAGGGATTTGAAGTTTATCATTAACATTGCTGACTTGCAAAAGGAATTGCAAGAGCTTGAAGCAACAGGTGCTTGGAAGCCATTGGAAATTGATTTTCTGCGTTAGGCAAATGCTTTGGAAACCTGGGAAGTGGAATTCTGGGTGCTGAGTTGTTAACCCTTGAGGTTATTGCCCTTTGCGTAGTATTCCTAATTATGATCTTAAAGGGATATAAGTATATGACGATCAGTTGGGGAGTGAAGAGAAAGAGGCGGATATAGAGCTAGAGGTAAGTCAGAGTAATTACTTTGAAAATATGAAATGCCTGGAAGAACCTAGATGAAAAATTTAAAAAACCACAAGGTTTTAGCTGGCTGATCTAATAACATCAGATTGTAATCTTTGATAGCTTGATTCGCCATCAGAGAGGGACTGGAACAGCATAATTTTGGCTTCCCCCTTTAAATTTTGACCATGCCATACATTCATACACATGGTCTCATGTATGTCTGTGATTTAATATCACTTGCGTAATATAGTGCATCTGAACAGATACAGAAAGTGCATTTACTCTGTAATCTTGACACGAAACTGAGTGTGCATACTAATTTTCCTTACAGTATCAACAGATTGCTGTCTGGACGTGTGGCTTGAATTACATTGTCAATTCTTGTATATTCATGTACTCATTTGAATAGTATTCTGCCTTTATCTTATAACTGAATAAGTATCTATGAGTATGCATTTAAAAGTGTGCTGCGATGCTTGCCACGTTAACTTGACCAAAGGACTTAGCATTTACATTTTATGTATAACCTTCAACATGGATGTTTGCTCAGGTTGCAATATTTTTCTCTCCTCTGCAGGTGCGGTCGTATGATCTCATGCTTAGAGGAAGGCACACTGTGTACAAGAGATAGTGAGGCATGGGTACTTATGGCAAGGACAAGAAGCCTTAATGACTATAGGAAGGACTATTGTCCGTCCCAAATCAGGAGACGGGAGGATCCAAGCACGTTCTGATGAGCGGACCAAAGGAAAGAACGTTCTGATGAGCGGACCAAAGGAAAGAAGTTTCAAGTGTAGTTACCAAGTTTTACCATGTGAAGGTGGAAAGTAATGAGACACATGTAATTGGATTCTCAATTGTTTTGTGTGTGTTTTAAATGATGCTCACACTTCAGCTTTAGTCAGATTCCCTTCAGATTAAGAGGTGTGCAGACCGCTTTGCTTTTCTTTGTTATGTGGCTTTATGCAATGCAATACTACTGATTTCAGAGAACTTCTACAAATGTAATAATGACACGTTCCTGCTTTACTGGATTTAATTGAGTTTTCCCTAATTAGTGCTACATAGAGTTGGCTAAGTTTAGGTAACTTGGATTTATTCATGCCTAGGCAAGGCAAATGCAAATCATATTCTGATCATCAGATTCTGTTTCTAATTTTCTGATTTGCCATTACTGTGTTTCTCATGTGTTTTGTGGTGCTGAGACTTAATTTAGGTAGACGATTTGGTCTGGCAGTAGTTATTGTGTATTTCTACAATGAATTATTTTGATAAGTGTACATCAATTTGGCTTTGAATTTGTACTAAATCCATACTTAATCTTATTTACTGACTTTGGGTCCTTACTGTGTGGCCACATTGGTTACACTGTAAGTTTGAACTTGTGGATTATGTTAAAACCCTTTCAGTCCCTAGGCTCATAACAAGGTGCATTGCACGGAAATTTGAACAAAGGGATGAGTGCTCTAGCACACCCAGGTATGGAGTTGTCAAGGAAGACCATATTGCCAAATCAGGGACCAGTATATGGTAGATGGGCAGAGAATTTGAGGTCAATTAAAAATCAAAGGTACGAAGGTGGTGAAGTTAAAATAGTGAAAAATGAGTATAGGTGTATACAGTAGCAATCTTTGCTTGAAATAACAGAAGTGCTCAATCATATGCCACAAAATAGATAAATCATTTGAGTTGGTAGCAGGGCATTTGATATTTTTGAACTAGGCCAAATGAGACACAAAATCTGCATTTTGCTTATTGTCAGAGAACTTTCACCTGTTAGGAATCCATTTTGAAGGGACAAGTGTACATGGACAAGGCGCTGCTAATGGGGTGTTTTGTAATAGGGGAAACATGGCGGCTGGCTGACGCCAGTCGCGGGAGCTCACAGCGCGAGGCAGGAACTGAAATAACCGGTATTTAGAGGAAGAATCAGCCCGCTAGCGATGCGAGACGTAGCGGAGTAGAAAAATCCCCAAATTCCTTCTGTCGGCTACATGGGCCAGGGCGTAGCGGATCAGTACGGGACCTTGAGGCGCTTGGCAGACCTCTGGAGGAGGACGAGGTCAGCTGCAGCATTGATTGGTTTCCGGGCCTGGGGTGGCAGTGACAGAACAGTTCACTGGCTGGGGAGACCAAATGAGAAACTTGGGAAGAGTCGAGGAGGACATAGCGGTGAGCAGCTCAGCCCGAACTCTCGGACAGAGGGGGTAAGGCGTAGGAGCTGGGGAGGATTACAAGCCAAAGAAACAGAGGCTTGGTCGATGGAAAGGGACTCGCTCTGCATGACTTTGAAGTCGGATAAAGAGAGGGAGAAGGAGGAAGCCATAGAAAGAGCAGATGGTGCTCAAGCTGGGTCAGAGGTATCAGGGGGGCCAGATAAGGATATCATAATTACGCCAATTAATAAAGAAGCCCCCAAAAAGAAATAGATACCAGCTGAGGACTCACCCCAGTGAAAAACAGAGGGTGTAAAACCAGTGCGGGGGGGAAGGAGATTAGAGAGGTGGTACCAGTTTTGTCAAAGCAAAAAGCGATAAAATCTGGGGGATACAAAAGCGGTGTGGGGACAAGGCAACGCGTATATTGATAAAAACTGCTCAGTCCCTAACCTCCTACTTTAAAATAATGGAGCAGGTTGTAGCCCCTAAAGGAGGGGAAAAAAAGGCGCCCACATAAATTCTGCCCCTCTACGATTGGAAAATCGCTTCGCACTATTAGCGAATAAAAAAAGCGGGGAAGGCATGGAAAGTCAATGCAACAATCAGTTTGGGACCCATTCTGCGACCCAGGAGGCATTCAGTAATGCCAATTCCCTCCATATTACAGTTACATCCCCTACTATATCAACAATGACACCAACCTCAGGTGTCAGCCAACCACAAGGTAGTGGCAGTACCTTAGAGGGGGTAAAGATGGATACAACACAAGAAGCAGAGGGGGGAAAGAGTCAGCTTGAATTGATGTTTCTGAATCTAAGAAATGACATATTCTCGAAATTTGAGATTTCAGAGACTAACCAGAAGGGGACACACAACAAGTGTGACGTCTTAGAAGAAAAACTGGACGATGTTGCCTCACGAACTGGGGCGTTGGAGAGCAAGGTCAGAAGCAGTGTCAGAAAATATTAAAGATCTAGAAAAACTAAAAACACAGAACAGAACTTTGCAGGAGGATATGGAGAGGCTTGAGATGCTGTCGAGAAGGAATAATTTAAGAGTCCTTAAAGTTCGGGAGGGTGCAGAAGGTGGGGACATCAAGGCTTTTATATGTAAAATGCTGAAAGAAGGAATCCTGAGGGATAGACCGAATGTAGAGCTGGAGAAAGAGATCCAGAGAGTCCATAGAGACCCCTTCAAGCTAAATCCCGCTAGAAAGGCTCCGAGGAAAATATTGATTAATTTTCTTACGTACTCTGTTAAGGAGCTAGTACTGGGGAGAGTTTTGAAAGAAACATCATTAAAACATGAGTCATTTAATTACCAAATCAGATCAGATCTTGGAAAAAGAAAGGCTCAGAGGCAGTGGGAGCTTGGGACTAGAATGGGTGAACTGAGAGGCCGGGATGCCCAGGTCCAAATGAAATTTCCAGCCATGCTTAAAATAATGTGGCAAAACAAAATGCATAATATCAGCCGTCCGGACGAAGTTGACATATTATTGGCACATATGCAGACATGAGTTTGATATAGATAAAAGAAGCTAGATTTTGTTGGTAGAGATGATATGGTGTACTTAATAGAGAAAAATAGTGAAAAAGAAAGAAATTGTGGGTTTTCTTCAATTTTTTTTTTGTGTTGATGCTTCCCGCGGCAATGGGAGGATCTCGAATGGCGGTTTTGAAACGCCAAAGGAGTACAAGGAGGGTTTCCTGGGGGGGTGGGGAGCACAGGGTGTGGGGAGCAAGGGGGGAAAAGAAAACAATTAGTCCTCATACATGCTTTAGGCTTACGATGGAAGAAATCTGGAGGTTATAAAGACAACAGTGCTAAATATGAATAGGTCCAATAAAATGAAACCATTAACATGGAATGTTAATGGGCTGAGGAGTAGGAGAAAGATGTCTCGGGCTACTGAGTTTTTAAGGAATAGTGAGGCACACATCATTTTTTTTACAAGTGACCCATTTAGAAGCACAAGAGTGCATACAGAGTTTTAGTAAAGTAAGATGGGTTCAGGAGGTGCTCTGTTCTGAGCAAAGAGGAAGCACAAGGGAAGTGGCATTACTCATAAGATGTAATGTAGGAATAAAAGTAGTTAAACACGAGACAGACGAGTTAGGGAGATGGTTGGTGGCCACTATAACGGTTCAGGATAGGCCCTTGATCTGTGCAGTATATTATGGACCAAACAAAGATAATACGGGAGCACTTTCAAAACTTGAAGTTTGTCTGTAAGACACAACAGCACCGATCATAATGGGGGTGATTTTTACCTGGTTTTAAATAAGGAAGTAGATTGCACCTCGAAAGTAAAGTATAATAGTCCCACTAAAACGTTTGCGAGTTTAACAAATATGATGAGAGAGTTTAACTTGCTGGATATTTGGCAAAGTAAGAATGGGGAAACTAGAGACTTTACTTTTTACAGCAAGAAATACAGGCATCATTCACAAATTGATTATTTCCTTATAGATCAGGAGCTGTTTACAGAGGTCGAGATGATCAATCATATCAGACCATTCAGCAGTTGCTATGACCTTGGGATTGCAGAAAAAAGAGGCGCAGAGAAGGTGGACAGTTGATAGGACGATATTACTAAATGAAGAAGTGAGCAGTGATCTAGGGGAAAAGACGGATGAGTATTTCAAATTTAACATGGACACAGCTAAGGACCAGATAGTTTGGGAGGCTTTTAATGCGTATCTAAGGGGGACAATCAGGTCTATAATGGTGGGAAGGAGGAAAGCCTCAAAATAATATGAAGCGAGAAAAATAAGTGAGATCAAGGATAAAGAAGGAGAATGACAGAAGACATCAATGGAAGGTTTAAGCACAGTGTCAGTATTAGCGAAAGAGTTGGAGAGTTTGCAGGCTGAGTTTCAGGCAAAACTAGATAAGAAGCTTCTAGATAGGTGGAAAGCAAGCAAGCTTCAGCATTTTGCATACGGGGAGAAGTGTAGTTCTTTGTTGGTTTCGAAAGCCAAGGCAGATAGGGCAAGGAATACCATTAAGAACTTAATAAAAAGAGGGTCAGGAGAAACCATACTAGCTGACCAAGAGATTCGTGAATGAGCTCTACATTTTATGAGCGAACTGTATAGAAAGGATATAATGCCAGGACAAGAGAACATTCAGAAGTGGTTAAAATTGATAACACTCCCCCAACTGACAGAGGAACAAAAGGCATTTCTGGAAGCACGCATCACTGAGGAAGAAGTAAGGGCACAATGTAAAAAAAATGGCAAGGGGATAAGCTGCAGGCCCAGATGGTCTGCCAGTAGAGCTGTATTTATGCATTTTGGAAAAAGTGGTGCCAATTTTAAAAACCTTGTTCAACAAAATTTATATAGAAGGGTAAAATCCACCTAGTTCATGGGCAGAAGCCACAGTCACGTTAATTTTAAAACCGAATAAAGACCCCCAGAAGATTGACTCCTATAGACCTATATCCTTACTAAATACAGATTATAAGGTATTTTTAGGCATTGTGGCATCACGGGTTGCAAAGGTGAAAAAGGGGGTAGTTCATCCAGACGAGAGGGGCTGCATACCAGGGAGGCAGTTGAACAAACTAACCTTTCAGGTAATGGGGGCCATAGATATGGCTAAAGCAAGAAAGGTCTCACTAACTGAAGTTGCAATAGATGCTGCCAAAGCATTTGATCAAGTGAATTGGGCATACTTGTGGGAAACCCTAAAACGTTTTGGCTTCCCGAATAACCTAATTAAGACAGTGAAAAACCTATACCTTAGTCCAAAAGCAAAAGTGCTGGTAAATGGGGACCTGACAGACTGGTTTGGTATTAGAAGAGGCACTAGGCAGGGGTGTCCTATATCCCCGCTCTTGTTTGATTTGTATATTGAGCCATATGTCAGCTGGCTTAGGGTAGATACCTCAATTTCCCCTTTTAGTTTTGGTGAGTTAGAAATCAAACTTGCATTATATGCAGATTATCTGCTTTTATATACCACAAATCCTCAAGAAGCAATTCCAAGTCAAATGGAGAAGGCGGAGAGATTCAGTGAGGTCTTGGGGTACAAAATCAATAGGGAAAAAACAGAAATTATGGAATGGAATCAGGAGGTGAGAAGCCAGGGGGTCAGAAACCAAATGAGATACCTAGGGGTACAGCTTACCCAGAAACTGGAGGAAATCCCTATAGTTAACTGGAAGAGAGTTGGTAAGGAGGTAATGAGTTCACTTCTACGATGGGCAAACCTCCCTTTAAACATCTATGGGAGGGTTAACCTCGTGAAAATGATTATCTTACCAAAAATCACTTTCCTATATAACTCCATTCCACTGTCCTTCAGGAAAGAAGACATGGCCAAGCTACAGGGTAAAATTGGTAGCTTTATCTGGGCAACGAAAGGCCCGAGAATAACCTGGAAAAAGCCTAGAAGAGGGCTCACCGTGGGTGGGTTGGCACTACTGGATTTACTAACCTACTCCTATGCCTTCCACTTTAAAAATTTCCGAATGTTGGCTAGTAAGACTGATAGTTCATCATTAGGGTTTATTATTTGAGGACATGCTAAAAGATGTGGTGCAAGGTCAGCAACATTTTCTTTATAAATATGGAGATCCGAAGTTTTACAAAAAAGTAAGGCTAAAGATTTGAAGGGCGGCCTTAGAGACCTGGTTCTATATAAGAAAGAGAATGAAGATTCCATAATATGCAGCACAGGCCCCAATCTGGGACTTCCCAGGCACCCCTGAATGCTTTAGAGACCAACTCAGTCAGCCGCTGAGAACGGGAGGTATAAATTACTGGGAAGATTTAAAAAAGGAATTTAATTTAGTACGTTGGGAAGTGCTCAACAACTTAACAAGAGGAACATTGACAAGGATTAAATATTATCAGATGTCCTCTTGGTGGGCAACACAAAGCTGGCCTCAAGTGGAGGAAAATTCGAAACTGGATCAAGTAACCAGAACAGACAAGTGGAAAAAAGAAATATCTTTCTGGTATTGGGCCCTATTGGATGCAGAGGATAATGTGGAAAGTGAAATTATAAATCTTTGGGGTAAAGAATATAGAGATGACGACATCAAAAAATTCTAGTCTGATTCATTTGCCATGCTACAGGCTGTAGTAAAACCAGCATCGCTTAAGTGGAATCACTTGTATACAGCCTACAGAGTCCACTGATCTCCACAAAAGTTATCCAAAGTCACAGGTAACACGTATAATTGTCCAAGGTGCAAGTATCCCACAGCAGATTACATGCATATGTTTATGGAGTGTCTGGGAATTAAACCCTGCTGGATGGGGGTATGTAACTTTTTGGAAGAAGTGCTGGGGATACCAATGGAACTAAGTACTAGTTTGATATTCTTTGGTCTTATGAATGACTATCAGTTGAATGCACCTAGTTCAAAGTTTACATTTTATGTGAATCTTAGCGAGACAAGAGATATGTAGGATGTGGAAATCAGAAACTCCCCCAACCTTTGCAGAATGCTTAAAGAACATCATTTACACCAGTGAATCAGACATGGCGTGTGACCAAAGAAGTAAAGCTAGGATTTGGTCTGCATTGATGGATTGGAGGGAGAAGGCAAGTGAGTCCTATGATTAAGCCAAGCTTACTGTTGGTCCAGGCCACCTTAGTAACATTCTGGGGCCCTTAAAGTGAACCGGAGATGGAAATGGAAACAGTATTATCTTTGTGAGGAAGCTCTGTTTTCTCTCTTTCCTTCGAGGGTTGGTAAGGTTGGTATGGAGAGATAGGAGGAATCCTAAGTGTTGGCAGTATGAGGACAAAAAAAAAGGCATTTGACAATATTTTCAGAGAGAGAAAGGAAGAGGAATGTTGAGTTAAAGCAAATGTTGTAGGAGCCAGATGATTCTACATTCTGAGCATGGGAAAGTTCTTTTGAGATATTGAGGAACACTGTGATGCCACAAGCACTGGTAAAAGTAGGAAGCATAGTAAAAGAAGGGACTTTCCTGCAGATTAATGTGGACCCGGTAGCAAATGAGTCCAGATTTCCAATTTCAAAGATCGAACTGCTAAAGATGCCTAGCTCTAAGAGTATGCAAAATTTGAAACAAATTGTTTTACAAAATGTAGCAATAATTTGCACGACTCTGAAATTTCACACTTGTGAAAATTGAACTCAAAGGCATAGCCTGCACTCAAACGTCATGCTAAATATCAACAGCAGATTGGTTCAAAGATAAATCGTCAACAAGACGCTTTCTGCACAAACCAGTCGCCCACAGGCAAAATTCCCATCTTCGAAAGTCACAAAACTTTGAGAAACTAGCACAATGCAAAATTCACAAATTTCATAGGTGTACGTTTTTGTCTATCCTATTTAGTTCATGGGGTGAGGTGAGATTTTTACAACAACGAGAGGTCCATATGAATTTTACATATATAATGGTGGCACCCAGAAGGCCATCTTTCAGGTATTCTGCAGGTAAACGACAACGTCACTGAAAGGAGTGTAAAAGTCCTACCACAGGATCATGAACTAGGAGATACATGAAAACTATTTTTCGAAGAATACAATGATATTTCATTGTGGCTGCATGATGATGAAGGGATGCAGAATTGATACATATTCACAAGCAGCAGGGGCAGGGGGCTTGTTTTGAGGAGAACACTAATGTGCTGAAGAATGGCAATATGACTGAAAGCTTGGAATGATGTATTGCTTTTCTGGAAGAATGATGATTCTAGTGTGCCTTTTGCGAAGAGAGCTAGCCGATCAGAGAGCGTGTGAGGGTCTGGTTAATGTAGAAAACAATAGGAGGCTGGGAGATCGCAGGATTGTGAAATTGTAGAAAACACCATTAGTACTGTGTTTAAAGAGTAATTTATAAATAATGAAGAGTTGTGCACCTACTGTGCTAACACAATGGCAGGCACTATATTTTATTCTCAAAATCAGAGTGGTATATATGGAGGCAGTGATGCATGCAACACAGGCACTAGAAAATGAGCAGTTTGTAGGAAAAAGATGGCTCTACAACTATTTGAAGAATAGATAGTGATATAAAAAAGGAACACATACTGACTAATATGGAGAGAATGTTCTTGTGGTGTGGGAAATCGTGTAGCAGGCATTAAAGGGCATGGGAAGAGTCACCTGCTTACTTTTGGAGGAGAAGGAGAAAAAAATGGCTAATCTGGAGAAATTGTTAACCCTTTCATTCTATAGAAAATATTGCTCAGAACTTTTGTGGGTGATGGCTTTGAAGCAGATAAAAAGAACATGAGGAAAGCAACCACAGTATCAGTTATGAGAATAGTAATTGGACTGGTACATCTGAATGGGGAGCATCACTAATCCAGTCAATATTCATGGTCATGCTTTGCAGTATTTATAGTGTCAGACGTGATAGAAGCCAAATGGGTCAATGGCATTCTTCTAGGTTAATTGGCAGTAATGGACGGAAGGCTGCAAATAGAAAAGGACGTGGACGACTGACTAGAAGAGGAAAGGATTCAAGGAGCAACTATTCAGAGCAACTGACAAAACTTTGCTTGTTATCAAATCAGAACAGTCAACTAAAAGGTGAGAGAAGAAACGTTATTATCATGAAGACAATAATTTGGTAGCAGGGGTAGCAGGAACAGAGGGGATAGAGTTGATTAGCGAATATGTAAGAGCAGTGGTGAGAAATCCAAAGGATACTATTTAAAAAATAGTAGAAATGGATGGCCAGGATTTAAGTAGACGAAAATAAAAGTGGAAATCAGAGTCATGTGCAGTTTACGTACAACCGGAGGAAAAGTATAAGGTGAGGAAGTCGGACATTGATACGTTTTTCTATGTCATGTAAAGTGCAAGATGAAGGAGCAGAAGAAATTGGAAGCATAGATATGTGGGTCCATTGTAGAATGAACTTGGGGAATGCAAGTTGGAATGAATGAATACACATAAAAGGCATTGAAATTGTCCGATAAAGATGGGCAATACACATACAAGGGCAGGGGTGAATGGAATTAATTCAAGTATTTCTCATACATAGAATATTAGGCCAAGCTTGGGACCTCTAATCTATATGCAAGCTTAAACCTTATGCAAAAAATGAGTATTTGTTGGGAGAGCAGAACAGACGGTTGGAATGGGAAATTTATAGACACAAAACTTGCAGTTAGATTGTTCAGTGACCAAGAGAGAACTGGTAGCCATCATTTTGCTCAGCGGGAAGGTCAACAGGGAGGGAGTTTCTGCAAGCAGTATACTTTGTGTCTGTTAGAAATGGGGTTTCTGGTTGGCTAGGGTATGCACCTAAGCAAGGCAGAACCCAGCACTTTAGTCATGATAAGGGAGTTGCACACCCAAGATAACTCTGCTCACCCCCTTGGTAACTTGGCAGAACAGTCAGGCTAATCCCAGAGGCAATGTGCAAAGAGTTTTCAAAACACACACACACACACCACTGACACACTAAATGCACCACAAAAGAGACTCCACACCCGGGTATATCAAAATATCTCTTATATTGTATAAAACAACTTATAGACCACAATCGCATAAATCACAATCACTTTGCCAACTAGGCAATGGTTATAATCATCACAGTTAGAGCATGACAGGAAATACTTTTAGGTTGCATGTCACAAAACCCCTTCACAGCACATAGTAGGTAGATTCGGTAAAATGACACTTGTTACTCTGTTTTCAAACAGGGAGTACAGCAACTGTTTTCACAATCATCAAGCAATATGATGCATTTGGGAAAAATACCAGAGCTGGAAAAATTCATATGCTTCTTCCCCAGCGGGTCTTGGGCACAGGTGTCTAGGATGGCGAGTGCGCCTTTGGGAGAGGAAAAGGGCCAAGCGGGACCTCTGTCAAGGATCCATTCCCGCCCGGCTAAATGCGGCAAACAGGACCAAGTGCCCCCAACAAGACTACAATGCAGGGCAAAAAAACAGCACTCATGCGGTCCCTGTCCAGTCATGGCGGACCAACAACCGCCTAACAGGGTGCTTTTCCTTGTTTCCAGAGGTGCGAGGCACGGCTCCTTTATTGGTGTGCAGGTGCAAGTTGGACTGGTGCGGCAAAGGTGAAGCTCCTGCTCCGGGCACATGGGATGCGCCAATGAGTGGTTGCGCCTATAATTAGAGATCTTCTCTGACCTCGACCTAATGACACAGCATGGGGTGGTAGTGCCTCAGGCTCTGCATTTAGCTGGTGGAGAAGATGGGCCCAGCGATTGGATGGCAACGATTTTTGCAAGTAAAGCTCATGGACAGTCCCAAGCAGTAAAGCACAAGGAAGTTTCCACGGAGAGAAGCACCAGGAAATTTCCAATAAGTAAAGGACCAGGAAACCTCCATTAAGTAAAGCACCAGGAAGACTTTGATGTCCCGAGTCTTCCAAAAACAGGAGGCAAGCACACCCAAGTCCTTGGAGATTCTTCACGAGCAGGATACCACAGCAGGGCAAAAAGAGTCAGTCCTTTCCCACAGACAGGGACAGCAACTACAGGGCAACCCAGACCTCACACAGAAAAGGTAGCGCTCCTCACACAGCTCTTCCACTCTTCTTCTCAGCAGGGTCCACTTGTTTCCAGAAGTGATCTAAAGTCCTTGGGTTTAAGGAATCATAATTATACCCTATTTTCACATTGCTCTCTTTGCGGCAAGGATCTCTGAGCTCAGTACAAACCAGCTCTGTCTTTCCTGGTCCAGCTTCACCACAGAGGGTGGAGACAGCATTGTGCAAAGGAGACTCAGGTACATATGCATCAAAGTAGCCAATAGCAAAATCTTAATTGGGATTTTTAAGGAATCGCTAAGATTCGCTATTGGCTATGCATGTAGGAATCGCGAATAAAATAGCGATTCCTACAAATTCCTTAATTGCGAGTCGCAAATTGCGAGTCACAATTCAGGAATTGCTTCCCATTCATTCCTATGGGCCTAGAGGCCCATGGGAATTGCATGCGCAATTAGCGAGTACCCATTAGGTACTCGCAAATTGCGCATGCAATTTCAAGGGTGCAAGGGTGTTAAAAGGACACACTGTTGCATCCCTGAAATTACAATTTATCCACATGTTGCACACACACATGCTCCAAGGGCATGTGTGTGTAACATGGAACTTTGAAAAATGCACTTTGGTGCATTTTTCTAAGAAATCGCAAATTACCATCACCTTTAGATTGACGGTAATTTGCGATTCTTAATTGCGAAATTGCAATTCTTTTTGCTTTTATGCATTGTATATAAAGAATCGCAATTTGTGATTCCTTAACTGCAATCGCAATTTAAGTACAAGCAAATTTTGTGGTTCCTTAATTTGCGATATTTGCATATGGGATGATGCATCCCAAATGCAAATATACCGGTCGCAAAGGGGCAGATTCTGCAAATCCCCCCCTTTGCGACCAATATTTGGTTTGATGCATGTATACCTCCATCTATTCAGGTGCTAACGAAACTCCTCCCACCACTCTAAATGCAGACCATTTCTATTACTCCTTGTGATGAGTCTCCAGGCAAGGCAAGACAAACATCAGCACCCCTTCTGACTATCTAGAGATAAATGCACATCCCCAGGTCCTGTCACTTCAAAGCCAGATGGTGAATACAAAACCAGGCAGAGGTACACAGAATGGTAAAGCAAGAGAATACCCACTTTTTAAAAGTGGCATTTTCAAACACACCATTTAAAAACTACCTTTACTAAAAGGTGTGTTATTAAATTCTGAGTTCTGAGAGCCTAACCTCCATTCCTCCATCTTTTCCCAATGGAAAGTTACACTAGTAAAATGATACAAGGCAGCTCCCATGTTAGCCTATAGGACAGACAGCCTTTCAACTGTGAAAAACTAAATATGCAGTATTTCACTATCAGGACATGCAAAACACACCAGCACATGTCCTATTTTTCCATACACTGCACCCTGCCCATAGCGGTATCATGGGACTAACTGAGGGGTGCCTTGTAAGTAAGAAAAGGGAAGATTTGGGTCTGGCACGTGGGTGCACTTGCCAGGTTGACATGGCAGTTAATATCTGTGTGTGCAGACACTGCAGTGGCAGGTCTGAAAAACATTCACAGAGGTACTCATGTGGGGGGCACAACCAGTGCTGCAAGCCTACTAGTAGCATTTGACTTACAGTCCCTGGCAAACTTTACTAGGGACTTACCGGTAAATCAAATATGCCAATCATGGATAACCAATCATAATTACAATTTACACAGAGAGCAAGCATATGAACTTTAGCACTGAACATCAGTGGTAAAGTGCCCAGAATCCTTTAGCCAACAAAAGCAGGGTCAGAAAAATGGGAGGCAAAAGGTTCGGGGATAAACTTGCCAAAAGTGCCAGGTCTAATTGTCGAAATACATGTATCAAGTATGAAGCATTCTCTTCTTTTCAAGCAGAATTGGATGCCCTTATCCTTGCTGGGAAGCCAAATGTGCCAAGTGACCTAATGGGAGCATTGAAAGAATTAGTCAAAATTAAGTATGATTCTAGAAGGGAAAGAATACCCTCTGATGAAGGCTTTTCTTTAGTTACTAAAAATGGCAGGAAAAAATAAGTGTAATTGATATTATAACTTTAATGAAGTTGTTAAAGAGAGCAGAATGAATAGAGGTAATGTTGAGGAGTGGGAGCCATGGTCCCAGAGTGGGCAGCTTCACCATCAATCAGTTGTTTCAGGGTGAGAATGATCAACAAGTTGTGACAAGAAAAGTAGGAGCTGACAGCCTGTTGCAGGACTAGTAGGCTCAACAACATGGAAAGACAGAGAATAGGGATAGGGTAGGCAAAATGACACAGGTATTACAGTGAGATAATGGGTGGGTGGGTGGATTTCTACAGAAGATGCAGGAGTACACATGCTATAATACATGGGAGCCTGCAGTTCCGTTATAAAATGTAATCTCTAATTTTCTTATTACAGGTGACGTGTGATGCACCTAGTCTCCAGTGATAAAGAAATGACGTAGTCAATCCACTATAATAACTTATTACATTTGAGATGTGACATCACAGTGCCTGCTGCTAGAGCCAGTTGCTGAGGGGGAAGGCAGGTAATGGGGCAACCAAATGAGGCTTTTCCTTCTTCTTCACTGTTTTTTTCAGATAAACAGTAAAAAGCAGAAAGACAATATTTATGGCAGTATTTTTGTTTTTTCCACATTTTTGGTAATTATATCAAAGAACAATCTCTCTGCATGTTTCTAGTATTCTAAGCTATGATTATTTTTCAATCTGACTTGTACTAAACTGATTCTAATAACTTTTTTCAAAAAATATCTAGCTGCTTTTTGGTGTGTTTTATTTTGCACTAGAAAGTCAAATTTTATTCTGCGTGTTTACTATTATCCTAATTCTTTCATATGAAAGAACATCTCACCAGGGATATAATTGGTTTGTGGGTAAGGTTGTGGTCTGAGCCTGTATTATAAAGACTAAAGTACCTTACATTGTTAGGATATTGCAGATTTACATGACCTTATAATGGAACTCGGCCTTTGGCTTCATTCTTCCATATGGTCACAGAAGTCCTGGTTGACTATCAATATCCTTATAAAGTACTGTAGGGGGAACTCCATGCCATATATTATAACGCTGGCATGTTAACTGCTATATTGATGATAATGATGTGGCTACGTCTAATCATGGTTGGTATGGGCCTACTCCTCCAACATTCTAAAGTTAGTCTTTGTTTTTCTCTCATAGTAATTTAGAACATTATACCCTCAGTGGGTGGAATGTTCCAATAGTTTTATAGCCCTTTGGCTGCAGGCTATACCGGTTTTTAGGGGCACTGATCATTGTTTTAGGCCTCATCTGCAGCTCTAGTCTATAATAAGGAAAAGGTGTGGCTCCGCGGCCAGGGCGACTGACTCTGGAATCTGGGGATCACGGTTCGATCCCCGGCACCGGCGGCAGATTAGCCCAGCACCATGTGACTCTGGGCAATAGCTTGCTTAATCTTCCCGACGGCCCCCAGCGCCTAGAGACCCTTGCGGGTGATTGTTTGCGCTTTACAAATGTGGATTATTATAACTCAGGTTCAGGGAAGACCTGCTTGGCAGTTCAGGCTAGACTTCTCCCAGGAGGCACAGGGCCAAGAATGATTTGCATATGGCTGGGTCTGAACTCAGGTGGTGAAGTGAGCTAAGGTATGATCATGGATTCAACCCAGATCTGTGACTGGGGGTGAGTGTCTGTAAAGTTTCAGCACTCCGTCCATCATCTCCTTGTGTTTGCTTTCTTTGTCCTAAGTTGGCCGGGTATGCCCAGACGTGGGTCCCTTTCTCACTTTGCCACTGGATTCAAGCTAGCCTGGCTGAAGAGGGGTGTTACCCTGAAACCGGTCCCAGGATGCTTATTTCCGGTTCAGGGAAGACCTTGCTTGGTAGTTCGGGTTAGACTGTTTCCATAAGGCACAAGGTCAAGACTGATTTGCATATGGCTGGGTCTGAACTGAGGTGGGAAGTGAGCTAATGAACGATGATGGATTCAACCCAGATCTGTGACTGGGGATGAGTGTCTGAAAAGTTTCAGCGCTCCGTTCATCCTCTCCTTGTGTTTGCTTTGTTAGCCAAAGTTGTCAAGGGAATGCGCAGACATGGGTCCCTTGCTCACTTTGCCACTGGATTGAAGCTGGCTTGAGTTAAGAGGGGTGTTACCCCGAAACCGGTCCCAGGATGCTTGTTTCCGGTTCAGGGAAGACCTGGCTTGGCAGTTTGGGCAGGACTGTTCCCATGAGTCACAGGGTCAAGACTGATTTGCATATGGCAGCTCTG
Source organism: Triturus cristatus (assembly GCF_964204655.1). Taxonomy (NCBI): domain Eukaryota; kingdom Metazoa; phylum Chordata; class Amphibia; order Caudata; family Salamandridae; genus Triturus; species Triturus cristatus. Next base: position 1,315,797,195 of record NC_140585.1, read on the forward strand.
AACTGAGGTGGCGAAGTGAGCTAAAGAACGATAATGGATTCAACCCAGATCTGTGACTGGGGGTGAGTGTCTCAAAAGTTTCCGCACTCCGTCCATCATATCCTTGGGTTTGTCAGGGTCTTTAACAAACATTAGAACATAGGAATGTTGGGAGCTCTGTAAAAAAACCAATGGAGTGCTCCAGGCTCCTAATGGCTGGTAGAAGCCCGGAGCGCCAACATTCCAATGTTTGAATTTGTTCACAGCTGTTGCTGTGAACAAAGGCCTCTTGGAGCCCGAGGGTATTTAAACCACCTCAGGCACCGAGAGGCAGTTGTTTTTACTAGTTAGAACATTCTGCCCTCTAGGGGCAGAATGTTCTGAAAACCTTAGAGCCCTCCGTAGAGGGCTCTACCGGACATTAAAGGCCCACTCCCTTGTTAAAGGCACTCGCCTTCGGCTCAGCCCTTGAAGGGCAGTAGAGCCTGCTATGGCGGGCTCTAAGGCTATATTAGAACACTTAGAATATTTAGAGCTCCATTGAAGACAATGGAACAGCAGTGCCCCAAACAAACGGGTATAGACCCGCTGCTCTCAATGTTTCCTTGTACTAATCTGCCTCTCTCTTTCCCCTGTAATTCAAAAATACATGGAGTGGGCAGGGGAAAGTGAAAGACAGAGGATGTGCTGCACGGCCCCCTTGCTCTTGCTGTGAATGTTCAGCTGCTAACAGCCGTGGCCCTGTGCGTGCTGCTAGCTGTTGAACAATCACAGCAACAGCTGTGAAACAAAGGCTTCGTAGCTCCTGGAATTTCAAACTCCTCGAGCTCCAGTGCCTTTGTTTTTATAATTGGGACTTTCTGCCCTCTAGTCTGGTTTCATATTGGAATACCTCCATTTAAAATGCTTCAACATGAGACTGCATATTACCGTTTTCAGATTTTACAAAGCAGTCACATTTTCAGGCCTAAGAATGTTATAAGCTGCCTTGACAGAGTGTCACAAAATGTCTCCACCCCGTCAGCTCACGTTACGCTGCCCACGGAGCCTCCTGATTCTAGTCAGGGGGTTGATACCTGATCAGTGAGTCATGTATAAAATGTATCCCGTCAACCTACTGGCAGCCTCGTGTCCATTAGGAAGTGTAATTGTAAAAGTCTTTGCTGAAATTGAATTTTAAGACAGCCATGACTGCCCGCCACACTGCCTGTTGATCTCAATTCTGCTGAGATATTAATTATTAGGAGCTGTCATACGAGCTTCTCAGGGCAAGAGTCTGGTAACTAGTGCAGACTTCCTGCGTCTTCTAGCAGCTCTGCACATCACTACATAGGCATATCAATTATCTGCCTCAGAGATAATATATTTTGCTTCACTGGAAATACATGTAGGGCATGTATTTAAAGCAGCATTTTTTCTCGGCAGATCAGATGTACCTCAAAGTGTGGGCAGCTGGTCAGCTATCGCAAATAAGTTTAGAAGGTCTAAGATTTTTAGTGTCTAGGCCATATGTAGGTAGCCAAATACCGGTCGGTAACGGCGAAATTCGGTAAAAATCCTGTTACCGACCGGTATTCAGTCAAGCGAGATGTAGGAGGCCAAAAAACAGTTTTCGGTAAATATGAATCGGTAAATACCGATTCATAATTACCGAATTCTAAAATACCGATTCATAGTTACCGAATATATATTTTCCGAATCAGTAAATATGAAGTGGTAAAACGGGAAAAGATATGTAGGTAAATTCGGTAAATAAGAAATCCATGAAATTCGGTAATTAAGAGTCGGCAATTAACACAGATTGAAAGCAGGTGGTAAGCATCAACAGTGCATATAAGCAATCCCAAAATGCAACAGCGTGGACAACATGGCCGCTCTGTATGTCATTGCAAGGCGCCTACTTCTACAGGCAGCAGGTCTGAGGATTAGGAGACGGGAGGAACGCATTTACAGACAGCGCATCACACTCTTTCAACAGACTGACGCAGAGATACATGAAAGGTACAGGCTACACCCACAAACCATCATGGACCTGATAAGGGACCTCCACCCACTCCTGGACCAGCCAACAAGAAGGGCGCATGCCATACCACCACATGTGCAGGTACTCTGCAGCCTACATCTACTCGCATCTGGCAGTTACCAGGGGGTGATAGCTGCGGTGGGCGGTGTATCCCAGAGTTGCCTGTCCCGTTTCTTCAGGAAATTCCTGGATGCCATGATGCAGAGAATGCACCACTACATCAGCTTCCCAAACACACAGGCTGAACTGCAGAAAACCAAAACAGACTTTTATCACATGGCACAGTTCCCCCATGTAATTGGCTGTATTGATGGCACACACATTCCAATCTGCCCACCAGCTGCCACTGAGCACATCTACAGGAACAGAAAGTCCACCCACTCCATCAATGTGCAGGTAATCTGCGATGCAGGGAACATCATCACTCATATTGTTGCAAAGTTTCCTGGGAGCACCCATGACTCCTACATCTTCCAGAACAGTGGGATCTACACACGACTGCTTGCCGGAGAATTTGGAGAAGGATACCTGCTAGGTAAGTGACAGTGATGTCCCCTCACACTTAGTGCAACTCACAGTGTATTGAGGCATGTGACTGATGGTTCCCTCTTACTCACCTAGGCGACAGTGCATATGCTGTGCGGTCATTCATCCTCACTCCCTACCTACACCCATCAACCCTGAGTGAGAGACGATATAATGTGGCACACAAATCTACACGCAATGTGGTGGAGCGCACGTTTGGACTATTGAAAAGCAGGTTCAGCTGCCTCCATAAAAGCGGAGGTGCACGCCAGTATACACCCATCATCTGCTGCAAGATCATTGCCACTTGTGCAATGCTGCACAACCTTGCCATGAAGAGAGGTACAGAGGTCGAAATGACATATTTTGAGGACAATGATGATGAGTCTGCACAGCCAGAGGCCAACGCAGCAGGAGCGGCAACAGCAACAGATGGGAGAGTGAGACGGGCAGGGATCACATGCAACTATTTCTGAGTGAGTAAGGGGACACAGCCAGTAGTTGGATGCCATAACGTAGTTTAATGAGGCAGCACTACGCCACAACATAAAGGAAAACCTGTCCCATCAATATTGTGTAATAAACATATGTGAGTCAAGGGTTACTTCACCCAATAGTGTCATTGTTTTTCGTGATGCATTAGTGTTTGCGCCCACGTGCTCCAGTGCGGGATGGCATTGAGTGAGCGTCCTCACTGGCTGTGGGACCAGTGGCAGCACCTTGCCGCCTGCTGCTCCGATGTGTGTCTGGGACAGGGGGGGTTATGCTGCTCCTGCTGGTCGTATCTTCGATGTCCCCAGCATCCACAGCGCCAGTTGTGGCAGACTGGCTGGTGAGTAGCACTTCTAGTGCGCTGGTGACCCTCACCATCCCCCTTGACACGTCTGTGCTGCAGTGCGCAAGGCCCTCCTGCATCGCCACAGAGCGCCTGCAGAGCAGCAAAGTGGCAGTTGCCAGCCGGTTCACTGCCCTTGTGTTCTGGTCCTTTCTCTGGTGTCCCCGGCGCCGTGCTGCCCTGTCCTCATCATACTTTGAGCACAGCAGCATGACGGACTGGGACATGTCCCGCATGCCCACAGCCATCTCAGCCATTCCCCCTGCCATGGCGCTGATGCCCCTGTCAATGCTAACAAATGTCTCATTGAGGCCACGCATTTGGCGCTGTACGGACATCATTGCCCTTGCCTGTATGCGTTGAATTTTCACCATGGTGGCCTCAAGCCCTGAGGAGACTCCATGGCCCTCCCCTAGGGGAGGTGGACTTTGCAGCCGAGCCCTGCGGCGCCGTCTGCCACCTGTGTGTGCCCCCTCAGAGGCGGAGTGCACACTGGCATGGGTTACATCCAGGGGCACAGTGGACGTTTCCGCCCCCCTCGAGTCTTCAGATGATGAGTCTGATACATACAACCTGGCAGCAGCATGCCTCCTCGACCTGTGCAATGCAGGTGGTGAAGATGGTGGTGACACCAGCAGGAGTGGCGATGCTGGCTGGGGTGGCGATGCTGGCTGTGGTGGTGAGACTGCCTGTGGCGCCGTTCCCTGGCCAGAACTGGTGGTGGCTTTCTCCGCGCTGTCCTTGTGGTGTGCCCTCTCTCCCTTCTCAGATGCAGTTCTGTGCGCAGTAGTGCCTGTGGACAGAAATGCAACATCAGCTAAGTGTACCTGAGGCATAGATTTGCTGCCATGACATTTTTTGAAACAGTATTTCATTGTCCTCTGCCTGCTTCTCGCTACTGTGTGTTACATGCCTTGTTATTCTGTGCTAATCGCATCATGTTTGGGCTTTCAGGGACTACATCTCCCATGATGCATTGCTAGCATGCACTGACACATGTACTGGAGTGGGATTCTCATTGCACATTTGGGGAGTTGGGATAGGAGTAGGGGGGACACATTGCTGTGCAAGCGTCTTACCTTGTTTGCTGGTGCCTCTGCCGGAGCTGTCAGCATCCCCAATCCCCACAATGCTTTCTGGCTCAATTGTGGTCTCCACTAGCTCCTCCAGTTCTGTCAGAGCTGGTGCCCTGTTGCGTCCCCCTCCTGTCCGGCTGGCCTCTTTTTTCAATTCTGCCATCTTCCTCTTAGTGATGATACGGCTGTTGTACCACCGCTTCTTGAGGACATCAATTTCCCGGGGGGTCACTCCCATGGCATTCACCTGCGCCTGGATTCCAAGCCAGATCTTCCGTTTCTCAGATTCAGCCACTTGCAGTGATTGTTTCCCAAAAAGCTTCTAGTGCTGCTTTACAACCTCCTCCACCAGTACCTGCAGTTCCTTTTGGCTGAATTTCAGCTTTCTCTTCCTCTCCCCTCCATCCCTCTCTGTGTCCTGGCTGGCCATTGCTGCAGTTTCCATTGCTGAATCAGGCAGTTGCTCTGTTCCTCTCCTCTGCACTCCCAGCCTCTCCAGAGTCTGTTGATTGTGTGCACCTGCCTGGGTGTGGCCACTTCCTGGTTGGGTGGGGTTTAGTTTGCACAGGATTGGCTGATTCATCATGTCATGTGTATTTGAATTCCCGATTCGGTAAATACCGATTCGGTAAATACCGACTCGGTAAATACCACCTCGGTATTTACCGATTCGGTAAATTCCGATTCATGATTACCGAATATTACCGAATCGGTAATGATTACCGAATGTTTACCTACATATAACTTTCCGATTCATAAATACCGATTCGGTAAAATTCAGTATTTATGAATCGGTAAATATAATTTACCTACATATGGCCCTAAGTCTCATAGCGTCCACTAATGTGTCTATAGTGTAGAGACGTAGAGAAAAGGCAGGCCTACTGGCCTATAGGAAAGCATGCCATTTTTGAAAGGTCTGTGCTGTGAGCAACTTTCTGAGGAATTACCGGCTCTTCTTCTCTGAGATGTGCAGAACAGAAGTCACACCAGGGACATGGCAATGAGCAGCGGCATTTGGCTCTGGGATTTCAATTGCGTGTGCATGCATTGTGGTACGGGGATCTGCAAACATGGCAGAACCGCAAAGAGAGAACAGGGAAGAGAAAAGGCCTAATGGGAAATAAGGCGTAGTAAGTGTGTACAATGCAACATGGCAAGTTAGGCACTTCCTGGTTGCACACATTTGTAGAGTTGGTTTTACATATTGTGTAATGAAGGACATCAGCCTGGGCACTCCTAATTTGGGTAGATGTGGGGGAATAAAGGAAATGAGAGTCAGAAAGATAAAGTGATCTGTCTTGATTCACATGGTGTCATCAAGCGGGGACAGTCAGGACTAGGACGGACTTATGGTCACAAAGAGACCACCAATGACAACAGAACGAGACAGATGGAATGGACAGTTAAAAAGAGCAGAAATGATAGGAGAAAAACAAAACGAAGAGTAAGAAACTATAAATGTCAAACAACAGAAATGAAAAACAGAGAAGAGAGACCTAGAAATAGATTAAGTGGGAGAAAGTGAATGTGCAGCTTGCAAAGATAAATATTTTATGATTGAACTGTAGCTCTTAAGTCACACTCAATACTTTTCATTAAGAATCTTTGAGAACCCCTTATCCCTGTATTAGGGAGATGCTGGACAAGGCTGAGCGCTAATTAGCGCGCGCTGCCATTATGGCGGTCGGACCGGTCCCCGGGGGAAAGGAGGAGGTGGGAGCACTCCCACCTCCCCATCATGCGTCCAATAGGGGTGTGTCAGCGGGGCGTGAACCAGAAGCACTTTAGTGCTTCCGGTTCACGCGGGCATCCAGCGTGGGGGCCCGGCCGGTTTAGACCGGCCTGGCCCGTGCCCCCTCCTTTAAAAGGGGGTGTGGGGAGCAGAACAGTCTCTTGTTCTGCTCTCCCCTCGGGCACAGCACCCGGGCCACCAGCGGCCCGTAATTTAATTTTCCCCAACCACCATCTCGTAAGGCAGGCAATTTAATTGTGTTGGTCAGGAATGTATTTTGGTTTTGTTCTATTAAAAATTTTCCTTGCAGGTATTTCAGGAGATAGCATTAATGCAAGCTTGACGATTGGGTACATTTAATGATGTGTTTATCGGCAATGTATTTGTTTAGTTCTTTTGATTTTATTGCAGGTATCGCAGGAGATGGGAGTAACGAAAATTTGATGATTTGGTACATTGTAAATGTGTTTGTCAGTAATGTATTTGCTTTGTTCGTTTACTTTTGTTGCAGGTATCTCAGGAGATAGAATTAATGTAAATTGATGATTAGGTACATTTTAAATGTGTTTGGCAGTAATGCATTTGCTTGGCTCTTTTCCTTTTATTATAGGTATCTCAGGAGATAGTTAAGGAAAATATGATGTTTTGGTGAATTTATAATAATAAAAGTGTCATTTTAAGTAAGCTTGTCAAGTACAGGATTGGTTAATACAGAGTTATGTGGTTGAAATATAACGTTTAAATAGATGTCAGTACATGTTATTTTCTTTCACGTAATAACGTCGTATTTAGTTGTGTGTGTCTCCGGTCAGGCGGTAAGGTCATGATTGGTAAGCATAGTCTTCGGTCCTTAGCGGTCAGAACCATGTAACTCCAGGGGCAGTGACAGCCGGTAGGTAGGCTGTCGGGGTGCGGGGGCCGGGGGAGTCATTCTTTCCAGTGGGCCTGTGGCCACCCCCGCATGCGCATGCGCAGCAGGGCGCCAGTATGCAGAATTTCTGCAGCCCCCGTTATGGAGTTTAAGGCACAGGGCGCAGGGGGGGGCTCGGGGGAAAGTATCCGTCCGGTAAGCTGTACCCCCTGCGCAAGCCAAATCGGGTGAAGTAATTTCGCGTAGTTTGCTGGGATCTGGAGGCTGCCAGTCATTGACCATGCCGTAGGCTCTAGAGGGGACATGCAGAAAGTGAATATATGCATTGTTAGATTTACGGTAGGAGTGTCGTGTGTATTAGAAGTTAAGGATAGCCATGTGACATCATCTGTCTAACAATGTATTTGGCCTTTCTGCGTAATTGTATATAATGTTAATAAATACTGTTTTTTAATTTTGCAATAAATATGGCCAGGCGGTTACACCCCCTAATCCAAAAATTCCAAAAATTGGGGTGGTCTCAATACTTGCCTTGTAGGAGGGAGGGAGACCCCATCTGGACAAGGGCTGTGGGTACCAAAGGTAAAGAGGGGACTTGGGGGAGTACCAGGCCATATGTAGCCTAACGGTTAGGGCAGTCGACTTCAAATCGGGGGAACTGGTTTCAAATCTCGGCAACCATGATCAACATCCTGTGATTCTGGGCAAATCTCTTAACCTCCCTGTGCCTTACAAAAATGAATGTGTCCTTGTGTAACGCAACCGTTGCTCATGTAAAGCGCTCTGATACCTGATTTCGGGTCAAGTTCACGCTGTATAAAATTTCGAGAGAAAAAAAACCACTCACTCACACATTGCACCACTTAACGTCCACAAATGTTAACATACAAGCAGAACGCTAAGTGCGACAAGGTATTTTCATAGTTCTATATAAATCGCAAATCGCTTTTCGAAGCAGAGCTCTGTGGAATGCTTTTTAATTTTTTTTTTTTGAGGAATCAAAGCGCAGGGCATGAGGGATTATTGTCCATGAGCAAGTGAATATGTTTTGCATTGATTGCAATGAAAGATTGTGTTCATGGATATGTGAGAGCCATGAGCAGGGATGGTAGCTTCCTATTACTTGTGTTGCTGAATGGTGACTTGCTTTCCTGTCATTAACTGAAGTGCCTCTTCTGTCAGGGCAATTTGTGTGGAATTGCGACTGAAGTAAACGTCATTGCAAAAATTGATTATTGCCAAAACTGAGATAATCAAAGTGTGAATTTAGTGAGCAAACTAAGGCCCTAATTCTAAGAGGACTGGTAAATTCTGATCCCTGCCCAGACCCATGTGACACAGCAATTGGGAATACAAATGTTGTGATATTTATCACAATCCTGTAGTTAGCCCTACCGGATAAGAACATGAGGTTCATTCCGACGCATGTAGAATGTGGTGCAGTAAGCACTAAGGAGTGTATTCACAAGAACGTGTGATAACTACCGCAAGAGTAGCCTAACGCAACTTCCAACATCGCAGCCCAATGCGGGAAAATTGCGCCGTGCCAACCAAGTATTCAGAACACGGCACTAGCATGCGATAGTCACCAGATAACGTGCCAAATGGCCACGCAAAATTCAACGCCATGCTGCAAAAATGCAAAACGCGAACACAATAAATCATGCGAGGAGGTAAAAAAATTAGCGAACACCAGCCACAGGCCTGCATATCCCATGCGACTGGCGGGAAAATGCACCATAAAAGAAAGAAAACACCCACCAAAACCAATTCCAACTGCATAGCACCATGGATGCACCCGGACCGAGTACAGAGGACATGCCGAACTCACCAAGCCCCACGGAGGACCAGCACGGAACCCCCGGGGAAGGGCAAGGAGAAGAGGAAGAAGAAGACGGGGTTCAGTTCGCAGGAAGACTGGATCATCGTCACAGAGATGATAGAAAACTATCAACAACTGTTCGGCACCTCCCCTGCTGCACTGGCATTGGCACTCCATCGTCACAAAAGACAAGGCAATCAGAGGTGTCGTGCAGGTCAATGGAGGAGGTCAGGAGGCGCTGACATGAAGTGCACAGCCAAATGAAGGAGAAACTCGCCGCCAACAGGAATGCAGCCACAGTGACTGAAGGTGGAAGTCCACAAGAGGAGCTGGATGAGCTGGAGGAAATGGTGGCCACAGTCAGCAGTGTGGAGGCGGTGGCAAGACTTGTGGTCCTGGACACAGCCCGATACGACCTGACCCAACAGCAACAGGGTGAGTAACGACCTAGGACTGGGGGATGGGGGGAGATGGGCACAATGGCACACATGCACAAATATGTGGTGCACACTGCCCACCCACAATGATCGTGGAACATGTCCCTGACAGCCTTGGCACACTGCAGCACACATAGAAACACCAAGTAGGCCCCCGTCCACTATGTGCACAAAGGGTCCCCTCCTCCTCAACACCAATATCACAACCTACCCATGCATATGTGCTGAATCCAGGAAAGCAGCGGCTTTGTGAGCCACACTGACTATGCAAGTGACAATGCATGACAGATAGCATGGCTGCAGTCACAATACATGCCATGGCCCACAAATCTGTACAGGAGCACAAATGACCCAAGTCAAAAACAATACAGCCCCCGAAAAGCACACAATTCAAAGGCACCACACCTCAAAGGGAGAAGGGTACACAAAATCAGAGCTGTAGGGGCAACTCCCCCACAATGCAGCACACACACATAGCAATCACAGTACACCAGCAATGGCGGCAACGTGGTACAATCTGCAACACCAGAGGACAGAGCTCACAACATGTTCCACTCGTGTGTATCAACTGTCCACTCACATCATGCATTGCCTGACACTGAGTGATGACAATGTACGGGTACTACCACACATCTGTCATGTAGTCGGTAAACACACTGTCTCCCATCAAATATCCAGCTCCATCAAATGACAGCACAGAGCTGGCACAGTTGCGGAGGGCAATGGAGACCATGGAGCAGATGCAGGCTGGACGTCTGGCTGCCACGTCTGGACACCAGCGAGAAGTAGCTGGGAACTTCAATGTCCTGCAGTACATCATCTTGCCATTGATGCCACCGAGCCTGTCACAGATGGCTGCAGCGGGAACATCGACACACACAGCTCTGACCCCTGATGTGTCAGTGGCACACGGCGATGCAGCCCCACCACCTTCGCAGTCTGATGTGTCAATGGCACACAGTGATGCAGCCATTACCCCGCCACACACACCGGACACACTGGACACAGATCCCGTATCAGAAGTGTAAGATGGGGATGGAAATGACTGTGTGGGGAAGGAGGCAGTAGCATCCATCACCACCATATGGCCTGTCCCTGCCTGGCTCTGACCTATGCATCATGCCCTGGAACAACACCTCCCACTACCCACGGAGCACTCTGCGACATTCACCCGGAACCCGACACGAACTGCCATATCCACACTGCTGGTCAATCACACAGCAAGCCTGCTGCGGACTGCACTCCCCCTTGTCCAAAACACTTTACATTCCCCCAAAGGACTCCGGTTGGCCCACCGCTGGGCTTCCATGTAATGTGGGCTAGGATGGCCATGTACAGCTCCAGCTCCGTCAATCAACTGAATGTGAATAAAACATTCTAAATCACACATATGTGTCATGACCATGTTCACGTACGTATAGAGGTATGGGGGGACGTAGGGACAATGATGCACATGTAGGTACACCCTGGGAACTGACATCTATGTGTATGTGTATCCCTGAGACACATGGCCAATTGGATGACTGTGGAGGTGATTACTAGCTGTGTCCTCATTGCACATTAATTACAGTCTCGCAACCCCCCAACTTAGGCACACGTCCATGTATTGAATAGGGCTGTGTGTAGGAATGCACAATCGGTAGCAGGCCAGAGGTAGTGTCCTACAACACATGTGACAACCGGACCTCACGTCGCATACCTACACGCACACATCTGTGTGGCCACATCCTGTTACAATTCATGACATAGCTACACATGATCTGATTTTGGACCCCATACTCTCATTTCAGAAGTCTCATAAGTGCACGTCGGCCAGCAACTATCCCATTACAATCTCTGGCCCACAGAGGTGGAGATTGCAAGGGGGAGCCACCCCCATTGTACATGTGTCAGTCAGTTCCTCCCTGTGTAGGGATGATACTCATTGTAGCACACGAGTGGACATTCGATTCAACACTCATCACAGTTAGACACCAGTGGATTGGCATAGACTTCATTGGCATGTGCGTGTCAGTATGGATAAGGCAATGGCCACAACAGGCAGGGACAGGCTTAAGGTGCTTACACGCAGCATGGGAACATGTCGAGGTTCAGGAAATGGTGAGGCAAAAACACCTTGCCGTTCTGGACGAGTCATGTGTTGTCTGGCGTCTGCCCATTTCCCCGTGTGAGGGGGCTCAACACACTACCCATGTGATCAGCATAGCGCTCTGCGATCGGAGTGCACAGATTGTCTGCTCTGCTGACTGTGATAAGGTGGAAGGGTCTGACCTGTTGACATGTCGTCCAACATGGTCATGTGTGTTCACTCACCCCAGCAGTGTGTCCGATATTGGTAACGTTGCAAAACAATGCTGTGTTCCTCCGAGCATGGACTGGCATCATCTTGCACAGGTGTGTGTACACACGCGTAGTTCCACGCACATGCATCCTGAGTCCTGAGGATGGCAGACATGTCCTCTGTTGTGGTGGGTTATGTGATCATTCCTCATGATGCAACAAGTTGTTGGGACCTGTGCTGTGGGTGTCAATCCGATGTGGCTGCAGGGACGTAGTTACTCGTCCATGAATGCCAGCGCAGCTTCATGTGCAATGTGTGCTAATAGTACGTCATTGTCATGTTCGAGGAACACCAGCATGAGCCAATCCATTAACTGGTCCGGGCAGGTGAGCTCAGCCCATGTCATTTCCCCAATCCGCAACACAGCCCAATAGGGGAGCGCCTCGATGTTGTCACTGCACACGAGGAATTGTGTAATCTCTCATGCACAACTGCCAATACATATGCAGTATGTCAATGCATCCCATGCATAGCTGTCTCGGTTACACTCCTGTTCGTGATCCAACAGGGGGCGCCGACACAAGTCATAGTCCAATTCATCTACGGTTGTGTTGGATAGGCATACATCTATGGGACACTCGAATGTGCATGTTCAGCAGTGAAACCAGGGCTAGACGCAGGTGACGCAGGCCAGGCGGAAGCTCAGCCGGTAGTTGATTCCCAGCACTGCCAGTGGCAGTGCGCCCAGTGAATGCAGCATACGTGCACAGTACTGTTCCACGTGACGGGGGATGTGCATGTGCACAGGATGGCCTGACATTGCGTTGTTGCATCTCGTGGCACCGGCACTCATCTGGACTGCGTCAGTTGTGTGGAGGATATGCCACAGCTCTGGGCTATGATTAGATTGTGTGTGTCACGTTGGGTAGGATGGGTTGCTGTTTCCGTGAGTGTCAAGGGCATCCCATGCTTGGGTACCTCAGGCAGGGCCTTCTGTGTGTGGGGTGTTGATCAGTTGGATTGTTCATTTGCGCAATGCGTGGTGTGGGAGTCGTCCACGTCTGCCATGGCATCTCTCTCAGGGTGTTTCAGCCGCATTCAGGACCAAGGTTGGAGGTGAAGGTGTCCTCCCGCCTTCTGCATTGGTACAAAGGAGCTTTCATCCCTGATTTTTGTCTGACTACTACTTGCATTTTCGGAATGTGATGTGGCTTTGGCGCAGTGATTGAGGCAAGGCCTTGGGCTCATGGTGTCCCTATAGTGATACACACACACACATGTTGGCATGTAGGGCCACGTGCCAGGGAGGCCTTGCGCTGCTTGTGCAGTCTCACTCCATCTCTCTTCCTCGTTCTCTCCCTCCCTCCCTCTCTCACTCTCTATCCTTTGTTGTGCGCATGGCACTCCTTCTTCTCTTGGAATTTGTCTTCCAGGCTGTGTCCTACAGATTCTCCAGTGCAGACCCACTAGTTCTCATCCGAATGCTGTTTGGGTTTTATATGAATGGTGTTTTGTGTTGGTGATTGCATTGCTGTATGTCTGATTCTCCACTTTCTGGCCACGCATGTGTGCAACATCAGTCAAAGTTTTATTTTTGGGGGGATTCGTGGTGTTGGTGTGCAGCTTATTTGTCCGAGAAGGGCTGGGGGCCCAGAGGGGCCCGGGGGGTGTTGCGGGCCTGGTTGTGGTGTTGGTGGGTGTAGTGCCCCTCTTTGGTGTCCGTGCTGCATGGGCAGTGCTCGGGGGAATATGTGGTTCTTCATGTGTGGCTCCGGGCTGGGCTCCCTTTCGTGGTGCAGGCTGTGGTCCGACTTAGCACCAGGTCAGAGCAGGTGTTATTTTCCTGCTGCTAACCCGCCTTATCACCGGTTTTGTGTTCTTATCGCAGTTCTGTCTGATCGTTGTGAATGTTGTGTAGTTGTGTTGTCGTTGCTTTTGGCACGGGAACGCCTACTCTGCATCTCATTAGCGATAGTTGCTTGGGTCATCCATGGCGATTTTTTTTGCGGATGTTATTGTGGGTAAACTGGTGCTGTGGGCTGTTAACACCAGCTTGTGAATGGGGCAATACATTTATGGCAACTTTGGCTGCGATAAAGTGCCGTTAGTTCCTTGTGAATATGGCCCTAAATGTAGAAGGTAATTCATCATTTTCCCAGTGAAAATAAGGAATCATTGAGTTTGCCGGGTTCAGCAAATTTCTCAGCCCTTTCTGACGCACTGGGAACAGGACCGAAGTCTACATGATATACTGGCTAGGAACACTGGATCAAAGTATCAGTGGTTACTACAAAATGACCTGCCCCTGGCAACAGCAAGTGGAAGCACTCTAAGCTTTCTCTCTGGTCGAATACTCAATACAGAATGCTAATCCAATACCATCCAACTTCAGCGAACCTTGCAGGATAGAAAGCAAGATATTTGCAATCACAGGTCTGCACCGTTTGCACCTTCCTCTCAGTGACCACCCCCTTCACAAGAGACGTCTGGAAATTACTGAAAAGGCTGAGACCACACCGATGACATCACACCATGACCTGCACGCGACCTGCCAGCCCATTGAACAATGTCACTTACTGCCCCTTCCGCAATGTACCAGAACAAGGAAATGTTGAAAAGCAGCTCAAAGACTGTAGGGGCGCAGGGCAAAAAAGGTGATGAAATACAAATAACCATCGGAAAATGTAAGTGGTTGTGGAAATTTGTATTGATTTAAATCGCAAAACACACTCTCGGGAATATTGTGCCTCCTTCAGAGGGACGCTCCTTCTCATTCATAACACCTCCTGCTGCAGTCCTGCTTCGTAAACGTTTCTCGAATCAGATTAATTCCTATTTATCATTCGTATTCCTGTTTCTTGGCTATTCTCTCGTCATCAGTGTAACAAGAACAGATCTCCGTCCACTTGAGACGTGTTTGACTTTGATTTATGGTGCACCCTCCCGTTCTTAGTGATGGGGAAAATTAGCATAGCCAAGATGAATATTTTCCCAGCTGGAGTTACCTGTTTTGCATGCGCATGCAATATTATCGAGCCTGCCTTCCTTACTGAGAATACGTTCTTTTCTCCTCGTCTTTGCAATTTTATGTTGAGTTATACCATTTTATACTAGATCTGTAAAATACTATTTGTAAAACGATGAAGCATACCGCCAACCACAGCGTGGCATTGCGTTGCCCAAGCACATGTGATTAAATAGTAAGTTCCCACGGAACAGTGCTTTTTAGGCATCAAACTGTAAATTGCTGGTAATATACCTACCTAGTTTGCATGTTTAATCTCCTTTTGATTAATAAAGAATGTGGAGTGATACATGGTGGAGAGCTTTTAGACCTGTCAGCCTTAGGGTGGTCTTTACCCAAAGTATATGCCTTCCCTCCTATTTTGATGATTTTTTGGGGGGGCCTTATAAGACTCTGCACACTTTACCACTTCAAACCAGTGCTAAAGTGCTTGAGCTCTCTCGTTTAAACATGTTGAAACAGCCTTACACCAAATTGACATATTTAATTACTTGTACATTCCTAGTAAAGTGGTACTACATGTACCGAGGGCCTGTAAATTAAATGCTACTAGTGCGACTACAGCACTCATTGTGCTACTCACTTAAGTAACCTCTTACACAGTCTGGCCACTGCAGCCAGCAAGTGCACTTTTAAACTTCCAGTTTAACCAGGCAAAATAAACCCTTTGTCAGAAAGCGTCCCTTTTTAGGTCTCGCCTGACCCAGCGCATGCGCTGGTCTGGCAAGACGTATTGAGAGGGCTCCAAAAAGTGCTACCAGACCAGCCTGGAGCTACAGTGCATGTGTGCGGGCGCGCGCGCCGCGCTTTACCGTGATCACTTTCACTTTGGTGGCCGCACGGCCGCTTTGCATAGCCAATAGGTCTCACTTTTGGGACCTTATAAGTATTTAGTTATTCAACTGTTGCATGGCTAAACACTCATAAGGTCCCAAAGGCGAGACTTATTGGCTATGCCAATGCTTGTTAATTTACATGTCACCCATAGGCTAGGGTGCAATGCATTTTAAAAAGTTGGACATTACTTTGAGGTTTTACCTATCCTGGTACTGAAAAGCTCTTAAATGCATTTTTCGCTGGTGCACGACCTACCTCTTTCATAGAATAAAATTAGGTTACCTTATTACATTAAGTAAGTGATAACTTTCAATTGGGAGCAGGTAGGAATGTCTAAAGAATTGCAATTTAAAACCCTCTTCAATGGTAAAGTTAGATTCAAATTCACAATTCTAAAAATGCCTCTTATAGAAAGTTGTCATGTTCTTGTCTTATTTCACATGAAAAGTATGTTCACCAAAGAATTGTCACAGGGAGAATCCTGTAACTAATATCAAACAGAGAATTTCGGAGAGTTGAAACTCACACCTGGCACCTTGCGGCCCAAGTGAGAGAAGGGAACCCTGTGATGAAGCATGTCACCTTCGGGTGAGTGAGGGTTCTCGTCCTTAAAAAGAGATCTTTCCTATTTTTGACATCACATCTAATTCTCTGTTTGATATTAGTTACAGGATTTCCCCCTGACAATTCTTTGGTGGATGTACTTTGTGAGTAATAATTTAGTTAAGGAGTAGTACGTTTCCTGTTTGGGTGCTCTCTCCTTGTGATCTTTTGTGTGGACCATTATGTTCTTTTCTTAACCATTTGGTCCTACGACCTGTATCCTAAGTCACATGATTAGGTGTAACTGGCAGTTTAACTTTGTATATTGCTCTCGGACAGTGAGACAAAGGGAGAATATGTGTTGGCAGGAAGGGCCATTTTTGACTTGATGCTGCAACAGAGTCCTCACCTACCACACTTACACATCACAAAGACTCTACTTCAGCACACTCACAAATGGTTTGATGCTAATATTTTGTGCCCTAAGACAAGCTGGGACCAGGGCATGGAGGCAGGAGATTCCAAACACCTCTTTAGGGGGGAGGACTCTAGAAGTTTCTGCAACTTCAAATTGGGAACCAGGTATAAATGTTGACACTCAGACCCAACTCTTTAGTCTACATTTGGGCCTGTGGCAGAGCCACTAGAAGGACTACTACGCTAGTGCCCTGCTGCCTGAGTGAGTAGGACTGGACATGCATCTTGTACCCAGGACCACCAGAGTGACTCCAAGGGCTCATTGGCTGGCCACCTGATCAGAAACTCAGGGACAGAAAAGGCTCCACCCACCTTGAACGCTTCACCTGGACTCTGTCTGCTGTAAATCTTGCATCCCCAGTGGTGCCACCCGAGTCATGGACCCTTGAAAGTGGGCCAGAAGGTGCTCTGCCAGCCCAGCTGTGGTCTTTTGAGCAGAATCGATGCAGTACTAAGCATTTGTTTGCAGCCCAACATCAGAACCGCTGTTGTGTGATGCCTCCTTGATGCAGGACCTCGCAACACAGCTCCTCGGAACTGCTGGTGCTGGATGCGTCCTTGATGCAGGACCTCGTATCACAACCCCACAGCTCTTAGGAACTGCCTCTGTGCGGTGCATCCTCACCACAGGACCTCGCATTGCAGCCCATCAGAACCGCCGCTGCACAATACATCCTGAATGTTGGATACCGCAATACTCTGCATACAGGATTTAAGGTACTTTGTTCAGTGGGCCTAAGTTGGTTCCAGCCTGCGCTCCATCACAGTCGGCCCGAACATGTGACTTTGTCCTGATCTGGATAACCACAGTTGGGGCTTTTGTGTTTTTAGCACTATTTTGCTTAAACCTTTAAATGTGCCTATCTCCGGTTCAACTAATTAGATTTTTGTAGCTTTAGCCTCATATTAAATTTTTCTCAAATTTTCTAAATTGATGTCTGATTTTCTTGTGTTGTTTTTCCACTTTATTACTGTTTGACGTGCTTCATAAATAGTTTAAACATAGCCTCTAAGCTAAGCCTGACTGCTTTAAAGCCAAGCCACTAGAGAGTTAAGCGGAGGATAATTTGGGATTTGCTTTTGTTTCACCCTGGCAACATTTGTGGTTGCTGTTTGAGTAGGGCTCCCCTCCAACCAGTAACCCAATTTCTCGCAAGATCTATTTCTGGAATCATAGATCAAGATCTAGACCAGGGGTGCCCAATGTAGACTGAAAATACCAAAGATCCCCAAAATATAATGTTTGAAAAATGAAAAAGCACCTAAGTTAGCCAGTTATAGCTCAGTGAGCTAACTATAATTTGTACTCCTGCCATGCACTGCATATGATCTCACATACATCAATTATGTTAAATAACAATGACACCATTGATGTCATCACTGATAACATCTCAAATTACATCATTGATAGCATCACTGATGACATCAACCAAAGAATAAATGTTACATTTTGCTGTATGCTTTTATGACCGGAACGTATTCAGCAAGCTAAAACTAGACCCAAGTTTCTATCACTTCTCTAGTGCTACTGGGCATAGACTTTCACAGCATGCAGGACATAATGCATATTTATGAAATCACTCACATTCAGTAAATAATATGCTCTTTTTCACTGAAATTCAGGTGTATCAAGGAGGGCTCTTAGTGTGGATATAGCCATGCCTTTAGCATTTTCCTGTACTGTGATTCATAGTTTAGGCATCTTAAATCCAAGGAGAAAGTGTTCCAAAGTTTGGGGATGAGATATGAAAAGGACCTACCACCCCATCAGGCCATATGAATTCTAGATATTTTCAAGAGTCGACACGGAGATGATCTTCGAGCCCTTCTTGTGGAATAGGGTATCAAGACTGGCCTTATCATAGCAGGTCCTTTGGTGTTAAGCCTGCTATGCCCCAGACAGGGTGATTTAAATTGTGATCCCTGACTCAATGGGGAGTCAGTGCAGAGATGCCAGAGCACTGTTTGCTGAGGCAGATTGTGTACCTTGTATAGCATCCTTACTGCCGCATTTTGAACAACCTGAAGCCTTTTGACGACAAATTTGGGGTAGCCTATGTATAGAGAGTTCCCATAGTCCAACCGGGAGTGAACAAGAGATTGGATCACAATTCTTCTGGACACACTCTAGATAATGTCTAGGATTTTACGAAGTGTTTTAAGTGTGCCAAAACAAGTCGACACACGTTTTTTTGCCTATGCATCAATGGAAAGAGACTTGTTCAGCCACATCTCGAGGCTTTTGATGGGCAAGAAGGGAATGGATGGATTACCCAAACATTCTGGACAGTCTCTAGGTGGGTGGGGGTCTGGTTTGTTCCCTAGAATCATCAGTTCAGATTTCACCATCCACTTGGATACTTTTTCCAAGCAGGGAGACAACTGATGGAACTGTAAGCCTTTTCCAGGAGCAAGGGAGATGACAAATCGTGTGTCATTGGTGTATGAGACTATTGACAGCCCGAACTCCTGAACAATATATGCCAATGGGTGCATACACAGGTTAAAAAGTGTGGGGCTGAGGGCGAAATCCTATGGGCCCCCTCAATACAAAGGATGGACATCAGAGTAGCGTAAATACTCACAAATGTGGAAGGATCTATCCTCCAAAAAGGTGGTGAATCAATTAATAGCAGTGTTCTTTATTCCGGCTTCACCCATTCAGTATGTAAGTGTCTCATGGTCAACCATGTCAAACACTGCACTTTGGTCCAGGAGGATGATAGCAGCTGTTCCTTCCTAAACAGCATTTTTAATTTCGCTGTCACTGCAGGGAGTGCGGTTTCTGTACTGTGCTGTATATGAAATCCCATCTGGGAGGTGTGCAAGAGGTGTGTTTCTTCAAGGAATGTAGACATTGTTTGGTTGACATGCTTCTCCAGCACCTTGCCTATGACTGGGAGCAGAGAGATTGGCCAATAATTCTCTGGACATGTAGAGTCGAGATTGCTCTTTTAGCAAGGATTTGACCTCTGTATGTGTCCACTCAGTGGATAGGGACAAGTTGAGGAGTTTCAATATAATGGAGAAGGTGGATGTAGCTCCTTGTGACAATATGTGTGGGGATGCAGGGTCAATGGGGGAACCTGATTTGACCTTGCAGAGTAGAGCGGAGAGTCCTTCCTCAGTGATGGGGGGAAAGAAGACAGGTCCACGTGGGATGTGTTGGGCATACATTTCTCTGATGTAAAGGCATTTAAAATTCTGTTCTTTTATAGAGACAGTTAGATGTTGGCTATATTGTTCTGAAAAATCACTTCCTATTCATTGCAGCATGCTATTGAGGGGATGATGAGTGTGTGTCCGTTTTTTGGATTGGTCAAAAATTTCACAATTTTAAAGAATTTCCTAGAGGCGTTAGATGCCTGGGTTATTTTGGTTTCGTAGTGGGACGCTTACGCCTTTTTAATTATAGTATGATAGCTCCTAATTGCAGCCAGTTCCCATTCACTCACTTGCGAGTTTTGATGCCACTCACTAGCTACAAAGAATTGTATAGTGGGATTTGCACCAAAATCCTGCACCTCATTGAGGCAGGCATAGTTGGGAGAAATGTTTACATTTCACCTCGGTTTTCATACTGTGCATGTGGGCTGCATTGTACAGCACACATACAAAGTGGAGAACGCATTTTAGCATAGAATTTGTTCTGAAGGGGACCCCTTCCAGCACAACACCTACACGTCCCACGATACAGACACCCTTGCACTATGATGCTTTGGTGCAATGCAGCCAAATGTGCGCCAGCACGGATACAGAGTAGAACAGTGCCACAACTTAGTAGCTGCATTGCGTGACTTCTTCTTAAATCTGGTCCATAGTGCATAAGTGTCTGCAGCATGGGCAATGTGCTCAATTGTGATACATCAAATTGTATTAATATCCAATGTAACTTTCAGGCACAGATTTGATCAAGACCAGAAGTGAGGGATCAACCCGAAAAAAACTCAGGAATCCACAGCACTGGAAAATCACTAGGCTCTTCAACCGTCCCAGACCATGCAAGGAAACATATCTATGAACAGGAACAAGTCACTGATGGCCTTGTATGGGAAATCAGCTGCATTGTATGGCCAGGAGCGGTCAATGGCAGGCACTGAATCATTTTCTGTTGCACCAACAGTTCTCTTGTTTGTAACCAGGGCTGGCCCTAGAGGTTTTCTGCCAAAGGATGCCTGATTACACCTCGCCCTTCGGAGCATGTTCAGGCCCACCAGCTATTACACAACAAACCAATGCGAGTTTCAGTAATTGCAAATCAAATGTATCTTTCACCCTTAATATAATAATTGAGCTGAGAACTCACTCAAAGTGAAAACATTTTTTAAAAACAAACTACATTTTACCTTGGTTAGTTAGCGTCTACAAAAACCTGCAATTTACATTGTCATTGAGTAAATAAAATGCGTGTCAACATGGCATGTCCACAGGCACTCAGCAGCTACTGATTCATAGTCTGCTGTACCAACATTTTTATTTTTTGTAAGCAGGGCTTGTGCCAGAGTTATGCTCTAGAGTTTTTGTCTTTGCCTTACTGAGTAACATGACCGGGTACTGTCAGTGGGTACCTATTCATATTCATCTGTTCCAACAAGTCTTTTGTTAGTAACCAGGGATGACCCAAGAGCTTTTGTTGTTCAAGGATGCCCCTTTACATCTACCCCTTTCCCAAGTTTACATACACTAGCACTCACACAACAATACTATATCATTTTCAACTATTGCAAATTAAATGCTTCTCTTTTAATCATATTTGAGCTCAGAAGTCCCTCAAAGTGAGCCATTCTGAAACAAACTACAATTAAATTTGCTCGGCACCTACAAATTCATTCACTTTTCACTTTCTTTGGTAAATAAAATACGTTACACCTACTTTTTCAAAAAATTATTTCATTTTGTGATGTGAGTGAAAGACAACTCTCAAAACCATTACTCTTTTGATAGAGTAGAAACAGTGAATTTTAATTACTCTGTAACTGATATTGCTATTGAGATGCTTAGATGTGACTCAGTAGAAGACTTCATAAATTAAGTTGAGAATATTTGATTTCCTTGGATGAGCGGATTGTGTCACCTCTTTATCTTCCTGCTATCCTGGGCAAATAACAGGACATGCCAGGTCATATGGATACATCTATTTGCTACCTTTATTCCAATAAGCTATTCCTGACTATTTACGCTTTAAAATTGTGCACATTTTCCTTGTGTCTAAGAGATCTGGCTGCGATCAAGGTGTCTCAGTTACACGTGCTTTTTTTCCTCTGCCTATTTTCCTGCATCTATCATTAGGTATGTTAAGTAAACTACAGGCATGCACAATAAAAACAGAAAGTGACAGATGGTCCAAGACAAGATGCAGAGAGAATAGCAAACACTGTGCCTATTTTTAGCACTTCTTCCCCTGTCTGTGTCTAACTCCTGGAAATCCGTGTTAAAACCACACCAAATCCACAACTAAGTCTCGACAGGTAGAAAAAGCTTTGTAAATCAGCCAGATCAATTTAAACTGCTGCATTACTCCGCAAAATAAATTCTGCTATTAGCAAAAATAATTATCATCCTAATTATGTTAATGTGTTGTTATAAAGTGTTTCATACCTTAGTTTCGCTCTCTGTCAATAATACTAATTCATCAATTTATCGGTACTTCATTTATAAATCTAGGGAGGAAGGAATGTTGGGTCGTGTTATTATTTATAAGTAAAAAAGTGACTTATCGGTATTACTTTGTTTTTTTTGGGAAACCATAAAAGCACATCAGGCAACTTCGTTTCTGTTGAAAGTGGGTTTTCTTTCAAACAATTGATTTTAAAAGCCTTTTGCTGGCCACAGTCCACTTAATATTGACACTCTGGTTCTTTCTAGCAGTAATATTGTTGTTGCTATTAATATTGCTGTTTTTGCTGATGACGATTACTCATAATTTTCAAAATCATCTTTACTCATTACTCATAACAATCAAACTCTTCATCACCATTAATAATATCAGGGGCCATGGCCAACTTGGGCAGGATGGGGTAAGCGACTTAACGCCGCTCTGCTGAGAGACTCACAATCCGGGTAACCTACCTGTCTACCCCCGATGTGCACCATTCTGATTGTGGTGCAACATTGGAGGTGGCATGTGGTGAGTGGCGGTCCCCTCTCCCCAGTCAGAAAGGGTCAGGGACCACCAGACCGCCTGCGCAGGCCCATGACTGCTAGGCCTAGTGGGACGCAGGAGACGCAGGAGACGAAAGTCAGTACTCCTCTTGTGGGCTTTGCCCTTCAGGTGAGGACGCCCCATGGGGACGAGTGCGGCAGTCCGAAGATAAGCCCTTCCTGACGGAGTCCCTCTGTGGGGAGAGGGAAATTGAAGCCAACGCGTTGTACCGGTGCGCCCTCATGCTTGCTGCAGAGAAGGGGCTGTGTGCAGACAGCACTGCTGCAGGAGGAGAGAGGCAACAGCCCTATCCAAGGTGCAGTGTGCTGCCCATCTGCGGGAAGCCTCCAAGACTGGACAGGCGCCTCAGTAAGAAGCATCTTGCTACAAAGATCGTGGTGAGTGGGGACAGCCCAAAGCAGGGTTGCATGACAGCAATATGCGGCCTTCACCAGGCCAAGAAAGTGAGGCCCCTAGGGCTGACAGTAGCGGAAGAGGGGGCTGCGCAGGAGACATGCAGCCAGTGTCCACCTCGCTTGTACTAGGAACAAGCTTACTGCAATGTGGCTAAAAGATGGAGAGCAAAAACCAAAGGGGTGGCAGAGTGGGCTAAAGAACGGTGATGGATTAAACCCAGATCAGTTGACTGGGGGTGAGTGCTTGTAATGTTCAACACTCCGTCCATCATTTCCTTTGATTTTTGCTTTGTTCGCCATAAGTTGACAGGGTATGCTCCGACGTGAGTCCCTTGCTCACTCTGCCACTGGATTCAAGCAAGCCTGCCTGAAGACGGCTGAAATGCCAGAAACCGGTCCTAGGAAGCTTGTTTCCGGTCCAGGGAAGACATGGCTTGGCAGTTCGGGCTGGACTGTTCCCATGAGGCACAGGGTCAGACTGATTTGCATATGACCATGTCTGAACTGGGGTGGCAGAGTGGGCTAAAGAAGGGTGATGGATTAAACCCAGATCAGTTGACTGGGGGTGAGTGCTTGCAATGTTCAACACTCCGTCCATCATTTCCTTTGGTTTTTGCTTTGTTCGCCATAAATTGGCAAGGTATGCTCAGATGTGAGTCCCTTGCTCACTTTGCCACTGGATTCAAGCAAGCCTGGCTGAAGACGGCTGAAATGCCAGAAACCGGTCCTAGGAAGCTTGTTTCCGGTCCAGGGAAGACATGGCTTGGCAGTTCGGGCTGGACTGTTCCCATGAGGCACAGGGTCAGTCTGATTTGCATATGGCCATGTCTGAACTGGGGTGGCAGAGTGGGCTAAAGAACGGTGATGGATTAAACCCAGATCAGTTGACTGGGGGTGAGTGCTTGCAATGTTCAACACTCCGTCCATCATTTCCTTTGGTTTTTGCTTTGTTCGCCATAAGTTGGCAGGGTATGCTCAGACGTGAGTCCCTTGCTCACTTTGCCACTGGATTCAAGCAAGCCTGGCTGAAGACGGCTGAAATGCCAGAAACCGGTCCTAGGAAGCTTGTTTCCGGTCCAGGGAAGACATGGCTTGGCAGTTCGGGCTGGACTGTTCCCATGAGGCACAGGGTAAGACTGATTTGCATATGTCCATGTCTGAACTGGGGTGGCAGAGTGGGCTAAAGAACGGTGATGGATTAAACCCAGATCAGTTGACTCGGTGTGAGTGCTTGCAATGTTCAACCCTCCGTCCATCATTTCCTTTGGTTTTTGCTTTGTTCGCCATAAGTTGGCAGGGTATGCTCAGACGTGAGTCCCTTGCTCACTTTTCCACTGGATTCAAGCAAGCCTGGCTGAAGACGGCTGAAATGCCAGAAACCGTTCCTAGGAAGCTTGTTTCCGGTCCAGGGAAGACATGGATTGGCAGTTCGGGCTGGACTGTTCCCATGAGGCACAGGGTCAGACTGATTTGCATATGGCCATGTCTGAACTGGGGTGGCAGAGTGGACTAAAGAACGGTGATGAATTAAACCCAGATCAGTTGACTGGGGGTGAGTGCTTGCAATGTTCAACACTCCGTCCATCATTTCCTTTGGTTTTTGCTTTGTTCGCCATAAGTTGGCAGGGTATGCTCAGACGTGAGTCCCTTGCTCACTTTGCCACTGGATTCAAGCAAGCCTGGCTGAAGACGGCTGAAATGCCAGAAACCGGTCCTAGGAAGCTTGTTTCTGGTCCAGGGAAGACATGGCTTGGCAGTTCGGGCTGGACTGTTCCCATGAGGCACAGGGTCAGACTGATTTGCATATGGCCATGTCTGAACTGGGGTGGCAGAGTGGGCTAAAGAACGGTGATGGATTAAACCCAGATCAGTTGACTGGGGGTGAGTGCTTGCAATGTTCAACACTCCGTCCATCATTTCCTTTGGTTTTTGCTTTGTTCGCCATAAGTTGGCAGGGTATGCTCAGACGTGAGTCCCTTGCTCACTTTGCCACTGGATTCAAGCAAGCCTGGCTGAAGACGGCTGAAATGCCAGAAACCGGTCCTAGGAAGCTTGTTTCCGGTCCAGGGAAGACATGGCTTGGCAGTTCGGGCTGGACTGTTCCCATGAGGCACAGGGTAAGACTGATTTGCATATGTCCATGTCTGAACTGGGGTGGCAGAGTGGGCTAAAGAACGGTGATGGATTAAACCCAGATCAGTTGACTCGGTGTGAGTGCTTGCAATGTTCAACCCTCCGTCCATCATTTCCTTTGGTTTTTGCTTTGTTCGCCATAAGTTGGCAGGGTATGCTCAGACGTGAGTCCCTTGCTCACTTTTCCACTGGATTCAAGCAAGCCTGGCTGAAGACGGCTGAAATGCCAGAAACTGTTCCTAGGAAGCTTGTTTCCGGTCCAGGGAAGACATGGATTGGCAGTTCGGGCTGGACTGTTCCCATGAGGCACAGGGTCAGACTGATTTGCATATGGCCATGTCTGAACTGGGGTGGCAGAGTGGACTAAAGAACGGTGATGAATTAAACCCAGATCAGTTGACTGGGGGTGAGTGCTTGCAATGTTCAACACTCCGTCCATCATTTCCTTTGGTTTTTGCTTTGTTCGCCATAAGTTGGCAGGGTATGCTCAGACGTGAGTCCCTTGCTCACTTTGCCACTGGATTCAAGCAAGCCTGGCTGAAGACGGCTGAAATGCCAGAAACCGGTCCTAGGAAGCTTGTTTTCGGTCCAGGGAAGACATGGCTTGGCAGTTCGGGCTGGACTGTTCCCATGAGGCACAGGGTCAGACTGATTTGCATATGGCCATGTCTGAACTGGGGTGGCAGAGTGGGCTAAAGAACGGTGATGGATTAAACCCAGATCAGTTGACTGGGGGTGAGTGCTTGCAATGTTCAACACTCCGTCCATCATTTCCTTTGGTTTTTGCTTTAAAAGATGGAGAGACCTGGCTGAGCTTACTCTATGAAGAGGAAGCAGTCGATGTACTGGACTCGGATATTAGCGAGTAGACATCAGCCTGCACGTCCAGACACATACTCTGCATTGCTCTGTACTGCTGGACTAAAGGCGGATTTATTCCCCCTCCAGCCCCCCGGGCCTGACTTTGCAACTGACACACTACAGGACTGCTTGTGCCCCCCCTTGATAGCATGCATTAATAATAAATAGCCCCAAGGAGTGAGGCGGGTCCAGAAATATGGTGTGGTGTGTAATCAGCCAATGCAAACTTTGAAACGTCCGGCTGCTCTGAGTCATCTATAAAATTGTAGTGGGCCATCCTAATTTAGGAACCAGCAGAAGAAGCTTCAGCGTGGGCGGAAACTCATTTACCCTGAGCAGATCAACTGTTCTAAGACAGATCCTCAATTGGGTCACAACAGAACTGCTTGTCCCCCCCTCAACTGTGCATATTGGCAGTTTGCTGACCTGACATGTGACGCAGGTCCACACATTGCCATGGATTCAATCTCACTTGCACATACATTGCCGCAGGCCGCATTGGTTACTGCTTGGTCTGTCTATGCAGCCCTGATACATTTCTCTGCTAATGGGCCAAGAGTGAGGTGGGCCCACGTGAGTGGAGGCTCATTGTCCCTATCGGTGGGACAAACAGGTTCTCCATCCTCATCTTCTGGACCTTTAGCCCTACAAGGAGGAAGTAGGATCAGCGGGAGGTGCACCCCCTGATGCGGGGGGACAAGTGTCAGGGGCTGTCGGTCCCGGGGATATGCAAAGATGCTGAGGTCCTAGGCTTAGAAGGTGTGGTTATGCAGGACACTGGAACGGTGATAGACCCAATGACTTCCAAACTGGACAAAATCCTTGTGCATTCCCGACCATAACCCATATCAGGCTAGGATGCATGCTGAAGGTGATAAGCCGACTGTTGGCATGGCTACTGTGGAGCGTGGTAGACACCGCCCCATTACAGCAATAGGGGTAACCCCTATGCACCTTCCCACGTCAAATCTAGATGCGCCCGGCATTTACCGCTTATTACCGTTCTATCTATGATCCCCTCTGGTGGATCTTCAGGCCCAGATCTAAGACTTCCTAAGCAGGATTACACTGCCAGTCATTTACTCAGTAGGGAGAGAGTATCTTAACAACCCACTAAGGAGCAGGAAATTAGTCATTCTTTTCAGAGAGTAAAACCCCGGGACTGTATGGGTTTTCTATTGAATTGTATAAAGCATATGAGGTGATACTAGTTCCTAAGCTTTTGTAACTATACATTGCCACCCTCTATGTAGGGTGCCTACCTCCAACACTCTGTGAGGCGTTATTGATATCACTTCCAAAACCCAGGAGGGACCCTATGGAGATGGCATCATTTTGGCCTCTGTCAATGTTGGGAACAGATTACAAGATATTGAGTACAAATATTGCAGTTTGACTACGGGAACATCTCCCCCATTTGGTCCACCTTGTCCAAAATAGGTGCATCCTGGGTCAATCCACGACACTTAATATCTGCCAGCTCTATTAGATATTGGAGGTGGGCCCTGTGCAGTGACCATATGTGGCATGCTTGGTGATAGACCTGGAAAAAGCTTTTGATACCGTCAACTGGGAGCACATGTCTGCAGCTCTGATCAAAGTAGGCATTGATGGCCGGCTGCAAAGGTTCATACAGTTCCTCTGCTCTGAGACCACAGCAACAGTGAGGCTAGAGCAATTCATCTCAGCCTTAATCCAGGTCACTAGAGGCACTAGTCAGGGATGCCCTAGTTCCCCGCTGCTCTTTGCCTGGGCGATCAAGCCACTAGCGTAGAAGCTCCAGTAGAGGGGTCAGACCTGGGGTATACCCTTAAGGAAATCCACACAAGTGGTCTCGCTGTACGCAAATGATGTTTTAATCTACATAAGAGCTGTACGAGAGAACATCAATGAGATAGTAATTGTGCTGACATATTTTCGAGCCGGCTCAGGGTTAGGAGTGAACTGGTCCAAAAATGTGCCTATTACCATTTCACATAGATTCCCCGCCACAGCTTTTCAGGTTCAATGCACACTCACTCCGCTGGGAACCTCACGCCTTTCGCCACCTTGGTATCAACATCTATCATACCACATGTGGCCTTATCGATGGTAATCACAGGAGGGCAGTGGCATTCCTCCAACCACAGATTACATTTTGATGTAGGCTCCCACTCTCAGTGCAGGGCAGGGTTCCCCTATCAAAAAAAGTGATATTGCTCCGCTTCTTATGTTTTTTCACAATCTCTCGATGAATATCCCTCACATCACTTTTCACACATTACTTACAATGCTGGGGGGTTTCCTCTGGAACAAGTGGTGCCCTCACATTGCATTGACAAATATGTAGCTCCCCATAGATGAGGAGAGCCAAGGAGCTCCTAACTTTGATTATTATTATTTGGCAGTGCAGCTGCAATGGCCTACTCCCTAGTTGGCAGGTCACTACTTAATCGAATTGGGACTGACCTCTGGGCCCCACGTGCAGCAGGTGATACAAGAGGTTTTCCTCCCGCAGGGAATGATACCCCAGGAGGCCGGTGGGTTATTACGAGTGACCCACAGTAACTTCCAGAGGGGTTTACCCCTCATGCCGGTTATGCCTCAGTATACACCGGGGATACGGCTGGGGTCTATCAGACCATTTAAAGAGCTGATAAGAAGGTGAAGGAGTAGCACTATGACCAGTTGAGGGATAATATAGACCTCCAGGCAGGGCAATTTCTGGTGTATGGCTGACTGGTAGCAGAACTTGGAAGACAATGTGACATTACCTATATGATACCTGCTTAGAACCCCCACTCATACAGATAATGCATACAATCAGGGATGGCCACCACCTGATAGCATGGCTGATTCAGGCCCTTTCACACCTGTCACAGGACCGAGCTTTGCAGGGCTTAAGGGGTAGACCTGGGCTGGAAACTACCCCAAAAATATTTGGAAAGGGCCCTTATATATCTCCGTAGGGTCTCATGCAATGCCTAGTTTCATTAGATCCAGCACAACATACTGAATAGGGTCTACCTCACCCCAGCAAGGCTCTACATTATCTCTCTGGGATCAGTGTTGATTTGCCCGTGCTGCATGAAGGCCAAGACCGACATAGCATACATGTTCTGGAATTGCCCACAGGCTCAGGATCTCTATTTGAAGGTCACAAATAACGGATCACAAAGACCTCTATAAGATGGCGAGCAGCATGATAGGACTATATAAGCGCAAGCGCAAGGAATCGCTTTATTGAATTATCGGTTGAAGGTTCGCAGACTGAATGCCATGCACTGGAAGGTTGGAGTACTTCTACCTGGCATGGAACAGCAGCACGCAGCCAAACTTAAGTAGGCCAAAGATGAGTCTCTGGTGCTCCGGCGAGAAGTAGCGCGCAGGCTACGAAAGAGTCCCATAGCGGCAGACTGGGATGGTATGATAGATGCCTTGCAGATGCTCCAAGTAGACCCGGATGTACAGGACAGAGGTATTAGGTCGGTGATATGCTTCCCACAATTTTCAGAAAGACTAGCCTTCACTTTCATCTTGGTGCATAGGAGTGTTGAGAGAGCAGCAAATGCAGAGAGGATGCGGATCAAGTGCTTGCACACTAAGAGTTATATGATCGATTATACCAGAGCTGGGGTTGCAAAGGGCCTGCATATTACAGGACTGCTGGGGAGGTTCCACTATCTTTCGCAGTTCGTTGTACGACTGCTGCTCAGGGCCGGACTTGCTACCGGGCATTTTGGCATGCTGCCGAGCTGGGGGCTGATTTCGTTGATGGGGACCTGCGTGTGCTGAACGAAATTTGTTTTGCCTTGTTTATTTCGAAGCACACGCAGGTCTCCATCAACGAAATTAGCCCGCACCTCAGTGACACCGCCCCCCAGCTCGGCAGCATGCCAAAACGCCCGGTAGCCAGTCCGGCCCTGCTGCTGCTGATATGGCTTGTAGTTTGATTACATTCTATGTTTATAAGTTGTACAGAACCTCTCTCTCCTGATCAGATCAAGATTGTACGACATACCTATATGGGTAGTGGTGGGATTACTGTTTGCATTGCTAGACAGAAGATGTGTGGTGCTGCTGCCAGGGCAGCTGACTCCCGAACACGGGGCTCACAGTTTGATCCCCAGCACCGGAGGCAGATCAGCTCAGCATCACGTGACTCTGGGCAATAGCTCACTTAATTTTCCTGAAGGCCCCTAGCACTTCGAAACCCTTAGGGGGCTTAGTTTGGGCTTTACCAATACTGCATTTTTTTATTGCTTTATTATTCCGGCTAGCCTGTACTGGCCCACATATTCAGTTGTTTATGTAAAAAAAAACAATCAAAATGGTGTTCAAAAAAGGTATTAGTAATATTATGGAAAAACTCAAACAATCCAGAATGTTTTTCACCGTAGTGTATATCTGTTTAATATTTGTAGCAGTCAAAACATTTTACTGCATCCATCTTTGTACAGATGTGCTATTTCTCGAGTTTGCAATTTCACTTCAAAGACATTTTTGTTCTCATCAGTTTCAGAACATGTTGTGTGCCCCTAAAATCTACAATGTTCTGAAATGGTAATTGCTGGCATATGTTTATCTTCAAAGCATCAACAACACACAGAAACGATTAACTTTTTCAAACTATCTACTCAAACAATGAATATTTTAGCCCTGGATGTGAGTAAAACTGTAATTTATCCGCAAATCACACTGTTCACGCTTAAGCTCACAGCATTCTTCACAACAGATGAAGACATTTTTGTAAATGTGCAGTTTTGTCAGGATATTATTTTTCTTATACAGCATTTACCCTTAGATATCGGTACCAATGTACCGTTTAGAAAGCTCTCGCTACCCACCAAAAGCTCACTGCCTGTCCCTGCACTGAAACATCCCCTTGGGACAGTCGTATGTGCACTTGAAAATTGGAAGCAGAAGGACCATCACAGATCACTGTAAATAGACATTTGTTAATCTTAAAATGTTGGCAAATACACCAACACACAGTGACGGTCAGTAAAACTTTCTTTTTTAAAGGGTAATGTGCGTCCTCTTGACATATGAAGTCTTGTCTAGACGGTACTGTATTTGATATTCACAACTCATAGGAACATATCGACAAGGTAATGGCATAGCGCGGCAGCAAATTTTGCAGAAACGGGGCCATTTCCAAAACACAGAGATGCACCGTATTTACAACAATACGGCGCACAATGCGTTTTCCCTATTGCTGGTACTAAAAATAGCTGCCTAGCGCCAACACATCATGCCTGAGCCATAGTGCAAGGTGGCGTTGCTGGTAGTGATTGTTTATGTGCAGGAAGTTGTCCATAACTGCACATAAACAATACATTATGGTGATTTGCTACTTCCATGTGGGTTGCAGAATGCAGCACACAGAAAAAGCAAACATTTGGAGAAATAAAAATATTCCACCTCGTTGCACCAATCTAACACCTGCTTTTGCATGGTGTTAGTTTTTGGCGCTGCCTCAGATTTACAGATCCTTGTACATCTAGGCCAGTGTCAGAAAGCAATGGGTGTTGTGGTGGAACACCCACAGCAACACCCATTGGATGCCCCTTACACGCAGTAAACTGTATGAAAGTGTACCATATTTGCAAAGTAATATTAACCCCTTGCGTGCGCATGACGGAACCACGCCGTCATGAGCCACGGGCGGCGTGTGCTCATGACGGCGTGGTTCCGTCATGCTGTGGCCGCTCCGCCCACACGTCGCTGATTCCCCGCCTGTGCAGGCGAAATAAAGAGTGGGCGGAGTCGTGACGGAACCACGCCGTCAGGAGCACAGCTCGCCCGTGACTCATGACGGCGTGGTTCCGTCACGAGCATGGCGGTGCGGCGCTAGGGGGGTGCGGGGTGAGCGCTGCACCGCACCCCCCCCAGCGCCGCGGGGGAATTTGCGCCGCGGCGAAGGGGTTAAACCACAAAAAGTGGCTTAACACCGCTTTTCAAATATGGTCCAGGGGATTGCCCCTCCAGAACGTCGATAAAAGTG
Source organism: Triturus cristatus (assembly GCF_964204655.1). Lineage (NCBI taxonomy): Eukaryota > Metazoa > Chordata > Amphibia > Caudata > Salamandridae > Triturus > Triturus cristatus. The sequence goes on from NC_140585.1 coordinate 1,315,829,199, forward strand.
ATATTCCAGTGGCTCAATTCCCTTGTTAATCTGCCCCATAGTGATTTGCTAAGGTCTAGCATTAAGATGTGAACCCTATCAAGCTTCCCCTGTGGAGTGGCATGTACCACAACATGTGTAGAGGCAACCTGAGTTCCCAGCAGTAAATAGCGACTGCGAAGTTTAGGTTATGAATCAGTTTCATTTTAAAGCGTTTATTGGTTAGCTTATATCATTGGTAAAATTTCATGAATCTGCAGAAAAATGTCCAATAGAAGATAAGAAAGTTTTGGCATGTCAGTAAGTCTGCACATGAATGATATTACATCTGTGTAATCTTGCATCAGGAATTTCATGTCACATTGATAATGTGAAATGTCCCTTGTTATGCCATTACATTTCTTCACATAATTGAGAGTCAATTCAGGAGGAAGCAGCTAAGGGGCGGGGGTTCACCTTTTCTGCCATATTTGAAATCTTTCTGTTGGGCGCATTGTACATTAGAGCCCTTTGGGAGTACAAATTTACACCCTGACAATTCAGCAGTGCTAACTTCTGAATGGGACTACTAAGTATGATACTTCACGGAATCAAAGAATCGTGGCTTTAAACCCGACTTGATGGTCAAGTCGAATTTAATGTAACTTTTGCACAAATTGCAATTTTGCCAAGTTTCAACTTTGTTGCCGAAAGTTTACCAGTGAGAGTTTACGGTTGCTGACCTCAAAACAGCCCTGTGCCCTCCTTGAGGGAGGTCTAAATGACTCTCAGGAATGAACACAAAGGGACTGCGTTGAAAGTGACGTGACCTCCTCCTGGCCGGAAGGTCAACCTGGGTGTAAGCCCAAAATTTGAGCTTCAACGTGTTAATGGTTGCCATAAATGAGGGTGGGGCTGCCCTTATCTTTCCACAGACATGCTGGCATCATAGACAGAGAGGGGGACACCATTGCCAAACAAGTTTTTCAATGGGCGTGAAACCCTCAAGTAGCCACACCTCTGGGATGGGCTAGGGAGCTCCTTACACCAAGACAAGGGTTCTGCCATGTTGGGAGGGTCCATTCTGGGCTAGCTATATTTCACACTTTACAGAAAATCGTCACTAGGAGGAAGGGATCTGGTAGCCCATTGGCTAGATGCCACCACATCTGAGGGCAAGATCTAGGCATAAAAGTGGCACCCAGGGCTCATATCACGCCTGAACTTGGAGAGAGAACCAAAGAAGAACTGCCCTGTTTTTCTCCAGACCCAGCAAAGAGAGGCTGCACCCAAAAATGTATTGCACTTGCTGAACCTAGGGCTAGGAAAGAAAGGACTGCACCCGTGGTGCCCCATTTGTGGTAAAAACACCTCCAAACCCGATACAAAAGAAGTGTTACAGCTCCAGGGCTGAAGAGCATGCCTTGGTGAGGTGGTAGCCAAGAACACCTGTTCTCCATTGACTGCCTTTGAGATATCATCAATGATGTCATCAATGAGGTCATAAATGATGTCATAGAACATGCCATGAGTGATGTCATATGTGAGTCATGAGAGGTGCATTAAGGGGGTGCAAGTTATAGTTAGCACTGCTAACTATAACTGGTGAATGTATGTGGTTTTTATAACGTCACTTTAACATTTGTTTATTTCAATGTACAGTGTTTTTTCAAAAACAGATCTTTTTATCACACCTAACTATAATGTTACTTTAGCCTTTGTTTTTTTCAGTGGATTTCTAGGGATTCTTTAAAGTAATTGAATTATTATTTGATTGTGTCTATGGTGTAATAACTAAATAATATGTCCTGTGTGCGGGCATTCTTTTAAAAGGGAATGCCGTTTGTACTGCAATATAACAGGAAAGGGCACACAGTTTGCAAAATATTTCTAAAACATAATGTCTTAGTATAAAACAGAGTAATACAACAATATTTGTGTGGAGATCATCCATCTCCTCATTCTTTGTAAATTCTTGTAACTTTCATATTGAGAAATCTTCTCAGTTCATTAATATTCTAATACCATACTTTTCATAGCCTTTGTATCTGTCTTTTCTTTAAATTTGTAACTATAATTCAAAGTAGAGTAATCAGTTGTAATTAGCAATAATGTATAGTATTAGTTTTCACTATGCAAATCCATTTTAACGTGTTTCATTACTCTTGCGAGAGTGTAGAGTCCCGCAGGCGGTCAAGGAGACAAAACCTATCCCAAGCATTAGTTGTGATTGGTTCATATGGGTCTCTTTATTTCCAAAAGATAGAATCTATCCATTTGGTTTATTTGGTTATTGGAGGTTGCTGTGGGTGGACATGTTACTGTGTTCTGTGTGCCTTTTTGTTTTGGCATGGAAGAATGTCTTCCTCAGATTTTGATGAGCAGCCTGGTGCTGTGGCACCGGCTGCGCCACCTCAGCCTGTCAAAAAGTCTTTGGTATGGAAACTTTTTGATATGAGGCCAGGCAGCCAAAAGGTCTCTGCAAAGTATGTTGCCTGAAAACTTTTCAAAAAGGAGTTCAGCCGGGGGAGTTGAAAAAAACAGTACAACATGTGTACTAAATGCATGCGGAGGCTGATCAGATCTATACATCCACAAAGGCTTTCTTGGGCAGATTTAGCTTGTGCTGCAGAGTTGGCTTCCACTTCATTTGAACCTGGGGCTACTGTGACTGCCCAGGTATTGAGTACAGAAGCAGATAGCAAGCCTCCTTATCTTAATAAAGCATTCTTTTTTTGCTGCTTATGTAAGCAGATAATCTTTTCATCAGAGACAAGCAAGTCAGCACAGGACAAGCTTGTCCAAGATCACAAATGTCCCCCTTTTTAAGCAGTTATTTTTTCCACAACGTTCGCCTTTTTAATTTTAAGGAGCTGTTTTTTTTGTCCACCCCCATTTGTATGTTTTAGTTCTACCCTATTAAAAAATTAAAAAAGACCAAATTAAAGTTAGAAAATGCAGTTTCTTAAAGTAGTTACAACATCTTAACAAAAATGTCTCTTTTCAGAGCTACTGCATAGGGCCCTATGGAGTTTCACCGGCGCCCAATGCCATTGATGAAGGCTCTTGAAATAACAAAATTTCAGTCTGGCCTCCAGGAAAAGTTTGTTGTGATCCTCCAGGATATCAATCCAGTCTCCTTAGAGAGAGTAGTAGCCAACTTCTGTTCCCACCAGGAGCGGAGGTCATGAGCAGTCTGGAGTGGAAAACGCATATCTGTGATGGTGGCAGAGAGCACGCCCATTGCCCCGTTACAGCCCTCCCAAGTCAGAATGTTGTGGAGCAAGGGGCCGTGGTCTAGCGAGTAAAGCAGTGCTCCCAGCATTGCCTGAAGGCTATGAGTGAGCTGGCAATACCATCAGAATTGTGAGGCCGAAAGAGCAAGGTCATGTCTGTGTATGTTGCAGTATTTCAAGTCTCCATTACAAAGTAAGTCACATGGGTGTTGTATCCCTCTGTTCCACCATACAGACCAGTCAACTTACTTTCCCCATCACAACACTCTCCACCACACCGGCAATTTGTGTGTCAGTTGCTGTGCATAGTGTGTGGCATGTATAATCGGGTTGCCTTGTAGTCCAACCTGTCTGTGACCTGTGGAGAGAGCCAAAAAGGTCCCTTTGTCTGCAGGACATGGTGCTCCAGGAAGACCTACAGGGGTATAATATTTGCGGGTTTCACTATCTGCATCAAATACGTCAGCTGTGAGGCCAAGCAATAATACTCCACATGAGGGAGGCAAAGGCCCCCCATTGTGGTCTTGGCATACAATTTAAAGGTCTTGAGATGGAGTCGGCAGTTTCACCACACAAACCTTCAGATAAGCCAGTCAACCACTTGCAGCAAAGCCTAGGGGATTTTTAAAAAGTGAATGTCAAAAATAGATTGAAGCCTCAGCATCACATCCATTTTGATTACCTGCACCCTCCTCAAAGGGACAACTGGATTTGAACCATTTTGCAAATTCTGTCCTCATCTTATTCGAGATGGGGAAAATGTTGTCTCATACCACCATACTCAAGTCGCTGTTCAGGTACAACCCAAGGTACTTAAGGCAGGCGGGTCACCAAGTAAATGGAAGAGTCCCCAGGCACCCAGCTGTGGTTGATTGCATCATCGGCATACCCTTGCATTTGGCCCAGTTAATTCTGTACCCTTAGAAAACAAAGTACCTCTCAATCCCCCGCATGAAGGCTGGAACCAATTTCTGGGGTTGGCAGATGGTCACCAGAATACCATCTGCATAATAAAATGCCTTTCACTTTCCTGCAAGCATAGGTATCCCCGGGCCCGCTGCATGGCAAGGATACCGGCCGCTAGTGTTTCCAACGCTATCACAAACAACAATGGGGAAAGCAGGCATCCCTGTCTCTTCCCAGGTCAAATATAAAAAAAAGGGCGAGAAGAATCCGCTGCAGGACACCGAGACTCTGGGAGATGTATAAAGGCAGGAGACTTTATCAATAAAAGCCTGACCCAGTTCCATGGTCTCCATTACTCTAAACAGGTACAGCCATTCCACTAGTTCGTACGCCGTCTCCGCATAAAGGGAGATGAGGACCTTCTCATATTTATCGTGTTGAGCCTGCCAGAGGAGGTGTAAGAATGTCCATAAATGAGAAGGAGTATCCTGGCACAAACCCTACCAGGGAAGGAGGTATGAGCCGAGGGATGTACGCCTTGAGTCTAGTGGCTAGGACCTTCGCAAGGATCTTCATGTTAGCATTTAAAAGCAAGATCAGGCAAAAATACTCACATCGGAGGGGATCTGGACAAGGTATGAGTATCAAAGATATCTTTGTCGAATTTAATTCCTGCAGCGGCACAGTGGTGCCTGAGATCTCTCTGAAGAGGTTGCCCAGCAAGGGTACCGACAGGTGTTTAGTCTTTTTATAAAATAATATTGGGAGACCATCATCCCATGGAGCCTACAGTGTCGCCATGTCATTTATCATCTGAGCTATTTGGGCGTTAGTGATATCCTCACCGATACAGTGGCCTGGCCTTAGGTGCGTATCGTCAAGGTAATCTGCCTATGAATTGTGCGCTCTTCGTGCAAGGTGTCAACCACAGTCGGTGAGTATAACAGTTCATATAAACCAGTGAATTCCCTGAGGATGTCATCTGGATCAGTGAGTAAAGTGTTGAACCCATCTTTGATAGTCGGGTTGGTGGTGTTCGATTGTGCTTGTTTGAGTTGCGCTGCCAAAAGCCTACCTACTTTTCCCCCACTTTCATAGTGTTGCTGTTTCAGGTGAAAGATACCTTTTTGGCCTGTCTCGTATGCTGGGAGTTCAAGTCAAATTTGGCGTGGAGTAGCTCCTTAAGTAGGGCTGGGGACGGAGTCAGTTTATGCTTCATGGTCAGCCAGTTGTGTAAAAGCCATCAGCCAGTGCATTTCTCACTCGAAATGTCTCTTAGATATCACAGAGTTACTCATCAGGTTTCCCCTGATGCAGGCCATTCCAGTTGCCCACAACATTTGTGTGGAAGACACTGCGTTAGTGTAATCCTACAGATATTGAAGCAAAAACTTACAGAACCTGCACTAATCATCAGGGGCCTTGTAATGAGATGCATTCATGCACCAGCAGGGTAATAGGGGTCGCAATCAAGCAAGACAAACTCATGATCTGATGTGACATTCAGCTCACTGGTGGCCTCCACTAGATGCTGGGCTAGAGTCGTAGTCAGCAGAAAGAAATCAATGCGAGAGCAAATGCCATAGATGCAGGAGGTGAATGCATAAACCCTATACCTTGGGTGTGTCAGGCACCAGGACTCTGTTAATACATGTCACTGATAATGTCAGATAAAATGTACCTATTCTTGAGATGTCTGAAGGTATGATTCCCTGACTTGTCTAGGTGCAGGTCTAGGGGTAGGTTCCAATCTCCACCTATCACTGCGCTGGCCAAACTAAAGGACAGCAGTAGCTTAAATAATGTAGGAAAAAGATCAGTATTGTCCCCTACAGGGGAATTAATGGAGCTTTGCAAAACCACATCTGTCATTGGGTCCCTCCATCTGCAAAGTGCCCACCACGCCACCCCAGTTTGGACCCAGCCGTATGCAAATATGTCATGACCCTGCTCCTCATGGGAACAGTCCAGCCTGAATTGCCAAGCCAGGTCCTCCCTGGACCAGAAAAAGCATCCTGGGACCATTTTCGGGGTATCACTCCTCATCAGCCAGACTAGCTTGAATTCAGGGTTGCAGTGAGTATGGGACCCATGTCTGGACATACCAGTCCCACTTAGGGTGACAAATGCAAAAAGAACAGATGATGGACGGAATTCTGAACAATAAAATCTTAGAAGATGCCGCCATGATCCCCAGCACCAAGTATCTCCACTATATTTTGGTCTTCATGAATTTTTCAGTCGAGCATAGCACAGAGTAAGCACCAACCTTGTTTACAGCATAACATTCAGTTACCAGAGCCTTCTTCACTGTTCGACAAAGTCTGTGTTATGGCAAAGTCATCTCTATCTGGTGTGAGTCATTGACTGTGAAAACCATTTTAGGCAAAATAACCTGCATGTGGCCACACTAAAGACTGGATTTATGGGTCTGTGGGTAGGAGTCGGTCAGATGAGCACTCAAGTCGCACCTTCAGCAGCATGGAGTCAGCCAGGTACAGAGTGCAGGGACCACACGGAAGTCAGCAGGCTAAGCACAGTCATGGGCTTGGGGACTGCGGCAAGCAGGCCACCAGATTGGGAAACAAAAGCCCCTGGAGTCGAGGTCAGCACAGTAAGGCCCAATGGCTAACACAAGAACTACACCACCAGCGGCACAGAGGCGGCCGGGTGTAGGATTCGGTCTTGGCTGTAGTTGCACATTTGGTCGAGGATTCCTCGGAGTCGGTCTGCGGCTGAAGAGGCGAATGGGATCTTTGGAAGTCATTGTTTTGTGACCGCAAGCGTTTGGAGATGGAGTCGGTCAGACGGTCACGGTTGGTTTTACTGGACCGCTTCGGTTACGGAGTCAGTCAGGGTGTCGCCTTCGGTCGTGATTGAGGGGACCCTTCATCTCTCAGCTGCAGATTTGGTCTTGGAGCTTATTTGACATCCAGGGGACACTGGATCCAGGCTAGGATTTACCAGGAGGACCTCTTGAGGGTATTGGGTCACTTAGGCTCGGGTCGCCGAGAGGGAAGTGTTGGAGACTCACGGATTCGGCTGAAGTCAGAGTCAGTTGGTTTTGAGCGAGTACGGTGTTCACGGGAGATCAGAATCTTTTTGGTTTCGAAGGTAGTGCGGGTTCTCTGGGTTTTCTTTAGGACTGCTGGCTGCAGGACACACTGAGGTTTTGCAGAAGGAGTCTAAGGTTGGGACAGGCCAATAGGGCTGGGGCCAAGCCAATGTGTGTCCTTCTCTTCATTTCTCTGCACAGCTGTTCGGTCCTTCTTCTTCTGGTTTCTTCTTGTCTGCTCTGATCTGAGGAGGCAAGGTTCAGGGTTGCCCCTAATCACTAAACTTAGGGGCATTACAGGTAGGTACAGGTCAGGACCAATGGGTCCCTACCGTGGGGTGCATACACCCCCTATTATGCCACCATCCTGTGGGAGGGGGGCATAGGCCTCACTCTGGTTGGCTGGGTCCACCCATCTGCAATATAGTGGGGACTGGGAGTACTGCTTCATCTCGCCTCCCCAACCTGAGGGGTGGAGTTGACAAAGGTGGACGCACCTCTCTTCCTCACTTGGTTCCCCACCGATTGTGCTGTCCAAGGTGGGGGCTAGAACCTGTGGGATCCAGTTGCTGGGGCCAGCAAATGGCTGGGGTAGCTCACAAAGGTTGAAAGCCTTTGAAGATATCCCTTGGTGGACCCTCCCCATCAGGGGGGGGAGGCTTGGCACCTCAACCCAGGATTTGCTTTGTTTCAGTACCCCAAAAGCAGCACCAGGGGTCCAGAAACATGTCTGGTGGTGGCAGCTGGTGAGCAGCCACTCGGCCAGGACACTAGAGTTAGGTCATTTTTCAGGGGGCACCTCTAAGATTCCCTCTGAGTGCATTTTTCATTACATCCTGCACTGGCATCGGTGTAGGTTTAATGTGCTGAGAGGTTTGATACCAAGCTTCCCAGTTTTTTTAAGGCCATTATGGTGCTGTGGAGTTCAAAATGACGAGTCCCCCACACCATATATTCTTTATGGCATTACTGCACTTACAATGTCCAAGAATTGACTTGGACACTGTAGGCGTACAGGGCTCATGCACCTGTAACCTCACCATTGGTATAGTGCACCCAGCTAGAGGGGTGGCCTACCTATGCCAGGGCAGTGAGTTGTAGGCGTAGCACACAGGGATATGTGGCAAGTTGACTCTTTACTTTGTTCTACCTCAAAACATGGAGCCTGCAATGACAGTGTGTGTGTGTGTGTGTGAAGGTAATGGGCATCTAGGGGTGGCACAATAAGTGCTGCATTCCTTAGTGGCCTTCCCCGGTCACAGTGCCCTTGATACCTATGGTACCCATGAAAAGGGAGTTATGTGTGGCCAGAGAGTTGCCAACTGGGTTTTGCAACAGTACATTTTAGGGAAAGAACATAGGCCCTGGGTACCTGGTTGGCAGAAACCCAGGGCACACTCGGTCAAAGTACATCAACATTAGGCAAAAAGTGGGGGGCAACCATGCAAAAAGGGGCACTTTCCTACAACCCCTAGTCAGGTGACAGCTCTGCAGTCTTTCAGCAATCTGGTTCGATCCTGCTGTGACGACCTTGCCTTGCCTGTATGCCCTATTTACCCTATTTATTTTATTTTTACTGTTACTCTCAGGTTTTTACTTTGAGTGGCTTAATGGCTTAGTGGTGTTTAGTTTTAGAGGTAGTGGTTTCTTCCTGTTTTTAAGTTTTTTTTCCTATTGTTTGTATTTGCCGCCAATTCTCCCCCCAGTTTTCCTGCTTCCTCAGAAACCTGTTTGCCCCTTCCATCTCCCAGGAATACCTATGCAGGCCCCTGCGCAGCCCTTGTTAGCAGCCCTTGACTTTTGCGGTCTTGTTCACTGCTCCCCAATTACCACTATTCAGCTGCCTTGGCTCATGCTGCAATCACCCAACGTTTCAGTTCAATCCCGCTGTGGAGACCTTGCCTGTAAAGGACATTTACCTTATGTATTTTTACTGGTACTTTCAGGTTTTTACTTTTAGTGGCTTAATGGCTTAGTGTTTTTTACTTTTAGTGGCTTAGTGGTTTCTTCCTTGTTTTTGGGAGTTTTCCCTATTGTTTGTCTCTGCCCTCTATTCTCCCACCAGTTTCCCTGCTTCCCGCTTCCCGCTCCCCACCCTCCCACCTCCCTGCTGGCCCATTCCACCTCCCAGGACCACTTATGGAGGCCGCTTCATGGCCGCGCACAGTGTGCGTGCCACCAGTGTGACAAACGCAAGCTTGTATGCCCCTTCCACACCTGGATGGAAGCCAGTGCCAGGCTCTTCGGCTCTTCCACCCCATGAAGCCACACCACTGCAGACATCCAAGCCCTGGACCCCGGATGCAACAACACCAACTGTTGCCACATATCCCCATGCACCACCAGAAAACTGTTCTCCTGCTGACACTGCCGCTTCACCTTAAGCAATGAAACAGTCAACAACAACAGAGACACCGCAAGATCGATCGCGTCTACCACCTCGACCAAACAGAGACCACTGTAGCAAAACTCCAGTGGATCATACTCAATGCACGATCACTTGGCAAGCACACCACGGAGATCTGGGACACAATCTCATCCCTCAACCCAATCATCATTTTCCTCACAGAGAACTGGCTGAACCCTGCCTCCGCAACAGACATCACCATCGCCATCCAAGAAGGATACAAAATAAGCCATAGGGACCGAACCAACACACAAGGAGGTGAATCGCCATCATCTAAAAAGAAACCATTGGCTGCACAACATCCCCAGATGACCTCATCCAGATTATGGAACACCTCAACTTCCAACTCCACATAGATGGAAAAAGCACCATCAGAGGCATAATTGTCCAGAGACAACCAGGACCATGCCCCATCTTCTGCAACTCCATCCAGGACATAATCACCCTGATTGCAATTGACTCCAAGCACTATATCTTCCTAGGGAAGGTCAACTTCTACCTCGACAACACCAGCAACACCAACACCGCTGACCTCCTGGAGAGCATGAGTAACATCGGCCTCAAGCAGCTTGCCACAGGTCCTACTCACGGCACAGGACACATGCTCAACTCCATCTTCACCTCCAGTAACAGAGTCAAGTGCAACCACTCCACACAACTCACCTAGTCCGACCACCACACCATCCACTTCACCATCTCAGGACCCACCAACTCCGGCTCCATGCCCCCCAGATCCAGGCGCAGAGCCTGGAAAAATATATCAGAAGACCAGTGGAGCACCTAGATTCTACATCCGACCCAGAACGAGCAGCAAAAAACTTGTCCCAGGGTCTCACAGAATGCACCTACACTATTGCTCCCTCCAAGACAGCCAAGTCCAAAGAACCAAACAATAGAGCCCTGAGGAACTGCAATCTGCCAAGTACAACTGCCAGCAATTATACAGGAAGTTGTGAATCAGCAAAAAGACGGAAGACCTCACTGCCATCAGGAAAGCAGTCAACCAGTACCACCACCTCCTGGAAGAAACTAAGAAGAATGCCTAAGCAGACCAAATCAAAGCCAGCAAAAACCACAACAAGGATCTCTTCACCATAATAAAGGAGTTCTCCAATCCTACCTCCACCGTGAACGACATTACACCCTCCAAGGTACTGTGCATTAACCTTGCTGACTTCTTCAATGACAAGAACTCGGCAATCTATGAAAATTTCAAATACCAACCCTCTTCCACCAACAGTATCAACCAGCTCACACCCATGAATACTAACCCCGAACACCTGCTCACCAACTGGGACCTCCTCACCACACATGACACTATCTCCATCATGAACTCTGTGCACTTGAGAGAACCCACTGAACACCTCTTCAACTTCGGAAGCAAGACAATTGACGATGATCTCAGTCCTGAACACCTCCATCAACTCAGCCTCCTTCCCTGAGGACTGGAAACACGCTGAAGTGAACCTCCTCCTGAAACAACCATCCACTGACCCAGCTGAACTGTAGAAATCCAACCCATCTCTCTTCTCCCTTATCCAGCAAAGGTCCTTAAGAATGCGATCAACCAGCAACTCACCTAACACCTGGAATACCAAATCCTCCTGGACCCCTCCCAATCTGGATTTCAAGCCAACCCCGGCACCGAGACAGCATTGATGGCATCCACCGATGATGTCAGTGTCCTCCTGCTCAACATCCAAAGGTACCCACTAAGAGTTACTTTCAGGTCTGGGAGAAGGGTGAATAAATGAAACAATGTCGCAAAAGCCTCCCACAAGACCATATTACTTTTATATCGGCTGACAACAGCTCAACAGGGCGATCGATCAAACAAACATCAATTTCTATGTTCCTTCGTCATTTTTTTATTATGAAATTATTTCATCATTTTTTCTTTTTCATTTACATACAAAAAGTGATAAAAGATACACATATTTTTCAATAGGACATTTTTTTCTCCTCACAATTTTATTTTTTACAACAATTTCATCAGTTGTGACAGGCTAACATTTACATAATTTTTTCATCATAAATAGTGATTTCATCATTTCATCATAATCACATGTCCCCTAGAATATAACCCCACTCTCATACAAACCAAGCATACTATCATACTGCCTCACTAATTTCATCAGGCATATTCAATACCCGACCCATTCGAATACACTGAAAAGAAGGTCATGGTGAGAAAAGATTGAAAACAATACCCATGGTTGTGTTATCAGTTGGGTATCAGACATCTGGGTCAACATACGTTTCGGTGACTCATGATTGCTTTAATGCCACCTTCTTCAAGACCACTAATTTTTAGGCAAAACTGTGGGTTTACAGGGAACAAACACAACATCAGATTATAGTTCCATCTCAGTCCAAGGGAATGGTATCCCTATTATAAGTTCTCACTGCGATTTCAGAATTAAAAAGGGCTGAGGCCTGCTGAGTCCACTATGATAACGTTATTCCATGCGATCTTCAGTTAGTAATTAGAGGCACAATTTTTACAAAGAATGTCACAAAATCCTTTATAGTTTGCACTCAAAAGGTTCTTTTCATTTAGTCACCCTCTCCTTTTGGGTTTCGGCTTTGAAGTGGCTGCTGGTCCTGTGCCCAAATTCTGAAATTGCAGTGAGAACTTATAATAGGGATACCATTCCCTTGGACTGAAATGGAACTATGATCTAATGTTGTGTTTGTTCCCTTTCAGGTTAGGGGCTGCCCAGTTCCCGAGTACAGTCTTCTCCACTCCAGAGAGCTACTAACAATTTAGAGTGATGCCCTTTGCATTGAAGAATGCCTCTGCCATCTTCCAGTGGCTGGTGAACCAGTTTTGTGGCTGGTATGGAGGCCTTCAGCACTGCTTACTTAGATGACATAGCTGTCTTCAGTAGCAGCTGGAAGGACCCCCCTTTTTCACCTTCAGGCAGTGCTTCAGACCTTGCAACAGGCAGGCCTGACTATCAAGACCAGTAAGTGTCAGATAATGCAGGGGTCTGTGGTTTACTTGGGAGAACCTGGTAGGCAGGGTAAGGTTCTGCTTTTCCAGGCCAAGCTAGAGACTATCATGGCCTGAGAGACCCCACAACCCCAAACTGAGGTAAGAGCCTTCTAAGGCACCTCTCAGGGAACTACGGGAGGTTTGTTAAGAGATATTACACCATTGTTGCCCTCTTGTTAGAGCTGACTTTGAAGAAGCAGCCTAGAAATACAATTTGGACAGAGGCATGCCAACAGCATTTGACTCCCTAAAGCAGGCCATTGCAGAGCCCTTGTGCTCAAGACCACTGACTTTTCCTCTTAGCTTTGTATGCCTGCAGGCTGTCTCCAATACACATCTGGGGTTGGTGACTACTCGTCTTTGTGCATTTCCTCTAGACAGCCACACACAAAGGAAGGTTAGGTGTGCCTAAGTTGCCATCCACATCCTTATGGGCCATCCTGCTCAAGATGGAAAGTAGGAACTGACACCTACACCTGAATAGGCAGTGTTTTGTCCCCACAAAAAGGGCTGCATTTCCCCTTGTGGTGAGCCTGAAGCCAGAGCTGGGAGGGAAAACCTCTGTGCGCTTTCAAGCCCCGCTTTGAAGTAATCTCCACTTTAAAGGTGCAACTGGGTATAAGTACTGCATCTCTGACCCCACCAAATGAGACACTATTGGACCTGTGAAGAATCTCAGCCAGGAGGAAGGACTGCTGTGCTGTTACAAGGACTGCCACTCTGCTGGACTCTGTTCTGGAAGAACGGTTTTTCTTCTGCCCTGCTGCCTGCTACCCCCTGCCCTGCTGAGAAAATCTGGACTATTGGTTGAACCAAGTGTGATCTCCAAGGGCATGCTGGCTTGGCTCCTGTTCTAAAACTCAGGAATATCAAAGTCTTAGTCCCTGCTCCTGTGCCTGGTCCAATGAATGTGGATAAGGTGCTTGAACCAACGCATCCTCTGCTATGTGAGGCAGAATCAATACATCACAGGTGTTGCAAGAACAGAACTGCGCATTGCACTTGGAACCAGCGCATCACCATCAGAAGCGATGTATTGGAACCTCCACATCGCCGCTCCTGCAGGAGAGACGCTCAATCTATCCCCTTGATTGCGTGGGAAAACTATGCCCATTGGCTTCATAACTAACTCATCTTGGAACCAGCGCTTCATCTTGTAAACCAGCGCATCACCATCATTGCGTGGAGAAAATCGACGCATCACCTCAACTGTGAAATAAACACTGACGCATCACTTGGCTGCACCCCGCATCTTGCTGATATGACCAGGATAAATGTACTTTTGTTCAGCGGGCCCAGCGTTGCTCCGGACCTTGACCCGTGCTCCATCACAGTTGGCCTAATCTCTTGACTTTGGCTTTGCCCTGGTCCAGGGCATCCAGATAATCACCTTAGGTGCTGTTGGGCCAGAAAAGTCCTCGACATGGTAAAAGCATGTACCTCTGCCCTGAAGTGCCCAACTGTTTACTTGTCTGAATATCTAATGCTGATTTTTTCTGTCATAGGCGAACACGGATCATGCATGTGCACCATGGTATAGGCCTGTCTCATGGATTTCAGTGTTGTTGGACTAGGAGGGGTGACCAAAGCACTATGCTCATGGTGGTGGAAGGCTACTACAGAAGCTAACCGGCACAGGCACGGTGGTGGCAGCATACCGTGTGCTGATCAATGGTAGGGAACAGGTCCTTTTTACCCTGAGTCATTGGAGTGAGGCCTCCTGGCTCACTCACCTTTTTAAATGCTCTGCTGGTGTGTTTTAAAGTAACCCTTGGCCTACATCAGGTTTCTTTAGAAGTGTATGCACAGTGAAAGCATGTCCTGAGTGCATGGGAAAGTGCAAGCCATACACTACACAGAGGGTGCAGGGTGGAAATGTGTGTGTGTTGGCAGAGGGTGTTTAAAGTGACACAATCTGGAGCAGTACAAAGAGACTGTAGGGCTGACCCGTGTGCAGAGACTGAGTGGGTGTGCTGCATGTGGAAATGCTGGTAGCAGCATGGTATAAGGGCATAACAATACTATTCAGCGTAAACCAAAATTACCTGCCCTGGACGTTGGAACCCCAGTACCTGCCAAGACCGGTGTGTCCATGAGGGAGGGGAACGTGTTGGTGGAAGTGAGATCCAGTGGGGAGCTCAGACATGTGTAGCTCCTGTGGGAGGTGTGAGGAACTGTGCCCCACTTATCTGGCCCTTGCCAGTGTGCTGCTGTGAAAAACTTATCCTTTTTGCCCTGATCACCCCCATTTTTTGACTGATACTGGTGGTTACTGACTTAGATTGTGTCCAGGGTCCTGCTAACCAAGCCCAGGGCCAATGCTTTCTTTAAAAGGTATTTGGTAATTAGGTGTAATTAAATTGGTAAGACAACCTGTCTGTAAACACCTAGTATATGGTAGGGCATGTATGTTTTGAGCACCAGTAGATTTAATGCACTTAAGTGTGCACCGCTGTGGTGCCTGCTGTCATGTAAAAGCCAGTCCTGCCTTGCAGGCTGCTTTTAAAACAAAACTATATCCAAATTCCACTTTGGAATTAAAGGTACTTCTAAAGTAGTAAACTACCTCATTTTTACATATAAGTCACATACAAGGCCTACGCTAGTTGCCCCAAGGTAAAGATGCATGTTAAAATAAGCAGATACATTATTAAAGAAGTTTTATACACCCTGATGAGGGAAGAACAACCAATTTAGTTTTTTCCCATTGTAGTGAATTAGCTCCATAGGTTAACATGGAAGGCCTTCATTTAACAGTAAAAAAGTCTAACTATTGACAGGTGAGAGGTAAATAATAATTCAAAGTGTCAAAATAATCGTTAGAATGTGATGGAGCAGGTGGTGCAAAATGTTGTATACCTCCTCTATTTTGCATGAAAGTATTAATTGAATAACCTACTTATGATAAAATACTAATTGTGTGCTGTGATATATTAAATTTAATTAATTTGCGTACACAAATTACACGTGGGAACTTGCTATTTGAATGGCAAAATTACCCTATAAATAAAATACGTACGTATATTAATTGTAGTATATATGGCAATTAGATATCGCATGATTTATGTGCTTTTGTGACATCTGCATCTTCGTGGAGGACCGAAAAGGTGAATATACTGCTTTAAATGTCGCTATATGCTAGGAAAATATTAATACATAAAGGGATTAGTACGGGTATAACATTAGCAGCATCATTTCTTTGTATTAATTATTCTTTTGTGTTTGTTTCGCTTAAGTTGACATTTGGGCCTATCGAAACATGGCGGCAGAAAACGAGTTCAGAAGTGGCCACCGTCTCGTGAGGCGTGAAGTTTATTGCGCAGACTTGGATGGCACCGTGAAGTTCCTAACGACCTCTGTACACGCCGTTCCTGGCAAGGATAGGTTATTGGTGGACTGCCAAAGACCCCAGAATACCAGAAACTGGTATAAATGAGCAATGGACATTTTAGAAACTTTGCAACAATCAGAATTAGTTCATCACCGGAAACATATCTGCAAAATCCATGTGAACCTGGACTGTCCCAAAATTGGACTTTTTCCCCCGACCAATAGAAATCTTTCTCCGCCCAAAAATGTTTCATGTTATCCCGAAATTTATTATAAAATAGTAGTAGAATAGGGAGGGGCTAGATTGAGATGCGAGGCAGCTACTCTATGAGATTCGGCGGTTACTATGACTGCACAACCTCTTTGACCCCACAGGCGATGACGGATGCTGGCACGACTTCTGGTCCTTTGATGATCTTTGGGACTGTAACGTGCTGAGCAAAGGACTTTCAGACTCTGAGCTCTGACCTGCTTATTTGGACAATTTAACGACAAAATTCGGTTATGCAGAGCCAATGAATTAGAGAAAACCTAGATAGCCAGAATAGGTAAATATGATGTTCTGCGATTTAAATAATTTGATTTAGAAATTCTAAACTTTGAAGAGACAAATGCTAATATTAATTATAATGAAATTTTAGATAAACAATTATTGATTAACAGAAATTATGAGTTTGTGGTTCTTCGTTAAAGAGAATAAAGGATTCTGAGTCTTAAATGTGTTTTAGCTGGTTCTAAATCACCATCAACCAATCCAACTAATTGGTCCTATCGACCAAGTGAGCGGAGTGCCTTGATGTTTAGGATTAGTAATCTATAGGTGGCGAATGTTAATGTATATTTTGTAAAATAACTTTTCTTTCCCTATAGGTTATAAAGTACCCCCACCCACATGTCCAGCGCATCGTTCCCCCTCCTGTGTGCAGACCTGTGAAAGAGAACGTGCAAGTGTTGGTGTTATGGGCCCCACCAATGAATGCGTGTGTGAATGAGTTAGTGTGACGGTGGGTCTGTGACGCAGGGAGTATAGTTGTGATCTCTCTCTCTTTTTCCCAGGTGGATTTTGCGCTGGATCAAATGAATCCAACAACTTGTAAATGTTGGACTTAATATAACTCTGACATAAAGAAGTTATAGCACATGCTTTTCTGATGTGCCTGAATCCAGTTCTGGAGCAGCCTCTCCTGATTGGCAAGCCTTTGAAGGGCTGAGTCATACTGCTCTGATGATGTTTAAGTGTTGTGCAAGAAAACCGAGAGACATCTGGGGGGAGGAGATCTGCAGCTGCAGAGTAAAACGTAGGAAGGGGGCTGGGTAGCCAAACTGGTCTTCAAAGGGAGAAAGACAGCAAATTAAAGACCCGGACCACCCCCACTTCCTGCACCCCCAGGAGAGTGTTAGGTAAAGTTCCTGTGCGTTGGCTTAGCCAGATCTGAAGCTCCAGAAGACATATTCTCCAATTTGGAATTTTTTGAATAGTGCTTTTATAGGACAAGAACATGCCATGCTTCAGGGGAAGTGGTCTTCACAGAGGGCAGCAACATGCACCGCACTGGTCAGAGTTACCCCCTTCTTGCCAGCCCAGAGATATGGGAGAGCTGACCAGTAATTCAGATCCTTGCTTGGAAGAAACAAGAAGTGGATCTTCCCTGATGGACCCCTGGCCTGTACCAAGAGGACTGCACTCTTAATGACTGCACCTGCTGCACACTTTGGGCTTCACCAAAAGAAGTGAATGAAGTGGCCCAATTCGGGTCACTCGGGTCACTCACGACCACCTCTCTGCCTTCTATGAAATGGAGAGTCTGTCAGACAATAGAGAATACAAACCAATATTAGTTTATTCAAAGTTTCTCAGAGCGGAGCCCTGTCTGCCCAGTTGCTAAGAGTGCTGCAGAGAGAGTCTGACTTCAGTAAGTATAACAATACATTATGTACGTTTCAGAATCAATAAAAACACGCACACCATGGAATTTTCCAGAACACTGCAGCTGGACAGTATATTACAAAGGAGTAATTTTTGGTTCTGAAGCCGGGAACACATTGTCTATCAGTCAAGGCCATCCTGCCTGTCCCCGCCACTAGACACGTGGGAGAGGGCTTACATCTAAAGGAAAGGCATGCGCTAATAAGAACAAGGCATTCATTAGTGTGGCAGAACTCAGCTCTGAAAAAAAATAACCTACAGAAGGCCCTTTCTTGGAAATGGCAGAGAACTACTTTCGATCATGATACAAGATGGCCTCCGTACAACAAATGGCGCAGCAAATGCTAACTTATGTAAAAACAATACGAAAGCATATAATTATTATTCTAACAGACCCTCCTTTTAGCATGAGCTAAGCAATTGTATGTAATAACAAAAGAGATATCATTCAATAAAACATGATAAATCGATTTAGGAGCATTCCATATCTTCAGCTTCAGGGAGAGAAACAGTAAGGAGGGAAGAAGTCTCAAAAATACCCTTATCTATTTGCATAACATTGTTCACTTCTTTTTGGATCATGATTGCTGCATTGGTATCATGGATCGATATTCTCTTAGGGGCGAGAAGGGTGGTGCAAGAAGAGCAACATAAGGGGAGACACTGCACCAGAACGCAGCAAGCAATCTGAATTACAATAAAATAGATCACCCTTTCAAGGATCCAAACCCATCAACAAAAGAGGGACCAACTCCAATTTCCGCTCTCCATTCCTTTAACATTTTCCAAGATGTCTAAAATATGTTGGGTAATATTATTTTCCATTATTAGTGATTCCGACTACATACTGGTCTCCCACTACCGCGCACACACTAGCTAGGATGAAGTCAACAGTATATCTGGTTTGCTCGGAATATAGCTGCATACTTTATAATTGGGTGGTGATGTCACGCAGGGCTGCCACTGTGGAACTAGATAGTATCCACAGCTTACATCTAAAATATTCTCTATCCCTTTCACCCCTAGCCATTGCAGTACCACCAAAAGGTAATAATGGAAGAAATAATATGCTCCAAAGTGATACCATTACTGTAAATATTTATCTCAAGGTCTGTCACCCTTTCTCAAAATTCCTTTGTCAATGTTCTTTTAATCCATCCGACCATAGGCTTCGCATGTTTACAAGGCACACCTAAAGGCAACACCACCCCAAGGGCCACATAATTTGCACCATTATGTATATTAGAATAAGTCCCATTAAATAAAAAGAAAAACCCTGGGTGTGCATAGATAGGCATATCATAAGCCACAGCAGAATACCTGGAATTCCACCCAATGGTACTGGGGTCTTTTGGGTTTAGCCTAGAGTATGTGCCCTTATGCAAAACTATTCCTGAGCAGTTGACATACAAAATGAGGTTGGTAAAATTAACAATTGGGCAACATGCTGGGTAAATACCAGCCTCTCGGGGAACTGTCAATTCTTTGTACTGCCAACCCACCAACCTTACATTCTGTTTTTCCATATATAAATTATCACAATAAGTGTTGTTACATCCTGGATAACCTGTACCTTGAGGCTTTCGAGAATACAGACATGGGCTGGATAACCAAACCCAAATGCTCCTTTTACTTCTACGAAACCATGGGGCCGAGTATGAGTATATTTAACAAGTTACAATGGATATGCAGTCCATAAACTAGTAACAGACTCAGTAGGGTAGCAAGCAGTACCTTCTCCAAAGAACCTTTTATGGGTGTCCAGAAATATGTTGCTCGGGACTGTTCTTTTTGTACAAACTTGAGAGACAATCTTGTGTGTAGTACATGATGGTGCATTCTGATCACATTTCAAAACCCAAGACACCCCACACAGAATCAACAACAGTAGTAACACAAGAACAACACAAAGCACTTTTTGCTTAGTAAACCAAGCCTTTCTTTCATATGTGAACAAGGAGAATTACTGGCTGCTCTTCTTCAGCAACCTTTCTGTCAAAGGAGTGCATAGTGAATAGTAAAGCAAGGGGCAAATTTCCAGCAATAGAAATATACAAGTTCCCAGTGTACGTCAGAGTCTCACTGGTACAGGCTCCTATTGTTCATCAAACACTGGCGCTCTTGAGCACCAGCAGTGGAGCTTGCTCTGTCCTAAGCTCTTGATGTATCCCACGCTGATCAGGCTAATGTACCTCCAAGGGAGTACGTTCGTTCTATCCTGCCCAATGTTCAAACAGTGCACACATCTCTCTTCACCCTAAACTAACTCTGTTGGTACTAAAGCAAAGCACACCCTAACTTACACAGTCCATCCCTGTCTAATCTGACTTCTCCCTGTGTACTATTCCTCAGCCAAGTTTGCAGATTGTACCTAGTGACTCCAGGCACAGAGGGATCAGTGAAAAGGGGGTCCTGAATAGCTCTCATCTCTGGTGGGACAGCCTCGTTCAGGATGTCATCATTGTCCTTGTCACTTTACGTCCATGTGAGCACAGCGTTGCTGAATGGAACAAAACGAGGAATCTGCTCACATTCCTTGTCAGCTACCCTCCCCTTAACCCACTGATCATAGGGTAATGGCAGGGGAACCCTCCTACAATGGGAGGCATGAATCCAGTTCTTACAGCCTAAAACTTTAACGGCGGTGCGGGTTGCCAACAAAACCTAAAGTGGCCGCTTCCAAAGCGGCTCCAAACTCTTCTTCCGTGGAAGATTTTGGACTAAGATGTAATTACCAGGCTGAATATCGTGCCCGGGCCCCTCAGGCATGGCTGGTAGGGTATCCCAGACGTGTTGGTGAATAGAACACAAATTTTCAGTTAACTGGCACAGGTAATCAATCAACAAGGGGTACTCAATATCAGAGAACCGACGAGGGCTCAGGATGCCCATACATTTGCCGGGCATCCAAACACGACCTCATATGGTGACAATCCTGTCCTAGAATGTGCTGTGGTTCTTGTTGACAAAAGTGCTAATGGTAGAGCATCTGGCTACTGTAACCCCGTTGTCTCCTGAATATTTGCCATTTTCAGTTTGAGAGTATGATTGTACTTCTCAACCAAGCCTGCTGACTGCGGGTGGTTTGCAGCATGAAACTTCTGTTTTATGTGCAAACCATCACAGATTAACCGAATCACCTTGGCATTGAAATGACTTCCGTTATCACTCCAAATCAAACGCGGCAAGCCGAAATGAGGAAAGAACAGGATAAGCTTCAACCCATTTACTGAAGGCCCAAACAACCACTGAAACATGCTTCAAATTATTGCACCGCTCTAGTTCTATGAAATCCATTTGAAGGACTTCCAAAAGGAAAGTAGGTGGTACAAAATTGCTAGGTGCGGTAGGAGTACCTTTTCCAGGACTGTGCATCATACACACCATACAATACTTCACTAGATGTGCAGCAGTCTTCGAAATGTTATCATTCTGCCATACATGATCTAACAACTTACAAATACCCTTAGCACAAATATGGGCTGGGCCGTGGGCCATTGTAGCTACTGGGAGAACATATGCATCTGGCAAAATCCATCTCTGCTTCCCTGAATTGCCAATCCAACATCCCTCATCATTCAATTGTGCTGTACTTTCTTGAAACACTGCTAAAACCTATGTTGTGACTTCACTTTGAATCTCCTTCACATTCTCAGGTGTACCTTCAAACATAGTAACCTCAGGCACCCACCTACCGGGACGTGCTACAAACATTCTTTTCATTTTGGTCCAGGTTGTTTCCTTAGCTGTCTGATCTGCAAAAGCATTTCCCCTACCTACATCATCAATGACTTTCTGATGGGCACTACACTTTACTATGGCCACTTCTTATGGAGCGTCAAAACAGACAGAAGCCACTATATGAGGTGCCCGTGCTGGATTTTGGTCCATGGGAAGTAAGAAACCCTCTCTCAGCCCAGAGTTGCCCAAAATTATGCGCAACTCCGAAAGGCATATTGGCTGTCAGTAAAAATATTGACAACCAGGCCCTCACTTAATTCACAAGCTCGAATTAGGGCAACAAGCTCGGCAGCTTGGCCCGACTGATAGGGAACTTGTGATGTCTCAACTACTGTACGCAGTGTAGCGACATCATACGCTGCAGTCATCTGGTAATTTAAAACAAGAGCCATCGACATATAGTTCCCCTTGTGGGTCTGATAAGGGAACATAAGTCAAAAGCACCTGTCCTTTCATCTCTTCTTCTCTCAGGAAGATACAGTCATGTTTATCAATCTCTTCACTCTCAGAAGGGAGGAGCAGTATCGTGGCTGGGTTCAGAGTGGCACATCTTTTAATCATAATGTGTTTTGCAAACAACATCAATTCATAACCTGTCAGACGTGCACTGGTGAGGTGCTGTGTCTTGGTCTTATTAAAAAATGTATCCACAGAATGGGGTACCCTAACTGTGAGATCAGTATCAAGTACAAGTCCAGCCGATTGTCTTATCGAGACAGCCACAGCCGCGATCGCTCTTAGACAACTCAGGAGGGCTCTCGCGACAGGGTCAAGGACAGCAGAGAAGCACACTGCTGTTGCTTATCTCCAATTTTTTTTGTTAAAACAGAAAGTGCGCAACCATCTATCTCATGGACGTACAACACATACGGTTTAGTGTAGTCTGGGGTGCCAAGTACTGGAGCCAAACAAAACACAGTTTTTAATTGGTCAAAAGACTGCTGACATTCAGACGTTCAAGGCAGGGGCTCATGCATGTCTTTTAATGTTAGAGCAAGCAGGGGTTTGATTAATAGCGAGTAGCTAGGTATCCACTGCCGAAAGTAGGAAGTGATGCCTATAAAAGAGCGCACATCCTTCTGGGTATGTCGAACAGGCATTTTAACAATGGTACTGAGGCCTCTGGTGTCTATCTCCTACCCTCCTTCGACAGTAGGTGGCCTAGGTAGGTGACCTCTTGTCAACAATATTGAAATTTAGAAAGAGACACCTTATGGCCATACTGGGCCAAATGCAACAACAATTTAACTGTACTGTCTTTGCACCCTTGTTCTGGGTCAGAAGAGATGAGCAAGTCCTCACCATACTGCACCAATACATTACCTGCAGGAAGCAAAAGGGAATCCAATTGGCTCTTTAATGCTTGGCCATTAATACTCAGACTTTCTGTAAAGGCCTGAGGAGCTCGACAGAAGTTGAAACTTCTACCAGCTAGGGTAAAACCAAAAAGGAACCTGCTAAATGGATGAATAGGAATACTGGATAATGCGTTTTTAAATTAATGACAGATAAAAATTTAGCAGTAGAAGGAATCATTGTCAAAAGAGTAGTAATATCAGGAACCACTTGAAACTGAGGGACCACTATTTTATTAACTTCACGCAAATCAATCACAAAGCGATAAACATCTTCATGATCATAAGAAGAACCTGTGGGTCCCCTTTTAAGAATCAGAAGAATAGGGCTATTACAAATGTTAGCAGTTGTCTCCTCAACCACTCCCTTCCTAATCAAATCCTTTACAATTTGCAATAAAGCTTGCTCTCCTGCCTGCGGTATTCTGCACTGAGAGATACAAGGCAAAATATCACCATCCTTAACCTGTATCGAAACCAGCGATATGTGCAACAATCCCACATCTGTGTCTCCTGTCGCCCACAGGGTGGGTGGCACATCTTCAGACTCAACAGGAGGGGGTGCATCTTTGGACAAGCACTGCTTAGCATGTGCTACATCTGGACCCATTGTCATATAGACACCTGCCGGAGAACAATAAATTATGGCATTCAATTTTTTCAACAAATCCAAACCCATCAAATTCTCACCACAATTAGATGTCAGCAAAAATGTTGAATCCGCAGTGAAAGGACCAATAGTCAATCAAGAGGTTTTGAAATGGGGCTTGCAACCGGTACGCCAGAGAAACCAACCGACACATTATTATGGCCAGACAGAGCCAACCCAGGGACCATATTTCGAGAAACAGAACTCTTTGTTGCACCTGTGTCCACCAAAAACTCCTTAGCTGAACCTTACAGTTCTGCTGTTTCATAAGGACCACGCTGGTCTACAGGTATAGGAACTGGTCCCTCACTCTGCCCCTGGCTGTCCTAGCTCTAGGACATTCCTGTCACTTCATCCATATCATAATCATCATGATAGTACTGTCCATCTCGAGGGTCATCAAAATTATTATTATCAGAATGACCCTGTGAGGCTGCAGCACTCTGTTTCCTATCAGCCCCACCAGCTCCATGACCCCGACCACGAGAACCTCGTCCTCTAGGGGCTGCCACCTTCTCCAAAAGCACAGGACACTCGCTATGCCAATGTCCCTCCTCCTTACAATACACACACTGATTAGGACCTAAGGGGTAGTTGTTGGCTGCCTACTAGTGCATGGAAGCTGTGGAGCAGCATCACCGCATCCTCCCGCATTCCCTTGTAAAGCCTGCTGCAACAACACCTGTGTCTTTAAATCCTTATGCCTCATCTCTGTCTTCTCCTTTTCCTCATTATCCCTATGCTCATAATATTGTGCCACATTCAAAATAGCAAAGGGAGAGAAGGTGGACCAAGTACTCTCAGAAGCTTGCAATCGAGTCGCAATTTCAGGAAGCATATTAGAAACAAATCTATTAACAAACAACTGAACACCTCCTTCAATAGACAGAACCTGTCCACTATAATCTAAAAATGAACCTTTAAATCGAGTGAAAAAATCAGACTCACTCTCATCTTTCTTCTGTCAACAGGCTGACAATTTATGCCAGTCCACTTTTCTTGATGGATTAAGAAAATGAAAGTATGTAATGATGTGGCCTGACAAAGCAAGTATCTGTGCCCAAGGCTTATCACCTGGCTTTCTTCCCTGGTCCCATGCCTTAATTTGATCCCAAGTAACACCCAGCTCTGGAACATGATCTTGAGTATGGACCTGCCTCCAAATATTAAAACAGAACAAGAAGACCAAGAAACATTTCAATGTTAGCAAGAGTCATTACCGTCGAAGAAGCAGCTTCAGTCAACTCTTTATATTAATGGGAAGGATTCTTTCTAGGGTCAGGCAAATGAGTTTTAAGAGATAAAACCTCACTCCTTTTCCACTGAGTATAAACCCATTGCTCTTGAGTGGCCGCCTGAGTAACACTACCTTGCCCATCCATTAACTCTGGAATCTCTGGGTAATATATAGGATGTACCTCTCTCATCGGAAACTGAGATACCGGCTAGGGGCTTTTCTCATGAAGTCTCCCCCTGTAAGCTATGATTGTCGTAACATTTTCTTTTCTTTTTTTTTTAAACATTAGCAAAAACTTGTTCTGGCCCCAATTCACTAATATAAATTCGGTTTCTAATATCATATAAAATCTGAGGAGCCTCCGATCCAAAGTACTGCTGCCAAAGACCAATCAAAGTAGCTGACATATGTTTAAGGGCATGCTGCTATATAAATGGCTCATAATCTCTCATCCTCCACACTATCAATAGGATTACGGTCCCACTGTGCTGCCTGATTGGCTATTACCTGTTTCTCTTCATCTCCCACATCAGACTTCACTAACGGTCCCATGCGTTCCCTAAACTTCGTCCAATCCCTATCCTCAAATCCACGCATCGGCATCCCACAATTTACTAATGTCAGAGGATGAAAGTCCACAGTGGGAGAGGCAACAGTAGTAACAGGCACTATTGTCGCTGGTAGTTGTGTCGAAGGGGAAAGAGTTGGCGAAAGGGATGCTGAAACAATAGATGCAGCAGGACTACTAACAGTCACAGTTGCCACAGATGGCGAAGAAACAGAAGAAAGAGGAGGAGGAGGAGCCGAAGCCACAGCCATTGACGTAACAACAGTAGACACAGGAACAGAGACAGTAGACGCAACTGTGACGGGTGGCTGTGAGGGCACCAGAACAGTAGGATAAATTATCTGCGGGGCATAAGGAGGCGGGGTCGAGCATCCAACGATTCTTCCACAAAAATATTATCTTCCTCCTGAGCCACATATGATTCGTCAATATGTAATCGAAACCATACATCTTCACATTCAATACCCTTCTCCTGCTTTTCCCTGTCATATGCTACAGCCTTCTCAGTCAACGTCTGCATTCTCACTTTCGGGCCTATTTCTCTGCTTTCATTCGTCTCTGATTAGCTGCCTTTTGCCACGTTCTGAGGGAATCAAACATAGACTGCCTACTTCTTTTCTCAAACAACTGTTCTTGTACATACTCAATCTTTTGTTCATCGAAAGTGCCCGTCAATGGCCAATGCAATTCGGCATTGTCCCTCATATATTTGTGCCATAATGATCTAAACATAATAGGGCCAAGACCATGCTTCACATACATATCAAAATTTGGAGTGCCTTCTGGAGGCGCCGGCTGACTTTCTTCCAATCGATCATCAGTAGAGCAACAACGACAGCACAAGGCAAACAATTTACTTAAACTAGACATTTTAAAAAGAAAACAAATTCACTATTCCATGCCTAGCAAAACAATTTGCAATTGCTTTTGTGCCAAAAGCGGTCCTTTACATACCAAAATGGTACCATAATAAGAAAGAACCAAAACAAACTCACCTGATATATGCAGGTCAAAACGAATCTATTCTCCACTGCCAACTCTTCAGACCAAACGGTCAGATCCAAGGGTTTCACTGCTCAGGACTCCAGTCAGGATGGCCACTGGGCGAGGCACCGACCGGCCAGACAGAAGTGGCAGCTGCGAGCATCAAAAACTCTTTGTGCAGGGATCCATGATTGGCCTGTCCAACCCGACGATAGCTTTGACCTCCCACCCCATCCAAGGCAGGGGAAGGGCCACTCAGCCGAAGGAGTCCCTGTTTGGGCGCCAACTGAAGGAAGTGGCCCGATTCGGGTCACTCACGACCACCTCTCTGCCTTCTACGAAATTAAGAGTTGGTCAGACAGTAGATAATACAAACCAATATTAGTTTATTCAAAGTTGGCTCAGAGCGGAGCCCTGTCTGCCCAGTCGCTAAGAGTGCTGCATAGAGTATGACTTCATAACGATACATTATGTAAATTTCAGAATCAATGAAAACATGACCACCATGGAATTTTCCAGAAAACTGCAGCTGGACAGTAAATTACAAAGGAGTAATTTTTGGTTCTGAAGCCGGGCAAACATAACCCAGAGAAGGCCGTTTCTAAGAAATGGCAGAGAATTAGTTTAGATCATGATACAAAATAGCGCCCGTAAACAAAATGGCACTGACAATGCTAACTTAAGTAAAACCAATACGAAAGCATAATTTTTATTCTAACAGAAGGATTTGCCATACTCTGAAAGTTTAAGGTGTGGACTCCCTGAAAACAGCAGGTCAAAAAAGCTCCACCTGCATCACCTCCATCAGGAAGAACCCACCTGACCAGCTTCACCTGGACTTTGAAGGATTTAACCAGGGGCATTGTGGGCCTTGGAGTCCCAACTTTCTAAGGAGCAACTCAGAGCTTCTGGAACCATGCTTTGGTGTTGTGGACAATTCAGGACCCCGAAAGGACCTTCTAAGAGAAGATCCAGAATTTTGAGACAATTTCGAGATTTTTTGACACTAAAATCCATAAGTTGACAGACCCGTTGTTGAGAGTTCAGGTGGCGACATCGAACCGGAACTCAGCCTGAAATCCATGTTCGCCCCACTGAAATCTCTGGAGCTCTTTGCCATCGACAATGAAAACCAAGACCTCTAGGTGTCACCAAAGCATTGCAAGGAAGTAAGCCGCCGTAGTTAACTGCAACCCAGCCTGAAGAACAGCCTTGTTTGACTTCGACAGAAAAAGCTCCAAAAAGGTGACTAAGTCAGAAGGTAAAAACTTGACTGGGCCCTACTGCTCATCATATCCAACCTGGGCTCCATCAGATTCAGCCTGAATCTTTGCCTTTGTCCCGGTCAAGCACAACCAGATCTCCCAAGTTGACGCTTTTGGCTTTTAGGCAATAGAATACATTTCATCTTTAAAAATTAATACCATCGGTTCCCTATATTGGGTTTTTGTCATTTTGGTTTCATTTCTTTTTTTTCCCTATTTTCATAAATTGGTGTGGGATTTTTATTGTGTGTTGTGTTCTCTATTTACTGTTATTGGTGTTTTTAAATGCTTTACACACCTGCCTCCTAAGTTAAGCCTGACTGCTCATGAGCCAAGCTACCAAGGGTTGATCAAGGATTCATTTATTGAGACTTCACTGGACCTTATTTGTGATGGTGGTGTTATTGCTACTTGCAGGTACCTACCTGCACCTACTAATAAACTACCTTCGACCAGCTGCGTTGTGAAGTTTGGCAACCCAGTATGCCAGGAGGGGCCGCTGTGTACCGAGAACTGCGCTGCATCAATCGGGTCATTACACTTGTGAAGGGTTGCACAGATTGGTGACCACATATGCCAGGAGGGACCACCATGCTCCCAGGACATTGTTGCATCACATGGGCCCATCGTCCCTATGCAGAGTTGTGGATGTTGGCAACCCCGTATGCTAAGAGCAGCCATCAGGTTTAAAACCAATGTGTTGGATCGATCAAACCGTCGCCAGTGTGCGAGAAGTTGTCAGGACTCTGTGTGCTAGGAGGGGCCTTGAAGGAGGCAACCTGAGACCAGCGTGACCGAACAGTGAGGTTCGGTGGAGTGACCGTGTATGCCAGGAGGGGACACTCAAAGATTTGAGGCCAGAAGTGCTAGTCGCTGTCAGTGACCCACCTTGCTGTACAGCAAAGATGATGGAAGCTTTATTTCCAAGAAGGCTTGAGGACAGAGACGAGGCCATAGGAGGCCTGTTGCAGCAAGGAGAATGCCTCCATCCCCGAGCGAGGAAGAGCAAGAGTTACTGTGTGTGGATGAAGTCAGAGCAACTCCAATTGTCAGGACTCTGGCTCAGGAGAGAGAACCAGTGCCTGCCAGGAGCTGTGTGTGTGAACATGTGCAGCCCAAGTTTGCCAAACCGGGCCGGGATCACACTGCACTGCTGCCAGGGTTTGATCTACC
Source organism: Triturus cristatus (assembly GCF_964204655.1). Taxonomy (NCBI): domain Eukaryota; kingdom Metazoa; phylum Chordata; class Amphibia; order Caudata; family Salamandridae; genus Triturus; species Triturus cristatus. The sequence goes on from NC_140585.1 coordinate 1,315,857,988, forward strand.
AGAGCGGGTAAGCTGAGAACTGGGCCTACCAGGCCAGAGGTGAAAAAATTCCTTTGGTTTTTGCAACCCTACTTGAACTTTAAGTGACTACACCTTATTGACTGTGTCCAAGAGTCCCATGAACAGAGTCTAGTAGTTTACATACCCTGGATGTTGCCGCATGTGAGTGGGGAATAACACCACTCCCTTTACATGGGAGCTTAGTAGCCCAGAGGGTAGCCTGACAACTTGTAGGGTGCCTAACTCAAGGGGAGTGTGTTTTATGCTCATTGAGGTGCCGATTCCGATCCTGTAAAACCCGGGTACGAATGGTCGTACGGAGCGTATTCTCCGTACGACTCGTACCCAGGAAATCCTCCTTACAAACCAGCAAGTACGATTCATACAGAAATACCATTTCCCTACGATTCGTAAAAAACTACGTGCGACGAAAAAATACCCACAATTCCGATCCGGGACATCGCGTACGTGACGTCCGGATGGAGTCAGGCAGTGTTCTACGGACCAGCAAGTACGATTCGTGCCTACGTCACTCCGCACGGATCATTTTTTACGGCAGCCAAAAACTCCCGGGAAATTGAGGACGACGCGAAAAAGGAGCAGCGGTACGCGACGGACAGCCATGGACCCCATCCAACGTGTCATCCTGGCCCTCCTAGCCTACGACCTGGTGCACCGAAACCGCCGTGCATGCCGCAGAAGGTCAGCACAACACCCAGGGGCAATGGGGGGGCGAGGGGCAGGAAACATAACCTCTACCTAATTTTAAAAATACCATATACTGTCCATACATTACCTCCAGGGTCTGGTCACTTCGGGGGGCGTGTCCACCAATCCCCGCGTACGCGTACCCGTCACCACTACAATGGTGGTACGGGCCGTAACCACACCCTCAAAGCGTGGGTACGGCCCGTATCGCCATTATAGTGGTGATGAAGGGGTACGCGTGGTACGGGCCGTACACACGCTCTGAGGGCGTGGGTACGGCCCGTACCACCATTGCAGTGGTGATGTAGGGGTACGCGTGGTATGGGCCGTACACATGCTCTGAGGGCGCGTACACCTACATCACCACTACAATGCTGGTACGGGCCGTACCCACGCCCTCAAAGCGTGGGTACGGCCCGTACCACCATTGGAGTGGTGATGTAGGGGTATGTGTGGTACGGGCCATACACACGCTCTGAGGGTGTGGGTACGGCCCGTACCACCATTGTAGTGGTGATGTAGGGGTACGCGTGGTACGGCCCGTATACACGCTCTGAGGGCGTGGGTACGGCCCGTACCACCATTGTAGTGGTGATGTAGGGGTACGCATGGTACGGCCGTACACACGCTCTGAGGGCGTGGGTACAGCCCGTACCACCATTGTAGTGGCGATGTAGGGGTACGCGTGGTACGGGCCGGACACACGCTCTGAGGGCGTGGGTACAGCGCGTACACCTACATCACCACTACAATGCTGGTACGGGCCATACCCATGCTCTGAGGGTGTGGGTACGGCCCGTACCACCATTGTAGTGGTGATGTAGGGGTACGCGTGGTACGGGCCGGACTCACGCTCTGAGGGCGTGCATACGTCCCGTACCACCATTGTAGTGGTGATTTAGGGGTACACGTGCTACGGACCGTACCCAACCTATGAATGCGCGCGTACGGACCGCATCACCCGTACCTCTAGGGCACCAGTACATTAGTGATACAAGGCGTACACACGCCACAAATGTTGGCTTAGGGCCAGGTGCAGCATATAACCATTATATTGGGGTGTGTTCATGGCCAGGACAGCAGTGTACAGCACCAAGGGTGCGGGTGGGTGGGTGGGTGTCTGCCTAGGAGTCCCAGCAGTGGACAAAGACATGTGAGGGGTGGGTGCCTATCACTCCCAGCAGTGGACAGAGACATGTGAGGGGTGGGTGCCTATTACTCCCAGGAGTGGACAGAGACATGTGAGGGGTGGGTGCAGCTGAATACCAGCAGTGGACAGAGACATGTGAGGTGTGGGTGCCTATCACTCCCAGCAATGGACAGATACATGGGAGGGGTGGGTGCAGAGGAATACCAGCAGTGGACAGAGACATGTGAGGGGTGGGTGCAGAGGAATACCAGCAGTGGACAGAGACATGTGAGGGGTGGGTGCAGAGGAATTCCAGCAGTGGACAGAGACATGTGAGGGGTGGGTGCCTATCACTCCCAGCAGTGGACAGAGACATGTGAGGGGTGGGTGCCTATCACTCCCAGCAGTGGACAGAGACATGTGAGGGGTGGGTGCCTATCACTCCCAGCAGTGGACAGAGACATGTGAGGGGTGGGTGCCTATCACTCCCAGCAGTGGACAAAGACATGTGAGGGGTGGGTGCAGAGGAATACCAGCAGTGGACAGAGACATGTGAGGGGTGGGTGCAGAGGAATACCAGCAGTGGACAGAGACATGTGAGGTGTGGGTGCCTATCACTCCCAGCAGTGGACAGAGACATGGGGGTGGGTGCCTATCACTCCCGGCGGTGGACAGAGACATGTGAGGGGTGGGTGCCTATCACTCCCAGCAGTGGACAGAGACATGTGAGGGGTGGGTGCAGAGGAATACCAGCAGTGGACAGAGACATGTGAGGGGTGGGTGCAGAGGAATACCAGCAGTGGACAGAGACATGTGAGGGGTGGGTGCATAGGAATACCAGCAGTGGACAGAGACATGTGAGGGGTGGGTGCGGAGGAATACCAGCAGTGAGCAGAGACATGTGAGGGGTGGGTGCCTATCACTCCCAGCAGTGGACAGAGACATGTGAGGGTTGGGTGCCTATCACTCCCAACAGTGGACAGAGACATGTGAGGGGTGGGTGCAGAGGAATACCAGCAGTGGACAGAGACATGTGAGGGGTGGGTGCCTATCACTCCCAGCAGTGGACAGAGACATGTGAGGGGAGGGTGCCTATCACTCCCAGCAGTGGACAGAGACATGTGAGGGGTGGGTGCAGAGGAATACCAGCAGTGGACAGAGACATGGGGGTGTGTACATCATGATCAGATGACCACAACTCCATGGGTGTATGTACGCATCCCTAATGTTCCACTATGTTGATAGTGCCATAACAACACATCACTGACAGCAGTGTCCCACTCCCATGAGGATGGATGTCTTTCCCCCACTGCATGACGCAACACATGTGGGTGTGAGGACAAATGACACAGGCATACCCACCCCTGGCGGATGCAGCACAATACACACACAGAGATCATGCCACAAGACTGTAAAGTCATGTCAATGCCCACTAAACTAAGAGAGCCAAAGGGAACACACACTGTCACGCACATCCCAGGACTGATAGGAATGTACAGGTGCTGGTACAGCCACCAAGATGTTGCCTCTCATGGAAGGAATAGGGTGGAATTCCAACAGATACAATGCCCACAATTGTCAGTCAGGTGCCGAAATACCCTGCAGAACAAGTACCAATTGGGTGCTAGGCTGGGATAACACACATGCATAGTGTGGAAATGGTGAATTTCGCCATTAAGGCATTACAACATACTCAATACACAAGTACAGTGACTAGCAAGGATGGCACAGACGATGCAGCCGGAGACATTGCTGAGCAGGCATGGCCATAGTAGAAGGGATCCCTCACCAACAAAGCAAATGTAGACAGAGGTCAGCACAACAAATGTGCAAATACCTGCAGGGAAGATGTCAGGTGCCACAGAGGAAGGAACACTCCTTGGGACAATGTTTTCAAACACAAATAGCACACACAACCAAAGATTCTTTGCAGAGACCTTGTGATGGCATGCAGATACCATGGTCCACCACAACCCCAACTCCTGGACCATCAGCACACACATCAATACCTGAAATGCAATAGTGTTCAAAGTGAAAAGAAAATGCTTTATTCGGCATTAATTGAAAAATTATAAAAGGACACTATTTACAAAGGCACATGGCCAGTCCAGATCAGAAGTCCTTGGGGGGGACACATGGCCACGCGTCTCCCCTAGCTTGCCTGCACATTAGAACCCTCAGGTTTGTCGACTGGGGGGGGCATCATGTGGGGAAGGACCAGGCACCGCAGGGACAGGAGGTGTAAGGGTAGGTGTGGTGGGTGCAGGGACGGATGCCTCCACCACAGGGGGTGGGGCAGCGCCAAAGGTGGAGGTCAGCTCGGCGCTGCACACTGCTGCCAGGTCGTCGAGCGTATCCCCTGCACCCGAAGGAAACAGAGGCTCCAAGGGGGGGGGTCAGAGTGATGGGGTGCAGTGCTACTGGGGGAGGGGGTGGACAGGGGGGGGACTCAACTCCCCTACCCATGGAGTGCCGTTCCCGTTTGCAGGCTGGAGAGCCAGAGGGGCTGAGGCCCAGCACAGCCAAGTAGGCCTCCTTGTCAGATTGTGTGGTAGGGGAGCCGAGGGGAGTGCCATTGGAGGGACTGGGTAGTGCAGCATGCAGACTCGGACTGTGGCTGCGTATATGCCTGTGTGCCCCAGACCCAGTGGGTGTGCCTTCATCCCCCTGAGTGTGCGTGCCAGGAGGAGTGCGCTTGCCCTTACGTGTTGGTGTGCTGCCTGTGTCTGGTGGGGTGCGTGCTTGGGAATGTCTGTGTGTGCTTGGGACAGGCATGGGAGTTGGAAGTGTGGATGGTGCAGGGGTGGGGGGGACGAAGCACTTCAGGAGACTCACTGCTGCCGTCAGTGAAGAGTCCATGGACCTCAGCAACATCCGTTGGTCAGACATCGCTGATGACATGCCCGCCATGTACGACACCATCTGTGTCATCATTCTGGTGTGGCCATAGAGGAGATTCCGCAGAGTGTCCACAGACTCTGCAGTGAGGGCAGCAGGGGGGACAGGGGCAGGGGGTGCGGTGCCTGGCACGAAGGAGACATGGTGTTGCCTAGCACGGACAGAAGGGACCGGAGCAACTAGGAGGGCGGTGATGGGAATGGAGGGGGCGGTGACAGATGTAGTGCTGCTGCCAGGTGTTGTAGCAGCCTCCGCCCCCTCGAGGAGTTCAGCCTCGGACCCGTCAGCGTCGTAGTCAGTGTTGCCACTAGACAGGTCCTCCGCCTGACTCCCCTCGCCCTCCGTGCCACTTGCTCCCGCAGACTCGCCAGCAGTGGTGGCAGCGGTGCTGGATCCCTCCTCCACGTCCGTGCAGTTGTCTCCCTCGGTGTCCTCCGATGATGCTGTGGGCAAGGTGAAGATACAGAAAATAATCAGTCACCTGTATACATCTGACACATGAGTCCAAACAAAAAATGTCACAGTGCATATCAGGAAATGAATCATGAGTAACATCTAGAATAGGCCGCACATTTGTAACCCTGCACTCCCCAGTTGGTTGACACACCATGCCACTTGGGAACAATGGAGATTATGACACAACAGCAAATAACTTGATATCGAATTATACTGAGAAGCTAGTGTCTGGGAACAGTTGAGCACAGCAAGACTATGAAGGCATGCCACTTCTTGTTCACTGTGAACGAAACAGTATTGGTGCACCCAAGGCCAAATAACAGACCTCAATGCTGAAGGTGTCCCCACACTCTGAGACCTGTGAGTACTTTTGAAACCCAAACAAAAAACATTGCGATCCCTTGCGACTCACAACACTTTTCACAATGTACATGTTTAGAATGTGTGAATGTGCCACTTTGTGAACAGAACACACATCTGCCTGTATAACAGAAGTCACACAATGAGGTGCACACAAAACTACATATACACAGTCATTGTATGAGCTGCCAGCCAAATTCAAATAAGCCACTGTAAAGAAGAAATGGGGTATCAGTAAGTACATATACATGGCAACACGGTGGTCTGGATGACTTGACACTCGTAAGTTGGTATCAGCAACAACTAAGGACTTACCCAAATGCAAACACACTGTGTGAACATGGATATGTATAATCAGAAAACAAGTGGTAATCGAACTGTGCCTTTCTTTAAAATGTGCCAGCGTGTCCACGGAAAGTGTAAAGGTACTTTCTTTTGCACTTCCCTGGGAGACATCTGTCATCCAAGCACATTATTGTCCTTCACAACAAACTAGCAAAGTCAAACATATGAAAAATTGAGACATGTTGACAAGTGTAGTGAGTGCCAAGGTACAATACTTCTTGACTAACAACTTGAATCATGCCACCTGTCACATGGCCATCCGTACCATGATGACACAGTTGGCAACACATCTGACCCACTGCCTGTCATGTGGAGTGGCACACATGTCCAAACACAGGACAATGCATTAGCTAATGGGCCTGCAATTGTGTCGGGATAAGGAGCACCTGCACTGAGGAGACACCCTCATGGCAAGCAAGAATGTCCACACAGATGTCAGCACACACAGACCAAACTACGTAGCATCTCGACCACACACTGGTGGCAAAAATGGATGAGCATGAGCCATGTATTTTAAATTTTGACACATGCTGCAAAGCACATACATTCAACCCTGCACAACATGACTGGGTCACTGCATGTTGAGTGTCTGTCCAAACAATTATCACACACGACAGACCTGGCAAGGAGACATAAGGTTTGGACATGTAGGCCTTGCCCGCACAAACCCCCCATACCTGAGACAATGTGATTGAGACAGATCAAGAAGTTACACCTCTTAATCTGGGTTTACTAAAATGTGCATCAAGAATTCCTAAATGTACTCCACATCACCTTGTGAGGCTGCCAACACATATTTGTGACCAACAACCATCAACAGATAGTTGTACATAGACACACAGGCACTGCCCAGTGTGAGGATGCACAGGCAAAATGGGGTCAGCCTGTACAATGGGCACACTTTAGATAAATACAAATGAGGCCAGGGAACAATGCCACAGAGGCCAACCTATGCTGAACACACAGAGAATGGGCACAGTGTTGGATGACACACATGATTCCGATGCAAGGGTGTCTTAGGGGACTGTAGTGGGCACACTGCTCCATGGTCCTGGAATGATCTGACTGTTACATGAGCTACCGTCCCGGCACTATGCATATCCCCCACTCATGCACATCATGTCTGAGGCCACAACATCAGTCATGCATGCTGCAAGACAGTTCATTTGAAAACTCACACTCCTATGTTGAGTTTCAGCATCAATGCCAACTAATATGGACCCCCAAATGACTGAACAGGACAGGGCACAGGCAAGGTAACAACACATGTCTCAGACACCGCACCCACATGATGCAGAAAGCAATGTGCACTTGGATTAACTGGCAGCCTAGATGACCATGTGCAATAGTGATTGCACACAGACCATGGAACACATGTCAAGGAGGGGAAGGGAGGAAGAAGAGCACCATTTGACTTTGGGGAACAGGATATGCACTGCACAAATTAACCCTCGCAGTGTATCCAGGCCACTGAGCACTTCCAAAAGCTGGTGACACACAACAAACACACATGTACCTACCCCCTTCCTGCTGCTACAACTCCTGTAACCGCCTATCCAAGTCAGGGAAGACCACCGCCAGGACACGCTTCATCTGGTGGGTCAGGCGTCGGCGCCCGCCGTGCTTGTGTGGAGGTGAGTCCTTCAGCTGGCACCAGGCGATCCTCCGGGTCCAGCACCGGATGTCCTGCCAGCGTTTCCTCACTTGGGCTAGGCGCCGACTGCGACCCTCCACCGATCTCACGGCCCTGACGGACCGCTTCCAGATCTTCCCCTTCTCGTAGGCAGTTACCTGTGAGGATGACAAAGTGAGACAACATCACTACACTTGCTCCATGTCACAGAGACACACATTTGAACATCTTTGATATGTTGAACAGGGCATAGTATGCTGGCAACAAATAGCACCTTTGTCATAGGGACATTTGCCTCTGTGGAAGCCCCAATGCACTACATGACATTGAAAGTACACAGGTGGCATGAGGGGTGCAACACACTCCCTGATCATGGCACACACTGTGCATCACATGCAACACCAGGCTGATGAACAGCACCTCCAAGCAGTCACATGCCCCAGGCCACTGACGCAACCTCAGCAGAGTACACAGACACACACAGGCACAGATCAATCACCTGCCATTGGCAACAGTGGATACAAACCTCACTCTGCACATGTGCCACTTGCCTGTGGGGTGTCACAGGTGTGGGGATAGCTCAGCAAGTCAGACACTCCGCACGGCTTACTTCTCACATCAGATGGGTGGAGCTGGTGCCTCCTCCATGCAGCTGTGGTGCAACACTCCACCTAGACACTCACCCACATGACAAGGAACATTCACACACATCAATGTCCAGGGGGCATACACATCATTTGGACACTCTCACCACTCTCACCACAGCTCCACTCCCTTCACACACATCTGTGGGTACAGTCACCTGTCACACCGGGGGGGGCACTGAATCACCTCTGGACTATAGAACAAAAATGGCCCAAAGGATTGGGCAGGCTGAATGTGCCATGCACTATGCAGTGAATGTCACAGTAAGCACAATGCAAGTGAGGAGTGCACGCAGGAACTACATCATGCTCTGAATGGGAGACATAAGCCATTCCCCCCCTGGAACCCACTCTAAACAACATTGCATGTCTGTCACACCTGGACACAATGCCAGAAGTGACAGTCACAAAAAAGGTGCACAGTCAAAGGTAGTGGAGTCAGCACTCACCTGCTCCCCTGGTCTCCCATACAGGCTGGTGTACTGTGGGAGGATGACATCCAGCAATGCCTCATTCTCCTCCTGGGTGAATGGCTGGGCCCTCTCCATAGACCTTGACATGGTGCCAGAGGAAGCACAGGCAGCAGTAGTGGTGTCGACTGAAAAGTAATGCAGGCAAGTGCCCTCTCATGGGTTCTGGCTGACTTATATCTGCCTTGCTGGGCTGTTTCATTTACAGGAGTACAGAGTGATTGGTCAGTCTCATTTGCATCCTACGTTTCCTCCAATCCCTTTAAACACCAGTGAGTGACTTTGCATGGTTCAAAATTTGAGCATAATGTGAAGTCAACAACCACTTTGCAACATTGTATTTAGTTGCCAACTGCCTTCTACAGGCCACCTGATGGAAAAATTTGAACTGGAAAATCGGTATCCATGACAACCAGCATGCATTTAGGCCCTAATACTTGTCCCTCATGTGTCCCTATGTAATTTAGCAATCCACACACAGGTACGGTGCGTTTCACACGTACCCCTACGGCACCAGTTGCACAGTGCGTTTGACACGTACGTGTACGACCAGTGTGTACACATACATGTACTACGGTCGTACACGTACGTGTACGACCAGTGTGTACGACCAGTGTGTACACGCACGTGTACTACGGTCGTACATGTACGTGTACAACCAGTGTGTACGACCAGTGTGTACACGTACGTGTACTACGGTCATACATACGTGTACGACCAGTGTGTACACGTACGTGTACGACCAGTGTGTACACGTACATGTACAAAGTGTACGACCAGTGTGTACACGTACGTGTACTATGGTCATACACGTACATGTACGACCAGTGTGCACACGGACCAGTGTGTACACGTACGTGTACGACCACTGTGTACGTACACATACGTGTACGACCAGTGTGTACACTTGTACACGTACGTGTACGGCCAGTGTGTACACTTGTACACGTACGTGTACGACCATTGTGTACACGTACGTGTACTACGGTCGTACACGAACGTGTACACGAACGTGTACGACCAGTGTGTACACGTACGTGTACGACCAGTGTGTACACGTATGTGTACACACTGGTCGTACACGTACGTGTACACACTGGTCGTACACGTACGTGTGTACGATCCGTACACACACCCGTACTCCGGCAGGAACACCAATGTAATGATACAGACCGTTCACACGCCCTCAGAGCGTGTGTACGGGGCGTTTCACAGCTTACACTAGTGATAGGAGGTGCACACGAAAGGAATGGAGGTGTCAGACTTGTGCACGGCTGTACATCAAGTCATTGTCATTGCAGTCCTTCATGTGCAGGCCCTAGGTGTGTCAGGCAGTGATATGGCACATGTCTCCTCATGTTTTAGCACAATAGATGTGTGATGACCTGTGTACACATGTCATGTGTGATGGGGCAGTATGTGGCACACTTCCCCTTCCCACTTTACACATGTGTGCATGTAGCACTGCATCACTGGTATGGCACAGTCACCAACACCCGCAACTGTCCCCTGATGCCAGTGACAGGGACACTTACACCTGACATCTAAGTACCAGGATGCCCCGATGTGACTATGTCCTGTGTGTGTCATGTGTTCCCATGAGCTTGCTGTTGGTGTTCCGTCAACTGCATCTGCTGTTGCTGCATCCAACATGTGTCTGTGTGTAGATGGGCATGGCACACATATACGCACACCATGCCACATGTGGATTCACACGTTACGCGTGTCTGGATGCTTCGAAGATGATTTTTTGACATGAGGACATATCTGCACCGCATCCATGTCTGTGTTTTCGTTTTTCACGTGTACACCTTCATCGCTATTTCTGTGATCTGTACATTTTCAATGACATGTGACCTGTGCGTCTAGCTTGCCGCCAGCAGTCTGTATGAGATGACATCCTTCAAATGCAGATATGTGGATGTATGTCACTCCTGTGATGTCTCTGGCTGTTCACTTACACAAGCCCACAGCTAGTTTCGGGGCATGTCATGTAGAACTTGACTATCAACGGGTGTAGCTGGCATGTCGTAGGAGTATCACCTGGCTGGCATACGTGTCCTAGATGTATTGCACAGACCAGACTCTGTATTTAGCAGATGTATAGTAGCAGTTGAGCATGTGCTCAGTTCATTGACATTGATGTTGTTATGTACTCACTCTTCGTTATTCCTTCCAATTTTCTGCAGGGCACCGCCTCTCCCCCGACCAATGCCAGACTTGGGTGCCATGAGGGAACGTGACTGCATAAGACGTTACAGCTTCTCGCAACAGTTGATTGAGAACTTGACCGCAAAGCTGGAACAACACCTCCAACCGCGACACAGGTATTCTACTGCGCTGACCCCCAAGATGAAGGTGATGGCAGCCCTACATTTTTTTGCCACCGGTATGTTTCAATTCACCATGGCTGATGTGGGTGGCATGTCACAGACCATGTTCAGCCGTGTCCTGCATGATGTTTTAGAAGCCATGTTGGAGCACCTGGATGAATTCATCCATTTTCCAACTCGTGAGCAGTTGACAGGTGTCAAGGGTGAGTTCTATGCCTTGGGAGGGATGCCCCATGTAAATGGGTCTATTGATGGGGCACATGTGGCTTTGGTACCACCACAGGCACAGGAGGTCACCTATCGCAACCGTAAACATTACCACTCTATAAATGCCCTTGTGGTGTGTCTTGCTAACATGCTGATTTCCCATGTCTGTGCACTTTTTCCAGGGTCAGCATCATGAGGTGTAGCAGGGTGCCAGAAATGATGCTGCGGCTGCACAACGAACAAGCATGTCTTGTTGGTGGGTATACTCTGTTTGTCCTTAGTTTAGCGCTATCTTTGTATCTTACGGCATCTCCTGAACCCCTTCTTTACATGATGTTTCCATGTAGGGGACTCTGGCTATCCCAACATGCCATGGCTGATGACGCCTCTCCGCAACCCCAGAACAGCTGCAGATCACCGTTACAACAACGCACATGGGCAGACCAGGCTAGTGATCGAGTGGCCTCTTGAAGAGCAGATTCCGGAGCCTTCACAAGACAGGCGGGTCACTCCCATATGCACCGGTGAAGGCCTGCAAGATCTTCCTCGTGTGCTGCATGCTGCACAACATGGCAGTGGAGAAGGCTGTGCCACTCATCCTGGATCCGGATGAGCAGGAACATCCACCCGTGGAGGATGAAGGGCTTGGTCATGAGGCAAGTGAGGAGGAGGAGGAGGAGGAGGAGGAGGAGGACGACATCCGGAGTCAGCTCCTACGCAACTTCTTCTCATAATGGTGAGTCCATGGGTCTGAGTGTGCACGCCTGGAGCCTTGTGTGGCATGTGTTGCAATGTGTGTGTCCAGCTGAATGTATGCTAAGTGACTTAGAGGTGTGTTCAGATGTGTCACTCAAGTGATGATGTCCTTCCACACATTTTAGCTTAGACACTCAATTTTAATATAGCATGGTGACACACTTATTCCTGTAGAGTAAATGACCATGCATGCGGATGACAATCTTTTCCCTGACTTCTTGTGTGTCTGTCATCCCCAGGTAGTTTTGCATGCTGTCTGCTCGTGTCATCGTTGGCCTCCCGCTATTCCTCATGAGTATTGCAACGTGTGCTGAATCAGCATCCCATGCACGGACATGGTGAAAAGTCTTTTTGGTTAAGGATTGCTGCACGGCATTTTGGTGTTGGTAGGTGTTTGGAATGTGTGGGCACTGCTGTGTTACTATACATACATGTCGACTCACCATGGGGCACATGACATGTTGCATGACTCCCATGTATTGATAGTCACCCTTCGTAACAGTCATCTGTAATGGGACTGTGGATTCTGATGAAGGCATCAATGTGTGTACAACTTCCCTCTGAAACATACGGGATGCTACGGGTGGACATAGTGTGGGACATCCCCATGAGAGGATCAATGGGGAATTGCAGCCCCTCCGTGTGCAGCAGGGGGTGTTTGGCTCACCCCCTTCACTTGAGTGCCAGTTCAATGGATTTACAGCATCTGTGTTGTGAAGGGGATGTCCAGTGTAGGTCCCACATGTTCAGCCAAATGACCTGTGAGTCTGTTCATATTGATGCATTTCCCTAGGTGTGAACCTGAGTAATAAAGGGGTTCCTCACCCTCCAAGGTGCCTCACCTCTGTCAATGCTGGTCTCTTGCCACTTTGCATGCGGCATCTCTGGCTTAGTTGTCAAAGATTGTGCATATGAGTCTATGTGTAGTTTAGCAACATGCATGCAGTTCTTCAGGGATTAGAATCTCTATTGTGCATGATGTCTATGGTTGTGTATGTATTTGGGCATGTTGGTGACCACAACGGGCCGTCAACACCTGCGGAGGGTGTGTATCCTGTGCGCAGCTCGGCCTTCAGTTTCATGATCCGGTGTCAGTCATCTTTGGTGATTGTGCATCCATTGTCTCTGGGTGTGCCATGCGAAACCGGACACTCCTTCCTTTACATACGCCTAGTGCAGTTGTCCTTTCTGACATCCTTGTCTTTGTGTGCAACTTGTGGCATAGTTTCCAGGACATGCCGCCTGCTGCTGCGGCCCCTGCAGCAAGGGCACACAAAGTTTACAGATTCGGCAACACACACACCTTAAAGATGCTCCTCCCTTCCTCCCTCCACCCATTCATTTGGCTGGCATCAGCTTGTCTGTGCCACTGTTGCGCCCATGCTGTGCCAAAGGCTGGACCGTCAGCGCATGCAACATGCACATTGCACGACCCTCATGTCCTTACATGACCCACATCACACTACAGTCTGATGTTGCAGCCAACCTCCAAGCATTGTCCATCTGAAAAGCTATCGCCTGCTCTCAGGCATACCCTAGACGCACACACGACACCTTTGCATGATGAGTGTGCAACTCCAACTGCCTACACAGCGCTGTCTCGCCTTCCAGGCCCTGTCACACCAACCAGGTCATGTCCCTCCTACTCCCCACCGGCTCCGCACACCAGCAAGGCCATGGGAGTGGGACTCAAGCCTTCAGCATGTAGTATAATGGCATCATCTGGCACATGGCCCAGGTATCATCTCTCAGCGTGTCAATCTTCACTGTGTCCAGGTCCCCCTCTCTGGCATCACATGCGCACAGCACCTCATCATCAGCTCATATGCCATTGACAGCCAGGTGCTCCTCACCCTCACCAAAGACGCATCCATTGCCAGTTCCAACATTCCAGAAGGCATGAGATCCATTGATGAATGGCTGAACATCAGCCACTTGAGGCTGGACTTGTACAGGTCTGAGGTAATCATCTGAGGCTTGTTCCCTTACAGCTGGGTCAACTGCTTGTGTCCCACCCGCAAGAGCCCTGCACATGCACCCAGTGCCCACGCACACAAGATGGTGTGCATCATGGATTCGTCACTCACATTTGCCATGCTAATCATCAGCATCTGTACCTCAGGGTGCAACACCCTCTGCATGATGCACATGATCCACAGATAGATCCACTCCAAGGAAAGACAGACCATCCCCCAGGCCCACAACACCAGCCGTGTCAACTACTGCCCCGCCCTCTATGGAGCAAGTACATCCTAACTCCCGGGAAACTTGTCCACATCCAGGCTGCATGTGCACACCTCAGCTTCAACATCCCGCGCCCCAGCCACATCAACGTCCACCAGAGATAGCTTCAATGGATCACTGTGTGCTGTAGGATGACCTTCAGACTCCTCACCCACACTCAGGAGGCAGGCCACAACCCCAGACCCCAAACCAACCTTGGCCGTCTGTCATCCGAGACCCTGTTGTGCCAACTCCGTGCATCCAACCTTGCCCTGGCCACCATTGTTCACATCCACCGTACTCCAGCATGCAGGACATAGTTCTCCCCCCTGGCAAGACATACCTGCTACTCCCTCCCCGGCAACATCCACATGAGCCATGACCTCTACGCCTTCAGGATACTCTTCCCAATTCGTCTGTCCACACAGTAATGCATGCCCCCCCTCAGCAGCTTGAGGCCATCACAGGTGAGTATTGTGCTCCATGTCTGTATAGTATGATACATTGTGACCCATGTGTGTCCTGTCCCAGACTCAGATTCCAGGGTATGGATGGCTGGAGTTAGTTCAACACTCATGCATAGTTTGAAATTTCCCCACACGTAGGTTGTGTACTCATGCAAAATGAATGCAACATGTAATTGTAGTAATTCAGATTTATTCTCGGTGGGGGGCCTGTTTAGTGTGGACAAATAGGTGCTATACAGTGTGCATGGAATCCAAAGTTCACAGGGGGAGATGGGATCCTTGTCATTTGGAGTCATAAGAGTCCAGACCACAGTGTTGGTCATCATTGGTCAGACTGTGACCAGCAAGTCCATGTGGCAGAGAATGTCATTGGATGAGGTGCTGCTGTTGCTGCACCTTGGCTGCCCCGGGGATGTGTGCTTGTGTAAGGGGTGAGTGATCATCACTCAGCCCGACGCTGTTCAACATCCACATGGCCCCCCTCACACAAGTGGCCCGCCACCACAACCTCAACATCATCTCCTACGCCGACGACACCCAGATCATCCTCTCCCTCACCAAGGACCCTCACACCGCCAAGACAAACATCCACGAGGGTCTGAGGGCCATCGCCGACTGGATGCGGAGCGGCCATATGAAACTAAACTCAGACAAGACGGAGGTCCTCATCCTCGGACCCACACCCTCAGCCTGGGACGACTCCTGGTGGCTGATCGCTCTGGGGACATCACCGACACCCACCAAACATGCACGCAACCTAGGATTGATCCTCGCATCCTCCCTCTCCATGTCCAAGCAGGTCAACGTGTCTCCTCCTCCTGCTACGACACCCTACGCACGCTCCGCCAGATCTACTGGTGGATCTCGACTTAAACAAGTTGGACAGTGACACAGGCCCTCGTCAGCAGCTGACTGGACTACGCCACTGCACTCTACGCAGGACTCCCATCCATACACCAATGGCGGCTAGAACACTTCGGAAACGCCTCGGCACAGCTGATCATCAACGCCCCCTGCCACAGCCACATCAACCCCCTCCTGAGAGACCTGCACTGGCTCCACATCGACAAGAGGATCACCTGTAAGCTCCTCAGCCACGCACACATGGCACTCCACACCGCCGGACAAGCCTACCTGCACATCAGACTCAGCTTCTACACCCCCACCCGCCAGCTCCGCTCCAGCATCCTTGCCCTCGCAGCTGTCCCCTGCATCCAACGTACGCCCGCCTGCAGCAGATCCTTCTCCTACCTCGCCGCCAAGACCTGGAAGACCCTCCCAACCCACGTACGACTGACCCAAAACCTACTTGCCTTCAGGAGACTCCTCAAGACCTGGCTCTTCGAGAAGTGGTGGAACCATCCCCCCCTCTGCGCCTTGAGACCCTCACAGGTAAGTAGCGCGCCTTACAAGTACCCTGATTGATTGTTGATTGATTGACTGTGCCTGCTGGTGGGTGTGGTGTGATTTGGCAGTTGGTCTCCCAGGTGATATATCTGTCCCACCATGGCACATGCTGCCATGTCAGTGAGTGTGAGTTCCTGTCCTAGATTTCTGAGCTTGTTGTGTTTGTGTTAGAGTTTGCAGTTGCCACAGGAGGGCCTTGTGCTGCCTACAGCAGGGCCAAGTGTCAGCTACCTTGTCAGTACTTTGCCAGTCCCTGTGTATTGCGCATGGTGCATGGGTATGTACCTGGGCCATATGGGCTGGGGGCAATGGTGTCTGTTTCTGAGTTGTACAATATGTTTAGTGATCCACACCCTCCCAGCATCCCGGACATCCTGTCTTGGGTTTGTGGTTTGTGTAGGCTGGGACATGGCATGGCCTTGCTTTGTGAATGGGGCATACTCATGTTAGTGGCATGAGCGTTGTTTAGAGTGTGGTTGTGTCAGGTGAGGGCTTGGGGGTAGGTGAGTGAATTTTTTGTAGTTGGGGTGTGGATGCCATTCACCCCATGTTACGTGAATTGTTTGTGTACTCACCAGGTTCTCGAACTCCTTCGACTCCGTGTACTCCCACCGGCGGAAGCAGGGCCATCACCTTCTCCTCCCAGGGATGGTAATGTACCGGTCTGCGGGGCAGCCCACCTCCTGTGATGTTACTCTGGGCGTATTCCTCGTTCATTTTGCGCTTGACTGCCCTGCGCAGATCGTACCACCTGGCTTGACATTTATTCCTGGTCCTTCTGATGGGCGCAACAGCATTCACCCGATCGACGATCCTCTGCCACAGGCTAGTTTTTTGGGATATGCTGGTCTGTCTAACCAATGTTCCAAAGAGCTGTGGCTCGACTCTGATGACTTTGTTGACAAGGATGTTCAGCTCCTCCCTTGTGAACTTTGGATTCTTGTCTGTGGGCATGGTGTGGGGTGTGGGTGTGGATGGTTGTGGGTGTGTGGGTGTGAATGTGTGGGTGTGTGTGTCACGTAAGAATAACATAAAATAATCTTCATTTAAAGGGGAAAAATCGTGTCGAGAATTGCATTTTTCCTCCTCGCGCACCAAGATACCAAGAAAAAAATCCAGATAACTTGAGACACTGAATGTTGAACCTGGCTTTTCCAGTGGGTTTATTCCCAGACTTTTTGCTTTTATGCCTCCTGTTTTGGACTCTTTTTGTGTTGGTTTCATGACTCTGGACACTTTACCACTGTTGATCAGTGCTAAAGAGCATATGCTCTCCCTGTAAATTGTGTTTATGGATTGGTGATTTCATGATTAGCATATCTGATTTACTGGTAATTCCCTAGTACAGAGCACTGTGCATGCCCAGGGCCTGGAAATCAAATGATGATAGTGGGCCTGCAGCACTGATTGTGCCACCCTCATGAGCAGCCTGTAAATGTAAATCAGACCTGCCACTGCAGTTTGGTACTGCCGTGTCGACCTGGCAAGTGCACCCACTTGCCAGGCCCTAACCTTCCCTTCTCTTACATATAAGACACCACTACGGTAGGCTCAAGGTAGCCCCATTGGCAGGGTGTAGTGTATGTGAAAGGTAGGACATGTACTGAGGTGTGTGACATGTCCTGATAGTGAAATACAGTGTATTTCTTTATTCACTATTGAAAGGCTATCTGCCCGATAAGATAGAATGGGAGTTTATTTATAACATCTTATAAAAATAACTTTCCATTGGGACAAGATAGGAAGGTAATGTTGAGTATGCCTGAATTCAGAATATCAAGATGCATCTTTTAGTGCAAATGATTTTTACATTCTTTGTTTGAAAAAACTATTTTTAGAAAGTAGGTATTTTCTTGCTTAGCCACCCTGTGTGCCTCTGCTGGCTTGTGGATTGACTGTCTGGCTTTGGAGTGACAAGGGCTGGGGATGTGCATTCACAAAGACAGCCACTGGGGGGTTGAGGTGTGTCTTGCCTTTCCTCGATGAGTCACGGCTGGGCTGAATAGACATGGGCTGCATTTAGAGTAGGGGGAGATTTCCTTTCACCTGAATGGGCCTGGTCTGCCTTATAAAATGCTGTCCCCCATCCTGCTGGGAAGCTGGACCAGAGAGGACAGAACTGGTTTTGACTGAGCACAGGGCTTCTCGGCGCCAAAGCACAAAGAGAATTGCTGTATAAAAATATTGTGACCCAGACCCCAGAACTTAGATTACTTCTGAAATTCAAGAAGAAACTTTACCAAGGAGAAGAGTTGGAGAAACTTAAGGAGAAGTGCTGCCCCTTTGCTCTGTGCTGTCTGTAGTTGACCTGCAGTGGCTGTGTGCGCCAAGAAAAGGACAAGGACTTTGCTGTGTGCTGTGTCCCCTGCTTGAGGAAGATCTCCAAAGGCTTGATGTAGACCTTGCCTCCTGTTCTGAAGACCCAGGAACACAAATACTTCACCCCAGATCCCCTGAACTTCCTTGCTGGGAGTTCTGACCTTTCAAGAGGTGCCTGCTGCTATTCTGAGCCACTGGAGTTTGTTCCTGGTGTTCAGAGCTGGAAAAGTCGCACAAAAAAGAGAAGCGCGACGCATCCACACCTGTTTCCGACGCATCGCTGCAGTGCGAGAAGATTTTCCTCGCATCGTCATCGTGCCACCGAAAAAACTGACGCGTCGCCTGCCCACGGTTTGAGAAATCGCTGCACGCCTTATTGAGTACACTGATCTACAGAATCTGAGATCACCACACCGATTCCGACGCAGGCCCTGCTGTGTGGCTGCAAGAACCAATGCATCGTGGGACTGCAGCTGCACTGTTTCCGCCGCCACATTGAGAACCGACACATCCTTCATCCCATGCATCGCACTGGGGTGCCAAGTCTACAAGGACACTGGGTCTGCAGTAAGAAACCAACGCATCACCTCCCCATGCAATAAGAAACTGGTGCATCACTTTCCCTTCAGGAAGGTGCCGACGCATCACCTCCCCTGCGTGGCAGTAGGGAAGCGACGCATTACCTCCCCTGGAGTAAGGAACCGACAAATCATCTACCCTGCGCATAAGGAACCAACACATCACCATTCTTGAAGCTGTTCTTGTTTTTATTTTGACACATACAAGGTACTTTGTGTTAAAAGCGTCGCATCTATAGTTTGTTATGGACAGAACTGTTTTCTTCTAACAATCTTATTTTGATAACTGTATTGTGGATTTTTGTCGTTTTGGTCTTGTTTAGTTTAGATAAAGATTACCTATTTTTTTTAACTGGTGTGGTGTCCATTTGTTGTGTTTTCACTGTATTACTGTATTTGTGCACAAAGGTTTTACACACTGCCTCTGAGATAAGCCTTTCTGCTCGTGCCAAGCTGCCAAAGGGGTGAGCAGGGGCTATTTTAGAAGTGTATCCCCCTTACCCTGACTAGGAAGAAGGGTCCCTACATGGACAAAGGTGCAAACCATTGCCAACGAGAGAACCCCATTTCTAACACTGAACATGATAGGGATGTTAGTTTCCAATCTGAAAATTCATAAATTGTCTGCATATCGAGTCATGCCCAGCTTTGTAGTTATCCGTTTTATATGTAAGAGAGCATATCCAGTACCAGAAAATACAAATGTTCCTCAGTATCCATCTCAAATACACAGATAGGACTAATAATAGTGATAAAACAAGGATTACTAAGTGACCATTTAAAGTTTGCAAAGGTAAAAATCATACATGTATTTTAAGTATAATTATTTTGCAACTGGTGCGGTTGCACATAAACTTGAGAAACTTTGTTGTACGAGTGTCATATGATTGGTTGGTACACCATCCCTCTCCACATAATCCCAGGATATTTTTTTCCTAATATTGACAATTGGCTGTCCCAAAAATCATGACTCCCGGGAGTCCAAAGGCCTGTTTACGAGTCTGGCGGGCCATGGACCACCAGATTCATGGTAGCGGTGGTCCATTGCCACATTACGACTTCTTGCATCGTTCCAGTAGTGGACTACCGGCTGCGCCAGGGAACAACCGTTACTTGGTGGAGGCACAGTGGAGGGGCATTATAATATGCTGAGTGCGACTGGAGTAGTACCTCTGAGCAAATTTCCAGTTTCTCCACCGCCAGCCTTTTTATGGCCATGAGCCCGCCACGAAACCCTGGCAGTTTGGAAACTAAGGGGACCCTAAGGGCCCCATGTGCCCCTCCACCATGGGAATGCATTCAGGGGGACACAACATGTGCCCCCTGTCTACTTGCACCCCCAGTTCCAGAACGGCATGGACTTCACAGTCCATGTCGTGCTGCAACATTTTTGCTGTTACCATTGCTGTGCACTTTTTTAGGGCGCTGGCGTGAGAAAGGTGAAAGGACCATCCGCCTGCATGAGTTGAACTCATAATCAGGCAGGCGGTCTTTGCGCAGCCCTGGCGGTGCTGTGCCAAAGTCACAATCAGGCCCTAAATTCAGTATTTGTAGGAATCCCCTTCTAAATGGATCCACTTCTTCATTAGTCCATACCATAGTGAACAACAATACATGAGTGGTCTAAGTTGAGTTATATGGGTGATACCTTTAAAGCCCATATCAAAATGTAATAGAACCAAAGGTGTGCTCTGTGGTACTTGGGTTCAAGTGGTACCTAGGGCTCCGAGAAATTTATTTTCAGCTCAGGATATCTCTGATACAATATTAAATATCCATAGTTCTGCGCCATAAAGAGATTCTCCTAAGGATTTACCGCGACACACCTCCAAGGCATGAGAGATCTACTTGGAGGATGCAGTTCTGAATATATGTAAAATAGAGGAAACATTATGTTGTGAAGATAGTTGACACTTCGGGATTTGAAGGCTCATGACATAGAGGCAGCGATTCTGAAGCTTTCCGTAACACAATCCCCTAGCCTCATAACACACCTGAGAGGCTTATGCAGATTAAAGCACAAATATTTGGATTTTATCAGGTTTATTTTCTATCCCTGTTGGCAGAAAAGTGATAAACTGATACAGCAATACCTTAAGGTCATGGGAGGTAAACTAGATGTCAGCATATCATAAAAGTGTAACTTTCTACCACGCTAAGCTAGAAAAATTCATTAATAGATGCTTCCAAATACTCAACAACATCCTTAATATACAATGAAAACAAGGTTGGAGAAAACACACAGCCCTGTCAAGCTCACTTATCTATGGCAATGCTGTCTGTTACTCCCCATTTTCCCCAATCTGACTTGTACATAGACTTGAGAGTGCAGCCTGATCAAAATGGATATATTAGAATCAGGCCCACCCAGTTAGTGCTTTAGAACTGTCTGTAATTTGGTTCTTGCGATCAAGTCAAATGCTGACCGAAGATCAATAAATGCTACATAAAGATGGACCTGCTGTAAAACTATGGTTTTTCAGAGTATTAATAGGAAACAAAAGACTTAAACAGCAATACTCACTTTACTTCTGTATCCTACCTGAAAATGAGACCGAGATCTCTCGTCAACATTCAAACCTGAAGCTTGATGAGGATTTACCTACAAAATAATTCCCGAAAGTTGTCTATGAGGCTGCTATGCCGATAGTTAGCACTGTGATCCTTACTACCTTTCTTATGTGTTTGGGAAGATGGAAGCCCTGTACCAAGTTGATGGAATTGCTGAATCCCAGGCAATATCATTTGATAACATCTTATACGATGCCCAAATCTGTGTCTCAGACAGAATTATTTCCGGCCAGGTGCTTTGCCAGGTTTTCTTTTGTTAATGCTAAAGTTCAACCCTTCAGCATTAACAGCAAAAGTTGATATTTCCTGCCCTTGTCTGGTGCTAGATTTCAATGGGATGTTCAAATGTAAATCTCCAAAGTGTTTTGTCCTAGCATGAGATTGGATTTACGTGACTACACTTACATTGACATTGGAGTTCCCATGGTGCACTATGCGCCAAAATGCGCTAACATCATTCCTTTTTAATGCTCCCACGTGATCAGACCAAATTGAGTCCTCCCATTGTTTCTTACTAGTGGCCAGAAGCCAAGTGTCATTAAGTCAAGCCTCCTTAATGCCAGCCATTTCTTTGTTTTGAATTGCAAAGATGAGTTTACAGTTTGCCTTCTTACAGTCACAATTGAAGTATGGTGTTTACTTTCGCTTTGACCATATCTAATTAGTTTCCATGAAAAATAATCCCTGATTTGATCAACCATCTTGTCGTTGATATCAATTATTGACAAGATGTTTGAGTGTCCCGGTGACATCATAACTGCCACAACTGACAGTTCCATACAATCTGTTAATGCCCTCAGATTAGTTCTAATATTGTTGGATTTCGATAATGTATTAAAAAAAAAACTTTTAAAACCACACACAATTATGTGTCAATTTGATAGATTTTATTTTTGTCATCACCTCCCAATTGTGGCCGATTGTGCTGAAACCAAACCTGGAACAGAATTAAGTATGCCGGACAAGCTCAACTGAAGTGTGTTATGGTCACTGTCTGTTCTTACTAAAACTCTAGTGTCCCCCAAAGCAGCCCAGCCTGGTGTTAAGCAATATCTAGTCAAACCTACTGCTGTTTTGAGGTCAATTATAGGTTTGAGCATTCATTTTATCAGATTTTGTCAGGTCATCACAATATATTAGCAAGAGGCACTCAGAAGAATTGACATCAGGTACAACTCAAGGAATCACTGACAGAATATCGAAGGTCAAAATATCGACCTACAAGAATATCGCAGCAAGAATATCGAAGTCAAGAATATCGACATCCTATCTACATCATGGTAAGTACAAAACTATCGAGAGAAAAAAATATTGTTGTTAAAAATATCGGGCTTTTTTAAGTTAAAAAAATAATGTAAAATAAAGTAAATGATACACATAATTAAAATAAACATAGTTAAAAGTATTTTAAAATGTTTAAAACTTATAAATTATATATATAATTTATAAATACATTTAACATATACATATAATATATAATATATACACTTAATATGTATTAATAATTATTTTAATAACTTTATTATTTAAATATTTGTATAAATTATAAATACATCTATACACATAAAACAATAATAGAAATAAAAATTAAATAAATATATGCAACAAATAAAAAATAAAAAAAATTCAATCTTTTAAAAATTAATTATATACTACATTATCTAAAATAATACAAAAAATATTAGATAGTGGAGGGAATAAAATTACTATTTCAACTCCAAACAGTGCAACAGTAGGGTAAATGTTGGATAGCGTAGGGGTAAAAATTACTATTCCCACTCCAGTGAGTGAAACAGTGGGGAAAGTGTTGTATAGCGTAGGGGTAAAAATAACTATTCCCACTCCAGTGGGTGCAACAGTAGGGAAAGTGTTGGATAGCGTAGGGGTAAAAATTACTATTCCCACTCCAGTGAGTGCAACGGTAGGGAAAGTGTTGGATAGCGTAGGGGTTAAAAATAACCTACTTATAATTAAAATAATTTTGTAAACTAAATAATGTTTTAATTACTAAATAACAAAAAATTAATGATAAACACCAATAAATAATAATTATTAAAAATTAATTATCAAATACAGATCAATTAACAATAAATTAATTTTCAATACCAAAAAATTATAATTGTTAAAAAGCAATTGCCATGTAATAATTAATTGACAAAAAATGTATTTCCAATACCCAAAAATATCAATTATTAAACATATTTTAAAATTAATAATTAATAAAAAAAATAGTTCTCAATAAAGAAAAATAAAATTAATTACTTCCGACTCTATTCCCCTATAAACTTACAAGCCGCTCCAATAATAATTTGATACACTTAGGTGCCGATTTCGATCGGGTAAAATAATTTCCCGTACGACTTGTATCCGTATTTTTTTACGTACGAGTCGTACAAGTCCCGTACAAATGGCGAAGTACGATTCGTACCGTAATAATACATACAAATTGCATCGGAAAAAGTCTACGAGACGTCCCCGGACAGTTTTACGTACGAGTCGTAAAACTGAAGTCCGAGCGCACAAGTCCGATCCGTACCGGCGTCCCGAATACACAAGCGTATGGAAAACGTCCCGTACGGAGCAAACTTTGTACGATCCCTATCCCGGGTAAACTTGGGCCCAGGTTACGAGTCGTACGGCCCCCCCACCCCACCCGTGCATGTCCGCGTCGTACCCCCCACCCCAGCACCCGCGTATGTAAGCGCCGTACCCCCAACCCCAGCACCCGCGTATGTACGCCCCGTACTCTCCACCCCAGCACCCGCGTATGTACGCGCCGTACCCCAGCACACGCGTATGTACGCGCCATACCCCCCCACCCCAGCACCCGCGTATGTACGCGCTGTACCCAAGCACCCACGCATGTACACGCCGTACCCCAGCACACATGTATGTAAGCACCGTACCCCCCCACCCCAGCACCCGCGTATGTATGCCCCGTAACCCCCACCCCAGCCCCGTACTTGGACACACCGTACCCCAACACTGTACCCCAGCATCGCGTATGTACGAATCGTACAACACCATTGCATATGTGATCACTGTACAACAACATAGCTATGGACGCACCTTACATACGCGAAAACGACTCGTACTGAACCAGGACACTGTAAAAGAGAACAAGGAGGGTCTATTCGCTAACATACTTTAAAACATGTCTAACCGTTATGGGCATGGTGTAGTGAGTATTACTTTGCATATCATTGCCACAGCTGACATCTTAATGTAGAGTTTGAACTTTAAAAAAAACAATGTGCTATGGCAGAGAATGCTCGTATTTCAGTATGAAGACCAGTTTAGAAAGTTCACTGGCAAGTTGCAGTCAAGAAACTTCATGAAATTGATCTTTGTGATGAACATTGGAAATCCAATTTCAAATATAATGACTACAATAGACCATGCAGTTTGTGACATACCATGAAGTCACTAAATGAAAATAAAGAATTGTTTTTCATGCCTATAAACCACTGAATGGTATTTGTTTTCATGTCTCCATTTTTCTTCCACTCTAAAGTTATAATGCAGTTTGCTCAAAATAAGTAACGAATAAAGCCCTTAAAAGATGATTATCATTTACTTGCCTTACGTGTGGTGTTTGTTAAATGTTGGAGCAATATTTTTTTCCAGAATAGGGATGCAAAAGCAAAGGTAAAAATAAATGGGTGCACAGCACTAACAACGTGTAAGCTAGCAGCAAAAAACACACAAAGAACCTGTAGCACATTTTTGTTTTCAAACTACATTCTATTTCATTTCCAGTTTATTTCAAATTTCATTTTTCAGGAGGAGGTAAATTGATTGAGCTCTGTAAAATGCAGTTGTTTATTTGTCTCTAAAGTAACTGCTCCACATAGACCTATAATGACAACAACTCTGTATATAATAATGACTACAACTGGGATGAGACCTGTTTTGCCGCAGCTACATAAGTTATAATGTCAAGATGGCAACAAAATCTAAACACGCAATACTAGTTAGGCGATTTCAGCACAAATGCTAAGGATGATGGTATATTGAATTTCAGTTTGTTAATGTATTTATTTGTTTGTTTCAGCCCCAAAATTAACCATACATATTAAGCTCAAGAAAACTGAGACATCACCATGAAACAAATATCACTGAGTTGATCTGCCAAATGACCAAGTCTGACCTCTTTTCAATAGGCCAGAAAGGTGTATACCCAGCTTTCAGCAGCATCCTGCACCGCAGTCTTGGGCCCAAGACTGAACTTCCTATCTCCACAAATGTGCATTTCATCTGTTCTGCATTAATCAAGAGTTTAGGAAAGAAGCATATAGACATAACTGGGCATTCCAAGTTGTGGCTAAGTTAACCGGTCCTTGCAAATGAAAACTTGAATACTAGAATAAGAGTTTTGAAATTTACTCTAGGCTATACAAGAAGTGAGGGTAAGGATCTCCTAAGGTCAGAAATGTTGAGGTATTCCCTAAGCCCACAAATCAATCAGATGGCCACATATTGGAGGTGGTGTAAGCTCTGTCTTTGAGAGTGAGGAAGACCAGCAGGAAGGTCATTATGGGTAATAAGATTAGAATTTTGTAAGGCTCCCGGCAGTTCACTGCATGACTCATCTAGCAAAAACTAGAGAAGCCTTAGATGTTGCCCAAGATCGAACTACTCATCCCAGAAACAAATCTCATTTATTTGGGGGATTACATCAACATCAAGGAGCTACATAAATCCAAAATGTTTAACGGTGTCTTAATGATAATTAACCACTCTCAGGAAGTGGTTGGGGACAAAGGTATGGAGTGGAGAGAACATGTTGAAGGATATAAATATATATATATATATATATATATATATATATATATATATATATATATATATATATATATATATATATATATATATATATATATATATATATATTATCTACTGGCGGTCGCCAGTAGATAGTTATAGTTAGGACCGTGTTTCCATAGGAAATCCGCAACATTCTATTTGGAATAATTTTGGTGCCGGTTGACGAATCCTCGCGAAATTTTCAAAATAGGTGTGGCGCTCCAGTCCGCTCCTACCCTGAAAGTCTCGGGGGGATTCGTCAAGCGGGGGCTGAGAAAAAAGGGGGGTCCCAAAACGCGTTTTTCCCATGCAATTTTCCATAGGGACCTTTAGTCCAAGGTACATCCCGAACGGCTGAACAGAATTACTTGAAATTTGGCAAAGAGGTAGTCCTCAGGTCAGGCATGTGCCTTTTGCATATATGGTGTCAATCTGTTCAGTAGTTCCTGAGAAAATCAAAAGTAAATTCACATACATATCTGGGCGGAGCCTAGCCACACATCTCATCGTGAGATCTGATTGGCTGTCAGTACTTCATCCAAGAAGTGTTGGCAGCCATCTTGGGACCAAAATACATGATAGTACCTCATTAAAAAGCATTGCAGTTAATAGAAGGTTTTAAGACTTTAGTTACATTATAAATCATTTGTTGATGGTACCATACTCATTTTAGGAATTGTGGTGTGTTCTAAGGTGATTTTACCATGTGAAAAAGCCTTCTGCTGTGATATCACGAACCATGTTTGAGAGAAAACTATTTTCTCATACTTTTCCCACAGAGGTTTGGAAGGTGATCTATAAGCTAAACTGAGAGCATATTTTCTGTAAATTCACATTATCTTTCTCAGTCATGTAAGAATGAAGTCTGACATTCTCAGTAAAACATGTACATCCAACAAGGGCAGAGACTGTCAGTTGATTCCTGTGTGTTCTACTGCAGTTTCCCAGAGTGCTCTAAAGAACAACTAGAGCGCTAACAGTCTTACTTATGTCAAAAGTTTGGCACACCTGAAGCCATCTTCATTGGAATAAAGTGGTAACACTTAAAACATTTAATTTACAAAGGAACAAAATGAGGGGGTTCATTTTGCCATATAAATTATGATTAGTGCTGCAGAAAGAAAAACTAGGGCACATTTTGACTTCTGAAATCCTCTTTTATTTCATAAAAACATTCTGACATGCAGACTGAAACATGCACTTTGAATACCAGCAGCAGACTTGCCTGGTGAGCAGTAGCTTTTCTACAGTGATCTAATGAGCAACTAGAGTGCTAACATTCAGAATTTATGGAAAATGTGTGACACATCTGAATGCCTTCTTGATGGAATCAAAGTAAAAAACTGAAAGTATTTCCTACTGAGGAGACTGCAGTAAATGAGGAAATTAGGAATCTTCATAACAAATAAATCTCCCAAGATGGCCACCAGAGACAAAAGAGCCCAAATGTAGCCCAAATATCACCCAGATGTAGTCCAAGTATAGCCCAATGACAGAATGTCCCAGAGTGTTCTTAAGAACAACTAGAGCGCTTACTGTCTTACTTATGACAAAAGTATGGCACACCTGAAGCCATCTTGATTGGAATAAACTGGTAACACTTAAAACATTTAATTTAAAAAGGAACACAATGAGGGGGTTCATTTTGCCATAGAAATTATGATTAGTGCTGAAGAAAGAAAAATTAGGGCACATTTTGAGTGACTTCTCAAATCCTCTTCTATTTCATTAAAAAATTCTGATATGCAGACTGAAACATGCACTTCTAATACTAGCAGCAGACTTCCGTGGTGAGCAGTAGCTTTACTACAGTGATCTAATGAGCAACTAGAGTGCTAACATTCAGAATTTATGGCAAATGTGTGACATATCTGAATACCTTCTTGATGGAATCAAAGTAAAAAACTGAAGCATTTCCTACTGAGGAGACTGCAGTAAATGAGGAAATTAGGAAACTTCATAACAAATAAATCTCCTAAAATGGCCACCAGAGACAAAAGAGCCCAAATGTAGCCCAAATATCACCCAGATGTAGCCCAAATGTAGCCCAATGACAGAAGTGTGCAAAACACTTATTTTTTGTGTATTTGCAGTTTTATATAGTGCAGACTTGTCAGGTATTGGAGTGCTTTACATGAACATTGGTTACATCACACAAGATCAAATTCATTTTGGTTGTAGACATGGGGAGATTAAGTGATTTGACCAGAATCACAGAATGTTGAGCTGAAGCAGAAACTCCAACCTGGTTCCCCAGTTGCAAAGTCTGCAGCTCTGGAAGTAACACCACACCCTCTCCCCTTGGATGCAACATTTGATCAAGTGGTCAACTGGATAAAAAAACTAAGATTACAAATAATTTAAAAGTTCTTTGTCGCTATTTGAAAACTCAGAAAATATGTCCTCATTTTAGTTTTTTAGAGCACTAACCATAATTTTGATGCAAATAAGACCGTCTCATATATGTAATTTCTAAAGGAAATGCTCTAGGCATTACAGTTTTGACTACATCAAGATGACGTCAGGCATTCCACACTTTTGTAATAAATATAGAATGTTAGCAATCTAGTTGTTCATTGGGATACTGTTGAGAGGCAGAGGCCAGGGGCACGGACTCTGAAAATTGAAGGCAGGTAGGAGAGTGCAGAGGCAACAATTTGACCACACTCGGCAGGCAGGAAGGGCAGTGGCAGCACAACAGACTATGGAGGGCAGTAGAAAGTGGGGCAGGGGTAACAAACCAACAATACAGGACTGGCAAGAGAGGCTGTTGCAATATAATAGACCATTGTGGGCAGAAGGAAGAGGCAGTGGTCATACAACCATACATGCCAACAGACCCGTTTCAGCCAGGAAACGTCCAATGTTTTTAAGCTCAAATGGGCTTTACTTGATCTGTTTCCTGTCTACAATCTTCTCTTTTTCAATGTTACTCAAAGGGAAAAATCAATACCCCAGTTTTATTTCAAAATCTCCCTCTTACCAAGTTCAAAATGTTCGCAAGTATGATACATTGGATCATGGTAGGCAGGAGGAATTGGGGTAGGGACATGGACTCGGATAACAGAGGGCAGGAGGGACATTGAGCCTACAGGGCAGGCATCAGGGTTTGCAGCAGCACAATACACCACACAGGGCATGCGGGACGGGAGTGCAGCACAATATTCCATAGAAAGCAATAGGGAGGGGACAGGACCATGCACATGGACAACAGACAACAGAGGGGAAAGAGGCAATGGTAGCTAGCTGACCATAATGGACAGACAGGAGAGAAAGCTGCAGCATAACAGACCATAAAGGGCAGGAGGGACGGATCAGGGGCATTACAATGGAACCGACAAGCCAGAAGGGAGGGAATAGGGGTCTGCACATGGAAACAGAGGGCTGGGGGCAAGGGGGCAGGGCAGGAGCAGCAAGATGACCATGGAGGTCAGGCAGGATGGGCACTAGAAACAAGATGTTATCAAAAGAGGGACTGGCGGGCTTTTGTTTAGAAACAAGACACACCATGGAGAGCAACAGTGAGACTATGATGGCATACACACAGACCATGGAGGGAAGGTGGGAGGGGGTCAGGAGCAGCTAGCTGATCACACAGGGAAGGTGGGAGGGGCCATGGCAGCACAGAAGACCATGCATGGCAAGCGGGAGGGTTAGTGGCAGCACAATGGCTATGATGGGCAAGAAGGAGGGTGCAGGGGCATGCACAAAGGACCATGGAGGATAGAAGGGAGGGTCAGCACCTGGGCACAGAAAAGAGAGTTCAGGGGAAGGGGCCTCACAACAGACCGTGCGGGGCAGGCAGGAGGAGCAGTTGCAGCACAACAGACCAGGGAGGGCAGAAGGGTGTGGCAGTAAAATGGACCATGGAGGACAGGAGGAAGGGGATAGGGGCATGGCATGTGGACAGGCAGGGTGGAGGTGGCAGGGACAGGTTACAGTCATCTGACAATGCTAGGCAGGTGGTAGGGGAGTGGCAGCTCAACAGAACACTCAGAGTAGATAGGAGTGGCAGGTCCATGGAACATGGTGGGCAAAAAGGATGGAGCAGGGGCATGCATAAAGACATTGGAGGGCAGGGGCAAGGAGAATAGGGGCAGCAAGCAAAGCACATAGGCTAAGCAGGAGGTCAATGATGGTCCAAAGAATTGGGCAATGGAGGGCAGGATGAGTGGACTGGTACATCATGCTAAATGCAGGGCAGTGGCAGCACATCAGACCATGCATGGCAGGAGGGAGGAGGCTAGTCCATGGATTCAGACAACAGAGGATAGGGAGGAGGTGGATGGGGCCGCAAGCTAACTGTTCATAGAAGGTGGGTATTAGGAACTTTATTGTTTTTAAAATGTGTGTCTGTGTGAACTACTTAGAATATGAACAAGTATGCAGCATAATCTCACTTTTATTCAGGAAAAGAGGACGTTTGGGACTGTGACTCCGGGCTCACTTGACAGAAACATCCCCTGACCCTCCACCCCCATCGCAAAATGTAATGCCCGAGAAAAGGGTAGGTGGACGCAGTGTTATGTAGAACATAGTCCTGAGAGCACGATTGAAAATGAAAACTAAATATAGTATATGGTATAAATTATGCACCAAAAAGTGTGATATAAGATGAACCGGGCGTGAAATATAATATGCAATACATTGTGCGCAATGACAGATTCATTGGAGAGCGCGAGATAGCACAGGCACTAGCGCTTGCTATGTGATATGAGCCTTGGAGTGTAATATGCACAGGGCAGTGTTGTGTAACCTAAGTAGTCTCTAAAGTTGTAATATAAAATATGTGCTGGGTAGTGTAACATTGCATATGCACTGTGACAAAGATATGGATCCCAGATTGTAATATGTATGGCATAGCGCTGTGCTTTATAACATAGGCATCGAGGAAGGCACGTTAGATGGGGCAATATAACCCGTGCGAAGGCAAGTGTGGCATGACATATTCACGGGGTGGTGTTACAGTGCACATGGGCTAGAGAGTGTCATAGCATACGCACTAGCTGGTGGAATACAACACAGAGGTGTGTGGCACTCGGCGGGCACTGGTGGGTGTAACACAGCATTGGCCTCAGCCAGGAGCACGCTGTGACTCTCAAGTGAGGGTTGTCTCCTTTCCAGAGAGTAAAATAAAAAGTATTACACATCCGGCAGTGGATTAAATGTGCCCGTCAATAGCTACCCATGTTTGTATAAATAAACGACAAGGGTGTCTACTTGGAGAGTACCCACCAGCGGGGGCGCCGGGATTAGTCACGGTAGGGTGTCAGACATGTCAGAGCTTCACTAGCGGTGTGAATACATTCTACGTGGATTCATTGTATGCATAGTCGCCTTTTAATGAATATCACGCAAATCGTCATGGTGATAGGTACATACGGTTTGTCCAGCATGTCCTAGGTGTTTCTATAAATATATATATATTTTTTTTAAATAAAAAACAAAGGCCGGCCCCGGGGGATGGGGTCCCCGGGGCCATAAGTGGCCTGAGGAGGAGGGCAACACAGCCCCCCTCCTAAAGAATAATTTTTTTTTAAAAAGGCCATGACCTGGGGGTTGGGGTCCCCGGGGCCGATTAAGGCCTTGGGAGGACCAAATTAATTTTTTTCAACAAAAATAATTAGGGTGCAGGCCCTGGGAGATGGGGTCCCCAGGGCTAATAAATTAGAAAAAGAAAGGGGGCCACACAGCCCTCCTTCTTAAAAATAAATAAATAAAAGACCGGCATTGCACCGGAGGCCACGCCCCCTCCTTGCAGCACTCTGCAAACGCGCCCCCTGGCCAGTTGTAAGTTGAGGAATTAATTCCCCTTCAATACTGAGGGTCCCTGAGGGCCAACTAGCCCAACAGGTATCTCCAGTATGCGCCAGGGAGCTGCGTTGCAGACAGGTGTTCTGAGGCCACGGCCCTTTTTACACCTCCATGCAACGCAGCTCTGTGGCGCTTACTGGAGGTACCTAGTGGGCTAGTTTGACCCTAGGGACTCTTAGGATTCAAGGGGACTTAATCTCTCAACTCAGAACGCCCACTGGCCCTGTGGCGCATTTTTAAGTTGGGGAAATATTTCCCTTTCAATCCTGAGGGACCCTGGGGTCCAACTAGCCCACCAGGTGCTTCCAGTAAGCACCACTGCTCTGCGTTGCAGAGAGGTGATGCAGGCTGTGACACTTTTTACACCTCTCTGCAACGCAGCTCTGTTTACACAGTGGTGAAGGGAGGGGACGGGGCATGAGGTGACATGTTCAAACACGCCCTCTGGTGCATTTTAAGAGGTAGTTTTAATCCCCTGCCCTATTATATACTAGGGGCTGCTAATCACAGGGGGACCCCAACACATAGTGTGCCCTAGTGTATGTAGGTGTTTTCACTGTATTCTGAGTGTCTTTTAACATAGCACTGGCTCTAGGACTGGTTAGTCAGACTCAGTTACCACCAGTATCCGTCTGAAAAAATTGAGGGTACAGGATGATTTTGCAACAAGGCTTGTTTCTGCTCTTCTGTTTGTTCTTTCTGCACGTTATACTTCTTCCTGCACTTTTCTTCGTCTTTCAGGAATTCTGTTGCTTCTTTCTGCATTTCTTTTTTTTCTTTCTGTGCGTTTTTCCTTCTTTCTTCACATGTCCTATCTCTGTAGGCATAGCTAGAAATTAGCATTTAAAAAACCTTTGAAATTCACTGAAAAAAACATAGGTTTCAGGCACGTTATAGCTAGGAATTAGCATTTAAAAAACCTTAGAAATTCACTGAAAAACCATAGGTTTCAGGGGCGTTATAGTTAGCTGGACTTTTCACTCGTACAAAACCATAGAAATTCCCCCGTTATAGTTAGTTCAGCTAACTATAACTCGCGCGCCCGCAATGCACTGCTGATGACGTCACATATTACATCACTCATGACATGGTCAGTGACATCACTCATGACATCACTGATGACATCATCCTTGTGATAGAGTGGCAGACCTCCTCTCCCCCTAATATAACCTTTGATACACACATTCAAAAATAGAAATTAAAATTTTCAAAATAATGGACATACCAATACCAGTTACAACAACCTATTCAGTAATTGTAAGATCCACATCCACATCCACCCATTCACCAACAGTCCTATACAGTCACTCATACATGTACTCACTCATCATATGTACTCATACACCTATACATCCTGCTACACAACGCCACTCATCCATAAAGTTACTCACATACATAGTCACTCATGCTAATAAAGAATCAAACATCTGTTTACCTGCATATACAGTTATACACACACCACCACACTTACTTCTACAGAAACTTACACATACTTAGTCTTTTTAACAATCACTTATAGAAACACATACTTATTCATACAGGAACTCTTTCAATCTCTCACTCTCACATATACTCACTTATATACACCAATAGTCACATATACTAGTTTAAAACATATGTAGTTACTCATAGAGACACTATTGAGACAGTCATTCACTCACTAACACACCCATGCACACACTTATCCACCCATACAATCCTGCACACATGCTGTCTTCAACACATACAAACAGTGAGTCACTCATTCATGCACATATGCACTACGTAATACCCCCACCGAACCATACAGACATCAGACACTTATAATGATACTCAAAAAAACCAACTAATAACCTATATAGACACTCATGTAGCTACTCACCAACCCATGCAGCCACTTATACACAAAGTGAGAGACTGATACAGATATTTACATATTTAAACATTACTCACTAAGCCATGTATTCACTAAGATACACTTAATCAGTCAGTTATACAATCAATTTTTCAAAAACAAATCATCCATTTAGACACTTATATACCCATTTATTCTTCCATCGACCTTGAGATATACATATATAAAACATATGTAATTTTCAGAAAAACACACATTCACTGGATGATGTCATCAGTGATGTCATCTGAGATGTCATCAGTGATGTCATGAGTGATGTCACTGACCATGTCATGAGTGATGTAATATGTGACGTCATCAGCAGTGCATTGCGGGCGCGCACATATATTTTTTTTAAGGAGAGGGCTGCGTGGCCCCTCTCCTGAGGCCTCTATTGGCCCCAGGGACCCCATCCCCTGGGGCTGGCCTTTATTAAAAAATATATATATATATATTTTGGGGAGGGGGCTGTGTGGCCCCCTCCCGGGCCACTCCTGGCCCCGGGGAGCCCCATCCCCCAGGACAGGCCTGCCCTTTGTTTTATTTCAATGGGGAGGGGGCACATGGCCCCCCACCCAGGCTACTCCTGGCCCCAGAGACCCTATTCCCCGGGGCCAGGACACTTCCGTGGGGGGAGCCCCAATGCCCCCACGGTCCCGCCAGCTACCCGCCTCCTGCAGGAGCCGGCATTGCTTTTCCACATGGGGAGCTGCTGACATGCAGCTCCCCGTGTGAAAAAGCTACCTGCTTTGGATTTTGGAAGCGAGAGCAGGTTTCCCTGCTCTCTCTTCCAAAATTCAAAGCAAGTTTACTATGACAGGGCGGGTGCTGCACGGCTCTCGCCCTGTCATAGCAAACAGCAGTGTCCCGGGGGTGGGCACCCCAGGACACTGCAGGAGCCGGCCCTGGGGGGTGGCAGACACTAGGGCCATCAAGGGCTCCAGGAGGGGGGGCCGCCTGCCCCCCCCCCACAATTAGAAAGCCCCCCGAGGCATGTGGGGGTGCTAGAGCCCCCTCCACAGGTTACTTTTTAATAAAAAAGATGCCCCGGGGGTGGTAATCCCCGGGGCTGCAGGGGGCTTTGTGCCCCCAGTGAATATTTGACAATAGCACCGGAGCGTGGCAGTCCCCGGGGCTTGGTGAGCCCTTGGAGGCCCCCACAAATTAAACAAGCCCTGGGGGTGGTGGTCCCCGGGGCTGCGGGGGGGCCGTGAGCCCTCCCGTGAATATTTGAGAATAGCCCCAGGGGGTTGCAGTCCCCGGGGGTTGGGGGGCCCTTGGTGGCCCCCCATATAAATTAGGACAATGCCCCCAGGACCTGGCCAACTCTGGGGCTTATAGAAAACAAAGCGCTTCGATTTTTTAATAATTTCGGCGGAATTCGTGATTTCTGCCGAAATATTGAAGAAAATGCTATTTTTGGCCCTGGGGGTCCTTGTGGGACCCCCTGAGCAGGCCTGGGAGGGTCAGGGTTTTTCTACCCTGCCACCCTTTTCTTCATTTTTCACTTTGTTTTTACTGTTTTCTTGTGACTCGGTTCTACTGAGTCACAAGATGACTGCCAACAGTTCCTGGTTTGGAGTGTTGGCAGCCAATCACAGTGAAGCTCGTGGTCGGGAGGGTTCACGTATCCACCGCGTCCCTATATATCTAAACTTTTATTTTTTTAATTTCTCAGCATCTACAGAACAGATTTACACCATTTAAAAAAAAGGACGCTTTCTGAACCAAGCACTAACTTTTTGCCAAATTTGGTGTAATTCCATTCAGCAGTTCGAGCTGTAGCCTTGTCTAAAGTTTCCTATGGGAAATTGATTTTCTCACCTCTATTTTTTGAATGTCTCAGGAACTACTGAACGGATTTACATAATTTAAAAAAGAGAACTCTTTCTGAACCAAGGGCTACCTTTTTGCCAAATTTGGTATAATTCCGTTCAGCAGTTCGGGCTGTAACAGTGTCTAAAGTTTCCTATGGAAAATAACATGGGGAAAACACGTTTTGGGACCCCCCTTTTTTCTCGGCCCCCACTTCACAAATCCCCCGAAACTTTCAAGACAGGAGCTGACCGGAGTGCCCCACTAGTTTTGAAAATTTAGCAAAGATTCGTCAAACAACGCCAAAGCTATTAGGAAAACAAAAAAGGCGTTTTCCTATGGAAAATAGGTCCTAACTATAACTACCTACCTATATATATATTATAATTGCCCCCATACATAAATGGAGGAAAATGTAAAAAATTGGGAAGGTGGGGTATGATTACCTATTCTACCTTTCGTCCCCAACATTGGGGACAGTGCAAGATAAATGGGCAGGTGTGATATTCTGTTCTAATTTCATAACCAGAATCATTGAGTAAGTGCATATATAGGGTTGAGGCCACATATACTATTTTAAATCCAATTCCACAAACATTGAGGAAAGATTATACATGGAGAAAAGGAGTGGAGGCAAATAATATTCTATTCTAACTCCAGTTCAACAAGCATTGGGGAAACAGCATGCATGAAATGAAGGGACATGTACCATTCTACATACTCTAACTCCTGTCCAACAAACATTGCTTACAGTGAAAACATTGGAAGGTTTGGGAAAGATTTACAGCTCTAACTCCAATACCACAAACATCGGAGAAGTGCATAATTGAGGGGGTAAGAAGATTACCTAGTCTAAATTTAATGACATCTAAATAATGTTTATCTTTAAATGAAGTTCTATATTGACCACCCCACATTTTCATCAAAATAGTTAATTAAAAATTTAAAATATAAGTTAAAAAACCATTAAATAAAAGTAAACCTCCAAAATTAAAAATTACTAATAATAAAACAAAACCCACCGAATAATTAAATACAAAACATATAAAATAATTACATTTAATTAACTAAAAAGAAATATATTAAAATTTGCAATGTGATAAAATAATTTGAAATTCATTTATAATAAAAACAATTCACCCATTAACTGCATCATATAACCCACATCCTGCATAATCACCTGTTTATATAAAATAAATATAGAAATAAACATACAAAATACACTATTATTACAAACTATGTTATTTACCACGATTTTTGTATGCCATATTTTTAACAGTAATATTATTGACAATCAGAAAAAAGGATATACTTAATTTCAATATTTTTCCCAAAAAGCATGCCAGCCAACACCCATACCGATTAAAATTCCCTATAAACCTGTCATTTTATAATCTCAACTGGCAGTATAGCACATTTCTATATCTATGAACGTTAGGATAGCGACCCATACTTCCTTGCTGCCTAGTGAAGACCATGGCGATTCCATACATTTTCATAGTTACCTTCTCAATTGATTAAATTAATGTAAACACACTACTTACATTTCCTGAATAATTATACTCATATTTATGCAACCACTTTCTTACTAGGACTGCAACTTGGCTTATTATGCCTGCAGATAGCAACGCAAACAGCTCAACCGGTACAGACTGCAGATATGGATGGATTCCTGAAATGAACAAGTGGAACCTAAGTCAACAAGTACTGATCAGCCGCGGTCGGTAGTAGGAGTAACTGCAGGGCGGTGACGTGGGGAGGGGGAGGGGCAGGGTGGGGGGTAGTAAACTACGGATTAGGGCGGTTTACAGATAAATTAACATATAAATTAATAAAACGAATTTCTTTGCGTGCACTGCATCCCCAAATGCGATGCAGTGCACACAACGAAATTCGTTTTATTAATTTATATGTTAATTTACCTGTAAACCTCCGTAATCCATAGTTTACTACCCCCCACCCTGCCCCTCCCCCTCCCCACGTCACCGCCCTGCAGTTACTCCTACTACCGACCGCGGCTGGTACTGATGGGATGTGTTGCTGAAAAATCTTTTCATAGTGTATTTATTACATTTACTTGAGATTCTAGACAGGATGCATTTTGCTTAATATCGTCAGTAGCAGCTTGAATCAATCAATCAATCAATCAAATAATTTGTAAAGCGCACTACTTACCCGCAAGGGTTTCAAGGCGCTGAATGTTCTTTTTAAGTAATCAGGAGTATGTTTCAACAAAACTTATACCTCATCCACATAAATTAGACTACATAAAGAGACAAAATAGGGATATCAACTGTCTCCTCTGCTGTTTGATTTATTCTTACAACTTTTAGCCATAGCATGTCTGCTGTTTGCAGATTGCATGCTCTGGCATCATCTTCAACGTCAGGTCTGTACTTATTAAAATTAGCAAATATATTTGGCTAATTTTCAGGCTACTGATTAAACTGGTTGCTATTTGTTATGATGCCTATTTTGAAGATAATAATTAAAAAGGATTAGTATTCATGGCCTGTCCATATGAAACTAAACATTTGACATATCGTGGAAAAATAACCCCCTGGACATAGGGTTAAACTCTCCAATTAAATGTGTCGGCCCAGTATGGGATATTTACCTTTGATGGCCTAACATTAATCTGTGCTTATGAATCACTGTTATACGACACAAAATGAACATTTAACCCAGAATGTTATATATTCTACAAACAGTGCATGCCTCAAGAAGAAAGACTATGTACATTCTGCAGTATAGCTAATGTCACTTTCATCTGGATCCAAAGCACTCCTCTATATACTTAGGTATATTTAAGCTACCTTTTTGGAAGACTGGCTATGGCTTTCTCACTCCATAGGAGTGCCATTGACGCTCACTGAATTGAAGCACTGGTTTACAAAAACACTTTTGAAACACCAAAATGGGTTGAGATTGATGGGCAAGCTTATAAGAGCTTTCCTGTTGTTGTATTCCTTGTTAATGAATGGCAAAGACAACAGATTTGCTATCTCGTCAATATGAATTTCGCTAAAACAATATTTGAGCCCTGATAAAAAAAGCATCAGCTGACTACTTAAAATTATACAGGGTTCCAATAAACTGAATAACTCTACAAAACAGTTCGATTATCCATAAAATTTAAATAGATGAACATTGTTCATTGCTGGGTAAAAGATAAGTAACCTCTTAAATTTAAAAAATGAATGTTTGAGTTAAATGATTATAGACAATTCATATTGTCTGTAAATAATAATTAATCTTAACTCACGGTGTCGCCATCCATAACATCCTTTTGATCTCATGTTCTTGACAGACATGCCCCCTCTTTTAGAGTGGGTTAAAATGGAGCTATTTTGCAGTTACTGATTAGTGGTAGTGCACTGAACTTGTTTTTAATTAGACAAAAAATGTCTGACCACTTTTACATGTAGATCTGTATACCAACTGAATTGATTTCTTTCACTGTTGTTTCATCACATTGTGTGACGACAGTGCTCTGCATAAAGTGTGCTTTCCACTGACTTGCTGTTAATTACAACAAAGGTTTCGTATATAAATGACCGAGATTTGGGCCCCCATTAAAATTGGGCAAGTTGCACATACTGTGTGCAAATTGCACACCAACGTTTCGGGAAATGCCAGCATTTTGACTCATGCAATATTAATTTGCATCGCAAAATGCATATTTATAGACAGTTTCAAAACCTCCTGGATTTTATGACCCTCTGTGAATAGTTGTGAATTGAGGAATAGAGGCGGCGAGGGAAGGAGCCCATCACTACACTCACACACCAGCCTTGACGACATTGTTTATTAACAGCACACTATAGGCTAGACGTATTAACATTTGTTTTAGTGAATCATGATTTGTAAATGGGAATCAAATGTACAAAGCAGCACAATCAAAGAAGTGAATTACAAAGTTGCGATTCAGACCCAGTCATAATTGCTGAATGTCGCACTTGCTCTGACTCTTGGCCTCATAAGCAGGAAGTCCCTTGTTTCCTGCAGATTGGTAAGATGTGGAGTTGATAGAAGAGCAGAAGGGTGATAGAGAAGATGAAGGGTGAAAAGGGAAGTATAAATTCACAGACAAAGAAATATATTTACTTGTTAAACAATTTTATTTATTTAGTTTTATTTATTTGAAAGGTTTTATAAAGTGCAAACATGACTCTTGTGGGTATCAGAGCGCTGTACACAGAGGCAGAAGCATGCATGAACTCAGAACAGTTGAAGTCAACATTTTAAAACAGCAAGGAGTAAACAATCAAAATCAGATACCGGGTAGAGGTGCGAAATATTTCCTGTAACATTCAGTAAAACAATCATAGAGTGGTTTGTCACAGCATAGTAGAGTAAATGACAAATCTGTAATGGGCCCAAGAAGTATTCTTCTACTAGAATGTTGAGGGAACCCCAAGCTCCCCTGATAATGTGGTGTAGATTAGAGATGGCACCCTGGGAGCGTTAGGTTGCATCTCCTGTTCAATTTTCTCAGTTTTTTCAGAGAAGTGCACTGTGAAGTCCTGCCTACTAGGAAGCAGAATTAAGGAAGCCAGGTTGGGGTTGGAAGTGTGGTTTGCTTGCAGTTTGATGATTTCAAATAGCATCTTGGGTCTATTTTTAGCACCGTCCAGCTGCTCCCTGAAATGGTCCATTTTACCAATGCAGATTTTTTTGTTGTAGGCACTTCTCATTTTACTAAGCTGACAGAGGCTAGTAGTGGAAGGCTCATTTCTCCAGAGCCTCTCCGAGGTACCATTAAACCAAGGTTTGGATTGTTTGAGAGGGATCCTTTTAAGTTGTTTCGGCGCAATAGTGTCAAAGATATTTGCCACAGTGCTAATGTAGTGCTCAGAAAGACCATCAAGATTGGATCCTGGCTTCAATAGACAACCAGTTGAGCTGCAAAAGGTCAGGTGTGATGCGATCGTGTGATGTGATATCACAACTGGAATATGGCCGGGGCTTCCTAAAGCGAGCTTGGCTCCTCTCAGAGCCACGCTCAATGCATTGGCCAGGCTCATCACAGGCTCCAAAAAACACTATTGCATCACACCTGACCTTTTGCAGCTCAACTGGTTGTCTATTGAAGCCAGGATCCATTTCAAAATAACTTGCCTCACACATAAAGCCCTGCATTTCAACATTCCGGTCTATCTGTTCTTTCTGGCTCCGGTCGGAACTTAAGAAGTACGTCCACACTACTCTTGAAACCTCCTAAATTAAAAAAGAAAAGTACATACAAACATGCTTTCTCCGGCCTTGCGCCTAGAATTTGGAACACTCTTCCTACAGAGATGAGAACCAATCCCTCCACTGCCTATTTCAAGAACCAGGCCAACTGGCTTTTCGTGAGTTGAAATTTAACTGCATCATCATGTATGTTAAACTGTTATTTTACTCTAGGGCCCTTCCGGAACCATAGTAGAAGAATACTTCTTGGGCCCATTACAGATTTGTCATTTATTCTACTATGCTGTGACAAACCACTCTATGATTGCATTTCTTGAGGAGTTTGGCTAGTGTCATGATGTTAGTGATCGGTCGGAAATTGTTAGGATCAGATAAATCCGAGTTGGGCTTCTTAGGGATGGAAGTTACTTGCCCAATTTTGAGACAATCAGGGATGCTCCCTTGCAGGAGAGATTCATGAATGATCCTCGACCAAAGCGGTACAATGGCCGAGTTGAGGTCTTTAAAAATGTTGCCGGCAGAGGATCATTGAAGTGGTTGGCTGGTTTTAGAGTTGTCATAGCGTGTAGTAGTTCTGTGCAATCTGGCAGGATAAAGGAATTCCAAGAGCGATCATTTTTGGGAGAACAACCCAAAGGTTGGGAGAATGTTGAGGGAACCCCAAGCTCCCCTGATAATGTGGTGTAGATTAGAGATGGCACCCTGGGAGCGTTAGGTTGCATCTCCTGTTCAATTTTCTCAGTTTTTTCAGAGAAGTGCACTGTGAAGTCCTGCCTACTAGGAAGCAGAATTAAGGAAGCCAGGTTGGGGTTGGAAGTGTGGTTTGCTTGCAGTTTGATGATTTCAAATAGCATCTTGGGTCTATTTTTAGCACCGTCCAGCTGCTCCCTGAAATGGTCCATTTTACCAATGCAGATTTTTTTGTTGTAGGCACTTCTCATTTTACTAAGCTGACAGAGGCTAGTAGTGGAAGGCTCATTTCTCCAGAGCCTCTCCGAGGTACCATTAAACCAAGGTTTGGATTGTTTGAGAGGGATCCTTTTAAGTTGTTTCGGCGCAATAGTGTCAAAGATATTTGCCACAGTGCTAATGTAGTGCTCAGAAAGACCATCAAGATTGGATCCTGGCTTCAATAGACAACCAGTTGAGCTGCAAAAGGTCAGGTGTGATGCGATCGTGTGATGTGATATCACAACTGGAATATGGCCGGGGCTTCCTAAAGCGAGCTTGGCTCCTCTCAGAGCCACGCTCAATGCATCGGCCAGGCTCATCACAGGCTCCAAAAAACACTATTGCATCACACCTGACCTTTTGCAGCTCAACTGGTTGTCTATTGAAGCCAGGATCCATTTCAAAATAACTTGCCTCACACATAAAGCCCTGCATTTCAACATTCCGGTCTATCTGTTCTTTCTGGCTCCGGTCGGAACTTAAGAAGTACGTCCACACTACTCTTGAAACCTCCTAAATTAAAAAAGAAAAGTACATACAAACATGCTTTCTCCGGCCTTGCGCCTAGAATTTGGAACACTCTTCCTACAGAGATGAGAACCAATCCCTCCACTGCCTATTTCAAGAACCAGGCCAACTGGCTTTTCGTGAGTTGAAATTTAACTGCATCATCATGTATGTTAAACTGTTATTTTACTCTAGGGCCCTTCCGGAACCATAGTAGAAGAATACTTCTTGGGCCCATTACAGATTTGTCATTTATTCTACTATGCTGTGACAAACCACTCTATGATTGCATTTCTTGAGGAGTTTGGCTAGTGTCATGATGTTAGTGATCGGTCGGAAATTGTTAGGATCAGATAAATCCGAGTTGGGCTTCTTAGGGATGGAAGTTACTTGCCCAATTTTGAGACAATCAGGGATGCTCCCTTGCAGGAGAGATTCATGAATGATCCTCGACCAAAGCGGTACAATGGCCGAGTTGAGGTCTTTAAAAATGTTGCCGGCAGAGGATCATTGAAGTGGTTGGCTGGTTTTAGAGTTGTCATAGCGTGTAGTAGTTCTGTGCAATCTGGCAGGATAAAGGAATTCCAAGAGCGATCATTTTTGGGAGAACAACCCAAAGGTTGGGAGAATGTTGAGGGAACCCCAAGCTCCCCTGATAATGTGGTG
Source organism: Triturus cristatus (assembly GCF_964204655.1). Lineage (NCBI taxonomy): Eukaryota > Metazoa > Chordata > Amphibia > Caudata > Salamandridae > Triturus > Triturus cristatus. Next base: position 1,315,901,120 of record NC_140585.1, read on the forward strand.
TAGATTAGAGATGGCACCCTGGGAGCGTTAGGTTGCATCTCCTGTTCAATTTTCTCAGTTTTTTCAGAGAAGTGCACTGTGAAGTCCTGCCTACTAGGAAGCAGAATTAAGGAAGCCAGGTTGGGGTTGGAAGTGTGGTTTGCTTGCAGTTTGATGATTTCAAATAGCATCTTGGGTCTATTTTCAGCACCGTCCAGCTGCTCCCTGAAATGGTCCATTTTACCAATGCAGATTTTTTTGTTGTAGGCACTTCTCATTTTACTAAGCTGACAGAGGCTAGTAGTGGAAGGCTCATTTCTCCAGAGCCTCTCCGAGGTACCATTAAACCAAGGTTTGGATTGTTTGAGAGGGATCCTTTTAAGTTGTTTCGGCGCAATAGTGTCAAAGATATTTGCCACAGTGCTAATGTAGTGCTCAGAAAGACCATCAAGATTGGTCATGTCAGGTGGAGGCTGAAGTCTATTCATAGTGATGGAAGTAAGATCTTTAAATGTGGATGTCTCTCATGTTGCAAGACAATTGTTTAACCATAAGAGGTTGTCACTTTCTGCAAGTGTTTTTTTCCAGAATGTGGAAGGCAATTTGATGATGATCCGACCAGTCACAAGGTAGGAAGGTAGGATGTCATCCAGTTGGATGATATTGTCTCTAGCAATAATGAGGTCGAGGGTTGCACTTTTGTTGTGGGTAGGTCCCTTACAGACCTGAGATAAGTAGAGCTCAGAGAGGAAAGACTTAAAGGAGTTGACTAAAAGATCATTGGTGTCATTGCAATGAAGGTTGAAGTCTCTGAGGAAGATATGGTATAGTTGATCCGAACAAGAGCTGATAACCTCCACGATTTGCTCTATGAAGTGCAAATTGTCACCCGGTGGATGGTAAATCGTGTGAAGCACACAGACAACCTTGCCCTTATTCCAAATTTCTGCTACTAGTAGTTCACAAGAAGATAGCAGAACAGTCTGAGATTGTTTCATAGTTAAGCTGGAGCGATGAATGAAGCAATGCAACTCCCCCCCCCCGATTTTCCCCAGGCGATCACATCGCATAATGGCATAATCAGGCGGGTCTAAGATGTCAAGAATAGGGGAGGAGGCCTTGTTGAGCCAGGTTTCTGTGAGAATCAGGAAGTCCAAGTCTTCCACTAATATAAGTGTAGAGATGTCCGCAGCATGTTTCATGGCTGATCTGCAGTTGATCAGCATCAAATTAATGTAGGGGGAGGTGTTATTTTCCTCCTGATGAGGTAACAATGTGTCTCTAGCAACAACCAGTTGTTTGGAAAACATCCCTAGCCGTTTCTGAAACAATAATAACATGAATTTGGACCTGAATTAAGTAAAGGGTTAATGCTGTAGAAGTGCCCACCAGACCTATAGAAAAAATTAGATAGAAATAGTATGACCTTCGCTCCAATACAAACAAGCTTGGCAGTCTGAGAAAAGCAGCTGCTGAAGCTTGAGGGAGGCATCCACTGCCCTACACCTTTGGATGAGTCAGTAGAAAGTACTTTAATATCAAAGGCTGTGTCTGGATTAAAAGCCATAGATTCTTCAGAGTCAGCAGGGCAGTTCAATCTTCTTTCTAACTCATAACATGCAATATGCTATTTAAGCTGTTTTTTTTTTTTTTTAATGTTTATTGTTCACACAAAGCATTTTAACACATTTCACACAGAAATCGTGTACATACATCTTTTATAATGCAAGGAGAAAAGTCACAGTTGTTAAATTTTTTATGGTGGACTGTGCAAAAGGGATAGAGAGGCTCAGATCCATATTTAAAAATGTATGTTAATATAGAATGTTCACCAAGCATTAATACTGTTTAGGAATATTTACACAAATACAGATGTCCTTGTTACTTACTTACTTTTTATTTCGATATTTCATCATAAAAGATATGACAGGCGTAATTAAAAATTCCATACAATATAAATCAGTTTGTTCATAGAACATATTATTACCAAACAATAAAATCCAAATTGTTTAAAAAACAGATATAAAAGTAAGAATTATAAAAAATAATTCTCAATAATAAAACCACACAATTATTGTCAATTTCAATGACATCAAATATCGATAATTGAACAGGAAAACATCTCTATTAGCAGCAATCCGGAAGACCCCAGACTAAGTTATTGTTGTTGGAATGTTCCCAGCCCTAATGATCCACATCCAGCCGAGAAATTTTGGAACCGCTATAACCAGAGGTTCCTGGGTATTAGTTCTCAAAATTCTCAATGCTTCTGAACAGGCTCGTGTGCCCAGATTCCGGCAAATGGGTACCAGCCACTTATTACGTGGAGCAATATAGGCTGGACATACAAAAAACATGTGGGCAGTAGATTCTTTTTGGCCCAAACACCATTTGCAGATATCATCCTGCATGCCATTCCAAGATTTAGTAAAGGTTTTAATTGGAAGGCTGCCAACCCTGAATTGGTAATATAGTTTACGATCACAAGACCTAGTAATAATGTCCCAGTAGTCCTCCACAAAGGGGACAATCTTGTGTTCAAAGAATAAACCAGTCAGGGAGGTAGCCTCAATCTTAGTTATATATTTGTGGCACACTAATGCCCAATATGTTTCTTTAAAAACCTTTTTTGTGGGAAATTGGCTATTGGCGGGGTCAAACCACAAGTTACTCATCCCCATATCCACCAGGAACGTTCTAACTTCCTTAAACCATGGGATGTTTCCTGAACCAGCAATTGATCTAACATCCAGGATTGCCCTGGCAAATAAATCAAGTTCTGGAGTAATCCATATCCGCCGCCAAAAGGCCAACGGCCTATAGCGTGCCACATCCTCAATGGAATAACATCCCAAGTCCATTAAAAGAGGTTTTAGTGGGGTAGAACCGGGGAGACCTATCAGATTCTTAAAACATTATTTTGAACCTTAACCAACATGGATAGGTCAGAAAAGCCCCATAGTTCTGCTCCATACAGGATTGCAGAGCTAATCCTTGAATTGTAAATTTTAAGGGCAGTACCTATCCTTTGGTCAGGGACGAACGCTGTTTTTTAATTAAACACCCTGTCAACTGAGCAAACTTGAGGGAAAAAACATCAATCTGGGGTTTCCATTTTATTTTAGATTGCAATGTGAATCCTAAATAGCTCATCACATTAGTCTGGGCTAACTTGATAGTATTCATGGTTACAAAACCATCCACTTGCTTTTTCTTAGTAAGGATCATAAATTTGGTTTTGTCGACATTAACCTGTAAATTATTATCGAAACAAAACTCTTCAAATTTATCCAGTGCCCGTTGCAAACCTATCTGGGTTTTAGATAATAAGAGAGTGTCGTCCGCAAACATAAGTAACGGCACTTTGGTGCCATCCAGGGTTGGAGCATCCGTTGGAAAGGTAGAAAAATACTCCATTACCCTGTTGATGAACAGCAAAAAAAGTGTTGGTGCTAAGACACATCCCTGTCTAACCCCACGTGACACAGTGAATTTGTTTGTAACCTGCCCTTGTAAACCCCAGCGGACACGTGCAAATTTTCCCTCATGTAGCTTTATAACTAGGGCCAATAAGTCCGAAGGCATCCCCATTTCGCTCAATGCCCTCCATAGCTTTCTCCTAGGCACCAAATCAAACGCAGACTTGAGGTCAATAAAGGCGGCATAGATGGTACCACCACCCAAACTCACCACACGCCAATATATCAATAAAAACCTAAAAACTTACTCGATGGTGCCTACGCATGGTCGAAATCCAGCCTGTAGTGGGGACAATATGTCGTCAAGCTTCATCCAACTTGTTACCTATTTTGAAGGTGTGGGAAGATACCCTTAGATCAAAACAAAAATGTATACTCTAGTTGTAAATATAAAATTGTATTAACGTATTATTAATGGTCCTGTATATATGATTTAGTAACTATATAGTTAATCCTTTAGCAACAGATATTGAACCTCATACATTTAAGATTGTTGAGGATCCTAGAGCCTCAAGCTTCAGATGCTGATGCTTTCCCAACAGAAAACACCATACCGACTCATAGTATATTTCTTAAAAACAGTGGTCATAGACACCTTTCTGCTGTTACATTTTATCCTAATCATCCTCCACAGCATCGCCATGTGTGTAAGGCTGCTTTCCACATACAAAGGCTTAGAAGGCAAATATGGGTGCCTAGGAGACACTGGGTTCAAGTCCCAAAGGAACAACACCCTCTATACAGGAATTCTTATGAATTGAACAATCAACATTAGAGTTCCAGTAATCTGATGCTATCAAGGGTAATGGTGGGTTTTACATCAGTTACGAATAGCATTGATAGAGCTATATATTCTTTATGTGGTACAATCCATAACAAAAAGATACATCAAAATGAAAGACATTGTCATGTTCTTATATGCATGCAAAGTTCTGGCAAAGATGTTGACTAATTGGCAACTCCTACAGGGTTTCTTAGTTGAAGAATTACTAGTATACAGCAGGAGATAGTCCTCTACAGTATGGATGTGGCCAAAGGATTGGGCCATTTTGCTACATCACAGGATGTATACCAAATTATCCAAGGACATTCCAGTGGACAGCCTACCTCTGGTTTGAAAAGTGAGAAGGCTTCTAGCCATAGTAGTTTGTCTATAACAGAGCTTCAATGTCAAAGGTGTACTAGTAGAAGTGCACCTGATACAAAAAGGAGATATGTCTTTTATTTGTCCTCCTCATCACCTTACTTTTATTTTTTGCCCATTTGGCTAAAGGAACCTTTCTTTGATAGGCATTGCTCTCTGTCGGGTTGCTACGCATACAATTTTAATTAATCGATCTCATATATACTCTGCGGAATGTGATGACAAGGAGCCTCAGAAACCGACAACATCCCTTATGAGTTGGAGTAAAAGAAGTTATAATCCTTGGATCCATATGTGATTAATTTGGAGCCATTCGACCAGTGGAGCCAAGAAATCATGTTTCTTTTTCTTTGAACCTTCCTTGTCTAGCTTCCACGTTACAAACAACTAGGCCAGTGGTCCCCGAACTTTTTAAACCTGCGGCTCCAGTGACCCATTGGCCATTGCCCGTGGCTCCCCACTGTTACTTTTTTGGGAGGGTGGGGTGGATGTAAGCCTGGCCTCAAGAATACTTGCTTTTATCTCCCTGAAAATAATTGGGATGAAGCTGATGAATGTATTAGCATCATATATGTAGGGTGTTTTGTATTATTAAGATTAATAAAAAATTCCTAGTTGCACTTCTTTGCCCATGCATTTTTTAGAGTACCCTCTCAAACCTTTTTATCCCACTTACAGTGCTAGATAGCACCCCTAAGCATGTAGGCCTCATTGCCAAAGTGATTCTGCGCTTGAAGAATATTTGCATGCACTTCCATTTCTACCCATGTCATACGTGCCAACACACCTGTCTCAGCAGGGTGACTCACAATTATTATTTTTTTAAACATATTTTATTGAATTTCAACAAGAAAACATTTCAATATGGCATTATTTACGCTGTGACATCATTGCACAATTACAGAACATTATTATCAGGAGAGTAACAGCATTACTTATACTTTTAACAGATTATGTTCTGGAAACATAAATTTAAATCCCTCCACCATCCCTACAACAAGTAACTGTTAGCCCATCCAGTCTCCCTCCCCAGACTCACTACAGTATCAGTATAGCACAGCGGCGGCAAACTAGCCACAGTATTGTTTATGGTGTCGAGTACATAATGTACAGGCTTACATATAATACTCATGTGCGGTCCATATGGGGACTGTAAGTCAATGCGACCATGGTAATTGTACAAGGTTTCAACATAATATAATATTTCAGTGCAACAATGGTTCAGCAGAAATAATGGATTCCAACAACATATCCCATTCCAAAGAAATTGGGTTCTACCTCATCCCTCTATTCTCTTCTCTTCTGATCTCCATACTTTCAGCCCTCCCCATCGGACCACTTCTCCATGCCAGTGCCATCGTGGGTTGTGCAGACTTCCACCGCATTGTAATTGATCGCTTTGCCAATATTAATATCAGGTTTGCAAATCTGTTCTGCATTCCCTGTGACTTGTGCTTCTTACCTACTCCCATCAAGCAGTATTCCATTGTGTTGTGCCCTTCCCAGGTGCTACCTCTAATAAATTTGAGGACAGTCTCCCAGAAGAGTGTTAATCGTGGGCATGCCCGCAACATGTGTATTAGTTCAGCTGGTTATGTATGACACCAAGGGCATGCATCGGCTGCACCTGGGAACATTATGCTCAGTCTGTGTGGAGTCAGTATGTTCTGTGTAACAGCATGTATTGGATCAGTTTAAACTTGGGGTTACGGGATATTTTCTTGGTATATTCCAGCATTCTTTTCCAATCTTCATCCGTCAGTTCACCACCTATGTCTCCGGATCATTTCTCTCTAAGTGTCTGCAGCGGGATTGCCGCCTGTGATCGGGGACTGCGATATAGCCATCTGGTTAAATGACCCCCATTGCCCAATAAATACAACATATGTGTAAGTTCATGCGTCTGGGGTTCCATGCCGTTGGGCGACCAGTTACATCTAATGTACCTACTGATGCTAGTGTGGAGGCTATATAGTGAGCTGGGCACTTCTTGCTCTCTGACAAAGGTGACTCACGATTTTTTAAACCACATAAAGCTTTATTTTTGCTGTCTCCTCCTTAAAATTAGCTCCAAATCAATGGAAGCAAAATAAATTCCTCAATTTTTTTTTTTAAATGTTCCTCTTTCTTGCTTCCGAATGTTGGCATTATTCCGTAAATGGTGTTTTACTTCCCTGTGCTCAAGGAGTGTGCAAGGCCTGTCTGGAAATGTGTGCATACTGAAAGAAATGTGTACTGGAAATACCTATGATTCAAGTACAAATGTCAATACTTAATAATATTTAGTGTGTTTAATAGACAGGACAACTGTACTTTCCTGATAACTTGCATTGGTTGAAAATGCATTTAGAAAAAAAGGAAACTATTAATGAGTCTAACAAAATAAATCAGCCATCTTCCTCTTAATTTGGGAGTGTTGGAACTTGGGAGTACAGTGATATACAGAGGTAATCTCCCTCGACATGCCATCTGTTAAGCCCTACGTTTACAGCTTTAGGCTTGTCACTTACAAATCATCAACATCATGCGTTTAAGTCTAATGAATTTAACTGAAGCCAACAGACCCTTCAACATTAAATCTATTAAGGTGCTTGGTGCGTGGCTCCCCTGGCTAGGTTTTACGGCTCCCCAGGGAGTCACGGCGCACAGTTTGGGATCCAGTGACATAGGCAATGTAATCACTACATGTAGGAGGATTAAGATCAGTCCTTCCCTTGCATATTTGGTGCCTCGCTATCAGCATCAGAAATAAAACAGCTTTTTTACTTTTTTGGATCTTTCTCCTGCCCTTTAATGTGTACCCCAAAGGATACTGAAATATTTGTTTGTTGCCTCTGTTATTACCAAGCTTACATCCCTCCAGAATAATTGCAGAACAGGACATTCCACAAACATGTACTCTTGGGTGACAGCTCTTCATACGCCATACCTATTGTACTACTATGACTGGACACTGTGCGAGTATCAAAATTTGCAGTCAGATCTGATAGAGCAGGAGAATTCTTGAAAAGCAATAATTTTGATCTTTGAGGCCTTTGCCAGAAAAGCTTCATTTATTAAATAGGTGTGAAAGTTTACCAGGGATTTTGCAGTTTTTTTTTCTATTATGATTTCGCCTGTACACGTCTCTGTTCACCCTTTGAATTTCAGGCTCAAGGACTTCCTGATAGGTGCCTCCCAAAAGTCCCTCTTGAATTAGTTTTATAACAATTTTCCTAATGGCAGGCCCTTCTGCTCCTTCAGATAGGTTTATGATTTTAATATTGTTACACATAGCTTAATTTTCTAATCTCTCAAGGGTTACTTGTGTTGCTTTTTCTATAAACATAAGTGGGGCCAATTCCTGCATGTTCCTCTCTACATCTAACATTTTATTAACCAGTTTTTTCTTCCAGCATTGTGGTTCATAGAACAAAATGATCTAGCTAAATTGATAAGTTTTAGCATGCGCAACATAGCTCTCTCTGAGTCCCTTCTCCAATAGTGAATGTATTCCCTATTTCGCTGGATAGGTCCCTTAGCATCAATTCCAGTCCTTCTTTCATCTCATTGGATTGGGATCTTCAAGAGGATTTGATGTTAATACTGGAAAAAGCTGGTAGGTAATTATTGTCTGAATGACTTCTTGGCTGTATGGTATATTGCCTGGCAACATTGCCTTGTGGTAAAGCATATACCGCCTGTGGTGGGTCTGCTCCCCTCTCTTTCTTTCAGGTAAAGTTCCGTACCTATTTGCTAGTCAAAATACATCACATGTCAGTGCTTTTGAAACCTGATTGTAGGCTGCAGTTTGATCAACAGGAACAATAGGTAAGGTTTGAGTTAGGGTAATAGGGGGGTTCTCTGGTTCATCTGCTATCATGCATTTTGATAGTCTAACATAAGACCTTAAAGGCAGAGTTGTTTTTATACGTTTAGTAGGTTTTTCGGACAAAAGGAGGGGGACCAGAAGCCCCCATGCACAGGTATACTACACTTGCTAAAACAAGGAAAAGGCATTAAAAAATGTAATGTTTAAATATAAATATTTACTTTATTTGGATATGACTTCTACAGAACAAAAATGTTTGTTGTAGGAGGTAATGTACAATTTTCATTTATTGATGGTTCATGATGTGTCTTATGAATATACATGAGGGAACATTTACTATTCTGAAAAATGAGTCATTTTTTATAAACATAACATAACGTACCTTAGATATATTTTTTTGTCCTTTATGCATGATTTTCCTACTTCTATAGACCTTGTACTGGTGCAGTTCGGGTTCCTCAATTCCCCCCTATTACCACGGACAGAGTGATTTCGCAGTCACACACACACATACACATCATATGCTGGTGGGGCCCATAACACCAACATTCATTCTATCAATCTATCCGCACCTACTCAGAAGGGGAAAAACATCAGTTCCGAACCACACTGCTTTCCTTGATGGGAACTTTTATCACTTTCCCTCTACTATCAAAACCCTCGCTTCTCTTCGCATCAAGAAAATAGGTCAATGAATCATTTAGTTTGGATTAGCTTAATGACTCCTTAATTCTCTAAAATTATTCAATAATACATTTCAATAAAAGAACAACCCGACACATGAATTCAATTAATATTTCCTTATCTAAATTAAATGCAGGTTAAATCCTAGTTAATAAATTTCATCTTTTGTCATATTTACCTATTCTGGCTATTTGTCGTTTTCTAAGTCAGAATCTGGTCCTCAGTCAAATCGTCAAAGTTCTTGTTCTATCAGCCAAAGTCACCGTCCTCTCCGTCAGCATAACATCAGGATACTGGAAATGACGTTCAAGAAGTGGCGCTAATACCTCTCTAGTCTACCAATATTTATACTAAATTTTACATTCCAAATGTTGCAATAGTCATTTTCAGAGATGCTCATTGGTTGACTGAAATACATTCTTATGCATCAGGAAACATTCAATGTCGTTCCCACATATTAAAAGTTCCAAAACGAATGTATGGGAATATTAGCAATCCATAGTTCAGGTTGCAACAATTTCTGTTGAAGGGTTGGCCTTTCACCCAGAGCAGCCTTGATGGGCACAGCGATGACAGTTCACCGGCAGGTCGCAGCTGCTGAAGTTTGCGCAGGCGCATTTCTCCTTTCCCTTCATTGATATTACTTCGTAAATGTCTGATTCAGTCGGCAGCCATTTTATAGCAGGCCCAAATGGTCAACTTAAGCAAAGAAACACAAAAACGTAATTAATACATTGAAATGGTTAAACAGTGTTGTTTCCCTTGCTAATACCCATATGTGTGTGCATTAATCTAGCCATATGCAACGTTCAAAGCCATTAATACTCGTTTATTGAAGCATAATTTACGATAACATCACATAAGCAACGTTTATCCTATTAATATGCATACAAACTTAGTTTACTTATTATTTTAGCCATGCAAAGCAATCCCACGTGAATTCTCTCGGTTAATAAGGTTGATTAGTTTCCATACAACAAAACTGTTAATTATTATGATTAATTATTAATCGTTTTAATACAAACATACATAAAATGGATTGGGTATATAAAAGGAAAACATTTTACCCGCTCCATCAATCCCCCCTTTGGTGATTTTATCACCATAAAACAAAACCCACAAAAATCAATTTATTTTCCCTTTTTACGGAAATTCAAAATGTTTTCTTGCTCAATTATAATTCTGTTTCCCCTTCATCTTCTCTTTTTGTTTTGTCATACATACTCTCCTTCCATTCTTCCAATTCTATTTCTTCAAAATCTCTTTCTTGTTTCTTTTCCTTCTTTTTGATAATTTCTCGTCTAATTTTCTTTTTATTTCTTTTATGTCTGCAAAACATACATCCTAGTCTAAGTATTAATAATATGAAAATTACACACGTTAATGGAAATAATATTTTCCCTAATATAGTACTATCTAATTTACCTAAGAAAGTCTTAATAGCAGCCATCTTATTACTAATTTTAGTCCAGATACTTTCAACCTCCAGTGGTACTATTTCATCATGCAATTCTGTAATATTTTTTATATAAACCTTTAGATCTTTGCTTTCATCAGGAATGTAAGTACAACAATGTTGAACTTTCAGCATTCCACAGACTCCATCCTCTTTTGCCAATAAGATATCAAGGGCAAGTCGATTTTGCATTATCATAGCACGCATAGCAACCATTTCGGTGTTTACCAAAAGAAATCCTCCCGCGGTGCTTGTTGACAAGCGATCCACTATTGTTGACAATTTCCGAATATTATTTGCATTCAAAGATATTCCCACTGCTGGTATCAAGGCTCCAAAAATGTCACCTACAATTTCTAACCAAGTTTCTCTTCTACTACGCATTAATAGGTTATTTTGTCTATTATTTTCTACTCTATCCATGTGAAAGATCTTTGGAAAGACCAGGCCAACATAACATGTGCCATACCAAGGGTCAGGCAACCTGTAATAAGCCTTGTTCCCACAAATGTAGTACAATCCAGGAAAAACTGAATCCTCTCCGCCTCTAAATCCCCATCCGGATGCAATAAAATATGTATCATGGCACTCACTAGTCCCTATATAATAATAATCATATTGGGATCTTTCCCTCATAATACATAATTTGCCTTTCTGTGGTGTATCTATAGCTATTGTGGGACTATCTCCATTTTTCAGCTCCTCTCTTCCGTCTATGTCCCAAGCATTTTTCCTTAATTCATGTCCTTCTGCCTTTTTATGCATTCTTGATCTCCTTTCTTCAACCATATCTAAAAATGTTTTCTCTTCTTTCTTCAAACTGCAAGTTAAATTGTTTCTAAAAATATATTCTAAGGTTTGTTCTTTAGTTTCTATAAAAATCTCACCTAGTACATTAGCAGTTTTAGCAGGATTCAATTCGTTATTCATGGGCAATTGTCCAAGAATGTTATCTACATTTGACAGATTTTAATCTAATTTTCCTACTTGATAAAATATACTTGTTAAAACACTACATGTTATTCCATAAGTTGCTGGGAGGTGATGATAAGTCACTCCTTCTGAAACAGAGGCAGGCAACTGCATACATACGTAGCAATCCCTTACGTCCATTGTTTTTACAGATTCATACAATAATTTTGAAAAAACATTGCTAGAAAAATCAGTTATAGACCTATCCTTGTGTATATGTGCAGTGCTTGTTTTAAATGGAACTACCTTTTGTGAACTCTTTACTATCTTAGTCATATTCTCTGAATGCCCTTCTAGTGTATCTAAAGTTACCTTGAAAGAGATCAATAGAGCGAGTACACTCCAAAGAAGCATTAATAATCCTGTACAACAACAACACATTCCACACCATCTTCTCATAAAGGTGCATCTACTCTTGTTATCATCTATGTTAGCCTCTTGTTAAATTGACCGTGTCTTTTGACTTAGCCTCTTCTACTCCACTCCTTGTTCTTTCTCCTGAAAGAGCTAAGCACTTATCAGGTTATCTTCAGTCCTTCGATTTCTTATTCAATCCTTCATATTTTCTACAAAGACCTTCTTGAAATTACTCAGTTTGGCATCTCATTGTTTTTCACTTCCTTCTCATCATCCACATACAGAAATTCCTGAATTTCCGCTTCTTCTCCAATGTTGGATAGGATAACTCTCAGGAATTCCGCTGTTTCTTCTTCCTCCACCACTTTCAGTAAAGTCTCCTCTGGATTTCCTTGACTATCTACCTCTTCTCCTTGTTCAAGCAGTGCCACATACGTCCATTCAGGTGACTTATACTTCTGGTTTGGTTTTCTTGATCGTTTGTTTTCTTCAGACACCTTTGTCTCTCCCTCTTTTCCTTTGAGCTGACTTGTCACTTCGTTCACTTGTTCAGCTTTTAAGGGTTTAACTCGTGTCAATCGATATCTCAGTCTCTTTATTTTGTTTGGCCAAAGGTCTCCTTTAGCATTTCTTCTTGGTTTGCTTTCTTTACTGTTTCTTTCCTTGATCCAAGTTCTCTTTCTCAGAACTCGACCTTCTGGTATTTCATTTTCACTGTCTTCAGATTCTGTGTCGTTTGGCTTTTCTTATCCAACCGTTTCTTTTTCCACCTATTGTGTTTGCCCTACATTTGTCCCTCCTCGGGTCTCCGACACGCAATCTATCTGCTTGCTGCTTGTCCCTTCACCTAACTCAGTGTTGGATGTCCCTACACCTCCTCGGGGGTTTTCCGCAGAAACCTGTCCCTCTCTCTCTATTTCTGTCCCTTCTTCCCCTTCAAGAATTTTCACAGGTGGAACTTCTCTTACTCTTTCATCTGGTGTAAATGTCACTTCTGTTGAAATGTTCTTTTCTTTTCTCTTCTTCTTTTTGTGTTCGCCACTGGCGTTTTGTTCGTCTCCAGAATCTGAACTTGTATCTGAAATCTGCAATCTTTTCCTCAGGATTTCTTCTCTTGGAGTTGGAGCTAGCCTTGGCTCCTTCTCCCCCCTTTCAGGATTTTCTTTTGTCTTTGAATTCTCGTTGTCTGAATCAGCACTCAATTCTGAATCATCATAATATTCTTTTCCAATGCTGTCTGCTGGATTTGGAACTCTCAAAGTGTGACTTGCATGTATCCAATTTTTCAGTCCAGCACACTTCACAGCAGTTGTTGTGGTCAGGACAACTTGCCTTGGCCTTCCCCACATTGGAACCAAGCAATTCCTTCTTCTGTGGACTTTTATTCTCACCCAGTCCCCTGGGCTCAGGTCATGGGCTGGTTTTCTTTCAAGGGTAGTGGCATCCGCTCCAACCTGGTGAAACACAGAATGGACTGCGTCAGCCAGGCCTTTACAGTAATCCAAAACCATGTCATCAGTTATTGTCATCAATTTGTTGACTGGAACAAACACGTGTCTCATGGCCCGTCCCATGATAATTTCGTGGGGACTCAAACCTGTAGTTCTGTCTGGAGTAGATCTGATTGTCATCAAGACTAGAGGCAAGACATCAGGCCATTTCATTCCTGTGGCTAAACACATTTTCCCTATTCTGTTTTTGATCGTACCATTCATTTGTTCAACCACACCAGAAGCCTCTGGTCGATAGGCACAATGTAGCTTTTGTTGTACACTCAATGCTTCACAAATCAATCTCATGATTTCATTGTAAAAGTGTCCTCCTCTGTCTGATTCAATGGTCACTGGGAACCCGAACCTTGGGATGAATTCTCTTAACAATAGCTTGGCCACTGTTATTCCATCATTTCTTCTTGTTGGGAATGCTTCCACCCACCTAGAGAACAGACAGACTATCACCAGAACATACCTCAACCTGTTACAACGGGGCATTTCAATGAAATCTATTTGCATTTTTGTGAACGGTCCTCCCTCTCGGCCTATTGTGCCTAGGCTCACCACTGTTTTTCTTCCAGGATTGTACTGCTGACATATCAGGCATCTTTGACAGAGACTCTCTGCTATCAACCTGAATTTTGCATTGTACCAGGTCTGCTTAAAGGCCCTTATCATGGCATCTCTCCCTAGATGTCCTTGGCCATGATACATCCGTGCCATGGTTGACATCATGCTATCAGGCATTACTGGTCTTCTATCCCGATAGACCCACACATGATCTTTCTCCCTTGGTGCACAACCTGCTTTTACCCACTGTTTCATTTCTTCATCTCCTGCTTCATCCTGTAACTGCCTCACTTCCTCCCATGTTCCCAAAACGTGAGTAAACATTAAGGAGCAAGAGAAAATTTCCTTTTCCTTGGCCCTATTGATTGAATACTGGTTTCGGGCACAATACTGAGCCATGTCATTTGCATATCGGTTCCCCGTAGTGATGTAATCACTACCTTGACTATGAGCAGCACATTTTACAACTGCCACTTCTTTGGGCAACTGTATTGCTTCAAGCAATTTTCCAACCACTTCTGCATTCTTTATAGGAGTTCCACTTGAGGTCAGGAAACCTCTCTGTAGCCAAAGTTGGCCAAAGTCATGGACAACTCCAAAGCCATACTGGCTGTCAGTTATCACAGTCACTCTCACATTCTTCCCAATTTTGCATGCCTTTGTCAATGCCACTAGTTCTGCTACTTGAGCGGATTTAACTCCTTTCAAGTGTGATGCTTCCACGACTGCTGCAACTGTGCATATTGCATATGCTGCGCTCAACAATCCTTCATCCGTTCTCAAACAAGACCCATCCACAAACATCACATAATCACTTTCTGGCAATGGTAAATCTTTTATGTCTGGTCTGGGTTTCGCGCAAAAATCAAGCACATCCAAACAATCGTGATCAACATCATCTCTTACTTCCACTCTCTCTGCATCTGGCAATAGTGTAGCTGGATTCACATTCACACATCTTTCCAGACTCACATTGGTTGCACCTAGAATGACCTTCTCATACTTAGTCAGCCGACTATGTGACATGAACTGTGTTCGGCTCCTTGTTAAAAGGATCGCCACGTCATGAGGTACAAACACTCTTACTGGATATCCCATCACAATTCCTTCGCTTTGCTCTAGGCTTCGACATGTAGCAGCTACTGCTTTCAGACATCCTCGTAAACCTACAGCCACTGGATCTAGCATTGACGAGAAATATGCAACTGGTCTCCTCAATCTTCCATGTTTCTGTATTATCACTGAGAGTGCACATCCGTTTCTCTCACTGCAGTACAACTCAAACTCTTTCTCATAGTCTGGCATACCCAGAGCTGGGGCTTCACAAAGGCTGTCCTTTAATTGTCTAAATGCTGCCAATTCTTCTTTGTTCAATTCAAGGGGGTCTTTAACCTCACTTTTTGTCAACTTTACCAATGGTTTGGCAATCAGGGAAAAGTTACTTATCCACTGACGACAGTAGCCAACCATCCCTAGGAACATTCTCACTTCTCTTTGTGTCATTGGGGCTCTCATTCCCTTGATAATTCTGATTCTGTCTATTATTACTTTTCTCAGCCCTTTTTCAATGTTATGTCTTAGGTATTGTACTTCCTTTTTGCAGAATTGCAATTTTGTCGGAGATACTTTTAGTCCTCCATCTGCCAAATGAT
Source organism: Triturus cristatus (assembly GCF_964204655.1). Lineage (NCBI taxonomy): Eukaryota > Metazoa > Chordata > Amphibia > Caudata > Salamandridae > Triturus > Triturus cristatus. The sequence continues at coordinate 1,315,916,717 of NC_140585.1, forward strand.
TCAGCAAAGCTATTGTGTCTGTCTCACAAGCTTCACGTGTTTTCGATGCCACCAGTAGGTCATCGATGTACTGGACCAAAACTGAATTTTCAGGCATTGTTAGACTTTCCAGAGATTTCTTCAGCAACTGATTGAGTATTGAGGGACTCTCTGTGTACCCCTGTGGGATTCGGCACCAGGCCAAAATACGCTCTCCAAACCGAAATGCAAAAATCGGCTGGCTGTCATGATGCAACGGAATGGAAAAGAAAGCATGACACAAATCAATTACTCTGTACCATTCTGCATCATGGGGAATCTGATACAAAATCACTGATGGATTTGGAACAATGGGACAACATGACACAACAATTTTGTTAATCATTCTCAAATCCTGCACAATTCTGAACTTTCCATTAGGCTTTTTCAGTCCCATTATAGGTGAGTTACATGGACTGCTCATTATTTCCCTCAAAACTCCTTGTTGAATAATTTTCTCAATTAAAGGTATCACTCCTTCAATTATTTCAGGTGTCAGTCTGTATTGTGGAATGTTTGGATAAACTACTCCTTCTTTTATTGTAATTTTTACTGGATGTATATTTCTCATAAGGTCTACATCTTCTCCAGTAAAATCCCAGACTCCTGCTTTCACAGACTGTTTCAATTCTTTGGGTAATTCATCAGGGTTGAATACTGCATAAGTTCCTGTAATTTCATTCTCTTGGTTAGCTATTGTCATTTTATACAGTACATCCTCGTCTGGTGTCTCAAATGCTATTCCATCTGGGGTACAGAATATAGTGCAATTCATCTTGCACAAAAGATCCCTTCCTAGCAAATTCACTGGACTGGTGTCGCACACCACAAATCGGTGCATGTCTGTGAATTTCCCTATTCTAACCTTTACTGGTTCTGTAAAGTATGTCCTAATCTGGGTGTTTGACACACCAACTACTTGGATTGTTTCATCCGAAAGAGGAAGATTCTTTACATCTGCGGACCTGACAGTTGATCGTGTAGCTCCAGTGTCTACTAGAAAAGTAATGATTTCATCATTAACTTTCCCATCCACAAATGGTCCTGTCTGATCTATTTCTAGAGTTGCGCCAAGCATGCACCCTTCTTCCTCCCTTCGGCACCGTCAATAATTCTCCTCTGAATCACTCTCGTCATTTCGCAGCCAATATTGTGACACAGTGCTTGCGCGTTGCGGTTTGTTTACCTGTTCTTCCTTGTAGAATCCCACTTCTTTGCTATATTTCTGGGTATTTCTGCTTTGCGGTAATGGCGGTTTTGGCACCTGATTCTGTGGATTAACAGCCTTCTGCTGCTGCTGCAGCAGAAGGCCACTCACCTCACACTGCACCTGTGGATTCAATGATGGATTTTCATTATTAGTACTTGGTGGATATTTACACTCGGATTTCCAATGCCCTAACCTACCGCAATTGTGGCATGGAAACTTCTTTTTAGCTTCTTCTATATTACCTTTCCCCTTTCCTGGGCCAAATCTCGGTTTGTTTCCTGAGTTATTGGCTTGTTCGACTAACTGAGCTTCCTGTCTTTCTGCAACTTTCACTTGTGCCCACATTGCCTTTTCCTTTAGTTTTCGCTGTTTTGCCTCAATCTCATCACTAAAGTATTTGGCATGTCTCAGAATTTCGTCAATTTTCTTGCTTTGCCAATCAACTGTGTGTTGCTTTATCATTTCACTAATTTCGGGACGTAAACCATACACAAATCTGTACACAAAATGACTCAGATCCTTTTCACCAAGATTCTCATCTCCACTAAACTGCTTGAAGGCTAGTATTAGTCTTTCATAGTAAGCATGAACTAATTCTTTCACTTCCTGATGTGTTCGATCTATTTTTACCCAATCTGTTTCTTTGGGAGGCACTTTGTTTTTCAAAAATACCATAACTTGTTCATATTTCTTCATTACCTCAGGGTCTGGTGCTCCTGTTTTGGGATCTCTCGGGTATTCTTTAGCTGGCCAATCTATGACTATTTTGCATTCTGCCCATAAGTCTGCGGGCACCATTATATCAAATAGGCTATTTAGATCAATCAACAGTACCTTTGACAGCTTAACAAATCTGTCCACCTGTCTGTACCACTCGACTGGCTTTTCTCGCAATCGAGGGAAGTCATTTGTAAATGACAAAATGTCCATCTTGTCCATGGGACATGCACATATCCCCCTCCTGGAATCTCTCTCATGGGAAACTCTGTCACTACCTTCTCCTTTTCTCTCACAGGAAATGCTGGGAAAGTTCTTTCTGAGGTATCATCTCGCTTTCTATACCACCTGCTTTTCCATTTGTCCACATCTCCCCATTTTCTTAACAATGTGATTATGTCCTTAATCTGCCCTATTCATCCTATAGTGTTCAGGTTTTCAATATATTTTTCTGTGAAATCCACTCGATAAGGCTTTTGTAAAGCTTTCACCTTGTCCATGTCAATTCCCATTTCGCTTGCTATTTCTTCTAACCTGTCATGTAAATTCTTTGCTCCCCAAGTGACACTCTTGCATAAGAACAACAGCTCCTCATCCTGGTAATTTTTCAGCTTTTCTGTGGGGATTGTCCCTATTATTAATTCTTCTAACACCATGCGTAATTTTGCCACATCAATTGTTTGGGATTCTTTCTCTTTTCCTTGCAAGCCCTTCAGCCATTCGCTCAATTCGTGTATAGTTATACCTACTGATTTTTCTACATTCCCTTGTTCTGTCATTCTTTGTGGTTCTAATATTGGTCCTTCTATTATTCTGTTTCTTTCTACAGTATCAGGACTATAAAACGGGTTATTTGACACATGTAGTTCACCTTCACTCATTGTGTGTCTCCAAGGATTCTCCCTTGCTCTCATTAGGGGTTGTTCCGCTTGTCTATTGCTTACATATGGGACTGTTAGACCATGCTCAATTTCTTTCTGTTTTTCAAAAATGGGCAGAACTGGACCTATGGTTACAGGAACTGTAACTGCTTCTAGATTTTTAGTCAATTCTCTTATTTTCTTTGTTAGTTCTAACGTGGTTTTTGCTAATTCCCTGGAATTTTCACTTTCAGCCTTATTTTCCATCTCTCTTTCCCTAAGGGAATTTCTTCTCTTCACCTCTGGAGTCATAACCTCTGTTTTGATGATTCGCAAAGTTTCCTTCACTGGAGTATCTGATGTTAATATCTCTGATTCCTGTCTGTACGGCGGTGGATTTTTGTAAAACATATCATCTAGGACATCATCCTCTGATTCATTTGCTCCATATCTTCTAGATTCTACATTATGTCTTTTCTCTAAACATTTTCTGCCTTCATTTTCTCCTGCAGCTCGTACGGGAAACAGTCCTTCAGTCATACTTGCATCTCGCCACCTTCTCATTCGATCACAATGAGTTTCACGATCATTTGGCCGTCCAAACATATATCTATATCTACTGCCATTTCTCTGTTTTTCTCGCTCATGCATCTCATCTTCCCACTCAGTCAAAGCCTCAAACTGTGTCGGTCTAGGCCGTGGATCTAAGCTCATCATTCTTTCCCGCAAGTTCCTTAAAATTGCCAAATTAAACGAACCATTTTCTGGGAACGCTAAAAATCCATCTTCCCTTGTGTACTTTGCCCAACTGTCTAACCAAATGCAAGTTAGGTATCCATATTTCGCAACCATGAAGGATGCGGGTGTTTTCGTCGGAGGAAGTAACTGTCCTTCCCTAGTCACAATCTCTTTGTCTTTCACAAACCATCCTTTTATTTTACTAAACAAGGATTTTTTCTTCTTCTCGGCTGAATGATAATACATTTTCCTTACTCCCGTGAACCCTTAGTCTTTTCTTCAACTGTACGATCTTTAGTCCAATAACAGTGTGACTCTCACTAACGTGCTAATCCTGGGGCGTCTACGTCACTGTCACAATCCTCAAATCCCAGCGCGACTCACACTAACGCACCAATCCTGGAGCGTCTACGTCACCCTGTACTTCTCCAATCCTAGCGCGGCTTTACACTAACGTACTCATCCAGGACGTTTTACACTTCCAACTAGCTATCCAATCCCAGCGCGGTCTTTCTGACGTCAGCAGTCGCTGCGGCAGCTCCTGCTCCTGACTCCTGTCTCCATTCTACCCCTCCTTTACAAGACTACTCGTAGACTTTGTTTCAATTTTACAATACCGTTAGTTACAACATATAAACATCTCCATTGTCTGCTTCGCTAACCACAGAATAGCAATAGACCTTTCTCACGAGAATCCTGTTTTTCCCCGAGAGCAGCGCTTACCTCTGCCCTACTACAGAATCGTTTCTTCCGTTGATAAAGTAGCAGATCCCTCTACTTCACCCTTCTATCAAGCATCAATTAACTGTTTCTCCAGAATTAAGACACATAGTTGGAAACGCAATGCTCCTGAGAAATAAAACCAGAGTTTCACAATTAACCCGAATGCTAATTCATTCACGCACTTTCACACAACAAAATGTAGTACATTCACACAGAATCCTGTCTTTTCCGAGAACAGCGAACAGTCTGTCCCACTACAGAATTATGACATACGTTAACAAAGCAGCGCTTACCTCTACTTTGTCCTTCTAACAAGCTCAGAGAACACCTGCTACCTTTTCAGTGATAAGCATTATCGGTATGCCAATTGGTTTCCTGGTACTTAAAGACCAAAATTTCACAGGTACCCTTCGCTATCATACACACTCTTTTCCAACAGAAATGTCTTCTAACGGCAACCTACGACGATGTCACCAAATCGAACCCAAACAATGTGACGCGCAACTTCAATTGTCACACGCTTTTCCCTGTGTACCTACAGGGCCAACAATTCCGTCTTTTCCGAGAGCAGCGTTTTCTTTTCTCTGCCCTACTACGGAACTGTTACCGACTTCCTACATCCCAGAAGCCGTACAATCTACATAAAACTTAATACGACTTCAACATATACTGTTAGTACATATATCAATACCAATCAATAATCGATAAGCTATATACATGCCAATCAAATCATTAAACCAAAACAATAAAAGCCATCTCTAGCTACCAGAAAAACTGGTGCAGTTCGGTTCCTCAATTCCCCCCTATTACCACGGACAGAGTGATTTCGCAGTCACACACACACATACACATCATACGCTGGTGGGGCCCATAACACCAACATTCATTCTATCAATCTATCCGCACCTACTCAGAAGGGGAAAAACATCAGTTCCGAACCACACTGCTTTCCTTGATGGGAACTTTTATCACTTTCCCTCTACTATCAAAACCCTCGCTTCTCTTCGCATCAAGAAAATATAGGTCAATGAATCATTTAGTTGGGATTAGCTTAATGACTCCCTAATTCTCTAAAATTATTCAATAATACATTTCAATAAACGAACAACCCGACACATGAATTCAATTAATATTTCTTTATCTAAATTAAATGCAGGTTAAATCCTAGTTAATACATTTCATCTTTTGTCATATTTACCTATTCTGGCTATTTGTCGTTTTCTAAGTCAGAATCTGGTCCTCAGTCAAATCATCAAAGTTCTTGTTCTATCAGCCAAAGTCACCGTCCTCTCCGTCAGCATAACATCAGGATACTGGAAATGACGTTCAAGAAGTGGCGCTAATACCTCTCTAGTCTACCAATATTTATACTAAATTTTACATTCCAAATGTTGCAATAGTCATTTTCAGAGATGCTCATTGGTTGACTGAAATACATTCTTATGCATCAGGAAACATTCAATGTCGTTCCCACATATTAAAAGTTCCAAAACGAATGTATGGGAATATTAGCAATCCATAGTTCAGGTTGCAACAATTTCTGTTGAAGGGTTGGCCTTTCGCGCATAGCAGCCTTGATGGGCACAGCGATGACAGTTCACCGGCAGGTTGCAGCTGCTGAAGTTTGCGCAGGCGCATTTCTCCTTTCCCTTCATTGATAATACTTCGTAAATGTCTGATTCACTCGGCGGCCATTTTATAGCAGGCCCAAATGGTCAACTTAAGCAAAGAAACACAAAAACTTAATTAATACATTGAAATGATTAAACAGTGTTATTTCCCTTGCTAATACCCATATGTGTGTGCATTTATCTAGCCATATGCAACGTTCAAAGCCATTAATATTCGTTTATTTAAGCATAATTCACGATAACATCACATAAGCAACGTTTATCCTATTAATATGCATACAAACTTAGTTCACATATTATTTTAGCCATGCAAAGCAATCCCACGTGTATTCTCTCGGTTAATAAGGTTGATTAGTTTCCATACAACAAACTGTTAATTATTATGATTAATTATTAATCGTTTTAATACATACATACATAAACGGATTGGGTACATAAAAGGAAAACATTTTACCCGCTCCACCAATCCCCCCTTTGGGGATTTTATCACCATAAAACAAAACCCACAAAATAAAATTATTTTCCCCTTTTATGGAAATTCAAATGTTTTCTTGCTCAATTATAATTCTGTTTCCCCTTCATCTCCTCTTTTTGTTTTGTCATACATACTCTCCTTCCATTCTTCCAATTCTGTCTGGCCATGGTACTGTCTGGGGATTGTACTATGTCTGGGGGTGTCAAATTCTGTTCTCCACACACTAGAAGGGATTCTTCAACATTAGTAATCTGTTTTTCTATTGTGCCCATGGCTCCTATGTATCTTGGATACCACGCTTCCTTGGGATCAAATTTGAAAAATACTTTGAAATAGAAAGAGACCATAGGATAAGTTTGAGCAAACCAATGCTCAACCCTGCCAATCTTACATCAAAACCAAGAACGGCGATTTTCAAACCACTAAGGTACCGCCACACTAAAGCAATCCTATCCTATAAGAGGAAAATTAAAGGTAAAATAATGATCTTTACGGAGCCAGATGATCTCTATTCTTTCATATAAACATCAACCCCATCGGGAATGGTAAATGAGAGGTGGGTCACGTATAACCTTGTGACCGCCTCTTGCCAGCCAGCACACTTCTCATGCTACTAGTATCATATTGCTGTTGTTCATTTGAATTTACTATTTTTCCAGCTTTCAACATGCAACTGTCATTCGCTGGTCAAATCTACATTCTGAATCTTTACTTCACATTAATCATTGAAATTTTCCCTATGGTGGATCCAAATGTTGTTAATATGTATCTGCCCCTGGTTTATCCTGTCCACAGTTTATTAGCTCAAATATGTCTGCAAGGCACAAGCTTGGACTTAGTTGTCAGCAGGAAATATCAATTTAATTTCTTGCTGGTCCCTATTAGCTGAATTTGCTTGGGGTTTGCTTGTGGTTAAGAATTGACTCCATAGATTAGTGATATTCTTTGTTAAATCCTTGGGCATCAGATAGTTACGCCTATGTACTCGTATGTTTAGGCCATATAGGCTCCTTTATTTTCTTATCCTTTTGGTTGGGCTGTAGTGGGACCTAAGGCACCGGTCATCTGGTCTGTGGGTTAGCTTGTGCCAATAATTTGTAGGGTGAGAAAATGCGCTCACGTTGCATTTCAGGAGAGACATTGTGGGAGGGTTTTAACCTAGGGATTAATTTTTACTCCTTTGACCACGGCATATGTAAGTCTTTCTTCTTTTTTCTTCCCTCTATTCTTGCCTTTGCCTTTTCTCATCCCTCTCCACTCCTTTACATAGTTTCCAGCAGGACCACCCTATTGTAGCACACCAATGGACGGTTTCATGTTCCACACAGATGCAATGTAGCATTGGCTTGCATCCGTAGTTGCTATGAGCGATCCCCAACTGTCAAACCATCGTACACCCACCTGCATCCCATGCGCATAGAAGAAAGACACACACTCCCTCCCTGTATATGCGTACTTTCCACAACTACTACAGTGGACACATGATGCCGTCCTCCCTTAACATCCTCTCACTAAATACCAAGGGGTTGAATCACCCAGTCAAAAGGAAAACAATCATAGATTACTGTGACAAGCTAAAGGGGGATGCTATTTAATTACAAGAAACAGGTCTTGAGTCCAATAATGGACGCTAAATTCTACTCTCCGTGAGTGTCACAGTTTGACTTCTCCATAGAAGTACAGAAGAAAAATGGGGTCCACACCATCATCTCTAAAAAATCTGAAATTAAGGTGTTGTCTCACACACACGGCCTCCAGGGTAGATGGCTTATCATAAGAGTGAAGACAAAAGACAGGGAACTCTTTATTGTGTACATTTATGTCCCAAACGGCAACTCAGTAGAATTCTTGAAAGGGCTTGAGAAAGAGATCTCAGAATTACCCGATAATCTAGAAGTAATGCAAGGAGGTGTCTTTAACCTACCAATGGATGAATCCCGAGACAGGATATCAGCATACATATACTGGAGCAATAGATCACATAAACAGAGAAATACATGCTGCGAAAATAACAACATGGTGGATGTTTGGAGAATGCACAACCCAGTTGGTAGCGGCTACATCATTTATTCCCCTCCACATCACTTCTTCTCCAGGATCAGCTATATTATGGTTAGTAAATGACTGCTTGCTATGTCCCTAGATCCTAAAATAGAACCAATGGTAACCTCAGACCATGTCTGTGCATCTCTAGACCTTGACTTTAGTGACCCTTTCCCCTTCCCTAAAACATTTTCACCTCAATTACGAGCTTCTTGATGATGATCTTAATAGGGTAGACATAGCCGAAGCCACTTCTTGAAAGAAAATACTGTCAATGACATCTTGGCTACCAAAAGATGGAATATCTTTAAGGCTACCATTAGAGGATTTCTGATAAACTTAATGTTGTGTCCACAACCCAGGGCATCTTAGATGTGTTTAAAATATTCTACTACAACCAATGTATCTCCAATAAAGCAGTTCCCATGTCCAATTGCAATGGCTACCTAGACTCATGCAGTCTGCCACACGATTAAAGTGATGATAGCCCCATGGGTCAACTTTCTCTCTACTATGTTACCCGTAGCACTCTCCCCTTCATTCTTTAAATCCGTAGATAGACACATTTATTATTTAAATGGAAAGATGAGAGAGCTAGAATTTCATTGAATACCCAAAAGCAAAACAAGACTAAAAGGTGGCCTGAACCTCCCTGATTTCCTTAGATACCAGCAAGCCTTCTTGGCGTCACAAGGTTTCTGGGGGTGCAGGATACAGGGAGATGGCACCGCCGTCCATGGCTGAAACTGAAGCTCGACTAGCCCCTCCACTGCCCCTCGCATCTACTTTATTGATTTGTCAATTAAAAAACTTCCTCTGAAACACTTCAAGTCCCTGTTGTTGGACATCATTTCTGCTTTACTGCGGCTAGATGATCGCCTAAATAGTATAATGTCTGGCTCATTGCAGGCATCTCTTTGGCACAATCACAAGCTTAAAATGGAGGGGAAGACATTATTTTGGGACTTATGGGCAAGTAAGGCCATAGATATCATAGGTGACCTGGGAACACAACTCACATCTATCCCTTTCCCATGCCTATATGAGATATTCAGCCTATGCAAGATTGAATCTACAACGTTTTTTAAAGTCTATTGTTGGAAAACTATCCAAATCCCATGTCCCTGATTTCTCTGGCCGGCTTATGTTTAGAAAAATGGTCACTCAGAATCACACATCTACAAATTGCTTGAGCCACCCAAAAATCCTCTGTTGAGAAGCCTAGAAAAGAAATACGCCACATACATCCAAGTTCCATACTTTCAGACCTTCACAGATATAGAATGGAAGAAAATATGTCTCTCCTGATTCAAAGTACAAATTGCCCCAGCCCTAGCACACACTAGATTTTAGTCTACACAAAAAGCCTATGAGACTCCGGCCAGATTAAACAGGGTAGGCCTGTCTAACGAGTATTTTTTGGGGTGATGTGTGAATGACACCATTTCCCTAGGTCACATGCTCTTATTCTGGAAATCGGTACAACTACTATGGAACAAGATTCAATCCTTGATCCATGATATCTTTGAGATGCGGTTCAAGATTGAGTTTTTGGAGCTTCCAGCAAATCCATCCACACTACATATTACTGAACAGGATGAAATGTTGCTGGATGTATTAATAACTGTGACCACCAATGTGATTTTAATGGAGTGGAAATCATCCTCCGTGATCCACTTCAAATAATGGTGGAACATGCTATGGTCTATTAGAAGCACAAACAACATAATGGATGCTAAATTTCACACCATTTCTAGCTGCAGACAGCTATGGGGCTCTCTAGATAAATATTTACACAAAAGCAAACCACCCCATATGTGGGTATGACATATGATACACAGCGCGTATACAATTTCCATAGTGGGTGCGCGAGGGTACTGTCTGTGACAGACTATGGTGCGCTGATGATCTTGCCAACCTCAAACCTCATACTTAATCCTCTTCCTTCATTTCTCTGCCTCTTCTGCTTCTTACCTTTCACTGATTATTCTCTTTTCCGGTATGTTTTCTTTCTAGGTTTTCTGTATTTTATGCTTGAAAACGTGTACTTCTGTCGCAGGACTCTCATGACTCACTAACACAGGGGTAAATCTCTAACTCACTTAGGGTTGTTTACAATACGGCGATGTCCCCGCTCCGAAGATTATAGGAAAGAATTTGAACTTTCCATTCTTTATGGCATCGAATGGAGTTTTCAGAAGTCGTCGGGCGCATTTTCAGTAGCAGCTTCTCTTGCCATACTTGGCTACTTTGCAACTGAGATAACAACGGTCATTCAGAGTTCAAGCTTTGGGGTGATTCTAACACCTAAGTCTAATGTTCATATTTGTTTGTTAACATAATGGCGTAGTTTATTTGAAGTAATATATAAGGGTGTGTAGTGAGAAGAAGTTGTCAGCAATAATTTTTAATTTATTTTTTATTCTTTAATTTGGTAACTTTTTTGGTGAGTGTTTTGGGTTGTCATAATAACAAGAGCCAGTATTTGCAATTACAGTGGGGGTGGTGTTGGGTGAAATATGCTACTCTACCTTGATTCTGATCACTTGGTTCAAATTTCCGGTTTCAGTGAACCCCTGAACAAGAGATATTATTCTCAAAATGCATTGGGTGTGTCATATCATGGATGAAATTGGATTTTAATTATGAAGCAAAAGATATCATGGACTGTTTGAATCTTTGTACGGAGAATAAAATATGGAAGATCTGAATACCGCGTTTCATCCTTTTCATTTGTTTAAATCTTGGAGCACGAGATGGAATGAGATGGAAAAACGAGAAAACAAGGGTTTTATGGCTGTACACCGGAGTATCCGTGTCCCAGGTTTTGGGTCATCTATTCTGTTCGATGTCTGCACATTGTAGATGCAGTAATAGCAGTTAGCTATTTTACTTGTAAATGTTTGTAAATCACATACAGCACCATCTTATATGGTCATCCTTTCTGTGTTATATTATTCCTTTTTGGATGGGGACTGTATCATCTTCTACTATTGCAATGTCGTAAAATCAATAAAAATGTTTGAGCAAAAAGAAAATAATAATTGCAGGAGTACAAAGTTTTACTTAGGACCTCACCATTGGCACTGCCAAATGTCATGCAGCTTAGTTTTGATTCTACCTAATGGCTCTTTCTTTCACCACTGACCACTTCCAGCCCCTTAATGTCATTCTTTAAAGTCATTTACACCCCAGCTTTCTTCTTTCGTCACTATTATGTTATCTTTCTCTCATTCTGGGCTCAAGCTTGATAAAGAAAAATTATTCTTAAACCACAAAAGTGAGTGCAGGTACCCACACCTGCAACTATGGTCACAAATTAAACACTACTGTCTCTCCCTCAAAATATATATTGCTTTCTTCACATTCACTGAAAGAATCAAACCCTAATCCACAAGTAACATTTTTCTCTCATTATCCACTCAACAATTCCTTCTCCAATTTCTAGTATTTTTACATATCCACCTTTCCAGCTATTTTTGAAAGCAGGCTACAACATCCATCACCTGACAGCATGAAAGCAAATTAATTGGCAAAATATAATTATCAACATAACATCAACATAATTATGTGACATAGCCCTATCTTTTACCACAACTCTTCCTTTTCTACACAAACATGTCCCGAGCAACCACTTGCAAGCATGCAGGCAATAGTATGTGCTGCAGATGCAAATACACATACATGAATGTGACACCTGAACTGCTTCACCTCACTTACATTTGTTCTTGAGCCCCTGAGAGACAAGCAGCAGCACACTCAAGAAGGTCTAGATTCAATGAATAACACGCACACTGGAAAGCACAAAACAAGTGTGGGTAAACTTAGTCGGTCATCCAATAATAATCAAAAGGTCACAGTGGCAGATATGTATAGTACAAAAAACGAAGACTACAAAACATGTAAACATACTTACTGCCTTTATAGAAGGTGTAGTAGAGTTTGCTCAGATGAACAATGATTCCTGCATGTGTGCATTTGTTGTATCATTAATAATGTTGTGTGGCCTTGGAACATAGATAGCATTAGCATTTTGATGCTTATTTTGTTCAAAATGTTGAACTTTCTGATACAAATAATTATCAGAAATGTGAGAAAGCGGATGATTGTTAGACCTATCAGCCATAGTGTAGTCTTCCCCAAACTTTATGTCTTCCTCCTCCATTTTGTTTGCTGATCATATCTGCTGGCCTAAGAATTCTGCACACTTTACCATTGCTAACCAGTACTAAAGTGCATTTGCTCCCTCCATAAAACATGGCGACATCTGCTTATTCCCAGTTGTGACATTTAATTTACTTTAAGCACCTAGTAAAGTGGTACTACCGGTAACCAGGGCCTGTAAATTAAATGCAACTAGTGGGCTTGAGCAGCCCTTTAAACATGTCTCAGGCTTGCCACTGCAGTCTGTGTGTGCAGTTTTAAAACTACCATTTCGACCTGGCCAAATAACCCTTTCGCCAGCCATAAACCTCCCTTTTTAATAAATATAACTCAAACCTAGTGTAAGCCCTATTTAAAAAGTACTTTTTAGTTTTAAACTCTTCTATTTGTTTTTTGCTACTGTGAGGCCTACCCCTCCCATAGGATAACATGAGAGTTACCTTATTACTGGAGGTGGGAGGAACCGGCATGTCACGCTTTTTTCTTTAGCACCAGGAGCTTGTTCCACGCTGCAAAATAAGTGCAAATGGCCCCATGAAGCACACCAGAGGGTGCTGCTTATTTGCTGCTACTTGAGTACATTTTCCACTTAAGTGGCAACTTTCTCACAGTGAACAGTTGCCATGGCCCATGACCGCCCATGTTGAGAAAATCTTGTAGGGTGCCAGAAAATCGTGCTAAGGGACACTTATTATTAATATCGCTTACCAACTTAACGTTGGAGATCCGCGTGCAAGAAAAAAGTCAGTCATACGGATATTGACAGGGTTTTGCCAGAACTCCATGTCGTAAGTGTTTGAAACCCCGCAAACTCTGCTGGCGGAGCAGAATTTATCACCCACCCCTACCTATTACATTTAATAATGTAGCTGGAGGATGTATGGAGGAAGTGAATGGGTTGCCGGGCATGGCTTGCACAGCAAGTTACTATCCAGGTAAAATAGCTTATTGAATCACTTTGGGCAGCAGACCGGGGCAGCGAGGCAGGGACGACTCCACATCCCAGGAGCCCCAGCGTCAGGAAGGGCCGCCAACACCGCCATCATGCCTGGAGGTGCATAAGAACTCCCGCACACTCCTGCAGTGCGGGACGCACTTTGGGCAGCAGTCTGGGGCAGCGAGGCCGAGAGGACTCCACATCCCAGGAGCCCTAGCGGCAGGAAGGGCCGCCAACACCCCCATCGCACCTGGAGGTGCATAAGAACTCCCGCGCACTCCCGCAGCGCGGAACACGTGCGGTCCGCGCCCGGGTGAAGCCCGTGCCAAGGGCAGGCCCGTCCTTGCCTGTCATTGCCAGGAAGAGGCAGGGCAGGGCCACCCCCACTTGCATCTGCTTTCGGAACTGTGGACATCCATCATCATTCTGAAAAGGTACTGTGCATTATTTCCCACCCCTCTCCACGCTTACCGCGAACATTTGGCTAACACGCATGTATGCTTTGCTGACTTTGGTGGCTTTGTCTTTTTCGGATCGCTGGGGAATACCCATTTATTTTATCCATTTTGCCTGATTACGTTTTAATTTTTTCGGGGGGGGGGCATAGGTTTATCTAGTGTTTACCTATTGCTAGTACACTGGTTACTCGCTAATATTAGCGGCTCTTTGGAGGTGCATCATGAGGAAAAGGAAAACCATGGAAGGCGCTGGGGGAAGTGGGGGAAACCGGGAGATAAAAGGGAAAAGGGCTGGGAAGACATTAAAACATTCTGGCAGCAACTGTGTCTTCAACAGGATAGACACCTTGATTAACGAGTGCGAAGATATTTTGGAGGGCAGGGTGACAGATTCCCTAACCCCGGGTGACCTAGCCAATAGATCTCCCTTAAGCCCGAGAGCAAACTGTTTCCCAGTCATTCCAACAATGTTTCTAAAACCTCCCCCTAAATGGGCATCCACAAGTCCAAAAAAGCCTTCACTAATAACCCAGGATATATATCCCAATCCCCTGCCACTTCTACTCCCTGCACTGGCAACAGCACTTTCCAGCAAGAGCAAGGGCAAGAATTTGCTATTCATTGCACAAATAGATTTTTACCCCTACAGGGTGATAGGGATGAACATAGTGATAGCGCGCCCACACCATCATCTCTCAGGCCAGCATGCGATATCGGGATGCTCTCCACAAAAGACAAAACAGTGCCCTCGGATATCCATTCCATCATGAACGCATTAAGAGTTGAGATTGGCGCACTGAGAAATATGATAGAATGCCTCACCACCTTAGTTAAAACATTAGTGAAGGAGGATTCGCCTCGCAAACGGCAAGACATCTTCACACACAGCCGTTATTCACTTACCAACAATAACGATTTGACGTTACGAGAACAAGCATTACCTAGCATAGATTGTATTCTTCATGACCCCAACATACATCAACAAGTTACCTCTCCCCTCTCTACAAGCAAGCAAGCCCCAAACGCCACATCAGCTTGGGGAACTAACAGACCTAACATTAACATCCAAGATAAGCTGAAGAGGCTAGCAGCTCCACAGAATCCCACAATTAGACATGGGACTGCATGGCCACAGCAAGTTCAACCCTTTAAATATGGAAGCCGAGACCAGCCGCCTTCTTTAGCAGTCACAGTTAATACCAAACGGCCGCAAACCAAAAATATCCACATGACTAATGTCCCAAAAATTAAGCCCAAGAACACCTACGAGAGTGAGGAATCCCTGATAAACAAGGTGACTCACTGGATCCCCCATGTCAGGGGTTGTCGATCAGTGATTAGAGACGATATTCTACAACCACTGAGGTGTTCCTCCCCAACTCACCAATTGGATAATATCGAGATTACCCTTAAGGAAACTGAGCTGGCGGAAAACCTCCTTGCTCAGGAGTTTCGTACTTGTCCCCCTGATGGGTCCTCTATCCAACTCAGGCATTTCCCCATACACAAGCAGGATGGGCCACCAACTCCACAGTCATCGTCACATCCGATAGGCATCTCTTCTCTCGAGGCTAATGACTGACTACAGGACTCGGTACCCCACTATTTTGCCCCATCTAACGCAGAGACCAGCCCCAATCATATAGCTCGCTCCCTTGCTACCTTGGCCTCTTCTAAGCTCCCAACCCATATTATGGATGGCAGAGACAAAAAACTAATCACCGATACTCCCACATATTCAGCCTTGCAAGTGCCAGCCAACATACCAACTGGTACTCACACTCCTATGCAAAGAGCCGTTATCGTCTCTACATCTAACCACCAGCTGAAGATTGTGTCATGAAATGTGGTGGGCTTAAATAGCAAAATCCAGCTCCCCCATTGGAATGATTTTGTGGGTGACTTTGACGTCTGCCTTTTTCAGGAGACGTGGAGTTTGGTCCCACTACACAAGGCAGGTTACACCTGCTTTCATTCACCTGCAATTTCCACTGGGAGAGGTCACCCATCCGGGGGTCTGATTGTTTGGATAAGCATTGCCTTAGATTGTCGGTCGAATTAACCTCCAAACCAGCCCACGCACCGACATTCTGTGATTAAGTATCAGGGGACCTAGGGGCGGACTCGAAATCGAACTTTTGAATTTTTATGCAAGAGGGACAAAAGGTGGTAGGCCCTCAGCCACCATCTCCGCATTAGACGAATGTTTAACTAATTGCTTACCCCAAGCATGAGAAGTAGTTGTGGGAGAATTTAATTGCACCTACGAACCCTTGGTCATAGAGGATTTATCGGTATCAGAAGACCAAGACAGCAGATGGGCAGTCCCTGAACTCGACCTCCCCATAGTTAAAAAGCGCAACAAGATCAACAGACATCCCTAGGGCCCATATGCACACTGTTGCCCAAATAAGCACATACTCTCAAGTTTCAGACATGAACAAAAAACCTAGTAGTACCACCAAGGATCCCTACTCCTGGTATAATAAAGACTGCAGGGCAAAAAAATCAATTCTGGCCAAAGCTATTAAAGAGAAAAATCAGCTGCACATAAAATCTGCCAGAAAATCCTACAAAGTAGCCCAGCATGAGGCAAAGATAAGATGGGATGAACCACGCTGGAAACAATTTAAAGAGGCCTGTTCAACTAAAGATAATAACTTGTTCTGGAAATTGGTTACCTGGGAAAGCAAGACAGGCGCCTGCTCACCCCCAAACCATATCACCAGCCAGGTTTGGTATGACCATTTCAAAGAACTTTACTCAGCAGCGGAGGTTATTATGGAAGGGGAACCAGACGGGTCAAACGGGTGTTCGACAGAAGAGGAACTTTTTACCTTATTGGGGGTAGAAGCTGCAATAAGCAAAAGTTTCCCTTCAAAAGCAGCAGGTCCCGATGGCTTGCCAGGTGATTTATTCTTGGCTGACCCTAGCCACTGGGCTCAATATATCCTATTATAAGCAAACACTATAGCTGATGGAGCGCCAGTCCCAGCATCTTGGAAGAGTGCCGAAGTAGTCCCAATACATAAAAAAAAAGGGTGCGAGGGATGACCCCACCAATTACAGACCAATTAGTTTGATTGATGCCGTGCAGAAGGTCTTTGGCCGGATGCTTCTGCACAGGTAACAGACATGGTCGGAGGACGAAGATACCCTTTCCCAGTACCAGGCCGGATTTAGATCAAAGACTGGGACAATGGATCAAGTGTTTGGACTCCTCCTCATTTATTGGAAGGTAGTGGTGCTGGGCAAGGGCAGTCTTTACCTCGCATTCATCGAGCTGAAGACTGCCTTTAACCTAGTCCCTAGATCCAAGCTGTGAACAACGCCCGGTGGGATGGATATTCCCCCCTTTATCCTCAATTTACTGACCCGACTTCATGAGGGGAATGTTGCCCAGGTCAGGTGGGAGCGGGGACAGCTAACAGAGCGCATCCCTGTTAACAGAGGAGTTCGACAGGGATGCGTTCTGGCCCCAACTCTGTTCTCCTTATATGTGAAGGGGCCAGTTGACTTCCTTCCGGGGGAGCCTGCTGACTCGCCCACTCTGGGGGCAACAAGATACCAACTCTGTTGTTCGCAGACGATACCCTGCTGATATCTAAGAATCCAGCAGGGTTACAGCATCTCATCAACAGATTTCAACTTTTCTGCGACAACCGTGGACTGGTCATAAATAGTTCCAAAACCAAATTCATGGCCTTTAATTGCCACAGGTCATACAGGGGTGGCCCTTTGCTAGGTGGCGTCCCCCTCAAAAGGGTGGACACCTTTGACTATCTAGGTGTATGATTTTGGAGACCCCACATAGCAAAGATGCTGATTGGACATAAAAGGATAACAGGAGCCATAGGGAAAGAACATTGCCTTTCACACACTAGGCCCGTAGACCCAGCTCTCCAAATCTATGACTTAAAAGCAGTCAGCTCTACCCTTTACGGATCAGAAGTTTGGGGGTTTGACAAACTTGTCGAGCTCTGTAGGTCAGCATACACATTTCTGAGAGACCTGGTTACGGCACCCAAATATGTCCCCCTGTTGCAGGGATTCTGCTCATGCACAGAACTATGTGCAGGAAACCAGGACCTCAGTGAATTGTGGTGTACCAAAAACTCACCTCAGTACCCAGAACCCCAATCCGACTAGCATCAGTGTCCCATTCGTTATCCGTATTCTCTCGGAGGTCCCAATGTATAGACAACCCAGAACAAGCGACTTAGAGTACTCTCAGGAATGGTGGGAATCAGAAATACCTGTTCATTATTATTCTCATATCAGTCCACAACAAGAGTAATCAGAGACAGAAGTTTAAAATGTTTATTTTATAAACTACGTGTCCTAAGATGCAGTACTTTGGCTAACATAAGCAGACAAATGATTAAAATTAAAACCATCAGCATTGTTACAATACCATAGAAAATGAAGGGAGAAATCATAGCATAAATGACAGTGGAATACAGCCACCTTCCCTTCACTAGTAAGCTAGTATTATTAGACTAATAGAAGGTCTCTAGGTTTGAATGGGGAACCCCATACCGTAAACATCAGTGTAGGTGAATCACATCACAGGATCAGCTTTGCTCTGCGCCTGGAAAAGTCCTTCTCCAGAATGTGTTTCTAACGCATGCAAACTGTAATATTAAAGGCTCTCGACATTCAGGTATCTGCAGCTGTGTGCGTATTATGGCTAGAGAGTGGGCCGATCAACCGTCCGGAACTCAAAAACATACATTGTTTGGCGGCTCAGAGTGTTCTTGCACACAATGTTCAGACCAAGGTCGCAGTACACGTCTAGGGATGTGAACAACAGACAGTTCTCATGTGAAGAAAAGGCAAGCAAGCAGTTTTCAAATAATAACATGTCTCTGCAGTGTCGTGTGCAAAAGCAGCAAAAGTGGCAAGATGGCTTTACTAACATCTAACGCGCTTATGCTAACATAGCAATGTATGTATCTAAATCGCTGCCTTCACTACACCCCCCCCTTGATCGGACCACGAACAAATAGGGATACAAAAAGGAACGCAGAGTTCAAGTGCGACAGAGCAGAACCAAGTGCATGTATTGGAAATCCAAATAAAGAGAAGTGAAAGTTCGAGAAAAAAAATACCGTAAAAAAAAACAAAATGAAGGGGAAAAACAAAATGGTAAGTCAATACATCATGCAAAGGCTCAACGAGCCCAGATGTTGGAACACACAAAAATGTGTGGTTTGTGCAAGGGAAGCTGGACGACATTCAAGTTAATCCATCAATGTGTAAGCACAGTACGTAGTGACAGCTTCCAAGAGGAAGTCATTGGAACGATTTGCAAAAGTGTCCGCCATCCAGTCTAATAAGGTAAACGAACATACATGTTCCTCGACAACTGGGGCCTCTAGCACAATCAGAGGACAACTGGCGTGTTCTTCAAGATAACTTCTCTCCAAGAAGTCAAACGCTGCCGTTCCGATGTCACAATTTCCTAGGACTCCATGTGCCGCTCCACAGGGCATAATCCTGACACCAGAACAGTCCAACTCATGAACCACTAATGGACTCATCAGTCGATCATAATCCGGGGCAGGAGACACCGAGTTTGACAAGCACAAATCCAGAGCCCATTTGAAAGGACAATCTAGGCAATGAAAAACAGGTTGTACGCATGTAAAGTAGGAAAACCGGAAGGATAATCCATAGGCTTTGCTCAGGGTTGCCAGTGGTAAAGTTCCATAATGTTCAAGCATCCGGTTACGGAGCTGGAGCAGCCGGGACAGGCTGTCGCGTGACACAAATTGTGCAGCCTTTGCACAGTAAGCAGACCAACAGCAGCACACCAGCCACGAGGGCGAGAATCAACGGAAGCCCGCCAAAGATGCTGGAAAAAAATAGAATCAAAAAATACCGGTATCACACCAAAAATAGTTTGGAAGGAGGTCACGAGGCCAGAGCCCACAATTTTGAAAAAATGCACCAAGCCAGTTGTTGACGAGGCATTAAATATAGTTTGAATCAGGGCACCAAAATGAAGTGGGAGATCAGTATTTAAAAGTGCCTGCACCTCGGTGCGGGTGTTGGCTACGTGAAGGACAAATGTTTCACGGGACAAAGTCAGAGCGACTTCTTTTTGAGACAATAGAGCCCTTATTCTGCTCATCTTGTTGAACTCTGCTTTCAAGGCTGGAATGGAATGCCAGATGGATACATCTAGCCGCCCATGCGGGGGTGGGAAAAGGACATTTTTACAGCAGTCTACTCTCTGTGATACAGTCACAATGTAAGGAATTCCCACCAGCATCCCACAGCAAGCCTCGTTATTTAAAAGTAAATAACTACCGTTAGCTAACAATGTGAAAGAGGGTGTAATAGCTGACACTGGAATCCCTTTCAGGACGCATGCTAAATTAGGCGCTTGCACATTGCACGTGCCATGCAATTGGATGTACCTACAGACTACGGAGTGATCAGGTGGGGAAGAGCATTCCTCACCCTTCAAATATACATCTTTACCTTCTCTCATGCACCTGTATGTAAATGGGAGAGACCAAACGTCATGCAGGAAAGCAGTACCAAATGGTTCATATCTGCCTAGGGCATAATGTTTCATGCACAAGCTGAATTTAAACAAAGGAAATGGCAATGTGATTAATTCGTGAACAAGCCACACAGCAGAGTTCAATTCGGCCACTGAGAAAGGCAAAGGTTCTAACTTTTCAATATACAGTAATGAGTATGTTGCATCTTTCATGGACATGAATTGTTGTTTTGAAGTTAGATTAAAGGGAAGGAATAAAGATGACGTATTCACGTAGTCCCAAGGGACTTTCCCAGCTTTTAACGTTTGCAATGTCCATGCAAACTGCATTATAGAACGCAATTGATTCTGACCACGATACAGAACAGACATATCATCCTGCACAATATCAACAACAGATGAAACAATATTATCTAATGTGTAAATCCTGGAAGAAAGGGTGTTAATGCTATTATCGATAACAGCCAGAACTTTTTCCAAATTGGCCTGGTCAATGGCTCTCAATCTGGAAGCCGCTTCAATTTGTGATAACTTCCAAACCTCGTTATAAATAGCATACACCCATCTCTTGGACCTGCCACCCACAGGACCCTTAACAAAATCATTCAAATCTATTTTTTCATGTAATTTAGATAAATTAATTTTAACAGATGCCAAGGTGGAATGTTGCAGCCAAGATTGGCATAACTTCCCAACAGAGTAGGTAGTAACAGAATGAGAAGATTCAAAGCGGGGGTCTACGTGAACCTGCGTATACCCAGGCTGCAGACCCAAAAAACGATGTTGACAGGAATCTGAGCTTGTCTGCCAAGTTAACCATCCTTCAGAATTTATTTTGGAAATATTGAATGATGTGTTAGTAATGCATGACTGCAACACATCAAGGGACAGATCTGTATGATTATCCCAATTTGGATAAGCACCCAGATCTGGAAAAGAGGGGAATTCAGATTTTTAGAAGTAGCCAATCCAAAATAGGTGGTCTGAAAAATAGTTGAATTCAAAAATAATATGTGGTTCGGGATGAGGCAGGTAGATGCAAAGCTTCTGTTCCTTGTACCTGCCATGGTTTAGAACCCCAAACAGATTTAAGATCAATAGTAGCTTTCCCCAGATCATAACCTCTGACTGCCAAATCATCCATAAAGGATTTGGAATACAATAATTTAGTGTGTGTCAGCCTAACCTTCGAGGCAGATTCCGCTGCCACTTTAAAACAAAAGGCGGCAGGTTTTGAAACACTGAAATCAGTAAAATAGGCAAATTTGTTCACCAATGTGCTGGAGCTGCCTAACATTGGCGTTGGACAATGTTCCCATTGCGTATAATTCACAAAATTACGATACGTATTGGCTTTATGTAGGAAATGATTGCCATAATGTTGATATCAAAACAGCTCCCCGTAATTAGCAGTATCTAAATACAAATCTTCAGCATCAAAAGCGGCATAATATTTCAAATCAGAAAACAATGCTTCTATAGCCTGAACGTCCCAATCATCAGAGCGGATGTTTTGTTTAAACACATCACCCATAGAAACACGAAATAGGCCAGGCCAGGCAGTAATATTCACAAAAGTCTGGTCTCTCTTCATGATGTGTGATGAGGAGTGGGGGGCCAAAGTTCCATCAATTAATCTAATTGTCGATCTTTCTTTTAGGTAGTGTCCGTTCACAAGATGAAAAAATACCACCACAAATCCGATGAACATAAACAAAAAAATACATATGAGCATCAGCCAAATGTAAGTCCAAGGGGAAATCCAAAAATGTCTTTTAAACCAAACAGCAAAAATAGAAACTTTTGACGGGGCACTGGAAGTCATAGAGTTAGTATCAAAGGAGAAACGTGACTGGGTAACTGCGTTTGATTGTAAACCGGGAAATGTTACATCTGCAGGATAAGCATACTCAGTATCTTCAGGTATACCACCAGCCGGTGGTAGCAACAAAGGAGCAGTAACTGTATGCATCTCGATGGCAATATCAGGCATGGTGGTAGAAGCCGGAGCCAAAACAGAATTTCTCAGCATCGCAGGGTAAGAGACCGCTGGAGTCATACTAAGAAGAATCAACCACTCGCTGTAGTATGACATTGTCAATGGAGATGTACCTGTTATCCTTGCGACCAGGAAGAGGAGGTAAAATTACTGTTCTTGTACCCTGCATGCCAAGCACTGGAACCGGGGCATGATAAGAGGGGCCGAACTCCTTGTTCTCCACCTTCTCACGGACCAGGCC
The DNA here is from genome assembly GCF_964204655.1 of Triturus cristatus. NCBI lineage: Eukaryota > Metazoa > Chordata > Amphibia > Caudata > Salamandridae > Triturus > Triturus cristatus. The sequence continues at coordinate 1,315,939,445 of NC_140585.1, forward strand.
ACCAACTCGAGGTAGCCAGCCGACTACCGGAATCTGAAGCACAGCATCAGATGTGGAGGGCAAGTGTTCCTTCGCAAGACTGTCTCTGGTCTCTTGTAGACTCTGTAACACAGCACAGTGATCATCTACGTCAAAGGGTGCGGCAGACGCCGCCATGTCTAGACCATCAAGGTCCGGGACAAACATTTTTATGCCAAAGAGCTCTGCCAACTGCGCGGTACAATCACCCAATGACTGTGTATGCACAAAATCAGACTGGAATTCACCATTCACGAAAGTACCCGCTACAATTGCGCAGGCTGCTGAATAGACATGCTTCGATCCCGTCACTGGTTGCACCAAACCGTCGGTGTAAATGACACAATGGTAATCTTCAAGCGGGCGCAAAGACAGAGGAGCTGGATGAACAAATTCATACTGCAAATACTCCTGAGTCTGCAATGAGGAATCAAAGATATAGGTGACATCTGGTGAAGTCAAAGAAGTGGCCCATTGTATCCAACGCGGATGCAAAGCTTTAGAATTAGGTACACTGGCTTTCGTCACTGCCTCTAGAGCAGGATATGTTGTAACCACTAACATGCGTTTTCCTTGCGACAGCGCTCGTTCTTTAAGAATTGCCATCTGCACCGCAGTCAAAACCTTTTCAACCGTGGAAAAATGCAGTTCAGCCGACGTGTACAAGTGTGATTTGTGTGCAATGGGAACAGTATCACCCTCATTGAACGTTAAGTACGTGAAACCCACTGCGCCTGGCACAATTCTTATCACCAGGTTAGTGTGGTTATCACGTGTCAGTAAGTATTTCGAAGCAAGAATATCAGCCTGCAAAGATTGCAAAATAGCTGAATGCTCTGGCAGCCAGCTCGATTTGGAAAAAGTAGGTTCTACCAAGGCATATAGCGGCTTGATCTTGATACGCTGGGCATAATCTGGAATGTAAGTACGACCGAAATTCAGAAACCCCAGCAAAGACTGTAATTTTTTCAGTGTTGTAGGAGCACGCAAGCATGCGCACTTCTCCAGAAAGTGAGGAGCTAACCCTCGACCCTCATTATTGAGCTCGTAGCCCAAAAACAACACTGTATACTCGGCAATGTGAGACTTCGCAAAGTTGAATTTGTAACCGAAGTCTGCAAACATAACAATAATGCGATCAACGCGACACATATGCAGGCACAACTCGTCATCTGTGAGATAGATATCATCAACATACGAGTACGCATCAGGGTCAGTGCTCTCTAACAGAGAGACTACACGTGCGGCAAAGACGCCAGGGCTGTTTTTATAGCCCATGGCTAATCTCTTAAACTGCTTTTGTTTGCCGCCAGAAGTAAACGCTGTCCACTGACTACTAATAGAGGACAGGTTATGGCTGTAAAAGCCATTGGATATGTCAAGCGTGGTCTTAAACCTTTTTCTCACGAGACTATCAACGAGGGCAGAACTGTGGGTATTCTGTACCGCGCATGTCCGGCAATGAGAGTTCAAATGCCGGTAATCCAAAACTAGGCGGTACGATCCATCAGGCTTCGTTACAGTGAATAAAGGATTATTCATTGGTGACACACATGTTTCAATAACTCCCTAATATTCCAATTGCTCAAGGATTTCCGCGACGTGAGATCTAGCTTCGCGGCGCATGGGATATTGGGGTTGTAGATGAGGCATAGACCGCAAGGGAATCTCATGGCTGGGAGACAATTTATCCCAGCCCACCTGAATACGATACAAAGCCGGTGCAAGCACCTGAGCCCACTCTTCGGCAAACCTTTCAGAGTGCTCCTTTGAAACTGTGTGCGCAAAGAACGGGAGGATTACCTCCTCCCCTCTAGGAGCATCTAAAATGAAAGCCGGGGGCCAGTCCGCCTCTGCCAAGAGAATGTCATACGAAGAGGTCAGATTATCCCCAAAAATCCCTTGTATTGTACGTTGTATGTCACCTTCAATTAAAAGGACTATGTCATATAGTCTGTCAGGGGGAACCACTCTAGTGTCAGCAGTTTCTACAGTAATGAACGTGTCAGTTGCTGTCACCTCCAGATATGGACGCAGTGCTTGCCGCACTACTGTAACCTCCGCTGCGCTGTCGAGCAGCGTTAGTGCCCATGTCAGGTTCCGAAGCTGCGTTCTCACTATCTGTGGCAAACCTTGCTGTTAGTGCAGCAACCTTCTTCTTCTGAAACGGGGGACGTTGACGTGCAAACTCGTCCTGCTTGCCTTTACCGTCAGGCTGACGGGGTTGCTCACGTCCTTGTTGGGCACCCCGTCCTTTGCCGCGTTCTCCGCTACGGGACTGAGAGACCGATGTTTCCTGTGAAGAACGAGGAGAATGTTGTTCAGTAACCTGAAATCTATCAGGTGACCTAATACTAGTGCGATCGCGCAAATCGGATGTGCGTTCACCAGTCGCCTGTACTGTAGACGCAGGACGAGATCCCTGTTTCTGTTGCTGCTTCCCCTGTTTCTTTGTTCGCCAATTTTTTTAGGAAAAGTTGGACGATCGTCTTTAACAGACAAACTCACCTTAGTCTGCTGCATCAAGTCAGGAATTACTATAGTTGGCTTAATTCCCAAACTACTGTGGCCAATAGTCTTATAGTCTTCCGCAATAATTTTAGGCAACTCTCGGGGCTTATCGAGCTCATCGACCCGGGCTAAGCCATTATCCACTTGAAATTCTACCGCATCTCCCTTGAGATTACCAAGGACGAGAGAGGCAACTACGTCGAACACACCGACAAGCCGCATTTCCAACTCGACGGCCGCCTCCGGACCGTGGTGCTCTTGAACACGTTTAATGACGGAGGGAAGCACCGCCATAGATGGGGTGCCGAAGCATTTCGAGTAGACTGCTGCAAAAACCTTACCCAAGTTGTCACAATCGGACACCTCTGGGACTAAGTCTTTCTGCAAGGAGTAGAGTGCGGAAATACTGCTGCCAGCTGGTCAAATTTCTCAGCAAGCCAATAAGGCAAATCGTCCTTATTCTGGGGGCACTTGCCCATTACCGAATTAACCATGACGGGACTAATAACAACCACGGCTTGGCCAGCTGGTTGTCCCGCAACAGCAGATGCTCCCACCTGCACGTTGCGCGAAACGTATTGCACCAAAGCACTATATACTGTAATCAGGGCTGTATGGAGGACACGCAACTCATCCACCGCAACATTCAAATAGCGGGGATGAGGTGTAAATCCGGCCAGCACCGGCCATGTGGCCCCTGGAATTGACAAAGGGCCCATTCTAATTGGTGTAACCGCATGGGGAAGGGCGCCATTAAACCAAATGCGATGCTGCCAGGCCGAAATAGGAATTTCTTGCATCTTATATGGCGTGTAGTTTACTGGGAGGCGCGTGTGAGTATAGGAATGAAACGTATCATCATCCGCATTTACTGCCGGCAGCGTCACCCAAGAGTAAAACAACTCATAGGGGTAGGACGCATCGGCACTCACCACAAAAATAACAGCCATCCCATCGTCCAGCACCCCAAACTGCGTCAAATGACGCCGCAGAGGTGTACGGCTATGCGCTGCAATATCGACCGCCATAAGGACACAGAGAAGAACAACAATGGATTTTACAGTAGCACAAGGGTTCAGAAAAAAAAACTTTTTAATTAACAAGCTTGAGAGAACCTAATAATAGGTAGGTTATATCCGTCACTCCCACTATCCGGAAACAAGAGTGAGGGTGTTGTGGACTAGTATAAGCACTAATAAGGCATTTCAAATCAGAAGACCAAACGTTAGGTGCGCCATGTTGCAGGGATTCTTCTCATGCACAGAACTATGCGCAGGAAACCAGGACCTAGGTGAATTGTGGTGTACCAAAAACTCACCTCAGTTCCCAGAACCCAATCCGACTAGCATCAGTGTCCCATTCGTTATCCGTATTCTCTCGAAGGTCCCAATGTGTAGACAACCCAGAACAAGCGACTTAGAGTACTCTCAGAAATGGTGGGAATCAGAAATACCTGTTCATTATTATTCTCATATCAGTCCACAACAAGAGTAATCAGAGACACTGTAAAGTTTAAAATGTTTATTTTACAAACTACGTGTCCAAAATGCAGTACTTTGGCTAACATAAGCAGACAAATGATTAAAATTAAAACCATCAGCATTGTTACAATACCATCGAAAATGAAGGGAAAAATCATAGTATAAATGACAGTGGAATACAGCCACCTTCCCTTCACTAGTAAGCTAGTATTATTAGACTAATAGAAGGTCCATAGGTTTGAATGGGGAACCCCATACCGTAAAGATCAGCTTAGGTGAATCACATCACAGGATCAGCTTTGCTCTGCGCCTGGAAAAGTTCTTCTCCAGAATGTGTTTCTAACGCATGCAAACTGTAATATTAAAGGCTCTCGACATTCAGGTATTTGCAGCTGTGTGCGTATTATGGCTAGAGAGTGGGCCGATCAACATGAACTCAAAAACATACATTGTTTGGCGGCTCAGAGTGTTCTTGCACACAATGTTCAGACCAAGGTCGCAGTGCATGTCTAGGGATGTGAACAACAGACAGTTCTCATGTGAAGAAAAGGCAAGCAAGCAGTTTTCAAATAATAACATGTCTCTGCAGTGTCGTGTGCAAAAGCAGCAAAAGTGGCAAGATGGCTTTTCTAACATCTAATGCGCTTATGCTAACATAGCAATGTATGTTTCTAAATCGCTGCCTTCACTACACCCCTTGCCCCTTTATTGTTAGATATGGGTAGGCGGTCATTGGGTGATGTAGCTAGGTTGTGTCCCATACTCTTCTGGGTTCGCATTAGGTGGTAGAGCTCTCTACTTATGCAGAAGCCCTCACTGAGATGATCCACTTAGACACCGGCGGAAAAATAGGCTGGATTACTGATATTAAAAGAACACTGACAGCTATGGGTCTTCGGAGATGTTGGGACAGTCAGGAACCCCTAGGAGAGAGGAATTCAAACACCTATACTGGGAATGGGTGAACCTAGGGGAGAACCGCAAACCTAATATGGGTAAACTAACATTAGAATTCTACTCCCACAAGCAAATTAGATATTATGAGACTTCCCTTGACACAATTAAGGTACCAAGAGACAGAACACTCTATATGCACTTTAGGTTCGGAACTCTTCCTGTCTGTGAGGCGACAGCAAAGTGGGGCACAAGTAAGGGGAAAAACTGCCCATGTTGTAAGGCTCCGACCGAAAGCACTGCACGTTTAATGTTTGCCTGCCCGGCGCATAAAACATTGTGGGCAAAATGGCTGAAACCGCTCTGTCAACAACTGGGAACACGAGACTACCATACAGCAATACGCATTCTTACGTCCGATTCCAGGCTGTTTAATGCATGCTGTGTAGCAAAATATTTGGGATAAGCATGGCTCACAAGGTGCATGGTGCTTTCAAGAAAGTCATAGCCTTAATCAAAAGTAGGTCAGCGGGAACCTTAAGGTCCTATCACTCAAGATGCTAGACTTATTATGCACAAGCACTTTATTTGCCAATCTTCTGCTGCTAGGCAAGGAAAATTTAATGTTTTTTAGAATTTTAATGTTCCATTGTAATGACAAAGTATTGCCTGATTTTTATCTTGGTTGTTAAACGTCAATATGTATTAGATAATCCGAACTAAAATGTTTACATATTAATTGTTTTCCAGTTTAAATTTTTAACACTTTAAACACTGCATTATTGTACTATGAGCTTAATCGATCACTTTGTTGCACTAACATCTATGCAAATCAATAATGTCACATATCTGTATTCTGCTCGTTCAAAGGATAGTAATGTGTTTTTTTAATTATAACTTTTATGAAATTTCTGTCGAATTAAATCTTAAATCAATCACATTTAACAAGCTGTAAATTCCAAATGGGAACAGGTGACCAGTTCCTATTTGGGTGCCGATTCCGGTCCTGGAAAAACCGGGTACGAACCGTTGGACGGAGCGCTTTCTCCGTCCGACCCATACCCGGGAAAAACACCTTACAAACCCGCAAGTACGATTCGTACAGAAACACCATTTCCATACGAATCGTAAAAAACACCGACCGGCTAAAACATACCCACAATTCCGATCCGGGACTCCGCGTACGCGACATTCGCACGGAGTCAGGCAGCGTTTTACGGACCAGCAAGTACGATTCGTACCCACAGCACTTCGCACAGCAATATTTTTACGGGACCCAAAAAGTGCCGGAAAAGCTAAGTACGCCACGATGCATGGCGAAAAGGGGGCCTGGTACGCACCGTACCCCCATCCCTACACGTCCGCGCCGTACCCCAGCACCCCCCCCCATGTCCGCGCCGTACCCCTACCCCACCCCCGTAGGTACGGAGCGTACCCCCACCCCCATAGGTATGGTGCGTACCACCACCCCCATAGGTACGGAGCGTACCCCCACCCCACCCCCGTAGGTACGGAGCATACCCCCACCCCCGTAGGTACGGAGCGTACCCCCACCCCCGTAGGTACGGTGTAGACCCCCAGCGTTACGTGCTGGGGGTCCGCACCATACCTACGGGGGTGGGGGTATGCTCCGTACCTACGGGGGTGGGGGTACGCTCCGTACCTATGGGGGTGGTGGTATTCACCGTACCTATGGGGGTGGGGGTATGCTCCGTACCTATGGGCGTGGTGGTATGCACCGTACCTACGGGGGTGGTGGTACGCTCCATACCTACGGGGGTGGTGGTACGCTCTGTACCTACGGGGGTGGTGGTACGCATCGTACCTACGGGGGTGGTGGTACGGCGCATACGTGGGGGGGTGGGGCTGGGGGTACGGCGCGTATGTGGGGGGGTGGGCTGGGGGTACGGCGCGTACGTGGGGGGGTGGACTGGGGGTACGGCGCGTACTTGGGGGGGCTAGGGGTACGGCACATACGTGGGGGGGTGGGCTGGGGGGGTGTTTGGCACGTATGCGGGCACATGTTTGGACGTCTCCATGGTTGCCATGGGAGTTCGCTCCGTACGGTGTTTTTTCCATACGGTTGTGCATTCGGACGGACGTGACGGATCGTACTTGCGCGCTCGGACTTTAGTTTACCGATTCGTACGTAAAACTGTCCGGGGATGTGTCGGACACTGTTTCCGACCCGAGGACGTGTCAGGGAATTTTCCCAATGCGATTTGTATGGATTTTTTAACATGCGAATCGTACTTGCCAGTTTCTACGGGACTTGTACGATTCGTACGGAAAAAAATCCGGATACGATTCGTACGGGGAATATTTTTAACGGATCGGAATCGGCCCCCTAGGTGTCTTTTGAATTGTAAAGAAAATTCCTCTCCTTTGATAAAGTCGAATTTTAAAGTACAGTTTTGAAAATGGCACTATTAGTATGTTGGCATTTTCCTGCCTTAGCCATTTAGTGCTTCTAGCCTGTCTCTGGGTCACATGACTGGGTGCAACTGATGATTGGGCTTTCTGTGTTCGTCCTAAACAGCAACACACAATAGAGAGCTTCTGTGGCCCTGGATGAGACATCACTGGCAGGATGGGAGGGCAGAGCTGGGCACAACCCTACTTACAGTTGAATAGGCTGTGGTGTGTCTTCACAAAAAGGGCTGAATTGCCCCTGTAGTTAGCCTGGAGCCAGGGAAGGGGAGGCAGGAAACCTGTGCACTTTAAAGGAAAACCTCTAGAAGCTTCTCCCACTTCAAAGGAGGCATCTAGTATTTCTAGACCCATGGAGACCCCGCCTGGAAGAGGACTGGTGTGCTGCTGAAGGGACTTCAAAATCTAAAGGTCTACTGCCTGCTGTGCTAACCAGCTGCCCTCTGAGAGAAAGGAACTAGACCTGCAACCTGTACCCAGGACCACCAGAGTGACTCCAAGGGCTAGTCTCTTGTACCCAGCATCTGCACTCTGCAACTGTGAGTTCTACCATGTGGTGACACCCCAGTCCTGGACCCTTGTAAGAGGGGACCTGAAGGTGTTCTGACAGCTCATCTTTGGATCGAGCAGAACCAATGCCACATCTCTACTACACAGCACAACCTCTCAGAACCATTCAGCCCCCTAGAACTAAGGCCCTTTCCATTGGCTTGATAAGGTTGAGGGGTCCAGCAATGGTCATTATTTAGGTAGAATTACCGTATTGAAGAAATCCAAGATGGCCGCCCGGGAGCGCCCCTTGAGTCAGCAGACTAGTGTGTTTGACCTCGAAGGCAATCAGGAATGTCAAGGTGAAGCGCCCTCCAAAGTGCACACTTCACCTGAAGAGTTTGAGGAGGTAGCAGCTTCTGTAGATTGTGGAGCAATAGTTAGTCAGGGACTTTTTGTCGCGCCTGACTTCGACGTTGCTCCGGTCCAGTTCACTGATTCCTGTCCGGCGGAGTAGCATTTAGCTCAGCGCATGTCAGTAAGCCTAGTTTCGTTTTTACTTGGAGTTTGGGAGGCGTGGAACTTTGAGGTAGTGGCCGGGTTTTTGGACTAGCGCATGCTCTCTAGCTTGTATTCATGCTCATGCTCTGAAGAGCCAGAACAAGTGCAAGGAAATTTTGTAAATATTTGGAGTAGCGAGTTGCTTGGGTCTCAGTTAAGGTTCATGCAGAGTGCGTGCACTTGAGTTAATTGAAACACACAACCTCGTTTTTTGCTGATAAGCCCACGTTTTCAGTTTGTTAATTCTAGCTCAGTATCGCTACCATTTTTTAGTTATTTACATAGGGAAGAGGTTCTTTATATGCTCTTGTTTTCCTTTGGTTGTTTAAGAAGACGCTTTTAGGCACAAGTGTGTACAGCCATTAGTAGGGAGTAACACTCACTTAAGAATCATAACAAAGAAGGAAAAAACGTATAGGAAAGAAAGAAAAATAGTAATTACCAGAAAAGGATTGATAATTCACTAGGGGCCTCATGTAGGTAGCTAAATACCGGTCGGTAACGGCCGAAATTCGGTAAATATGCCGTTACCGACCGGTATTTAGTCAAGTGAGATGTAGGAGGCCAAAAACCAGTTTTCGGTAAATATGAAGCGGTAAATACCGATTCATAATTACCGATTTCTAAAATACCGATTCATATTTACCGAATACATATTTACCGAATCGGTAAATATGAAGTGGTAAATATGAATCGGTAAATATGAAGTGGTAAATATGAAGTGGTAAAACTGAAAAAGACATGTAGGAAAATTCAGTAATTAAGAAATCCATGAAATTCGGTAATTAAGAGTCGGTAATTAACACTGAGTGAAAGCAGGTGGTAAGCATCAACAGAGCATATAAGCAATCCCAAAATGCAACAGCGTGGACAACATGGCCGCTCTGTATGTCATTGCAAGGCGCCTACGTCTACAGGCAGCAGGTCTGAGGATATGGAGACGGGAGGAACGCATCTACAGACAGCGCATCACACTCTTCCAACTGACTGACGCAGAGATACATGAAAGGTACAGGCTACACCCCCAAACCATCATGGACCTGATAAGGGACCTGCACCCACTCCTGGACCAGCCAACAAGAAGGGCGCATGCCATACCACCACATGTGCAGGTGCTCTGCAGCCTACATCTACTGGCATCTGGCAGTTACCAGGGGGTGATAGCTGCGGTGGGCGGCGTATCCCAGAGTTGCCTGTCCCGTTTCTTCAGGAAGTTCCTGGATGCCATGATGCAGAGAATGCACCACTACATCAGCTTCCCAAACACACAGGCTGAACTGCAGAAAACTAAAACTGACTTTTATCACATGGCACAGTTCCCCCATGTCATTGGCTGTATTGATGGCACACACATCCCAATCTGCCCACCAGCTGACACTGAGCACATCTACAGGAACAGAAAGTCCACCCACTCCATCAATGTGCAGGTAATCTGTGATGCAGGGAACATCATCACTGATATTGTAGCAAAGTTTCCTGGGAGCACCCACAACTCTTACATCTTCCAGAACAGTGGGATCTACACACGACTGCTTGCCGGAGAATTTGGAGAGGGATACCTGCTAGGTAAGTAACAGTGACGCCCCATGAAACCTGCAAATCATATTGTATAGAGGCATGTGACTGATGGTTCCCTTTTACTCACCTAGGCGACAGTGCATATGCCTGCCGGTCATTCATCCTCACTCCCTACCTACACCCATCAACCCAGAGTGAGAGACGATATAACGTGGCACATAAATCTACACGCAATGTAGTGGAGCGCACGTTTGGACTACTGAAAAGCAGGTTCCGCTGCCTCCACAAGAGCGGAGGCGCACGCCAGTACACACCGATCAACTGCTGCAAGATCATTGCCACTTGTGCAATGCTGCACAACCTTGCCACGAAGAGAGGTAAAGAGGTGGAACTAACAGATTTTGAGGACAACGAGGATGAGTCAGGCCAGCCAGAGGCCAACGCAGCTGGAGTGCCAACTGCAATAGATGGGAGAGAGAGACGGGCAGAGATCACATGCAACTATTTCTGAGTAAGTAAGGGGACACAGCCAGTTGTGGTATTTCATGACGTAGTTTTAATGCGGCACTACGCCATTACAACAAGATCAAGCCAATCTGGCAACATTGCATATTTACAAGGGGTAAGTCCAGGGTTACGTCACCCATTGGGAATTGGCTACGCAGGGCTGCATCAATGTTTGCGCACACGCGCTGCAGTGTGGGATGGCACGGATTGAGCATCCTCACTACTGCCAACCCCAAGCCGCCTGCTGCTCCTGCGTGTTTCTGGGACGGGGGGTGTGATGCTGCTCCTGCTGCTGGAGTCGATGCTCTCCGCAGCATCCCCTGCAGCAGTTGTGGCCGCCTGACTTGTTAATAGCACCTCAAGTGCACTTGTGACCTGCACCATCCCCCGAGACACGTCGCTGCAGCAGTGTGTCAGGCCCTCCTGCATCGACACAGAGCGCCGGCAGAGTAGAGAAGTGGCAGTTGCCAGACGGTTGAGTGCCCTGGTGTTAGTGTCCCTCCTCTGCCGTTCCCGGCGCCGTGCATCTATGTCAGCATCTAATTTGCTGCACAACAGCTAGATTGACTGGTACATGTCCCGAATGCCCGCTGCCATTTCACCCATCCCCACTGCCATTGTGCTGATGTTCTTGTCCATGTTGACAAAAGTTGATTTCATGCCCCGTATATGCCTCTGGACTGACATGACTGCCTTTGTTTGCAGGCGCTGTTGTTTTAACATGTTGCCCTCGAGCCCCGAGAAGACCCCATGGCTGTCAATGTTTGCTGGTGGACTCTGCACACGCGACCTGCGGCGCCGTCTTGCACCCGTCTGTTCTGCCTGTGAGGTGTAGGGCACAGTGGCATGGCTCCCATCCTGGGGCATAGTAATCTGCTCAGGGCCCCTGCTGTCGTCAGACGAGGTGTCTAAGGCTCGCAGCCTGGCGGCAGCACGCCTCCTCAATCTCACACATGCAGGCGGTGATGTGGCCGGTGACTCAAACATGAGTGGCGATGCTGGCTCTGGGTGAGGTGATGCTGGCTCATGTTGAGGTGAGGCTGGCTCTGGTTGAGGTGAGGCTGGCTCTGGTTGAGGTGAGGCTGCCTGTGTTAGTGGTGCGGCTGCCTGTGGCACTGCTCCCTGGGCTGAACTTGTGCTGGCCAGAGCTGATCTGTGTGGCCGGTGTGCCCTCTCTCCTGCAGCATGTCCTGTCCTGCGCAATGTCACATCTGTAGACAGAAATGCAACATCAGCTCAGTGTACCTGAAGGGCCGCATTGCAAGCATCACAATAAAATCATGTTACACTCTCACATTGTCCTCTGCCTGCTTGTGGCTAATGTGTGTAACATGCCTTGTTGTCCTGTGCTATTTACTTCATGGTTGGGGTTTTCCTGACTACATCTCCCAGAATGCATTGCCTGTCTGCACTAACACATGGACTGGAGTGGGATACTCATTTCACAATGGGGGATGTGGGATAGGGGTAGGGGGGGCTACATTGCTGTGCATTCGTCTTACCTTGTTGGGTGGCGGCTCTGGCAGAGCTGTCGGCATCCCCAAGGCCCACGACGCTCTCTTGCTCGATTGTGGCCTCCACCAGCTCCTCCAGTTCGGTGAGGGCAGGTGCCCTGTTGGTTCCACCTCCAGTCTGGCTGGCCTCCTTCTGGATTTCCCCCATCTTCCTCTTGGTTACAATCCTCAGGTCATACCAGCGCTTTTTGAGTACCTCTATGTCCCTGTGGGTCACTCCCACAGCATTGACCTGCGCCTGGATACCCAGCCAAATATTGCGCTTTTCTGCCTCCGGCACTTGCAGGGACTGCCTCCCAAACAGCTTCTGGTGCTGCTTCACCACCTCCTCCACCAGCACCTGGAGTTCCTTGGGGCTGAATTTCATCTTCCTCCTCCTTTCCCCTCCATCTCTCACTGTCCTCTGCGTCGACATGATGTTTTTGTGCTGCACAAACAGGCACTGGCTCCCTGCCTCTCCTCTGCACTCCAAGCCTCTCCAGAGTCTGTTAATTGTGTGCACCTGCCTGGGTGTGGCCACTTCCTGGTTGGGTGGGGTGTGGTTGCACAGGATTGGCTGTTTCATCCAGTCATGTGATTTTTTTTTCCCGATTCGGTAAATACCGATTCGGTATTTACCGATTGGTAAATTACACTTCGGTATTTACCGATTCGGTAAATACCACCTCAGTATTTACCGATTCGGTAAATTCCGATTCTTGATTACCGAATGTTACCGATTCGGTAAATATTACCGAATTATTACCTACATATAACTTACCGATTCTTAAATACCGATTCGGTACGGTTCGGTATTTAAGAATCGGTAATTTTTATTTACCTACATGAGGCCCTAAGTGCCTTCTGATCGAGTTTAAGTTGAGAGTCTGAAAGAAAAAGAAGGAATAATTACATACCCTTAGGACTATACATAGTAGAGCTAACAAGACAATAAATTGCACTTTCAGTTACAGACAAGGCAGACAACTTGATAACGAAGTAAGAAGAGAGGCATAAGTCACCCACAACTCGGGTAGGTGTATCTGAATGTAGTTAATTAAAAAAATAATAAAAATACCATGCTAAGTGAATAAAGGTGATTGGTATAATAAAACATTTAAGGCAGTTCCAATGTAATGCTCAACCTTGCAAGTACTGAAGATAGCAAGTGAAGAGAAGAATCACAAGAGGAACCAGAGTTACAAGGTGTGGCTGTCTCTTCTCTGTCCCATCCCCTTTCCCCTCTGTGTGTTCCTCAGCCATTCATGTGCTTGGTAAACGTGTCCGCTGGGAAACTGTAGTGGGGCATTTGGAACTGGCGTCATTCTGTTCTTGGGCAACAGCCTTCCTGACACAACCACAAGCAGAACCGCTGCACCACCTCTGCTATGAGGAGGCTTTTACACAGAATATTGGAATCAAAAATATAGTGAGACAAAATATTGTGTCGAGAATATCAAGGACCAAAATATCATGAAGGTAAGTTTCTATAAGTAAGTTAAGTTTACTATATACAACTCCACATATATGTACCTTGGTGATATATATATGTCTTCAAGGTAGTAAATCTATACTTACCCATTTGCACTAACCTTCTTGATATTTTGAACCTTGATTTTTTTGACACAATATTCCACACAATGTTTTTGCTTATGATATATTCTGTCAGTGAGCATTATGAGGAGTCTCCCAGCTCAAGGTCTCTGCATCAAGCTCACAGCTCGCCTCAAATCCACTGCTGCACTACACATCCCAAGGCAGGCCCTCACATTGCAAACCTCTCATAGATAGCAGCCTTGATGACAGCAGAAGTTCTCACATCGCAGCCTCACACTGACGCATTACCTCATTTGCGTGACACATCCTGAACGCGGGACCTCTCAACGCTCCGCAACTGGGACTTAAGGTACTCTTCTTCAGCTGCATTAACTGGATCCCTAGAGGTAACCCGTGCTCCAACACGGTCAGCCTGACCTTGTGACTTTGTCCCGATCCAGATAGCCACAGTTGGAGCTTTGTGCTTTTTGATGCTACTTTCACTGACACCTGCAAATCTCTGATTTTACTGGTTCGATTTTTGTCATTTTGTTCTTTTTTTTATTTATTAAAATCTACTCTATTCTTCTAATCTGGTGTGAGATTCTTTTGTGGTGTGTTTTCACTGTGAAGGACACACAGGTCCAGGGCAGGTCCTGTTGGATCTGGTCAGGCAAGCTTTTCTCTGAAACTGGGTTTCTTGCAGCTTTGTGTGTGCCTGTATCTTAACAGGAGGTCAGCCAACTGACCTTGGAATCCACTTCTAGTCCTGGGTACAAGAAAGAGCAGATCCAGTCCTTAGGGTTCTCCTAAAAGGTCACAACAGCAGGTGCAGTACTCCCTCTGTCTTCCACAGGTCCAGTAGTGTTCTGAAGAGTGTGCCCAATGGTGCCACATTTTATGCTTGGCACTAGCCTATTGTGGGGTGTCACTTGGCCCTTCCTGGACAAATAGCAAGAAGGTTCACATGGGTAACCCTAGCCGTTTTTGCACAGTCCCTCTGCGCCCTACTGCAGACAATCCTGCAATGCCTTTCATTTAAAACCAACATGGCAGAACCTTTCTTCTGCTGTGCAGAGCTCCTGGGCCCGCCAGAGAGGTGTGGCCAGGAAAATGAACAAACCCCTCCCCTTGGTCACTCAAAACCGGTTCTGGAGCAGCTCCACTCACACTAGTATTGGTGCCTGACTGGCTAGAACGACATTAGAGGGGGCAGGTCCAGGTGTGCGCTACTTTTTTCTGGCAGGGTAGGCATTCTTTGAAGATATGCAAGGGGCTGGGCATGGCACCCTAGGGCATCCTGTCAGGGGAAGTTCATTTTGTCCTCACACACTTTGTCTCAGCTATGGGAGACAATTCAAACCTAATAAAGGAGCTATTCAACTCCTGGGTGACAGTTGGAAACATATTGGCTTCTAGAGGCTTTAGGCAGGCTAAAAGTAACTTTTTCAAAGTAGCTGAGATTTCCCCCCCAAACCAAGGACTTTGTCCACAGCCTATCTGACATTGTGGAATCCTCTTCAGACACAGACTACCTCCTTATCCTGCTGAAGGATTTTCACATCTAGAAAAAAGACGAAGTCCCAAGATAAAACATCTGACTGGGTCAAACCTGGTTGGTGGAGCCAACCCGCAATTCGTTGCGGTCAGCCTGAAATCACACCTAGGATATGACCTTTCACTACAATTGACTACCTTTGGCACTTTGTGTGTTTTGTAGCTGCTGTCACTTCAAAATTTGGAAATTCCCATTCCTCTTTTCCTTTATTTGATTTTTGTTGTTTTGGTTTCATTTTGTTCATTGCATCATTCTCTATTGTTATACATTCAAGAGGGATTGTTGGACTTGGCCCTCTCTGTGCACTTTACCACTGCTAACTAGTGCTAAAGTGATTGTGCTCTCTCCTTTAAACAGGGTAAAATTGTCTTACATCCAATTGGCATATACAATTTACTTGAAAGACTGTAGTAAAGTGAAACTACATGTACCCAGGGCCTGTGAATTAAAGGCTACTAGTAGGCCGTCAACACTGATTGTGCCACCTGCTTAAGAAGCCCTTTAAAAACATGTCTCATGCCTAACATTGTGGCTTGTGTGTGCAGTTTTAAACTGCCACTTCGACCTGGCAAAATAAACCTTTTGCCAGGCCTAAACTTCTCTTTTAATACATATGTCATCCCTAGGATAGGCCCACAACAGTTCATAGGAGAGGGTGCAGTGTATTTAAAAAGCTGTAAACGTACTTATAAGTTTTACATGTCCTGTTAGTGACGTCGTGCCCTAACCATTTTGTGCCTGTAGCCTATATCATATGCCTAGTTATAGTTGGCAAATGGCCTCTGTGCAATTCTCCCAGACAGTATTACAATGCCTGGGTATTGACTAGATGGGCAGAGCTATCACCTATTACACTTGCACTTCAAAGATACTAGGCCAGCACACTCACAAAGAAATTCACACTAGCCTATTGTGCCCACAGACAGACTGGGGCCAGGGCAGAGAGGCAGGAAATCCAAACACTTTTATAAGGTAGAAACCCTGTAAGCATCCCTAACTTCAAAGGGGGTACCAAGTATAAACATAGGACCCTCAGACCGGCTCTTCAGTACACTCCTGGACATGTGTATACTACAGAAGAAGGACGCCGTGCTTCTTGAGGCCTGCCGTGCATGCTTAGAAGGAAGACCAGACCTGTGTTGGTATGGATGAATAAGATGTCAGTATATACCATTATATATGCACGCCTGACAACTTCAATACAAATAAAGACAATGTCAACATATGCCATAAACTATGCCCGCATCACAACCTCAATACCAATAACTGTAATGTCAATGTATGCCATAAACTATGCACGCATAACAATTTTGATACCAGTAGAAACATTGTCAATATACGCCATGATCTAGGCACGCATATCAATGTCGATATTAGTAAAGACAATATTGATGTATGCTATGACAACTGTACGCATAAAACAGAGGATTTCGATAAAAATGATATCCATGACCACCACGTTATTGGTAGAAGTTCTAACAAACTCATATCATTGCTGTCGGATGCACCCAAGGTGACTTCCCCATCAATCTCGATTTAGAGATAATGGTCAGACAGGTCCTGTGATGGTAGCCTACACCTATCGAGTGACAGGTCACAGGTAGGGTCTCATTTAGCACAAAGACAAACGAGCACCCAGGGAAAATCGTGACCAATCCCACACATTGAGAGCACCACAAACTAGTCTGAGGAGATTGGTCCCAATAAAATAGTTTGGCCAGAGGCGTACATTCCCTAAAATACCACAAAGGTAGATGCCGCATGCAGTTAGGAACACTCAGCCACTCAGGACACAACATGCACACCACATGTAGTGGTCATGCACTCCCCACACCAGACATCTGGACACATACACACTGGCCCACACTACCTCTCCCCGAGTTTGAGAGCCACCTGTGTCCCCTTATCAGATGATTGTATTTGTTATTTACTGCTAAGATGCTTTTCCAAGAATGGCGAATTGGTTTATTGTACCTCACAACGCAACTCTGTCAATACTCTCCTGGCTGCTGCGTTTAATTATACCAAAGTGTTCCTGTTTTAGCCAAATGCCTATTGTCTTTTCTTTTCTATAAGGTAAATTCATATTCAAGGAACACCTGCACCCTTCATCCCAGGCTGAAGTGACTCCAAGGGTCAGCTGACTGACCTCACCTCCTGTTCTGAGCTACAAGGACACACCAACCTCAAGATGCCTCCCTGCATCTGCCCATCAGCTCTACTGCATGAACCTGCAACTGGACCTGCAATTGTAACTGCCTGAGTTCTGTCGGCCTCTGCAAGTGAGTCCCTGATCCCCTAGAGGTGCTTCCCCAGGACTGGACCATTGACTAATATCAGAGTGCCTTCTTCTGACTCAAAAAAGAGAAATCCTGAAGTTTTGAGCACTTTGCGAATGCAAACAGGCCTGTTTGTGCAAAGATGTTGCCACCTGCCCTGACCATCAATGCAATGATCCGGTGAACCTCACTCTATGTGCTACTGGGACCACCAGCAGCGATTGGTACAGCAAGATAGGAATTTGTGCTACAGTACCAACAGCCCACGCTAACCGACAACACAAATCTCCAGCAATGACCGTTAGCGATGCCAGCCAGGATCTTTGTGCTAAAGCAACGACCGTCCACGATACCCAACCTGCTCTTTGCACCACAGCAATGACAATCTACAATGCTCTCCCTGATCCTCATGGCCTCCTATATCATGAACTAGACCTATATGCCAAACTTTTGGAACAAAACCATTGCAGCAGGACTAACCCGGTCCCTGTATCAAGCCGGCGCTTCATTGCAGTCAGCCTGTACTTGTGACTTTCGCACAATCTTGCACAGCCAGATGACCGTGACTTGCACTTTGTGCTTTTAGGCACTATAGTTAGCTGAAATCTCGAGTTCTAATGATTGATTTTTTTGTTTTTTTTTGTCAAATAATTTATCAAATCTTACTTTTTTTTTATTGTGTTATGTTTTTATTTTATTACTGTTTGAGTGGTGCATAAATATTGCCCACATTGCCTTTAAGTTAAGACTGACTGCTTTTGTGCTAAGCTACCAGAGGTTCATGTACAAGTTAATTTACTGATTTTTGTAGTTCACCCTGTCAAGGATTGTGGCTGTTGTTTGAGTACGGTTTCACCCCCCCTCAACCAGCAACCACATTTCTCACAATCAGTTTTATTGTGTTGTGCTTCAGCTTTTTGACTGTTGGTGCTTCAAAATGATTTTCTCATTTTCTTAAGTGAAGCCTGTCTGCTATATGCCATAGCTACCAGGGGTTCAGCTCAGATTTAGAATTACTGAAACCTTTGACTGGACCTAAAATGATAGTGTTTTTACTACTTGTGGTAAACTTCCATCCACTCCGATTAATAATTCACTTTTTCACACCACTACATTATGAAAAGAGGATCCTGGAGCCCAGCAGGAGAATGCAGCAATTGGCTCAGGGTTCCAGAAATCGTAGTGATTAACTGGTGCTCATAGCAAGCTGATGCCTCAGAGTTGTAGTTGGCCCTGACATCTTGCAGCAAAAGAGCTGAGCATATAGGATGGAGGCCGCTCCTTTAGTGCCGGCTGCAGGCACCAGGATCAAGTCCGTTTCACCCACAGAAACTAATACTGGACACAACAGGGACTGCTAGTAAACAAAGGAGACTGCAACCCGGGGATGCCCTCTGGGTCTCCCATTGAACCGGCGAGCCCAGCAAAAATGCCCTGAGCACTGGCCACTTCTTGACCACTCCCAAAATACTGTGTTTGCCTGATAGGTGGTGTCATACTGCAGGATCAGACTACCAGTGTGGCTCTGATGATACACTACATTGACTACCTATAGATGGCCAGAGAAAGCCCAATAATACATGAGCAGTAAGCAGTTCCATGTATACCGAACCCCAGCTGGAGGTGGTGAGCTAGCACTGTCCTTCCCACATCGTGCATGATGGTTAAACCCACAGCAATTAAATCCTCCCCCCCATAAAGACATAATAGATTATTTAGTTACATCACCAAAAGAGTGGGGCCTCTGAGTCACCTCAAAGCCACCCTTGAAAACAAATCTGGGCAATTCATCAGGATCTTAGAAGCAGTACTCAATCAATCAATCAATCAGTATTTGTAAAGTTCAACAGTTTCACCCCTAGGGGTATCTGGGCCCTGTGTCTCCGTCAAAGAGTCAGGTCTTGAGTCTCTTTCTAAAGTCTGCCAGCAAGGGAGCTGTGCAGAGCTGGAGGGGAAGGTCGTTCCAGGTCTTGACAGCCATATACGAGAAGAAAAAGCCATTGCTGCGACAGATGCTGAGGGGGGGGGGGTGCAAGGGCAACTGAGGAGGAGCACAGGTGTCTAGAGGGTGGGTTGAAGTTCAGTTGATGGTTGATGTAGACAGGTCCTGGGTCATGAAGGGCTTTGTAGGTGTGTGTAAAGATCTTCAACTGGCATGTCTTTCTTATTGGGAGCCAGTTGAGGTCTCTCAGATAGGGGGCAGTGTGGGTTCGTTTGGGGAGGTCCAGGATGACTTTGGCTACAGCGTTATGTATGGTTGGGAGTCTTCTGAGGAGATGCTGGCGTAGAGAGCATTGCTGTAGTTGAGGTGGTTGGTGACGAGGACCTGAGTGACGGTCTTTGTGGTGTTGGTTGGGATCCATCTGAAGATTCTGCGAAGCTTGCAAAGTTTATGGAAGCAGGAGAAGGCGAGTGCATTGACTTGTCGTTCCATGGTCAATTGGCTGCCAAGAATGATGCTAATGTTGCGTGCATGGTCGGTCGGTGTTTGTGTAGGTCCGAGTTCTGCATGCCACCAACTGTGTTCCCATGCTGGGGTGTTCTTCCCAAAGATAATTACTTCAGTTTTCTCAGAGTTGAGTTGGTGGCAGTTGTCTCTCATCCATTTGGCTTTCTTGGTCATGGCGTTGCAGAAGTTGGTTTCGGCACTTGAGGGATCCTCATGAGAGCATCAGTTGAGTGTCATATGTGTAGGAGATTTTGTTAAGTCTGCAATGGGGATCATGCAGATGTTGGACAGGGTGATCCTTGTGGTACGCTGCATCTGATGTCTTTGGAGGCGGAGGTGAAGGGAGACAGTCAGATGTCCTGTGTGCGTCCTGTAAAGAAGGTGCTGATCTACTTGAGGACATCTTGCTTTATGCCTGTATTGTAGAGTCTGTTGATGAGGGTGTTGTGGGAGACAGTTTCAAACACCGTGGAGAGGCCGAGAAGGATCAGGGCCATAGTTTCTCTGCAGCCAAGGAGTGTTCTGATTTCATCTGTGAAGGCAATCAGTGTTGTCTCAGTAATGTTGTTGGCATGTTATCCTGATTGTGAGGTGACTAGTAGGTGGTTTGGCTTCAGGAATTTGGTGAGCTGTTGGTTGATGGCTTTCTCAAGAATTGTTGACATGGAAACCAAGATCATACTGGAGGCCAAAATAGATTAAGGCTGAAGGAGGTTCAAACACAGCTGCAAACACTATGGGCAGATATGACAAACCTACAACGGAGAGCAGAAGATGCAGAGGGGTGCTCAAGGCAAAATAATGTCTGCTTCGTAGGCTTCACAAAATGCACTGAAGGCCCAAAGATGGAACTTTTCCTCAAACAATTGTTGATTTAAAAAGTATTGGCTAGAAAAGGTTCCATATTTCTTTTCAATAGAGAGAGTGCATTGAATATCAGGGAAACCATGCAGACAGGCACCCCACTGCAACCTGTGATTGTGTGGCTGGTCAATTGTAACAAAGGAGATCTCATCCTCCAACTGCTCAGCATAATAGGTTCATGGCAATTCAAGGGCAATGTTTTAACCACCTATCATGACTATACTGTGGAAGTGCAGCAATGTTGCAACTCTTACAGGGCAATTAAACAACAACTACAATCTATGGTTCTGAAATGTGCATTACTCTTCCCTGTCTAACTGAGGGTAGTAGAACGTGATATAATGAATAATGAATATTCTTCCTGCACCTGAAGAAGCTTGGGCCTGGTTACACGCAAAAGGAATATAGACATTGAGACCCACTGATCAGAGGAGTGGAAATTGGTTGACACGAAGAATGAAAAGCACGCAACATAGGAGATCATGCGCCCACCCCATGAAGGAACAGGTGGCTAAAGAGACCGCACAAGTGGTGGCAGAGGTTCTACAACATAATCAAACCCATTTACCACTCTGCAACCAGATCATGGCTAAGACTCTGAAGCAGACACCAATGAATCTGGCGCCTCTGGTGGTAAGTAACGATAGGGTTCGTCACTGACAGCCAGACAGGTAGATGACCGGCTCAAATCCGTAGAGGCCTTCACCAACTATAGTCCTCCTACATTTAGGGTAATTGGTTGGTGCTCCAGGGGCTTCCAGGGGGGATGTTGTATGTGGGACAGGGAATCGGGCCCACTTGGCCAGGGAGAATCAAGGGTCCTGCCATGCACCCATCTTTACCATAATGGACATGAGTAATAGATCACAATCTAATGAAGCTTCCATGCATAGGCTGTATTTGATTGGCTGGACAAATGATCAGCCAGGGTGGGGGATTTGGGTTTGATGCTCCAAATGTTATTGTACTGATGGAGGAGCTTTTACATGCTTTGGCAGATTAAGACTGTACTGATACACGCAAATGAACACACACGGAACACACTTGGGAATTTGCACTCCAAGACTCTAACAAATATCGACCCCGGAATAGGAACCAACAACTAACATAGAGATGGGAACCCCTACAAATACCTTCCCTCCCAAATATAATGTAATGCCAAGGAATGTAAGGGGCATGGTACATACACCTTGACCGACATCATACACATAAAGCATCCCTGTAGGAGGCACAGCAAGTACAAACTGAGCTCTAAAAAGTTTGTGAGACTTGGAGAGGGCGGATTTATGGTGTGACCTCATCAGCCTATGTGGGAGGGATGTTGAGTACTCTTCATGCAGAAAAAACACACATTTGAGCCAGAGGGCAAATATGTAGTAGTGGAAGGACACCTCAACACCACTAACTCTAATAGCAATGTGTGCCTCAAAACCACTCTGAGTTTCTGTAAGGGCTAGCTTCAGTCCTTTTACACAACTCACAATCTCCTGGTATCTGGGGGGTGGAGGAGATTATAATGGTGTCCCAAATATAAATAGAGATAGATCCGGTCCTTCATTAGAAGGAGCCACTTGCTGGAGAGTGACATGACACTTTCTAAACTGGATAGACAGTAGGAGAATACATGGCGTATGACAATTACTACATCCCAATAGTAGAGAATACTAGTTCTATTGCTCATTACACAATATCCACACTAGACTGCACTTATTTCTTTGCAGTGACATACTGGGCTCCCGGACGGTCAGGACAGAATACCTAGTACACACTCTCTCAGATCACTTCCCATTGCAAATATAATTAAGGGGGAAGAGACGCCACAAGTATATCAGCATGGAGACTGCAGATAGTATCGCTGCAAGATGTACCATTATGTGATACCTTAGTGATTATTATTACTCAATATTTTGAGCTTAATGCAGGCTCCACATGATCCAGATCACTAGAGTGAGAAGCTCATAAGGTAGTTTCATGGGGACATTGCACCCCTACAACATGGGGTGTTAGACAGGCTTTACAAAGCAAATTGTGAGAAATTGAATGGCGCATGTGCCAACTCAAGGCCGAGACACCACTACAGACTGACAAGCTAGAGCAAGTATAAGATCTTATGAGAGCTCACACTGAATTGGATGTATGGCTAGGAATCCTAGACTAAAGACAAAACCTGACCCAACAACATGGCGATGGAGATTAGCAGGCAAGTTGTCAGCATGGTTGTTACTGCAAGACCAGTCACGTCCTCACCGGTAGCTATCAACACCGATGATGGTGTCACACGCAACACTCAAACAGGAATTGTTGCCACCTTTGTTAAATACTATCACTCCTATTATTCAGCAGATAAACGCTCCACCACTGACTAAATACAGTAGTATTTAAATGATATTTCCTTCCCCGTTTAAATCCACTTTAGTTGGGTGCAATTGAAGAACTCATACATATCGAGCAAATATGCATGGCCATTGCCCAAATAGCCAAAATCAAAACTTAGGTACTGATGGTCTCCCCACAGAGTACTATGCTGCGTATAATTCACTAATCTACCCGGAACTACTATAAACATAGAATTTAGAGCCAGAGGCAGGCAAGCTCCCAGAAAAACCACAAGAAACACTGATAGTTGGGCTCCCCAAACTAGGGTTTGACCAATTAGATGTATGATCATGCAGACCATTATCACTCCTAAGCTTTGATTATAAAATACTGAGGAAAATGTTAGCTAATAGATTGCTTCCCATAATCAGTGCACTGGTGCATGCAGACTAAAATGGATTTATACTATAAATGAACACCTTTCTTAATATTCATTGACTTTTGGGTTTGATGAGGACTTGCCCGAGGGAAAATAGAGGGCACTTAGGGAGAGCACTTAGCAGTATTACTTGATACAGAAAAAGCATTTGACACCCTGGGTTGAAGATGACTACAGGCAGCACTACAAAAGATGGGAATAGGCCTGAGTTTCCTTGGCTGGATAAAAACACTATGTAGTCTGTGGAAATGTGGATTTTTCTGGTCAGTTATGTCCCCTATCTTGGACCCCAACGGTTCTATGTGCATGTTACAAGTACATGTATGTTCCCTCCAGTTCCAGTTATGAAGACGCAAATACATGTGCGTCCACCGTCAACATGTCCTCTGTCAGATCCGCCATGAATAGGCCGGATATTCCATTCCTAAGTATGAAAGGCCACCGGCTTTATATGGTTCACTTATGCCATTTTACAGTCCAGGCAAGTAGGCCCTGATTCTGTCATCGAACTCTTCTTGCCTTCTGCCTCTGAAAGCTCCAGTCTGAGCCTGCATCTGTGACCATGAACTTTGTCTCATTCTCTGCGCGGCTCACGAAGCCTGACATCAGCCTATTCTCTGCCAAGAACTGTATTTCACCTTCGAATTATCTGCTTCCCCCTCAGCCGATGCATTCCTGCCTAGTAGTTTAAGTAAACATTCTTTCCAGTTACCGAGCAAAAGGCCCGACTTCTCTGTCTTTATGCAAGTAATTCATAGTCCTGTTACCATGGAATATTCCTACCCCCTCGCATTTAGTGTAGACACTTAGACGCTTGTACACGCACTCACAGTCAGTATAGAATAGATTTTGTTCGAGAGACCTTTCTTTTTGGATAACACAGTTCTTTAAACATAGGATATTAGATATGATTTGGGATTAGGTTGACATAACCCCAGACTTTTGTCTCCACATGTAGAGCTAAATGTCAAGTCCCTTTCTCCCTCTAGTTGCACGTCTATCACACGTCATGCGACTGCGCACGCATCTCTGCCAAATATTTCTGCTGACATTGCAGGATTCTCCAGGTATCCACCCACACATGACAAATTACCCATTATCATCAAGTGGACGCCCACATGGACGCCCACCTTCACGCCTACTTACACGCCCACATGCTCTTATCTCATTCTCTCTTGCTCTTTTGCTTACGTACAATTGAGAAATGTATATATACTGTACTCTGTGAATAATGTTTTGAGAATATTGAGAATACTTTTCAGCCCCGTCCAGATCCTTTTTTGGTGATGGAAATATTCTCCCTTTGACTCGAGTTATTGGAATAAAGCCCTTTATGAACCTGATACCACAGACTCAGCCTCTTGCTTTATGCATGATCTTATTGATATCTGAAAAATTATGACAGCGTGATATTTTATTTACCACATAATGGCGCCCGAACAGTTTAATCTCTTTCCCCACACGCCGGAGATGAAGGTCCAGTTTTGCCCCCTTCCATAGCCGTGATGGACTTCAAGCGCGCACGTCGCGGGTCTTCCCGCCAACTCCCTCAGGCCAATGAAGGGGACAGACTGCGACCAGGCATCCATACGAGGCGGTGAGGAACGCAGATTGTCCTACCCAGAGCCCACCTGCGAGAGAGCTGTGTCCGAGGTATACAGAGGCCCACCAAGTGTCCAGAGTGTCCGAAGTTTTCGAGTCGAGTCCAGTTCGGTTCAAGTTCAGTTCAGTTTACGAGGCCTTCCGTTTCCGAGCTACCCGGTGAGTACCATTACCGGGGAGGCGTTCTGACGTGCACATAGGTTGTGCCGGTCAAGACGGGTTTGGGTACACAAATCCGGTCTGCACTGTTTCAGCAGTGTATCTGTA
Source organism: Triturus cristatus (assembly GCF_964204655.1). Taxonomy (NCBI): domain Eukaryota; kingdom Metazoa; phylum Chordata; class Amphibia; order Caudata; family Salamandridae; genus Triturus; species Triturus cristatus. The sequence goes on from NC_140585.1 coordinate 1,315,964,657, forward strand.
CTGTTTAGCAGTATATCTAGTATATCAAGTATATAAATTCAGAATAATTCAGTTAATGCCGAGTATTATGTTTAAGTGATTAAGTTTTCCTTAGATCGTCATCATCATCGTTGCTCAGTTAAATGTTAAATGTTAAATGTTTTAAATACGTCCTGCATATTGTGGTGTGAATGAATGTTCATTATCGTGTTTATTGTATTAAGTTTGTTCAAGATCAAGTATCAGATCAGTTCTCAATATGCCGCTCTTTTCGAAATTAAGACAGATCACAACTAGAAAAGGGGTACTCGAAGAAGCTGTTCCCATTCCACCTAGGGACACTCCAGGGTACTTTATGTATCATAAGCATGGCCTAGATGCCGTATTATTTCTTGATTTATGGGTGAACTACACCAAGGATTTACCAGAAAGTCAGAGGTGGCCCACAGTTGGGACATGGGATGCAGATTGCATCATGAGAGTGGAAGAAGAATTATGGAAAAAGATAGCCAGACAGTAACAGACAGATGCCATTGAATTATGGCGTAAAGAATAGCATAGACGCACAGAGTAAGCGCTCAGAAAAGAAGAGAAGAGTAAGGAGAATTCAAATAAAGTTCGAGAAAATATGTTAGTTGAGGAAGGTATCCGAGTAAAAGCAGAACAAGTAGATGGACAACGAAACACTCTTATGAAAGAGTAATTTTTGAAAAGTTTAGCTTGAAAAAAAAAAGAAAAAAAAAAAAAAAAAAAAAGAATTGTGGGTATTTCGAATTTGCAAATTGTTCAAGAATACAGGTTTGTGTTCTTGGTGGTCCAGTGAGCCAATGTGCTGGGTCAAGTCGGTGAGATTATGACCCCCTGAGTGCAAATTGTATGTAAAAATAATTTTTCAATTGAGCGAATTATTGCAGTTTTTATGGAATTGAGTAGTCTTTTTGTCTTTGACAGCTTCAGAGTGAGGAGAAGGTGGGGGCTGTGTAGAGCAGTATGTGATACAGAAATCGGAGACAGATTCTGACCTTGTAGCCAGTGTAGGTGGGGGCCGGTGAGAGGAGCAGAACAGAGGCACTGCTTAGACAGCTTCTCTGACATCGCATCTGTGTAATGCCTGCAGCCGGAACAACGAAAAAAAGTTGGCTGGCAGCCCAGGCTCAGTCCGCGCTGAGGGGCTATTTTTAACTTCTCTGATACGACAGGGCAGCTGAGAAATATAAGTCGAGAAAGATTCCCTTGGTCTATTCTGTGCTAAACAAGTGCCCCGAGGAAATGTCTATGGAGAAGATTTGTTTTATTTTTTAGCAAATGTTATATTGCTTCTGGCCAGAAAGTAAAATGTTGCTCTTGTTTGGAATTTTAAGGGCTATGTGCCTATATAAAAACGATTTTCAAATTCAGACATTTTTGAATTGTGGCCACAAGCTGCCACCAGTTGCATTGGATAAATGATCCAGTGGTTAAAAGTCTGTGAGGAGAGATGAGAGGTGCGTCTTCGTCTGGGACATTAGGGTACATTGTGTTGACGAAGATGCATAGCTCATTTTTATAAAAGAAAACAAACAGGTTCGTGTGTTCTTCGTTTTTGATTATTATTGCTGATTCTGTTTTTATAAAAGAAAACAAACAGGTTCGTGTGTTCTTCGTTTTTGATTATTATTGCTGATTCTGTGTGTCAGACTTGACACGGTGATTTCAGATGGGGGTGTATAGGGCAGGTAAATCAATTATTGATTAAAAGCCTGACAAATTAAGCAGGCCAGAATGTTCGCCTCTGAGCTGTAGGTACTGTAATTGCGCATCGCTGCTCATTTATATATGTTAGTGCAATTGTCTATGCTTTCTGTGCTTGGTATACTGATGGCTTGGCATATGTATTTTATATATGTTTGGTTTTTGTGTTGTATTGACCAGTCTGTTTAGCGTTTAATACCAAGTTCTCCTGTGCAAGTACAGAGATAGTCGTGACGACGGCGATCTTTGCTCAGCGCTTGGCTGGAACTTGTTCACAATTACTAAATTTCACAGACGTGATATTACCTTTATCATGCTGTCAAAATAGCAGACAACACGTTATCAGTGTATGTCTAATTGGTGTTGGAGATGAATGAAATAAAAGGAAAAATTATGCAAGACTAAAATATTTTTTACATGACTGCCTTTCTCTTATAGACAGGCAGCCTCGGTCATATGTTTCCAGATTGGACATTGAGGAACAATTATGATCTGTACACTCGCATCTTAACTCTTGAAAGGCCTGTTTTAAATAAGGACTGCCACCACAGAGTGACAAATGAGGCTCGGTATTTAGGGTAATGAGAAAATATCTGACAGGATTTCCTTTTTAAAGTTTGCTTTAGTAAGCTCATTCTTGTAAGTGGTGGCCCCAAAAGTTGACTTGTTTTTAAATTAGGCTATTTATTGTATAGGTGGAAATTATTGCAAAATGACTGATTTCTTTAGCAGATAAATTATTAATTATCAACATTAACAACTGTTCTTAAACTTGGTTTTCCGAATATTTAGGTAATTTAGCATTCCTATTAGGGCCTACTAGCATTAATATTGACTTCAGGTTGGTGTAGGTTCATGTAATAGGGACATTTGCATATGAGATGTCATTTGGCTAGCTTATGAGCTAACACAATGAGGTTTGTACATTAATTTGAAGGATTTCTCGCCGTTTCAAATACGCTGTGTATCCCCTATAATTTTGCTTACGCCCAGTAGCTACACACAGGGATTAATAGTGTTGACAAGACACAGGGTTTGATAGTGTTTGACAGCAGTGAAATCTGTTTCAGATTTCCTCCTGTCAAAAAGGGGGGGAAGGAGGAGAATATTGGCTTTCTGCTGGCCCCTGAGGAGGTTCGCTTCCCGCTAGCCCCTTAAGAAATTAAGCCCCTTAGAAATTAGCCCCCTTGGAAATTAAGTCGAGGAAATAGGTATGGTGCTTTCCCCTTTTTCTCATGTTTTATTGTGATCTTTCAGGGGAATTAGTTGTGGGCACCGGAACGTATTCAATTGATTTCTGGTTTTTCCCAGCCCAAGACACAAAAAGACTAAAGTCCTCAAGAACACACTGTGGCATTTGAAGAATTAAAGAGAGCTTTATGTCAAGCACCAGTTTTAGCAAACCCTGATTACAACAAATCGTTTATGCTTTTTGTGACAGAGCGGGATGGAACAGCACTATCTGTCCTAACACAAGATCATGCAGGAAAACACGAGCCCTGTGCTTATTTTTCTAGTACATTAGACCCAGTAGCACAGGCTTTGCCTGCGTGCCTAAAATCAGTTGCAGCAACGGCCTTAGCCATAAGACAAAGTGACTTGATAGTGCTGGGCCACCCTCTGACAGTACAAGTACCACACGCAGTAGAGGTTCTCTTGAACCGGACACAAACACAACACCTGACTGTAGCTAGACTGACAGGCTATGAGCCAACGTTATTTCAACCACACATAGAGATCAGACGATGCAACATACTGAATCCTGCTACCCTTTTGCCCTCCAGTACAGAAAGCGTTTCACCACACGACTGTGTTGAAGTAATACATACCGTGACTAAACCAAGACAAGACTTGACAGACGTTGCACTCCCAGACCCCGACCTAACACTATAAGTTGACGGCTCATGCATGAGGACAGGGGCGGGAGAATTAGTGGCAGCATATGCAGTGACTACTGATACTGTAATAATAGAGACTAAAAGAATAGACATATTGTCAGCACAAGCAGCAGAGCTCATCGCCCTGACACAAGCGTGCATAAGAGCTAAGCACCTGAGAGTAAACATTTACACCGATTCTCTGGCGAGAAAGAGGTTTCTTGACCTCTCATGGGGTCAAGATACAGCATGGCCCCATATTCAAGCCCTACTGGAAGCAATACATTTACCAACAGCCATAGCTATCCTAAAATGTAAAGCACATACTAGAGCCACAGATACCATTTCCCAAGGCAATGATCTGGCAGACCGAACAGCTAAACAGACAGCTCAGACCCCACTAGACATGACAAAGTTACAGGTTCAATAAGTGTCCAAAGCCATGACAGTTAGGGATCCTTCCAAGGATGTACAAGACATACAGACACATGCTACGATGGACGAATTAAAGAAATGGTCGGAACAAGGAGGGGTACTGACTGATCAGGGTTTCTTTCTGATTCAATGGTACAAATAATCATAAATACCGCACATAGTCCTGCACACTTAGGAGAGAAAGCAATGATAGATAGCTTACAGAATATATGGTTCAACAAGCACCTGCGTGCAGCAGCGAAACAAAAGGTCAGAACATGTATGATCTGTTGCCAATTCAATGCAGGTAAAGGCATTCCGATGGAACAAGGTGGATTCCATCCACCTGACCACCCTTTTTTTTATTATTATTATTACTTTATTTCGGCCATTTTGGCCATAAAAGTCACATACATACATTAAAAAAAATCAAACTGTAAACATAGCAGCAATTTAAGAGAATAGTGCACAAAAAATGAATACCTTTTACAATTCATCTCATTTCAAATTTTTAAAAATATATAAAAATATTAAAAATGTAAGAGATTTGTAAACATATACATATTTCCAACTCAAAGTACCTGTCCTTGTTTCTTACGAGTTATGTAGGCAGAGTATAGAAATTTACTTATGCTAAATACAATGTACTGGGTTGAGTTACTTTTCATGATCCTAAAGGCTATAACGCAGGACCTGGTTCCCAAAAGGTTGCACATTGGTTTTAGCCATTTCTTTCTAGCATTCATGTAGGCGCTACAGACAAAAAACATATGAGCTTCATTCTCAGAACAGACATTGGAACACATAGGGCAACACCCCTTTTTAACATTCGCTTCTCCCATTCTTTTTTGTGCCCATCTTTCGGTGTTGTAATTAAGCATAAGTATCCCATATCTGAACTTTAAATAAAGGGTTTTTGCAATAGGAGGCTCTATCTCGTCCAGGAATGGTTCAAAACGAAACTCATCCTTAAATGACAAAAAGAACTGGACTGCGGAGCCTACACTAATTCCATCCACTAAATTTCTGTTCGTGTGGGTCCAAAAAGCTCGCTTAACTATTAGTTTAGAAGAGGTGGGCAATTTGTCGGGAGCCTCCCACATGGAATATAAGCCCAGGAGTGTAAACCATTTTTTAATATGCACTAGCCATTGGATGGAATTAAAAGAATCAAGGGTCATCAGTTCATGTAGACCATTTCTATATTCTATCAATTCCGGGGTGGACCAAAGCCTAACCCAGAATATTAATGGTCTTAAGATAGCTAGGTGGTCTGTTCTCTTAAGGTTCAGGTCAAGTTGGAGAGGTAAAAGAGGTGTACTATTAGGGACCCTTACAGAGGCACGCATGAATTTGTTGTCCAGATTTTGAAAGCTATTCTTGGCCCATGCGCCCCATATCTCTGCTCCATAAAGCACAGCAGATTGTATTTTGAATTTAAAAAGTTCTAAAACCGGGGTTACACTTTTACTCGTGCTAGTATTCATTTTACATAAAATTGGCTTAGCATTTTGGGCATATGTTATCTTGCTTTTCTCGATTTGGGCTTTCCAACTAAGTTTGGAATCAAGCACAACACCCAGATAGGAAAAGTTTTCCACAATATCTAGTTTTTGGCTATTCAGGGTTAAAGACCCTCCATCTGGCATACTGGGATTTAATGACATGCATTTTGTTTTGTCAGCATTGATTTCCAGGCCCTTTATCTGACAATAGCGACTGAAGGAATTAAGGAGTGCCTGGAGGCCCTTTTTTGTTTGAGATATAAGTAATGTATCATCTGCGAAGAGCAACGCAGGCACCCTTTCACCATTGAGCCGCGGCGAATCGTTAACACAGACATTCAGATAAGCAGGAGCATCATTAATAAACAGCGAAAACAAGGTAGGGGCCAGGACACATCCCTGGCGAACCCCGCGTTCAATGGGAATATTACGTGTCAACTCGCCATTAGGGCCCCACCTAATGTTTGCAAAGTTATCAGCATGTAGCTCGACTATTTGGGCTAGGAGGCATCCCGGTAGACCCATTTCTCTTAGAGTTTTCCAAAGTAGACTGCGTGGGACAAGATCGAATGCAGCCCTCAGGTCAACGAAGGCAACATACAGGTGACCTTTTTTAATGTGCACATACTTCCAAATCAAACAACAAAATCGAAAAATTTGGTCAATAGTGCTGGTCCTACTCCTAAAACCAGCTTGAAATTTGGAAATTATGTTCGAGTCTTCCAGCCAGTCGTTGATCCTGAATAGCAAGTGTTTAGCATATAATTTTTGGAGCGTGTCCATCAGACTAATGGGTCTGTAGTTAGAGGGTGTCAATCTATCCCCCTTTTTAAATATTAACACAATCTCCGCTGCACGCCAACTATCAGGAAAGTTGCAGTTTGATGATAAAGCATTAAAAAGGCGGTTCACATATGGGGCCCAGACGTCAACTTCATGTTTGTAAAGATCCCCCGGTATTTTATCAGGACCAGGGGCTTTGGTGTTTTTAAGTTCGTTGATCGCCCTTACTGTCTCATCCAGTGTAAAATTGAGGGGTTCAATAATGGGAGAATCAATAAAGGGGGGGCACCTTAAACTCGCTTTACTGTCGCCATCGTATTGTTTATAAAGATTTGTAAAGTGAGTTACCCAGGTCATCTCATCCAGGAATGCATCTTTCACAGCTCTCCCAGCATGCCCCCCATTAGCCACCAGCCTCCAGAAGCCAACATTATCATTAATTTTTGCTGCAGCTAACATTTCAGCCCAAATTGATTCTTCCCATAGTCTTTTAGATGTTTTAAGTATACGTTTGTATTCAACCCTTGCAAGATTAACTTCTTCTTTTGTCTTGTTTTTAATGGCAAGCAATAAGTTTCTTTTAGCAATCCTACACGAGTGGTCATACCATAACTTTCCGTGATTAGCCACTCTTATAGATTGTTGTTTTTTTCTCAGCATATCTGATAGATACGTTTTTAGTTCTGAAAAGAAGATTTTGTGGAGATCAACAAAATGATCAAAATGTTCAGGTAAGAAGGCATGGTCAACTGTGTGTGCAAACGTTTGCTCAAAAAGAGAGTATACCAATGCTAAGGCCTTACCATCCGCCAGAACACGTGACCATCTTACTGCACGTCTGTTGTTGTTTATATGGACGTCCTCACACGTACTTACAGTTGATGTTATGGAAGTATCACTAAACAAATTCATATTGATGTAAAGTTCTAAAGGATAGTGATCGCTTTCCCCCCTGCTTACTACTTTCAGATCGATCAAAAAATGCCAGATGCTAAGAGAAACAAGAACAAAATCTAGACTACTTTTAGCTTTAGAGAAGGTTGGTTGTTTTTGCAAGTCCGATGGGAGACGGCCGTTTCCTGCTCTAAGGCCGTGGTCTGCGGTGAGTCTTAATAATTGGCTAGCCAATGTGGAGTATTTTACAGATTTTGAGGTACCAAGCTGAGGGATATTATACGCTTGGTCCTCATCTTCAAACACATCAGAAATGCCCAGAACAGGTTCGTAATTACAATTTAAGTCTCCTCCCAAGATAACCGGGATGTCTCCAACTACGTTTTTCAAGAGGAGATCCAGGGCTTCAAATGTTGGTGAAACCTTGGAGTGGCCAATCGGTCTGTTATAAACATTAATTATGTAACATTTGTTTCCACAGGGTGGAGTAACCCTTAGGGCCAAGATATCCGGAGAGCCTGTGTCAACAAGATCAACCTGCATGGGCAAGGTGATTTTTAGCCAAATTAATAGGCCCCCCGATGGTCTTCCTCGAATGGACTGTACTGCCTCAATGCCATAAGTTTTAAATCCTACCCGATGTGGAACTTCTATCGCCCAAGTTTCTTGTAGCAGACAAATATCACAGATGTCAATATAGTCTGCCCAGTCAGGGTCTTTTAAGTTCTTACAAACACCTGCGATGTTCCAAGATAAAATAAGTAGACGAGGTGATAGACTCTGGGTGACATTGGAGGGATTGACTACACACTGTTTAGATAAAATGCCTAGCTGTGAATTTAGCATGTCTTTCTCTGCATCCCTGACTCTTTCTTTCACTACGGTATTAGATCCCCCAGCCGGGCCACCCTTAGCTTTACTATAACATACATCTCTGGCTTTGTAAGATAGTTCCACGTTCTGGGGATTTGAGACCGTCCTATGCATCCTAACCTTAATGGTCTGATCTTCATCATGCAAATGTAGTACATTTTTTAGTTTGGTATTACCTTTATCCATGCTACAGAAGGTGTCATATAAATTAGAGATACAGTCAGGCATAGTGGCAAGTCAATCGACAGCGTCAAGGCAACTAAATCTGTTGGAGGTGGTAATGCCAGACCACATATTATAATCACCATGTCTAGCCAAATTGGGAGCACTGCCATAATAATGGTTGACATAGTTCCACTTGGGGACATGATGAATGGGTCTAGGTAAAGGGTAAAAAAATGGTAAGGGTCTAGCTTCGATGGAAGGATTCACACCGTACGATTTCCAATTGCATATTAGTTCAGCACTTTGGGGTTCTTCGAAGGATATGACAATACAGTCACCCGTGGTTGATTTGGCCGTTGGCCCTACCCATGGTACCCTCCTAACCATAAGAATCTTACTTTTCATCTGGTTAGGAATGGGTTTATATTTGTCTAGCCAAAAAATCACTTTATTTTTTAAAGATTGAAAATTTTCTTCATATTGGCTATCCAATTCTGGTACCCCTGTGAGGACGACTACAAATGGACTAGCGTCTGGGGGCAGATCTATATACCCTCCTCTAAAGTTACTATGCGTGTGGCTAGACTGATGGTTTGACTTATGAGTAGTATTTATAGAAGATTTATCTGGCAGGGATTGATTGCTTATTGAAGGAATATGGGAAAATGCAAGCGGATTAGGTCGAGATTTATTTGGGACTAATACGCTCTGGTTGGAGGAGTGGGTAGAGGGAACAATTGGCATTTGAGAAGTCTTACTATGTACCTGCTTTTTCTGAAAAGGTTTACTGGTAGCATTTACAGCAGTAGAAGTTGAGGGGGTTGAATTAGGTTTATCTTTAGTACTACTAATTGTTTGTTTGGCTTTAGTATTCCCTACTATCCCCTCCTTTTTTTGCTGCACAATCGATGAATATGTGTTTATTGTTAGGTCCGGGGCGAGAACTGGAGTTTGTTGGATGGCTCTAGGCACATCAGTACAGTTAAGGCTTAAACTTGACAAAGTGATAACACTTTTCTCAACTTCAAGAAGTTGGTTCTCAATGTCAGTAAGCCTGACTTCTAGTGGTTTAAGTAATCTCTTTAGGGTCTCCCAAACTATTTTTAAAAATTCTTCTCTTCCACCATCTTGTTCTGCCATATCAGACGAGACTCTTTGCCCCTCACTAGCTGAGTGATCAGACATGCTGATAAAGATTTGTTCATCTGTGATAGCATTAGTATTTTCTACAGTTGCTGGGGCTACATCGTGTACAATGTCAGTTGTTGCAATAGGCATACTTGGAGCTCCCCCCGTGATATTATGGCTAAGAGCTACTTTTGCTTTTTTCCTAGCAAAAGCGGTTAGGTGTTTGCGTTTTCTTTTGTGTTTTGGTGCAACCTTGGCAGATGACTTGCCTTTATTAGACTCTATCTCAGCTAGTAGCTGACAGGTCTCCTCATTTACGATATCCTCAGCACTCTCCTTTGGAAAATTCAGCAGTGATAGGCTTCCAGTTTCGGCTCTAACAGAAGGCCCAGGAGGTTCCTGATAATTAAGAGGAGTTATTTCATCTGCTGTTGAGTGAACCTCAGCCGAAATTATAATTGGTTTTGTGCCAGTAATGCGATCAGGCGTTTTAGAGGTTGCAATACTGCCTAGAGAAGATTTTTTTCCAAGCGCAAATTCAGATGAGAGCCTCCTAGCACTCTCAAGTTCTACTGAGACTTTGTGCTGAAGTTTAGTTATTTCATTATCAATTGAGAGATTGGTCCTGGTGATAAAATCATCTAGGGTGCCTGTAGCCTTTTTGGAGATCTTAGTAGCCTTACTCCTAGTTTCTCGCGAGAACATTGTGTGAGAGGGGTTTTACAATTGTGTGTGAGTAGGGAAAAAAGGTCAACTAATGTGACACAAAACTTAAAAGCCAAGAGGAATGGCCCGGTCCGGTCTTACACGGTCTCTAACGGCCTAAAACGGCCCTGTCTTTGCCCCGTCTTCGCCCGGGCTGCGTCCCGCGCTGCGGGAGTAGGATGTTGTTATGAAGCCTCAGGAGGGCGGGGGGCGGGCCAGCAGGGAGAGCGGACCGGAAGCTCTCCGTCGGTCTAGCAGGGACTTCTGGGAATTGAAGTCCCCGCACGCTCGCAGCCCTGCTGCAGCCACACGCCTGATGCCGCTTTTCCTCCTCAGTACTCCTCGCAAACGTCAGGTGTGATCCTCTCCTCAAGACGGGCGAAGGGGCACCCGCGAAGCGGGTGCGCCGAGAGGTGGAAGGGCGCCGAGTGAGAGACAGGTGAGCCGGCAGTTGGCAGTGCTAAACTCCTCCGTTTAGTGTCCAAACAATTTGAGCAAAGTGTCCCACTCGTTTAGCTGCAAACAGGTGTTTTGAATCCTCAGGAGGGCGGGGGGCGGGCCAGCAGGGAGAGCGGACCGGAAGCTCTCCGTCGGTCTAGCAGGGACTTCTGGGAATTGAAGTCCCCGCACGCTCGCAGCCCTGCTGCAGCCACACGCCTGATGCCGCTTTTCCTCCTCAGTACTCCTCGCAAACGTCAGGTGTGATCCTCTCCTCAAGACGGGCGAAGGGGCACCCGCGAAGCGGGTGCGCCGAGAGGTGGAAGGGCGCCGAGTGAGAGACAGGTGAGCCGGCAGTTGGCAGTGCTAAACTCCTCCGTTTAGTGTCCAAACAATTTGAGCAAAGTGTCCCACTCGTTTAGCTGCAAACAGGTGTTTTGAATCCTCAGGAGGGCGGGGGGCGGGCCAGCAGGGAGAGCGGACCGGAAGCTCTCCGTCGGTCTAGCAGGGACTTCTGGGAATTGAAGTCCCCGCACGCTCGCAGCCCTGCTGCAGCCACACGCCTGATGCCGCTTTTCCTCCTCAGTACTCCTCGCAAACGTCAGGTGTGATCCTCTCCTCAAGACGGGCGAAGGGGCACCCGCGAAGCGGGTGCGCCGAGAGGTGGAAGGGCGCCGAGTGAGAGACAGGTGAGCCGGCAGTTGGCAGTGCTAAACTCCTCCGTTTAGTGTCCAAACAATTTGAGCAAAGTGTCCCCACCCTTTTGAAGTGCTCCAAATGGATTATATCCAAATAAACAGATGTAGAGGTTACAAATATGTCCTGGTACTAATGAAGCAGGTGTCCCTTCTGTTAGGGTATACCTGGAAATTCCATTGTGTGCGACATCCTGAAGCAGCAGGCCTTGTAGAAAGACATAATCAGACATAATCAGACATTAAAAATTTGCGCAGACAAAGGTATAGACTGGATGGTAGCCCTGCCGGTTGCCCTCTTTTACATGCGAATTGTAGCTCATTCTAGAACAGGCTTATCTCCCTATGAAGTGGTCTTTGGTAGACCACCAAATATGTGGGGCACTCCAATGCCTAAAAGATAATAACATGCTGACAGATTACCTGGCTTCCTTGATGTCTGCACTACTCTCTTGTTGTTCGCAGGTTGCTGCCGCCTTCCCTGACAACACCCAGGTCAAAGAATACTCCATCGCTCCTGGATGAAAGGCGCCAAAGTCAGTGCTCTGGACCACGGGGACGGCCGTTAAAGTCAAAGTGCACCTTCACCACTCTTTTACAAAGGAAAAAGACTTTGAACTTGAATTTTGGATTTTGAACACCATTTTCTAGAGGAGACTCCCCAGCAGTTTCCACAAAGCTAAACTTAGATCTAAAAAAAGTCAGAACCCGTTTGATCAATTAAGTCCACTAGGTGGTGAAGCGGTTGAACATGTATTCTGGCTTGCATAAGATCTTGGACTATAATATTAAAAACAAAGAGCAAGATGTGCATCACGATAATATGTATCAGCTTAATACTACATGCTATTTTTCCTCCTATTGCCTCCTATTGCCTCACTCTTATACTCCTCTTATACTCCTCCACTAATGATACCATAAAGCACACATTTAGTGATCTGCCATCCTATGAGCTATCATATCGACTTGCCTTACGCAACAATACCTTTATTCAGATGCTGCACCATTCACATCAGACTAGCAATGCTACAGACTGCTGGGTCTGTGGCCGACTCCCCCCCTATCAGAACTATAAGGGAGTTTTGCCCCTCTTTCTCTATCCGTTCACACACAATGGCTCCTGTGGAGCATGGTTTAGTTTGATTAATTCCCTAGATTCGAATTCCGCAGTTTATCAAGACAACTGGGTATGGGGAAACCTGAACTTAGTTTTGCTTAAAGTCTGCTACCCTAACAAGGAGGGACTTCCCAAAAAGAACAGGAACTGATCTAAGAAATGAAGTATATGGATTAGGTAATTTTACACTTAACCTCATGATCCTGAATGTTGAATCTGAAGCTACACCAATCTTGCCCGCCATGTCCGTATTCCCAGTAAAAGGGGAATTATGTATAAGAAAGAATGGCTCCATACACATGGGCCATAGTAAATGCACCACTGTAATAAAATTCAGTGATCAAGGCAAGTCTACATTTAGAGCTTCTCGTCATTCCTACTTTATATGTGGCCAGACCGCATATATACGCCTACCTCTAGATTGGGATGGTACCTGTTACATAGCATTCCTCCTACCACCTGTTTTCCTAGCTCCTCCTGATTATCATAGAAATACTCATTTAGTACACAATAGACAGCAGAGAGATCTCCCAATTGTCGATTACACTGAAACAGCATGGGAAAAATACACAGATTTCAATAAAGGTTTCTTTCCCTATATAGGTACAGTTACCAATAGTAAGCTGATACGTAGATTAACCAGAACCCTTGAAGCAGTAGTGAACGAAACTATTTCCGCCTTAGGCAATTTAACAGAAGAGCAGTCTGCTATGCGGATTGTTGTGCTTCAAAATAGTCTTGTCCTTGACGTTATCCTGGCCGATAGGGGCGGAGCTTGTAGGGTCATCGGATCAAGCTATTGCATTTTTCATACCAGAAAATTCGCCATCTGTATATAAAGCCATAACTCGCCTTCATAAGATTGTAAGCCAGATACACCAGAATCCAGGCACCTGGACTTGGTCCGGTTGGTTTTGGAGTGTATTATCTACCTTTGGATGGAGGGTCCTATCCTTCCTAGGTATTGGCCTTCTCATACTATTCAGTTGCTGCTTATGCCTGCAATGTGGACCAGCGATTTGTGGTCTGTGTGCCACATCGTGCATTCCATATCAAGATTTTCATTCAAGATCCCGGAAGAAGAAAGAAGAACAAATGATGCTATATGAACAGATCAATGGATTAATGAAGATTGATATCTCTTGACGGGCAAGTAGGGGACAAGGAGGGAATGTGGAAATGTGGATTTTTCTGGTCAGTTATGTCCCCTATCTTGGACCCCAACGGTTCTATGTGCATGTTACAAGTACATGTATGTTCCCTCCAGTTCCAGTTATGAAGACGCAAATACATGTGCGTCCACCGTCAACATGTCCTCTGTCAGATCCGCCATGAATAGGCCGGATATTCCATTCCTAAGTATGAAAGGCCACCGGCTTTATATGGTTCACTTATGCCATTTTACAGTCCAGGCAAGTAGGCCCTGATTCTGTCATCGAACTCTTCTTGCCTTCTGCCTCTGAAAGCTCCAGCTCCAGTCTGAGCCTGCATCTGTGACCATGAACTTTGTCTCATTCTCTGCGCGGCTCACGAAGCCTGACATCAGCCTATTCTCTGCCAAGAACTGTATTTCACCTTCGAATTATCTGCTTCCCCCTCAGCCGATGCATTCCTGCCTAGTAGTTTAAGTAAACATTCTTTCCAGTTACCGAGCAAAAGGCCCGACTTCTCTGTCTTTATGCAAGTAATTCATAGTCCTGTTACCATGGAATATTCCTACCCCCTCGCATTTAGTGTAGACACTTAGACGCTTGTACACGCACTCACAGTCAGTATAGAATAGATTTTGTTCGAGAGACCTTTCTTTTTGGATAACACAGTTCTTTAAACATAGGATATTAGATATGATTTGGGATTAGGTTGACATAACCCCAGACTTTTGTCTCCACATGTAGAGCTAAATGTCAAGTCCCTTTCTCCCTCTAGTTGCACGTCTATCACACGTCATGCGACTGCGCACGCATCTCTGCCAAATATTTCTGCTGACATTGCAGGATTCTCCAGGTATCCACCCACACATGACAAATTACCCATTATCATCAAGTGGACGCCCACATGGACGCCCACCTTCACGCCTACTTACACGCCCACATGCTCTTATCTCATTCTCTCTTGCTCTTTTGCTTACGTACAATTGAGAAATGTATATATACTGTACTCTGTGAATAATGTTTTGAGAATATTGAGAATACTTTTCAGCCCCGTCCAGATCCTTTTTTGGTGATGGAAATATTCTCCCTTTGACTCGAGTTATTGGAATAAAGCCCTTTATGAACCTGATACCACAGACTCAGCCTCTTGCTTTATGCATGATCTTATTGATATCTGAAAAATTATGACAGCGTGATATTTTATTTACCACAAGTCAACCAGTTTCCATAGTTAGGTCAGAGCAGAACAAGTCAGAATGCATGATATACACAGGGGCACCAGACAGGACTGTCTGCTCTCGTCCACTGATCTTTGCTATTGCCACGGAGCCACTAGCGTGTGAGTTACGCTTGAAAGCCTAACTTTTGGGAAAATTGGTTGATGGTGGGTGGCATTTAGTGTACTTAGATGCTGTCTTTGTCTATTTGTGTGATGCCAATGATACACTCCCAGTGCTGATGGAGACCATAGACAAAATCATGGACATATTGAGCCTCCTTGTCCATTGGACCAAATCCTGTTTATTTCCACTGAAACAGATATCAGAACATTGCAGAGGGACCTTGACACAATCCAGGCTTGAATAGCGGTTTGATATGTTCAAATTTACCATACTGCCAATGATCTGCTGGAGGGCAACCTGTATAAGGTGCTAAGCTCGATACGCAGATCGGTCACTTTTTGGTCATCGCTCTCATTATCTTGACTGGGTTACGTAGCAATAGCCAAGATGTTGTCACTGCCAAGGCTACTGTATTTCTTAACAGCCCTACTTGGTTTTAGTTCCTACACATTTATTTAAGGAACTACATTGGCTCTTATAGGATTTGATATGAGGGAAAGGTAGGAAACAGGAGGCACTTCGTTAAACGCAGTGCGTCCCCTAGTGGAGGGATTTGGCACTCTAACTAGAAATTGTACTATGTGGCGGCTCAGCAAGTGGTCACTGGCTGGCTGGGTATGGCTCCTTTTGCAGAAAGACTTGATATACAGTAAATACTCAATAAGAAGCACATATACAACTGGATATTAAAACCTGGGAAAATGCTGCCACATGAGACGCACCAGATGTGAATAGCCCACACATGCTGGCACATATATATCCAAAGAGGCAGGCTATTACCCCATGCTCACCACTAACCCCCATATGGACTCCACCGAACCTACACATTGTTGCACAACGGCATGATATAACATCATGAAAGGAGGCAGGGATAGAACTAACAGAAGACATATGCCAAGGGTATTCTGTGCTATTTTCAGGAGATCAGTGATGCCTATGAGACACCAGCGAGGCAATTTCTAACATATAGTGCCATAAAACATGCTGTCACCACAAAATTGCAACACAGTCACTCTAATCCACCTGCGTCAACCATGTTACAAAAAATACTATACCATGAAGGCACACAGAAAATTATAACACTTCGGTACACTACCCTATTAACACAACCTCAAAGGTTAGATGCAGGGGTTTGAGAATGATGGACAACAGATCTACAGAGTGCATTTACCGACAAACAATGGGCATATAGCATACAATAAGTGAAAGGGATAGAACAGAACAGGTTTCACTGTACACATTTTAATTACCTCCACCAGGCATTTCTCACACAGAGACGTTTTAAACTTATTTTTCCCAGGGCGTTGTCAGACTGCCCCAGATACAGGATGCAAGACGCAGCATCTTTCCACATGGTGTGGGATTGTCCGGTGGTACCTGAGTGAAAGTCACAGGAACTATCTCTGACCCTTGTAGAATGCATAGTACTGCCCACACTTGAACTGTGCCTGCTAGGCCTATGGCCCGAACGCGAAGGCGACAAATACCTGTCCTAATTCATCGAGTCAGACTTTGTGTTATATAAAAGACAAAAACAATGTCTTGGAACTCCTGCATAACCCCTGCCATAAAGTGCTGGCTTGGTCTTTGTGGTATGTACACGCAAGGTGTTCAGCGTGCACTGGTTTATTTTATTTATTTATTATTTATTTTGTTGATTAATTAAAACCAATACAAGAAAGGCCAGAAATAAATACAAACCAAACACATTACCTAATTGAACATTCCAGGATACAATGCATAAAGTTGACCACAATCAATTAACTTTTTCCAGTTCGGGATAATTCAACATTATTATTTCATTTTTAAAATAGTTTACAGGACGTGGCAGTTTTCAGGGATAAAGTGCACGTGTGCCAATCGATAAAAATAATAAACATTATAAATGGAACATTTATCTAAAAGTGGTACTCTAAAAACAAACAATTAGTACATTATCTAAAAGTAGTACTATAAAAGCAAACAATTAAAAAGTGCCATAAAAATAATTCATCATCACCTTAAAAACAGCAACATCATCATTTCACAGCCTTAACAAATTTAACATATACTTTGGGTGTCAACCTTACATAATTTCTTTTCCACTGTAAGTATAAATTTTACAAATTGGTGTATAATATAGACATTGACACCACTTAGGCAAAATCTAAGTCCCATTTCTTTAAAAATAGGTTTTAAAATTATTTTCCGTTCCTTCATCATTTTTGGGCATAGTGTTACCATATGCAGCAAGGTTTCGTCATACTGCCCACACAGCCGACAAATATTTGATGCCCATTTGGACTCCCATTTTGGGGTTCCATCTTTGGTTGGATAAATTCCAAACCTTAGTAACATAAATTTCTTCTTAATTAAGGGTTTTTGATGATGAAAAAGTAAATAGGGTTGGGCCATCATTTTCTCGAAGCAATTGGCAATAGACCAAAAGTGGTTTTTTTTCTCAGCTCATATTTATCCAACAATTCTGACAGCAAGGCGACGGTTGAATTAATTATTTTTTTATAATCCATTTTACTCCTTGTTTCGTCTTCCAATTTGGGACATTCGAATTTTAGGAGACACTCAGCTAAATAATCCTGCCAGCTTCTAGAGTATTCACTGGTCGAAATCTCGCTCCAACACATATTGGCCAGCGTGCCCTCCTTGACTCGAGATAATGCCAATAGTGTTTTTACAAATGATGCTCTACGCACTAAGAGCTGTTTCCGTAAGCCAAATTCCAGTCTTAAATTGGCACATGAAATCTGCCTAGGAATCCTAAAGACTGATTTATATGTCCTTGCAACTATGGCCTCCAATACTTTCACGTCTCTACCCTTAAAAATAATAGACCCATAATCCAGCGAGGGAATAAGTTTTGCTTTCATGACTTTAAGTAGATGGTCATAATTGGGGTATACTAATTTATCTCTTAATTTTCGAAATGCGAAGGCAAGTGAGGAACCTTTAGCCTCTAAGTTATTGAAGTGCTGTCTGAATGATAGTCGATCATCAAATGTAATTCCCAAATATTTATAAGTTTTTACACAGTCCACAGACAAACCATTGATACTCAAGTCCTTTACCCCAAGTTTGCCTTTTCCTAATAACAGAATTTTTGGTTTTTTTATATTAATTGTTAACCCATTTTGGGTTACATATATATTAAAAGAATGTATTAATCTTTTTAGTCCTATCATAGTTTGGCTAAGTAAAATAGTATCATCAGCATACTGTAAGTATTTAATTTCTTTACCCATTACAGAAGGGGAATGTGAATTTACATAAGGGTTGGGAGATCAGACATAAATAAATTAAAAAGACAAGGAGCGAGCACACATCCTTGTTTTAAGCCAAGATTTGTCTCAAGGCGGCGGGTAGTATGTCTACCATTGCCGATTTTGACCTGCACCCAGGTATTTGAGTACAATAATTTAATCATTTTTAAAAGAGTTTCTGATATACCCCAATTCATTAGCTTTTACCAAAGAATATTTCTGGGTACAGAATCAAACGCGGCTTTTAAGCCAATAAAACAAATGTACAATTTTTGTTTCCTACATATGGCTCTTTCACATAGTAAAGACAATAAAATCAAATCATAGTGGCAACACTTCTATGTATTGTGTTGGTCCTGCGACATGTGTTAGCCGGTAAGCAAAACTGCTGACCGTTGGCCCCCTGTTGTGGGTGAAGCTTGTTCAGAAATAAATGCTCTTACTTTTAATACACTCTTTGGATCCTTCCTTACTACATTTGGCGATCAAGGTCCTTCGCCTACCGACTGACACACGCACGCCAATTTTTTTTCCCACATTACCTGCATTGTTATTTCGACTACCTCCTGACGCCCCCTACATGCTGATTGGTTTTTCAAGTTAGGTGCTTGGGAGACTCTTCACTTCATATTCAAGCCAGCGAAAGGTGTGTTTCTTTCCTTGCATGCCGGTTAGCTCAACCCAGGAAATGCTGTGAACCAGCGCTTTCCATCGAATTGGAGCCAGCCAAGTGTGTGTTTCTTTTCCTGCATGCCAGTTGGTCACATATCAACTCAGCTATATGCTGTGAACCGGCAAAGGCAGGTCAACAACTGCAGGTCTTTCCAAGGACGTGTTCTTCCTTCTACATGCCGGTTAATCACTGCTCACCTCAGGAACACACTGTGAGCTTGCTTCTGTTTTCCGTGCTTTGAATATAGGCATTTGGGGGCATATGTATCAAGCGATTTTTTACTCGCAAACGCTGCGAATCGCAAAAAACAGCGTTTGCGAACAAAAAATCGCTAAACGGTATGTATGAGCCATGTTTCAGTGCTAATTTAAGGAATCGCTAATTTTGCGATTTCCTAACTTTTCGCAAGCATTTAAGAAATCGCAAATTGCGATTTCTTAAATGACATGTAAAAAGCACCCAAGTTGTGCGAATTATCCTTAAGAAATCGCAAATTACCACCAACTTCCAGTTGGTGGTAATTTGCGATTTCCTTTCAAAATGCACTTTTTTTAATTTTACAAAGTGCCACATGGCGCTCATACATGCCCTTAGGGCATGTATGTGCGCCATATGCACACACATGCTAATTTCAGGGGTGCATCAGGGTGTCATCATGACACCCTTGCACCTTTGAAATTATTCTCAAATAGCGATTAGCAAATTGCGATTCGCTATTTGAGAATTACTTCCCATTCATTCCTATGGGTCTCCTGGCCCATAGAAATGAATGGGCAGGTATTCCTTAATTGCGATTTCGTAATTTGCTAATCGCAATTAAGGAATTTTAAGAAATCGCAAAAAGTTTGCAATTTTTTTAAATACATCCCGTTTTGCAATTCTCAAATAGCGATTCTTTAAAAATCGCTATTTGAGAATCGCAAATGGTGATGTTGATACATATGCCCCTTAATTCTTAATAACAGCTGTGTGCTTTGTCAGTGTCTGGACCCATACAGGAAATATATTTACATATTTTCTAGCGAGTAAGCACACGCCTGAGGACAGAATCTGGAGCTTCAAAGTTTCTGTTTTTCATAATTCTAAGCAATATTTGTTATATTACGCTGGGCTTAATTAAACTGCTCCTCACCAAATTACACAGCCCCCTCCATTTTTATCTTCTCCTGGCAAACCTGGGATTGAATGGGCGTATTGGATTAATCTATTTGCAAATCATCTAGTTGCCATTGATGCATGTGTTTATTCCCCAGAACGCAAATTACCACTCTTATATGGCAGTCGAGGTCTTGCTGCACAGCAAATGTTTATAAGCTTCCGCCTGCAGTAAGACCTCATGGCCAATCTAGGGGATGGTCTCTGGAATGTCTACTCGGAAGCTATTGAAAGGTTGCATAAACAATTCAGTGAGGAACTGAGCATCATTCTAGAGAGACATCATTTTGTTAAAAGGAAGCAACTTGCTGATGAAGGGGTGGAGAAATATGTGTCATCCCTTAGAGTTCTAGCCGCAACATGTGACTTTGGAGCAAATGTTGACATTTACATTTGTGATCAATTCATCTTTAACTGCGCATCAAGGAAAATTCAAGAAAGCATCCTTACCTGTTGCAACCCAACACTGCATGATGTGTTAGACAAAGCCAAAAGTGTCTTTCACAAGCTCATGGTTGTCTTATTTGCTGACATGCAGGGTGTAGAAGCTTACAGGATGACATCTTGGCCTTTACCAATTGATTGGAGGAGCACAATGTCTTCTTGGAAAGTGTTCTTCCCACCCTCAAACTCAAAGGCATAACTGTCAGAAGAGACAAGTGCAAATGTGCTACACAAGAGCTGGAGTATCTAGGGCATGCTATATCTGGGTCTCGGATTAAACCCAAATTATCCTTAATTAGAGCCAGCAAAGATACTAGTCCCCCCACAGATCATGATGCACTTCGTTCATTTCTATGACTCGCAGAATATTACGCAAGATTTGTTTCGGGCTATGTTCAGGCAGTAGAACCACTTAGAATGCTACTAAGGAGAGGTAAAAAATTTGAGTGGTCTGATCAAATGCAGAATGCTTTTGGCAAGGGTAAATATTTGATTTTAGAAGCTCCTGCTTTATCAGCATTTAGAGAAGGTTGTAATTCTGTAATAACAATTGATGCAAGTATACAAGGGGTAGGTGCAGACTTGAGTCAAAAGGTGAATTGTCAGGAGCATCTAGATCTTTCAGAAAGTTTGAAAAACAATACAGCACAATTGAACATGAGTGCTAGCGTGCATATGGGCTGTATAAAACTTCAAAATGTTTGCGTGGGGCAGATGGTTTGAGCTTCATATTGATCATAAACCTCTTGTCTCCATATTCTCAGGAGGTCTCAACAACATTTCTGCCAGACTGACCAGACTGACCAGACTTGTTTCCAAATTCTTAAAATACACTTTTACCATTAGTCAGGTGTCGGGGGAGCAACTTTAGAGCAGATTGTCTCTCCAGAATGCCTGTTTCTGACTTTGAAGACAAACATGACACTGAGGATATTGAGTGTGTTGCAAGCATTGATGACATTCTGGGTTTACATGGTGAGGATGTCATCTTCTCTGCTTAAGACTGGAAGTCAGTATATCAAAAGGACGATGTATTGAAACAAGTAGGCACATACATCACCAAGGCTTGGCCTCACGTTCCCTGTTTACACAATGATTCAAAAATATATGCACAAGTAGCCAGCGAACTTTCTATGAATTATGGTTTAATCATGAGGGGTGATATGCATATTCCTCCTACAAAAATGCGCCCAATTGTCATTGCCAAAGCACACAAAGGACATCTTGGTACCACCAAGACCAGTACGCGCAACAAAGAGCACTACTGGTGGCCCTCTCTTAAAAACCAAGTAAAACTCACGATTGACAACTACCCTGAATGCTTAGTTTGCAGACAAACATTGGACAATTAGTAAAGGTATACTACACCCGGTTCCACTCCCTGAATCTCCCTGGAACAAGTTGGGCCTTGACTTTTCAGGACCTAATGTCAACCTACCTGGTGATATGAAGTATATCATATTGTTGGTCAATTATTTCTCAAAGTGGTTATATTTCTCTTTCACTAACTCAGCTTCCTCTGACTCAGCCATCAAGTTCCTTCAGCAAGTTTTTTCTATAGAAGGCTCTCCTGCAACCCTGGTCACAGACAATGGGACACATTTTGTATCTGATCAGATGCACCGGTTCTTAGCTAAACATGACATCAATCACCTATGTGTAGCTCTTTATACACTAGCATCCAATGGCCTAGTTGAGATAGGGAACAAAGTGATTAAAGAAACGCGTCGTAGTAAAGGTGCTGGATTGTGCTGGACTCTATAGCCCAGAAGACCGAGGGGCTGCCTCACCTGATCCCACTGCTGAACTCCGCCCAAAGCGCCTTCAAATCAACCTAGCGCTTCCCGCTTCGCGGGAAACGCGTCATAGTAAAGGTGCTGGATTGTGCTGGACTCTATAGCCCAGAAGACCGAGGGGCTGCCTCACCTGATCCCACTGCTGAACTCCGCCCAAAGCGCCTTGAAATCAACCTAGCGCTTCCCGCTTCGCGGAGAACGCGTCGTAGTAAAGGTGCTGGATTGTGCTGGACTCTATAGCTGCTGAACTCCGCCCAAAGAGCCTTCAAATCAACCTAGCGCTTCCCGCTTCGCGGGAAACGCGTCGTAGTAAAGGTGCTGGATTGTGCTGGACTCTATAGCCCAGAAGACCGAGGGGCTGCCTCACCTGATCCCACTGCTGAACTCCGCCCAAAGCGCCTTCAAATCAACCTAGCGCTTCCCGCTTCACGGGAAACGCGTCGTAGTAAAGGTGCTGGATTGTGCTGGACTCTATAGCCCAGAAGACCGAGGGGCTGCCTCACCTGATCCCACTGCTGAACTCTGCCTAAATCACTATTTAATTAGCAACAAGCACCGCTACGCGGGACGCGAGCGGGCGTGCCGGACGAAGCCCGGACAAAGGGCGGGCTGTCTGTGGCCGTCAGGGGCCGCGGGAGGCCGGGCTCAGCTATACCCCTTGCCTGACGCATCGTTAACTTTGTGAGTTACACGGTGTTATATATTTGGTTGTGCGGGACTTTGTCTATCTCCATCCCTGTGCCTCCTGCATTCTCCGTACGCCATGGGTAAGCGGAAGCTGATTGATAGCCAAGGAGTCGCCGGCGAGGGTAGCGTTGTCGCTAAACAACGTAGGAAAAAGAGAGCTCGGAGGTCTGCAAAATCGGCTGACACTGTGGGGACTTTGGATCGTATTAGTTTGTTGGTTGAGGAATGTGAAGCGATTTTGGAGTCAGAGGAGGGAGTTTCAGGTGCTCCCTCTGGGGTGCCTGTTGATGTCCTGGTGCATACCATTCCTAATCCATCCCCTAGTATCCCGGCTATGTTTCGTACTAAAGCTAAAAAGATAACAAGGCGTGAAGGGAGCATTGAGGCGGGAATTGTGCCGGGCGGTGGGGTAGATTTGTGTTCTGCCGCCTCTACCCATTCTGGGGATGCTGTGCCTGTTGTTTTATGCTCTAATAGTTTTGCACCACTGATGAATGACTCTGGGGTGATTAGTGTTGAAACCATTGACCCCTTACTTCCTTTATTAACGTCTTCATCATGTAATATTGCCGGGTCCCGTGAAGATTCTCTCCAAGCTCTAGTTAAGCTAATTCGCTCATTACAGGAGGAGGTTAGTGCCTTGAAAGTTGTGATCAACACCCTGACTGTTGCCGTTGGTAACCACTCACTTGTTCAGCAACCCCTCCCTTGCATTCCCAAGGAAGCACCTACGCTACCTGTGAATGCTAGGTTACCCTCCCAGGTTAACCCCTTGGGGTCGATAAAATCTGGTGTCCATGCTAATATGGAGGTATCATATAGTGATGCACTAAGGGCGGGGAATCTTTGCTCCTCACGACATTCTGGGGGCATTCCCGCTGCTGTTTCACAGTTTAATTCGACCTTTAAGAGGAAGGAAGGTGTGAGAGGAACCCCTGCTAGTATCATCCAGAGATCTCTAGTAGAAAGGGGGCAATATGAGGACCGTTACACGAATGTTGATAATAGTTGTACCGATAAGAAATTTTTTATGACCAATGTTCCATAATTAGGCAATAGTCAGGGTTTTGAAAGTGCTGATTCACTGAAAAATAAGGCGATCCACTGGTTGAGATATGTCAGAGGTTGTCGCTCCGTTATTAGAGATGACATTATCAGAGCTACAAGACTGATCTAGTGATCTTGTGGAGAATTTGTTTACCTTGGAGTTTAGGACGTGCCCCCCCAATGGATCTCCCATCCAGTTAAGAAAATCTATTCTGTATGGTCCAGGGTGGGCTAAGTATCAACAGAGAGGATGGGTCTGTACTGGATAATGTTGATTGACACGATGTCCTGGGGGCCACTGGCTCTATAGTTGAAGGGATCTCATTGCATAGTGCTGATAGCTGTCGTATTGGGTCTAGTATTATCTCTAACTCGCCCATGGATCCAGGTTCTAATAATTGTTTTCATATTGATAGAGAGCAGAGTCTGAACCTCATTCCTTCGACGAATATTGTTAGCTCTGTTCCCCAATCCACTACCCTTATTAATAAGTTTGTATCCATGGGGGGGGGGCTCATTACTTTCTTGGAATATAGCTGGGTTAAATGCTAAGTTACCCATTGTTGAATGGGTTGCATTTATTAATAATGTGGATATATGCTTATTCCAGGAGACTTGGTTGCTGGAACCTAGATTTTGTATAGGTTATTTAAACTACCATATTCCGGCAACTAAAGGGATGTATGGTCGTCCTTCTGGGGGTTTAACGATATGGCTTTGACAAGATCTGAGTTTAAATAGCAAGCATATGTTTACTGGGAGTGGAGATATACAATTACTTAGGTTAGAACTAGGTTCTGTGGGCACAATCGATATTTATAATGTCTATGTTAGGGGCTCGGGTGGGGCACGATCATTAGTCTTTGATGAGCTATTGAGGCTGCTCGATCTTAATTCAACTGGTTCTTCCGTGGTAGTCGTTGGCGATTTTGATGTTACCTTCGACCCTTTGGTACTCTATGAGGGGGATGAATATGAGAACGAGGAGGCACTTTGGGGTATTCCCCTTCAAGAACTGCCTCCTATTAATAGGTGGACGGAAAAAATAATTCAGATTAATTCCCTCTGTATGGAGAAGAGCTTAAGGGCATTGAATGGCAGGATGCCTAGAGATCGTAATGGTGCCTATACTTTCAACAATGGTCAGAGTAGGAGTTGCATTGATTATATCCTTGCGGCTGTGAGTTTTTGGCACTCCCTCGTTGATATGAAGGTTTTTGACCTTCCAGAAAGCGATCATAATCCCCTCTGTTTATCCCATAATTGGTGGAAAAGGGATTGCGCCCTGTTGCAGATTGAAGAATTGCCCACCTCATATGTCGTGTTATCTAATGATATGCGTCGCCTGAGGTGGTCTTGCATTCAAGAGAACCCCCTCACCTTGCAGATTATCTCAAGTGAGGTGAATAGTGCTATCCAAGAAATGGAATGGATATTTTCTTCCAACAGTGATATATGGGATATAACATCAATTCATACTAATCTCTTTGCTTTCCTGAGAACCCTCTTTCAAAAGAAGAAAGCATCTGGTCCCAAATCGGCCCGAGCCGAGTTAGCTGGTTTAACGAGGACTGTAGACGGGCGAGGCTATTGCTGGGGAAAGCTTTAAAGGAAGGTGATGCAGGTGCTGTGCGTACTACCAGAAATGATTATAAAATTTGTATTGCTAGGGCAAAACGTCATTGGGATGAACTTAAGTGGTTGGATCTTTTAGAAACGAGTTCCAAGAACAATAGCAAATTGTTCTGGGGCATCGTCAAGTGGGGGCATGGTGGACAGGCAGAGCGGCCCCAAAATAATGTTCCCCCGGAGAGGTGGGTGGAGTATTTTAAACCTCAGTATGCTTCCCTCCTGGATAGACCAGCTAGCGAAGGAATTGCTGCCACGAATATCTTGGTTTCTGATTTTAGTAGTGCAGAAGTGGCGCTGGCCCTCACCGGTGTAGCTCCCGGGAAGGCTCCTGGCCCTGATGGGGTTCCAGTGGACCTCCTTTTGAGCGATAAGGTCAAATGGGGGAGATACATTCAATTGGTTGCTAATGCCTTGGCGCGGTGCCCCTATTCCCGGCGCGTGGCAATTGGCTGAGATAATTCCGGTATTTAAAAAGGGGGACCGGTCGCTTCCGGAAAACTACAGGCCCATTAGCTTGATCGATGCTACTCAGAAAATCATAGGTAGGTTGATCTTAAATCGTGTCCATCTGTGGTCAGCCTCAAATAATATTTTGTCTCCATTCCAAGCGGGCTTTCGTCAGCATATTAGCACGGTCGACCAGGTATTCCGCTTTGTCCTTTTATATTGGAAATTCGTGACATTGAGTAAAGGGAGTCTTTATGCGGTCTTTGTGGACCTAAAGGGCAGCCTTTGATTTAGTCCCTCGTCCTAAATTATGGAGGGTGTTAAAGGGTCTGGGTCTGCACCAAGGGCTGTTGTCTTTAATACAGAGGCTCCACGATGATAATACCGCTAGAATTAGATGGGGAGGGCAGGGCGAGACAACCAAGGCCTTCCCGGTAGAACGGGGGGTTCGCCAGGGTTGTGCATTGGCCCCCACTCTATTTTCCCTTTATATTCATGGAATAGCCGAACGTCTTTTAGAAGTAAGCACTGATGCCCCTTCTCTTGCAGGCGTGAAAGTCCCGATCTTAATGTTCGCGGATGACACTCTTCTAATTGCTAAGACTCCTAGCGGTCTACAGCGGGCATTGGGTATTTTTGAGATATTTTGTGCGGACCATGGACTTGAAGTAAATGTAAAGAAAACAAAGTTCATGGCTTTTAATCCTCATAGACATTTTAAAAACAAGTTTTTATTGTTTAACCAATCCCTTGAACAAGTATAGGTTTTTACTTATTATGGGGTTATTATACAAAACAACCTTAAGTGGTCACACCAGAAAGAACTAGCAGCTTTAAAACATAGACAGTTTACTGGAGTTATAAGTGGTGAATTTAGGAAATCCCTAACAAAACCAATTAAACCTGTGCTCCATGTCTATAGTGCTAAAGCTGTTAGTACAGCATTGTATGGAGCTGAATTGTGGGGCTTCGAGAACTTGTCCTCCCTTACTGTTTCTGAGAACAAGTTCTTCCGAGGCATTACATCTTTGCCTCAGAGCACGCCCTTAGTTCCTCTTAGGTATGATCTGGGAAAGAGCTCTATTGCAGATATAGCTAGACTACGGGCAATTTTATACTGGCGGAGACTGTGGTCAACCCCGGAATTAGCTCAATATGCAGCGGGGTTTTTGGACGTTTTGTCTATAGCTGGATCCCACAAAATTGGGTGGTTTACGGATCTTAAAAAGACTTTTGAGGCTCTAGGTCTGAGCGATCTAGGGGTGAAGCCCTTGGGTGCTTCCTTTCCATCAAAAAACCTGCTAAAAGGAAGTTACTGGAAGTGGACCAATGTAAAGACAATGACTGATTGTAACACCCTTTCTCTAACGGATGGTTTTTTGAATATAAAATCTGTCCCAAAGCTTGACCCCTTCTGGGACCTTGTCACTAAACCATTAGATAGGAAATTGTACTTCCAGTTACGGGTGGGATCATTGCCCTTGAATTCATTCACTGCCCGGTGGTCAAATAATGTAAATAACTTATGCCCTTTCTGTAAATCCCATGAAGAAACGATATCTCACATGTTTTTTGTATGTCCCTCTTATTTATCTCCGAGGCATGTTTGGTGGAGACCAAATTGTCAACTATTGGGTACTAGACATAGTGGTGAGGCAATAAGGGTTCTGTGTTCTAGTACAGAACCGGTCATTGTAGTGGCTGTGGCAAAATTCTTAGGATGGGCGTGGATAGTAAGAAACCGGATCATTAGAGAGTGATGTCCCAGCTGATTCTGATGTGCAACAATTATTCCTGAGTATGTTGAAACTTGTCTCTTTTTATAAATTATAGAGCTTAGTTTTAATTCTATTTTAAGTAATCAATTGTATGTGTATACATTTTATATTGTTATTATGGTCTGTGTACTTGTTTTGCATCGCTTTTATGACAATTGTCGAATAAAGCTTTTTTGGATTGGATTGGATTAAAGCAGGCATACAGATGGCCATGTCTGCAGGTTTGAATGTCAAATTATTTCTCAAGGAAAAAGTCTAGGAATATAATTCCTCTCCACACTGCACCACAGGTGTTTCTCCATTTTTAATGCTAAGGGGAAAGAAACCTCATTCTGGGTTGTTTCCTAATTATTTGAAACACCAGTTAGGAATCAGTGAACCTAATATTGATGTAACTGTTAGAAAGAAGGTGTTACCAAAAGTTCAGCTGAAACAATTCAAAATGTCTGCTGACAGACAAACATGTGGAGATAATAGCAAAAGTCTTCATGTTGAGAATTTTGCACTGATCAAGAAACCTGGATTAGTAAAGAAAGGAGATTCTCTGTTTTCTTTTCCCACTAGAGTTCTTAAAATAGGTAAAGGATCTGTGTTGCTGGAAGATAGAAGAATGTTGGAATATGCGTGGTCAAAGTGTCACCTCAACAAGCACAGGTAATCAAAGGAAAGTGTGGGGGCACGTCTCTGATTGGACACATTGGATCAAAATTGCCTCTTATGATACTGATGTTGTGTCCCCAAGGGCTACTGCAACTCCTCATGCTTCTTCTGATGTACCGGTTACCTGATCTCGTGAGATCAGAAGACCTAATAGGTTCATAGATTGTGTTATGTACAGACTTGTGTTTTTGGGGGGAAGGTGATGTGGTATGGACATGCAAGGTGTTCAGCGCGCACTGGTGTGCCTAGAGGCTTGCTTGTTTCAGCTTGTAGGTTCTGCCTTGAGACTCACCATCATGTTTAGTTTTGAGTGTGTTTATCTTTCAAGTGGTGCCTAGTGGCAACGCTTCTATGTATTGCTTTGGGCCAGCGACATGCGTTAGCCGCTAAGCAGAACTGCCGGTTTACGAGTCAGTTGACTCTGCGGCTTCTGCTGACCGGTGGCACCCTGACGTGGGCGAAGTTTCTTCAGAAATAAATGCTCTTACTTTTAACATGCTTTGTTGAATCCTTCCTTACTACAGTCTTACTGAAATGGGCAAAAGCAGAACTGAACATCTTAAGCAGGACCAGGGCCTAGGCCAGGGACTGGGACTTATACATCAATGACTAGGCAGCTAAAAATGATATGAGACCACCCACAAAGCCCTGTATCAAGGGACACGGGACACATTTAACAACCCATGCCACATGCACTCCTTAAGTTCAGCCGAAAAGGAGGCCGCCCCCTCTAGGAGACCCAGAGTCAGATCAGTAACACTCACACTGGAAACACATTGGAACTTAAACCGAGGGAATTGCTGTGGATATCGACTAGTAGCCCTCTAATCAGTTTCGCCTACCGGGTGTCACTGGGAAAACAGTTTGCAACTACTATTCCCTGTCTCTAAAATAAATGTACAATGTGAATTGCAGATGGGAACCTCAATGTTCTTTCCCCACATGCAAATGTATCTGAATAATGTGTGTGCTTAATTTATATAGGAATAAAACGTGTAATAATTGTTTTTAAGGACATTTCCATTGGTGCTTTTATGATCATTTTTTATTGAAATAAAGCTATTTTGAAAGGGTTTCAGTGATCGTTTTGTTTCTATAGCACTGCGGCTTAAAACCAAATAATTCCATGACATAACATAATACTAGTATATACTAAAACGAGCTATGTATAGCTTATATGAAGTATGGCTGCATATAAAGGATAGAGCCTGCTAAATAGAACTCCTCCCGTGCTTTCTGCTGCTGCACAGAAAACTATTAATTTAAGCATGCAGTGAAATTATATATCAAAGGTTTACAAATGATTTTCATTTTAAATGGCAAGCAACGATGCATGCGTTTTCCTGAATGCTAATTTCCAGGAATATGACTCAGAACGTGCCCTTTACAGGACTGAAAATAAATGACCTAAATGGTTGTTTTGGATAACTGGAAATGCAATTTCGCTGCTCTTGGAAAGATATACATTAATAGCAATCCTATTAGTTATAACTCAATTCTCAAAGGGACTCTGACAAATTATCCGAAAAGTGCAAATCTTTGCAACTATTGTATTCGTCCTACTCCCTTGCTGTTTAGTCTTTTTGCAGTTGTTAAACTTAAGCGGCCATTTTTTTGTTTCTTCTAGTGTAGCCACAGAAACTGGAGCAAAAACACTTCTTAGTAGACAATATCATACAAAGAAGCACGTCTCCAATTATTTCGGTCATTTCTTCCCATCATTCTGCAATATTCCACTGATTTCATTTTCTGCTGCCTCGCTTATATTTTCGCTTTTAACCTTTTGCAGAAATGTGCATGTTTTTGCACTGCAGAAGAAGATGTTTTTAGTTAGAAAGTTGACGCCACAGCTAGGAGGAGTAGTGAACAAGTACACATAGAGGGGCTTTGTGGTGCTTAAGTTGAGCCAATGGTTGCTGGTGAGGGCCCCAGCACTTGTTTTTAGGGACCAGCACTTATTTTACCTCATGATCCATTTACCGTAAACAAGAGAGAGAAAAAAACACAACGGGTAAAGACAGAGGAAAAGAAAGATGGAAGATGGAAAATAAGTCACAAGCAGAGAAAGAAGAGACATCGAAGAGAAAGGGTCAGGGAGTATCCGGCAGGGGCGGCCGGCATGGCTCGTGGGTGAGAGGGTTGGGCGAGAGGGGTCGAAGGGTGTCACGCGAAGGTGGGTCGCATCACAAAAAAAAAAAAAATAGCTTTTCCGCCAGCCCTGGGTCCAGCGTCCCTGCTCCTGCTCTCCTGCTTCCAACTTCAGGAACAGGAAGCAGGCAGCCAGGCTCCCTCCCCTAAGCCAATCACAACACTTCAATGCAATGTGATTGGTCTGAGTGCCATGACACAGCGGTAATACAGGGTCTGTAGGGGTGGGCATGTTCTCCCTTCAGGCTGTAATGCAGCCTGCATGGAGAAGGGGAAAGTGCACATGACTGCTTTGGGCGGCCCGAGAGGGCCAAACAAACAGCCATTGCGCACTTAAGGGTTGGCATACCACTCCTCCACTGCTCTGCTCGTGAGCAGAGCAGCCCCGCCCATCCACCTACCTGAAAACGAAACTTAAAATGATAATAACTTAAAGTTATTATATTTTATGTTTCCTTTCCACTCCTCGAAATCAGTCGGGCAATACACCTCCGCTATAGCGGAGGAGCTGCCACTTGTGTCTTGTAGTGTTTTAAAGAGGCATGAGGTGGATTCAAAGCTACTCAACCCTGGTATTCAGCACACCCACATTTAATTGCAATGGCTGCAGGCGTCTGGCACTTATCTTTTATAAATTAAGCTTTAGGGTTCAGATAATATAAAGAGCAGTAAGAATCGTCAAAAAGAGTCTACATGTTTTCATTTATCTGTTTGATGTATCACAGAACAATAAAGGACAGCCATCTTGTCCCTCCTCCAAAAGGCGTAGTTATCAACAGGGTAGGGAGATTTGTACTTCATTGGACTCATGCCAACAAAGAAATACTTGCTGATTGCATTACCAGTTGTACAAACAATCCATAAGCACAGGGAAAGTCCGACCAGCTTCAGGTGACATGCTTTTTACATGAGGAATACACCTTACTCTCACATTCACCAACCAGCCTTGTAAAATAGGTGAACTTTGAGCATTGGAAAATCAATCTCTGTGGCTTCAAACCAATAGCAAGATGATTGGTTGATTGACTGGCTGATTGTATGTAGGACATCACACAATACTGTGTTTTTCTTGTAATCTTCACAGTTTTGATAAAGGTGTTGGTACAGCATGGTGCAGCACAAATATGTTCCTCTGCAGAGCATAACATGTCAGGGTATATCACAACATAACACTTAGGACAACTGTGATAAAAAAACAAGACTTGGTAGTATGTTAGCGGCAAAGAGAAAAATGTACACAACTTTCGATGTTCATCTCTTCATGTACTGCCAACAAAAGAAAAATAAGAAAAGCATTCTCGAGGGAGGGATAGGATAAAGCACCATCACCAGAAAGTCTTCTCAGGTAAAAAAAAAAACTCAGTGTAAGCAATACCTTTTAGATGTTGATGATTCTGCTTCACTGCTAGACGGTCAAAGTAACACAAAATGTTGATCAACTATGACATTAGGCATCATTAGGATCTTTGCGGTATTTCTGCAGACTCATCGGAAAAATGAGCACTCTTTGCCCAATAAAAGGCAGCTGCAGTACTCAGAGCACATGTTGTACAATATTGTTGGAAATTGCTTTTCTGATTCGCTAGGGTATGCACCAATGCCTGGCAGAATCCACCACACTCTTGTCAGGATAAGAGGATTACACATATGAAATAACCCCTGCTCAACCCCTTGGTAGCTTGGCACCAGCAGTTAGGCTTATCTTAGAGGCAGTGTGTAAATCATTTGCACATAACAAGCAACAAGTGATACAGTTAAAACACTACAAAAGGACTCCACACTGGTTTTAAAAATATCCAATATTTTTCTGTGTAAAACAAGACCCAAAACGATAAAAATCAAACATACAATTATCCAAATACCAATAAAGCAAAAATAGACTTTATATACAGTCCTTGAATATGATATCTCTGTCCAGGGCTATCAAGGCGTCGTGCGCAAACAAATCAACCAGTTCTGTCTGACCGCAGCATCGCAGGCCAGCTATGGTGTCCGTGAGACCAGTAAAACAGTACCTTTGAAGATGCAGGGTGGCAAACCTTGCGGGGAGCTCTGGAGGAGCGGCATTGACATGCAACAGCTCCGGACATCGGTGCAAGAGTCGTCGGGCCATTGAAGTCACACACGTTGCAGGTCACACTCTGTGAGTTTCAAGTCAGGAGCGCCGTCATCGGCAGGCATTGGGGCTGCAGTGTAAAGCGGAGCGGTGCAACATGTGGTGCCCTCAGGTCGCAATGCAGGCAGCGGCTTGGTGATGGTTGTTCAGCCACATCGGTGAGACCAGGGCTGTGGTGCAAAGTGGGGCGGTGCTCGTTGTGGTGCTGACAGGTCACGGTGCAAGCAGCAGCGTCATTCTTGCTACAGCGCTGTCTTCGGTAGACCCAAAGCTGCAGTGTGAGGTAGGTCAATGCTACAGGTAGGGCCCACAGGTTGCGATGCAAGCAGAGGCGTTGGTTGATGATCTGGAGTTGATAGCACTGACGTCGGTGGGCCAAGACTGCGGCGTAGGAAGGGCAGTGCATTGAGTAACCTACGAGCGGTGGCACCAAACCACAGTGCGGGTAGTAGCATCGATGTCAGCTTGGAGCGTCATCGTCAATGAGACCAGGGCAGGGGTGTGAAGTGGACAGTGCTCCGTGTTCTCCCCGAGTACCGTCGACAGGTCACAGTGCAGGCAATGGTGTCGGTGATGGAGGTGTAACATTGTCTGGGATACCAGGGCGGCGAGGCGGTGCAGAGTGCGGTGCCCACAGGTCATGGTGTAAGCAGCAGCTCGGTGGTAGCATCAGACATTGTCGTCCAGGGGAGACCAGGGTTGCAGTGCAAAGTGTGGTGGTGCCCTCTGCTGTGCCTTCAGATCATGGAGCCAGCAGTGGCAGCGTTGATGGCGTTGGGTTACCTTTTCTTCTCTAAGGCAGTTGGAAGATCCAGTTCCAGAAGCCGGTACCCAGAAGATGTTGAAGTCTTTGATTTCCCTGAGACTTCCAACAGAAGGCAAGCTCCTCATCAATCCCTTGGAGATATGTAGGATGCAGAGTCCAGTCCTTTCCCTGCCCAAGACAGAAGTAGCAATTGCAGACCAACCCAGCAAAGCACACAGCAAAGTGGTAGTCTCTCCTCACAGTTCTTCCTGCTCTTCTTCCTGGCATGTTCTTTAGTTCCTTAGTCCAGCAGCTATCTAAAGTTCTGGGGTCAGGGTCTCCAATATTTATACCACATTAGAAAGAGAAGATGCTGCAAATGGGCATCGAACTGGCCATTGTGCATTTTTTAGCAAAAATGCATCGGGATGTCACAGGGAGGGTACGTTATGGAGCAGGTGGGGAACTTACTGCTCCAATTGAAATGAAACGCGGGGTGCTTCATGGCTGTGTCCTTGCCCCATTTTTGTTCTGTCTGTATATAGACGACCTAGAGAGCCAGATTAAAAGTGGGAATGTGGACGCTCCCCAGATAGGCCGAAGGATCTTACCAGTGCTACTATATACAGACGATTGTGTTTTAATGTCCAGAACCGGGGTGGTGTTGCAAAGGCTTTTAACTAGTTTTAACAATTTTAAGGATGACCTTGGCCTGAAGACAAATGTAGCTAAATCTTACATCATGGTGGTGGGTAAATCCCCTGCAATTTTAAAGGTATGTTTTATAAACAATGAGAAATTGCTCTATGTGCTCACTTTCTCTTATTTAGGAATTCTTTTTGAATAAAAAAATTCTTGGTCTCATTTATTAGAGGCAAGGATTAGGGGTTTTAATCAAAGCACGGAGGCAATCTTAAAGTTTACAAAAAAACTAGGCTCTTGACCCATTAAGGTAATGACTGAAATTTATAAAGCACGCACGTGTGATATCAGCCTGTATAGTGCCGGAGTTTGGGGTTCTTGTAAAGTTGAATGCTTGCAGAGAGCTGAGAATACGTTTCTGAAACGTTTGCTGAGTGTGCCAAAAAGCACTGCTGCTACCATCTGTCACAGCAAACTGGGTGTGATTCCCCTGTCCTTTCGCATACATTTAGCCCCTTTGTTATTGTGGCGTAACATCTGGGTGAAGGAAGAAGCGTCTTTGAATCATGCTGTTATCACAGACTGTTTAAAACTGGAATGGGGGAGCAAAATCCCATGGATCGCTTATGTTAAGGCCCAATTGGAGACCCTGGGATTGTTGGATTGTTTCAACAACCCTGGAAATATTGCCAATATATGAAGGACAAACCTGAAAAGGGACTTCTTAGCTCACTCCTATTCGTTGAGAGGTATACAGGAAACAACGAAAAAAAGGGTTGTTGACCACTCACTTTTAGTCTGCTCTCCAGGCACAGAGCTTTATCTATCCTTAGGCATGCTAAATTGTATATCTTATTAGGTTTAGGTTTGGAATCTCTCATCTCTTGGTTTCATATCCTCGAAATGTATATTCTGATGCTAAATTAGATTCATGCTCCTGTGATTCAGAATCTGTTCAGAGCACATTGCACTTTATATTTTTTTGTAAACTGTATACCAATGAAAGATGCGCTTTTTTTAAACCACTCTTAAAATTCCTATATATCAGAAAATGTCGGGCCGCATTGCATTATCTCCAGCTTTTAAATGACGAATTAATTTGACTAATGGTTTATAAATACATTTCTTCTGCAGTTTGGCTTCGAAACATTGTCGGAAAAGGACTTTTATGTATTTATTTTTTCCACAGTGATGAATGTTGAAACTTAAATACGAAATGCGTTGCTGATATGTGCCTTGCTCGTAGTTGCCCCTCTATTTATGGAACTCCTATTTGATATTTGTATTTTATTAATGAAATGTGATGAAAATGTGTTATTTTTGTGATGTATTCTTTTATGGCTGGTCACAGCCGAATAAAGATTTTCTGAACTTATACCACATTTTCTTTTGAAGCTGGTACAGTCAAAGTTTCCCTGGGACACATAAAGCAGTTCTGCCTGGCTCAGGCCAGGTTCACTACAGGAGGTGGAGAGAGCTTTGTGGAAGACAGCCACACTCCATTCAGGTGCAAAAGACAACTCCTCACACTACTCTAAATGCAGCCAGGTCCATTCAGCCTGGCTATGAGTCATACAGGAAAGGCAGGACACACCTCAACCTCCTCTTTGTGCCTGTCTAGTGTGAATGCACATCCCCAGCTCCTGTGACTCCAAACCCAGACAGGGAATACACAAAAGGCAGAGACACACAGTATGGTTAGACAAGAAAATATACTGTCTAAAAGTGGTACTTTCAAAAACATAATATATAAATCATCTTTACTAAAAGATGTCTTTTTAAAACCTGAGTTCAGGCATACTAAACTCCATTTTTCAATCGGCTACTACTGGCAAGCTACCTTGGTAAATTGTTACCAAGCAGCACCTATGTTAACCTATAGGAGAGATAACCTTTTAACGGTCAAGATGAAATACACAGTGTTTCACTATTAGGAAATGCAACAATACACCACTACATGTCCTACCTTTTAAATACACTGCACCCTGCCCAGCGGGCTACGTTGGGCCTACCTTATGAGTGACTTAGATGAAAAGAAAACAGAAGGTAAGGGCCTGGCAAGTGGGTGCACTTGCCTGATTGACATGGCAGTTTAAAACGGCATGCAGACACTGCAAAAGACACCTGTGAAAGGCTACTTGCATTGGTGGTACAACCAGTGCTGCAGACCCACTGGTAGCATTTGATTTACAGGTCCGGGGCACACACAGTGAACTGTACTAGGGACTCAGTAGTAAATCAAATCAGCCATTTATGGAAACACCAATCCATAAACACAGTTTATATGGAGTGCATATGCACTTTCGCACTAAATATCAGTGGTAAATTGCCCAGAGTCCTAAAACCAACAAAAACATGGTAAAAAACAAAAAGTCTGGGGGTGTACCTGCTGAAAAAGCCAACCCTAAGAATCATAATTTAAGAAATTTAGAGCATCATGCAGAAAAAGTGCACCAGGAGCCTGGGAGTCTTGAACTCTGCGACATAGGGCAAGGTGCAGTGGAGGTCGGTAAAATGAGCTTGGCGTGCTTGGCGAGAGACCAGATCTAGCATGGTTTTGGAATAGGTACAGTGAGTGGGATTTCAATAAAATAAAAACTAGTATAAACTTTCAAGAGTATCCAGATTTCTGAGTTATCTGGAAGCTGTGCCATTGTCCAAGACTGGAAAAACGTTTCCGGGGATATTAACACGATTAACCTGCATGCCAGAGCTATCCCAACTCCTGCCAGTCACAGTATCTTCTTCCCAGTCGTCCTTCTAAAAAACATAATAAGATTTGATTCATTTTCTGCCCGTGGCTCCAATCTGAGTGGGAATTCATGCTGTATTTTTAATTTAGGCAGAGTGCGTTTGTAATAATATTTGATCTCGACATCTAAATTTGTTTCTTGCAAAAAGCCATGATTAGTAAGGTCCCTTGAAGCTGTCAGTTGACTCAGCAGCTTGCGTTTTTGTGAATGAAACATGTCCCGGGATTCTTCCACATGTTTGGATGCTCTCCACTTGTCAGATGCATCCAGAATGACAAAGCATCAATAACATATTTCTGGCAGTGGAATTTGATTGATATGTGGTTAATTTATTTATGTATTTATTTTATTGTACTTGTAGAGCGCAACATTCATCCCAAGAGACATCACAGCGCTAGGAAAGCGAGAGCCTGTTTGAGATGTGTTTAGTTACATGAGATATCAACAATTGGGCCTTAATCAGCCAGCCCCTGGGAGTCAGCAATTGAGTCCTGAAAAAAGCCACGTTTTTAGCTTCTTCCTGAACCTCATATGATCATCATTGAGGCACAGCTCCAACGGGAGTTTGTTCCAGTGTGTCCCGCCGGATAAAAGAAGGAGCGACCTACCACTCTGACTTTTTTATGTATCTAGTCTTAGCCAGAGGGCAATTGCATGACCTCAGGTCTCACGAGTGGACATAGAATTCAACTTTGTCCTGCAGGATTCTTGGTCCAAGTTTGTATAAAACTCTATGTGCGTAGCATAGTAGTTGAAACTTAGCCCTTTGCCTCATAGGCAACCAATGAAGCTCCTTCAAAAAAGCTGAAGCTGAGCTGTACTTGTTCTTGTTAAGAACCAATTTGGCTGCTGCATTCTGAATTACTTGCAGACAATAGAATAAATAGTCGACCATGCCAACATAAAGCGCAATCCCGTAGTCCAATTTACTGGTCAGTAAGGCCTGAGTAATGATTTTTCTACAATTCAAAGGGATCTACATAAAAAGTCTCCTTAGGAATTTTAGCATGGCAAAACATTTACCACACAATACTCAGACTTGATCTTGCATGCTTGGAGCATTATCTACCAGGAATCCCAAGTTTTTTACAGTATGTTTGGGCTCAGGTGTGGCACCCAGAGACTGGGGCCACCAGGTTGTGTCCCAAACTAGGTGTGCTCCTCCAAAGATCAGTATTTTGGATTTCTCTGTGTTTAGCTTCAGGCAATAGTCTGACATCCAATTTGCAGTTTCTGAGAGGCAATTGCTGAAATTACTCCTAGTGTCCTCATATTTTCCCTCGATAGCTATCAGCAGCTGTGTGTCATCAGCATAGGACCAGATATTAAAACCACATTTCTTACCAATTACGGCCAAAGGGGAGACGTAAGCATTAAAAAGAGTTGGGCTCTGAGAGGCTCCTTGTGGAACGCCGCACTTAATTGTTTTGGGGTTGGAAGAGAAGGAGCCCATTTGTACAGTTTGAGTTCTGTTAAGTAAAAATGACCTAAACCAATGAAGGGTTTTGGAGTGTAGCCCTCTTTCATGTACGATATTCAGCAAGAGATCATGCAAGACAGTATTGAAAGTCGCCGACAAGTCCAAAAGGATCAGGGCGGCAGCTTTACCCTGGTCCATCAATAGTCTGATGTTGTCTGATACTGCTAGAAAAGTAGCTTCAGTACTGTTCGAAGCCCTGAAACCTGTCTGTGAGGGATCCAGGAGATGATTAGTCTCTAGATAGTCAACTAACTGTTTATTAATCAATCTCTCCAAAACGTTTGACAAATAAGGAAGTTGGGAAATTGGACAATAATTTGCAAGGTTAGGGACATCTATGCCAGCTTTTTTTGCCATTGGGAAAACAATAGCTTGTTTCCACGACTCCGGGAACGCAGATGTGTATAGGGAGTGATAAAGAATTCGCATTACATTGGGGCATAAAAGTGGTATTAGCTCAGAAAAGATTAAATCTGGGCACGGGTCAAGCAAGATCCCGATTTGACCTATGACATTGCTTTCGCTACTTGTTCCCTTGAAAAAGGGACAACTTTTCCCAAATGAGAGCATGCATCGGGATGGGGTTCCAAAGCTTCCAAATCAGTGTCCTCTAATGTTGTTGGTTTTTGAATAACGAGTAGATTTGGGGTATTTTATCTAGGCCTGGGCCAAAATTCCGTTCCGTTTGCGGAATTTGCAATAATTTGATATTTTTGCGTTCCGCGGAAAGCGCGAAAATGTCAAAATTTCCGCAATCCGCATCTTAGCGGTAATTTGTTTCTTGCTCGCGCTGTAAAAAAATACATTCTCGCGTGCGCGCGATCGCCTTACCTGAATCCCCGCGTTCGCCGACAAGTTTTCCCGACCCGGTTGCGTTCTCCGCGAGATATTGGATTGTTGGTAGCCATTTTGCGCTGTCTCGCAACACTTCGCGCCCGCATTAACGTCACTTGTCACGCGATCACGTAATTTGTCGCGCGATCACGTCATTCTTCTCGCGATCATGCACCGCACGAGTATGAGAAGATTGAGATCTCGAACACGTCATTCTCCACTGCGAGCGAGAGAGTGAGGACGCGGGAACGTCTATTCGAACGCAAAAAGGAGAAAGAGACCCCGAACATGTCATATCCAACGTGACAGGGAGCGAGAGAACGCGATCAAGTAATTTTTGACACGCCATCGACATCCGGCGGAAGTAATGTGAAGCTCGAGAACTCGAACATGTAAAATTTTCAATTTGGAGAAGAATATCAGCTCTAGCAGCATGAAACCTTCTGCAAATGATGATTTTGGATGAAAACAACTCCTCAGATTGACATTTGGCTGTCCTTTTTTGTGCAAGGAGTCCTTTTTTAAAAAGGTGGGGAGAGGGAGGAAGTGACACAGAATCTCCAACTTCCTGTTCCTGTCCAGCAGGCTCCTCCCAGTGCTTTGTCCATCTCCTGCTCATTCTGCCTTTGGATTTTGAGCTGGAAAGATCACTCTTTTTGTCTGCTGCATCATTGCGATTTTACGATTACGATTTAATTGCTTTATTCGAGATAAAAAAACACATAAAAGCATGAAACATTTATAACATATATACAATCTCTTATAAAATCTTTAAAATGATAAAACATCATGGCATCAATAATATTAAAATTCATCAATGAAAACTGGAAATCATGCCAAATGCAGTTATTTAGCCAATATAAACACAAAGAGACTAAATTCTCATTGACTGGGGGAACGGGCAATGGGCTAATGTTCATTTCACCTAGCCTACTATTAGGCAAGAGATTTCCTTCTAATGGCCCAAGCCCAACCCAGAAATTTAGCAACTGCCACAGCAATAAATGTTAAAGGACTGGTGCAAATAATCCTAAGAGCGATGCCGCTCTCTCTCATGCCTAGCTGTTTGCACATAGCCCTCAGCCAGACACGTCGGGGGACTGAATAAGCCCCACACACAAAGAGTAAGTGGGCAGTGGTCTCAGTACCTGTTTTACAGACTGGGCAGGCTTGGGAACTACCCTCTGCCCATCTTCCAGTTAGTGATCTAATTGGGAGAGACCCCACTCTAAGCTGGAAGTATAGCTTCCTGTCCATGGGTTTGGTTATAGTATCCCAATAGGGCTCAAGGAAAGGGGAAGCTTTTACTTCAAGAAATAGTCCCTCCATGGTGGAAGAATCGGCTTCGTTCCAATCCCGATGTTCTACCATTTCCCAATACTTTATTTTTATAACTGCTTTAGTCGGGAACAAGGCCTCCTCTGGATTCTCCCATAGCTCATTCATGCCTAGAATCCCCAGCATTCTGCGCAAATCCCCCAACCAACCTATCTTATGGAACTTATCACAATTAATTAAATCCAGGAAGCCCCTTGTGTAGTGAGCGAGTTCAGGAGTGACCCAAATGCGCCGCCAGTATAAAATGGGTCTTAGTCTAGCCATATCTGAAATGGCTTTCCTGCCTAACTCACAACGCAGAGGCTTCATGGGTGTACTTTTGGGAAGGCCGATGAGGTTTCGAAGAAATTTGTTCTCGGCGAGCGTTAATGGTGCTAGGTTGCCATTGCCCCAAAGCTCTGAGCCATAGAGCGCCGAGCTAATGGCTTTGGCCTCATATACTTGAAGTGCTGGCGCAATAGGTTTGGTCAAAGACCTTTTGTGTTCAGCACTTATAACACCAGTGTTTTGGCGAAATTTAAGAGCCGCCACTTCTGTGTGTTTCCCCCACTTTGTGCCCTTGGCTATGTGGATGCCCAGATAAACAAAATCCGAAACCATTTCTACCTTTTGGCCATCCATGAAGAAGTTCCCTCTAAAGCTAGAGTGGGGATTAAATGTCATGAGCTTTGTTTTGGCTACATTTACTTCTAGGCCTCTATCAATACAAAAGCCCTCGAAGATATTCAGGGCGCTCTGCAGGCCGCTGGGAGTTTTGGATAGAATGAGCGTGTCGTCTGCAAATAATAGGATTGGCGTTTTCACTCCATCCAATGTTGGAGCATCTACAGAAGCAGACAACATACGCTCCACTACTCCGTTAATATAAAGGGAGAAGAGCATCGGGCCATGGCACAGCCTTGGCGTACCCCCCGTTCTACCGGGAACTCATCAGATATTTGCCCATGTCTCCCCCACTGGATCCTTGCGGAGTTTGACTCATGCAATCTCATCACTAGCGATAGAATTTCAAGTGGCATACCCATCTCAGCTAAGACTTTCCATAACAGGGAGCGAGGGACTAGATCGAAAGCTGCACGTAAGTCTATGAAGGCAGCATAAAGACTGCCCTTCGCCAGCTCCACTGTCTTCCAGTGCAGTAACATGAACCGGAAGATCTGGTCTATCGTGCTGGTCAATTTGCGAAAACCTGCTTGGTAGGGAGATAAAACATTATTTTCTTCCTCCCAGGCTATGATTTTTGCCAAGGTCATTTTACCTATGACCTTCTGAACTGTGTCTATAAGGCTGATGGGCCAATAATTCCCTGGTAGAGTTTTGTCCCCTTTTTTGTATATAGGGATTATTACCGCCCCCAGCCAGGACTTTGGTACCGGAGCCCCTTGTGCTACTGCATTGGCCAAATTCAAAATATACTTGCCCCAGCATGATTTCTCATAGAGAAATACATCTGCAGGCACCCCGTCAGGGCCCAGAGCCTTGCCCCGGGTAACTGAATCCAAGGCCAATGCTACATCCGCATTGTTAAAAGGAGGAACTTGGAATATAACATAGGGCACAGGCTCCCCATTCCTGTCCTCCGGGCGGCACCTGTATTGGGGACCAAAATAATCCAACCAGTTGCTCTGTGAAACATGGTTGGAAGGTGGTTCTGGGAGACCCCCTCTCGCCCATTTAACAATATTCCTTAATAATCTGGAGTCTTTTGCGGAACTGGCAGCTTTAAGATCTTGCCAGTGCTGCTCGTCCCATTGTTTCTTAGCTATAGATACACTGGACTTATATTTCCGCCTTGCTTCCCTGATGGAGGATGGATCTTTGTACTTGATGGCCATCCCCAGAGAAGTTCTAGCTGCCCTACATGTGGCGTTGTACCGCCCTGCCACACGAGGATGACTTTTCTTGCCCGAGTGCGAGCGTACTGCCCGATAGAAATGACCCTTTATCGAGCTAAAGAATTCACAGTGCAGGTTGGTAATCTCAACCATATCTGATCTGCTCCTCGATCCCGTATTCAAAATTACTTCCATGGCAGAGGTAGTAAGATCCAGATTTGTGCTAATACTTAGTAGCACCTCGTGGTTAGCCACAATTTGGGGCCACTTTGCTCGCCTCATGTCGTTCGTTGGGACGATCTCTGCCATCGCTTCTATTATAATGTTTTGTCCCTCCTGGTCCCCCCCCCCCCACAACAAATGAGTAATACAAAGGGGATTATGATCACTCTCTTGTCTATTAACCACCCTCATATCTTTCATCAAGTGCCAGATCGTTAAGCTACAAATAACATAATCAATCCGGCTTTGCCAACGGCCATTATCAAATGTGTTTGCCCCTTGTCCATCGCTCAATGTCCTACCATTCAAAGCTCTGAGCCCCCTTTCGCTACATATAGCGTTCATCTGTATTACTTCAGCTGACCATCTACTCACAGGTTTTAGGTCCAGCTTAGGGATTCCCCATTCGATATCTACATCATCTCCTGATTGCCAGTCTTCTACTGAAAGAGGCTCAAAGGTCATATTCATGTCACTGGCAATTAATATGTTGTTCTCGCTTGGCTGGGCACCGATCAATTGGTCGAGTGCAGCCAAGACTTGGGATTTCCCCCCATTATGATTTGATGATTTTTTGATTTGGATATTTTACAAGTAAGTGGTTGTTGTGTCTGTTTGATTGGGGGCATTGCAGTTGTTGTAACTACAATTTATTTTGGGTAACTATCATCATTCCTTATTTTTAAAATGTTGTGGGTAGTAGTAGTCAGTAGTAGGACTGAGCTAGTCATGGGCATGGCCTCATGGGTGTGTGCATGATGAAGCAACTGTTCCTTTGGTGTTTTTTGAATGTATTTCATTTTCAAGCATCATTTAGGGCATGGATGGCATTGGATTGAGTTGGGAAAGTGTTTTTTTTTGGGGTGGGCTTTCTGATGTTGTTGGGCCTGGACATGTGGCTGGTGGCCATTTTGAAGCCTAGGCCTGCAAGCTTGCCTGGCCTTGTCTGCCAACAGGCCTGCTTTCATCCACTAGGATCAGAGCAGGTAGCCACAGCTTTATTAATCAAGTGTTTCCTGTGTGGTCGGATGAATTTAGACATCATTTAGGGCATGGATGGCATTAGATTGAGTTGGGGAAGTGTGCTTTTTTGGGGTGGGCTTTCTGATGTTGTTGAGCCTGGCCATGTGGCTGGTGGCCATTTTGAAGCCTAGGCCTGCAAGCTTGCCTGGCCTTGTCTGCCAACAGGCCTGCTTTCATCCACTAGGATCAGAGCAGGCAGCCACAGCTTTATTAATCAAGTGTTTTCTGTGTGGTCTGTTGAATTTAGACATCATTTAGGGCATGGATGGCATTAGATTGAGTTGGGGAAGTGTGCTTTTTTGGGGTGGGCTTTCTGATGTTGTTGGGCCTGGCCATGTGGCTGGTGGCCATTTTGAAGCATAGGCCTGCAAGCTTGCCTGGACTTGTCTGCCAACAGGTCTGCTTTCATCCACTAGGATAAGAGCAGGTAGCCACAGCTTTATTAATCAAGTGTTTTCTGTGTGGTCTGTTGAATTTAGACATCATTTAGGGCATGGATGGCATTAGATCGAGTTGGGGAAGTGTGTTTTTTTGGGGTAGGCTTTCTGATGTTGTTGGGCCTGGCCATGTGGCTGGTGGCCATTTTGAAGCCTAGGCCTGCAAGCTTGCCTGGCCTTGTCTGCCAACAGGCCTGCTTTCATCCACTAGGATCAGAGCAGGTAGCCACAGTTTTATTAATCAAGTGTTTTCTGTGTGGTCTGTTGAATTTAGACATCATTTAGGGCATGGATGACATTGGGGAAGTGTGTTTTTTTGGGGTGGGCTTTCTGATGTTGTTGGGCCTGGCCATGTGGCTGGTGGCCATTTTGAAGCCTAGGCCTGCAAGCTTGCCTGGCCTTGTCTGCCAACAGGCCTGCTTTCATCCACTAGGATCAGAGCAGGTAGCCACATCTTTATTAATCAAGTGTTTTCTGAGTGGTCTGTTGAATTTAAACATTATTT
This sequence comes from Triturus cristatus, assembly GCF_964204655.1. NCBI lineage: Eukaryota > Metazoa > Chordata > Amphibia > Caudata > Salamandridae > Triturus > Triturus cristatus. The sequence goes on from NC_140585.1 coordinate 1,316,009,109, forward strand.
AGGGCATGGATGGCATTAGATTGAGTTGGGGGAAGTGTGTTTTTTTGGGGTGGGCTTTCTGATGTTGTTGGGCCTGGCCATGTGGCTGGTGGCCATTTTGAAGCCTCGGCCTGCAAGCTTGTCTGGCCTTGTCTGCCAACAGGACTGCTTTCATCCACTAGGATCAGAGCAGGTAGCCACAGCCTTATTAATGAAGTGTTTTCTGTGTGGTCTGTTGAATTTAGACATCATTTAGGGCATGGATGGCATTAGATTGAGTTGGGGAAGTGTGTTTTTTTGGGGTGGGCTTTCTGATGTTGGTTGTCTTAAAGACATGCTTTTGTTGTATGTGTCTGGTGTGTTGGTGTGCAATGCATGCACCCTGTAGACCTTTTTGGGGCCTGTGAGTGTTCGTATTTGCATTTTGTTGCATTAAAAAGGCTGAGCAGTGTGCTTTAGCATGCATCCTTTACCTGGCTTTTATAGGCCTTCTGTCAGCTCCTGGTGTTTCCCAGGCCCCCTGCTTGCTTGTGATTTGTGAGTGTCCATGTGGCTGGTGGCCTTTTTTTGTGTTTGGACTGGGAGTTATTAGTGTCCTGCTTTTGCCATAGGCCTGCATGGTTTTCCTATTGGCCATTTGGCTTACTGCTTCCATCCATCCACCCCCTTTGCCAGCAGCAGCTCCATGGATGCTGAGATGCTCAAATAATTTAATGGCAAATAGGGTCCACCCCACTTCCATTACATTTTTATTTTGGTGGTTATTATTAACTTTCCTGTCCTTCCTGAGAGTGTAGTGTGTGACTGTACACAGTAGTATAACATAGCCCTTGTTCAAAAAAAGTCATAAATGGCTAGACTATATCTTTTGTTTGCACTAGTACATTGCTAAGTAACTGAACGACAACAACAAATGCAACATTTCACTGATGTTCTTCTCCTGGCTTATTTGCTTTTAGGTGCAAAAAAGACAGAGGAGGAGGTGTCATCAGCATCACCCGGCTACCCGTTGTACTGCCAGCCAGACAGAAGTCCTGCTGCGCATCACGTCCACGTGTGACCAGAACTTGTTGTGCATCTGCATCCTGCCTGACATCTGAAGAAGATGGCCCCAAAGAAAGGTACCTGGTCCAGTACCAAGAAAGTTGCCGGTGAGAAGAAGGAACAGAAAAAGGAAGTGCCATTAAACACGACTGGTGGTGTGCCGGCCAATGTTTTTTTTGGCACCAAAAAAGTTACGCCTGCAGCAGCGTTGTCCGGGAACCAAGCTGGGAGCAGCACAGCCGTCCAACCCCACCAACCTAGGCCAAAGGGCTTTAGTGTTGCAGAGGTAGCCGGTCTACTAACGAGCAGCGATGTTGAAGAAATGTCATTATCGCAAAGTAGTACACAATCAACGCAGGCGCAAACTCAGCAGATAAGTGTGCAGCCGCAACAAGAACAGCAGCAGTCGCAACAAGAACAGCAGCAGCCGCAACAGCCCACCGTAGTAGCTGTTGCTCCTGACGTAGGGGCATTTCAGGAAATCGAGCTTCCTGCAGACATAGTGGAGCAAAGTCAAACCACTGTTTCAGAAGATCTATTGTCTTCCAGACCACCAGCAAGGAAAAGGAGGCTTAGTCCATCATCTTCTTCTTCAAGCCTCGCTTCTGATGATCGTGATGCCACCTGGCACCCACCAGCTCAGTCTGAGAGTGATATACGCCACAAGACAATGCTTCTGAAAAGGAAGGTCCCAGAAAAACTTAGAGTTATGGAGGTAGATGTAGAAGAGGGGGGTGATGTTGATGAAGACGAGCCAGTCATCACGCACATTACTCCCGCCCCAAAGGGATTGGAGACCAACATTCTCACCCTATCCAGAAAGGCTGCTACTGAGCGGGATGTAGCATGGATATCACCAACACAGGTTACACCACCACTACCTCCAGCTGCCATATTTTCCAAGGCCCGGCAGGGACCTACATCCAGCTCAACCATCTCAGTAGGTAGTGGTAGTAAAAGTCGCAATCAAGGTGCACAGGGTCACATTTCAAGCACACTCTCCAGTTCATCTGGTATTGAAAGTGGCACAACCAGCAGTGTCAGAAAGTTCTCCTCCCCAGTTTGGGACTTCTTTTCTATTAGCACCAAGGAGGAGAACGTTGCTATATGTTCAATTTGTCGGCAAGGTGTTCGGCGTGGTAAGCTTGGTACAAACTATGGTACCAGAGGACAAGCAAGTCATCTCAGAATACACCACACTATCGTCTGGGAGAATCACCTACTTCAGTTAAAAGAAAGTAGAAAAACTCAACCCATTAAAGTTGGTCAGGAAGAATCGGGGTGCAATATTATTGCGGTGGAAGGTGAAGAAGAAGGAGGCATTTCTAGCCCTAGTGCAGTGGTACCGCCCACATCCTCCTCAGTAACATCAGAGTGGCACCGCAGTAAGAGCCATACTCAGAGTCAGGCTGAGACACCAAGGCGACCGAGTACCGCAATGAGACAAACTGTGTCGTTGAGCCTAAGTGGGTTAATGAAAACAGCACCACAAAGGAAAGTAATCCAGCCTACCATTGAGAGCATGTTTAGGTTGGAGGGGCAGTTCCAACGCAACCACCCAACGGCACGGTTGTACAATGCGAAGCTGGCTAAAATGTTAGCGCTGGATCTTCTTCCTTTTTCATTTGTGGAAGGGGTGGGTTTCCTTGAATTTGTGTCAGCAATCTGCCCTAAATGGAAGGTTCCCAGCCGGTCCTATTTCGCAAGAATTGCTGTTCCGGCACTACATCATGATGTGCTGGAATTGGTTGGACAAGCTTTGCAGCAGAGTGCTGTTCACAATATCCACCTGACAACAGACATGTGGACCAGTTGCCAAGCCACAGATTACATGTGCATCACTGCACACTGGGTCTCTTTTGTGGGAGTTAGAGATACGCTATCTGCACGAGGTGCTGTTGACACAGCTGCCATTTTTAAAGGTACTCGGAAACATGCAACTGTAGCCATGTTCGCCATGGAGAAATCTCATACGGCTGAAAACATTTTACATGAGTTTCGCAGCAAGGTTTTGGAATGGCTGCGGCCAAGAGGGCTTAGTATTGGTTTTGTTGCCACAGACAATGGCAGTAATGTACTTAAGGACATGGAACTTGGTTCCTATTTCAGGGTTCCGTGTTTGGCGCACTGCATAAACATTATAGTTCAAGACTTTCTGAAAAAAGAACCCATAGTCAGCAATTTACTGGCCATCTGCCGAAGAATATGCACTCATTTCAGCCATTCTTTTAAAGCTTGGAAGCAGCTGAGGATAATCCAACGTGAACATAGGATGCCAGTCAAGGCACTCATCCAGGAGGTGGCAACACGTTGGAACTCAACGTATTACATGCTTGATTGTCTGTATGAGCAGTTCAGATCACTCCATGAATATGTCTGGAAAAGAAGAGGGGATGCTACTGTTAAAGGCATGAACCTTGAGATGGAGCAATGCAGCCTAATTAAATGCCTGACTGAGATGCTTTGTCCTTTTGAGGTCTTCAAACGTGAAGTCAGCAAGGAGGACTGTACAATGGGCCAAGCTATCCCATTATTGCAAATGCTAGAGCATCAGCTGAAGAATGTGTCTGAATCATACAAAGGTGTAGAGGACAAAAGGGAAACCTATCACTTGGTGGAGAGCTTAGCCCGTCGCTTAGCTGAAAATGTAAGGATACAAAATAAAATTTTGTCACAAGAACATTACATTTGTGCCACAATTCTGGATCCATGTGCAAAATTTGGACTGAAGACATTCTTTGCTTTTTCCGAGATTGATGTTGCCCGCTACAAAACTTGTATAGCTGAAGCAGCCAGTAAGTTGGAAAACGAACGGCTGCTAATTAAAAGCCCACAAGGTCAACACACAAGAAGTACTGCAGCAGGATCAAGTGCAACTTAGTCGGCTGTGGGCAGTGCGTTTGAATCACAACACTCACCATCACTATCGACAACAGCAACAATAACTGGATCATTAGGCCCAGTACAATCATTAGACGAATGGTATATACAGTTAGGCATTAATAAGCACAGTGCTGATGCACAGAGAAAAGAGCACGAAAGCTTACCAGCAGCACCCCTGAACATTGAGCGGATGGTCCAGGCCTATCTGGACGACCCAACAGAGGTGTACATTGATCAAAGCCCATTGCAGTATTGGTATAGGATAAGGTCAGAATGGCCACTGCTCAGCAGGCTGGCGATAAGCTATCTGGCTTGCCCTGTCGCAAGTGTCTCTTCCGAACGTGTTTTCAGTGATGGCTGGTTCCATTGTAACATTGAGAAGGACCAGTCTCTCGCCCAAAAATGTGGAGAAGTTAACAATGATCAAAATGAATCAGCGCTTCATACCACCGAATTACACAATATATGAAGCAATGGAGGAAGATGAGGACAGCGGCTCAGGTGACGGAAGTAGTGTGTCACATGATGATTACCTACTACTGGCTGACTCCCCAGAGTTTGAGGGCGAGCTATACTTCCCTGACAATTAGGCTTGCACTTACTGTCTTCCTCCCTTTTTTCCTCCCTTTATTTGTGTGTCTGTCGTTCCTGTTACAAACTTGTGAATCACAACAAATCCATTACCACCGTCTTCTACTCTTCTTATTTAATATAAAAGTTTCAGGTGTCTGCAATTTGACAATACAGTCCTCCGAATCCAGCTCCTCCGCTCCATCTCCCGCCCAAATCCATTGTCCTCCCCTCATGAATGATGATTGGATGATGGTAAACTAGAAGAACAAATTCAAACTTTCCTAGTCCTGCCAAAAGAAGTGGAGCATGAATCAGATGACTACTATAGCTATCCTCCTTTCAGAGCCGAGAGAGACTGCCCACTAACTGAAAATAAGATGGAACAGGTAATGATTGATGCCATGCATTGGACGCAGAGTCGCAGACTGAATGATTTTGTTGTGTTTGTTGTGCATGAAGTTATGTAATTGTGCACTGCCACTAATCATCTTTCTACAGAACACACTAAACTTAACTCAAGGTGAATTCAATTTTCCCCTTCTTGCAAATAAGAAATTTGTACTTTTCCTGCTGATTGGTGATACATTGCTTTTAATTCAACACAGGAAGGGGACTCACTCGATCTGTGCAATGAGTATGATTGACACAACAGCACCATCCATGATGATGGCGAAATAGACGGCCCGTTAACTTAAGATGAGAAGGAACAGGTAATGACAATTAATGGCATGCATTGGACACCTGACTCTGAGCGATTGGTGTTTGTGTTTTCGTTGTTTGTTTGTTGTGCACAAAGTGAAGTCAAAGTGTACTAGTAATCAATCTTTCTGTACACACTAAAGACTGACTCAAGTCAATAATATTTCTACTCTTGTTGTGTAATAACAATTTTACTTCTACTGCAGGCCGATCTTTACAGTCAGTCAGTAAAAGTATCGGAGATGATGATGAAGTCAGGAGGACTTTTCATGAGTGGCATAAAATTTTAAAGCCTAAAGGCAAACACGTCAACAACAACCACAGCAGACCCAAATGTCTGTGTAGAAGTGGAATAGAGTGTAGCGGTGGGATGACTGCGGTGCATTGATTTACTAACTTAAACAATAAATGCTATGTTTGGAATGGATAATGTGTTTTGCCTTTGTCCAACTCTTTAAAAAAAAAAAGTACTCTAAAGTCTAAACGTAGGATGTGCTACTCCTAAGCAGCGTGCCTTCAGGCCTGTCACTGTGGGCCTGCTCTCTCCTGTTATTGTTGAAGGTCAATGCTGGAAACAGACTAGAGTAGAGACTAGAGATGATGCATACATGCCACCTCGGAAAGTGTTCTTGTTGCACTACACCATAACTTGTGCATTTGTTTCAAATATCCCCAGTGGTTTTCCATCTACAATTACAGGCCGGGCCTTGCCCTATACTTTGCAAAACATTACAATGCGCACTTACCTTTCCAATAAATCCCAAAAAAAATTCCAGCTGGGCAGTGGCAAGGCGACACACCCAAGTTTGATGGACGAGAGGACCAAGAGTAATGCCGAGATGCAAATCCAGTCCACATGTTTTACCAGGATAACACAGTAACAGTATCAACTTTTATCTTCTTTTAAATAATTTGAATACGTTTTTTGTATACAATCTTTACAACAGTGTGTTCTTGTTGTTGGTATTATCATCATTAGGTGTGCTCTCTGATTACGATTCTTCCCTACCAATATTTAAAATTTCTATTTGCTATCTGTAAAAGTATTAAGGCCGGAAGAACAGAATAAGAAGTGTATGTAATCCGGGTCTATCATCATCATGCATGCATTTCCTTTTTCTCCCTTAACATATGGATATGGTAGTCTTCAAAGATTGTCGTTTGTTTGTCTGACTTATTGTCGAGGTGTGACTAAATTAAATGTACACCAATACTTAATCACACACTTGCTGGTGCGGATGTGGCAAAAGCAACAGTACTTCAATTTCAAGGCAGAGCAATGATCTTCTTCTGCTTGCCCACCCATGAGTAGGATATTTTAGAGGTTATTTTATTTAACAAAGGAACATATACCTCAGCATTAATTGCCAGCATTGATTGGATTTGTTTGTTGTCATTCCTCATACCCAGCACTAACTGTTAGGCTGTAGGCCTAGTCAAGTGACTCGACACAACTATAGTTTGTAACTCTGTCTAGTAGGCTATCCCAACCACCATTATGTTTTGTTGTAAAATATTTTAGCATATTATTGTTGCTCGCTAAGTTCTGTACTGTACTTCATTCTACTACTCCTCTAACAGTCTCTCAAAGGCGATTGACTGTCTACTTTTCTTTTTTTGCAAATGCTGCTGCCCTGCCAGTGTCTACTACTACTACTATACTACCACCACCACCATCTCAATCATGGCATGTTAGAAAAAGGAAACCATCTTCACCATGCAGCCATTGCTGTGCCTAAGTTAAACATAAACATCAAGCACAGGTAAGAAAGAAGTTTGGGGGAGGCAGAATTAATAATGGACATGTTTTCAATGATTTCAATTTCACACACCAGTCCAGATAAAGAATGCACACACTAGAGGACAGACTGAAAGTACTAGAAGGACAAGTCAATCAGTGAGGTGTGTCGCATCTATCTGTTTGTGTCTTACACAGTCAGCCAATTATTTAAATCAAACACAGGCTATTGGCGGCCCTGCACCAGCAAGGAAACAGTGTGATGTAAAACAGTTACCCCACCTACAAAACATTTACAACATTGCATGTAACATAGGAAAATATATTTAATTTACAATAACAAAAATAAACTAAACCCACAAAAGCTGACCCACCCCCCTCCCTAACCCCAACCAATGTCCGTAGAAAAGTCCAGGAGAAAAAGTCCGTAAAGCAAAAACCCAACGCCCAAACCAGCTCCCACCCACCCAAACAAGAATTAAAAAAGGGGCAGAACTTGATGACAGGGACTAAGGTGTGGGGCGGGACTCAAGGAGGACACGCATCTGCTTCTCTAAACGGGCGACGCAGCGTCTGAGGGCGTGGCAGTTGCAGCCACAGTGGTCGGGGCACCAGAGATGGCACTGCAGTGGTGGCGGGCAGCCGCCAGACGGTGGCGTTGTACCGCTGGAGGGCGGTGGCTGGGGCCCAGGGCACTGGAGGAGGCTTCACTTGCTGCTGCAGTCTCCTCCTCTGCCAAGACCACCAGCCGCCGGTATTCATGCTGGATTGCCTCCAGCTTCCGGCGCCGTGCCTTGGCGGCAAACTCCTTTCGATGGAGTTTAGGAGTAGCTGTGTATCAAAAAGAAAAAAACAAGACAATTGTAAAATATACTCTTAGAAAAACAGTAAGACAAGTTAATTATTTATACACAGAGTGGCATGGTAGAGTAGCACTATAAAGCACAGTAGTACATAACATTTTAAATCTCGCCCGTCCTTCTTCCTTCCACCCGTCTTTCACTTTTTAGTTGAACAGTGCACAAGGTGCTCTTCTCCATAAAACTTTCAAAGCGGAGTTGAAATCAGATAGATGAGGCCATTGTTTACTCAATACTGCCGCTCCTATGCCAATTAAAGGGATTCTAGTCGTCTAGTTCACTCTTCAAACGTTCACAACAACTCATACTTACTTACGACATCGGATGGCAGGCGGACTTTGTCCGCCCGCCATCCTCACACTAAAAAGGGTGGTGACAATTAATTAGGATGATGCGCCCGGCACAGTGGCGGGTGCATCCTGTTTTTTTTACATTCTGGTTGGCGGTGCCGAAAGCAATGCTAAAAATACATGTTGTGCTGCTTTTCCAAGCACAACATGACAGGCCCCGCACAGAGCCTGTCACGTTTTGCTTTGAAAGGCAGGGGGGGTACCATAGCATAGGTAGGTACCCTCCATGGGGGCCCCCAAGCATACTCTGCAATGTCTGCATGCCTTTCCGTGGCGGACGGCAATGCCACCGCCATATTGAACCCTTTTCCACCTGGTGGACATGTGGGGGGTCTGACTCTTTTCTACAGGGATGGCGGGAGGTTTGCCCCTGCGGTGTCGGCAGTGAATACCGCCGGCGCGGCAGAAGCAATCCGCCCGCCATCCTAATGGGGCCCTAAGTCTCAACAGTACAGTATATATACAGTACACCCTTGCAGTGAGTGTACTGTCAAGTGCAACAATAGTTAAGGATTATGAATCTAACTTACCACCGCCCGCCACTGGTGCTGCCACTCCCCCTACCGCTCCGTCGGTATCTGAAGCAACTGCCGCATCCTCTCCCTCCACGTCGCCTTCGCTGGCCCCGGCAATGGTGGTCGGTAGTGCGCCTAGAAAACATTACACATTTATTAGGCGTCATATACACCTCCCCCTATTGATCAGTAGCAAGGTTGAAAAATGAGTTAATACTAACATACATCACTAGTAAAAATCAGGTAGTAGTAGAGTAGACACTAATAGTTATATATGGTCATTCTAGCCTTTGCTTAGTTAGCCCGAGCCATGCAACCATTTTACCTTTGTGTCTTTTATTTTTGCACATGTGACGTTACCTTGCAGCTTTTTGTATAAGACACCTTTGAGCCCACATGACCTGCCTCACACTGCTACTGTCTACACGCTGTGTACAAGCGGTCAACATTAACAAGCCACTTTTTTATGAAGTACTGGTGTACTGTTAGTCCATATTGCTTATCCATAAATGCTACACTTTTTGGCACGGCTGAGAAATGCTTGCAAGTTGCAATATACTAACGCGCACCATTTCATTTTTCGCATTACAGACGGAAGATTCCCTTCTACGAACCAGAGCTTTGCAGAGCTTCTGAATGATGCAACAACTACCAGTACTAGGTTCTTCTAAGGTGAGGGGTCCCTTCACTCACATCTTCATTTATAAATTGATATAAACTAAATTCCTAGGGGATGGTGGTGCTGCCTTCCACCCCTGTTCGGTTATCATTTATATAATTCCCAACTGTAAGTAAGTGTAACAATGTTTATTGTTTTAATGTTATTGATTTTCCGGTTGGTGCTGCATTTTATAATAAATAGAACAATGTACAGAGCTTCTCAATTCAAAATAAACATTTTGAACTTACATAGACTTGGTTGTATTTGGTGTGGACTTACTTACACGAGTTAGCAAATTAAAGTAAGGATGTGCTTTGCTTCCACGACTGAGAGGTTGGGTGTGTTATGTTCTGGGTTGTCTACTTGTTGGGTATCTTGGGGGGAGGGTTCGGAGACCTAATAGTTATGACAAGACAGTACTATAGTCGAGCAGGGGATTGTGGTGGATTCTGAATTTTTGATTGAGGTGTGTGAGGAAGGTCCAACCTACCATCACCAACATCCTATTTTCTTGTGCAAAGGTCTGAATGGGCAAGATCCCTACAACAGTAGTAGTATGTCCTATAGGCTATCATATCAAAATAGTAATAAATCTGGTTGGGCATTTGTTGCTGTGAATTTTCAAAGCCTCAAGATTAACAAAGACTCAAGATCAATAAGACTAGAAGTAGTACAAGAGGACAACCCAATGGACTGGACTCAATGGCTAGAGCTACTGGTGAATCTGAGTTTCATTACAACCTTTCAGATAAAGAGTGGCACTGGCCAACTGGGCAAGCTTAGCTACTACAGTACAGACAGACTGATAGTAGTAGTAGTACTGAGAGTCATCATAGCAGAGGCAGGGATAACAAGATTTTTGAAACCGTACAGATCGAAGGATAATTGTTGGTAAAAAAATTGCATTTGGAAACTAAAACAATAGTTCATGAAAAATATGGTGCAGTAAAAGTTATGGAATAAGAAATATTATTAAAAATAAGAAGACTTACTAGGGCCAGCAGAGGAGCCCTCATTGGTGTCCTCCTGGTGGTGCTGTTCGGACTGTTGTCCCGCCGACTCCCCACTCCCTGTCTGTCTGCCCCTGGGTGCTGATGAACAGGAAAGATATTAGAAAGAGACAAACATTGATGGATGGTGTCAAACAAATACAATATTTTTCAACAACGGTAAAAAAACACTTATGTAAACAACAATTGCAATAACTGAATTGACCGATCTCATCTGGTCAACAAGTAGTATCGGGGGATTCGCGGATCGACTACTTAAGTTACTATTTATCAACAGTAATCCAGTCTTCCATTCTGATTCCAGAATACTAAGTTACAACTAAGCCTAAGTACGACGTACCACCCAACCTAGCCCACCTCTTCCAGGCATGCCGATTGTACATTAAGTATGCATTTCCACTTCTTTTTTTCCTCAACACTGTATATGGTCAAATGGAGAAATTTTTTGTATACACCAAATTTTGGGTTGATTGATGCTGATGTTCTGCTAGTGTTAAGCCAATCACCACCACTCATTGAACAAACTAGAAAAGGTTCTAATAAAGACTGCCGTAGTCTAGCAGCAAGTCACGCAACTGAGGGGGCATCACGCATACCACTAACAAATTAGAAACTCATACAAAGTACCTAAACCTAAGTATCAATCCGCCCCTATCTCTTAGTGACAGGACAAAGTAAGGAGTGGACTAGAGTCACTGTAGCATTACGTAACTTAATTTCTCTAAAATAAACTCTTACGGAATCACGCTAAGCGAGCACAAACGCAAAGTTGCAAACAAGTAAGATTAGTAGTAGCGCAGAAGAGCACCTGTGTCATAATCACAGAAGACTTTTAAACGTATTAACCTGGAATGTAAGCAGCAACATTCTAGCTGGTTGGAAGAAAAAAATGATATTCGCAATATATAACACAGAGCAGAAAAACAGGCACAAAGTAGTAATAATTAAATAGTTACTCACCAAGCCCCAGGACCTCCACTCCTAGCAGGTCCAGCAGGTCCTGCTCACGGTCCAGGATGTCGGACCACCGGTGCGTCAGCTGCGCCTGGGTGCGCCGGACCCCAGAGAAGCACGACACTGCCCGGCGCACCTTCCCCCACCGCTGCCGACACTCCCGGAGGCCGTACCCTAACCCAGGCCTGCCACCTGCTGCCAGGGTTGAGGGGAGGTGGCGCTGCACAAAGAAAATGAGTGCAGCCAACTCCACCTCCCGACATAAGGCCCGCGCCTGCAACCCTTGTGGGCGCCGCCTTCCGCAAGGAAGGCGGTCGCGGCTCTGGCTGCGACGGCGAGCAGCCCTACCCGTAGACATGGTTCTGGGACGGGGCGGGAAAGAAAAGGTAATAAAATTAAAGAAGCAAAGGAAATAAATAGCAGGCGATAGAAAGAGAGAAAAAGTAGCTAAAAACAAAAAAAAAAGTAGACAAAAACAAAAAATATAGAAGCAGGAAAATAGTTAGAGAAATAATAAAAAAGAAAGATAAAAAAAAGTGGCTTTAAACAAAGGATTGAAAAGATGTAGGGAGGATTCAAAATCAGGCCCCAGAACCATGCAATAGAGTGAAAAACAAGATGGCCGCGCCCATTGCGACCACGTGCGCAAGTTTGCGCGATATTTTCTCCCCGAGCATGCAAAAAGCAACGCGATCAAGTAAAAGCGGTCGCGAACAGGAAATATCTACCGCGAACGGGCGCAAACAGGAAGTAAGCATCGCGAGAGGGCAGGACAAGTGAAAACAAGATGGCTGCGCCCATGAGCAACCGCATGGGTAAGTTGGCGACCCGCGATCACGCAAAAAATACCGCGAACAGGCGGGAAAAAAACTTCTGCGTCTTCGTGATATTTCCGGCGTGTTTGCGGAGATTTTTAGCATTTTCGCGATAGTTTGCGAAAGTTAATTTCGCAAATTCCGCCCACCCCTAATTTTATCAAAGAAGTTGCTGACTTTCTCACAGTTATCTGCAGATAGGGTAAAAGCTTGTGACATGCCAGCTGGCCTACACAGTTCCTTCACTATTTTGACTAGCTCTTTATTTGATTTGCTGTATGCTTCTTTTATTTTTACCAAATATGCCTTCTTAGTGTGTTTAAGGGCTTTGTGATATTTCTGTAGCTCTTCTTTATATGTTAGCTTGTTACCATTATCTTTGGTTATTCTCCATTTGTGTTCCAATGATTAACATTTTCTTTTTTGTAGTCAAAGGTCAGGCGAGTACCATTTTTCGGATTGTGTTTTCCTGTTTAATTTGTTTTCTATCTTGGGGCTCATTTATCCTGTGTGATGGTTATTACTGAATTTAGAGTGTCTGCCACTGTCTGGACAGGAAATGCCCTTAGGGCAGTTTGATCTCTTAAGGGGAAGTGAGAAGCAAACAGATCAGGAGTTATATGATTCAAAGGCGTTTTTACCCCTACAGAGGGCATGATCGGGATGATTTTTTTGGCCGACAGAGTGAAAGAAAAGTCAATTGGGGAACAATCAGTTCAGATAAGGGACTACATTCCCTGGACATTTATAGATTCTATATTGGAAAATAAGAGATCAAGTGTGGGTCCTTTGACCCATTGTTTGTGCTGTAGGATCTGCATATCACTTTCCAGTTGTTTGCCCAAAGGATCTTACCTATCTTCAAAATAGACATTAAAATTGCCTATGACCAGGAAGTGATCATGTTTCAAGCAGGTGGGGAACAGTTGAGCTAGCAGTTTGGCACTAAATTCAGGCTTATAGCCGGAGTCTTGTAAATAACTGTTCCCACAAATGTTTTGTAATCTCCACTGGAAACCTGGAATGCTAGGATTTCATGATCTCCTAGTGGTGCCACAAGTTCAGGGAGACAGGTAAAACAATCTTTAAAAAGAATGGCTATTCCTCCTCCCTTTCACCCCTGTCTGTAAATTTGCAAATTGCAGCCAACAGGAAGAGCAGACACAATATCTGGGGAAATATTGTTGAGTAGCCAAGTTTCAGTAATAAAGGCAAAGTCTGTTTTTTTTTCAACTAAGATGTCCCAGATCTCCAGACAGCGTTTGGGCAATGGTCTAGTGTTCAAATAAACACAGGTCAATATAAGCCGAGTCCAGTTACTTTTATCTCGGAAGCACTGTTCAGACGCTACCCAGCTGCCCCACTTGCACTTGAGGCATGATTATAGGCCCTCAGTGCCCCATGGGCCCTCTAACACAGAGTGCCTCCTTGTGTGTTTGGGCCTTACCTAAAGCAAGGAGTGGCGCCCCAGAGTAGCAGATATAACTAGTAGAAAATGGCTGAAAAAGAGCAGGGTTCCTGGCCCCCGGTCCTGTTCGGGCACGGACAGGCGCAGACAGATTTGCCTTTGGTGCGCCAGCGGCGCACCCACACCATGGCACCACTTTTGAATTACCCAGTCATCAGCATCTAAACTGCAGACCCTCCCTCAGCGCTACTTGCAGTAGCGCTACACTCTGGTCACAGTCTTTTACCCTCCAAAACACAAACACTGGAAGGCAGCTTCAATTCAAGGTGGCAAAGTAAAATTCAATTGGCACGTTTTGTTTCTATTAAATTAGTCAAAACTCAATCCAGGATAAAAACTGAAAACCAATCAGGCAGTTAAAATAGCAAATGCAATGTGTGTCACGAATATGATAACAGGTGATGGTTATACTTATTTCTCCTGTGAATATATGATGTTATAACGCAAGCAATTACAACGCATGCCTTTACAACGCAGTTTTTACATTGTAGCATCCATTACAATGCATGATTTTACTACACATCCCATCACAACGCATTTTTAGAAACTACAGTTACAACGCATTCCATTACAATGCATACCTTTACATCGCATAACATTACATAATACTTTAAGGGCAACAGCAGTATAATTGTTGGATAGTGTAGGGGTAAAAATTACTATTCAAACTCCAGTGAGTGCAACAGTAGGGTAAGTGTTGGCTAGTGTAGGGGTAAACATAACTATTCCCACTGCAGTGAGTGCAACAGTAGGGTAAGTGTTGGATAGTGTAGGGGTAAAAATTACTATTCCCACTCCAGTGAGTGCAACAGTACGGTAAGTGTTGGATAGTGTAGCGCTAAAAATGACTATTTCCCATTACTTATCATATAATGCGTTGTAATGGCATGCGTTGTAGTGGCATGCATTGTAATGGCATGCGCTGTAGTGACATGCATTGCAATGGCTGCGTTGTAATGACATGCAATGTAAAGGATGTTGCGTTGTAAGGACTGCATTGTAATGGTTGTTTCCCTTCTCCTGTGCCACTGTCCCACATTTAAATCCCCCCATTCTCAGCATCTAGACAACCGACCCTCCCTCAGCGCTACATCCGGTTACTTCTGGTAGTGCTGCACTCTGGTCATAGTCTCTCGCCCTCCCACCCTTCACTCAATAGTCCTGATGATGGTCCTGCTGAATCATTGAAGGACCGAAACATCAACCCCGATCACTGCATTGTTGATTGCTAAAATATTTCTCTATCAATTACCTTTGTATTTAAGGATGCTTGATTAAGCCCAAAGCTGGCATGTTCTCTTATCTTGTATTGATGTACTTTGTGATTATCATAATATACATTATGTTTTTTGTGTTGCCCGTTTTTTTATACATGCTCGGATTAATTCAAATATGCAGATATAAATAAAGCATTACTTTGTATCTTTTTGTCTTCTCTTATGTGTTGCTGTTTTTCTCATGCTTTTTGGAATTTCACGTCGTTCAGTTAACTTGATGAGTGTGTTATTTTTGCAACAACCAATTATTTGCTTAATTAAACTATGCTCTCTATGGGTATTATCTTGGAATTAAACATTGACCAGCATAACACTTGATTATTAAATACAAAGACTGCTTAAACGTATTCTCGAGTGGGGCCTAACTCTAAAGTGTCGTTACAATGACATTGTGTCTTTTATTAGACAGCATAACTACAACAAAATAGGAAGATATGCACAAACAATTTGAAAAATAGTTCAAACACTTGTACACAGACTCAAATCTAGTTTTGAGCCTATTCCATGAGAAATCGTAATGTGAAATTTAAAATGCACAAATTGAATAGTATGGTGAATGCAACAAGGAGATAAGTGAGTTTAAACTTATAGAATGCCATCAATGATGTACTGGGCTTTGGTAGAAAACGGGTGTAAGAGTAGCTGTTCAATAAAACTAAAGTGTACTGTCAAGTGTAAAATATTAAAGCCATTACTTTGTTATATTGATTGACAAATTGGGTTGCTGAAACAATACACTCAATAGATGAATGCGTGCCAAATGCAAGCCCGCCTGCACCCGTCAGCGACCAGCACCAGGGACCCTGGTCCCCCAACTCCACTCCGCTATGACCCAAGCGCTCTCCACGCACTAAACCCCGGATACAACAACGGCCAGCTCTCGAAGCTGAGCAACTCCCAAGGCCCGTTCACCTGCTGACACTGCTGCTGCACCTTCACCCACCCCTGGACCAAGACAGCCACCCACAACCCTCCGGAGGCCAGCATACTCAAACCCCTGAGCTGCATCCTCCTCAATGTACGCTCCCTGCACAGACACTCAGTAGAAGTTTGGGACTTCCTCAACACTCACACACCTGGTGCCACCTTCCTCACAGAGACCTGGACCAACGCCAGCTCCGCTCCCGACATCGCAAACACCATCCCTGACAGATACTAGATGCTGAGGAAAGATCGCACCAACCGCCCCGGAGTAGACCTCACCATCATTCACAAAAGTTCCCTTCAACTCGGATAATGCCTCGACCCCTATGAAACACATCCACTTCCAGATCCAGCCCAACCCCAGAACAACACTCCATGGGACACTTGCCTTCAGACCGCCCGGACCTCACTCCCCTTTCAGCAATGCCATTGCAGACTACGTCACTCCCCACGCCCCCTCACCTCCAAAGACTACATACTGCTCAGAGACCTGAAATTCCACCTAGACAACCTCAGGGACCCTAACACCACCACCCTTCTAGAGAATCTCACCAACATTAAGCTGAAGCAACTCGTCTCCACCCCCACCCACATGGCAGGACACACTCTCGACCAGTCTTTGCCAGAGGAAAACATTTGCTTCAGTCCCACCATGCATCCTCTCTGGTCGGACCACAACTGCATCAATTTCTCCTTCTCAAAACCCACTGCACACAAGCTCACACCACGCCTCCCATGCAGAAACTGGAGCAAAATCACCTAAGAACACCTCACCTCCACCCTCAGCTGCACTTCTCTCCCTACCAAGACAGATGCGAGCACAGCAGCAAACAACCTCAAACACAAAGAATAAGATGCCCGCCCTTCTTCTCCGAATGCACAGAGATCATAAGCGGAGTACTCCAAGGATCCTCCCTAAGCCTTACATTCTTAAACGTCTACATGGCCCCCCTCACAACCATCGTCAGAAAACATGGACTCAACATAGTATCATACGCCGAAGACACCCAGCTCATCCTCTCTATCACCTAGGAACCTAACATCTCCAGGCACAGTTTTAAAGAAGGACGTCTCATCCTGGTGAAATAGCATCATCTTTAAGCTCAACTCAGAGAAAACGGAAGTCCTCATCCTTGGGTCCACCCCCTCTGCATGGGACAACACCTGGTGGCCCCCCGATCTTGGAAACCCACCCACCCCTATGGACCACGCCCACAACCTCGGCATCATACTCGACTCCTCACTCACCATGAACCCCCAGCTCAACTCCCTGTAATCCACATGCTTCAACACCCTTTGCATACTCTGCAAAACCTTCAAATGGATCCCCACACACTCATCACCAGCAGACTGCTCTATGGAAACAAGCAATAGGCTGGAATCAACAAAACACTACTTCGCAAACTCCAGACCCTTAAGAACACCGCAGCCAGACTTGTCCTTAGAATCCCACGATATTACCACATCACCCAGCACCTCTGCGACCTCCACTAGCTCCCCATTGAAAAAAGAATAACCTTCAAACTGCTCACGCACGCCTTCAAATCCCTCCATAACACCAGATTCCAATATGTCAACAAAAGAATCTCCTTCCACACCTCAAGAGAAACCTCGGCTACGCCGACCTAGCCCTAGCCCCAGTCCCCCACATGCACAGGGCCAGAACAGGTGGCAGATCCTTCTCCTACTTCGCAGCCAAGACTTGGGCCAAACTCCCCCTCAGCATCCGACGAAGCCAGACACTTCACCTATTCAGAAAGGACCTCAAGACCACGGAGCTACCTGTACCCCCCCCTCTAAGCACCTTGAGACCATCACAGGTGAGTGGTGTGCTCTATAAATCCCTGATTGATTGATCGATTGCTTTAATTTTAAACAGCTGTTCTTGAGTTGTAGCTCCCCAATTTACTTCAAACTATAAAATCAGGCAACTTGCATATGGAACGGATTCAGGACATTTTATTTAGATGTAATTCTTAGCATTGAGGAGATAGGACATGGAGAAAACAAACGGATTGATTAACAATAGTTTTCCTGTATCTCTGGATTTTACACCAAATGACGTTCAGCTGCATTCTTCCTTGGGTGAAAGCCACCATATTACACTTGATGCACCAAATCAGTCACAGAAATGTCAATCTGTTCATATTGTGAAGAACCAGGTCCAGGAAATAATACTGCCGAATTCAGGGATTCCTAGTCTCCAAAATGAACAATCAAATGGAGGTGTTAAAAATGAAAATGCGTCCCCAAAAATATTTTGACAGTGTGACTCTCAGAAGTGATAAAGTACAGCTGAGAGTTTGTCCCACTAAAGTGTATCCAATAATGGCAGTTTTGATCGGCAGCCTTCGAATTGGAAAATACCAATTGTTCAAAGGGAACTCCACTGGTTCTAACTCCTACCCGTATTGAGGTCGGGTCTGGAATGTTCCTGGAGTGTGTTATAAATATTTCTCTCGCTTCCACCGTTATTTCAGTTATCCTCTCTTTGACCTGTGACCTGGCCCTTAACATCTATTGAGCTATCACCAAATATGGTTTACCCTGAAAGGTATGCAAACTTTGTATTCAGTGTTGAAGCTACTTAACAATTATTATTAACCTAGGCTACATAGACCTAAACTGTACCGCTGTTACACCTCCCACAAATCGGAGTTTGAGTTTCTCAGTGTGACTTCCACAGAGCTTTTTCTGCCTTTTTTTCACCTTCATCAGTTATTAATTTATTCAAACTATTTCTAAATTTAATAACACCTAATAATACATTTGATAATCACATTTTACAATATGTATAACTACCATATTTTTGCATGCCATCACTCTAAGAAAAGCATATATTGTTGCATTCCATCACGCTCAGAAAAGCAGGTATAGATTTCTTGATATCGATATATGCAAGGAAGTTCCACAACGTCTGTAATTAAGGCGCATGAGTAAACTCTTGTAAATATCGGATTCTGATGCCCATGTTTCATTGTTATACAGAACATATTTTAATTTCTCGTTTTTATATTTTCTACAGTTGATCTCTTCCTCGGATAATATTTTGATTGTAGGCCTGAGCAAAATTGTAATTATTTAAAAGTGCAATAGGCAAAATTGTGCACAACAAAATCTACTCATAATTTCCGAGGTTATGCCATCAAACCACGTCGGGTAACAAAAATCCCTGTCGGGAAAAATGTAACATGAGGCACAAGGAAATAATGTTATAGATAGGAATGCCAGCCGCAACTTCCCAGTAGGAGTGGCAGCGCTTTAACTGTGCGGGCGACAGACATTTCAGATTGATTTTTTACCCCCAAAGGACCATTTGGGCAAATTGTCTGCTCTCGGAACACATTTTTCCAACAGTTAAAGTGTCCTAGCGGCTTAGACGGTATTGAACATACAGTACAACAGCAAGTTCTTGTTCCAATCCTGAAGCCTCTCCCCTCTGCTTCGGTCTTCGGTCATTTCGTTTTTGGATTCTGAAGAGAAAGCATAATTCACTTTTTGTCAGTAATCTCCAATGCATCAAAATTCTTGGAATTTTTAGTTTGTGGAAAAAATCAACTGACTACATGGCATTACTTTACAAAAGGATTGTTGTTTGAGGGAGTGCTGACACCACTATTTTTGTTCCTTTTTATTTATTTTTCTTGTGTGTTGTTGGATGTCCTGGAGTTAGAAGGAGTAAGGGTCAATGTTGGATGACGTTTTTAAGGGATAATATTTGCAAACTCCTGGGATGGTGTAAACCTTGGGTTATAAGAACATTCAGGGGCGGCTTCTCCGCTACGGCGGAGGAGCTTCACCCCACTGGTCTCGGAGCAGAGCAGCAAAAATAAAATGATAATAACGGCGTTATCATTTTTTTGGGTGAGGATTATGCAAAGCCTCCCTGTCCCCATCTGAGCGCCTATCCACGGCGCTCAGACCAATCACAACGCTGCATTGCAGCATTGTCATTGACTCATGGGAGCCGGTTCTTCCTACTGCAGGAAGTGGTATTTTTTAATAATTATTTTTACTTTCTCCCCTCTGCCGCCCTCACCCTCCATCGCCGCTCCCTGCCAGCTGCTACTGAGTACATTCTCTCTATTTCTTTGTGTTTTATTGTGAATTTCATAAAGATTTGTTAATGATATTACTGTGTTGTTGGGTTACTGTATGATGCCCAATCTAACCTGCAGTATGTCTTGAATGTGTTTTAATGTAGTTTTAAAATTATCACGGCTGCTGCACTTTAAGTTTTCAGTCAAGGCTTTTGTGTTGTATGTTTTCAATCATTTTAGAAGTCTGTAGATGGCCTTATGTTAAATGCAAATGTAGGTTATGTGCCTGATGGTGGCTAGGGTTGGGAGGCTTCTGGAGTCCAGGCCCATGCAGCCTGAAAAGTTCAGTTGTTCTTAGCGACCTTTTTTCCCACAAGCTTGTCTGCCAGTTTTTTTCAAGTTTGTGTGGCATGGTTGATATTATGCTTTACTTTATTTCTGCAGTTTTTAATAGTATTTTGGAGGAGTAATTGATGTTGCTTTGGCCGGTTGGGATTGGGGAATTTTTATTTATTTTCTGACATAGTAGCTTAACTGCTGGTGACTAAGGGTGGTCCTTGTGTGTAGACACAGAGATATTTTGGGTAAATACTATATACCTGTGAAATCCTTTCAGATGATTTCAGATTTTTTTGGGGGGCGGGGAGGCTTGAAGGTGGGGGGTTCTTCAGAAAGGATAGGGAAATCATGTTGTTTGTTCTCCATGTCTCCTACTTTGGTGGCCATGTGGTGGTGGCCATTCTGTATAGCTAAGGTGTGCTTTTGTCCTAGGCTGACATTATTTATGTGTTTTCCATTCCTCCTTCTTCACTGGCCCTGTGGTGGATGGGATATCTACCAACATGTTGTGCAGCCAGTGGGTGTTTCAATATTTGTATTCCACTTTTAAATGCTATTTTATAAGCATAGGAGAAGCTCATAACAGTTTTTTTCTTTTTCTCCTGATATTTTTGATTGTGCTTGTGGCTGATTGCAATACACACTTGTTGTTTTCGAATAATTTATTTGAGTTTTGCCTGTTCCCTTCTCTGCTAGGGTCTCTAAGGGTCCTGGAGGGACACAAGCAATTATTTAAATCATTTAATTTATTCACTTAATTTTTGCCTTTCCTGTTTCCCATCCAATCCCCATAGGCTTGGGAGGAACACTGACAATTCCTTTATTCATTTATTAGATTTTTGCCAACCCTCCCCCTCCACCTGCCTTCCACAGAGTTCCCATGGGTTCTGCAGGGGCACCAGCAATGATGTAATTAATCTATTCAATTTTTGCCTGCCCCACTGCCTCCCATAGGGTTCCCATGGACCACGGAGGGATGTTAGTTATTATTTAATTCATTTATTTAATTATGATTTTTGCCTACCCGTCACATCCCATTGTGTCATCATTGGCCATGGAGGGGAAGCAGTAAATATTTAAATAATTTCTTTAATTTGTGCATGACCCCTCTGATTCACAAGAGGTCACTATAGGCCCAGGAGGGCACCAGCAGTTATTTAAGAATGTATTAATTTTTTCCTACCCCCCCGGTGTCCCATAGGTGCCCCATGGGCCATGACGACACTTCGGAAATTATTTAATTTTATTTATTGCATTTTCCCTGTCCCCAATACGGTCCTCATTGTACCTGGAAGGGTGACCAGCAAATATTCGATTCCTTTATTCAATGTTTTGCATGCCCCTCCTCACCCATAAATACCTCCTCAGGTTCCCTGTTGAAACACTTATTTCTACCTGCCTCGCCTGCCTCCTGAGGATCCTCATGGTCCCACAAGGGATACCAGCAATTAGCTCATTCATCGATTCAAATGCTACCTATCCCCTTCCGCCCACTGGGTCTCCATGAAACCTGGAGAGACACCAGCAATATCTATTCATGTATTTTTTTTTTTGCTTTCTCTTTGTCTCCCGTAGGGCCTCCATTAGCCTTAAAGGTCTACAACCAATTATTTAATTACTTTATTAGATTTTACCTGCCCCTCTAATAGAGTAGCCATTGGCCCTGGAGGGACACTAGGTTAGCTCTTCCTATGCAATGTCTAGCAGAAAATAGTTCATGAATGGGTACACTACAGCATTTTTGATGATGATGATGATGACTTGCAACATATTGACTAGACTGATCAAGTCTCATAGACTTCCTGCTTTTGACTTCAGGCACAGGTGACATCATGTCATGCATAATACTGAGATGGAGAGAAGTCTGTGAATTAGATGACAATGGCACAAGAGTCCTCTGCTAAGTGCCTCTGCTAGGTGGTAACTTGCATAAACAGAAAAAAAGATGGCCCCAAAGAAGGAGGTTCCTGCCAAGAAAGTGGCCAGTGAGAGGAAGAAGCCACCACTGGTATCATGCCCTCCTAATATTTCTAGAAATGCTCCATGGCTGAGGCACCCTCTTCTGGACAGGATGGGAGGAGGAGCATCCTATGATCACTGGAACCACCACCAAAATAAAACCCAAGTCTGTCAGCACTGCAGTGACTGCAGTCATGGAGATCAGTGAGTCTGAATATGAATTGCACCAGCAGCAAACTAAATCTTCACATTAAAGTCAAGAACAGGAATCGCAGGCTGTAGTACCTGATCTTGCAGAAGTATGAGTGAAGCAAGAAGTTGAGCTTGCTGTAGAGGAGATTGTTGTTGAAACTGAACTTCCACTTGACTCATCAGCTACATGATTTCTGATGAGAAAAAAAAGAGCACTACCTCATTTTCTCCAAGTTTCCTTGTGACAATTGGGATATGGATTGGCCCCCAACCAAGGCCCTCCACAAGAGACGAGGTAAAACGAAGATTCCCTTGGAAGTGAGGAAGGTGATGATGAACCAGTGATTGCTAAGGTGGAGAGTGGCACACAGCAACTACAGCTCTCCTCTATGCAACCTGCTCTTAGTCATGAAGTTCCACCAACACTGACTGCTCTTATTTTTCAAGTCCACAGAAACTTGCAGCAATCACCAGCCCTACCACAATCACGGCCATTACAAAAATGGGGTTACCCCAAAAGTCCGGGACCTGGGGATAAAATCAATACAAAAAACAAGGGTCCTAACTCAATAGTTACCACAAAACAATAATGTCATTCAGTTATATCTTTTCAAGTTTAGAGCTAAGAGAGATCATTTAAAGTAGCTCAGAATATTCAATATGGCGTCTTAACATGAAACGATGCAACATCCAGTACACGATTCATCATTATTTATTTACAAAAAGAGCATAAATTGCATAATATTCGGCGCATGGTTGCTCCAGAGGGAACGTGCATAAAAGGAGAGTGCTGAGAAGTGAATGTGTAGAAGCAGAAGATTAGAAAAACAATAGAGCAATTGTTAAAAACCTTTTCAGAGTGCACGGTTATAATTCACCGTAAAAGGTGTCCTGGTAACGTTTGAACATATCAACAAACAGTTCTAGATATTCCTTCCTCAGAACTTAATTCATATTGTAGCACGTTGGGGAATGACGTATACCAGGCTTGACAACAAGGGGGAGTCGACGTTTCGACCCGTCTTGGGGTACAGAGGTATTTTGAGACCTTGACCGTGCGGGTCTTCTTCAGGACAACAGAGGGGATTGAGGTAACCTGACGTAGTCCTTGACTTGACTTCTGTGTCTGAAATAATGAGAAGGGGTGATAAGGATGTTGCATTGATGGTGCAATTACACACCAGTTGGAGGGGGTGTAGGCTTACCTACTATGAATCCCGGTACGACTCTACCACAGATCACGAGTCACAATAATTCAGTTAACATGTATGCAGTCCTGTCTGGTTAATTCCACAGGCTGTCGAGCTGAAATTAAGCAGAAATAAAACTATTTAAGGTGCGGGTCAGCGATTAACTCGCTCTCCCTAAAGTACCGGGGGCATGAACCTGATAAGTATCAACATACCTGCAGTGGTCGAATCAATCAAATATGCAGTGTCACGGGCCTTCTATTTAAGGGAGAGGAAACGGAATTGATTTAGGCATCTCGTTTCCAGTCGTTGGGCGCGCTGTAAGGAAACAGAGTAGGGAGTATGAGTAAGTGATTCCCAGCTGTGCAACCTGAATCACTGGAAAGGGTTCACACAACTCTTACCTGCGTCCATATAGGTCCGTGCTTCCCATCGCGTCTCAACCGAGAGTGGCGGGAGCGCGTTGGCTCTATGTATATAGAGTTACCGGGTAACCGTTCACGTAGTGACGGTGCGTCGGTGAATGTCACGGTGGAAAGACTCACCGGAGACGTACACTTGTAGTTCAGTCAAGGTGTACGGAACGTATCCGTAGTGGATAAGGATCGTGTGAGTGAAATTACTCAATGTACGACTTTACCATAAATAATTTTAAGACCAATGTACCGGCCGGGATTAAGTTAGAATTATCGTTGCAAAATGCGCCTTTTAAGAGACAGAGGTCCCAAAACGCCATGGTCCATGGGAGAAGGGGGAATACAACCTCGCGGTTTAGGGAACACTTGTGAATACATAATCTCACAGTAGTATCAACAACATATCATTATTTATATGTCATTACAATTATTAATTAAGGAAAATGAACAAACAATATAAACAATTAGACTGATAGTGACAAATACATATACTTAACAAACAAACATACAGTTAAAGGGTCCATCGGATGTACATATATAGAGTTAGCTATCCAATGTTGACCAATCGTAATCATGAGCAACAGAGGGGTATCTCAATATGTCATTACAATGAATGATTAGGAAGGATAAATAATAACACGTACATATACTAATCAAACAAACATACAATTGGAAAGTCCATTGGCTGTCAATATATAGGTTAGGTTATCCATTGTTGACCAGTCGTAACCATGTGCAATAAGGGAGTATACCTGAATCAAGAAAAAGAGAGGAAAAACAGAGACCAATCACAGACCCCATTAGCCATTGCTCATAATGGAGATCTGTCTATTAATCTCCTCCAGTTCGTTCAATCCTCTGTTGATTGTGTCTAAGGAATGTATCCATCTACATTCCCTTCTGTTTAGTATCATGCTGAAGTCCCCTCCCCTGGGATTGGGCTTGATCTTTTCAATCACCCACCATTTCAAGCTGTCTGCAGTGTGACCGAAACTCGTGAAATGCTCAACCAAGGGTGCTCCCACTGTTTTGCAGCGTATGCGGCTACAATGCTGAAGGATGCAACATTTAACTTTTTGAGTCGTCTGTCCCACATACATGAAATCACATGAGCAAACAATAGCATATATGACCCCTGAGGAGTTACAGTTGCTGAAGCCCTTCAAACTGTGTACCTGTTCATTGTGCGTGAATTCACTGATTTCCTTGGTCAAGGAACAGGCTTTACAGGATCCACACTTATGGTGTCCCACAATAGCCGGAATACCCCATAAGGTGGTCTGACCAGCATCCTGAGCCACGGGTAGTAAGGATTTAACCACGTGATCTCTCACATTTTTGCCTTTCTTGAAAGCATGCAAAGGCGTTGGTGTGTTACCCAATTCATCCGACACTAAGTGCCAATGTTTATTTATTATCTTTTTGATGCCATTACTCTTTGTGCTGAACGTTGTAACACATACCAGCCGTTCTGCCTTGGAGGTTTCCTTAGATTTAGGGATCAAAAGCAATTCCCTATGATTATGCCATGCCCTTTTCCGAGCTTTTTAAGGAGTCTAATAGGATAGCCCCGATCAATCAAACGTGCTAGAAGACCAGCAGATTCTTCAAAATAGTCTTCTTTTTTGGAACAATTCCTACGTAACCTCAGGAACTGTCCGAAAGGTAAGTTATCTCTGAGGTTACGAGGATGGTGGCTGGAAGAGCGTAGTAAAGTGTTTCTTTCACTACTCTTCCTATAGAGGCTAGTGTGGAGTTTGCCCTGCTCAGATTTTATAAGGATGTCAAGGAAATTGATGGTTTCTTTGTTGAATTCAATAGTGAATTGTATATCCCTCGAACATGTATTAAGCCACTGATGGAATCTTTGAAGATCTTCAACATCACCACGCCAAATGATGAGCATGTCATCAATATAACGGCGCCATATTTCTATATTCTCCCTATATGGGTTAAGATCACTAAGGACATATTGCTGTTCAAAATGGTTCATATAAATAATAGCCAAGTTAGGAGCAAAGCTAGCCCCCATCGCTACGCCTTTGGTTTGGATGAAAAACTGTCCCTGAAAATTAAAATAGTTCCTGGTCATGGCAATCTCGAGAAGCTTTATGATGAATTCTGTGGGAACTGGATGGGGTGCAGGTCTGGTGTTAAGAGCCTGTTCCATACAATTTAGTGCCAGTTGTTGCGGAATGTTGGTGTACAGGGCAGTTATGTCCATCGTCACGAGCACTTGGGTGTTAAAGTCAAAGGGATAATCATCCACTAGTTGGATAGTCTGCATGGAATCCCTTAGGTAAGTGGCAGTGTTCTCTGCTAAAGGTTTTAAAAAGACATTAATATATTTACACAAAGGCTCCAGAACAGAACCACAACCGGAGACAATTGGTCTCCCCGGAGGGTCTTTCATGCGTTTGTGTATCTTGGGGAGGGTGTAGATTGTGGGTAGTCTCGGGTGTTTATTGTTTAAATATTCATACTCCAATTTGTTCAAAAAACCTTCTCCCAGAGCATCTTTTGTCACTTTATTTATCAGTTTGCCCAAGTCCTGTGTCGGGTCTTTATTGAGCCTAGAGTAATTACCTTCAACAGCTAGTTGTGAGAGGATCTCTTTCTTATAATCCTCTGTGTTTTGCAACACAATGGCACCCCCCTTGTCAGCGGGTTTGATTACAATGTTGCCATTCACCTTCAAGGATTCTAGGGCATCTTGTTCCTCTCTGGTTATGTTATATCTGACATATTGGCGTTTCGATAATACATTTTCAACGTCCCTCATCACCACTTGCTCAAAGGCCAGTAATTTATGCGGTACCGCATGCACTGGGGGATTGAACTTGGATGGTGGTCGAAGACCACTACCTGAGAAGACCGGGTTGTAAGGGGTTTTTAAGAAGAACTGTTTTAGACGGACTTTCCGGAAGAAATGGTGCAATTCGAGTTTCAAATTAAAGTCATTGGGCATACAAGTGGGGACAAAGGAGAGACCCTTGGAAAGAATCCCTTGCTCATTAGGAGTGAGTATATGGTCAGAGAGATTGACTATAGGGTTGTCTGACTTATGAGTCACCATCTGTAATGCTGGCGGCGTGTTTGTATTTCCCCATGAGATTCTTGGAAGTGTGTCTGTTTCTTGGATTGGCCTCACCCTTGATTCCACATTTGTCCTCTGGACCCCCTGGATCTGCCCCAGGGGCGGCCCCGTCCTCGTTGACCCCACCATGGTTCCTCTGCTAAAAAAGGCTGTTGATTAGGATAGTTAGATCCCGTCGTAGAGGTAGCTCCACTAGGGCCTGGACGTTCTATGTCACTGTCTGAATTGCTCCCTAGTGACGATCCCGAGAAAGTGGTATACCTTCTGAAACCACTCCTCCCTCTACTCGCGAAGGTGCCCTGCTGTTCCCTAACGTAGTAGCCTTCCTGGAGATAAGGATAGGTTACTTTTTTATCATAAAACTTGATGTCCTTTGCTACCTTATCAAGCTTAGTTGCCTGTGTGTAGACGTCAAATTCCTGTATGGTCCTTTCTAATCTATCTAAGGCTTCTTTCGCATTAAGTAGTGATCTATCCTCGATGATCTCATTTTTTAATTCAAGGATCTCCTTAGTCAACCGTCCCACTTCTTCTACAGCCGTTTCAATCCCTAGGACCATCCAATGTCTCGAACAATTGTTCGAAACAAAACTAAAATTCTCCTTGAATTTGGGATTATCCAGGAATATTGCGGGTTCGTTTCTTACTTGTAACCCTACCGGTATTACGTTGGATTGAAGATATTTAGCTAAGGTGTGTCCGTGCAATCGTGTTCTGATGAGTTTCTTCTCCAGACGTTCTAACTTAGATATCTTCTCATTAAGTGTTAAATCCACACTGGTGGTGGTTGTTCCTAGAAATGTGTTACCTCCTTGCTGTTGTAGGAGTTTGTCAATATAGTCTTCACTGTAAGATAATGTCTCAGACATAGTCTAACCTAATTATCTAAACAATTGGCCTAATAGGACATTAACCCAGTACAAAATTCAATACAAAATTCAGACAACAATCAACATAAATTTACATATAAACCCTCGCAGGACTTGCCTGCACAAAGGTGGCCATTACAAAAATGGGGTTACCCCGAAAGTCCGGGACCTGGGGATAGAATCAATACAAAAAACAAGGGTCCTAACTCAATAGTTACCACAACACAATAATGTCATTCAGTTATATCTTTTCAAGTTTAGAGCTAAGAGAGATCATTTAAAGTAGCTCAGAATATTCAATATGGCGTCTTAACATGAAACGATGCAACATCCAGTACACGATTCATCATTATTTATTTACAAAAAGAGCATAAATTGCATAATATTCGGCGCATGGTTGCTAGAGGGAACGTGCATAAAAGGAGAGTGCTGAGAAGTGAATGTGTAGAAGCAGAAGATTAGAAAAACAATAGAGCAATTGTTAAAAACCTTTTCAGAGTGCACGGTTATAATTCACCGTAAAAGGTGTCCTGGTAACGTTTGAACATATCAACAAACAGTTCTAGATATTCCTTCCTCAGAACTTAATTCATATTGTAGCACGTTGGGGAATGACGTATACCAGGCTTGACAACAAGGGGGAGTCGACGTTTCGACCCGTCTTGGGGTACAGAGGTATTTTGAGACCTTGACCGTGCGGGTCTTCTTCAGGACTACAGAGGGGATTGGGGTAACCTGACGTAGTCCTTGACTTGACTTCTGTGTCTGAAATAATGAGAAGGGGTGATAAGGATGTTGCATTGATGGTGCAATTACACACCAGTTGGAGGGGGTGTAGGCTTACCTACTATGAATCCCGGTACGACTCTACCACAGATCACGAGTCACAATAATTCAGTTAACATGTATGCAGTCCTGTCTGGTTAATTCCACAGGCTGTCGAGCTGAAATTAAGCAGAAATAAAACTATTTAAGGTGCGGGTCAGCGATTAACTCGCTCTCCCTAAAGTACCGGGGGCATGAACCTGATAAGTATCAACATACCTGCAGTGGTCGAATCAATCAAATATGCAGTGTCACGGGCCTTCTATTTAAGGGAGAGGAAACGGAATTGATTTAGGCATCTCGTTTCCAGTCGTTGGGCGCGCTGTAAGGAAACAGAGTAGGGAGTATGAGTAAGTGATTCCCAGCTGTGCAACCTGAATCACTGGAAAGGGTTCACACAACTCTTACCTGCGTCCATATAGGTCCGTGCTTCCCATCGCGTCTCAACCGAGAGTGGCGGGAGCGCGTTGGCTCTATGTATTTAGAGTTACCGGGTAACCGTTCACGTAGTGACGGTGCGTCGGTGAATGTCACGGTGGAAAGACTCACCGGAGACGTACACTTGTAGTTCAGTCAAGGTGTACGGAACGTATCTGTAGTGGATAAGGATCGTGTGAGTGAAATTACTCAATGTACGACTTTACCATAAATAATTTTAAGACCAATGTACCGGTCGGGATTAAGTTAGAATTATCGTTGCAAAATGCGCCTTTTAAGAGACAGAGGTCCCAAAACGCCATGGTCCATGGGAGAAGGGGGAATACAACCTCGCGGTTTAGGGAACACTTGTGAATACATAATCTCACAGTAGTATCAACAACATATCATTATTTATATGTCATTACAATTATTAATTAAGGAAAATGAACAAACAATATAAACAATTAGACTGATAGTGACAAATACATATACTTAACAAACAAACATACAGTTAAAGGGTCCATCGGATGTACATATATAGAGTTAGCTATCCAATGTTGACCAATCGTAATCATGAGCAACAGAGGGGTATCTCAATATGTCATTACAATGAATGATTAGGAAGGATAAATAATAACACGTACATATACTAATCAAACAAACATACAATTGGAAAGTCCATTGGCTGTCAATATATAGGTTAGGTTATCCATTGTTGACCAGTCGTAACCATGTGCAATAAGGGAGTATACCTGAATCAAGAAAAAGAGAGGAAAAACAGAGACCAATCACAGACCCCATTAGCCATTGCTCATAATGGAGATCTGTCTATTAATCTCCTCCAGTTCGTTCAATCCTCTGTTGATTGTGTCTAAGGAATGTATCCATCTACATTCCCTTCTGTGTAGTATCATGCTGAAGTCCCCTCCCCTGGGATTGGGCTTGATCTTTTCAATCACCCACCATTTCAAGCTGTCTGCAGTGTGACCGAAACTCGTGAAATGCTCAACCAAGGGTGCTCCCACTGTTTTGCAGCATATGCGGCTACAATGCTGAAGGATGCGACATTTAACTTTTTGAGTCGTCTGTCCCACATACATGAAATCACATGGGCAAACAATAGCATATATGACCCCTGAGGAGTTACAGTTGCTGAAGCCCTTCAAACTGTGTACCTGTTCATTGTGCGTGAATTCACTGATTTCCTTGGTCAAGGAACAGGCTTTACAGGATCCACACTTATGGTGTCCCACAATAGCCGGAATACCCCATAAGGTGGTCTGACCAGCATCCTGAGCCACGGGTAGTAAGGATTTAACCACGTGATCTCTCACATTTTTGCCTTTCTTGAAAGCATGCAAAGGCGTTGGTGTGTTACCCAATTCATCCGACACTAAGTGCCAATGTTTATTTATTATCTTTTTGATGCCATTACTCTTTGTGCTGAACGTTGTAACACATACCAGCCGTTCTGCCTTGGAGGTTTCCTTAGATTTAGGGATCAAAAGCAATTCCCTATGATTATGCCATGCCCTTTTCCGAGCTTTTTTAAGGAGTCTAATAGGATAGCCCCGATCAATCAAACGTGCTAGAAGACCAGCAGATTCTTCAAAATAGTCTTCTTTTTTGGAACAATTCCTACGTAACCTCAGGAACTGTCCGAAAGGTAAGTTATCTCTGAGGTTACGAGGATGGTGGCTGGAAGAGCGTAGTAAAGTGTTTCTTTCACTACTCTTCCTATAGAGGCTAGTGTGGAGTTTGCCCTGCTCAGATTTTATAAGGATGTCAAGGAAATTGATGGTTTCTTTGTTGAATTCAATAGTGAATTGTATATCCCTCGAATATGTATTAAGCCACTGATGGAACCTTTGAAGATCTTCAACATCACCACGCCAAATGATGAGCATGTCATCAATATAACGGCGCCATATTTCTATATTCTCCCTATATGGGTTAAGATCACTAAGGACATATTGCTGTTCAAAATGGTTCATATAAATAATAGCCAAGTTAGGAGCAAAGCTAGCCCCCATCGCTACGCCTTTGGTTTGGATGAAAAACTGTCCCTGAAAATTAAAATAGTTCCTGGTCATGGCAATCTCGAGAAGCTTTATGATGAATTCTGTGGGAACTGGATGGGGTGCAGGTCTGGTGTTAAGAGCCTGTTCCATACAATTTAGTGCCAGTTGTTGCGGAATGTTGGTGTACAGGGCAGTTATGTCCATCGTCACGAGCACTTGGGTGTTAAAGTCAAAGGGATAATCATCCACTAGTTGGATAGTCTGCATGGAATCCCTTAGGTAAGTGGCAGTGTTCTCTGCTAAAGGTTTTAAAAAGACATTAATATATTTACACAAAGGCTCCAGAACAGAACCACAACCGGAGACAATTGGTCTCCCCGGAGGGTCTTTCATGCGTTTGTGTATCTTGGGGAGGGTGTAGATTGTGGGTAGTCTCGGGTGTTTATTGTTTAAATATTCATACTCCAATTTGTTCAAAAAACCTTCTCCCAGAGCATCTTTTGTCACTTTATTTATCAGTTTGCCCAAGTCCTGTGTCGGGTCTTTATTGAGCCTAGAGTAATTACCTTCAACAGCTAGTTGTGAGAGGATCTCTTTCTTATAATCCTCTGTGTTTTGCAACACAATGGCACCCCCCTTGTCAGCGGGTTTGATTACAATGTTGCCATTCACCTTCAAGGATTAAAGGGCATCTTGTTCCTCTCTGGTTATGTTATATCTGACATATTGGCGTTTCGATAATACATTTTCAACGTCCCTCATCACCACTTGCTCAAAGGCCAGTAATTTATGCGGTACCGCATGCACTGGGGGATTGAACTTGGATGGTGGTCGAAGACCACTACCTGAGAAGACCGGGTTGTAAGGGGTTTTTAAGAAGAACTGTTTTAGACGGACTTTCCGGAAGAAATGGTGCAATTCGAGTTTCAAATTAAAGTCATTGGGCATACAAGTGGGGACAAAGGAGAGACCCTTGGAAAGAATCCCTTGCTCATTAGGAGTGAGTATATGGTCAGAGAGATTGACTATAGGGTTGTCTGACTTATGAGTCACCATCTGTAATGCTGGCGGCGTGTTTGTATTTCCCCATGAGATTCTTGGAAGTGTGTCTGTTTCTTGGATTGGCCTCACCCTTGATTCGACATTTGTCCTCTGGACCCCCTGGATCTGCCCCAGGGGCGGCCCCGTCCTCGTTGACCCCACCATGGTTCCTCTGCTAAAAAAGGCTGTTGATTAGGATAGTTAGATCCCGTCGTAGAGGTAGCTCCACTAGGGCCTGGACGTTCTATGTCACTGTCTGAATTGCTCCCTAGTGACGATCCCGAGAAAGTGGTATACCTTCTGAAACCACTCCTCCCTCTACTCGCGAAGGTGCCCTGCTGTTCCCTAACGTAGTAGCCTTCCTGGAGATAAGGATAGGTTACTTTTTTATCATAAAACTTGATGTCCTTTGCTACCTTATCAAGCTTAGTTGCCTGTGTGTAGACGTCAAATTCCTGTATGGTCCTTTCTAATCTATCTAAGGCTTCTTTCGCATTAAGTAGTGATCTATCCTCGATGATCTCATTTTTTAATTCAAGGATCTCCTTAGTCAACCGTCCCACTTCTTCTACAGCCGTTTCAATCCCTAGGACCATCCAATGTCTCGAACAATTGTTCGAAACAAAACTAAAATTCTCCTTGAATTTGGGATTATCCAGGAATATTGCGGGTTCGTTTCTTACTTGTAACCCTACCGGTATTATGTTGGATTGAAGATATTTAGCTAAGGTGTGTCCGTGCAATCGTGTTCTGATGAGTTTCTTCTCCAGACGTTCTAACTTAGATATCTTCTCATTAAGTGTTAAATCCACACTGGTGGTGGTTGTTCCTAGAAATGTGTTACCTCCTTGCTGTTGTAGGAGTTTGTCAATATAGTCTTCACTGTAAGATAATGTCTCAGACATAGTCTAACCTAATTATCTAAACAATTGGCCTAATAGGACATTAACCCAGTACAAAATTCAATACAAAATTCAGACAACAATCAACATAAATTTACATATAAACCCTCGCAGGACTTGCCTGCACAAAGGTGGCCATTACAAAAATGGGGTTACCCCGAAAGTCCGGGACCTGGGGATAGAATCAATACAAAAAACAAGGGTCCTAACTCAATAGTTACCACAACACAATAATGTCATTCAGTTATATCTTTTCAAGTTTAGAGCTAAGAGAGATCATTTAAAGTAGCTCAGAATATTCAATATGGCGTCTTAACATGAAACGATGCAACATCCAGTACACGATTCATCATTATTTATTTACAAAAAGAGCATAAATTGCATAATATTCGGCGCATGGTTGCTCCAGAGGGAACGTGCATAAAAGGAGAGTGCTGAGCAGTGAATGTGTAGAAGCAGAAGATTAGAAAAACAATAGAGCAATTGTTAAAAACCTTTTCAGAGTGCACGGTTATAATTCACCGTAAAAGGTGTCCTGGTAACGTTTGAACATATCAACAAACAGTTCTAGATATTCCTTCCTCAGAACTTAATTCATATTGTAGCACGTTGGGGAATGACGTATACCAGGCTTGACAACAAGGGGGAGTCGACGTTTCGACCCATCTTGGGGTACAGAGGTATTTTGAGACCTTGACCGTGCGGGTCTTCTTCAGGACAACAGAGGGGATTGGGGCAACCTGACGTAGTCCTTGACTTGACTTCTGTGTCTGAAATAATGAGAAGGGGTGATAAGGATGTTGCATTGATGGTGCAATTACACACCAGTTGGAGGGGGTGTAGGCTTACCTACTATGAATCCCGGTACGACTCTACCACAGATCACGAGTCACAATAATTCAGTTAACATGTATGCAGTCCTGTCTGGTTAATTCCACAGGCTGTCGAGCTAAAATTAAGCAGAAATAAAACTATTTAAGGTGCGGGTCAGCGATTAACTCGCTCTCCCTAAAGTACCGGGGGCATGAACCTGATAAGTATCAACATACCTGCAGTGGTCGAATCAATCAAATATGCAGTGTCACGGGCCTTCTATTTAAGGGAGAGGAAACGGAATTGATTTAGGCATCTCGTTTCCAGTCGTTGGGCGCGCTGTAAGGAAACAGAGTAGGGAGTATGAGTAAGTGATTCCCAGCTGTGCAACCTGAATCACTGGAAAGGGTTCACACAACTCTTACCTGCGTCCATATAGGTCCGTGCTTCCCGTCGCGTCTCAACCGAGAGTGGCCGGAGCGCGTTGGCTCTATGTATATAGAGTTACCGGGTAACCGTTCACGTAGTGACGGTGCGTCGGTGAATGTCACGGTGGAAAGACTCACCGGAGACGTACACTTGTAGTTCAGTCAAGGTGTACGGAACGTATCCGTAGTGGATAAGGATCGTGTGAGTGAAATTACTCAATGTACGACTTTACCATAAATAATTTTAAGACCAATGTACCGGCCGAGATTAAGTTAGAATTATCGTTGCAAAATGCGCCTTTTAAGAGACAGAGGTCCCAAAACGCCATGGTCCATGGGAGAAGGGGGAATACAACCTCGCGGTTTAGGGAACACTTGTGAATACATAATCTCACAGTAGTATCAACAACATATCATTATTTATATGTCATTACAATTATTAATTAAGGAAAATGAACAAACAATATAAACAATTAGACTGATAGTGACAAATACATATACTTAACAAACAAACATACAGTTAAAGGGTCCATCGGATGTACATATCTAGAGTTAGCTATCCAATGTTGACCAATCGTAATCATGAGCAACAGAGGGGTATCTCAATATGTCATTACAATGAATGATTAGGAAGGATAAATAATAACACGTACATATACTAATCAAACAAACATACAATTGGAAAGTCCATCGACTGTCAATATATAGGTTAGGTTATCCATTGTTGACCAGTCGTAACCATGTGCAATAAGGGAGTATACCTGAATCAAGAAAAAGAGAGGAAAAACAGAGACCAATCACAGACCCCATTAGCCATTGCTCATAATGGAGATCTGTCTATTAATCTCCTCCAGTTCGTTCAATCCTCTGTTGATTGTGTCTAAGGAATGTATCCATCTACATTCCCTTCTGTGTAGTATCATGCTGAAGTCCCCTCCCCTGGGATTGGGCTTGATCTTTTCAATCACCCACCATTTCAAGCTGTCTGCAGTGTGACCGAAACTCGTGAAATGCTCAACCAAGGGTGCTCCCACTGTTTTGCAGCATATGCGGCTACAATGCTGAAGGATGCGACATTTAACTTTTTGAGTCGTCTGTCCCACATACATGAAATCACATGGGCAAACAATAGCATATATGACCCCTGAGGAGTTACAGTTGCTGAAGCCCTTCAAACTGTGTACCTGTTCATTGTGCGTGAATTCACTGATTTCCTTGGTCAAGGAACAGGCTTTACAGGATCCACACTTATGGTGTCCCACAATAGCCGGAATACCCCATAAGGTGGTCTGACCAGCATCCTGAGCCACGGGTAGTAAGGATTTAACCACGTGATCTCTCACATTTTTGCCTTTCTTGAAAGCATGCAAAGGCGTTGGTGTGTTACCCAATTCATCCGACACTAAGTGCCAATGTTTATTTATTATCTTTTTGATGTCATTACTCTTTGTGCTGAACGTTGTAACACATACCAGCCGTTCTGCCTTGGAGGTTTCCTTAGATTTAGGGATCAAAAGCAATTCCCTATGATTATGCCATGCCCTTTTCCGAGCTTTTTTAAGGAGTCTAATAGGATAGCCCCGATCAATCAAACGTGCTAGAAGACCAGCAGATTCTTCAAAATAGTCTTCTTTTTTGGAACAATTCCTACGTAACCTCAGGAACTGTCCGAAAGGTAAGTTATCTCTGAGGTTACGAGGATGGTGGCTGGAATAGCGTAGTAAAGTGTTTCTTTCACTACTCTTCCTATAGAGGCTAGTGTGGAGTTTGCCCTGCTCAGATTTTATAAGGATGTCAAGGAAATTGATGGTTTCTTTGTTGAATTCAATAGTGAATTGTATATCCCTCGAACATGTATTAAGCCACTGATAGAACCTTTGAAGATCTTCAACATCACCACGCCAAATGATGAGCACGTCATCAATATAACGGCGCCATATTTCTATATTCTCCCTATATGGGTTAAGATCACTAAGGACATATTGCTGTTCAAAATGGTTCATATAAATAATAGCCAAGTTAGGAGCAAAGCTAGCCCCCATCGCTACGCCTTTGGTTTGGATGAAAAACTGTCCCTGAAAATTAAAATAGTTCCTGGTCATGGCAATCTCGAGAAGCTTTATGATGAATTCTGTGGGAACTGGATGGGGTGCAGGTCTGGTGTTAAGAGCCTGTTCCATACAATTTAGTCCATTTCAAATTGGAGCTTTAGAGGGAAGAATGCCAAGCTGCCCTCCACTCAAAGTCTAAGTCTATTTGTGGTTGTTACCATACAATTTAGTGCCAGTTGTTGCGGAATGTTGGTGTACAGGGCAGTTATGTCCATCGTCACGAGCACTTGGGTGTTAAAGTCAAAGGGATAATCATCCACTAGTTGGATAGTCTGCATGGAATCCCTTAGGTAAGTGGCAGTGTTCTCTGCTAAAGGTTTTAAAAAGACATTAATATATTTACACAAAGGCTCCTGAACAGAACCACAACCGGAGACAATTGGTCTCCCCTGAGGGTCTTTCTGAGGAAGGAATATCTAGAACTATTTGTTGATATGTTCAAATGTTACCAGGACACCTTTTACGGTGAATTATAACCGTGCACTCTGAAAAGGTTTTTAACAATTGCTCTATTGTTTTTCTAATCTTCTGCTTCTACACATTCACTTCTCAGCACTCTCCTTTTATGCACGTTCCCTCTGGAGCAACCATGCGCCGAATATTATGCAATTTATGCTCTTTTTGTAAATAAATAATGATGAATCGTGTACTGGATGTTGCATCGTTTCATGTTAAGACGCCATATTGAATATTCTGAGCTACTTTAAATGATCTCTCTTAGCTCTAAACTTGAAAAGATATAACTGAATGACATTATTGTGTTGTGGTAACTATTGAGTTAGGACCCTTGTTTTTTGTATTGATTCTATCCCCAGGTCCCGGACTTTCGGGGTAACCCCATTTTTGTAATGGCCACCTTTGTGCAGGCAAGTCCTGCGAGGGTTTATATGTAAATTTATGTTGATTGTTGTCTGAATTTTGTATTGAATTTTGTACTGGGTTAATGTCCTATTAGGCCAATTGTTTAGATAATTAGGTTAGACTATGTCTGAGACATTATCTTACAGTGAAGACTATATTGACAAACTCCTACAACAGCAAGGAGGTAACACATTTCTAGGAACAACCACCACCAGTGTAGATTTAACACTTAATGAGAAGATATCTAAGTTAGAACGTCTGGAGAAGAAACTCATCAGAACACGATTGCACGGACACACCTTAGCTAAATATCTTCAATCCAACGTAATACCGGTAGGGTTACAAGTAAGAAACAAACCCGCAATATTCCTGGATAATCCCAAATTCAAGGAGAATTTTAGTTTTGTTTCGAACAATTGTTCGAGACATTGGATGGTCCTAGGGATTGAAACGGCTGTAGAAGAAGTGGGACGGTTGACTAAGGAGATCCTTGAATTAAAAAAGGAGATCATCGAGGATAGATCACTACTTAATGCGAAAGAAGCCTTAGATAGATTAGAAAGGACCATACAGGAATTTGACGTCTACACACAGGCAACTAAGCTTGATAAGGTAGCAAAGGACATCAAGTTTTATGATAAAAAAGTAACCTATCCTTATCTCCAGGAAGGCTACTACGTTAGGGAACAGCAGGGCACCTTCGCGAGTAGAGGGAGGAGTGGTTTCAGAAGGTATACCACTTTCTCGGGATCGTCACTAGGGAGCAATTCAGACAGTGACATAGAACGTCCAGGCCCTAGCGGAGCTACCTCTACGACGGGATCTAACTATCCTAATCAACACCCTTTTTTAGCAGAGGAACCATGGTGGGGTCAACGAGGACGGGGCCGCCCCTGGGGCAGATCCAGGGGGTCCAGAGGACAAATGTGGAATCAAGGGTGAGGCCAATCCAAGAAACAGACACACTTCCAAGAATCTCATGGGGAAATACAAACACGCCACCAGCATTACAGATGGTGACTCATAAGTCAGACAACCCTATAGTCAATCTCTCTGACCATATACTCACTCCTAATGAGCAAGGGATTCTTTCCAAGGGTCTCTCCTTTGTCCCCACTTGTATGCCCAATGACTTTAATTTGAAACTCGAATTGCACCATTTCTTCCGGAAAGTCCGTCTAAAACAGTTCTTCTTAAAAACCCCTTACAACCCGGTCTTCTCAGGTAGTGGTCTTCGACCACCATCCAAGTTCAATCCCCCAGTG
Source organism: Triturus cristatus (assembly GCF_964204655.1). Taxonomy (NCBI): domain Eukaryota; kingdom Metazoa; phylum Chordata; class Amphibia; order Caudata; family Salamandridae; genus Triturus; species Triturus cristatus. The sequence goes on from NC_140585.1 coordinate 1,316,047,648, forward strand.
CATGCGGTACCGCATAAATTACTGGCCTTTGAGCAAGTGGTGATGAGGGACGTTGAAAATGTATTATCGAAACGCCAATATGTCAGATATAACATAACCGGAGAGGAACAAGATGCCCTAGAATCCTTGAAGGTGAATGGCAACATTGTAATCAAACCCGCTGACAAGGGGGGTGCCATTGTGTTGCAAAACACAGAGGATTATAAGAAAGAGATCCTCTCACAACTAGCTGTTGAAGGTAATTACTCTAGGCTCAATAAAGACCCGACACAGGACTTGGGCAAACTGATAAATAAAGTGACAAAAGATGCTCTGGGAGAAGGTTTTTTGAACAAATTGGAGTATGAATATTTAAACAATAAACACCCGAGACTACCCACAATCTACACCCTCCCCAAGATACACAAACGCATGAAAGACCCTCCGGGGAGACCAATTGTCTCCGGTTGTGGTTCTGTTCTGGAGCCTTTGTGTAAATATATTAATGTCTTTTTAAAACCTTTAGCAGAGAACACTGCCACTTACCTAAGGGATTCCATGCAGACTATCCAACTAGTGGATGATTATCCCTTTGACTTTAACACCCAAGTGCTCATGACGATGGACATAACTGCCCTGTACACCAACATTCCGCAACAACTGGCACTAAATTGTATGGAACAGGCTCTTAACACCAGACCTGCACCCCATCCAGTTCCCACAGAATTCATCATAAAGCTTCTCGAGATTGCCATGACCAGGAACTATTTTAATTTTCAGGGACAGTTTTTCATCCAAACCAAAGGCGTAGCGATGGGGGCTAGCTTTGCTCCTAACTTGGCTATTATTTATATGAACCATTTTGAACAGCAATATGTCCTTAGTGATCTTAACCCATATAGGGAGAATATAGAAATATGGCGCCGTTATATTGATGACATGCTCATCATTTGGCGTGGTGATGTTGAAGATCTTCAAAGGTTCCATCAGTGGCTTAATACATGTTCGAGGGATATACAATTCACTATTGAATTCAACAAAGAAACCATCAATTTCCTTGACATCCTTATAAAATCTGAGCAGGGCAAACTCCACACTAGCCTCTATAGGAAGAGTTGTGAAAGAAACACTTTACTACGCTCTTCCAGCCACCATCCTCGTAACCTCAGAGATAACTTACCTTTCGGACAGTTCCTGAGGTTACGTAGGAATTGTTCCAAAAAAGAAGACTATTTTGAAGAATCTGCTGGTCTTCTAGCACGTTTGATTGATCGGGGCTATCCTATTAGACTCCTTAAAAAAGCTCGGAAAAGGGCATGGCATAATCATAGGGAATTGCTTTTGATCCCTAAATCTAAGGAAACCTCCAAGGCAGAACGGCTGGTATGTGTTACAACGTTCAGCACAAAGAGTAATGGCATCAAAAAGATAATAAATAAACATTGACACTTAATGTCGGATGAATTGGGTAACACACCAACGCCTTTGCATGCTTTCAAGAAAGGCAAAAATGTGAGAGATCACGTGGTTAAATCCTTACTACCCGTGGCTCAGGATGCTGGTCAGACCACCTTATGGGGTATTCCGGCTATTGTGGGACACCATAAGTGTGGATCCTGTAAAGCCTGTTCCTTGACCAAGGAAATCAGTGAATTCACGCACAATGAACAGGTACACAGTTTGAAGGGCTTCAGCAACTGTAACTCCTCAGGGGTCATATATGCTATTGTTTGCCCATGTGATTTCATGTATGTGGGACAGACGACTCAAAAAGTTAAATGTCGCATCCTTCAGCATTGTAGCCGCATACGCTGCAAAACAGTGGGAGCACCCTTGGTTGAGCATTTCACGAGTTTCGGTCACACTGCAGACAGCTTGAAATGGTGGGTGATTGAAAAGATCAAGCCCAATCCCAGGGGAGGGGACTTCAGCATGATACTAAACAGAAGGGAATGTAGATGGATACATTCCTTAGACACAATCAACAGAGGATTGAACGAACTGGAGGAGATTAATAGACAGATCTCCATTATGAGCAATGGCTAATGGGGTCTGTGATTGGTCTCTGTTTTTCCTCTCTTTTTCTTGATTCAGGTATACTCCCTTATTGCACATGGTTACGACTGGTCAACAATGGATAACCTAACCTATATATTGACAGCCAATGGACTTTCCAATTGTATGTTTGTTTGATTAGTATATGTACGTGTTATTATTTATCCTTCCTAATCATTCATTGTAATGACATATTGAGATACCCCTCTGTTGCTCATGATTACGATTGGTCAACATTGGATAGCTAACTCTATATATGTACATCCGATGGACCCTTTACCTGTATGTTTGCTTGTTAAGTATATGTATTTGTCACTATCAGTCTAATTGTTTATATTGTTTGTTCATTTTCCTTAATTAATAATTGTAATGACATATAAATAATGATATGTTGTTGATACTACTGTGAGATTATGTATTCACAAGTGTTCCCTAAACCGCGAGGTTGTATTCCCCCTTCTCCCATGGACCATGGCGTTTTGGGACCTCTGTCTCTTAAAAGGCGCATTTTGCAACGATAATTCTAACTTAATCCCGGCCGGTACATTGGTCTTAAAATTATTTATGGTAAAGTCGTACATTGAGTAATTTCACTCACACGATCCTTATCCACTACGGATACGTTCCGTACACCTTGACTGAACTACAAGTGTACGTCTCCGGTGAGTCTTTCCACCGTGACATTCACCGACGCACCGTCACTACGTGAACGGTTACCCGGTAACTCTATATACATAGAGCCAACGCGCTCCCGCCACTCTCGGTTGAGACGCGATGGGAAGCACGGACCTATATGGACGCAGGTAAGAGTTGTGTGAACCCTTTCCAGTGATTCAGGTTGCACAGCTGGGAATCACTTACTCATACTCCCTACTCTGTTTCCTTACAGCGCGCCCAACGACTGGAAACGAGATGCCTAAATCAATTCCGTTTCCTCTCCCTTAAATAGAAGGCCCGTGACACTGCATGTTTGATTGATTCGACCACTGCAGGTATGTTGATACTTATCAGGTTCATGCCCCCGGTACTTTAGGGAGAGCGAGTTAATCGCTGACCCGCACCTTAAATAGTTTTATTTCTGCTTAATTTCAGCTCGACAGCCTGTGGAATTAACCAGACAGGACTGCATACATGTTAACTGAATTATTGTGACTCGTGATCTGTGGTAGAGTCGTACCGGGATTCATAGTAGGTAAGCCTACACCCCCTCCAACTGGTGTGTAATTGCACCATCAATGCAACATCCTTATCACCCCTTCTCATTATTTCAGACACAGAAGTCAAGTCAAGGACTACGTCAGGTTACCCCAATCCCCTCTGTTGTCCTGAAGAAGACCCGCACGGTCAAGGTCTCAAAATACCTCTGTACCCCAAGACGGGTCGAAACGTCGACTCCCCCTTGTTGTCAAGCCTGGTATACGTCATTCCCCAACGTGCTACAATATGAATTAAGTTCTGAGGAAGGAATATCTAGAACTGTTTGTTGATATGTTCAAACGTTACCAGGACACCTTTTACGGTGAATTATAACCGTGCACTCTGAAAAGGTTTTTAACAATTGCTCTATTGTTTTTCTAATCTTCTGCTTCTTCACATTCACTTCTCAGCACTCTCCTTTTATGCACGTTCCCTCTGGAGCAACCATGCGCCGCATATTATGCAATTTATGCTCTTTTTGTAAATAAATAATGATGAATCGTGTACTGGATGTTGCATCGTTTCATGTTAAGACGCCATATTGAATATTCTGAGCTACTTTAAATGATCTCTCTTAGCTCTAAACTTGAAAAGATATAACTGAATGACATTATTGTGTTGTGGTAACTATTGAGTTACTACCACAATCACAACTTGCACTAAAGAAAGGCCAACACTACCAACTAGCTCTATCTCAACATGTTTTTTAAGCTCTGGCACCACAAGAAAGCTCTTCTACCCCAGTTTAGGGCTTTATACTCAGGCCACATGAGGAGCACATTGAAGAATGACCAATCCGCAAAAAAAGTTTGTCATGGTAAGGCAGGGAGACATTATAGTTCTGGGGGACACCAGGATTGTCTGAATAATCAAAACACAATTGTGTGGGCACACTCCTCAAAAACATAGCAGCTAATGGTTAGAGAAAAGTTCAACTGATAGAAGGAGGTGATGGCGAATAAGAAGAATAGGAAGTCAACCACTTCTGAAGCAGCCTTGCATCTGTATCACATAGTAGGCATCGATTACCTGCAGCAAGCTCAGAATTGCACGTGACACAAGAATGTCATCACCTCAAAGAGCCCAAGCAGCCTACCTGCTGTCTGTAGGTCACTATTAATGGGGGTACCACAAACAAAAGAGTGACATCAACCAACTATCAAGGCTATGTTCACCAAAAATTTGACGTACCACTGAAACCAAGAAAAAGTTAATTTATATAATGGGAAGTTGGCAGAAATGTTTGCATTTGACATCCTCCCTTTTTCTTTGGGGTAAGGAGAGGGGTTTCTAGAATTTGTGTTGACCTTCAGCCTCAAATGGAAGGTTCGAAGCCTGAACTATTTGCCAATGTTATTGTGCCAGTGCTGCACCATCAGGTGCTGCAATTGGTTGGTGATGCTATGAAGGAGAAGGTTGTTCAGTCCATCCACCTCGTGATGGACATATCGGCACGCCACTGTTTGGTTGACATACATGTTGAATGGGCAAATACTGCGGGGCAATCGCCAGTAAATTCTGTGAGGCATTGTATCCCCATTGTGTGTCCAGTCAGGACGAGATCAACGTATTGGACAATAGATGTTAAGAATTATTTTAAAATTGACATGGTGATATGATGTTGTGACGACATATCGCCGGTAATAAGGAATTGAGCAGTCGGAACACTATCTGCTATCCTTTTGGCCGAGAATACACCAATGACTAAGGAAGACATTGCTTAAGTATCCAACCAAACTTGGCATGCCTCAAAAGAAGCTTTTTACAGCATTGAGAAATGCTATAAATGCCCAAATGTGTCCTCTAAAAATAATAATGCTTCCATAAATCCCGTAATTGCTCCAATTTCGTTTTGTTGCTGTGTAGCACAAATGAGGTCCAACCATCATCCCATGGATTAAGCATCTGTCCTGAGTTCAGAGATTGAGGTGGGATTTGATATATCTATTTATATCTATATTCACTGAAAAAACCATAGGTTTCAGAGGCATTATAGTTAGTTGGACATTTCACTTGTACAAAACCATAGAAATTCCCCCGTTATAGTTAGTTCAGCTAACTATAACTCGTGCCCCCGCAATGCACTGCTGATGACATCACATATTACATCACTCATGACATGGTCAGTGACATCACTGATGACATCACGGAGGGCATCTCAAATGACATCACTGATTACATCACATTACGCACCCCATGGCGTGTTTTAAGTTGGGGGATTAAGTCCCCTTGAATCCTGAGGGTCCCATTTGTCCAACTAGCCCACCAGGTACCTCCAGTAAGCGCCACAAAGCTGCGTTCCAGAGAGGTGTAAAAATGGACGTGGCCTGCACCAACTCTCTGCAACGCAGCCCTGTGGCGCTTACTGGAGGTACCTGGTGGGCAAGTTGGCCCCCAGGGACCACCAGTATTGAAAGGGATTTAATTCCCCAAGCGTTTGCAGAGTGTTGCTGGGAAGGGGTCCAGCACGATCGCGGTCTTTTTTTTTTTAGAAGGGGGGCTGTGTGGCCCCCCTTCTTTTCTCCTTTTTGGGCCCTGGCGACCACATTCGCCAGGGCCTGACCCCTTTTAATAAAAAAAATAAAAATAATGAACGGGAAGGGGCTGCGTGGGCCCCCGTCCCATGGCCAATTCCGGCCCTGGGACCCCATCCCCTGGGGCATGGCCACATTTTTCTTTTTATTTTATGGAGGGGGCTGCGTGCCCCCCCTCCTGAAGCCTCTATTGGCCCCGGGGATCCCATCCCCAGGGCCGGCCTTTATTTATTTATTTTTAAAATTTTGGGGAGGGTGCTACGTGGCCCCCCTCCCGGGCCACTTCTAGCCCCGGGGACCCCATCACCCGGGGCAGGCCCTACCCTTTGGGGACTGTGGTAGGAGCCTCAATGCCCCCACGGTCCCGCTGGCTCCTCGCGTCCTGCAGGATCCGGCATTGCTTTTCCACATGGGAAGCTGCTGACATGCAGCTCCCCGTGTGGAAAAGCAATCTTCTTTGCTTCATTGAAGAGAGAGCAGGTTTCCCTGTTCACGCTTCAATGAAGCAAAGCAGTTTGCAATGAGAGGGCGGGAGCCGCACGGCCCCCGCCCTGTCATTGCAAACAGCAGTGTCCCGGGGGTGGGCACCCCGGGACATTGCAGGAGCTGGCCCTGGGGGGGTGGCGGTCCTCAGGGCCATCAAGGGCTCCTGGATGGTGGCCACGTGGCCCCCCTCCCAACATTGGCAAAGCCCCGGGGAGGTGGTGGTCCCCGTGGCTTGGGGGTCCATAACGGACCCCCGAATTTACATAGTTAGTGCCCCAGGAAGGTAGCAGTCCCCGGGGCATGTGGGGGGGCTCGAGCCCCCCACACAGGTTCTTAGTTTTAAAAAAAACAAGCCCCGGGGGTGGCGGTCCCCGGGGCTGTGGAGGGGCCATGTGCCCCCCGCAAAAATTTAAAGAAAGCCCTGGGGTGGCAGTCCCCGTTGCTGTGGGGCCCCCTTGGGCCCCCCAATCACAATATAAACATTGTCCCCGGGATTTGGCCCACCTGGGGGCTAAATAATAACAAAGCGTGGCAGGATCCGCGGATCCTTTGCAACTTTTGCAGATTTATTTTTAAAGAAATGCTTTTTTTGGCTCTGGGGGTCATTGTGGGACCCCCTAAGCAGGCCTAGGGGGTCAGGGTGTTTCTACCCACCCCCTTTTCTTGTTTTACGCATTTGTTTTTCGGTTTTCTTGTGACTCGTTGGCTGCCAACACTGGTTTGGAGTGTTAGCAGCCAATTAGAATAAAGCTTGTGGTCGGGAGGGACCGCGGACCCACCGCGGCCATAGATTTCGAAACTTGAATTTTTTTATTTTCTCAGCAACTACTGAATGGATTTACACCATTTAACAAAAAGAGTTCTTTCTCAAACAAGGGCTACCTTTTTGCCAAATTTGGTGTAATTTCATTCAGCAGTTCGGGCTGTAGCCGTGTCTAAAGTTTTGTATCGGAAATTGATTTTCTGACCTCTTTTTTTTATTATTTCTCAGGAACTACTGAACAGATTTGCACCATTTAACAAAAGGGGCTCTTTCTGAACCAAGGGCTACCTTTTTGCCAAATTTGGTGAAATTCCGTTCATCAGTTCAGGCTGTAGCCATGTCTAAAGTTTCCTATAGAAAATAACATAGAGAAAACACGTTTTGGGACCCCCTTTTTTCTCGGCCCCCGCTTACCGAATCACCCCAAAATTTTCAGGATAGGAGCTGACCGTAGCGCACCACGAGTTTTGAAAATTTCGCGAAGATTCTTCATCCGGCGCTAAAGTTATTGGGAAACCAAAAAATGCTTTGGAAACTAGGTCCTAACTATAACCACCTACTGTCGACCGCCAGTAGGTAATGTAAATATGATGTATGTAAATAAGGTTAGGCTAGCGCAGTGCATTAACACTGGGTGTCACCAACATAGTGAGACAATGTATTTATACAAGCTAGATGAATAATGAACCAATCTATAATCTTAGCCACCCTCCCAGTCGAACCTACAGTTTTTAATATTTTTTTTGCCTTTTTCACATCAGGGTTATGCACATGCACTGTTACATTCTTGCAATGAGCACTTTTTGCAGTCATAATGTTTACAAAACAGTTGTTTACAGATTGTGATATTCGAAACATCATCTGTGCAAGTTGTATTACACAGAAATATTGGATAGGTTATCAAAATACATTTATTATGAATTGCGGTACTAATATACTAAATAGTACTATGAAAATTGTGCCGAGGTTTCACCGAAATATGGAGCCAGGTCAATCCAATTTTAATGTATTTACACACAGATGTTAACCATGAACTTATAGTTATTTTAAACATGATGTAAATGTTTGAACATGAACTTCAGTGTTTTTATTCAGTACCAAACGAGGTACGAGATATGTAAAAATGGCGGAAGACACAATGCTGTCCAATGAATATATCCTGGACGACAGAGTTGTTAACCCATTGTCTACTACAGAGAGAGATTTCTCTAAATTAATACGATCAATTTCTCGTATTCGTTCTGCAGTCTCTGCTTGGGTAATATTCCTTATTTCATTATAAGCAGCGTAGATACCGGCATACATGAAACGTTTTTGACGCGGTTTTCTAGGTCCTAGTAAGAATTCCCTAAGGTCTGCGCCTTCTTTAAGTAAAGATAAGTGTTGTTTTACATCCTGTAGTGTAGCTTTCTGTAGCCAATCAAGGCAGAGTTTCCCTACACTGTATGTTGTTACTACCCCTGGATGCTGTCTTTGAACATAGCGTGGGTCTGGCCTACTGATAGTGAAACCCTGTGTTTTGTTCAGGAATCGATCTTGACAGTTGTTTGTATCTGTGGGCCAGAGCAATCATTTTTTCCATTCTGGATCTGATTTGTTGTGATGCAAAATATTATGTACGTCGACCTCCCCCCGTGTAGTGCTATTACTTGCAGGTATAGGTTTGGTCGTGTGTTCATGCCTTTGATCTTGGCTAATCCAAGGCAAGACGTTTGTTGGACAGTTTCATTCAAAAACATAATTTGCTCAGGGATGATACAGGCTCTAAACAAAACTTCTACCCACTGCACTTGCCAATCTTTTGTACCCCAGACAGATTTTGTCTCAATGTTCTCTTTCCAAAAGTCCAAGCCCTGTCTGGACAGTTGGGCAATAAAGGCTGCAGAATAAATCTGTTTTGTATTGGTTAACATATTTTTAGTTCCTGTCTTATTCACATTCTTAAAATAAAATGATTCTTGAGTTGACAAGTTGAACCCTGAAAAATATGGAAACTTCATTGCAAAAGTTTTTCGAATTACCCCTTGGAGGTGTAGGACAATGTTTCCATTGGTTATACATAAATACATTTCTAGGTAATGCAGCTTTTTGCAAGAAATTATGACCATAGTGGTTATAACAATACATTTGTTCATAGTCTGACGAACCCTCTAAATATTCATGATTTGTGAATACTGCAGACATTTATAGATCAGACATCATGTTATTAACAGTCTCGAAGTCCCAAACATCAGAAAAGGCACTAGAGGTAATAAAGTCACTTAATGAAATTTTAAATAAGTGTGGAATCTTCAAATGTTCAGACGGGCCAAAAATGTCATATTCAGTTCCGTCCCAAACTATACCATCGGGTATAGGAATGGCTGTGATGTTCACTGCTGACAAGTCTCTTGCTTCACAATGGGATGATTTGTGTGGCTGGAGAAGTAAGTTCACTATTTTACTTGCTGTGTCCATTTGAATATATCTTCCGTTTATCAGCATACCCAGAGTTATTACCAGAGCTAACCAAATTAGAAAGAAGAATATTCCCAAAACAATCCATAGTTCAATCCATTGTGAAACCAGATAAGTCTTTTTCAGGAGATGAAAAAAGTCTGTTGCTTGTTCTTTGAAAGTTCTTTGTGCTGGCGTCATTTCAGGTTCACTGGGATCCTCAGAAAACGTATCAAAGTTAATGAAATAGCCAGAGGAAGTTCTGTCAATGGTTTGAATTGCATCAGGATTCGTTGAATTCGCTGGAACCAGTTGATCACTTGTTACTTCGTTGTAGACATGTGTATCAGGACGAACTGTTATTTGGGTCTAAAGAGGGACGAGTTCCTTAGCCTTGTTGCTTAGTCCTTCATTTCTCACTGTAGAATCTTCAAAGAATCTTCGGAGTGCGCCTGCTACATTGTTGGAGTCCACTTGGCCTACTGCTTAGTATCGGCCACATAGTGTGGTTTGATCAGGTCGATGTACACAAATCTTTTCTCCTTTTTACCAGCAAGGGGCGACAGTAGTACTGTTCTTGATCCGTGGATTGCTAGGGCAGGTACTGGTTGTCTGTAAGAAGGCCCAAATTCCTTCTTATCCACGATCTTTTCTCAGACTATATCACCAAGCTTTGGGATCCAGAGAGGCCTTGCTGGGATGGTTGGTTTTTCCCCAGTGGTGGTTGGTTTCAGCAACACGTTGCTTTGTTTCGATCTTAGTTCATTTAAGTCTTATAAAACAGCCAAACGACATTTGATATCAAACATTTTATTTTCCACCACTCTGCCTTTCATGTCAAGGTCCGGAATCAACATTCTAGTTCCAAATAGGACTTCATATGGAGTGACCCCCCCTAGAGAACTTCTTGGCAAATTGTTTAATGAGCGTTGGACCCCATAAAGATGATTGACCCACCCGTCACCCAACCTAATACCCTAGCTGTTATAGACTGCTTTATGTCTCGGTTTTTTCTTTCCACAACAGAATTTCCCTCAGGATGGAATGGAGAAGAATACTGCAATGATACGCCCAAACTGGCCATGGCTTCTTTGTAAGCTCGAGAGATAAACGCAGGACCCTGGTCGGAATGTAGTGTGCCAATTGCGTATGTGCCGATAAAGACTCGCAAATCTTTTATAACAGTTCGAGCGTCAGCCGAGCACTGAGGCCACATCCAAAGGAACCTTGAACACAAATCTACTGCGACCATGATATATTTATAGTTACCATCCCTTTGTAAGGGACCGCAGTGGTCCAGGTAAACACATGCTAATGGTTTATCTGAAATTAACAGGGGCATCTGCGCGGGACGTTTCACAGTAGAGACTTTCTTCTTCTGGCATATTTTACAGTCCAAAACATAATTCCTGGTCTGTTTCCTAATGCCTGGCCACCAGTATCTCTGTTTTAATAACGATACTGTGGCAGAAACACCCGCTGCTAGGATTAGTCCTAATCTATGTTCCTTGTTTGGTATTACCCTATCCCCCACTCCTGGGATTTGAGCAAATGGAACATTGTTCGCATCAATTATATATGAGTATTTGTGTGGAAACCTTTAAGGTAACGCTGCACCGCTGCCTTTGCTTGAAGCATTGACAGCCAGTATTATTTCACTGTCTATTTTAGTTTTTGAACGAGTGATTGCAGCTACGGAAGCCGTTTGCACTGCCCCTTTTGCGGCTTTATCAGCCAATGAATTCCCTTCAACGTGAACGCCATCGCGTGTGTATCACGTGAGTGTTTTGTAGTCCGTTTCGCCTTGAACACAAATCTACTGCGACCATGATATATTTATAGTTGCCATCCCTTTGTAAGGGACCGCAGTGATCCAGGTAAACACAAGCTAATGGTTTATCTGAAATTAACAGGGGCATTTGCGTGGGACGTTTCACAGTAGAGACTTTCTTCTTCTGGCATATTTCACAGTCCAAAACATAATTCCTGGTCTGTTTCCTAATGCCTGGCCACCAGTATCTCTGTTTTGATAACGATACTGTGGCAGAAACACCTGCTGCTAGGATTAGTCCTAATCTATGTTCCTTGTTTGGTATTACCCTATCCCCCACTCCAGGGATTCGAGCAAATGGAACATTGTTTGCATCAATTATATATGAGTATTTGAGTGGAAACCTTTTAGGTAACGCTGCACTGCTGCCTTTGCTTGAAGCATTGACAGCCAGTATTATTTCACGGTCTATTTTTGTTTTTGAACAAGTGATTGCAGCTATGGAAGCCGTTTGCACTACTCCTTTTGCGGCTTTATCAGCCAATGAATTCCCTTCAACGTGAACGCCATCGCGTGTGTATCCCGTGAGTGTTTTGTAGTCCGTTTCGCAACTGAACTACTTGTTCCCAAAGCGTTTTATGCCTGATTGTGCCACCTTTTGCATATTTGAAACCATTTTGAAGCCAATTCTGTAAATATTCATTGTATGATTGAACACAATCAAAAGAATCGCACACTATGAGTATCCGTATTTTCAAGTGCCATTTTAAATGCTTGTAGTTCAGCTCGCTGAGCTGTACACTCTCCTGGAGATTGCCTTTTTGAGACCATTGGTCTAAATTCGCCATCTTGCATACGACCTTTAATGATCACGCATGCTGCACTATAAGCTTGCTTACCCCCTGTAGCGGGTTGTGCAGATCCGTCAGTATAAACTATAAATTCGTACTGGTCTAGAGGGAGAATTTCAGTAGGCAGAGGACATTCGTGTTCATATTGCAGGAATGCTTATGTTTTTAAATAAGGATCAAAAACATATTCAACATCAGTTGCAGCAAGAGAATTAACCCATTGTATCCATCTTGGATGTAAAGATTTGCATTCGGAATACTCGCTTTTGTAACTGCCTCTAAGGCTGGTACAGGGGTTACGACCATAATGCGTTTCCCCTGTGCTAGGGCTCTCTCTTTTGCTACAGCGGTTTGAACTGCTGTCAGAATTTTTTCTGTCCATGTAAATTTTATTTCTGCTTGAGTATACAAATGTGATTTGTATGGAATTGCTACTTTTTTACCTTCGCTAAAAGTTAAGTAGGTGAATCCGCATTGACCCGGAATGATTCGGATCACTAAGTTGTGTACGTTTACGCGTGTTTGTAAGTGTTTTGTTGCTAACATGTTAGCTTGAAGTGAACGTAGGATATCTGTGTGTTAATATGTCCAATGATTTTAAAATCAGGTTTGATTAATTCGTAGAGAGCTTTAACCCTTTCTGTGTAGTATAGAATGTATGTTCTTCCAAAATTTAGGAAACCTAGAATCGACTGTGAGTTTTTCATTGTCTTTGGAGGTTGGAGCAGCGCACACTTTTCTAAAAAGTTGGGAGAGCGCTAGGTGGCGCTAGCCAAGATGGCCGCGCTTAGGTGAGGCTCCTGGATGCTTGACCCCTCGCATCCGTCTTCTATCCGCTGTGGCTGTCCCAGGTGTCCCCTGCTGACCGCCGAGTGCTGAGGAGCTGCTGCCCCGTCCCTGGCGTGATTTTCGGCCGATTCCCTGCAGCGGGAGCCGCGCTACACAGCCCGTGAGCTGCACCGGTAGCTGAGACGTGCCCACCTGGTCCCGAAGACGGCAGTGTCCCTTAATCGAGCCCCCGGCGCACCACGAGGGTGAAGGCCGCGGAGCCACCGGAGGCCGGCCGGGGGCCAGAGGACCAGCGGAGCGGAGCCTGGGCTGGTGCCGGGTCTTGGGTGAGCTTGGGGGGCGGCGTATGGTGAGCGCCCCCCGGTGGTGAGGTGATCCGGTTCGGCGGGCGGCTCGGTCCACGCTGATTGATTGATTGGCTGCCTGAGTGGGACGGCTCGGGGGGCTGAGTTCGACCCCGCCGCTGTCGGTGCCTGCTGTCTCCTGGTGCTGGGCCGACACTGCCTCGAGGGGGGCGGGCCCCCCCCCGACCCCTGCTGACTTGGTCCTGGCTCTGTCCTCTCTGGTCGCCCCGGGGTGACGTGGCCCCGCAGGCCTGGTGGCCGACTGCTGTGCCTGGAGCGGGGACGTTCCCTGGCGCCTCCGTGCTGGCCCGTGGGGACGAAGGTATCGGACCTCTCCTGCCCTGCACTGCTACCCGGGGGCCGCTGCCGGCCGGAGGGTCCCCCTCCTCCCGCACCCTGACTGGGCCTGATCCGTCGGAGCCGGACCTTGGGTGGACACGGCGTTCCCTGGTGCCCTGGGCCTACGCGTTGGACATAGCCGGAGGACCATCGCAGACCGGGGCGCGAGGCCTGTGGCGAGTGCGGCACGGCCCGGCCCGGATCGCCCGGGGGGGTGCATGTCGAGCGGGCTCTGGGCCTTCCATTGTTGGGGAACAGACGCGCCTTCGCCCCCCCTTCTCCTTGGATCCCCCCACTTCTGGCCTGGTGTGGGGGCGGCTCGGCTTGGCAGGTGGGGGCCGCCTGCCGGTCCACAGCGCCCACCCTCGGGGCCGGCACGTGCTCCCTGGATCCACCATGGGTAAAGAAAAAGGCTCCAAACCACCAGCGGCGTCCCACCAGACGCGGATTGATCAATTCGCCAGCTCGGATCCGCCGGGTGCGGGTGAGGGGGGAGCACTGGCCCCGAACAAAGACTTGGCGGTCATCCTCCAGGCCATCGAGGCCTCCCGCACATCCTTGGAAGGGATGGTGGGGGAGGTGAAGGTCGATGTTGCGCTCCTGCGGCAGGACCTCCGCAACGCCACGGCCCGCATTACCGAAACGGAATCCCGGATCTCTACGGCAGAAGATGACATTCGCTTGCTGCAGGACCAGGTCCGGGAGCTCACGACCCACTCCAAGGAACTGCACAGGCGGGCAGAAGACGCCGAAAATCGCGCCCGTCGCAACAACCTTCGCCTGGTGGGCTTTCCGGAGGGGGTTGAGTCCGGCCGAGCAGATGACTTCCTCGAAAAGTGGTTCAAGTCGTGGATGCCGGCGGCCGATCTATCGACCTGGTTTGTGGTGGAGCGGGCGCACCGGTCGCTGGCGGCCAAACCTCCGGTGGGAGCCCCCCCGCGCCCCTTCATTCTTAGGATCCTCAACTTTCGGGATAGAGACGCTATCCTGCGGGAGGCGCGGGTGAGTGGCCCTCTGACTTTTAACAACCACACCATTATGGTCTTCCCAGACTACACCCGGGAGGTCCAGGAGCAACGCCGCTCCTACACGGAGGTCAAGCAAAAGCTGCGTTCCCTGGGCCTTCAATACCAGCTCCAATTCCCGGCCCGCCTTCGTGTCGTTTTCCAGAACACGACACTGTTCTTTGACACTCCCAGGGCGGCTTGGACATGGCTCACTGAGGAACGACCCCTGCGCCAACCCGGTGAGACGTCCTCCAATCCTGTGCCCCGGGGCCACGGTGCAGCTGGGTCGCAGCGACCGCAGCGCAGGAAACGCACGCACTCACGACAGCGCCGAGGCGCAGCGCCGGCCCGGACCCGGTCTGAGAGTACATCTGGGAGATGGGTGAGGGAATCTTCGGCCTCTTCCGGCACATCATCCCAGGCGGTTGGGGGGTCCCGGCGCCGTCTGTCGCCTTGTCCGGCCGGGTCTCAAACCCCCCTCAATGTGCAAATTGACTTGTCAGACCTTTCCCGCAGCCCTGCTATATGACTTACAGTCTGTTCATGCACCTACAGGGGGAGGCGGCGTCCTTGCCAGGTGGCGGGGGTGGGGGGCTCTGCAACCTCACGCTTTCCTGCAGCAACCTGGGACGAGACACTGGAAATCCGTGCTTCAGGAGGGGTCCACCACGCTCTTTACACCCGAGCGCTTAGGCTTGGGGTCTTGTAATTGTTTGTTTAGTTAGGGCGACAGATGCTTCCGTTCTTGAAGTGTAGGGTGGAGGGAGGGGGGTTGGGGTTTGTTGTTTGTGGGTTGTTCCTCCTCGGGGGACTGTTTTGTTTGGTTTGGGTCTGTCCTTCTTTGAGCCTCCTCTGCAGCATCTCACTTAGCGTGACGCCGCGCTTCTTCATGCCACCGCCAGCCCACGCGCCGCCGTCACTTGCCCTCCTGCGCTGCCCGCGGGCCTCCCCTAGCGAGAGATCTATGGCCCTGGCTTCCCCTGGCCACCCCACTCCCAGCGCGCTTCGTTCCCACCACTACCATGGAAGAACTAGCCTCTAAGACTCAGGTGCGAATTCTGTCCTGGAATGTGAACGGCTTGCTAGATAGACTCAAGCGCACCGCTGTCCTCAAGTACGCCCAACGCGCGGAGGCTGACGTGCTCTTACTTCAGGAAACTCATCTGCTGGGCGAGAAATGTCCCTTTCTGGCGCGCTACGGGTACGACCGGGTATGGCACTCGGGGTTCTCGCGCGGATCGCGGGGGGTTGCCGTCCTATTGCGCCGCTCCTTCCCTTTTGTGTTCACCCGGGCGATTCACGACCCCCAAGGGATGGGGATTGTCGTTTGCGGCACACTTGAGGGTCGGCCGCTCAGTCTCATGTCACTCTATGCGCCGCCCACCGGGCTGTCCCAGGCTTTATCTTATGCTGCATCGTTATTGACAAATCTCCCGCCGGGAGCTCTTGTTCTGGGGGGGATTTCAATGCTGTCTCGGCTCCGCAGCTTGACTCTTCGGGTCTGGTCTCGGCGCCCCGCGCCGCATGAGCAAAGCAGATGGCGAGCTGGGCGGAGGCCCAGGGCTTATGCGATGCGTGGCGGATCTGGCACCCACGCGCACGGCAGTACACTCACACCTCGGCCGCCCACCACACCCACGCACGTATTGATGCGATCTTTGTCCCCCCTGCCGACTGTGTAGGCATCCAGGATGTCCGCATCCTTCCTCGGGGGATTTCCGATCACTCTCCGGTCCTCCTGGGTCTGGGCCCCCCCCCTCGTGGGGCCCGCCAGATGTGGTGCCTCAACGCCTGGTTCCTCCAGGACGAGAAGCTCCGCAACGAGGTTGGGTCCGCACTGACGCAGTATTTTACCGATAACGATGGGTCGGTCTCCTCAGCGGGCACCCTGTGGGAGGCCTGTAAGGCCACCGTCAGGGGGGCGGCCAAGGCACAGGTGGTGCGGCACCGCCGGGCGCAGATCCAGCAGCTCACCGCCTGTGAGGCCCAGGCACTACGGCTGGAACGATCCCTCTCTGGGACCGGGGATCAGGCCGGGGCTAGGCAACTGCGACTTTTGAGGGAGGAGATCCGTCAGCGGTCACTTGACGCGGCTAAGCTCCTCTGGCGATCCTCGGTGGCGAGGGTATATGGGTGGGGAGACAAGAATGGTGCGCTGCTGCATCGGCTAGCCACGTACCCCAGGGCCTCGCGCATCATCCCGGCGGTGGCTGACTCTGCTGGCCTGCTTCAATCTTCCTCCGTGTCAATCGCAGACGCCTTTGCTCAGTATTACTCGCAGCTATACCGGGCCCGGGCGTCGGACCTCTCCCTGGCTTCAATGCTTGCCACTAGTAACCTGCGGCTTCCCCGTCTTCGGTCCAGCGACTGGGAGAGCATGGAGGTGCCCATTACCCCTGAGGAAATTGGGGATGCGATAGGGCGCACGTCCGCGGGGAAAACTCCGGGTCCGGATGGCTTCCCCCAGGAGTTTTATGCCGCCTACAAGGACCACCTGGTCCCACGGTTGGGTGCCCTCTATGCTGCGGCGATCAAGAACGGCTCCTTCCCTCCGGAAGCCGACATGGCCACGATCGTGGTCCTGCCCAAGTCTACGCCGCCTTCTTGCGATCGTTCGGCATACCGACCGATCTCCCTTATCAATACTGACATCAAACTTTACGCGGCGGTTCTGGCCCAGAGGCTCCGGCCCTTCCTGTCATCCTTGGTACACCCGGACCAATGCGGTTTCATGCCGGACCGCGGCACTCGCCATTGTCTTCGTCGTCTTCACGTGGCCCTGGCTCACCGCCAACGCATCTCTCCGTATCTCACCCTTCTCCTTGCAGATTTCGAGAAGGCCTTCGACTCGGTTGGGTGGCCCTATCTCTTTGAGGTCCTGACCCACATGGGCTTCGGCCCCAAGTTCGTTGGCATGGTGCGGGTCCTTTACGCGCGCCCACGTGCCAGAGTGCTGGTTAACGGGGCACTGTCGAGGCCCTTTCGGATTGGCCGAGGAACGCGGCAGGGGTGCCCTCTGTCGCCCCTCCTGTTTGCTCTTGCAATGGAGCCCCTTGCTGCCCTGGTCCGAGCGGACCCTCTTCTCCGGGGCTGGGAATGGCCGGGCCGTGTGTCGGACAAGATAGCTCTTTACGCGGACGACGTTCTGCTGTATCTTAGTGACCCGGCGCGCTCGGGTCCCCGGGCACTTCATATCTTGAGCCGCTTCGGCCGTGCCTCCGGCCTTTATTTAAACCCGAAAAAATCGGTTCTGGTGCCTCTGCACCCCTCCCGGGAATGCTTCGACTGGCGGGACAGTATTCCCCTACGTCGGTTGTCCTTCAAGTACCTGGGCATTTGGGTCTCCCTTCTCCCGGAGCTGAGCTGGGCTCTCAATGTGGCCCCCCTGGTCAAGAAAGCCAAGGTGGACCTGGCGCGATGGCAGTCGCTCCCGCTCAACCCACTGGGGAGGGTGGCGCTTTACAAAATGATGATTCTCCCCCGGTTCCTTTATGTGTTGCAGAACACTCCCGTGTCCTTCCCGAGGCCTTGGTTCCGCGAGCTGGACGGGTTGGCGACTAGGTTTCTCTGGGGTGGTGGGAGACCGAGGTTGGCCCTGTCGACGTGTCGCCTCCCCACCTTTGATGGCGGGCTCGGCATGACCAACCTTTACCTCTACTATTTGGCCACCCGCCTCCTGGTCATTCATGATTGGTTTGGAGGGGGATGGTCCGATCCGGCCTATAGAGTGGAATTGGAAGACCTGGGTTTCCCCTGTATTCTGGACCGCCTGTACGGCGCCCCCATCCCCGCCTCCTGCCCAGACATCACCAAAGCGGTCTTCCTGGCCTGGCGAGCGGCGCTTCACCATACCCACTGGACTGGGAGGCTGACTCGCGCCACCCCACTCTGGCACGGGACATGGCTGAGAGACGTTGCGGCTCTGGAGGGGTTCAAATCATGGGACCTGCTCGGCATCTCCCAGCTGGGGGACGTCTGGCGGGGGGGACGCATGTGCTCGTACTCGGAACTGCAGGCGCGCTTTTCCCTCCACTCTTCTCAATTTTATAAGTACCTCCAACTGCGACACGCTATACGCACCTACACTCCTCTGGACGTTCGGCTACCGGACCACAATCCCCCTGAGGCGCAGGTTATGCTGGGCAACCTGGGGAGGGGGGGCATATCCCGAATACACCATTCTCTTATTAATAACACCCCCACGGCCCGGGAAGGCCTGAAGGAACGGTGGGAGGTGTGGGTGGGTCCCCTGGACGAGGTCGACTGGCGGGACGCCCTTATGGCTCCCAGGCTGGTGACGGCCTCCGCTAAATTGAGGCTTATTCAAATCTACTACCTTCATACTGCCTACCTCACACCGGCCCGCCTACACCGTGCGGGCCTCTCCGCTGACGCGGCCTGCCCCCGCTGCGATTTTGGCCCGGCCGACTTTATTCATATGGTGTGGTCGTGTCCGGACTTGGGGGGCTACTGGAGGGGCATAGAAGCCGACCTGACGGAGGTCTTGGGCTGGGCGGTGCCACATGACTCTAGGCACACTCTTCTGGGCATCACTGATGGTCTCGATGGCACACGTGCTGAGAAGCTGTTCCTTATTACAGCATTAATGGTGGCAAAAAGGGATATTGCGGCAGCCTGGAAGCATTCACAACCGCCCAGCCTGGCCAAATGGAGTGATGGAGTGGACTGGTGTGCGGCTCAGGAACGGACACTCTATCAGGCGAGGGGCTGCCTTAAGAAATACCGTAGGATCTGGGGGAAATGGTTGGGCAATGTCGTATGAGGATGTGGTTCTGGGGGGAGGAGGCGGGGGGGGGGCTTTGGGTGGGGGCGGGGGGGTGGTGTGGCACTGTGTTGTGCGTTTGTAAAGTGGCGGCTTGACAGGCTCAATGTTTCCTTTGTTGTGTCGCAAAAAATCAATAAAAATTTGGTTATCAAAAAAAAAAAAGTTGGATGCCCGGCTTTTGCCTTCACTCGATAGTTCATATCCTAGGAAATGGACGTTGAGATGGGCAATTCTTGATTTTTTTAAATTGAATTTATAGCCCTCAGAGGCAAATCCCAGTATTATGGTATTTACCCTGTTCAAGTGCCTGTTCAGGTCATCGTCTGTCAGATAGATATCATCGACATATGACAATGCCTCGTCATCATAAATTTGTAGTAACTCTGTTACCCTTGCTGAGAATAACCCTGGACTGTTCTTGAATCCCTGAGGGAGAGTACAGCATTGACGCTGGGTCCCCATTATTGAGAAAGCTGTCAAATACCTACTTTCAGGTGCTATGTTTTGACAAAAGAAACCATTAGAAATATCTAAAGTGGTTTTATTTTTTTTCCACACAATCTTATTCATTAATGCTGTACTATGTGCATTTTGCACTGCAAATGTTTTACAACAAGAGTTTAGGTGTCTGTAGTCCAAAACTAGACGATATGTATTGTCTGGTTTGGAAACAGGAAACAAAGGATTGTTCATTGATGAGGTGCATGTTTCAATCACCCCTTGGTATTCAAGTTGATCTAAGATCTCCCTGACCTGTTATTTTAGCTTCTTGCTTAATTGGATACTGCCTTTGTGCAGTTGGTTGATTTTTTAACTGGATCTTATGGTGAGGTGAGTCCTCATCTCATCCTACATGATTTTTGTATAATGCTGGATCTTGGGCCATGCCCATTTCCTGGCATAAGTGTATTTTAAATGTACTGGAACATGGTTAGAGAAGGCTGGCATAAGGATGTCTTCGCCATGTGGACACTCTCTGACAAATTCTGATGGCCAGTCCCGTTCTGATAGAAGGATATCATAACCCTTTGAAAGATGCTCCTAAAAGAGTGCTTTCACTTTTCTTGGTATGTCTCCCTCCATCCGGAGTGTTATTTCATATAACCTATGTGAGGAGCTAACCCTGGTATCTACAGTTTCAATATGAATGTCCTCATTCAAGTCCACTGTCTCAAGAAGTCCCTTCAGGTTCTGGCGAGCTATTGTTACTTCTGCTGCACTGTCCAACATTGTCTGAGCCCATTCTCCGTTCTTGAGTTGTGTTCTCAGAATCCTCGGCAAGTCTGATCTTCAGACCTGCTACTTTCTTCTTGGAGAATTGAGGTTTTGGTTTGTTTTTCTGATTGTGTTGATCATCTTTGGACTTCACGCGTTCTTCTTTTTGATCTGACCGTCCTCTTCTTTCGGATGTCTGTGATGATATCTGAAAGGTACGAGAGGAACGTGTATCAGTATCTTGATACCTGTCAGGTTTTCTCAAATTATCCCTATTCCTGAGGTTATACCTCCTTTAAGAGGGCTCCTTTTGAAGAGACCTACCTCGGGATTGAGAATCTTTCTCTTTTTAATGTTGTTTGTTATTTTTCCACTTCTTTTTAGAAGAGGTAGGATTGTTTTTAGTAAAGGCCTTTTTAGGACTTTCAGACAGTTGTGGTTTAACTGGTTTGCCTCCCAAACTGTCTCTGCCTAATTCTTCATAAGATTTTTCAATTATTCTGGCTAGTTCTTGTGGTTGTTCTGTTACATCAAATTCCCTTAATTTCTGGCGGATTGCCACTGATGCTGCTTCTCCTTTAATATTAGATGATATTATTGTTGAGACCTGGTCGAAATTTTTCCGTAACTTCATACCTAAATTCAGAGCAGGCTCTGCCCCGTATTCGTTTTGAATTTGTTTCAAGACATCAGGTATTAACACCATAGACAGAACACCATGTGTTTTAGTGTAGATAGCAGCAAAGACTGTGCCCCAAGTGGTGCTGTCTTCCAGATGTGGTGTTATCCCCATTGGTAAACAGATTGTTAGAATCCTATGTTTCTCATAAGGGCTGGTATTAGGAAATACCGCTTCGATTTGAGTAATTTTTTGAGCATTTCAGAACGGAATTTGTTCACGTTTTGTGGACATTTTACCCATGACTGCGTGTAAAGTCTGTGGAGTGATTTTTAGCGCATTCCCCTGGGAGAGATTTGTCTTGGAATGGCCATTGTTGTTGGACTGTGAAAGTCCCCATGACATATTGAACCAATTTTCTATATATATTTATTAGCTCCTTGAGTTGAGCAAGTAATTCTACATCTGACATTTCTTCAATGTACGTATGAGGTGTGTAGCCGGCTAAAATCAGCCATGTTTCTCCTGGTCTACCTAGTGGACCGAGCCTGGTAATGTGATTGTTATGTTTTAGGGCGCCTTTAAACCAGAGATCATGCTTCTGGTATGTGAGTGGAATTTCAATATCCTCGAAAGGAATATATTCCTCAGGTGGTTCATCTTCTTTGTTTAAGCGAAACGTTTTAGTTACTGGATTTGATTCTGGGAATACTATGCATGAATAGAATACCTCTGTCTGGTGAGATTCATGTGCCTCTATCACAAAAACTGCTCTCCCACCTCTTGGTGTTAGGCCATGTTTTATACGTTTTAGAGTGATGGCTCCCCTTAAATTTGGAGCGATGATTTTTGCATTTTCATCGGCTTCATTAAAACTTGTATAATCAAAAGCTGCTGCGACGTCGTCGGAGACAGCTCCACCAGTTTCGGTATTTGTGCCGTTTTCGGACATTGTTTAATGAAAGTTGCAGAGCAAGTTTCAAGGGAACAAAGATAAGGTGCACAATATTTTGGAACACTGTATCCTTCAACGTTGAACAAACCAGACAGCTAATACATAGGATTTTTGTCCTACTAAGCTTTGGCGGATATTATCCCTACCCACTCCAGACGTTTTATGGAGTATTATGAGTAGGGGTCTCTGAGAAAAGCATGACTGAGTTACTTCAATATCTAGCGTTACATTAGTGCCTTACCAAACCGTTGGGCGCCATGTAGTGTAGTTCCTATATTCCTGATAGGCTTTGCGCATTGGAATAATATACACTATAGTTTTGACATCGGACTGAGGTCAGTATGTCTTTATCGAGTACATTAAACTTAATTACTTGTGTGTGCCAGCTAACTCAGAGGTCACTAGAAACTTCTCGAATAAACAAGAAGGAATTAGTTTCTGACAACCACATAAACATGACAACTTTGTTTCCCTTAGAATCGGAACAATCTCAGAATCGTGGAAACAATAGAGAACAGTTTCACTCAGTCAATCGTGCATGCTTCGTTTCTACAGAGTTACACAGAAATAGATCGATGGACGTTTCAATAAAAAGGGTTTATTGAATAGTCTTATTTCTCGTGAAAGAGATATGAACTGCTACACGTCGTGCAAGTAGGCAGCAGAACCATGGTTTGCCATGGCAAGTGAAGGTATATTTATACCTTGAAGGTGTTTAGGAATGTCAATATTGACATAAAAGGCGGGCAGAAGAACGTCATGAATGAACCCCTAACAAATAGATGTTCATGCATAATAGATGAGTTCTTGGAGAAAACAATATCCAAGCAAGGGGAAGTCCTAAAGGCTTAAGAGTCTGGTTTTCCAAGAACTCGTTGTGACGTAGATGAATGGATGTAGATGGCCATGCCTGTATTTGGTGAGCATGGATAATGCCTAAATAAGGGTAGGATTTCTATGCCTAAATATGGGCAATACGAATTGTGCCTATATAAGGACATAAATCGGGAAACCTATATATGGTATCTAAATCGACACACAACAATTACTAAACTATTTTTATATATATTTTATTAATGCTATAATAATACATGGTGCTCAAACAAAATCTATAGTGCTTCCTTTATGTCTATTATCACTTGACTGTAAGGGGGTGTACACAAAGCATTTATAAAGAATATGGCATACTGCACTCTGTATGCGATCAAGGGCACTAGTTGCTCGAAACGCGTCGTCAGAGGAGGAGTGAGAAATAAAACAACATCTTGCCATCTATCCGTGTGTCCGTTGCTCTCTTTTTGCCGAGAGGAGGTCTTGGTAGCACTCTGGTCGTGAATCTAAATACGGTCGTAAGGATGCTTCCGGGAACGGACCCCTCCCTTCAAGTAGGCTTCCACCCGCAACCAAGCCAAGCAGTTAATCTGAGAGGAATTTTGGCGGTGGCCCCCTACTGCAGCCGAGGAAAGCTTGAACCGGCAAGAGGACGTCAGGGGCTGGGTCGGAGAACACGTCAATGAACGCGATCGATTGAGCTGGTGAGTGAGACGGCATAAGGCGTAGGTGGGGAGATAGGACAGACGGCGTAACAACAGAAGCTTGACATTGTTGAGGTAAAAGCACGTATAAAAAAACTCAGCATGTCTACAGATGCAGTACGAGAGAGAGGCGGTGGCAAATGAATTATTTAGTAACCTGCCCAAGTTAAGTGCAAACATACAGAATGTTCATGGCAATGCGGTGAATAAAGATAACGATGTAAAAACTTTGGAAAAGAAGATGAGAAATGAGATTACATAATGGTGGGAACACAAGTCCTTGACCAAGTATGCGGAAGTGAAGAGAGTCCCACGTGGACTAAGAATTCTTCTGGCCCCCAGTTTTGATAACCCGAATCCATATATGTTGAAAGAGTGGGGTGAGAGTAACTTGATAGCCTCAATGAATCTTGTGCACATTTTAAATAAATATGCGGAAATAAATCGGCAAGCATTATTGCAAGAAATTGAAGGCATAAATATGGAATTGAGCAAATCGGAGATGGAGGATTATATATTCGCCATAAATTGGCAGGGTATGCTCAGATGTGAGTCCCTTGCTCACTTTGCCACTGGATTCAAGCAAGCCTGGCTGAAGACGGCTGAAATGCCAGAAACCGGTCCTAGGAAGCTTGTTTCCGGTCCAGGGAAGACATGGCTTGGCAGTTCGGGCTGGACTGTTCCCATGAGGCACAGGGTCAGACTGATTTGCATATGGCCATGTCTGAACTGGGATGGCAGAGTGGGCTAAAGAACGGTGATGGATTAAACCCAGATCAGTTGACTGGGGGTGAGTGCTTGCAATGTTCAACACTCCGTCCATCATTTCCTTTGGTTTTTGCTTGGTTCGCCATAAGTTGGCAGGGTATGCTCAGACGTGAGTCCCTTGCTCACTTTGCCACTGGATTCAAGCAAGCCTGGCTGAAGACGGCTGAAATGCCAGAAACCGGTCCTAGGAAGATTGTTTCCGGTCCAGGGAAGACATGGCTTGGCAGTTCGGGCTGGACTGTTCCCATGAGGCACAGGGTCAGACTGATTTGCATATGGCCATGTCTGAACTGGGGTGGCAGAGTGGGCTAAAGAACGGTGATGGATTAAACCCAGATCAGTTGACTGGGGGTGAGTGCTTGCACTGTTCAACACTCCGTCCATCATTTCCTTTGGTTTTTGGATTATATAGCAACAGCAAGAGATGAAATAAAAGAGCGCCTGAAAAAACATGATGATAAAATCAAAATTTGTAAGGTGCATAAATTTGCTCAAGATCAAGAATATTACGAACGGACAAATATATACCTTTGCTCGTAAATATGAAAACGCAAAGCTATTAAGAATCAAAGATGCAACAAAAAGCACTGAAACAAGAAGCGTTCAAAGATCTGGAAATGCTGTGGAAATATCCAGAACAGATGCAGAATCTCTAACAAGTGAATCAGTCTCAGAATGTGGCAGCTTGAGCAATGCAATGGAAAAAAACAATACTCAGCTTGGGGGAAGAAGTTGATTTTTTAGTCTCAGAATGCCAGCAGACCCTCAGGCTGAGAAATCAAAAGAGAGAAACCAAAAAAGATGCAATGCCAGAAGAAAGGCAAGGCGCAAAAGGCGAAAATCAAAAACCAAAGAAAAGAACACAATGGTACAAGAATCAACGGTAGATGATAAATCCATAATAAATCTCTCATCCATTGTGCTATCAAAAGCTGAAGAACAATTGCTAGCGCTGGGATTGAACTTTTGTCCTGAAAGCAATTTTAATTACCCCAGTACCAGAACTGACGTATTTTGCTTTATACGCAAGCTCAAGTTAAAAAAGTTCTTCACTATTAAAACAGGTTTGGAAAAAACGCATTCAGAGCAAACAGGTGAAAGAAGGATTAGGCTGGGGTTACAGGCTTCAGATATTCTAACTCTGCTACAATTACACGATTTAAATAAGGAGATTAACAATGAAACCAGTACAGCAAATCAGATATTGGAGGAAGAAAATGTGACTCAAGAAAGACTGCAGAGTATCGACATATCGCAACGAGGGGCAGGAAGTGATCCCTTTGAACCCAAATCCACTCTCCTCCCGATGATGCCTAAGGATGCAGTTGATATTTTTCATGAGAGACTCACAGAAGATATCAATTAACTGTATCACCAGATAAAGCACAAAAAACATGCTGAACAATACAATAAAATTCAATATGATAAATTGCTGAAAAAACTGGGGGATAGTTTGGAAATTGTCATCAAAAAATCGGATAAAGGCGGAAATATTGTGTGTGAAAGACTATATTGAAGAAGCCAGGAGACATTTGAACAATGGTCTATGCTATGAGAGATCAGCCATGAGAGAGTACAACAAGGCAAAGGAATGCTTGAAAAAAGACCTTCAGCAGTACAAAAGAGAGGGATTAATATCATCGGATGAATACAAGTACATGTATAAGGAATTCCCGGTCCTCCCAACTATATACTTAATAACGAAAGTCCATAAAGGCGTTCTACCAACACCAGGCAGACCAATTATCTCTGCAATCAATAGTATTGGCGAGCATGTTGCACATTATGTGGACTATTTTTTGCAAGATTTGGTTAAAGGACTACCCACATATGTGAAAGACGCAGGGGACTTTTCAACTAAAATTTGTGATATTGGGTGGACAGATGATTTGATTCTTATTTCATTAGATATGGAGTCACTGTACACCAGTATTGACCATCAAACAGGGTTAAGAGTGGTAAAGCATTTTCTGGATACAAGACCCTGTGAATATCACCAACACAATAAGATGCTGCTTGCCCTTATTAACTGCTGTCTCCACAATAATTATTTTTTGTTTGGAAAGGAGATTTTTAAACAATTAAGAGGTGTAGCCATGGGAGCCTGTTTCTCCCCCAGCTATCCGTGCCTGCATGTTGGCTGGTGGGAGGAACAGGTTCTTAAAAAAGACCGTCATGAAATGTTCACACAACATATAATGTACTGGTTTCATTATATTGACTATCTTTTTTAAATATGGAACAGGGATGACGAAAGTGCTAGGCAACTCATTAGGACCATCAATTCCAAATCTGCCAATTTGAACTTCACATCCCACATGAGCAAGAAACAACTCGAATTTTTAGATGTAGTTGTTTATGTGAGTAATGGAAAATTAGAAACAACACTTTTTAGAAAAGCTACCACAGGAAATGCGACATTGCATGCTAGCAGTGTGCATCATAAGCACCTCATATGGAGTATTCCATATGGGGAAAGTTTAAAGCTTAAACGTATTTGCAGTACATAGGAAGAATTGGAGAAGTGTACGCAAGATGCTCTGGCTAGGCTAAGGAAGAGAGGCTATAGCTCCAGAATGCTGAGGGAGGTGGTTAACAAAGCTAAGGAGCGATCAAGGGCTACATTGATACCACAACAGGAAGAAGAGATAAAATCCACACACATAGATAAAGATCCTCGACTTATAACTACATTTAGAGACCAAGAAAGAAAAATAAGATCTATAATAAAAAGGAATTGGCCAATTGTTCTGACTGATAATGTCTCGGGGGCTAAACTCCCCGTAGTTCAAAATATTACATTTAGAAAGGCAAGATCGATGGGGACTGAACTAAATAGAAATAGCCCGGAACTGGGACCAATCAGTACATGGCTAAAACCCAACCCTGGATTTGTCAAATGCTCGTCATGCAGAGTGTGCAAGTTTGGAGTAAATACAACAAATTTTACTACTCCATTCTGTCAGGAGCTAACAATAATAAAAGGCAGCTACAACTGCAGGACAGAATATGCCGTGTAAGTTCTGATGTGCACCTGTGGCTTCAAATATGTTGGTAGTACTAAGTTACAGGTGCACATCAGAATCCTGCAACATTTAAGAGCTATTATTAACAATGATTCCTCTTATCCAGTAGCTTGACACTTTAAAAGCACGCAGAACAATGATGTCAACTGTCTAACCTATTATGTGGTTGATGGTATTCCCATCCTTCGTAGAGGAGGAAATAGGGAACGACTTTTAAGACAGTTGGAAGCCCGCATGATTTTAGAATTTGACAGTAAGATACCGAATGGACTAAACAACACTGAGGATATGCACAATTTCTTATGAAACTCATTACTTCTTTTCTATTTTGACCCGTGGCTTATAGAATTTTTTATTTTTTATTTTTCATTTTATTGCCATGATGAGCAATAGCACTGTTATAACTGAACCAGGGTAATTACAACATCTGCCATGCTGCTACAATCAAAATCTAGTGATAGCATCACCCCTGTACACTTCATTATGATGTGTGCACGAATGGCCATGAAGGAAAATTTCTTCAGATTTGAGAAAGACTTGTTCTTACAAATATCGGGAACATCTATGGGCAGCATTTTCGCGCCCAGTCTAGCGAATTTGTATGTGCATATGTTCGAGCAGTCTATAATATTCAGAGAAGACAATCCCTTCAGGAGCCATATAAGCATCTGGAAACGATACATCGATGATGTATTTGTAGTATGGAAGGGATCATCCGACAGCATCATGGCTTTCCATACATGGATGAACACACAGAACAACTTCCTGAGATTCACAGTTGAACTTTCGAATACAAGTTTACCATTTTTAGATATTCGAATTTTCCCAGAGAACGGAGGGTTGGGTACTGAGTTATATCGCAAACCTACAGCCCGTAATTCGTTATTATCTTTTGAGAGTTTCCATCCCAAATGCCTCAGGGAGAATCTTCCTTTTGGACAGTTTTTAAGAATAAGGAGGAACTGTTCATCCATTGCCAAATACAATGAGCATGCGAAACATCTCAGCACTCAACTGAAGGAGCGTAATTACCCCAAGAAAGTGATACATATGTCTCGAAAAAGAGCAGCAAACAACAATCGGGCAGCTCTGATTGATTTGCCCAGCCCCAAAGAACCTTCTGATAGACTCACCTGTGTGAACACTTACAATACTTACTCTAACAAAATCAAGAGCAGTATCCTCAAACACTGGAAAATCCTGAACATTGGTACTGAGGCCTCAGAACCTCCACTTTTTGCTTTTAAAAGGAGTGCCAACATTAAAGACCACATTGTACACACCAGACCGAGAATCTTGCACAATACAAGTGAACAACAGCCATTATGGGGTTTACCACCGGTGTAAGGACATTACCCATGCGGTTCATGTGCGGCTTGTCCACAGACTTCACACATGACACAAGTGGATATTGGCACTGGTAGACCTTGGCTGTTACAAAAACACACTAATTGTAATAGCGACAATGTAATTTATCTCATCACGTGCCCCTGTTCCATGCAGTATGTGGGCATGACTACACGCAAGGTCAAAACCAGAATCCTTGAACACAAGAGCACCATTCGGTGCAAGAGGAGGGCTACTAAAATGACAAACCACTTCCTGGATTTTAATCATCAGGCAGATGATTTGTCGTGGACCATTTTGGAGCAGCCTCTCATTCCCCAGCATATCACAGATATTTCAAAATTTCTCTTCAGAAGAGAACAGCGGTGGGTGTTCCGCTTAAAAAGTGACAACATAGGTTTGAACGAGGATATTCCTTGGTTGTCTCTATGACCTTATACCATCTATGAGAATTACCTTTATCAATTCCAACAAATAATTTGATATTATAACATTCCCACAGTAAATACGTAAAACAACTGGGTATATCTAGATCCTTCCTGAGATTATACTGTGGAGCGATTGTTTGTTTACTTGTAGAGTCAACTTTGGCACTATTATTTACTGAATCCTGTACTTGTGGTGAAATACGACACATGCCTTCTCAGCGTTTTTTACACATTTTTGTGTCAA
Source organism: Triturus cristatus (assembly GCF_964204655.1). Taxonomy (NCBI): domain Eukaryota; kingdom Metazoa; phylum Chordata; class Amphibia; order Caudata; family Salamandridae; genus Triturus; species Triturus cristatus. The sequence continues at coordinate 1,316,077,122 of NC_140585.1, forward strand.
ATGGGTTTTGTATTTTGTTAATACTGGGCCTTCATTAATTATGCACAAATCGATTTGCTTAAACATTCAGCAATTTGGTTGTGCCCATTGACTAATAAAGCTTGTGTTCCGGTTTGTATCGTCTTCTGAAAAAACTATATGTTCTCGTTGCTAGGCTACAGATAAACAATCATTGCTGTCTCTGGTCGGGCTTCGCTAACAAAACTCCATGATATAAATGCATCCTAGTGCGCATGCGCGCTTTGCCGTACACTGCTTTATTAAGTCTCTAGCGTCCTGCCAGAGACAGGCATTACAGCAAGACGACTATGGGGTCCTTATGTCCCTTCACGAATGCAGGCAGTCAGGATAGACACCTATGGGGTCCTTATGTCCCTTCACGAATGCAGGCAGTCAGGATAGACACCTATGGGGTCCTTATTTCTCCATTCGGAGCCATCAGTGTTTGGGTATTTATTCTCACTTTTCCCACCCCGTCGGTTCCTCCGGTTGCAATCTCTGTACATCGACGGAGTACCGACGGAGAGGTGAGTGTGTTGATATGCATTTTAGTGAGTTTCTGCTTGATGATTCGGTTTAAGTTATTGATAATTGTTGCTGTGTTTGGTCATGGTGTAGTCTTTCGGTGTATAGATTCTTGGCTTGAACATGAGTTCGTAATTTTCAGACACTTGACTTCCCTCGTCCTTGACCACTTTTGTAAAATCTTAACAAGTGGTTTATGTACATACACTTCCAGGATATAAGGGGAGTGACATCGTTATAACACTCTATGTCGTTTTGAGTCCGTTTTAGTCTGTTGGACATTACTGATATTCTTCACTTTTTATGGCACTATTGAGCAAGTAAACTATACTGATTAGGTTACACTTGCTTATTTTCACAGAGCGGGGCTCCCTTCCCTGAGTTGCAACCAGGTTGAGGTGGGCTCACTTGTCCCACAGATTGGGTGAGTCTTTTTACTAGAGCTTTCTAACAGTTTGGACATAAGTACTATGTTTGAGCCACATATACCAGTGTTTCAGACTTGACTGTTAACTAATGAGTTTTGGAGATTTACTTTTTCTATATGTGTCTTCTTATTTTCAGACAAGTTCCAGCGAGATTGTATCCGCTAAAGCATTAACTGGTTTGGTCTTTTTTTCAAACTTTATTTGCACGTGTGTAACACTTTCTAGCAGCAGCTTTGTTTTTTGGTCCTGATGAAAGCCACACATACTTTTGAGATGGTCATTGGCTGAAACATGTTGACCCTTGTCATCTAGCAGTTTTCAATAGTAACTGCTTTGTACTGTTTTTTATCTCTGGCAGGGCTAATGAGTCAATAAAAATCATTTTTTCAATAGCGCTAGCCAGTTTTAGCTCACACTTCACACACTTTTGAATTTCTTTGCGCTGCGCCCTCTTCTCACATTAGTGCTCATCTTTGGGATTTGAGTATCCTAAAATCTTAAACAAAAACATCCCTGAGCTCCCACTTCTCAGTGCGGTGGTTGTAGCCCTCAGTGGGACTAGGTTTTCCCACTGAGAGGAGAAAGCCTAAATGATGAAGCATGTCACCTTCGGGTGAGTGAGGGCATTCATCCTTAAAGGGATTCCTTTCCTTTCTGATTTGTTCACTGTCATTTTAGACACAGCTTGACTATAGTATCTCTCCTTTCATGCTCTAGTTCTAAAGTTGCTCAGACCCGAGAGTTTATGTTTGTGTGTTGCATATTACGTATTAGGGGAATGAAACTTCTCGCAGGTCTTTAAATCTGTTCCCTTGGACCCCCCTTATGCATTTTGTGTGTTATATAATTACAACATCTGCCATTTTCACTGTAAATAATGATCTTTTTATATCCCTAATATAATATTTTTTAATCAATAAGGTTTCAGTATTAGACATGAATACTTTCATATTTTAAATGGATTTTTGCACAGCACTAGGCACTTTAGTTGAATATAGCCATTTTTGCACAATTAGCAGGGGCTGCTCAGCACGGAAGCACTTTTTGGAATGATATTCAGATGTTATGAATATCATAAAAACATGAAAAGTAAATTTAGAGCACCTTATATCTGAGTACATTAGCTAATGTGGCCATAACATCAATGAAATGACAAGCTAGGAGTAAAAGCATTTAAGCTGATATGAGGTACCACTACTAATTATTAGTACAATATGGTATGGCATAAAATGGGCATTTATGCCGTAATATGGTCTAGGCAGTACTATATAATACTGATGCCGTAATGTGTGTATATATTTATTTATGCATATTTATGAGTACCCTTTCATATATATATATATATACACATATAGTTCCACGAAACGCTCCTTCCGACAGCTCGGGACCCGAGAAAGGTGGCGCACACCCCGGCGGAGCACGCCGGTAATCAAATCCAGTCAAATCAACAACATTAACGTGCGCTCTCAGTCAATAGGGACCACACAGCAATCTAGGATATAACGGATGTTTAATCACAACGCGTTTCAGCCTACAGCATTGCCTTGTTCACGTGATAAAACAGTGCAAAGAGACCATGACTGATAAAGCTTTTCCGCAGTAGACATAAATGAAGGACATAAGCAGTGAATACAGTAGTCTAATAGGCAAGAGCGGCAGACATATTGGAATGGTGAATAGCTTATATATATTGCAGTTTGTAAGTATTATTTGAACAAAGCGACCTTGCACCGTTTGCAGAAACAATTGTTTCTGGCCAAATAAGTAACGCACTGAGCGTGAGTAATGATTGACAGCCCATACATAAACAGCTGCGATCGTTTTTGATATTTAGACCATGTTGTGCATACGCCGCTAGATATTAACCGGCTGGACTGTCAATCCGCTACAGTATACGGGTTCATGTATATTACAAATTACAAAGGCAATGCCCTGATAGAAACATAATGTAAAAGAGTCTAATTATTGTGTAATATTGTCATGTGCGTTACGATATCATCACATTGGGGGCAAGTGCCCTCGTTCTTGACTACCTTGTACATCAACAAAACAACATATGCGCTGCATCCAATGATATTGCACAACAATATTGCACAACTAATATGTTAAGTACGAACATTGCAGCATAGCTGTCTGTTAACGCAAAGCGTAGGGATTATAATCTCAACCTAGAATGTATACCGGAATCACTCATATACAATAGCAGAATATAACTACATGTGCAGTTCCAGATATCTTAAACTGTGATGCATATAAAACACAGTATATTACCTGATAGTAAAATAAACTGTCCCTTGTAACATAATCACAAAATTGATGTTGGACAGCATCTTACCCACAACATAATAGGCGCAAGTCTAACGTAACAATGTCCAATCGTCGCCTTGTAAAATGTTACATTGTCCATGCACATGATTATCGGGCAAGTGCCCATAGTAATGTTGTCAAAGCTCTGCCATAAAAGAATAAATCAACAAATGTTATATCATACGTGCTTGTACAGTCAAAGTGCTCGGTGTTGATCAGGGGAAAAGGGTAGGTAACCCGTGAAGAGTGAGTGCCTGTGTCTGGGCACCTTCCTTTCCTCCTGCAAATTACATTAAAAATAGATATAAACAAAAGAAAATATAAAACACATATATCTTAATACAATTTAAGAAAATAGAATATATATCCTGTGCACAGATCTAAAATATGGAGACAAGAAGAATCACATATGTCAAATCATGTTAAGCATCGGAGACTCCAATCAAAGAAAGAGAAGAGGAACATATAAAATTAGCATTCTCTAAGATGTATCACCAGTTGCTCATCTTGATTCAGACCACCCAGTTCCTTGGTCTGAAAGTCCACTATATATTGGGACTCCCTTTGTCTCAATTTGAGTACTCTGTTTCCACCCCTGGGGTTGTTCATAATTTGTTCAAGAATGAAGAACCTTAGAAGTGCTGGGTTAGAGAAATGTTTGTCCCTAAAGTGACAGGCCACTGGATATTTTTCGTCATTATGAGGGATTGCTCGGCAATGCTCTAGTACACATTTCTTGGCCAAAAGGGTAGTACTGCCTATGTACCAGAGTTTGCATCGGCACTCAATCACATAGATGACAAAGGTGGTACTACAGGTAAGGAACTGACTAATCTCCTTGCTGACCCCATTATATGTGATATTTTTAATGAAGGTGCTGTTCTTACAGGCTTTACAATGGCCGCACGGAAAAAATCCCTTTCGGCCATGTTCATGTCTGGCAGGATATATAGTGACATCACTGTGAACCAACATGTCTCTGATATTCCTGCCTTTTCTATAAATGATGTTAGGCCTGTTGGAAATCATTTCTCCAATCATGTTGTCACATTTCAGAATATCCCAGCTTTTTGCAAGGATTTTGCGGATTATTTGAGTACTCTCCTCTCTGTTATCTGAGGGATTCATTGGTTTCTCAGTTATAGTAGATAATCTAGGCACCGCATCTGCTCTCTCTTTAGCTCTGCGTAATACCCAATTAGGATACCCTCTGTTCTTGAAGCGAGCTAACATCTCAATACTCTCTAGTTGGTAGGCATCCTCCTTGTTACAGTTCCTCATATGGAATACTCCATTTGAGTGTCTCTGGATGGCTGCTCAGGGCATGCAGGACACTGTTGCCTGCTGTACGTTTTTTAAAAAGAGTGGTCTGAATACTCCTATTCCGAATCTCAAATCTGACATCCAAATATTCTGCATTGACTTTACTGATTTGACTGGTGAGAACAATATTGTAATTGTATATATTGATATATTTATATATGTGTTTATTAGTGTATTTACACACTTGTATTCATGACAATACTAAACTATTTTTATATATATTTTAGTAATGCTATAATAATACATGGTATTTATAATATAAAGGACACAAAATCTTTGTATAACCATTGGTGCTCAAACAAAATCTATAGTGTTACCTTTATGTCTATTATCACGTGACTGTAAGGGGGGTGTAAGCAAAGCATTTATAAAGAATATGGCATACTGCACTCTGTATGTGATCGAGTTGCTCAAAACGCGTCATTACAGGAGTGAGAAATGAAATAACATCTTGCCATCTATCCGGGTGTCCGTTGCTCTCTTTTCGGCGAGAGGAGGTCTTGGGAGCACTTTGGTCATGAATATATATATAATTCACTTAAAAAACCATAGGTTTCACACATGTTATAGTTAGCTGTACATTTCACTCGTAAAAAAACAATGAAATTCCACGTTATAGTTAGATCAGGTAACTATAACTTGCGCGCCCACAATAAACTGCTCATGACGTCACATATTACATCACTCATGACATGGTCAGTAACATCACTCATGACATCAATGATGACATCTGAAATTACACATTGTGGATTGCGGTCGCGCAAGTTATAGTTACCTGATCTAACTATAATGTGGAATTTCATTGGTTTTTTACGAGTGAAATGTACAGCTAACTATAACATGTGTGAAACCTATGGTTTTTTAAGTGAATTTGCAAGGTTTTGTAAATGATAATTCCTAACTATAATGTGTGTGAAACCTATGGTTTTTTCAGTGAATTTGTACGTTTTTTTAAATGCTAAGTTATGTATTTATTATTTTTTTTTTCTGGTTTTTCACTGTGCGCACACCCAATCTATCCAAACCAAGAATGCCTGCCGAACAGATGAGTCTGTTGCCACAATTTTTATTCAAGGTTGCAATGCGATGACAGAGACAAGCTCACAAGTGTTCAGTCCAGCCCGATGTGTTTCGTTTACTCTGACACTTCTTCGGGGGCTCTGGGCTTGAAGGAAAGGCATGGAGGTTTTGTCGGAACCATTTAAATTCAATTAAACCCCGCCTTGTTGGGCGTGGCCACCACTGTGGCCTGATGGTATCTGTAGTGCGTCCATCTTACTCCAGTGAGTTCCACGCCTTTCACTTTCAAATGACAAAAATAAAATCCAAGTGGATCGCGGCACTTGACTCAAACACACCGCATTTGCATTGACTCCTCGATAACTGGCTCCTGTTCCCTCAGCGGCTCCGCCGGTTGGCGTCTCCGCAGGGGATCTGAAAACAGCAACGGGGACCCCTCCGCGGCCCAGACAAAGCTGCAACAAATCCAAACCAAGAATGCCTGCCATAGAGGAAGCCCACGAACAGGTGAGTCTGTTGCCACAATTTTTATTCAAGGTTGCAATGTGATGACAGAGACAAGCTCACAAGTGTTCAGTCCAGCCTGACGCGTTTCGTGTACTCTGACACTTCCTCGGGGTTCTGGGCTTGAAGGAAAGGCATGGAGCTTTTGTCGGCACCATTTAAATTCAATTAAACCCCGCCTTGTTGGGGCGTGGCCACCACTGTGGCCTGATGGTATCTGTAGTGCGTCCATCTTACTCCAGTGAGTTCCACGCCTTTCACTTTCAAATGACAAAAATAAAATCCAAGTGGATCGCGGTACTTGGCTCAAACACACCGCATTTGCATTGACTCCTCGATAACTGGCTCCTGTTCCCTAAGTGGCTCCGCCGGTTGGCGTCTCCGCAGGAGAGCTGAAAACAGCAATGGGGCCCCCTCCGTGGACCAGACAAAGCCGCAACAAATCCAAACCAAGAATGCCTGCCATAGAGGAAGACCACGAACAGGTGAGTCTGCGGCCACAATTTTTATTCAAGGTTGCAATGCGATGGCAAAGACAAGCTCACAAGTGTTCAGTCCAGCCCGACGCGTTTCGTGTACTCTGACACTTCATCAGGGGCTTTGGGCTTGAAGGGAAGGCATGGAGGTTTTGTCGGCACCATTTAAATTCAAATAAACCCCGCCTTGTTGGGCGTGGCCACCGCTGTGGCCTGATGGTATCTGTAGTGCGTCCATCTTACTTCAGTGAGTTCCACGCCTTTTAATTTTTGACATGACAAAAATAAAATCCAAGTGGATCGCGGTACTGGCTCAAACACACCGCATTTGCATTGACTCCTCGATAACTGGCTCCTGTTCCCTAAGCAGCTCCGCCGGTTGGCGTCTCCGCAGGAGAGCTGAAAACAGCAACGGGGCCCCCTCCACGGCCCACACAAAGCTGCAACAAATCCAAACCAAGAATGCCTGCCATAGAGGAAGCCCACGAGCAGGTGAGTCTGTTGCCACAATTTTTATTCAAGGTTGCAATGCGATGACAGAGACAAGCGCACAAGAGTTCAGTCCAGCCCGACGCGTTTCATGTACTCTGACACTTCCTCGGGGGCTCTGGGCTTCAAGGAAAGGCATGGAGGTTTTGTCGGCACCATTTAAATTCAATTAAACCGCGCCTTGTTGGGCGTGGCCACCACTGTGGCCTGATGGTAAGTGTAGTGCGTCCATCTTACTCCAGTGAGTTCCACGCCATTCACTTTCAAATGACAAAAATAAAATCCAAGTGGATCGCGGTACTTGGCTCAAACACACCGCATTTCCATTGACTCCTCGATAACTGGCTCCTGTTCCCTAAGCGACAGCAATGGTGCCCCCTCCACGGCCCAGACAAAGCAGCAACAAATCCAAACCAAGAATGCCTGCCATAGAGGAAGCCTACGAACAGGTGAGTCTGTTGCCACAATTTTTATTCAAGGTTACAATGCGACGGCTTTGTCTGGGCGGCGGAGGGGGCTATCTTCAGGTACGAACAAAGTGTGACACAGCTCTGGGGTAGATTAAAAAGGGCTTTATTGATTTCCCTCATGCTCCGAGTGCAGAGTCCAAAGAAACGCTCGGCAGATGCATTTCTGCTTTTAAAATAGCTTCATCAGTGCCCATTTCTCTTTTCCTTGTGGGGTCAGTTAAAATAGATGTCTGCTGTGACCACCTCCCATCTGGTGACTTAGGACTGTTTGACACATCACATTACTCCTCCCGGGCAGCTGCATTCTCGGGTGTTGAATTCCTCTGTGGGAGCCCATACAGTAACGGGGCCTCTCAAACACCAAATATTGTCCCAATCGTTTTGTCAGCTGAGTTCACACCTTTTGCAGTAGCCTGAAGGATTCCAAGCCCTTTCCAGTCTCCCCTTATCAGGCAATGTCATATTGCCTCCTCTCTCCCCATGCACCAGATACCTCCTTGTGGAGACATGTAGCACCGGGGGGGTTGACGCGTTGCAGACAGTGCTGGTGCGGGTAGTACAAACTTTTGTATACCCCCCATTCTGCATGTTTATATTAATTTGAATAATCAACTGATAGTAATCTTATTAATTTGTTTGAAGTGGAGACTTACCAATTATATTAACAAAAGAATTACACGTGGGATTTGCACTTTGCATGGCTAAATTAATTGTATACTAACATATGTACGCATATTAATAGTAGAAAATTAGAATATTGCATGATATATGTTGCTTATGTGATGTAATTGTAAGTTGCGGATCATTGAGTGAGTATAAACGCTTTGAATGTTGCTATTCTGTTAGATAATTACTTACACATAAGGGAATTAGTGAGGGTTTAACATTTTATTAGCCATTTCTATGTTTTAATTACGTTTTTGTGTTTGTTTTGCTTAAGTTGACCATTTTGGCCTATTTCAATATGGCTGACCAAGACGTACAACGTGACTGCTGCTGACACACGAGATTCTGGGTGAAGTGCGCATGCGTCTCTGCCAGCAACAATGGCCTAGTCCTGACCCCAGGAGATGATGTTCTTACCAAGGACACTCTGGGAGCTTCGCCAAGGATAATACAATGGACTGTCTTTAAAACCAGAACCAGCAAGTGCGATGACTTCATTTTGCGGACTATGTGAGAACTTTACCGGACGACCCCAAATCCACCAATGGGGACAGTCTAAAACCCCAATCTTGATACATTTTGACATTATTTTCATTATAAAAGTAGGTAGGAAAGTGAACTAAAAAACTCTCTCTTCTTTGACGAACTCGATTTCCTGACGTTATGCTGACGGAGAGGACGGTGACACTGCTGGACAGCTGTTATCCTGAATCTTTGAGAGACTGAATTGCGGCCTGACTTTGATGAATTTAAAGGTTTTTCCATGACTTGATTGACTTAGAGGACGACTATTAGCCAGATTAGGTAAATATGATGTTCTGTGGTTTGGATGATGATTTCTAACAATTTGCAATTTTATTAGATAAACGATATTTGATTAATTGATAAATGTGTTGTGTCGATTATTTGAAGAAGAAAACTAGGATAAGAGAAGAGTATAGATAAATGAATTGGATCACTAAACTACAAAACAACTAAATTGATTCATCACCCAATGAGGGAAAAATCACAAGGTTGGAGTTAATAAAGTATTCAATGCATTTAGGGTTTAGGTAAAGATATTCCTCTAGGGAAGCAGATCAATGAAGTATGAGTGTTTGTGTTATGGGCCCCACCAATGAATGTTTTGAGGGAATTTGCTATTGCAGTATTTGGTCCAAGACAAAGGGGGAATTTGATGTTCCACGCTGCAGCAACAGTGTTCCAAACCAACTTTGCAGGTGTCCCGCGTAGCTCCTGAACAAGAGGGCGTATCGCTGGCCAGTACCTGCTGACTGGCAAAACACAACAACCAGGTTCTCTTCAGGTACAAACAGAGTGCGACACAGCTCCGTGTGCAGAGTCCAAAGAAACGCTCGGCAAACGCGTTTCTGCTTTTAAAATAGCTTCATCAGTGCTCGTTTCTCTGGCTATTGTTTTCCTTGGGGGAGTCACTTAACCCCTTCCATGCCCATGACGGAACGGTTCCGTCATGAGCATCGGTTGCGCTGTGCTCATGACGGAACCGTTCCGTCATGGCCCCGCCCGCGCTCGAACCCTTCAGCACCGCGGGGGAATTCCCGCCGCGCTGAAGGGGTTAAAATATATGTCTGCTGTGACCACTTCCCGTCAGGTGACTTCTTACCCCTCCTCCACCATAAGGAATGCTGGACACATAACATTACTTCTCCCGGGCAGCTGCATTCTGGGTGTTGAAGTCCTCTGTGGGAGCTCATACAGTGACGGGGCCTCTCAAACACCAATTGATGTCCCATTCGTTTTGGCAGCTTATCAGGCAATGTCATATTGCCTCCTCTCTCCCCATGCAGCAGATACCTCCTTGTGGAGAGATGTAGCACCGGGGGGGGGGGAGGGCGACGTGTTTAAGACAGTGCTCCAAACCAACTTTGCAGGTGTCCAGCATAGCTCCTGAACGAGAGGACGTATCGCTGGCCAGTATCTGCTGACTGGCTAAACACAACAACCAGGCTCTCTTCAAGTACGAACAGAGTGCGACACCGCTCCAGGGTAGATTAAAAAGGGCTTTATTGATTTCTCACATGCTCCGTGTGCAAAGTCCAAAGAAATGCTCGGCAGACGCATTTCTGCTTTAAACATATCTTAATCAGTGCCGTTTCTCTGGCTCTTCTTTTCCTTGGGGGGTCAGTTAAAATAGATGACTGCTGTGACCACTTCCCGTCAGGTGACTTCTTGCCCATCCTCCACCATAAGTACTGCTGGACGTATCACATTACTGCTACAGGGCAGCTGCATTCTGGGTATTGAAATCCTCTGTGGGAGCCCATACAGTGACGGGACCTCTCAAACACCAAAGGATGTTCCATATATACTACAGTCACCAGTAGGTTTTTTATAGTTGGGATCTAGTTTCCATAGTAGAAGCGTTTTTTGAGGTGTATCTTTGGTGCTAAGTGACGAATCTTCACTAAAGTTTCCAAAAAGAGTGTGCGGTGTTCTTATTGCATGTGAGCCACAGTTAGTGAGGTGCTCAGAGAATCCTGCGGTCTTGGCTGACCTCCGTTCAACTACTCCAGACCGCTCAGTAAGCCACAACATCGGATGTGGCCACCCCCGATGCCGGACCCCAGATAACTGCGATTCACCTCCAGGGGCTCACCCTCCTGTCCCGGATTTATGTCCATTTCAGCCTCCAACTGAATATTCCTGTGGGATGCTACATGTTTTGAACCACCCCAGTCTCCCCTAGTACACCACTCCTAGGTGCTACTCTCGCAGCCCCCTTGGAATTGCCCTCCAACCAACACATAGCACTTACAACTCTGTAACCTGATCCAGAAGATGACCTGACCGCACAACTGGCTGAAACACTATCAACCTCCCAGCGCAATTATTTGGTGCAAGCTTTGTGGTTCATCAAATAATTTACCTTCCTTAAATCCTTGTTAATGAATCTGAACGACAAAAGGTCTTCTTGTATATAATGACACTACTTTCCATTTTATGTCGTTCTTTCCCTGTTTCACTTGTCACTTTGCGCTATTCACATTTGTCACAAGCACACAAGTGCACAAGTTTGTACAGGTGACACGTACATCCAATGCACTATAGTGCCGTTTCCCCACTGTGTTTGAATACAGACTGCTCTTTGCATATATTGCAACAACCACTCATACCTCCCTGTTTCCTTCTTCTTGTAACTGTTGTGCTTGTTTTCAAAAACTGTTTTTAAGTATTCCCTGTTGAGACGCTGTTAATTGTTATATTCATTTATTACCCTGGCCTCACCGGGTCTACAAGTCCCTCCTATGGGTGGTCTCCTGCGCACTGCCTTTGCCCGTGCATAGCGGGGATTGGTGTTTATGAGTGAGTGTTTTGTTTTTGGTTTTCCATTGGGCTACAGATCTGTGGGTCCTCAGTGAATTTACACTGGGGCCGTGTTGAGTGATGTGATGGATCTGTTGGATCCATGGATTGGCCCAACAAGACATTTGGGCAATTATTTTGCCCATGAGGGGTCTTTCACAGACCCCTTCATGTGTTCTTTGGGCAACAAGAGTAGTGGGGAGTCAAAATATAAATATAAACACACGGTACTCCAAGAATACATGGTTCATATAGTATCTTTGCATTCAATATAGTATCTTTGCATTCAGAAGAGAAATACACACATCAGACAGAAATTCAGTTTGGTTACAACCACAGTATTCAATTTGGTTACAATCTTAGTATTCTCCTGTTGAAACAAACTTAACAAGAACAAGCACTGAAGTTGCCAACATGTGATTTGCGGTAATACTAATCCGCTCCTTCATGGCTAAGAACAAGAAAAGGAATCAAAATATATACATAGGATTAACGTAAGGCTTATAATATCGCATTAGCTCCAGGACACGGTAGTGTAAAGGGAGTGCAAAAATATGAAGACAGAATCTCAAGACACTATTTTGCGACTCTAGATGATCTTGTGAATTTGGATTGGAGTGGTCTGTCACAGACTTATGGAGTGAATTGTAATGAGAGAAGTTGACTAGCCGCATCATGAAAGGATAAAGGATATATGCCTTAAAAGTCAAAAGTTTAAAGAAAAAGGAAAGCCAAAACTGGGAATATTTCTTGTGAGGCATATCATCTTTCATAGATCTGAAAAAACATAACATCACACATGATTATCTAACTATACCCACAAGCATATGGAGCCATAGTGTAGTAGTTTACACAACACAAGTGGAAATTCAATCTTCTTTATTATCTGATGGTACTGCAACCTCCAGCAGCTTACAGCTTTTAGTAACTGCCAGCTCCAGAGCTTTCCCCCTCAAAATTCCATGTTACATCACCAATAGGAATGTTACCTACATATCTTCCCCTTTACAAGAATTACAAACCAACAAATCAATTAACACATTACATTAACACATTAAATTACAATATTCACTCTTAAAGTCTACAAGACATAAAAGTTGAATAGATATATGACTAAAGAGAAAAATGCACAAAGCCCTCAAGAGAGATCAGGACCAACTACTTTGCTCAGACTTGCAAAACTCCATTACTTACCACCCTCCAAAACAACTACATTTTTTCCCCAAACACTATAGTAGGTTGAGAATACTTACTTTCCCCTTTTTTTACAATCCCTCCATTCCTTGTTCTCACCCAATCTCCACATTGCCAGTGAATAGATTTCACACTCGGCGATTCTTTAGTAGCAGGCTCCCTTCTTTTAAGAGCAAAAAGGGTGAAATTCCTGGCATGGAATTTGGAATAACTCTGTGAGCCCATATCATCTTGTTAAATCCATCACTCCAAGACAATCCATTAGCCAAGGAAAATTATGTATTTTCCATTATGATACGGTTCACTCTCTCAACTTAGCCTGAACATCGCCACCTTTTCATGCTTAATGCCAAGATGCTTAAAAAATGCTGCCATCTCTGATTAAACAAACTGTACTCCATTGTGGGTGGTAATCACCCTAGAAATTCCTTCCTCAATAAAAATGTCCTTTAAAACTTTCACAACACATTCTGTTGTTATGTGTTCCATTGTCTTTATAACAAACCATTTACTGTGGTAGTCTACAATGACCAGTAAAAACTGGGCCTTTCTTCCTATTTTTTCCACAGGACCAATAAAATGAATTGCCAAATGTTCCCACAGTTTCTCAGGTAAGTCCTTACAACTTAAAGGCGTTTCCCTAACTACTTTGCTCTTATCACTATAGATATCACTGTGCAATCTCTTACTTTATCCTCTACCTCTCTAACCATTCCTAGCCACCAAAAAAAAGTGTCTCAACCTTCTCTTGGTTAAACTTCTATCCAAATGTCCTTCATGTCCCATACCAATTAACTTTGTCCTTAAACTTCGTGGGGGAACCACACGATTACAACGTAGCACCCTAGCCCACAAACACTCAAATCATCCTTGACCACACTGTAAGGTCTCATTCTCTCATTTTCACCACCTTCCTGATTCCAACCACCAGTAATCAAGTCTTTCAACTCTTCATACCCATCATGTTCCGCCACAGCCTGACACCAGTCATCTTCAGTCAATGCAAATCCACTGTCACGGTCTGTGATAACAAAGAGTGCCACTAACCTGGAAGCCGGGTACAGCGGGAACGATGCTAGGTTAGCCCTACCCCCTAAGAGGTAATCCCTGTGCGTGGAGATATAACACCCCACAGGAGACACCCCTACCGGGGAAGGGTAAAAAGGGACAAAGGAAACAAAAGCAGGATTGCCTCCAGACAAATGAAAGAATGGCGTGAGTGGTGAAAACTCGTCTCTCAACACTCCCAGACCCTGTAAAAGGAGACACAACAAACATACATCAATACAGTAGGGAACGTACCTCCCAACCCCCTCAGTAGGCTAACTGTCTAGATACACTTACATGTAAGAGAGCTTTGCAAGCGTGTAGTAATAGAGGCAGTCTGTACATTGAGAAATGAAGGATGAGAATACAGCAGGGTTAGGCAGTCGGGAATAAATGAAGTAAATGTACTTATCTTTTTGGTGGAACTTCTGAGCATTCCCCTGGTTCTTGGAGGCGTGCAAAAGAATTATTTCCAGGTCACTTACTCCTGGCGTCAGAGACTCCGACTCATGAGGAGTAGTGCAGGTTACAGCGGGCAAAGTGCTAGGGAACATGCGTAGCGCGGAAAAAGCGCCCTTTGTTTCAGTCCGTACTTCACGAACTGTTCACTGGCATCCGTTGCTCCGAACAAGCTTCCCGCTCGCTCTAGGAGACCGCGTTGTAGTCTCGATTCCCACTTCCGGGTATAGCCGTCTCCGCTGGTGCACCGAGTTCTCTGACATAGAAGGATTGAGATCACTTAAAGGCTGTGGGATTCCCCCCGAGCCGCCTCGTATGGCGAGACGCGCTCGGTAACAGCTTCTTGGGTTGGGGAAGTCTCTTCAAAGGTAGTGACGTGAGGGCAAATCCTGCGCAGTACGTGAAATGAAGACACGCCAAGAACGAGCTGCACAAGGAATGACGATCCCGTCGGTTACAGTCTCTGGTTTCGCAGAAGTTCGTACAGCATGTACGTGTCCAGGAAGGCTCGCATCAATGGGTATTACGTGAAGTAAACTCGAGTGACAAGCCCTGTTTAGAACAAGAGGTGGGGCTTACATACCTCTGCTTTATGGGCAATTTAGTGTATCAGCCTGCAGACGCCCTATACTATAGTTGTGCTCTTTGGCGCCCTCTACGATGAGACACGACATCCACATACTTCATAAACATTCACCTTAATTTCTTCTTCTTCTTCTTTATCATACCATCCATCCTCAATAGGCATTTGGGACAAACAATCCGCAACAACTTTTTTCTTTCGTTCGACACAATCCGCCTCAAAATTTAAATCAATTGCTGAAAACAACCATCTAGTTATTCTTGGTGTCACACCACCCTCAAGTCCTTTACCACATTTGAATATGTGCAATAAAGGCTTGTGATCCTTTCGGACTGTAAACCCCACTAATAGCACTTGAAGTGGTTTATACCCGAACAACTTGCCAATGCCTCCTTTTCAATGGTAGAATAGGACCGTTCCGCCCCTTGCAATCTCCTGGACGACAATCCTATTACTCTTTCTTGTCCATCCACCCTCTGAGATAGCACAGCCCCCAATCCAACATTGCCGGCATCAGTGGTAACTATTGTTATGTTGTTTACATTGAAATGACACAGCGATCTACCAATAGAATCTTTTACATCAGTAAAAGCACGTTCACACTCCTCTCCCCATTCAAACACAGACATTTTTAAATAACATCCTCATGGGTTAAACGTTTTGGGTAAAATCACTTATAAATTTAGAGCAGTACTCCACAAGCCCCCAAAAAGACTTTAACTGTTCCTTATTCTGAGGCCTGGTCACTTCAGATATAGCCTTTACAATACTCTTCTTAGGCTTAGTTCCCGTGACAGAAATCTCATCTCCTAAATAATCCGCTTTGGTTGTTTTCAACTGACATTTTTCTTTTTTATGGTCAATCCATCCTTTTCTATTCTTGATAATACTTCATTTAACTTTATATCATGTTCTCCCTCAGATCCACCAACCACCAATATATCATCCTGGAAACAGAGGACTTTCTGCATTCCATGAAAAATACCTTGCATCATTCTCTGAAAAACAGCTGAAGCAAGTTCAAATGGCATCCTTCGATATCGGAAAGCCCCCAGAGGAGTGCTAAATGAAGTCAATGTTCTCGATTGTTCATGTAAATTCACTTGATGGTATGCCAATGACATATCAAGAACACTAAACCATTTTCCTCCACCCATCATAGTTAATATTTCAGAAATATTGAGTTGTGGTTGTCTGTCCATCCATAAATTGCGATTTAGTTCTCTCAAGTCTATACATTGAAAAATCTTCCCACCATATTTTTAGAGACACTACCACTAGAGATAGCCACTCCAAAGACTCAATCGGTTCTATAATGCCTTACACAAGCAACTCATCCAACTTACTTTTGTAAAGGCTCTCTCATCAAGTGTGGTATAGACCTTACTTTGCGCACAACCGGCACAGCTTTTTCCTTTAAGATTATTCTATGGGTAAAGCTTTTCAACAAACCCAATAGCACAGTCACTTGTCGCCAAAATAAGTAGTAATATACACGACACAAGTGTAAATTCAATCATCTTTATTGCCTGATGGTACTTCAGTCTCCATCAGCTCACAGCTTCTACTAACTGCCTGCTCCAGAGCTTTCCCCTCAACATTCCATGTTACATCACCAATAGGGCTGTTTCCTACACATGGGTCCATTGTTTTATCAAAACTTGACTCATCTTACCTAATAATTTAAAAGTTCACATCAAGGCTAAAACTTCAACTGCAATAGATTTACTAAGATTGTATGCAGTGTTGGCATCACAAAAGTGATGCACATTGGCAAACAATTGTTTGGTCCAATTTACTTTCCAGCACTAAACTTGTTTAGTGCTAGAAATAATGTGAAAGTAACACAAAGAAGAGCATAGCACTGATTTGCATAACATAGTGCCAAGGGAGAGTACCATGTGTGGTGCATGGGTGTTCCCATGTAAGCACCAAAGGTTTCTGACTCTAAACCCAATTTACTAAGTAAAGTAGAGAGAATTTAGCATCAGAAAATAGCGCACGATTGAAGCAGGGGCTATGAAGGAGAAATGCTATTCTTTCTCCTTTATTTTCCGGCTTCCCATGTGTGCTGTACTGTACAGCACACATATGAAGATAAAAAAACATAATTAGTCTAAGCATAGTAATTTGTACTGGAAGGGTATCCTTCCCGTACAAAATGTATGCTTGACTCACGAAGACACCCTTACACTATGGGTGTCTCCGTGGCGCACAGCAGCTGATTTTAGCACTGGCACTATGGAAAGGGGAGGAGAGTGCCATATTTCGGTAAATTTGGTGTTCTTCTGCTCTTTCCTTTTCACGCAGCGCAGCATTTGCGGCTGCTGCACTGCACTGCATGAGAAATTGTTGAATCTGGCCCTCAATGTCCAAAAGTAGCCCCTATTTATAGAGACAGTCCTTTTACGGAGTTTTATATGAACTTGACCCAAAGGTGTTGCGGCGCTTCACCATACAACTTCCAAGCAGTTGTGTTACGTGAGGACACATTCATTTTTTGTTAGGCACGAGGAGATATAGGGGCATATTATCAAGCCAGGCGATAAAATTATCGCCGCTTTAGGTGCAGAAAACTGCCGCTAAAATGGCGATAATGGGCTTGATAATATGCTCTATGGAATTAGACGTCCTTCACATTTAACATGGGCTTCAATTGGAATTCCATAGAGCATATTATCAAGCCTATTATCGCCGTTTTAGCGGCAGTTTTCTGCCGCTAAAGCGGCGATAATTTTATCGCCTGGCTTGATAATATGCCCCTAAGTGATTTGCCCAGAATCACAGGATGTTCAGCATCATTGCCTAGACTCAAACCCAGTTCCCCAGATACTAGGTCGACCGCCCTAGCCGTTGGGCCAACTCCTCTCCCGCCTGCTAAAAGAACAAGGGAAATTATACCAGACAACTTCCAAGCATACCTCCCCTTCCAAGCATACCTCACATTTACTAAAATAAATCCATCAAGTCTAAAATAACCCAAAAACAAAAGGGAACCAACCATTGATATTCGCGAAAAACACGTGAAAGAAGCGACTCCGCTCATCTCAACTTCAGTGTCACTTCATTGGGTAATGTTCGAAACCATTGAAAAATACACTGCTCGACAGGACTCACAAACCTGCCATGTGCAGAGGATGAAACCACAGAGCAAACGCCTTGGAAAACGCACCCAAATACGAATTGTAATTAGCATACCAATTACTGGCGAAGAATTTTATATATGACTTCAAGCTAAGAAACAATGTATCACACTGAGTAAAATCCAGATTACAGCACAAGATAGCTCGTTCTCCACAACATACACTTGTAGTTACAATTTTATAACAGCGTTTCCCCTCAAACCTCCCTATCGAACAAAAGGAAAGCAGTAGGAATAAAGGTCGCCTATATATAACCACACCATTTAAAGTTAATTGATTGCAGCTGCTTAAATACACAGGGGATACGTCAAGCAAAGAATGTAAAAAAATCCAATCCTCTCCAAAATGAAAGCTAATAGTAAAACGCGTACTGGAACAGAGAACAGTCAAAGACAAGCTCTACGCAAGTGAAATATAAGAGCAGTGCTCCCTCATAGCTAAAATAGGAAAATAAAAGAGATGTCATCGAAAATAATAATTCTATGAAAAAACAATGGAAGCGATAATTGAAAAAAAACACGCACCTACAGGTGCTAAAACCTTCAACCGTTGTGGGTTTCGAACCCTTGAACTCTTTCAGGATATTAGATTCAAGACACACTAGACTCCTAACCATTAGCTAAAATAGCTGTTAGCTCACCGTCACAGAAAAACATACAAGACCCCTAAAATGAACCCAACTGGAAATACTAAAGCTACAATACAAATGAGATCAGCTCTATATGAGAGTACATATGTCAGCCCGTATGTCATTTCTGTAAACATCTAAAGGAGAAAATTAATAAAAGCAAATTAATAAAAGCCCCACCCCTAGTCCCACCCCACACTCCACCCCCTAGTCCATTGCTCCTTTAGATAATGATGTTTGCCGAATGAGGCTAAGAAGGATTTGGGATCCACTCCGGTCTTTTACAGAAGGCCGACAGAGCGGAGCCTACTTACTTGGGCAGTAGATTTGGGAAATCGCTGGTTGCTGGCTGGTTCGCTGGTGCGGACGCTTCTCCTGCCCTCACCGCTGTAGTTGCTGGTGCCTGCAGTGTGCGTCGAGGGGAGCGCAGGACTACGCATCCCAGAAGCCTCGCCACTGTCACCGCCCCACACAGCGCGACTTCCGCGCCTGGAGGCGCTAAAACCAAACGACTCCCTTGGTGGAGCGGGAGTCTTTTACAGAAGGCCGACAGAGCGGATCCTACTTACTTGGGCAGTAGATTTGGGAAATCGCTGGTTGCTGGCTGGTTTGCTGGTGCGGACGCTTCTCCTGCCCTCACCGCTGTAGTTGCTGGTGCCTGCAGTGTGCGTCGAGGGGAGCGCAGGACTACGCATCCCAGAAGCCTCGCCACTGTCACTGCCCCCACACAGCGCGACTTCCGCGCCTGGAGGCGCTAAAACCAAGCGGCTCCCTCCGCGTCGCAGGACGTGCACGGGCGGCGCCGGACGAAGCCCGGACAAAGGGCAGGCCGTCTGTGGCCGTCCGGGGACGGAGGAGGACGGGACTGGCCACCCCTACTCATTTTTATTTTCTTGAGGATGTGACACTGACAAGGCAACGCCTAGCAAGGTACTGTTGTGATTAAGACCCTAACTGCCGACCCCTTTAGGGTTGATATACACCTACACATTTGTGGTCAATTTGTAAAACGAGTCTATTGCCCGATAGTGTTTGGTTTTTTGCCATATTTGTATTACATTTTTTGTGTTCCTACTTTTAAAAATGATTAATCGGGGCTAAAAACTTAAAACCAAAACCCCAGCCACACGGTCATATACTAAGCTGCTGACAGTAGACCCTCAACCTCTACCTACTTTGACCGCCATTGATAAAATGCTGCAACAGACCATCGGTGTTGTGGCAAATGCCATTGAGAACACAGAGAGACGGCTATCTATCACACCATCATTCTGCATGCCAACTCAGGAAAGAGACACTTCGATTACTATGACTGATGCGATGGAGGTTAGCTCATATATGACCTCATCATAAGTAGATTTGCCCTGTAGTCAGATGCCTGCAGAAACTCCTATAGACCCCCAAGATCGCCCAATTACTTTGAACCTCCCCTTTTCTGAGAAAAGGCTAGATGCATGTAAACCTTGCCCTAAGAATAAGAGAGCAAATATCCCAAACAAACCGGGCAAAAATACTTCTACAAACCACGATTTGGTGACCCCGTTTAGTAACTTAGCTGATTCTATGAGAGGAATACCGTGCTGGGTCGCTAATATGGTTTCGGACTTACAAGCATCCTTGGAACGGACAATTGTTACTCAACTTAAGCCTCTGGTATCATAACTTGATAAACTCATTTCTATTATGAATACTAGAGGGGGAGGGATAACTGAGTCAGCCAAATTACGAAGAACCCCTGTACCCCTTGCTACTGAAGCTTTATCACGGTTGCCTCCCGATTGGGGCATTGATTTGTAAATGGGCTGGGCGAGGAGAGGGAATTTGCCCAGTTTGTAATGAAAGTAAAGAAGATATGGTCCACGTTTTATTTTTCTGCCCTGCTTATAGTGCAATACGTAGATCCTGGTTGGTACCACTGTGTAGAAACCTGGGCCTAGAAAAATGTGCCCAAGCCTGTAGGATTTTAAGATACGATACCTCACCCCCCATTGTTTTTTCTGTCTCCCGTTTTTTATATGGTATGTGGCGGAGGAGGTCTGCCGTGATTAACTGTTCTTAATATCGATGAACTGAATTGTTCCTTATGTCTTCCTTGATAACTCTTTGTTTAATAATTTTTTAACCTATGTGCTTAAATATTTATGTATTTTATCTTGTATGTATATATTTTACCTGTCCTTTTATGGTCTTTGACCGAAATAAAGTTACCAAGAAGAATAAAAGCAATCCGAGAGTGAGTATCAAACTCACACATATAATCTAAATACCCAGTCAAGTAAGCACGGTCCATTCTGCTACAATGGATTGAAGTAAAAACTCAATCAGAAATCCAGCATAGAGGCTGCACTGAGAAACTCATGGTAATATCACTACCCCGATTCTGACTTCATTTTAGCAAACTGAAAAATGGAGGGTAAAAGTAATGAAAAATTATCTGAGACGAGCCAAAACTCCTCAGTTTTAAAACAACCCAAAACAAGTGGGCACGATCCATTACATTACAATAAATCAAGCACGAAACCACCCTCTAAATACACACATATGGGCTGCACTAGAACCTAATAGTAATGAAAACCATCCTTAAACCAGCTACTCAAATACATGCAAAAAGAAAAGAAAAACAATTAAGGTAATCAACCAACAAATCTTCAATGATCACTAAAACAAATAGCTACAAAACAATAGCACCAAGAAGCACTTATCCTATCTTATTGCCTTACTACAAGTTTGGCGGTCCAATGGACCGCCAAATCTGTGGTAGCAGTCCGCAGACTGCCAAACTGGAGGTATGCTTGCCGCATTAGGACTGTAGCAGTTGGATCACCACGGGAACACTGCTGCCGCCAAGGATCCATGGTCCCTGGTGGTGGCGCAGTGGTCTGAGGCCCCTAATAGGCTGTCGGTGCAGCTGCGGAACTGCCAAGCATATTAGGAGCTTCCTCACTACCGTACTTTTCATGGCTGTGTGACCGCCATGAAAAGTGTGGCAGTGAGGGAACAAAGGAGGACCTACAGAGATTGGGTTTATGCAGTGGGGCACATTGAGTGCCCCCCTGTCTTCATGCACGGCCATGTTCTTGCACTGAACAACATTGTGCATTTTGGTCCATGCAGGAACATACTTTGATGCTCCCATTTCCGTGTCTATCTCAAAGGCACAGCTGTTGGAACGCCAAAGAACTGCCCGCCAGCGAATTAAAAAGTAGTAATGTGGTGGGTGGTCTGTTTTGGCTTTGGCGCTGTGGGAGCGGGGCGGCAACATGACGGCCCTTCTCCCACACCGCTAAACTCATAATAAGGCCTTTAATCTCTACAGCATTAACAGCTACTGAGTCTCAGTCATTTAATAGTCAGTTTGTAAATAAATGATTGAAATGCCAATCCAAAGAGTGCTGCGTATGCTATGCAGGACACTTAATACACTAGTTGTTGCCACTGAAAATATAACTAAAAAGAGAATTACAAAGAATAACATGAGAAAGAAAGGACACAAAGAAAGGGATTGCAATCCATATTCAACTTATGCACATCAGAGACACAGTATATTGAGAAATAAGGAATAGTTTAATGGAAGCAGTGCCAGTCCATGTTCAAATACATGTCCAAAGTGGAAAACTCTCAAGATGAACATAGCCATATTCAGATAGTATCTGGAATAGCTGGTCATGTAAACACTACATTGATGAATGGACAAATGTCATTAGAAAGTGTGCAGGAGACAGAAAAAAATTGACAAGTACACACAGTGATACATTATTCACGGCCAATACAGACATATTATAAAGCAGTGGACATTTCATAATCGATGTTGAGGCCATGATTGATAGATTGTAGACAGTTGGTTCACCAACTCTCTGCATAGTAGTCTCTGCTCCTTGTCACCGCCTCAGTGATGTACTGGTATGGGGTCAATATCCTTAAAAGAAATCTGGCTATTTTGGCCTTGCTGATGTAGGTTCTTGAAGGGAACAGCTATGGGAGATCTTGAGTCAGCATTTCTTATATCCCCTAAATGTTCCTTCGATCATTCTTTCAAACCTCTCTTCTTGAGCCTACGTATTGTACTTATTGGAATGCACATATACAGGTAATGATTTTCTCATGATAAAAAAACAGAACGGCCTTATCCTTAATGAATTTACAGCAGACACAACCCGTACATTTAAATCATCATAGAGGTTTGTTTGTTTTCAAGCCATGTTCTAGTGGTGGTGGCCGCTGAGTAACATATTGTCATTATGACTCAAGATCATTTTAAGTGTATCTGCTTTGCTGAATAAAATTAGTGTTAGATTCGGTAGTACCATACTAATTTCTTGATCCAATCCAGATTTTCCATTGTTAGATTTTCCATTGTTTAGACAAAATTTTGAAAATAGTTTGGTTTTCTACACAAAATATTGATATCAAACGTGTCTGTTGGTCTGTAGTATGTGCTTTGGAATTAACTTTGTTCATATTACTGAGTAAAACAAAGCAGTTTGTAATAATACACTTGCTTATTATAACGGAATATTGGTGCCGAGTGGCGTACATATAGGGTAGTTTAGTCACGTTTAAAAATGTTTAAAAATATTACATAGATGGATGCCTTCATTGCATGCATAAGCAGGCGGCCGCACATACTACAATCTGATATCATCAGCCCGTGACTAAACTACCCTATATGTACGCCACTCGGCGCCAATATTCCATTATAATAAGCAAGTGTATTATTACAAACTGCTTTGTAGACATCTAGGCTGCAACAGGAATTAAAATACAGATTATTATTCAGACCAGTTGCGAGGAAATGTATAATACGGCTATCCGTGATGTTATTATTTCGTGACTAAAGAACAGTTATATGGTTTGAATATGACTTTTTACATGTTACAATATGGCGGCCACTCGCACCTAGAGGCACTACCTAATTGTGAGTCCTTTCTCTATGTTGAGTCCCTGGTGTGTATGTAATGCACTGTGTCACAAGCGTTCAACGTGTGATCAAGAGAGCTCACTCTCGAAACGCGTTACGTTGGAATAAAGATCGCTGTTGAAAAACCCTAACCGAGAGCGCGCTTTACTTTGTAGCTGGAATGTATATATATATATTACCTACTGGCGGTCGCCAGTAGGTAGTTATAGTTAGGACCCCTTTTCCATAGGAAATCCGCAACATTCTATTTTGAATAACTTTGGCGCCGGTCGACGAATCCTCGCGAATTTCTCAAAATAGGTGGGGCGCTACGCTCCGCTCCTACCCTGAAAGTCTCGGGAGGATTCGTCAAGCGGGGGCTGAGATAAAAGGGGGGTCCCAAAACGCGTTTTTCCCATGCATTTTTCCATAGGACCTTTAGACAGGGCTACAGCCCGAACGGCTGAACACAATTACTTGAAATTTGGCAGAGAGGTAGTCTTCAGGTCAAGGAAGTGCCTTTTGTTGGTTTGGTGTAAAATAAATCTGTTCAGTAGATTCTGAGAAAATAGCCTTTAAATCAATATATATATCTGAGCCAGCTTACGGTACGCTTACCATAAGCTTACCGTACGCGTACGGTGGCGTGCGCGAGCGCGATTCTGATTGGCTCTTAGATCTTAGTAAACATTCGAATCGGCCGAAACCAGGAAGCGGCGGCCGCCATTTTCTCTCTCGCACTGAGAGTTAGCTTGTTAAATAAAACCAATACACATGTAAAGGAGCTGTTTTGACAGCTCACACACACATAGCCATGATGAGGGAGTCCCCCTAGACCCCACAAGGCCAAAAATGCCATTTTTATTTTTTCGCTAATTTCGCCGATTACGCTTACCGTACGCGTACGGTAAAAAATGTAAAAAAAAAAACACTATCCACACTCTCCCCACCCCCTGTGCTTTTGGTGGCCGCAGGGCACCAAATGTGCAGGGCTTATTAGTGCTGTGAAAAACCACAATATTTTTAACAAAAATCATAAAAGAAAAAATTATCCACACTCTCTCCACCCCGTGTGCAAATGGTGCCCAAAGGGCACCATTTGTGCATGGCTTATAAGCACCGTAAGCACAGTAAGCACCGCGTGCTTACTGTGCGCGCACGGTGTGCGAAGCGCACCGTGCGCGCACGGAACGAACTGCGTTAAGTGGGCGCGCACGCCACGAATGGCGTAAAGTAACTTAGCATTTAAAAAACCGTACAAATTCACTGAAAAAACCATAGGTTTCACACACGTTATAGTTAGGAATTAGCATTTAAAAAACCTTGCAAATTCACTGAAAAAACCATAGGTTTCACACATGTTATAGTTAGCGGAAATTTTACTGATAAAAAACCAGTGAAATTCCCCCGTTATAGTTAGTGCAGGCAACTATAACTCACGCGACCGCAATCTTCTGCTGATGACATATGTGTCTTTATGAAAAAAAAATATTTGTAATATATGTATAGCTAAAAATGTATGGAAGAAGACATGGGCAAATAAGTGTCTAAATACAGTATTAGCATCAGCAGAGGATTGCGGTCGCGTGAGTTATAGTTGCCTGCACTAACTATAACGGGGGAATTTCACTGGTTTTTTATCAGTAAAATTTCCGCTAACTATAACATGTGTGAAACCTATGGTTTTTTCAGTGAATATATATATATATATATATATATATATTATCTACTGGCGGTCGCCAGTAGATAGTTATAGTTAGGACCGTGTTTCCATAGGAAATCTCAAAATTCTATTTTGAATAACTTTGGCGCCGGATGACGAATCCTCGCGAAATTTTCAAAACTACTGGGGCGCTCAGCTCCTACCCTGAAAGTCTCGGGGTGATTCATCAATCGGGGGCTGAGAAAAAAGGGGGTCCCAAAACGCATTTTCCCCATTCATTTTCCCATAGGACCATTAGTAGAAGGTACAGCCCGAACGGCTGAACAGAATTACTTGAAATTTGGCAAAGAGGTAGATCTCAGGTCAGGGATGTGCCTTTGCATATATGGTGTCAAACTGTTCAGTAGTTCCTGAGAAAATTGCAGTTAAAAGCACATACATATCTATAGCCGTGCACCGTGTGCGCACCATGCGCGCACGGTACGCGCACGGTGCCGTGTGCGAGCGTAATTCTGATTGGTGGTTAGATGTCAGTCAACATTTGAATCGGTCGAAATCAGGAAGTGTCGACCGCCATTTTGTGTGTTGTGTGTGTGACAGGGAAAAAGAAAGGTGGAGAACGTGAAAAGGGGGCAGGGTAGAATGTTCCTGACCCCCTAGCCTTTGTCAGGGGGTCCCTGAAGGACCCCGAAGGGTGAAAAAACCATTTTTTTTTGTTCAAAAAATCGCAGCCGCCATTTTGAGTTTTAGAGGCAGAAGAGAGCTAAAAACACAAGTGGAGAACGTGAAAAGGGGGCAGGGTAGATAGTCCCTGACCCCCTAGGCCTTCTCAGGGGGACCATGAAAGGCCCCTTAGGTCACAAAAAAAGAAAAATTTTTAAAAATATTGCGGGGTGTGTGCACAATGCGCGTACGGTGCGCGCACGGCGGCAAAAAAAACATTAAAAAAATAGAATTAAAAATCAACTTTAAGTGTTTAGATGTTGGTTGGCTCTAAAAAGAGCCGTTGTGTTCATTGAGTGTTTTTTTGTACCTACAAGTAAGTACCGATGCAGAGTCTAAAGTTCAAGAGGAAGACTCTGTTGCCTTCATCTGTGAAATGAACACCGTCTCCTCTATAAATGCCTTGCATGTTGTAACGCAAGTTGTTGTGGTATATAGAACCCATACCATAGTCTCTGAGGAAAGCAGAAACAGACTTATTGACGTTCTTTCTTGCTTTGTCAATCTGCGGACAATATTGGTTGGACCAGTTCCACTTTTGCCTTTGGCATATATTAGAATATACAAAGGTAGTTTTTGGAAAAAGTTGCATCAATTGCACAAAGGTGTCCTTAACAAGCATTTCCAGACCTACCCCAGTTAAAGTGCCTAGGTCATTTCCACCACAGTGCACAATTATGAGGTCAGGCTGTGGGAGATGTAGAAAGGATTTCACCAAAGGCATTAATTGGTGCCACTTTAACCCTCTCTGACCAATCCATTTAATGTCTACATTTGGCAAAGCACGGTCTTTCACAATACCTCTTTTTTCTGCATACTCTTCACTCCAGAAGACATAGCTATGACCTACAATTCACACTGTGAACATCTTTCAAGGAGATCTGGATGCACTCAGAAGGTGTCTTTCAGTAGAATGGCAATATGAAAAGAAAGATAGTTGTAAAATGGAGGCTTACATACTTTTTTTTTAAATAAAAAGAACTCATTGGCTGTTTCAGACCATTCAACACTAAAAACTAGGCTGTATGTTTAAATTTTTAAAAGCATGTTTTGTATTGGTTCAGAAAAATGTGTTCACACAGAACATTACTTTGGATTTGCTGTTAGGTTTGAAAAGTCAAGCACTCTTGCTCTTTGGATTAGAAACATTGTGTGCTGAACTTCTGACCTCTCTGCTCATACCAGTGTTCCATGAGCTGTTGCTATGGTAGTAGGCAGAAGTCATGTTGGGGGTAGGGATCATTTGGAAAGGGTTGAAATTTGCAACCAATAGAAATGTGTGTTTCCATTTGAAAAAATGTGGGAAGCACTGCGATTTGAAGTTAACATGTATATGTGTGAAAAAAGAGAGGGAAAGATTGCCATTTACTGGTTCTGCTAAGAGGTGTACAGTTCAGAGATTCTGGCTCTAATAATCTGCTGTGTGAGTGCCACATTTATTTCTCAACTAACTACTTTTAAAGGTGAGTTATGAATTTGAGAGGGGATGTATGTGGTGCATTTTGATATAAAAAATATAAATGTGATTCTTGTTTTAAAGTTGTGTTTTAAATTTTATGTTTTGGAAGATATTTAACTGCCTTGAACTTGTAAGATATTATGGAGTATGTCTTCACCATAAGTTAAGGTGTACTGGTGTCACCCAGGAATACTGTTTTCTGCCTAGAATCACACCATGAGTCTGTGTGCACAAAGGAATTGTTGTCAGAGATTTAATTTGTGGTGGTCTGGTTCTGTAAGACTTGCATTCGTAGAAAAGGGGCAGCTTGTTTTCTTGAAGTGTGATGGCTAGCATTCAGCACAAATCAATAGCTCACAAATGAGAGGCAAATGCTAAGACATTTGAAATCAACATGGTAGATTTTCCTTCCACTCCTGCAATGGGTGAGGTAGTTCCTACATGTTACAAACTCCAATTAAAACTTACCACACATGTATTCTTACATACATCTGTGCAGTCTTCATGCAGTTGTGCAAGCGTCCATGCAGATCTCTCTTGCACCTGACAATACACAGTCTCCAGAAGTACGCTCTTAGCACACAGGCAGCTGCTTCTCCTGCACTCCCATGCTAAGTATTCAGCACTGTGTGGTATTTTAGATAGTAGTGTGTAACGCTACCACATTCAACATCACCAAGGCTCATTTCCTTTGCTCTAGTCTAATCACTCACCCAGGTTCCACATGCTCATGCTCTCAAGTAGCTGTTAGGACATGTGCTCTTTTCTGCTTCTCTAAACTATAAGGAAAATGTGTCAGGCTGTTACAGTAATTATCACTTGCTCTACCGCAGTAGTAAATGTGCTTTGAAATTGCCAATGAAATATCGTTTTGTGCCTAGAATCACACCATGAGTCTGTCTGCACACAGGAATTGTTGTCAGAGATTTAATTTGTGTTGCTGTTGTTCTGTATGACTTGCACTCGTAGGAAAGG
Source organism: Triturus cristatus (assembly GCF_964204655.1). Taxonomy (NCBI): domain Eukaryota; kingdom Metazoa; phylum Chordata; class Amphibia; order Caudata; family Salamandridae; genus Triturus; species Triturus cristatus. Next base: position 1,316,105,425 of record NC_140585.1, read on the forward strand.
GGCAGCTTGTTTTCTTGAACTGTGATGGTTAGCATTTCAGCACAAATCACGATCTCACAAATGAAAGGCAAATGCAAACACATTTGAAATCAACATCGTAGATTTTCCTTCCACTCCTGCAATGGGTGAGGTAGTTCCTACATGTTACAAACTCCAATTAAAACTTACCACACATGTACTCTTACATACATCTGTGCAGTCTTCATGCAGTTGTGCAAGTCTCCATGCAGATCTCTCTTGCACCTGGCAATACACAGTCTCCAGAAACACACTCTTAGCACACAGGCAGCTGCTTCTCCTGCACTCCCATGCTAAGTATTCAGCACTGTGTGATATTTTAGATAGTAGTGTGTAACGCTACCACATTCAACATCAACAAGGCTCATTTCCTTTGCTCTAGTCTAATCACTCACCCAGGTTCCACATGCTCATGGTTTCAAGTAGCTGTTAGGACATGTGCTCTTTTCCGCCTCTCTAAAGTATAAGGAAAATGTGTCAGGCTGTTACAGTAATTATCACTTGCTCTACCACAGTAGTAAATGTGCTTTCAAATTGCCAATCAAATATCGTTTTTGCCTAGAATCACACCATGAGTCTGTGTGCACACAGGAATTGTTGTCAGAGATTTAATTTGTGTTGGTGTGCTTCTGTAAGACTAGCACTCGTAGGAAAGGGGCAGCTTGTTTTCTTGAACTGTGATGGTTAGCATACAGCACACATCACTATCTCACAGATGAAAGGCAAATGCAAACACATTTGAAAACAACAGGGTAGATTTTCCTTCCACTCCTGCTATGGGTGAGGTAGTTCCTACATGTTCCAAACTCCAATTAACCCTTACCATACATGTACTCTTACATACATCTCTGCAGTCTTCATGCAGTTGAGCACGCGTCCATGCAGATCTCTCTTGCACCTCACAATACACAGTCTCCAGAAACACACTCTTAGCACACAGGCAGCTGCTTCTCCTGCACTCCCATGCTTACTATTCAGCACTGTGTGGTATTTTAGATAGTAGTGTGTAACGCTACCACATTCAACATCACCAAGGATCATTTCCTTTGCTCTAGTCTAATCACTCACCCAGGTTCCACATGTTCATGGTCTCAAGTAGCTGTTAGGACATGTGCTCTTTTCTGCCTCTCTAAACTATAAGGAAAATGTGTCAGGCTGTTACAGTAATGATCACTTGCAAAACCACAGTAGTAAATGTGCTTTGAAATTGCCAATCAAATATCGTTTTGTGCCTAGAATCACACCATGAGTCTGTGTGCACACAGGAATTGTTGTCAGAGATTTAATTATATAGTAATATATTTAAATTACATAAAGGTATTGTTTTTTAGTTTCTTTCAGGTATTGCTGAACAACACTGAAATAAATTAAAGATGCCTATAAAATCAAGAAAGAGAAAAGAACAGCAACAACATCTATATTTGAAGACAACTGGACAACAAAAATTAGTTGAAGAACCTCATGTTGGAAAAAAGAAAAAGCCTTCTGGTAAGCAGACTAAGGATTTTATAAAAAATATCCTCAAGCAAAGAAAAAATTTAAAAAATATATCCACTGGAAATAGTGTTTCAAGTAGAAAACAACAAGACAATTGACAGAATATACTAAATGCTAATGTACAATCAGAAGTAAGTAAGAATGACTTAAAAAGAAAAATAGATTTTAAAAACATTCGTAGAAAAATGTTTCAGAGAAGAGTGATGTTCAATTTGCTAAGGATGTGAAAAAATATAGGAAGAAAGACAAATTTTATAAGAAAAAAAAAATTGAATCAATTGTTGCAAAGGCTTTGGAATTGAAAAGAAAACTATTCATTTTAATTTTGAACAGGATCCGTACATTAGATAAATTAGTGAATGTAATGAAGTCAAAAAGCAAAAGAAACGTGAAAAAAACAAACTTTTGTAAAGTGTTCTTAGGAGAATGGAAGCATAGTTCAAGTACTGAACCATTTTTTAATGAAGAGAGTTATCTTCAAAGTAATAGTTTGCAGCATGCAGTTGACACCAGTGGTTGAGCATATGAAGTTACAGATGGTTATGTAATGGAAAAGGAGAAAATGGTTTCAAGAAATGAGGAAGAAGTGTTAGCTGATGAGGTTATGGGGGGACGTCCTAAAGCCCCAGTGTACACTTGGAATTGTAGTAGTATTTGTACTGTACGACAGGAATCTATTGATAAATTTTGTGACTTTCTAAGGGAATATAGTAAAAAAAGTGTTAAACAGAAGATTAAGGTGCTTCAAAGACTAGATCCATGCAGAGTGAGAGAGAATACTGGTTTGCAAGGACATTCTCTGGCTTGTCTTTCTAGGAAAGTTTGTCAAACTGTTTTTCACCATTTTAGGATGCTGGCAGTTCATCATACTGAAATGAGAAAGTTTGTGAGAAGATTGTATTTTGCTAAAAGTCCAGCACTTAAGTTACATGAGTTGAACAGTGCTCGGTTCCGTGGATCTGTATCAGATGTGAAGAAGGTTTGTGAGGATATTGAGTTTTGTTACTTTGGTCCAGAGCAAGAAAGTGCAGGAAATGACACAGTTATTGAAGAAAATGTGGAAGAGAATGTAGAACCCACTGTTAGTAAAACATTTGAAGATCAAATGACAAAATTTACTATCATCTCTAATGAAAGACCAAATATTACTTGTATTTGTTGCCGGGGAAGCCATTATAAAACTCAAACAAGGAATGTTGATCTCTATACAAAAAGTGGAAGGATTTTGCTACATATTTGTTTCTGGAAAATTGTTTTGATTTGGGTGAAGATCAGCGTATTTGTAAATACTGTTATAACAAGTTAGAAGAAAATAAAATGCCAGCTAGAGCTGTACATAATAATTTAGAATTGGTTGATATTCCTGCAGAACTTAGTGATTTAAATACGTCTGAGTCTATACTCATTCAATGTGTCCATCCGTTTCAGACTATAGTTCGTATGGAGCCCAAAACAGGTAAATTACCTCCTTCAGATTTACAAAGAGGTTTAAAAGGAAGAGTTGTCTATTTGCCAATAGTTTTGAAAAAAAATATTGAAACAATTGATGCAGATAGTTTGGAAACTGAACCATTAGTTATTCTGGTTAATGGTGTACCTACAAAGAATAAGAACATTTGGCAGGGGCTGGTAGATGTACGAAAAGTACAAAAAGCAAATTTATATTTGAAAAGAAATAATAAATGGTATGAATCAATTCATATGGATGAAGATGAAGAAGTTTTACTAGCAGCCACAGGAATACCAACTGGGCAAATTGAAAAAGTGGATAAGTCAAAAGAAGAAGAAATTTATGAACATTTCAGCATACATCCTCTTCATTCTAAAGAAGTTATGGGAAACACTATTGATCTGTTTCAGATAAAAAAGCAAAAGGAACTCCTGTGAGTGTATGCAAGGAGAGCTTGGAAGCTCGTTGTTTTCCCCAGCTGTTTCCTACAGGAAAAGGTGGACGATATGATGAACGTCCAGTACAGATTCCTGCTTCTGAGTATCGGACTACAAGATTATATGCAGAAGATCCAAGATTTCGTCAAAGTATTCCTTATTTGTTCCATCTGTTATTTGAAAGTGACTTATCTGCACTATCTTATGCAGTAAATCACATTTTAAAATCTGGAGTACATCTACATAATGTGTCTGCAAAGGATTTTCTGAACAAAGTGCAACAGCGAGATGATCATTTGGAATCTCAATTGATTAATCTGATGGCTTGTCAGCGTGGGACTAATGAATATTGGTACCGACGCCATGGAGAATTGAAATGTATGTTACGAAATTTAGGAACTCCTACATGGTTCCTTACCCTAAGCTGTGCTGAGTACGCTTGGGATGATTTACTGGATTTTCTTCGAGAGGCAAATTCAAAAATTGAAAACATGCAATACAAGACAGCAGGAGAATTGTGCTCATTGGATCCGGTTAATGTTTGCAGATATTTCAGTCATAGATTTGAGGCTATGATGTCCTTCATCTGCAATAAAAAAATCCACCTCTTGGAGAAGTTGTGGATTTCTTTTGGAGAAAAGAGTACCAAGCAAGAGGTGCTCCTCATATTCATATGCTGTTGTGGATCAAGGATGCCCTAAAATTTGGAACAGATTCTGATGATGCAGTTTTATCTTTCATTGAAGGATATGCAACATGTGCTATACCTAAAAGCACAGAAGAAAAAAAACTTAAAAGAGCAAGTTTTACGTTTCCAAAGTCATCGGTGTGGAAAATACTGTCGACGAAAGTACAAGAGTAAAGATAAATTCTACACAAAATGTCGATTTGGATTTCCATGACCTGTTCTTTCAAAAGGAAGAGTAAACAGTTTTATGTCTGCTGTGCGACATACTATTAGAAGAAAATCGCCTAAAAATACCTACAACCTACGAAGAAAAGAAGAGTTAAAATATATAAATGACTACAACCCAGTCATTTTATCCATGTGGAATGCTAACATGGATATTCAGTATGTAGCTGACAATTCTATTGCTGTTGCTCTGTATGTCACATCTTACATCACTAAATCTGAGGAAACGGAATTGAAAGAAATGTGGGAAGAGATTTCTCACGAGAAGACTGTCAGTAAAAAGCTATACAGTTTCAGTTTAAAGATGTTATCGCATCGAGAAATTGGCTCTTACGAATGCTCAGATAAGTTATCATCTGCAAGTCTGTACTCCAAATTCAGAAGAATAATTTGGGTAAGTTTAGGCCTTGCAGGAATTCGAAATCGGGTATTGAAATCTATTCGAGAAATTGAATATTTAGCAGAGTACGAACCAGAAAGTACAGACATTTTAAGAACAAACATGTTGGACACATATTACCCAAAGAGAAGTCATCATCTTGAGAACATGTGTCTCTATGAAGTGCTGCAGAACTACATTTTTAAACGGAATACCACATAAGACATAAACAATGGAAAATATAAAGTCATTGGTGAGGAAGGATGTTTGGTAAAACAAACAAAAGGAAGATTGATTAATCACAGAAAGCTGAGTTGCGACACTACTGACAAGAAGGAATTTTACCACTTAGCACTTTTACAGTTGTTTAAACCATGGCGTTCAGAGGATGAATTACTTGGACATTTTCAAAGCTATGAAGATTCCTTTAATGCATGCAAAGATACCATAGAATGCAGTACTTTCACAACTTATGTACAAATGTTAAATGAAGAAATTGAACAAGAAGCAACAATTGCAGCTGAAGTAGCTAGAGACAGTTCTCAAGACAGTCAAAGTTCTGGGACGCTCAGTCAAGATCCTCTAGGACAACCAATCGTAGAAAATGAAGCTGCAATAGCCATGACTGAAGTGGAAACAGCTATGAATCGAGCTCAGGAAGATTTAATAGACTTATCAAATTTGGAACAACAACTGAATGATGAACAACATCAAATTTATGAGGAAGTCACAAAACAAATTGATCATGGATTACTACATGAAAATAAAGAGTGCTCATTCACATCATTTGAACCAATCAGAATGTATGTGAGTGGACAAGCTGGAACTGGAAAAAGATTCTTAATTAAAGTAATTAGAAGCTACCTACAGAAAAAAAATGATTCAACTTTGTCTTGTGTTGTTACTGCTCCAACTGGGTTAGCAGCATATAACATAAAAGGAATTACCCTCCATCGTTTGCTAATGTTACCAGTAGATGAAAAAACACAAGGGCACCCAAAGGAATTAGACAGTGACCTTGGAAGGTTATATATTGCAGGAAACAGTGGTCCCTGAAATCAAAAGCGATTAGTAATACAATGAATATAGCCGAGGTTGGTACTATATTGCAGCCAGTGTCCAGCCGGACAAGGCACCTTTAATAAGTTGAAATGGTTAACAATAATCCAAAGAATGTAAGTAGAATCTTAGTGGGATACAAGCCTGTATCCTGAGACTTACATATCGTGAGGACAACATGTGAAACACATTCAGGCAATTTTAGTGATGTTTCTGTCTGAAAAATATAAAGAGTAGCGAAACATCTAGTACATATACTGTCACCTTAACAATACGTTATATGCAAAGAATCGAATGTGTAAGGTAGACAACTGTGTCGACGGCGTTTCGATCCATATCAGGGGGATATCGGATCATCATCAGGACAATTAAATTGCCCATATTCAAGTGCCTGAATTTACAAGAAATAATAAGGCAACAAAAAAACATAAGAAAGTTTGGGAGAAAATGCAAAGAGAAAGGGGGAAGAAAAAACAACATAGTAGTTATTTTAAAGTTTTCAAAGGTAAAACACAAAACGTAAAATGAGAAATCGCGTCAGAGCAAGCAACTATCTACATTCAAATAAAACATTCAGGACTCATGGATAACTGGTGGATTACATTGTAATGGTGGCATGGTGGACACGAGGTGTCCAGATGAGTTATTAGGAGGTCACGAGAGAAGAGGTGAAGTTAGAAAGTGAACACATGAAAAGCGAGTAAAAACAACTATAAGCTTAAAAAAGCAGTGGGTATAAAATGGGCTATGAGTGAGTGGTTGGTGAATATAACCACAATCAGTTAGGCTTGTAATCAAGGAATGATCAACTGTGTGTGTAAAAGTTTAGGCAGTAAAAAAGAAGAAGAAATATTTTGTGGTCGATAAACCGTGGTACGAAGACATGCCGTAATCGTGCCCAGCATTGTCACGGAGGCCTAGCTTTAGCTAGTGAGAGATAAGCCGTGGTGAAAAAACATGCCATGATGGTGCCGCGGAAGAAGGGGGGGATTTACCTCAATGTACCGATATGTAATCAAGGGGGGGCGTCTAGGACGGGTGGCAAAACCACAATATTCCTGAAGGACGCGTTTTCGAGGTTCAATGCCTGTGAAGTACAAGGGTGAAGTGAGGAGGGTAAGGATGAGGGGGCGAATGGAAGACGGTAGAGCGGGTTTACCTACGGCTATGGGGTTCCGGGAGTACAGGTCACGGTACCAATTGCATGTTCGTCTGGGAGGACAAATGAAGACAAGGAGTGGGATGAGGAAACGTGTGGGGATATCGTGGGGGGACAGCAAGGGTGAAGCGATAATAAACCTTACCTCAAAATGGTGAGAGAAATGAATTCCGTGGCCACGCCAAAAACATCTCGCTCCGACAATGCCTGATCGGAAGTGAAGCGGATGTGCAACTCCCGTCATGCTATAGGTATAAGGAGTTATGTGGGCGGTCATGTGATCCGGAAATAGGGCGTGTGACCGAAAAGAGAGTGATGTGCAATTGCAGGCGCCATATTGAGAAGGTAAAAGGACAGAAATGCTAGTTGAGACCCCAGGAGGCAAGAGAATTGAAATGGGGTAAGGAATTCAGCAGGTTGCTACAGAAAGATATCGTGCCTCAACAATATACATTAGAGAGTAATGGTAGGACATATGCAATCATGCAGAGTAGTTTGTTATGCACAGTATTGTAATACAGGGCACTGTCACAAAAAACAGAGCAGTGGTGAAGTGCACGAGTGGAGGCAACGGTATTGTAGTCATAGTGAATGTTCAAGAAGATGGAGTGGAACAGTCCAGGAAGTTATAACAAAGAAGTCCAGTCCTCAAGGCGGTTCAACCCTGTGTGAATGCTGCCAGTTTTCAGAATCCACTTCAATTCCTCTTTGTTCAGCAATTGGGAGAGATCTGCGCCTCTCGGGGGCATTTTTACAACGGAAACCACTGTCCAGCGTATGTCATCCTCAGTATGGCCTAGAGCCTCAAAATGTTCGACCATGGGTGCATTTGGTGTTTTGCATCTTAATCTGCTCCTGTGTTGGCAGATTCTAATCTGGATTTTTTGCGTGGTTTGACCTATGTAGATCATATCACAAGGACAAAAGATGGCATAGATAACATTACAAGTATTACAGTTACTTTTACATAGTTTGTTGGAAGAGAGGGAAAAAGGGGGACTACTTTTTCTCTCTCTTCCAACAAACTACGTAAAAGTATTCTCAAACACTGGGATGTGGTAAACGCAGGTATACTCAATCTTGAGAGACCTCTCTTTGCTTTCAAAAAAAGCAAGAACATCAAAGACCACCTGGTAAGAGCGGCACTTCCCAACACAACTAATACTGGCAGTCTCCATGACCACTGGGCCCTACCGTCGTTGATTGGTCACACTAGATGTGGCAACTGCACAGTGTGTAGATTTACCTCAGATTGTAAAGAGTTTGTATTTGGGAATATACGTAATGTACAAAAGTACTTCAGCAACTGTAATACTTGTAATGTTATCTATGCCATCTTTTGTCCTTGTGATATGATCTACATAGGTCAAACCACGCAGAAAATCCGGATTAGAATCTGCCAACACAGGAGCAGATTAAGATGCAAAACACCAAATGCACCCTTGGTCGAACATTTTGAGGCTCTAGGCCATACTGAGGATGACATAACAGGAGAAGCATGTTTTGAAGTTTCAAGAGTATTGAAAAAAATGAAAGTTCTCATTATTGATGAGGTAAGCATGGTATCAAACTTAATGCTTGCCTTTGTGCATTTAAGAATGCAGCAAATTCTAAAGACAAACTATGACGTGCTATTTGGAGGAAAACATGTTATAGTTTTTGGGGATCTACTGCAGCTCGCTCCAGTTAAAGGACAACCAGTATTTCATACTCTTACACATGAAGACACGAAAAAGTCGTTAGGAAGTATAGGTAATGTGAATATTTGGACATACTTTGAGTACAAAGAACTCATTACCAATATGCGGCAAGCAAATGATGATGATTATGCAAGTATTCTCAAAGATATCAGAATTGGACTACTCACAGAACATGGCAGAAAAGCTTTACAGAGTCGATTGCTATGTAAATTGTTTCCAACAGAACAAATAGTTCCAGAGAAAATATACAAGAAAATTGCTGGAAAAAATACTGTAATCTGCTTAATGCAAACACTACATGAATGCTCTATATTCAATCAAGAACTTTTGAAATTGGAAAATGAAGAGATTATAAAACTGGAAGCTGTGGATAAAATACAGCATGAAGGAATAACTATTATATTGACAAGCAAATTGACAACTAAATTGGATTCTCTAGAGAAAAACATATCAAAAACAGCTGGTTTAGAAAAGAATCTTTATGTATGTATGAACTGTCGAGTAATTTTAAGAAGTAATTTGGATGTAGGAAAAGGTTTAGTGAATGGAGCTATGGGTAAAGTTGTGGGTTTTGTTAATTACCAGAAAAAAGATGGAATTGAATTTTTAAAAATAAAATTTGATCAGATTGAAGAGGTTAAAGACATTAGTCGTTGTTCAGTTCGTTTCTTGCTTGTGAAAGACTTATATGTACGTAGGAAGCAGTTTCCGTTTTCTCTAGCATTTGCTGTAACTATTCACAAATCTCAAGGATTAACTGTAGATAGTGCTTTTGTAAACATTGGATCTAGTGTGTTTAAAGAAGGTATGGCATATGTTGCTTTGTCACGCGTGAAAAAAATATCTGGTTAATTCATGATAGACTTTGATGAGTCAAAAGTTAGTGCTGATGCAAACTGTGTAAAGGAATATAATAGATTAAGAAGAAGCTATGCTCCTCATTTGGGTCAGTATCCTGTGTTTGAAAAACGTGTTGTTTGTCGGAAAAGGAGAATTGAGAATATCTGTAATGAGGATGTACAGAAGAGTAAACAAATAGAGACTGATGTGATTGCAAGCAAAAAGAAAAAGGACAATGCTGAAGAGGTTGTTGGTTGTCATTTTGAAAATAGCTCTGGTGTCAACTGCTACGCTAATGTAGTGCAGAATGTTGTATTTTATCTTGAAAGTTTGAAAGAGCAGATAATACTAAATCATGAAAAAAGATTCTGTTCTCTGCTGAGTTTTCATTATAAGAAGCTGAGTAATGATAAAACTAAAATAGAAAGTGCTTCTGATGTTAGAAATCTTTTAGATGTATGTTTTGGATGTACACAGTTTACTCAAAATGTCCAGCAAGATGCACAGGAATTCTTAATGTATATGCTTATGGTACTGGAAGATGAAGGGGTAGAAATAGAAAATATGTTTGGTCTCTCTTATAAATGGGAACATAGTTGTGAAAACTGTTTGAACACATGCAGCTCTAATGTTGATTCTGAAAGGTTCATATATTTAACATTACCAGAGAGTAAATCAGTGACTTTTAGTAAATTAGTTAAAGATGCAAATCACAACATGGAATGTTCTCAATGTAAATCAGAAATGTTATCAACGTTATTTTTAAAGAAATATGGACAGTATGTAATTTTGATGATGCAACGTTGTAGAGCTGATGGAACAAAAATGGACACTTTAATAAAGAAGTTTACAGGAAATCAATTATCAATATCAGGAAAAACTTTTGTTGCAGTTGCAATAATTTTCCATGATGGACCTGCTATAACTTGTGGTCATTACACAGTTTATCTAAAATGTGAAAAAGGCTGGACACTGTGTAATGATTCATAATTGATTTTCAAGCAACGTTTGCCTGCAGAATTACCAAATTCCTACTTAATTTTTCTAAAACCAAAATTTTAGATACAAATTGCAGCATCTGAAGAAACCCTTATTTCGATTTTATAGGATTACCATTGGATATTTCACCAAAAAAGAATTTAAAAATTACCATTTGGCCTCATGGAAAGGTAACTGTTTCTATTGTGGACTTCTTTGACAGATATTATTTTGGTGTATGAGCTTAAGCAATAAGATTTACAGACGTTATTTATAGCCAATAGTTATTGTTCTTAGATGATATTTTTAATATATGTGTTACATTTCTATTAAGGTATGTTTTACTGAGGAGAGATTCAGGGCTTTTTTTAAACAATCTTTGAGATTGTTAATTTTTTTGCCCGCTGTTAAGTGATGAACAGCAAAAAAAGGGCAAAAAATTACTTTGTTAAATATGAAAATATGTGTACTGTATTCTAAAATGTATTGTTAAATATTACTACTTTTTTTCTTTTTTTTCAGATCGAGAAAGAAAATTTAGGAAATGTAATCCTTTTTTCTAGCAATTTAAAAAAACAATTTATTTATAATTAAGTTATTTTGTTGGTCAGGTAAGTTTGAAATATCTGTATTTCTCACCCCTTCACTTTCATGCTCCCTTTTCTTCACTTCTCCTCACTCTGCTTTTCTCATTCCCCTTCTCTCTCTCTTCTTCCTTTACTGCTCTTTCGTAACTCCCTCAATCCTTCTATACTACTCCCCTAGGTTTAATGCCTCCATCACTACTTTTTCAACCATGTATCTCTCCCTGTCTCCATGTATCTCAGTCATTCTAACTGCCTTACTCCTTCTCAGTTCCTTGCTCTCTGTCTCTGTTTCTGTCTCTCTCCCTTTGTCTGTCTTACCCTTAATTTGCTTAACATCTCTGGGGAAGATTAACATGGCCCTTGCGCCACCACTACGTCACTTTTCATAACGTACTGGTGGCGCAGGGAGCTCCTCCATATTTACAAGGAGAGGAAAAGCCACCCTGCGTGACTTTTCCTCTCCACATAAATACAGCCACTTCACATGCAGCACTGTGCATTGAAGGGGCGTTCCATGGGTGTTGTTGTGGGTGTTCCCACGCAACACACAAAGAACTAGACACATCTCCAGGTTTACGAGAAATCGTAACTCTGGAGATGCGTGTGAATGCTACGCCACCCTAGAGGTGGTGTTGCGAGGCACAACGAGGAGAAATGTTTTCATTTCTTCTCGTTTTTTCCTCTTTTAGTGCGTGCTCCCTTCTACAGCACGCATTGAAAGAGGAAAAAGCCTCTTGTGATTGTTTTTGTGCAGGAAGGTGTCCCTTCCAGCACAAGAACAATATCCCCACCATGCAGGCATCCTTGAACCATGGTGCAAGGGAGCCTGCGCCGCGCATGGCTGCAGTTTGTACGCCTGCGCAGGGGAAGCATAGAGATGCGACAAAAAAATAGTATAAAAAATAGAATTAAAAATAAAGTTTAAGTGTTTGGATGTTGGTTGGCTCTAAAAAGAGCCATTGTGTTAATTGAGTGTTTTTTGGTACCTATAAGTAAGTATTGATGCAGAGTCTAAAGATCAAGAGGAAGACTCTGTTCCCTTCATCTGTGAAATGTACACTGTCTACTCTATAAATGCCTTGCCAATCCCCTCACTATTTCTTCTTATTTCGTGGAACAAGGAGCAGAACAGGTATCAATTTTAGTTGTAAATGGCAGAAGAGCACTCTACTTCAGGGAGTGAGGAGGACATCTGGATGCACTCAGAAGCATTGGTTCATAGTAGTTTCTCTTCCAGAATCTTCATACACCATAGCCACTCCCCTCCCTATATCTTCTTATTACCTGGGACAAGGAGCTGAGCAGCAATCAATTTTAATTGAAAATGGTAGAACAGCAGTGTATTTCAGGGAGTGAGGAGGAGACCTGGATACACTCTGAAGGTGTCTTTCAGTAGAATGACAAAATGAAAAGAAAGGTAGTTGTAAAATGGAGGCTTATATACTTTTTTTTTTTAAAATAACTCATTGGCTGTTTCAGACCATTTTACAATAAAAACTAGGCTGTATGTTTACATTTTTAAAAGCATGTTTTGTATTCGTCCAGAAAAATGTGTTCCCACAGAACATTACTTTGGATTTGCTGTTAGGTTTGAAAAGTTAAGCAATCTTGCTCTTTGGATTAGAAACATTATATGCTGAACTTCTGACGTCTCTGCTCACACCAGTGTTCCATGATCTGTTGCTATGCTAGCAGGCAGAAGTCATGTTGGGGGTAGAAATCATTTGGAAAGGGTTGAAATATGCAAAAAAAAGAAATGTGTGTTTCCATTTAAAAGAAAGGTGGAGAACGTGAAAAGGGGGCAGGGTACAGAGTTCCTGACCCCCTAGCTTTTGTCAGGGGGTCCCTAAAGGACTATGAAGGGTGAAAAAAATATTTAATTTTTTTTTAAAACAATCGCGGGGTGCGCGCACGATGTGCGCACGGCGGGAAAAAAAACTTTAAAAAAATAGAATTAAAAAACAAATTTAAGTGTTTAGATGTTAGGTGGCTCTAAAAAGAGCCATTGTGTTAATTGAGGGACAGAGGAAAAAAAAGACATGGCAAAAATTATAGGGTGCCGCACGTGTGCTGCTGTATCTTGCTCTCTATTAGCGGAATGCTGGTGTCCGCATAAGAGAGAAGAGCATTACACGCATTGCACCGTATATGCACCCTCTTAAACAGAGGGTGTATATCCAGAGGAACCGAAGTAGGTGAAGCTGCCGCCGCAGATGAATTGCTCGGCTGAGCTGCCGATGATGTGCTCGGCTGAGCTGCTGCGGATTTGCTCGGCTGAGCTGCTGGAGGGTTTTCTCTAGCAGCTCGAGCATAAGCCACAGGATGTACATCTCTAACGTGCCAGGTCATAGTGAAGATACTAAAAGAGTATTTCTTTTTAGGATCTCCTCTTGATAAGACATGATCACAAAGAGTGCAGGTGACTTTGGGAGCATTCACTTTCTTCTGCCCCTGTAGAAATGTAAAAAATTGCCATATAAAAGAGTCTTTCTGTTTCCTCTGTCTCTGTCTCACAAGGGTCTCCTGCTCACTCCCAGAAGATGACTGCTGCTCTGCCATTCTGAAGTACTGAAGTACTAGAAAAGCTGCTCAGCTCCTTCTCCCAGGGAATCAGAAGTAATAATGAGGGGAGTGGGTGTGGTGTTGGAATGAAAAGTGTTGTTTCTTAATCACATGACCTGAAACTACTGTAAACCAATGAAAAGTGTTGTTTCTTGATCACATGACTTGCCGTGCGCGCACCGTGCACGTACGGTGCGCGCACGGAGCACGCACGGTCCACGCACGCATGCTCGTATGAAGCACGCGCGCATGCGCGTACGGAGCACGCGCGTACGGGGGACGCGAGCATGCGCTTACGTAGCACGTGCGCATGCGCTTATGAAGCACACGCATACGAAGCACGCGGGCATGCGCGTACGGAGCACGCGCGCATGCGAGCACGCACGCATGCTCGTACGGAGGACGCGCGTACGGATCACGCACGAAGTACGCATGCGCACATGGAGCACGTACGAATGCGCACACGGAGCACGTACGCATGCAAGCACCGTGCGCGCACCGTACGCGTACAGTACACGTATGGTGCGCGCACGGTCAAAAGCCGTTAAAAAAAATATATTTATGTTTAGAGGTTTATAGAAGATATTAAATATGCTGTTCAACTATATCCAAAATAAAAAAAAAAAGCTGAGACATTCCATATTGCAGGATACAGTAAATCTATAATCATATACATAGGTAGCTTAAATAATTTAAAAATATAATAAAACATTCATAAATTAGCATTTAAAAAACCTTGCAAATTCAATTAAAAAACCATAGGTTTCACACACATTAAAGTTAGGAGTTAGCATTTAAAAAACCTTTGAAATTCACTGAAAAAACCATAGGTTTCACACAAGTTATAGTTAGGAATTAGCATTTAAAAAACCTTGCAAATTCACTGAAAAAACCATAGGTTTCACACACGTTATAGTTAGCTGGACATTTCACTCGAAAAAAACCATTGAAATTCCTCCGTTATAGTTAGTTCAGCTAACTATAACTCGCGCGCCCGCAATCCACTGCTGATGACGTCACCTATTACATCACTCATGACAGGGTCAGTGACATCACTGATGAACATCACTGATGACATCTCAAATGACAGTTTTGCCTATAACAAACATCTTCATGGCCCAAGTCTGTTTCAAATGACTGTCAATTGGTGTCATATAGAATGAATGTTCATCAAGGTATTACATGAGTGGTCTCATATATACCTAGTGTATTAATATTGGAAATCTACGGACATCCATTACCACAATGTGTACTGCGATATTCATCATATATGGGTTTAGAATAACCAGCAATTTTTTTTGTATATTTTCGGCTTCAAGTAGCTTTTGTGCGACCTAAGATGACAGAAAAATAACTAAAGTATATACATGGCTTAGCAAGGAAGAAGGCAAGGCATCAGCTTAACTTGTCACAGTTTTGGGAACAGCTAACTATAGATCAACAAGAGACAAAGAGTTTATATTATAAATTAACATAAAGTTCCTCATCATTATTCAAGCCTCGCGGCGTCTTAGTTCGTAGCTTATGATGTATCTGGACTCAAGTTGTCTGAGTTTTTTTCTTTCTATCCCCCAACGTTTCGTTCAGTGGGATAGTGTCCAGACCAAAACATTCCATGCATTTCCAGTCATTATTTTGGCATGCTGCCATATGTCTAGCTGTCGCATAGTTCAAGTCTTTGTTTTTGATGGCACGGATGTGTTCCAATATTCGTTTCTTCAACATACATACTTTAGAACAATCATATTTCATACCACAGGCACACTGGATGACATAGACCACAAACTGAGTGGTGCAGGTAATTCTGTGATCAATTTTGACGGTATGACTTTCATAATCCTTGTAATCTGTTTTGTTGACTGCAACTTTGCATGCCTTGCATTTTTTGCATTTCTTGAAGCCCAGTTGTTTCTCGTCCAGCCCACACGTTTTCCCTTTATTTTGACAGTGACTCTGGACTAGAGTATCCTGTAATGAAGGTGCCTTCCTATATGTCAACTGTGGCCTGTCACCCATCATACTGCCAATGTCCTGATCATTGCTTAAGAGATGCCAATATTTTTGCACAATCTGGATAATCCTTGGGCTCTCCTTGCTGTATGTTAGGATGAATCCAGGAACATCACTCCCTGGAGTGATGAGAGCTTTCTGTTTTTTGGTTTTAGGGAAAAGAGTATCAGTGCGAATCACCGTTTCAATTTTCTGTAAACCTCTTTTATGCAGTCTATTTGCACTTTCCAAGATTTTTCTGTTAGCTTTTTCATTCTTTGAACAGTTCCTTTTTACCCGTACAAATTCTCCATATGGGATGCTATTTTTGAGAGACTTAGGATGGAAACTTGCCCCATGCAAAATGCTGTTAGTTGCGGTTGGTTTCCTGAATAATGTGGTTTGTATCTGGCCTTGATCAATATAGACCATAATGTCCAGGAAACCAATAGAAATGTTACTGATTGAACAAGTGAATGCCAGCCCAAAGTCATTGTGATTTAATTTATTGAAGTAGGACAAACATTCCTCTTTATCACCATTCCAAATGAGAAATAAATTGTCGATGTACCGTACCCACAGTACTGCTTTGTCCAGCTCATCTTGATGTTTATGTCTCCAGGCAATCTCCTTCTCCCACCAATCCATGGTGCGATTTGCATAATTTGGTGAGAAGGAAAAGCCCAGGCAGTCCCACAGTGTTGTCTGTACAAATCTCGATCAAATAAGAATATTGTAGTGTCCTCAAGGATATGAATAAGTAGGAGGCAGGTCAAGTAATTAAGTAAGTGGATTTATTGACACCTCATCCATCAACAGCTCATCTCCAACTCCCACTTACAGAACCCCCACGATAGCCCTTCTGATTCCACACTGGAATCCATGCCACATTCTGACCTTCTTAGGTCATAGACCAATCAGCTCCACAGTACATTGCCACACATCTTCCCCCTCAACAATAATAATAACAAAATTGCAAATGGTAATACACAAAAGAAAGTATCACACAGAATCAAGATAGAGAGTAACATGCTACTAAAATGAACAGAAAAACTTCACAGTAAAACATTAACATGTGACATATGTATATGCAAATGAGCCTCCCCACACTCAACAGAACCAACTTATGATCTAACATAGTCCTGCATATACCGAGGAAGTCTGCGCACCCTTTGACTTCTTTCCCGGATGCCCCTCAAGACCCCAGGCAAATTAGAACCAGAGGACAAAGGAACAGAGGACCCAGGACCGGAGATTAATCTGTCGCTATCTGCTTGACCAACAGAAACAACAGGATTAACCACAACAACACGACTCTTGTTCCAAATCCTGCCATCACTTGTTTTAACAGCGTTGTTGAACACCTTAACCACAGGTCTTACATTAGTATATTTCGACCAAGGTTGACACCCCACAGGGGCTCTTATCTTAACCAAATCCCCAACCTTCACCACCTGAAATTGGGCACCTTTCTTATCATCAACATAACATTTCCTCAAAGACTGCTTCTCTATCTCTCTATCCCTCCATCTCCCCACCTGATTATCAACAAAACCTTTGTTTAACTTCATCCAACCAGGACACAACAAAGTATTAGGTACTCTCCCTTTAAATAACTCAAAAGGAGATCTCCCAGTAGTTGAATGAGGGGACACCCGGTAAGCCAAAATTCTATCTTGAAGAGATTCCTTCCAATTCAACCCACTAGCTCTTGCCAACTGAATACTCTCCTTAAGAGTCTTGTTGACCCTTTCTATTGCACCATTAGCTTCAGGATGATATATGGCACACCTTTTATGTTGAATACCGCATCTCACCATAAAATCTTTGAACTCACCAGAGGTAAACTGAGATCCATTGTCCGAAAGGATACTGTTAGGAAAGCTTTCTCTGTTGAAAATTTCTTGCAAAAACCTGATGACACACACCGTAGACACATCCCTAACTGCACCTACCTCAACCCACCTAGAGTATAAGTCCAGAACCACTATTAGATATGGAGTGTCACAAACCCCATGCAAAGGACCAACAATGTCAATAGAAACCTCATCCCAAGGATGATCAGGCAACTTCCTGCACACCATTGGGGTTTGTTTAGTCTTCAAAATCTTATCACTAGCACAGCATTCAGGACATTCTCGAACCAACCTCTCTATCTCCATATCCATGCCAGGCCACCAAAACTGCAACCTCAACAGTTCCTTAGTCTTGGCAATCCCAAGATGACCAATATGGGCAAAACTGAGCAATTTCTCTCTAATACCCAACGGCGGGACCAACCTCGTGCCCCTCGAAAGTAAGCCGTCCACCACAGAAAGCTCATCAGAAACTAAACTCCACGGTTTCTCCAACCGTTTACCTTCCCTCAACATCACCATCACTCTTGAAATTTCATCATCCTTTTTGATCTCCGTATTCCAATCCTCTTGGGTAACAGTACCATCCGTGATTTCACAGACATTAACCACCTCATTATCATCCTCACCATCCTCCTCATTGCTCCCTTTAAGATCAACCAACCTAGAAAGACAGTCAGCAGACCTATTGACCACACCTGGAATGTAATCAACTACAAAATTAAATTCTTGTAAAGAAATAATCCATTTCCTTATTCTTGAAGAAATGGAGTCCAGACCTTTCTTAGAAAACACCTCCTTTAAGGGCTTATGGTCCGACAAAACACAGACCTTTACACCCCACACCAGATTTTTAAACTTCCTTAAAGCCCAAAATATAGCTAGGGACTCTTTCTCTATAACTGAATAACCCCTTTCAGACCCTCTTAGGCACCTTGAAGCACAAGCAATCAAGCAATCCACTCCATCCTTCTTCTGAAGCAGCACTGCCCCCAACCCTTTTTCACTAGCATCCGTCATAATAACCGTCGGATCACTAGGCACAAACGCATGAAGAGCTGGCGCTTTACTCAACTCCTTCTTGATCAAAAGGAACTCCTCCTCGCACTCACTTGACCACAAAAACTCTGCATTTTTTACAGTCAATTTCCTCAAAGCATGAGTTTTACTTGCATAACCAGGGATAAATTTACCGTAAAACTCTACCATACCAAGAAAAGAAAGCAATTCTTCCTTGTTAACCGGCACAGAAACATTCATGATGGATTCTACCAATTCCTTCTTGGGAAAAATTCCATGTCCAGTTATACAATGTCCAAGATAATTTACCTCCTGCAACCCAAATCTACACTTATCTTTCCTAAGAGTAAGACCCGCTTCCCTTAGACGTTGCAAGACAGCCAAAACCCGACAATCATGCTCATGTAAGGTGTTTCCAAAAATCAAAAGGTCATCCTGATAGCATTTAACTCCACTTAGACCTCTGATAATGTGTGACATTATTCGTTGAAACACCGAAGCCGCCGACACAAGCCCGAACGGCATTCTACAAAATTTAAAAGTACCCATAGGGGTAACAAAAGCCGTGAGATCCTGGGAGGAATCATCTAACACAACTTGATGGTACGCTGAGGCCAGATCAAGAGTTGAAAAGAACTTCGCCCCACCCAACGTACCAACCATCTCATCAATGTTCGGTAAGGGAAACTTATCCACTATGACTTCTTTGTTCAATGCCCTCAAGTCAATGCAAAGTCGAATTTCGCCAGTGGCCTTCTTGGCCACGACTATTGGAGCCAACCACTCTGTGGCTTCAACCGGTACAATTATGCCTGCTTTCACCAATTTATCTATCTCCTTCTGAACACCAGCTTGTTCATTCAACGGAATCCTCCTTACTTTTGCCACTACAGGTACCGCACCTGCTCTCACTTTGATGTGGTGTTTGTATCCCTTAAGACACCCCAAAGTATCCTTAAATATGTCAGCAAACTGTTCTACAAACTTGAGAGAGGTATCCCCAACCGCTTGTACCTGAACCTGTGGAGAGGCATTTGGGTTTAACCATACCCCCAATAGACGTTGATGAGGCCAACCCATAAGAGAATCACCCCGCTTAGCAACATATATCTTCCCCGCAATCATCTTCCCACAAAGTTCAATGGTGGCCACAAAATATCCAGACATTTTTATAGGTAAACCACCATACCCCATGGGAGAAAGATCATTCTTGAAATATTTCACCTTATTGACAAAATGTTGCATGAAAACATCCTCTCCAATAATTGTCAGGTGCGAACAGGAATCAAACTTAAAATTAAGGGGTACCCCTTCTATATCTACTACATGAGAAGGGTGATCACTTATACTTGCATCAACTTGAAATGTGACAACCTTTACTTCAGGCTGATTTCTGGCAGTTACACTGTTATCTTTATTGCCTTTACCCTTGCAACATTTAGCGAAATGCCCTTTCCGACCACACATGTTGCAGATGGCTCTCAGTCCCGGACAATAAGGTGAGTTAGCAAAATGTCCAAAACGTCCACATCTAAAACACACAGGTTTTCCCCCAACAGGAGAACTGATTACATTGCTAGGCATAGATATACTAGTATCTTTTCCCTTAACCTCCCTCTTTTGTACTTGACATACCACTTCTTCTATTTTATTTTCAACCACAGTACTTTTACTCTTTTCTTCACTTTTACACTTTTCTTCATTCAACTCATCCACACACTTCCTCATGTGCTCAACTTGCTTGGCAATAGTAATAACTTCCTCGAGTGGAGGTTCATCCTTCAACCAGAGCTCTTTCCTGATATCATCATGCGCACACCTCAACACAAACTGATCCCTAATCCTCTCCTCCACAGCAGAACCAAATTTGCATGAAGAAGCAAGCTTCCTCAGAGCCGAAACGTACTCCTCAACCGACTCCTCTTTTTTCTGCCCCCTTAGACCAAAATGATACCTCTCCATTATCGTGCTCAGCCTTGGGAGGTAATGACGGTCCAATTGTTCAATACATATTTCATACTCATTGAGGTTCCTTTGTTCGGAAGCACTTAACTCAGGTAAATGTTCTAGAACTTCCTGACCTTCACCCCCAAGGCAATGCAATAATAACGAATGCTTGCGTTCGGCACTGAGATTCGTGCCACAAACCCTCGCATAATTCGTAAAAATCTTTTTCCATTTCTGCCATTTCACATTCGGCTCACCTGGACTAGTTAGAAAAAACAGTGGTTGTGTTACATTCTGCATGTCAATAAACTCTTTTAAATTTTAAATATTTGCAAGCCTAGAAAAATGAACAACAAATCAGAACACTCTAAAAAAAATAAAAGGAAGAGAGAAAGAAAAATAAAATGAAAAAAAACAAATTTTCCTTTTTTTCTTTTTTTTAAACAAGCGACCAGTTCCACCTTTGGTAGCACTAACCCATCCAAAATTTTCATAAAATGTTTAAGTAATTATGACCAGCTGGCTCACATAAACACACTTCCAAATGAAGTATGAATACTATGCAGATTCCCACAGGTTCCAAAAGAAATGGGCACAAAGTTCTGCCTTTTTCAAACACCGTGTTTCCTCACAAGTGCATTGTAATCTTCCCAACGACTCAAAATGGCCCCCAACGAGGTTCTCATTGGCTACATCCAAGCCTCCATCTGGGAATTACTGGCACATGCGCAGAAGCCTCGCGTCTCCCTTGGTAACTCTCGCGATCAAAGCCTTGAAAGACGAAGCATATCACGGAGCGTAGAAGCGTCGCGTCTCCCTTGGCAACGCTCGCGCTCACGGCCTTGAATGCATCACGGAGCACAGAAGCCTCGCGTCTCCCTTGGCAACTCCCTTGCAAGCACGCAGAAGCCTCGCGCTCACGGCCTTGAAAATTAATCCATGTAACAGAGCGGTCTCGCGCTCTCGATACCACCAGCTGTTCTCCTCCTGCCGAAAAATTCCTCTCCACGAAGAAATTCGCTGTGTCGTACCCGGAGCAACGCCACTCAGATAGGCCTCCACCTGCGCCTCCTCACGACCAGAGATGATGAGAAACAGCTCCAGAATCCACGCAGACACCTTCTAAAGGTTAGTGCCCAGTCGATGTTGAGGTGCCTTTACTCCCGCTCGTCGCCAAATAAATGTAGTGTCCTCAAGGATATGAATAAGTAGGAGGCAGGTCAAGTAATTAAGTAAGTGGATTTATTGACACCTCAGCCATCAACAGCTCATCTCCAACTCCCACTTACAGAACCCCCACGATAGCCCTTCTGATTCCACACTGGAATCCATGCCACATTCTGACCTTCTTAGGTCATAGACCAATCAGCTCCACAGTACATTGCCACAAATATGTTGTTATTGAGACACAGCTCAATCATTGTCAAGAGCATGGCTGAATGATGTAGATCTTGGATATTCCGTTATTTAAGAGAATACGCACATGCTTGCAGCCCAATCCTGTGTTAAATAGATGTGCACAATGATACCACATCAATTGTGGCCATGATGTAGTTGGCATTCCAAGATGTGTGAACCAGGATCCTGAGGAAATCTCCAGTATCCTACAAGTATGAGCTGAGATTCTGTATCATTGGTGCCAAGTAGTGGGCCACATATATGGACACATTTCATACAACGAATCACACATAGACACAATGGGACATCCAGGAGGGCTACTTAGAGTTTTATGTATCTTAGGAAGAAAATAAATTGTTGGTATAGTAGGATGTTCCTTCCATAAAAATTGAAATTCCATTTCATTTATTAGACCCTCCTCTCTCCAAGCTACAAGGCTCTTACCCAATTCACTCGTGATTGGGTTATCTTATAGTTTGTGATATTTGGATGTGTCTTCCAATTGTCTGTGAGCCTCTGCAACATAGTGTGTTCGATTTTGTATGACTATATTGCCACCTTTATGCGCAAGCTTGATGATTATCTCACTATTGCCCATCAGTGTTTTGATTGCTGTACGTTCTTTAGTGGACAGATTTTCTTTTTTCCCACCATTGCATGTCTTGTGTAATCTATCCAGCTCATTCATTATTACCTCTGAAAATTGGTCTATTTTATTTCCTGGTGATAATTGCGAGCAATATTTAGATTTATTCCTAAAACCGCTCAGTGTACGGCTGGTTGTGTCTATGCCCAGTTCAGTTAGTACTTGGCTTTCCATGGTAGTGTTATCTTCTAAATTATACATCAGATAAAAAAGATTTTTGAGATCCGGAATCTGTTCAATAGTTAGTAGGCATGGAGCCATTGGAATCTCTTGGCTGGTAGTAATTCGTTGGATATCTTTGGGGCAATTTATGTGAGTTTTCTCACATATTTATACATATCGATTTTGGTGTTAGTATAATCAAAGTGTCTCTCTGGACAAAACGTTATTCCTTTATTCAGGAGTTTTTGTTCTTCTTCCGTCAAAACATAGTCTGATAAATTGATAATAAGATTGGCATCTTCTATTTGCGTGATCTCAGGTTGCGCAGGGAGTATTGCTTTCTTTCCCTGGGAGCGTCGGGTTTTTCTTGTTCTCCGGAAGATTTTGAATTTCTCTTTCCACGCCCTCTGCCTCTTCCTCTCCCCGGCCTCTGGTTAATGTTTGGTCCAGGTGCATGAGGCGCATCCCCTCTAAAAAATAAATTGTTTTAGGTGGGTGAGATCCACTTGCAGCTTCTTTCTCGCCGACATCTGATTCACTGGTCGTTTCCACTGGGATAGGTTTGATGATTTTACCGTAGGTCAATTTTAGAGTTTCGAATCTTTTAGCAAAAGTGAGGATTCTTCCATCCTGATAATCAATTTCATCTCTGATGTATTTTCTATGTTTCCTTTGTTTGATTTCATCTTCATATTTCTCCAGCCGAGTCTCCATTTCTTTTCTATATTTAATCACTTCGTCCTTATTTTCAGACAAGATGTTATCCTCTAATTCTTTGATCAATTTATGTGTTTCCTCCCAAACCATATTTGCATATTTAATGAGGATCTTCATCATGTTTTTGAGCATGTCATATTGCTTGCCCCCCTCTCCTCTAGCATTTCAGGGCGTATTTATTAAGGGTGGGCGTAGTTCGCGAAGTAGCACTTCGCGAAGCTACGCAAAGTGAAGTTCGCACTACGCGAGCTACGCGTAGCACTTCGCGAACTGCGAAGTAACATGTTCGCACTGTGCAAGATGTTGTTTTCAATGATTGCACAGTGCGGACAAGCAACCGGCACTGTGCAATCATTGAAAATGGCATCTTGCACAGTGCGAGCTGTAGTTTTCTGCTGCTCGAGTAGATTTTTACTCGAGCTGCAGCTTTCTCAACGCGAACTGGTAATTTCTCATCGCGAGCGGTCGCGAGCATACGCGACCACTCGCAATGAGAAACCTGACCTTCTCGCGTTGGGAATCTCGCCGGGAGGTTTATTTTCCATGATCGCGAACAAGGAAAAAGTCTCGCCAGGATGTCATTTTGCTTGCTCGCGGTCGCCAACTTGACGTTGAGGACCGCGAGCAAGCAAAAAATTACCGCAGCACTACGCAACACTACGCTACGCGTGTTCGCACTGTGCTACGTGCAGTTCGCGTAGTGCGAAGTAGCGCGAACTTCGCAAACTACGCGAGCGTAGCGTAGTGCTTCGCCCAGGCCTAGTATTTATGGGTGTGTGGGCATTGTGAATATCCTCAGCCCCCTTGGTACTCTCTTGATATTCAAATATTTCTGAAGTGCAATAATTTCCCAGCTTTTATTTATTTCACTTTTATACTGGCGTTCACGTTGACCAAAACATTGTTTTAATGATGGCTCTGACACTCGTTATGCATTTTCCGTATGTGAAGTAATTGTCCAATCTTGGACTACAGTTGAAAATGTTTGTGCTATCTTATTAGCACGCTTTGCCTTCCGTGCCTCCATTCCTGCTCGTGCAGACACTTTTGAAGTAATGCCAATTTCGCTACTTTTTGGATACAAGTGGTGGAGATGTGTCTTATTTAAAACTTTATTTATGAAAATTTGAGCGACCATACATCATAAGCAAGTTGCAGCAATGGGTACACATGTCAGTCGGAAGCAATACAAAGGCGACAAGGAACAGCACAACAAGCAGTAACAGTGCAAATATGTCATCAAATCAGGATTGCATTTCAAGTCTACAATAACTGTACAGTGCGCTGAAGACCCTTCCCTTTCTGGCGGAACCGCACCTCATGCCTCTCATGACCCAGCACCAGGTATAAGGAAGAGACTGTCCACAAGGCTAAAGACCCCCGCATATAACGGCCAGCCATCCATACCTGAGTTGGAGCACACCCTCCAACCCAAACTCTCAGTATGCCATGAGGGATGGTCCCACACGTAGCTACGGGAGAGTCTCCCCCCAACAGCATTCCACCCTTCTAACAAATAGCAGGTCAGTGGAGCCAAAATGTCTGTTGGTCTCGACGCAGGTGGCAAGAGTTCAGAGTATGTATTAATTTGTTCTTGGCAATAAATAAGATCCCGCATCCAGTCCTTAAATTTGGGGGCCCTGCCTCTGCCCCACCTACACGCAACTCGTCTTTTAGCAAGCAAGAAGGCCAGCGCAATAAATTTGCGATGCGCAGCTTGTATGGGCTCCACGTACCCTAAGAGGGCAAGGATAGGGGAGGGCTCAATCTCCGAGTTAATCATTTTAGATACCGCTGTAAATATCTGGCGCCAATAGCGTTGCACCGCCTCACATGCCCACGCCAAGTGGAGAAAGTCTGCCCCAGGGACATGACACCGGTCGCACCTATCATCTTCCCGGAGTCGGTATTTGTACAGCTTGACAGGAGTGTAATACAATCTGTGAATGTATTTATAGTGTATTATTCTAAATCTACTACTAGAAGAAATACGCTCCGTCTGTTGGAGGCAGAACTCCCACTGTTTGTCCGTCAGTGGGACCTGCAGCTCCAGATCCCACTTCTCCCGAGCCGCAAGAGGCGGCGCGACCACCAGCGAGTGCACCGACCTATAAATCTTAGAGACCAACTTGGCAGGGGCCTCGTCCCGGAGGATACGTTGTAATGGTGCCACCTCCGGCGGCTCCCGCGGAAAATCGGGTGTTAGTGCCTTAAGCCCTTGCCGGAGCCGGATATACAAGAATACCTCAAGAGGAGAAGGTTGGATGCCCCCATAGAGATGCTCCATAGGACGGAACATGCCAGCATGGTACAAGTCCCCCCACGTCTTAACGTGGATATCATGAGCTAATTTCCAAAACCCCGCTTCCTGCAACAGGGGCATGGCAGGGTGGTAGGCAAGCGGCAGGAGCGGCACGTATACCATATTTATGCCGAGCTTGGCTGTTTTTCGTTGCCAGGCCGTCACCGTACTCGCCACTGTCGTGGGCGTTGTATCTGCCCCCGTTACTGGGGTATATAATGCACCTTCTATGGGGATCGGATGCGCCACCCAGTGTTCGGCCGCGAGTTGGGGCATGTATCGGGGCTGCCGTATCCAGAAATAGGCGTAATGCGCCTGCGCCGCTTGAAAGTACAACTCAAAGTCAGGGACGTCAAACCCACCCCGATCAAACGGCCTAGTGAGGACCTCCCACTTGAGTCGGGGTGATTTCCAGCCCCAAACCAGGCGAATAAGCTCCGAGCGTAGGGTCCGGAAGAAGAAACTGCCCGGATAAAAGGTGATGTTCAAGAAGAGATACAGCAACTGCGGCAGGATTACCATTTTGATCAACGACACCCGGCCTGCCATAGAAAGGGGGAGCGTAATCCATCGAGTAATGCAGTCCGTAATACGGGTAATTTTCGTGCCATAATTGGCCCTCATCAGTTCCTCCCTATTTTTCTCAATGTGTATACTCAAATATTTGAAATCCCCCTCGCACCAGGCTAGAGGGTACTCCAGCGCAAACCGCGTAGTAGACGCTGTAAGCGGGAAAACCCGTGACTTGCTCCAATTGATCTGAATTCCAGAAAGCCTGCCAAACCTGATGAATTCCCTGAGAATTGGGTTAAGGTTATCACAGGGGTCCCGTATATATAGAGTAATGTCGTCAGCGTACATAGATATCAATATCTGCCTCTGGAAACACCTCAACGCCTTATCTTTATGATGCTGTCTGAGCCGTGTCGCCAGCGGCTCCATGGCGATAGCGAACAGCAGGGGCGACAGGGGGCAGCCTTGTCTGTTGCCCCTGGTGATAGTAAATGCCTCGGAAAGTCTACCGTTTATCAGCACGCAGGCCTTAGGGGATGTGTACAAGAGCCTAATCCAAGAAATAAATATATGGGGAAACCCCATACGTTCCAGAACCTGGAATACATAATCCCACTTTCGAGGCATCAAGGAAGACAGCATCCATCGGGAGGTCGTCATGTACGGAATTTAGAATCGAGAAAAAAGTACGTAGATTATGGGACTTTGCCCGTCCGGGCACGAATCCCGCCTGGTCAGGTAGTATTAGGTTAGGGAGGAGTAAGTTAATACGGGTAGCAATTAGTTTAGCAAGTATTTTCACATCGCAATTGAGCAGTGAGAGCGGTCGATATGAGTCACACTGGTCCGCAGCTTTACCAGGCTTAAGGAGTGAGGTAATGAGGGCCATACGCATAGAAGGGGGCAAATGGCCCACCTCAAGAGCATCTTCATACACTTCCCGCAGGACCGGTGCCATAAAATCGATGTAAGTCTTATAGAATTCAATTGGGATCCCATCAAGGCCTGTGGCCTTGCCCGATTGCATGTGCATAATGGCCTCACGCACCTCATCCAATTCAAAGGGGGAGCTCAAAAACGCCCTGTGTGTATCGCTTAGCCATCCCAGGGATACATCCTCCAAATATTCCTGCAGTTGTAGATCCCCAGCCCTAGTCGACTTATACAAGTGGTGATAGTGCTCTTCAAATGCGTTCAGGATGAGCGTGGTGTCTCTGTACACTGCACCGTCCACGCCTTCAATTTCCAATATAGTGCTTGGCGGTCGCGTCAACCTTATCGTCGCTGCCAGGGCTTTCCCTGGCCGCTCGCCCTCGCCATAGCGACGGGCTACCCAGTGTTTACCCCTAAATTTCGCTTCCCGATTGGCTTTGGCCATATACTCCGCTATCTTTTCACGGATATGGGCTAGCGTGGCATCCTCAGGGTTGTCGGCCAGCGACGCCTCAAGCGCCTTAAGATCACTCTCCAGAGTACACAAGCGGGTTAGTATACTTTTCAGAACGCCTGACCCCTTAGCGATGCATATGCCCCGTATGGTAACTTTAAAGGCATCCCATATGGTTTCAACCTCAGTCACGGAATCTTTGTTGCGCTTAAAGAAGTCCAAACATTCCTCCCTTAGTTCCTCCTGAAACACAGTATCCAGCAGCATCGTGGGCTGCAGGCGCCAGGAAGTCACAGGAGGGCCCAGGTCCGCCGCCCGTAACATAACGCGGGTCGGCGAATGATCAGAGAAAGTTCTTGGGAGATGGTGTGCACGATCAAGCGCCGCATGAAGATGAGGGGGATATAAAGACATAGTCAAGCCGTGCCCATGATTTTGCCTGCGCCGTGAAGTGCGTACCCTCACGCGTGTCAGCATGCAGGTACCTCCACGCGTCAATCAAGTTATGGTCAGCCAGTGTCTCCTACAATTTCGCACGCGCCTTGGTGTAATGGTGCGGGGCCGGGTGAGATCTGTCCCTAGACGGATCCAGTGTGGTGTTGAAGTCCCCCCCCCAGATGAGCTGTCTCGGGCCCACGCCTATGATCGCCGCATTGAGGTCCGTAAAGAAATGCGGATCATCTATGTTGGGGCCGTAGCAACAGACCAGGGTAACTGCCACATGTCCCAGCCTACCCCACATCAGACAATA
The DNA here is from genome assembly GCF_964204655.1 of Triturus cristatus. NCBI lineage: Eukaryota > Metazoa > Chordata > Amphibia > Caudata > Salamandridae > Triturus > Triturus cristatus. The sequence goes on from NC_140585.1 coordinate 1,316,133,692, forward strand.
CCGCCCCTGAGCATCACTTTTAGTGCCCTCCATACTGAAGGGCGTTCCCTTCTTTATCAGTATCGCCACACCCCTAGAGTACGAAGAATAGGAGGAGAAGGCAGTACATGTCGCCCATCTACCGGCAAAAGTGTGAATGGCCTGCGCTCTAAAGTGGGTCTCTTGGATAAAAGCAATGTGTATGACATGGCGGTCCAGATAAGAGAGTATCTGTCTCCTCTTTCGCGGGTCTCCCAGGCCCCTAACATTCCACGTCAGGACATTTAAATCAGAGTCTATCCGAACCATGGTGGCAATAAGGAGTAATATAGTGCTTCAGCAGAGGATGGCTCCAATCGCAACAATGAGTATGCATGCTTAACCGCTGTTTCGCCCTTACATCAGAGCAGCGCCACCCCCTGCGTCCCATAATCCCGCAACCTCCCCCGCCAGACCCCATGTGAATGAGTGCGGGAGGGGCCTGCACCATGAGGGGGTCCCTTTGCACGTCACCAGCAGGCGCACCCATAATCTCCAAAAATAGCATCTCTTTGATATTGGTCGCGCTCAACATTGCAACAACGTATTCAAACATTCCCATCCCTCCACCCCACATCTTGAACATTTCCAACATAATTCCCGTAACCACTTGAACAGCATGGCCTACCGGTAACGTAACCGAGTCACTCCCATACAGTACGGCAAAGTGTACCCCCCTGCTCCACCCAGTGCCAGTCCTCCTGCATATCCACCATTTCCAAATGTTCGGAGCTATAGCTATGGCCAGGTTCGTCACGCTCACTCGTTCTGCCCTTGTCATCAGGGATCTATCTGTCAGAAAGTTCCCACTATCCTGAGCATGCCAACCCCTACCACAGTCCTCAGGCTTGGGCACATCAGGACGGCCTGGGCTAGTAAGCTCTAGGGCCACCACTCTAACCTCCTCCCATTCACCCCTAGAATGTAGGACAGATAGCCCCTTACGCTCCATGACCCACGATCCATCAATGAGCATCCCTATCCTATCGCTTCCGCAGTCCACATTCACGAACAGTATATGCAGCAGGGGTCCCCGCCAGTGCCAATCCCTCCGCATGGGCGCTGGTGTCCTAGCAGAAATGAGGGCAACGGGAGAGACCAGGGCTGTCACGTTCATCCCTACCCCACCCCCAACCCACTGAAGCAACCCCAACTTGCCAGAATCCCCTCCCCTCCCCCCTCCCATAACTCCCCATAGAAAGCTCAACAGGAGCAGCACATTCAGTGTAATCAATGGGGTATACCCCATGGGGTCCGTCCAGAGTGCGCCCATATCCACCCCCATGTCCTGCCCCCTCTCATAGCAGTGGAAGGTGTGGGGAGGTGGTGCCTGGAATACATTACCAACTGCTGTCCCACATTCGACCACGGTATTCTCAACAGTCTCGGCGTCGTCACACGTGCATGCCCCTCAGGCGTGCATCTGTATTAAGCATATGTCAATAGCCCTTTGATTCGCAGGTTCCATCTAGCAAAAGGCACAACCTCATGTCTAGTGTTCATCTTCTTGATCTTCTTCGCCACCAGCAGAGCTCTCTGCCCGCCCCTTCTTTATAGCCTTAAGAAACTCCTCTACTTGCTGCGGATTTGTAAAGAAGTGTTGCTGTGCTTGGTGGGTAACTCTCAGTTTTGCCGGGTAAAGTAGTGCATAATCAATTTGTCGAGCCCGCAACTTCTTCTTAACCTCGAGAAATTTACGCCGCTGTTCTTGTACGAGAGGCGTGAAGTCTAGGTAAACGGTAAAGCTGACCCCGTCACACGAACGTGTTTGATTCGTGCGAGCTGCTCGCAGCGCTGTGTCCCGGTCTCGATAATTGAGTAGCCGTGCAATGATGGGTCTTGGAGGAGCTCCTGGTTTTGGCCGCGGCCCAAGAGAGCGGTGTGCTCTCTCGACGATAAATTGTTTAGAAAAAGCCTCGGAGCCAACGGCGGCCAGGAGTATCTTTTCCACGTAGTCTTCCATGCGTCCTGTATTGGTGGACTCCGGAATCCCTACCACGCGTATGTTATTGCGGCGGCCACGGGCCTCCAACTCCTCATTCTTTGCAGCTATAATTCTTAAGACATTGTCCATTCTGGAGAGCTGCGTGGTGTGGGAGGCTGTGGTATCGTCGTGATCAGATATCCGCCTTTCAGTTTCCGTTATCCTTTCTTCATGTATATCCATTTTCTGCGCGATGGCGTCCATTCTGGATGATAGCCGGTCCACTTTATCCACTGCGCCGGGATGCTGAGCGCATTATAAATTTCATATTATTATTATTATTATTATTAATTGTAGCAAAGCCTTGTCTCATCTCCTGCGTCAGTTGCTGTAGGTCCGTGGCTGGAGAGCAGGAACTTGCATCCGTCGCGGGTGAGCCTTGGGTGCCTCCCAAATCTTGCGCACCCCGCACCCCCTTCTTGATCGCCGGGGCCTCAAACGTGAGTTTAGGCTGCCGACTGTCCTGCTTGCCCATCGTGGGTGTTGGCACAAACCCGCAGCAGCACACGAGTAGGGCGGCCTCTGCTGTCCTCAAGGGCAGAGGCGGGCCCAGAAGCCCTGGACGGCACACAGCGCGACCGCAGCAGTGAGTATTGGGCTACCGGTGGGCCCGAACCAGCCACCCCGAGCGGAGAACGCAGGCAGAGAAGAGGCGTCCACCACCGCCGCCCCTAGAGGAATTCCGGCCGTCGTAGCCCTCCAATATCCACAGAGGCCTTGGCAGTCAATCAAAGTGAGATGCCCTGCAGTGGGCACTCGCCCGCCGCCGTCAGCAGGTCGCAGGAGGCAGGGCCGTGGCGCCAGGAGTGCGGTACGTCCTTCGATCCTCCAAACAGTAGGCTAGTTCCCCAGCAGAGCACTGCAACACGGGAAACAGGCCAGCGTCGCCCCGGCACACAATCAGGAGATGAGCCCAGCCTCCGCCGCATCACCGCCGACAGCCCCGAGGCGGGGGGCCTCCGAGTCCCCCTCACAAGCCCGGGCACCACACATCTGCCCCCCCGTCATGGGGGCGCAGGCACGGTCACCCTCTCGTCTCCGCTTGGCAGCAGGGGGGGGGGCGCTTCGGATCCTTGATGCACGAGTGTCGCCTCAACCGGTCAGTCCTCCACCTCTGCACCACTCTCAGGCCTCCGGGGGAAATCCTCCAGCACCGGACCCCGTGATAGTGGGTCGACCAAGGCAAGGTACACCACCGCACACACTGCCTGCTACTCTTCCGTTATTTCTCGGCCCGTCTTCGCTGCTCCAGAGGGTGGGGGGGGAAGCGGAGGGGGGCCCCAGATTCACCAGAGCACGCCGTCCCTTATCGCCCGCTGCATGCCCCGACCCCTCACCCCACAGCGTCCAGCACGTCTCTCCGGTGGGCGGCGCCGCTCCTCGTAGGGCCCCGGGTGCACTGACAGCCCTCGCACAACAACGCTGCTTACTTCAGGTGGGAGTGTCCGGCTGCGCCTCGTGTCCTCTCAACGCCCTCTCCACCTCGCAGCCCATCCGTACAGTCCGCAAGATGCCGCCAGCGTGGGCCTCCAGCACGGCCCACTTGCCTCGTGGTGCGCCCCGGTCTGGCGTAGATCACGTGCCGGGTGGCTCGCACCGCCCCTCGTCAGCTAAGCGCCCTTTCCGGCTGGCACCGCCGCAAACTCCGCCGCGGCTGATCGTACAGGTCTCCAACTTTCGCCGAGGCTGCAGGAAAGCACCATTAACATCCACGGGTAGTTTCAGTCGTGAGATCAGCAGTCTAAACAGGATAATTTATGGATTTCAGTTCCAGGCTGCAGGAGCCTCACAGGAGTGCGGCCATTCTGCGTGCGCGCTCTCTAGCGCCCCTCGGAGATGTGTCTTATTTACTGTCTGAATCCTGCTTTATGTAACACACTGAACCGGGGCAGTAGAGTTCGTGCTCCTGCCATCCCTCAATGTTCACAGCACAAACCCCTTTGGTGCGTTTTCCCTTCGTTTTACGAACGTTTATGGAGATCACCACTCACCTCTCAACAGGCACAGGTTCCCCTCTCGATGGCATCTGTGGCTCCGTTTGCTAGCATTCCAGCACGCCATGTGGAGATACTCCCATAGTCGAGACTCCAATTTTGTAGTTCACGAAGAGAAACACCAAGTGACTCTGGCATACACTATTTTCCCTCAATTGGATTCAAGCCAGAGCGCTCAACAGCGAGTGAAAGCGCATGGCTGAATCCGTGCCCCAAATTAATTTTGAAACACTTTGGTTTGGATTACAAACGAGGGTCCAGGTGGTGGTGGTTTGAATAAAGGAACTGATCTTTTGAATCCTGAGTGCAGTGCAATTTTGTTTAAAAAATAAATAAAAAATATATATATATATATATATTCACTGAAAATACCACAGGTTTCAGGGACGTTATAGTTAGCTGGACATTTCACTTGTACAAAACCAGATAAATTCCACCGTTATAGTTAGTTCAGCTAACTTTGACTCGCGCCCCCGCAATGCACTGCTCATGACGTCACATATTACATCATTCATGGCATGGTCAGTGACATCACTGATGACATCATAGATGACATCTCAAACACATCCAGTAAAATTCAGCAATTATAGTTACCTGAGCTAATATAACTTATGCCCCCACAATGCACTGCTTCGGACCTCACATATTACATCACTTATGACATGGTCAGTGATATCACTCATGGCTTCGCAAATGATACCACTGATGACATAACTGATGACATCATCCAGTGACTGTGAGAATTTTCTAAAGGTTTATGAGTGTTAAACATATATACTAAGGTACTACAAAAGTTAAATTGCTATTCTTTGCATATTACTAATCAGTGATACAATTTCTAACATATATTATGTGAGTGGGTGTGTGAGTGTGTGTTTCTGTGTGTGAGTGGATATCTGAGTGGCTATATTAATGTGTGAGTGGGTGTGTGAGTGACTGTATGGGTGAATAAGTGGGTGTTTGAGTACCTGTATTGATGAATAAGTATGTGTGTGAGTAACTGTATGAGTTTGGGGTGGCTGTGTGACTGGTTGCATTGGTGAATGAGTGGGTGTGTGAGCGTTGTATGGGTGAGTGAGTGGCTATGTAAGTGGCTGTATGAGTGAGTGAGTGGGTGTGTGAGTAGCTCTATGGATGAGTGTGTGGGTGTGTGAGTGTACTGGTGAGTGAGTGGGTGTATGAGTGGCTGTATGGGTGAGTGAGTGTCTGTGTGAGTGGCTGTATGGGTATGTGAGTGGATATGTGAATGGCTATATGGGTGACTAAGTGGCTGTGTGACTGGCAGTGACTGTGATTGTAAGTGGCTGTATGGGTGATTGAGTGGCTGTTTTGAGTGGATGTGAGTTGTTCTGTGGATGAAGTCATTTGAGATGTCATTTGAGATGTCATCAGTGATGTCATGAGAGTTGTCACTGACCATGCCATGAGTGATGTAATATGTGATGTCATAAGCAGTGCATTGCGGGGGCATACGTTTGAGTTAGTTCCAGTAACTAAAACTGCTGAATGTAACTGGATTTGAATGAGTGAATTTATATGAGTGAAATCTGAGCCTAACTATTTATTTATTTTGTACATTAACAATCTTAGCTCACTTTTAGTTGTCTATGGACAGAAACTGCCCTTGCTACGCTTAAGAAAGTATATACAAATGTGATGGGGGTCTCTAGTTGGCAGCAGTAGGTACCTTTGTCTAAATAGGGACCATTGCTTCTAGTCAGTGTAAGGGGGTTACACACCTTAGATAACCCCTGCTCACCCCCTGTGTAGCTCAGCCACAGAATTCTTATCCCAAAGGCAATGTGTAAAGTATTTGTACTCAAAACACACAGTAATACAGTGATAACACTACAAATGGACACCACACCTGTATAGAAAAATAAAAGTATTGTTATCTAAACTCAACAAGACCAAAACGACAAAAATCCAACATACGTGTAATAAGAATATGACTTTTCAGAGATTTCAAGTAAATGGTTCCATAGAAAACTATGGATATGTGATTCTACACAAAGTACCTTTAGATGCATCAAAATTCACAAGGCCAAACAGGTGCAAAGAAGGGAAGCGTCGAGCAACAAAGAGATGTGTGAGTTCCTGAGTCCCTATGGACGCTATGCGACAGTACTGCTGCACGCAAGAGATGTGATGTATCGAATTCGGACTGTAGCAGGAAGTGATGCATCGACTCCAAGACGACTTTGATCTGTGGGTGATGCATCAGTAAAACTTGCCACACAGGTGTAATGTGTGGAAATCCGGGATGTGTCGGAAAATCGATACGGCAGCGAAAAGCGCCAATGCCTCGTTTTTTTCAGCCACGATCCCACAATGCATACGTTCTTTCAGCTGGGACAGGCGATCCGTCAGCTCGGCAGTGGCGCAGCGATGCGTGGAGATTCTTCTCGCACAGCAGTGCTGCTTTTGGAAAAACAGCCGCAAGAAGAGCTATACATCGATGCCTTCATTTCTTCAGGTTTCTTCCAGCTCCCAACAGCAGGAACACCCTCCAGAGGATCAGAACTGGAACAGGCACCTCCTGGCAGGTCAGAACTCTCAGCAGCAGAATTCAGGGGAGCTGGGGGTGAAGTATTTGTGTCCCTGAGACTTCAGATCAGTAGGCCAGCACAGACAGGCCCTTGGAGATCTTCTTCAAGCAGGTTCACAGCAAAGTTCCAGTCTTTGTCCTTTCCGGGGCAGGAACAGCAACTGCAGGCGAACTCAACACAGCACACAGCAAAGGGGCATTACTCCTCCTCACAGCTCTTCTCCTTGGCATATGTTCCCCTTGAGTCTAGAAGTGATCTAAAGTTCTGGGGTTATAGGTGTAATACTTATACCCCAAAATGTCTTTCTTCTCTTTGTGCAAGGGTCTCTGAGCCCAGTCCAAATTAATTATGTCCTTACTGGTGCAGTATGAACACAGGGGGTGGAGATAGCATTTTGGAAGGGAGACAGTTGAAATGCCTATAGTTGACTTAACTTATACATAACAATATTTCCAACATTTATCAGGAATCTGATAACCCTAATCAGTCTCCAGTGCTTCCCTAGTGAGATATGGCTGCTCTCACCTCAAAGCTAATAGCTCTACATACAGAAAAGAGATACTTGGCTAATATTTGTTCTATTGTTACATCCATGTGAGGGGTTTGCCCACCAAATCAGTATTTTACAAAATGTGCTTGGCGACTAAGTAATTTGATAAAGGATCTGTGGCCTATGTCCCTCCTCAGTCAGTTGCTGTTCACAACTAATATGTGGCTGCCCCCAGCCCTAAATGAGGCAAAGGAGCAAACGTCTAAGCTTACAGAGAAACTCAGCGGGTTTTACACACTGGAATATTGTTAAACAAATATTAAAATATATTATATGTTATGTTATAAAGAGCTTGTAGCGCGCACAAATACTCTAGAGTGTCCTAACAACAGTGGGGTATGCAGCCCTTTCTGTGTAAGCAGAACACAGCCTATTCAAGTGTAAGTAGGGCTGTCCTCAGCTCCGCCCTCCCATTCTGACAGAAATGGCACATCCAGGCACACCTAAGCTCTCCATTGTGTGTGGCTGTCTAGGACGGATACCCAAAGTCAAACTGTCAACTACACCCAGTCATGTGACCTAGGAACAGGCTACAGGCACTAAGTGGCTAAGACAGCAAAATGTCAACTTTCTAAAAGTGGCATTTTCAAAATTTTAATTTAAAATCCGACTTTACTATAAGTTAAGATTTTTCATTACAATTCCAAAGACACCAAACATGAACCAGTTATCTGCTCCCATTTGGGTATTACAACTTATTCAGTGTAATAAGGTAACTTCAGTGTCATCCTATGGAAGATGTAGGCCTTGCAGTAGCGAAACAACAAATGTAAGAATTTTTCACTACCAGGGCATGTAAAACTTGAAATTGTATGCCCTACTTTTTAAATACATTAGAACCCTGCCCTGTGGGCTTTTTGGGGCTTACCCTAGAGGTGACTTATTTGCATTAGACAGGAAGGTTTGGGCCTGGCTAAATTTGTATTATGCTAGGTTCACATGGCAGTTTAATAACTGCACTGCACTGCACTGGCCTGCCTGAGAAATTTAATTTTTGAAAGGGCTACTTATGTGGGTGTCACTACCAGTGCTGCAGACCCACTAGCAGCATTTATATTACAACCCCTGGTAATGTAGTACCACTTTACTTGCAACGTATAAGTACATCAGAAATGCTAATTGGTATGAGCCAATGTTACCATGTTTTAAGGAGATCCCCTTGAAGGCGGGTGCGGTCAATGACTGCATCCTTCTGCAAGGGGATGTCTGGGGGGTCCATGGGCTGCTCTCAGAGGGCACAGTGACAGTGCGCCAACTTTTAATTGGCGCACTGTCAGTGTGCCTCCTGCAGGCTTCTTTGACGCTGTGCCCCTGTCTGTAATATGGCGCCGGTGCAGCGTCAAAGGAATTCCCTCATTTGCATAGGGCACGCCCCTATGCAAATGAGGGAACACCCTCTAAAGGTAGCGCTGGCACATTGTGTGCCAGTGCTATCGGTATTATAGAAGGGGGTGCACAAGCGTCTGTGCCCCCTTCTATAATACCAAAGTGCCCAGTGGGCATGCAAAGTGGGCACAAAAGCCCATTGCGCCCCCAGGGCACCTTCTGTAATATGGCCCCAGGTGTGCAAATGGAAAAATGAATCATCCTTGGGTTCCTCCAGGTGCAGGATGTTTAGTACCAGCGGCCATATTACACATTATCATTGTTTGCGCCCGGCACACCTTTCAAAAGGTGCACCAGGCGTAAACAATGATAATGCACCCTTTTGTGGTGAATGCGCTGCCCCCAGGACAGCGGCGAACACACACTGCCCCCAGGGCAGCACATTTATTTGAACACATGGAACAGCTGCTCCGTGTTTTCACTGTGCAGGCTTTTCAAAGGGGATTAGAGATCCCCTTGCAGGTGGATGCAGTCACTGACTGCACCCGCCTGCAAGCGGATGTCTGGGGGGGGTCCATGGGACCCCTTTTACCTACTGCAGAGGCCTGTTCTCAAAGGGTGCACTGACACTGCACCACATTTTATATGGCGCACTGTCAGTGCACCTCCTGCAGGCTTCTTAGGCTTTGCGCCCTTGTCTGTAATATGGCACAGGTGCAGAGTCAAAGGAATTCCCTCATTTGCATAGGGCACACCCCTATGCAAATGAGGGAACACCCTCTGAAGGTAGTGCAGACTCATTAGGTGCACCAGCACTATCGGTATTATAGAAGTGGATGCACAAGCGTCTGCACCCCCTTCCATAATGCCAAAGTGCCCCGGGCGCGCAAAGCTTGCAAAAATGTCTGTTGCATCCCCGGGGCACCTTCAGTAATACAGCCCCTGATTGGAGAGGAATGAGTGATTGATCGCCTCAAGGCCATACCAGAAGAAGTTCCACTGATGTCAATGCATCTTTACTTCACCACCCTCAGGTAGTAATAGCTGTACAGGGTTATGGCTGAACAGCACTTCACTACATTTTGTCCGTATCACCCCTCCTCGGAGGTACCAGAGGTGAGAGGAATAGCACCTCCACAAGAGCACTGGGCGGTGGGCCCTGTGCGCACAACAGCATTCAAACATGGCACCATCCATGGGGCATCTCCGCAGCTTCATGTATTCAAGTTTGTACCATGCCCAGTATGTGTCCCAAATTCAACTGTATGCCAACCAGTGTTCCTTAGTGCTCACTGTGGATAACAACTGCATCAGGGATCCAGGTTCAGGCGACAGCTATCAAATCCTGGTGACCCTGCTCGCCATCCTGATGGCCACAGGGGTCCTTTAATACCTTTCGGCCAGACGCCCTTTGACCATCCAGGCTGCACAGTCACACCGCTGCCAAAACAATGTCACTTGGGCTGTGTACTTCCCATCACGGGCCCTTTCTCAGAGTTCCCACGGCATCACAATAAAATCCTCTTCTTTCCCGGGTCCCTCCCAGATTGGATATCCAGTGAGGGGGACTCCAGTCCTGGATCACCTGCACGACTGCAGCAGCAGCCCTCGATGGACAATGGTCTCTCGGGTCGGATATGCCGCACCCCAGGCCTTCTTACTGGTACCAGGGTTGGGTGCCCGAGCGGCCCTGGCCACCCCATGTAACGTTGCCGCTGGGCCAAACACCGACTGCATCTGCCATGAGCAAGGCCCAGGAAGGTTCTAGTAACATTTCTCTAGATGAATGGGCTGTTTCGGCGGCCAGGCAGGGCCAAATAATCCTTCAGGAGCAAAGCAATGAGAACACAAATCTCCTGCTATTTAATGGGTCACAGAAGCTCGTGGCTCAAGCGAACATAATGGTGAATCACTCTCTTTGCTTACGGTGACCATAGTTTCTGTTGAAAATTATAATGCATGCTGCAGCTTGCCAGTAGTCTGTGGGACACCAGGCTTAATAGTTGAGTTTTGAAATGGTCTCTGACAGCAATGCTAAACAGAATCTATTCTGCCTAGTTTTCCTGTGCATTTTGCAATAATCAATGCAGAATAGAGTGCAAGGTGGGAGGTCCCTCCGTGCTGGTGGGAGCCCTGTTACAATACCCTAAGGTATCAACAAATGTAGTCAGTTGAATCCAAAGTTAACACTCTTCAAACAGGTTCATTATCCATCTTAGGAATGTTTAATGTCTGTTCCATACATTATCCAACATGTATGTTAATCACGGTTAGCCATCCAAAGCTCTTTTGTGTGTGAGACAAACCCAATGCATTTCGGGTCATGCATTGACCCTTCATCAGGGGTCACTCAGTGTATTCGAGAAAGAAAAACGGAAACAGGAGACCGTTCATCTTACAGCCCAACAAGAACCCAAACTGCACTATATATACAAGTGTTACATGCGCTAATTCACAACAAAATACCAAGTGAAAAAAAGTATTTGAATCATAAAATGGTGGAGTATTAGCCATAATATCTTATCACGTGATCGTGAATGAAGATAAAGTGAGAGGGCAGATAATGGCGTGTCCAACATAATACCGGAATGGTGAAATGCTCATACAGTGAGCCATGTTCTTACATTTATCTCGTGTAAGGCATGCCACTTAGGAACCATATGACGCTAGCGTTAGTACTCAGTTCTTACTTTTACTTCCTGTGACTCCCTTCACTTGGGGATTCTGGGTAAAGAGAGACATTGAAGAAACACTTCAACAGTGGGGCAGCTGGTACGATGCACAAAAACGTTGATTTCCGTGTCACATAATGTGTTACAACTAGGGCATTGAACTGTCACACAAAAGCACCCTGAAAACATGGAAATGTAATACATAAACGAAAAAGAAGCTGCATCCTCCTATGGAGGGCTAAAAACTGCATTGAGGAGGGCTTTTTGTCTCTCACCAATGGTAGACTAGGACTGCTTCCCACCCCACCCTCCCAATAAGTCTAGGGGGCATATTTACTAATCTTTCACGCACTGCAGGGCAGCAAGCAAAGTTGCTGTGCTTCGTTACATGAAAAGGAGAGAGCAGAAATGCTCTGTATTTAGAAAGATTTGAGGTATTTCTGCTCTTTCTGAGAGCTGGCACACTGTGTGCTGCCTAGCGCCAATGCAGGCGCCCTTGAACCACAGTGCAAGGCTGTCTTTGTAAGGAAAAAGATTGTTTCTGTGCAGAAAGAGGCATCTTTCTGCACAAAATAACCCTTGGAGGCATTTGTCTCTTTCTATGTGTATGTGGAATACATCACCCATAGAAAGAGGAACCAACGATGAGAAATAAAGATATTTCTCCTCGTTATCCCTCAGAGGAGACAATGTGTCATTTTGATCATTCCCAGCTTTACAAGCATTAGTAAATCTGGGAATGTGCCAAAATCCATGGGTGGATGCATGAGAGCGCCCATGCTCCACCCATGGAATGCCTCCCAGGTAGAAATGCAAGGTAACATAACACAAGTTGCTACTTTGCGTTAAATTTCTTTACAAAGTCACGCAAAGCGGCGTAATGCACCCCTTGCGTGTCTTTGTAAATATTACTGAAGCCTTTGCATCATCCTTGTGTCCCTTTGCACGATGCAAGGACAACTCAAAGACTTGATGAATCTTTTTGGCGACCCTCCTCTGGCACGTGCTCGGACTGCTCGCCCACTCAGGGGACTGAAGTGTCAGGCTCCCTCAGAAAGGCTTTGGGAATGGGGACCAAGCGCACAGCACTGATTGTGTGCACTCTCAGCTCTTGCTGTGACATGTTCCGAAATATGACGCAGTAAATATTTATACGTGTATTAGAATTGGAATGTACGCAGAACTTTTAACTTTGTCTGCACCATATCACAGAATGTGAGCCCAGTACACACTTTTCAGCAGTGCTTTAAATGGGGGAAAAATAGTGCAGGTACTCATTTAAATGTGGCGAGTGGGCGTTCCTTGGGCGCGGGGCTTAGGAGAAGTCATGCCGATACTTCTCGAATTCTATATTACTTGCAGCACATACCAAAACACATGAGAAATGTCTTTCACTAAACAAAGAAGGTTTGTTCACTCATTACACAAGGAAAGCCAAACACGGAGATATTTTAACATTTCCTTGTTTTTTAATATGTGCAACATCAATACTGTTAATTGCCGTTGCTTGGCACAATACTATATATTCTCCAGCGACACAGAAAGAAACAAGCAGACGTGCACACACAAGCATTCCACACATTTCCTCTGATATACCTTCCATAAGTGTCTCTATTCTCTCCCCCTTTCTCTCGTATTTCTCTCACACAAAAACATTCACAGGCAAGCAGACAGGCATAAGCAGACACTTAACAAAAGAATCAGGTGGGATTAAAGCTATTTGAACCTGGTTACCTCCCACAGCTTTCTTAATAGCGCTGTCACCGGCTGCCTCGATTTCTGTGTTTGCATGATGGTGAACACCCCGACGGTATGCAGATGAGCCCAAGCTGAATATGTCAGCGGGGGCTCGGCTCAGGTCTACAGAAGTGCCTGGGCTGTCAGAGACAGACCGCCTGCACCAGCGTTTCATGAGTACCGGTACTCTCCTCGGCAGTAGAGAAGTGCCGGTACTCAGAGAGATAAAACTAAGAAGTGCCGGTACTCAGTACCGGTGAGTACCGGCCCATTTAAAGCTTTTCAGGGATGGCTGAGGATGGATGAATTGACCCACACCAAAGAACATGTATGGCATTGCTATCCTGTTAGTGCACATTTTGTAAAGTTTCATTGGGTACAATGACCCAATATGAACCTCGTCCAGTTAGTTTCTTTCTTGCACCATACCAACTTATTACCCTGACATATGTCCTTTGACTCTACTTATTTTATTTTTCTTATCGCAGCAGCATGACACTACCTGCAGCTGTAATAAAGTCGCCTCGCACTACGTTTATCAGAAAGTGATCCCCATAGAATTCAGCAACCTACATCTGCACGCAATTCAGGGACTCCGACATATTTAGAAGAAATCCATATTTTTATTAAAGAAACAGCACCGATGACATTCGTTGCCTTATTTACCTGGTTTTTATTCAGCGAATAAATGTCGCCTCACGACCATGCTATAAACGCTGATTGAAAGAGATGCCTGGCAGTGCCCTTTTCTCTGTATGCCCATGTTTTTTTTTTTTGGCAGAGCATGGCAGGGCAGGTGTTCTCATAGTTTCGAACGGCGGTATTGTGCTGAAGAAACTCACAAATCTTTCTCGTCACAGAGGCCACAGAGAGCAAGACGAGGAAATTGAGGTTATGCTTTTCCCGCCATTTATCAAGATATGATGAATGTGCCACAAGAAAAGAAATAATAATTATGTCCGCTGAGGGATGGGAGAGCAGTGTTGAGCATTAGAGGAATTCAAGTTTCATTTGCTCAGGGGCGCAAAGCACTAACAAGAAAAGGCAGAACTATAAAACAGATATTGGGGAATGTCGTATCTTCACTTTGATGATGTGTAAGAGGTTACAGAACCACACAAGTACAGATAGAGAAAATAGTGCTTCTAAACGTTCCAAAAAATATAATTCGGACGCTGCGTCCCACAAAAGGAAATGCTTATTCAGTGGAGTATTATAAAGAAGTTTCACTGCAAAATGCAAATAGGCCTGGGCAGTGTTCTCCACTCCGTTTGCGTAGTTATTCGTACTCTGAGTAGCACAAAGAGTGTTTTCCTCGCTTGCCAACGTTAAGTTGGCGAGCGAGTAAAATCCACTTTACCGGAAGTCACTTTACCGAAAGTCAGCTGGGATTTGGAACTGTGTGATGTCATTTCCCCTACTCCTTCCAGTCTGTGAATTGCCTCCACAAAATAACACAGCTAGGAATATTCAAATATATAATTGTTTTGTGCTACAGTATTACCTTAGTCAGTCGCTGAGAGTCGTCAAAAATGAATTGTTAATCGACAAAATAAAACAGACCCTTGAAATTAGAAAAATGAAATAGCTTAGTTAACCTTATTTTCAAATGGTGAAAAACGCCATTGGCTTCCTAAAAACTATTACAAATAACCTCTGTTAAAGCTGCAGTTGGGGGTTAAATCGAGTGAGCACTTTAAGGAAAATCACTATATTGTATCTTTTTACTCTCAAAATGGCCCATTCGTGTCACTTTGAGGGGTATTTTTTCGGGAGCTTCTGAAGGTGAGGAAAACAAAAGAAGTACAAGTGTGTTTTTTTTATTATGTGAATACTTGACAATAAAAATTCGATCTAGGAGTGATGTGGCATAAGTGTAATTACGAATTTTTTTACAAGGCGAGAACCTGAGTAAGGGGTGGCTTGAGACACTAAAGACTAATCAAATGGAAATTACAACTATATACAGGAACCACATATTGCATAAACAGTAGTACTAAAGGTATTCTAAAATACATAAAAATAATAATTATCATACGATACCATGGTGTGCTCCTTACAAACTAAAATAAAGGCATCACATTATTGACCTCTGTCGGAGATTTTAGCAATGCTAACAAACTGTGGATGTAACAGATCAGGGCCACTGAAATTATGTGGCAGAAGAAGGACAAAATAATAAGGCAGGGTTGACTTAATTATGCAGCAAGAAAAGGTAAATTATGCAGTGTGATGCGACACATTTTCTGATAGCATTACTTCATTATTTTGTCATTTTCACATTTGTTAACACTGTATGGACATCGTTTGCACCTCAGTCAAACACCCAAACATAGCAATAGTCAGTCAAAATAACTTTATTCGGTTCAAAGAGCATTAAAGTCTGGCAAACAAACATTACCTTTTAAAATGTTCTTATCATTTTTGTAAAACCACATAGATAAAACTATTGAGATTAAAATATCATCAAGCATAAAATTTCATGGGAATTAAAATTGCACAGTAAAAATTACATCATTCCTATTTATTTTCTATTGATCATAACGCTTTCTAATGGCCATTGCAACTTTGATATAATTAGAGACTGCAATGCAGATAACAGAAGTAGCCAAAGATTGCAAGTAATTAAAACCTTAAATGTAAGTACAAGGCCGGATATCCCTTAACAGTGGGGCTAAAATTTTTTCCCATGGCTCTTCATAAAGGCGGCAAAATAACATAAAGTGCAGCGTGCTCTGAGTTGCCCTATTATCACATGTACAGGGGGTAAGTTTGTCGACCCACCCCGATTGTCTTGGAAATGCCATTAAAAAGTGCAGAGTCTTTATGTGAAATCTAGTTAGAAGAAATCGTGCCTGTGCATTAGTGGTGAAGGTTAGATAAAATTGCTGTTGGGCAAGAGGCGAGCAAGAGGGACCTGTCACCTCAGATTGTGTGTGGCGCATATTTTCCCAAGAATAATGTGCCTCTTTTATAATGGCCTTAGCGTTTGTGCGAATACTCGCAGGATTATCATAGTAATGTCCCAGACCTATCTCAAAGGGCCTATCTCTCACAAATCAGAGCCAAGGGATCGACAGTGCACTATCCAAGTTGATACAATCTTCAATCACCTCGCTTGAGAACAATAATATCTCCGACAGCCGGATTTTTGCCCATAGGAGCAAAGGGGCAATATCAATGCGGCCCCCTACATATTCCAGCCCCAACTCTCTGTGACAAAAGAGTGTGGAGGCACTATTTGGGGTCATCAGCAGCCTTTCTATAAACTTGTTTTCCATAACTTGTAAAAGGAGACTTTTATGGTAGCCCCAAACCCCTGACCCAACGGAAGCAACAAACAAGCATTTTGCTTTGTATAGGGTAACTAGCTCTGCCACCGGCCTGTGACCTACCTCAGAGGCAAAGCGGAAAAGCCCCTTCACAACCTTGCTTGTCAGCTGGACTCTTGCAATGGGGAGTGGTTCCCATTTCATCTGATTATTAAATATATTCCGCAAATAAGTGAAGTTATTCAGCTTCCTAATACTCTAGCCCCTTACAGCAAAATTTCTAGTTTTAGTCAATTTGGGGCCACACACCATAATATACAATTTTGTAAAATTGACTTTTAGGTCAAGTGCCGTCAGAAAATCCGTAAAAGCATTGAGTGATTTTTAGAGGCTGTTTGCTGTCAGGGTCATTAGCACGGTGTTACCCGCATATGATAGTAGAGGGACAGGTTTTCTCCCAATATGGGGGAAATCAATTTCCTTATCTAATAAAAATGCCTCAAGGCCATTAGTATAAATTAAGAAAAGAAAAGGAGCTAAAATGCACCCCTGCCGGACACCTTCTGTGGAGACAATGGGCTTGGGGGCATATTTTCAAGGACTCATCACCGAGTTAGCAGCACTTTATCGCAGCCAAAGTGGCGATAGATTTATCGCCCTATTCACAAGCTGGTGTTAACAGCCGATATCGCCAGTTTTCCTGCGATAGCAGCCGCAACATTCTCAAAGACCAGCCATATCGGTGATAACATCACAAAACATGCGATAAGGCGCGTTAGCTGCAGGGAATTAACACCTGCTCTTCCCTGGTATTAAGTTGGACGATAACCTGCACCAGAAATGGGAGCCCAGCCCACAGCTACACCCGAAGAACAACAGATGCCATGGAGCTACTGATCATGCAGATCGGACACCCAAGAGGGTCACAACACCTACCGTCACCATCCCTAGGCACCACCCCCCCCGGGCCCTACCCCGGGCACCCCCCAGATAATGATATCTTTCATCAACTTCACGAAATCATGAACATAACAATCTGCCTGATGTCGCACAATTGACAATCAACATTCATGTGTGATCAGAAAAAGGAGAATCATTCATTCATCTTAGAATTTCCAAACAAATTATCTTATTCAAATTTAACTCAAAACAATTATTTGGAAGAGTCATGGCAGGTCTTCTCTGGACAATCTGTAAGTCACAGCCTGGAAGACAACATTCAAGCTAAGAAGGTGTGTCATGCACTCAAGAAAGGGAGAGAGAGAGAGAGAGAAAGAGAGAGAGAGAGAGAGAGAGAGAAAGAGAGATAAAGAGAGAGAGACAGTGAACTGAAGAGAGGCAGAGAGAGAGAAAGAGAGAGAGCAAAAGAGAAAGAGAGCGAAAGAGAAAGAGAGAGAAAGAGAGAGAAGGGAGAGAAATAGAGAGAAAGAGAGAGAGAGAAAGAGAGAGAGAAAGAGAGATAGAGAAAGAGAGAGAAAGAGATAGATAGAGAGAGAGAGAGAGAGAAGGTGTGTCATGCACTCAAGAAAGGGAGAGAGAGAGAGAGAGAAAGAGAGAGAGAGAGAGAGAGAGAGAGAGAGAGAAAGAGAGATAAAGAGAGAGAGACAGTGAACGGAAGAGAGGCAGAGAGAGAGAAAGAGAGAGAGCGAAAGAGAAAGAGAGAGGAAGAGAGAGAAGGGAGAGAAATAGAGAGAAAGAGAGAGAGAGAAAGAGAGAGAGAAAGAGAGAGAAAGAGAGATAGAGAAAGAGAGAGAAAGAGATAGATAGAGAGAGAGAGAGAGAGAAAGAGAGAGAGAGAGAGAAAAAGAGAGAGAAAAAGAGAGAAAGAGAGAAAGTGAGAGTGAGAGAGCGAGACAGTGAAAGGAAGAGAGGGAGAGAGAGAGAAAGAGAAAGAGAGAGAAAGAGAGAGAGAGAGATTGTACAAGGAGTGTAAGGCCGCTCATGCTTTTGGCTCATACATGCCAACTTTGTGTGTGTATCGCTATTGGTGCACCATAAGCCTAAGGCCTAGCCTCAATTGCAGCGCGAAAGCCACATCACATTTCCAGAATGCAAGCAGTAGTCAGACTAACATTAGGGATGAAAGCTCCTTTGTCTCAATACATATGGCGGAAGGACATCTGCACCTCCGACCTTGGTCTTGCATGTGGCTGGCACCCCCTGAGAGAGATACCATAGCAGATGATGACGACTCCCACACCACGCAAAACACTAATGAAAGACCAACATATCCACACCCCACACACACAAGTCCTTGCACGAGGTACTCCTGCATGGAATGCCTTTGGCACTTACGTACACAACAACCCATACGTCCAAACGTTGCACACACATACGACTCATTGCTCCGAGCTGTAGCATATCATCCACATAACTACCGCAGGTCAGAAGAGTGCCGCCTCTCCGAGAGCCACCAATGCAATGGCAGACCATCCCGGGCACATGAACAACCCCTGTCACGTGGAATTGTACCATTCACGGTTGCTGCATTTGTTGGGAGCACTGCCACTGGCAGTGTTGGGCATCAGTTACCGTCTGAGCTTCCGTCTTGCGTACGTCACCTGCGTCCAGCCCTGGTTCCACTGTCGATCATGCATATTCGAGTGGCACATGGATGTCTGCCTATCCAACACAACGGTAGCTGAACTGGATTATGACTTGTGTTTGCGCCCCCTGTTGGCCCACGACCAGGAGTGTAACCGTGATACCCATTCATGGGATGCCTTGATATTTGTCATATGTGCTGGCAGTTGGGCATGGGAGATTGCACAAGTCCTCGTGTGCAGTGACCACAACGAAACGCTCCCCTATTGGGCTGTTTTGCGGATTGGTGAAACGGCGTGGACTGAGCACATCTGTCCGGACCATTTAATGAATTGGCTCGCCCTCGTGTTTGTTGAAGTCGACAACGACGTGCTCTTGGAACTGATTGCCCAGGAAGCTGCGCTCGCATTCATGGATGAGTAACTATGTTCCTGCAGCCACAACTGATTGTACTCCAGAGCACAGGTCCCAAAACCTTGTTGCATCATGGAGAAATGGTCACATATCCCACCACAACACTGGACATGGCTGCATTCGCCTAGACTCACAATGCATGTGCGTGCACCTACGCGTGTTGACACACTCCTGTGCAAGGTGAGGCTGTCCCTTGGGCAGAGCTGCACAGCGCCGTTTGGCAATGTTCCTAAATCTGACATACTGCTGTGGGGAGAGTACACACGTGGCAATGTAGTACGACATGTGACCTTGTTGTACCCTTCCACCTGCTCACTGTCAGCAGAGCAGACAGTCAGCACTATGCAGATCCCATGGGCTGTGAGTCATGTCCCCTGACACGGGGCAATGAGCATACGCCAAACATTACATGACTCGTCCAGCAAGGCAAGGTGGGCTGAGACCGTTGCCATACGTAATGATTGGTGTTAATTTTTGCCTCCCCATTTCTTGCACCTCTACATGTTCCTACGATGCCTGTTAGCGTCTGAAGCATTGGTCTGCATGTTGTGGCCCTTGTCTTACCCGTACTGACACACACATGCTCATAAAGTCCACGCTACTTCACTAGTGTTCAACTGTGATGAGTGTTGATTAGAATGACAAATCGTGTGCCTCAATGAGCATTGTCCGTACACAGGGAGGGACTGACTGACTCATTTCACTTAGGTGTGAGTCCCTATTGCCAGCTCCACCTCTGTGAGCCAGACATTGTGGTTGGGATAGTTGCTGGTAGACCTGTGTTCTTATGTGTCTTCAGCAATATGAGTATGGTGTCCAACTTCTTGCCATGTGGATCAATGTGATTCATCAAAACAGGCTGTGTCCACACAGTTGAGTGTGAGTAGGTATGAGAAGAGATGTTTTGTTGTCACATGTGATGGGGGACATTACTTTAGGCCTGCTACCGAATTTGACATTTGTACACACAGCCCTATTTAATACATGGACGTGGGGCTACGTTGGGGGTTGCGAGATTGTTGTTCATGAGCAATGAGGCCACAGCTAGTTCACACCTTCACAGTCATCTAATTGGCCATGTGGGTCAGGGTTAAACATGCGCATTGATGTCCTTTCCCAGGGTGTAACTTTTTGTGCATTCAATGTCCCTACATTCATCCATACTTTTATACTTGATTGAACATAGACATGACACATCTGTGTGATTTGGAATGTTTTATTCACATTCTGTTGAGTGTTGGAGCTGGTACGTTGCCATGCAAACCTCACATTACATGGTTGCCCAGTGGAGGGACAACCAGAGTCCTTTGGAGAATGACAAGTTAATCGGAAGAGAAAGAGTTCAGTCCGCAGCCTGATTGCTGTGTCATTGGTAACAAGAGCAGATATGGCAGTCCATGTCGGGGTCCAGGTGAATGTCGCAGAGGGTTTCGGGGGACAGTGGAAGGTGTTGTTCCAGGGCATGATGCAGAGGGCTGAACCAAGCAGGAACAGGCCATATGGCAGGGATGAATGCTACCTCCTTTCTCACACAGTCATTACCATCCACATCTTAGTCCTCTGATATGTCTTCTGTGTCAGGTGTGTCAGGCGTGTGTGGTGGTGTTATGGCTGCATCACTGTGTGCCACAGACACATCAGGGGGCGGAGGTGGTATGGCTGCATCACTGTGTGCCACTGACACATCAGGGGTGGAAGTGGTATGGCTACATCACTGTGTGCCACTGACACATCAGGGGGCAGAGATATGTGGGTCGAAGTTCCTGCAGCAGTCATCTGGGACAGGCTCTGTGGCAGCAATGGCAAGATGAGGATCTGCGGGGCATGGAAGTTCCCGGCTACATCTCGCTGGTGTTCAGCTGTGGCAGCCATCCTTCCAGCCTGCATCCACTTCATTGTCCTCCGCATCTGTGCCAACTCTGTGCTGTCATCGCTGGAGCCTGTCTGACTAGACAGTTCTTGTATCCGGGTAATGGCTCCAGCGAGGTCAGCCAAGGATTGTTGTAGAGCATGGAAGGGACTGTGGGTGTATGTTAGGGACTGTAAGTGGTCCCTGATGGGACTTATACACGCACATATGGCATCTAGTTTGGCTGCTATGAGGTCGAAACCCACCGCACCTGTTCAGCCAGCTCCTTCTGGCAGTCTAACACGCGGTGTTGTAATGCAATGTGTTTTTCTGTGAGGTGGTGCTAGCCAGCCGTGAGTGGTGGGTGCTTCCTGCTGTGTGGTCTGTGCAGGGGCTGTGGTCACCTCGATTCAGCTGGGCTGCCCTGCTCCTGGAGGTGGGGTGCGGAGGCTGTCCACAAGCCATTGGAGGGTGTCAGAGCAGATGGCCAGGGGGTCCTCTTCATCATCACTGAAGAGATGTCTGGTCTACTCTGCAGGAGGTGTTGATTGTCCATCTGCAGTGTAAAGGGGAGATGCAGGTTAACAGTGTGTTCCATGTATGTTGACGCATTGTACATGTTTACATACAGACTGCATGACAATGTACATTGTGACTGTTTTGGAGGATCTGGCTATTTGATGGGAGACAGTGGACATTTCGACTACATGACGGATGTGAGGTTGTACTCGTACATTATCATCTCACAGTTTCCTGCTGTGCCAGATGTGATTGGCCAGTTTCTACGCACAAGTGGCACCAGTTGTGTCCTCTGTTCTGTAGTGAAAGTGTTTCACTTTGTACCACATTGTCATCAATCTTGATGTGCTGTGATTGCTATGTGTGTGTGCTGCATTGTGGGAGAGTTGCCCGTGCAGCTCTGATTTAGTGGCCCCTTATCCCTTTGAGGCAGTGTGTCTTTGACTTGTGTGCTTTTACGGTGCTGAGATGTTGGTGACTTGGGTCATTTGTGCTCTTGGACGGTTTTTGTACTCTTGTGCATTGTTTTTCTGCAGATGTGTTGTTGACGTCAGGGGTTGTATGTCCACGTGGATGTGTCAGGGTGTGACCTGCTCCTTTGAGGATGTGATCCACATTGGGCCAACTCAGTGTTGTGTCGTGCACCATGTCATGTATTTTGACTGCAGCCATGCTATTGGTCATGCAGTGTCACTTGCATTGTCAGTGTGGCTCACAGAGCCGCTGCTTTTCTGGATTCAGCACATGTGCATGGGTAGGTTGTGAGATTTGTGATATGGAGGGGGAGCCCCTTTGTGCACATAGTGGACGGGGGCCTACTTGGTGTTTCTATGTGTGCTGCAGTGTGCCAAGGTTATCAGGGACAAGTTCCACAATCATTGTGGGTGTGCAGTGTGCTACATATAATTGTACATGTGTGCCATTGTGCCCATCTCCCCCGTCCCCCAGTCCCTGGTCATTATTCACCCTGTTGCTGTTGGGTCAGGTCATATCGAGCTGTGTCCGGACTCCCAACTCCTTTCCCCGTCTCCACACTGATGACTGTGGCCACCATTTCCTCCAGCTCCTCCTGTGGCGCAGGACTCCCACCTCCATTTGCCGTGCTGCCTTCTGGTTGGCAGCGAGTTTCTGCTTGGTTTGGATTTTCACATCATGCCAGTGCCTTTTGACCTCCTCCATTGACCTCCTCAACCTCCTCCTTCGACTGCTTTCATGTTGTTCATGAGGGACTGCCATATTACCATTTGTGTTGCCAATGTCACAGTGGAGGTGACGAACAACTGTTGGTAGTGTTCTATCATCTTCGTGACGATGATCCGGTTTTCCTGCGGACTGAACCCTGTCTTTCTCTTCTCCTTGCCCTTCCCTGACCACGGGGCTTCTGGCTGGTCCTCCGTGGGTCATGTGGGGTGCGAGATGTCCTCTGCACTCGGTCCGGGTGCATCCATGGTGCTACGCAGTTTATTTTGGTTTTGGTGTGTTTTTTTGTTGCTTTTATTCCTCTTTTTCCCGCATGATACATGGGAAATGCAGGCCTGTCGCAGGTTATCGCTGACTTTTTTATCGCGGTTGGCCACGTCGCTACTTTTTTCGCGATCGTGTTTCGCGTTATTTTGCCATCATATTAATTTGTATGCGTCATTTGGTGCGTTATCGCGATACTATCGCATGGTGCCGCCGGGTTGTGAATACAACGTTCACACAGTGTTATTTTCCCGCGATATACTGCGATGTGCAAAGTTGCGTTAAGCTAATTTTACGATAATTATCACACGTTTTTGAGAATATCCCCCTTGGTCTTTTCCCCCTGTGGGCAGCTTCTTATGGCAACGGTTTTGTTAGCATGGAGCCTTCTCAAAAGAGAGATCAGTGCTTCCTCTACGCCCATTTTCCATATTAGCGCCCATCATTTTTCCCTAATAACGGTATTGAAAGCACTGGACAAGTGCATGAAGACCAGGTGAATGGAACCCTTCCTGGCATACATGTACTTGCCTCATATTCAGGGACAAACTGAGGTACTGCTCTGTGAAACCCAACCCCCTCCTGAAGCCATATTGTTTTTTTGACATGACACGAGTGATGCTTGCCCAAGCCTCAAGTCAGGCAAGGATGACCCTCCCCAATACCTTGGCTGTAGCATTGATAAGGGAAATTGGCCTGTAACAGGCAAGGTCATTCCTATTGCCCTTCTTAAACACAGGAACAACAATGGCCTCCTTTCAGGTTCCTGGGATGGGACCAATCACAACTGCATTGAAGACATTAGTCAGCAGGGGTGCCCAAAGGTTGGGATTCCTTTTAAACAAATCTAATGGGACCCCATCTGGTCTTGGAGCTTTCATACAAATTCCCTTCACTAAGGACTCGTCAACCTCGGCCACTGAGACAAATGCACTGAATTCTGAAGCCAGGATTAAATACAGGGGCAGGTCCCCACTATTCTCCGCTGACTGCAAACAGTTTGGGTTAAATATAGCCAAAAAGTGTGATTCCCAAGTGTCCTCCAATATCAGAGAATCCATCTGCCTCACCCACTCCGTGAATAGAGGATGGTTAATGATATCCCAAAAGCTTTTACTGTCTTTAAGGGTACTTGCTCTCTCCAGGTCTTCCCAAGCTAATCTCAATTCCTCTTTCCTTTGGCTAATTGTACTTTTATACAGTTGTCAAGCGCCTTTAATTTAAGTTCTATTACGAGGGCTAGCGTGAAGGGAAATTTTAAGATCCTTTTGGACTCTAGAGCATTCAGCATTGAACCACCATATGTCTTGGGGCTTCTTTCTCCGGAAGGGTTGAGTTAGTATCTTAGCTACATCTGCACAAATCCTTTTGAAACCACAAACTATTTTGTCTGAGGGAGAGTCTTGTTGGAGGCACCTCACAATAAGGACATAATTTACTTTAACGGTTTTGGCCTCAAATAGGGTGGGATTAATTTCCCTGCCTGAGCTGTTATGCTAAGAGAAATGTTGAGGGGTTTATGATCACTAGTAGTGTTGGGTGCCACCTCCAAGTCACTAACGAGCGACGAGAACTTCTTAGAAATGAACATAAAATCAATTAAACTTTCCCTGCCAACATAAGTGGGGCACTGGGATGAGGGAGTACTTATCAAGCTGTTGATGAGGTCTAAGTCATTCTCAATTATAAAAGAATTTAAAGCCTTGCCCTGCGGTGTGCGGATGAAATGCGGCTAAGGCTAACTCTCTGTATCCAGCACCCCACAGACTCATTTAGTATTATGCGCACAAGTGGTACAGTTAAAATCCCTCACCCAGAAGACACATAATGGCTGATACCACCCGGAAACATTGCTAACTTCCGCCTGTAGGGCTTCAATGACATGACAACTATTTTGGTCAAAAATATGATACTTTGCTCTCTAATATTGCTGCTCTCTACTGATGACGCGCTCAACCCAGAAACACGTGTCTAGAGATATACAGCAATGTCTGCACCAACTCCCTTGAGCCAGCAAGCTGACGAGCTTTGGAGATGCACCTGTGTGCCTGTGAGTGGTACTGTGACCTGAAAGAAACATGGCAGCATTTCCAGCAACCCCAGATGATTTTTCTTTGCTCTCCAATACTGCTGCTCTCTACTGATGATGGGCTCAACCCAGAAACAAGTGTCTAGAGATATACAACAATGTCTGCACCAACTTTGGTGAAAAACTCCAGCTAATTTTGAAGTAAGTTTGAAATGTGTACTTCATTTACCAGGATGCAAAGGGGTGAACTGTGCTGGGACTATGAGGCAGTGTGCTCCCAACCCCCATTCTGTTCTGGCACAAGTGGTACAGTTAAAATCCCTCACCCAGAATACACATAACGGCTAACACCTCCCAGAAACATTGTTAACTTCCGCCTGTAGGGCTTCAATGACATGACATCTATTTTGGTAAAAAATATGATAGTACCAGTTTATCACTAGTAACCTGACCTGTGTCAGGTTAGAAATCATGATCAATTGATACCAGGGTTACAAGATTATGGCAAGGGCTTTTATGGAACCATATTTTACCGAGATTAACATCACCAACCCTTCTTTTGTCCACCCAGCCAGCGAAAGTGTTGCATGGAGAGTGAAAGAATGATACCCGTCCAACACAATGTCCTCTTTAAGCCATCTTTCCTGGAGGCAAATGATATTGAAACCCCTAATGTACTCCAACTAGACCTCATTGGACAATTTAGGGCGAATGCGTGAGTGAGTGAATGCGTGAGTGAATGAGTGAGTAGTGTGTCCCTGATTCGTCAAGCCCACTGGTATAGTATTAATGGCGGACATATTAACAGAAGCTATATGGCCTGGCCCCTTCCCTCCGGGGTTACCCTTGGCAATTGAGTTTGGAGACTGGAAACGATTTACAGTTGTGTCCTTGTCCTCATTTACACTAATTGAGTTATACAGATTGGTGCCAGATACTTTTAAAAGCTCTATGTTACCGGGTTCATCTTCATATGAAACTCTCCCTGGATAGATAATTGCAAACACCTTCTTCTCTAACTGCTGGCTGTACAGATTGTACGGTCAGTCATTCGATCACAGTCAAACCTGAAAGGGCATCAAAGCGGTTGGGGAGGGTAAATGAAAAGGACAGTGAGGGGGGTACATTTTCTGACCTAGTTGTGAGGGCAACTGTCTTAAGATAGTCACCTGGTTGGGGGATAGAAAAAACCCAATGCGCAAGCCTTTATCAGTTCACCAGGTGAATCTCCGAGGTGCTTTAAAGCAAAATGTACACACCTAGCATCACTAAAATTCAGCACAACACACTTCCCTTGCATGCTTTTAGCCGTAAAACCCACCCAACCCACCTGCCTGGCCAGTTTAAATGAGAGGGAATTTTCCTGGAGCACCAAACTGATTTATTGATGAGGATTTGACAGCTTTATTGTTGACCAGGGGCCAATTGAGGAACCCTGCAAGGATCAAAGTGTAGGGTGTGCATTCAGGGGGTAAACTTAGTATGTTTTTAGACCCCCTCCTCGCCCACTTGGTGAACCTTGTGGTAGGCCATTTATAGTTGTAACTCCATGCGGAGGTCTGGCCCCACCCACTGGGTCAGGTCTAGATAAAGCAGACCGCGTAACAAGACAAGTAAAATCTCCATTCGTTATGGGAGGTAATACATTCAGGCAGGGCGGTACCAAGGAGGGACTAACAAGCATAATAACGACTCAGAAGCCAGCGTTTATGAAGTACAATTAAAAATATGGTTGGGGCTTCAAAACAATAGTCTAATACTGCATGCCTCGCAGCAGTGCATCCACTGTCCAGGCTCGACCTAAAAATGTAATTTTCCTCTGGCATTCGATTTAAAAAAAGGAAGAAACAAACAATTCATCCAAAATCACTTTCATCATGTTTATAAGAACTACTGAGCAGTACTGTTGCAAAAGTAGGAAGGTGTACATTGTCAGGTGCACTGGTGTTCCAGGTACTCTGAACAGCCTGCAAAGTGGAGGAGATTATCTGCAGCACCTGTTCATAAACTCCCTCCATTTGCCTTTCAGAAAATATTGACTCACATGGAGGGGGGCGAAGGAGAGATCTCTGTACTCCTTAATAATATGGCTGTTAGCACAGACAGAAGCCTGTCAGGGTGCATTGTTTATGCATCCATAAGTGCTTCAGTCAAGAAAATGAAAGGGACAGGAAAAGCTGAGCCTCCTGCACCCATCCAACAAATTGCACATTTCAAGGATCTGCTGGAAAAGGCATATCTATGCACTCTACCAAAAAATGAATGATGATCAGACTCGGTAAATGTCTGTCTGATTTACCGTACTGTCTGCTTTAACATTTGTCTGCTCTTATTGTTAATTGTGCTGCATCATTTTTTAAATGTTGTATCTTCCTTTTCAGCTGCCGAACAGTTTGCTGAGGTGGTGAGGGAAGGGGAAGAATAGAAGACCCAGTAGGAATTCATTTCAATGTCTGTATTATTGCTGGTGCTGCGCACTGGTTGAACATGTGCCACATAAAGCCCTGCAGTAAGGGTCTCCGGTAGGTTGCAGGGTACATGTGTAGAAAGTGCATGTGCACTGTTAAGTGTATGGATTAGGATGAGTGTAGAGTGTGTCTGGTTTTACAATGACAGGGCTCCATTTTGATTTTTTTGTCTGTGAGTGAACCACAAGATGGTGGATGAAGAATAGAGACAGCCTGGCAGACAGGAATGTAGAGTCAGTAACTTTTGTAAGGTTCCTTTAAAGTTGACCAGGCTCCTGTGGAAGTAGAGAGGGAGGTAGATGCCTCTTAGAAGTACAGGGACGGTTCCTGATCTTTTTCAGCTTCATTGCTTCCCTGTCGTGTTACTGTAGAGTGTGTTGGTTAGTAGCTTAGCGTGGAGGCCCTCCTTCTTAGTGCCTTTCTTTTTGGTTTCTCTAACATCAAACTTGCAGCTCCATTCTCTCATCCTTCTGAACTTAAAGCAACAAACAGTAGTGGCCCGTCCCCTGCCAAAGTTTGTGTGTGTGGGGGCTGGCCAAAGGAGGGAAGGTGGGGGAGGTTTAGGCCGCCATCTCCCGAGCATCGGATCATCCTGTTTGTGGCTCTGGGGCTGTGCCCAGGCTCCCAGCCTGCCGTGCGGCCAATCCTGAAGCTGCTCTCGGATGAGAGCAGAATCAGGATTGGCCTGAGTGTCAGCACCTTGCACTTCCAGGAAGACTGGGAGCAACGCAGCTGAGGCTGGAGAGAGCTTCACTGCACATGAGGGGTTTGGCCGGCCTGAGATGGCCGGCCAAACACCTCATGTGCAGTGAAGATAGTGACCACCAATCCCCCACCAGCAGTGTCATCCCCTGGACCACCTGCCCCCAAGACTCATCAGAGTCCTTGGGCAGGTGCAGGGGATAAAAATAAAATTATAATAACATTGGTTTAAAACCCATTTTTTTATCGATCTATGTACTGGTGGTGGCAGACGGCGCTCCTCTGCCCTAATGAAGCAGCCTCCGCTGGTGACAAAGACTTTAACCTGACCTGATTGGGGCTAAAACATGAATATTAGAACTTCCTGTAACCAGCTCTTCAATTCCCAGTGTTGTCTTCAAGTCTGCTGTAAATATTGGGTAGAAACCCATACAGCAGGGAGGATGGGAAATACTTCCGCACCAGAGGCAGGATCTCTGAATCCTGGCTATTACACCAGGGGAGACAAGCTGGTCAGGACCTTTGCAAGTAGAGCTTCAGACTGCCTGGAGGAGGAGGGGCGACCTGCTAGAGACAGGGTATTCCTGTACTGGACACGCCATGAGAAGTAGCCTGCCTTCTAGAGTCATCAGCCCAACAGCAGTGGCTAAGAAGATGGGCAACTGATTTGGCTCAATCCTGCAGCAGAAGCGGCATCTATCTTGTGGTAGGGGTTATAGTCACTATAATGAAGAGTGATGGAATTATTGTCTAGAAAAGAAGACCTCAGTTGTGTTGGAAGTCCAAAGAACTGACATCAACAATGTCTTCTTGTCAGGTGGCCCCTAGAAGGTGGTGCTGAAGGCTTGAACCCACCACCAGGAAAGAGAATACCAGTATGTAACTTACATGAGCATATCTTGCACCACCATGATGTGCTGCTTATGACCTCAAAGTTTACATTGCCAATGACATTTGAAATCTATGGTATGCAAGTTGTACACAAGTAAGTTACGTATAACTGGTGTATTCCCCTGTTTTTTATTTATTAAATGGTGGTGCTTTTATCAGTGAAATTTTATGTTTTACTCTAACATAAGGGAAAATCTTACTCCCTTCTTCATGCATAACTCCAGTTAACTTTCAGTGAAAGGTGCAGCAAGCATGCCGTCAAAGTAGGTAGTGGGATACTGTCCCTGTCCCAGTTGTATCACATAAAGCGAGGTGGCAGTGTACCAATGTTTTATGATTTCAAAGGTGAAATCATAAAAAATGGTAGACTGCCAATAGGTTTTATGATTCTGAAAGTTTATCTCTGTGTCTGTGAGATTAATGGCCTCTCTCATAAATTTCTGCTGTAATGTCAAACCAAGAACCTAGCACTTGCATCCTGTGTGCATGTCAAGAGTGCGTACAGTGAGCATGTGACATGTATGATAGTAGAACCCTGTGTGTGAGTCTGAATAATGAGGTGAGCAGGATCAGTTTTTGTTGCCCCTGGTTATAGCACCTCACGTCATGGAGTGTAACAATAGTTTCCACAGAGTGTGGAAGTGCATTCCTTGAAGTCTTGTATCTGAAGGGTGGAAATATAGTTACCGAAGTGATGAAGATGACCATAGGTTTTCCTTTAGAAATTCCAAGAATACTTTGTAGGCAAGGGGATTCCGATTAGTTCTTCCTGAACATTGCCATTTGGTAGATGGTAGGGGTGAGGGGTGGGACTATAGTTTCAGTTCTTCAGAAAGGTTGATGGTCAACTGCTGCACATATCTCACATTTTATTGTGCCCCTGCCGCTCTTGTGGTTATTTTTGCTCAGAGTCCTTACCAACCAGTGCTACCTGCAGTGAAAAGCATCACCTTACACAAAGGCTGTGTCCAGAGAGCAGCCTAAGAATGACATTTGAAAAGGAACCGATACAAACCTGCTCTGAAGCATGGGAACCTGCCTGACAAGTTATTATTAAAATGGTTGTCAAACATACCCACTTAGTTCCAGTCCAAGGTTCTTCTCTGCAGAGTACTCAAAGAATTGCTCTGCAACCAGGGCTGGTGTCTGCCAGAGAGCCAGTCTCCCAGTGGTGAGAGGAACTAATTTGAAGGCAACTCTTCCTGTTGGAAAGTCTGAGGATCTTCCTTAAAATCCTATAAACCTGTCTGTTTGCTGAGAGAGGGACGGAGGATGTCCGGCCCTGCAGGAGAATAGACTGTCCTGGAGATGGACTTTCCAATACGTTCCCAGTGCTAGGAACACCCAGAGGAAGCTGCTGATTCCAAGCAAGATCCATGATGTGAAGGGATCTCCCAGTCTTTCTGCACAGTTCATGATGAATTGTAAATAAGACTATACAAGAGTGTGTCCTTCTGTGTCTCTCGGCAGCCTTTTGCAGGCTGAGTGATGGGTACTGCTGCCACAGACTAAGAGGAGAAAATCAAATCCCCACTGAAACGGGAAGCTCAAACCAGCCCAGAGGCTGCAATTGTTCCCGGTCACCACAAAGACTCAGCAATTACAAACTAAAGTACCTGTCTGCAGCTGACCTTGGAGGGCTACTGCTGCCAAAGACTGCCATCATTTAAGCCTTCCCCAAAAGCCTGTTCTTTGAAGGTTGTCCTTCACATGGCAGCTGATGAAGAGATCTACAAAGGAGGAGCCTACTCCATGAAGGAGGGAACATTACCTACATGTACTGCAGAGGCTGGACACCTGCCAAACTCCAAGGAGGAACCTTTGGCTGTACCTAGCACTGAGAGAGACTGAGATGTGTGGAGAAATCTTCCATACCCACTTGAGAAATCTTTGTAATTAACCTGCTAAAGACATTGAATTGAGGTACATATTTAACTAAAACGTTTTGAGTGACCAGCACCTCAGCCTAACTCTTGTCTATGCGATTGTGTAGTGTGGATGAAAAAGCTAGATCTTGCCTATAGTGGGAGATAAGATAATCACTGTGGGACGTAAGGGGAAATGCAGTGCCTCAAAGCACAACTCATGCCAACCGTGTAGTACATATTAATTAGATGTGTAGTAATAAGTTTTGCTGTGAGATTGGAAAAAGATTCATAATGATAAACAGTGAGCTGGACAGTACTTTATTGTGTCTAGTGTTAAACAGCTGATTTTGAGCTCTTGCCCTTCACTCTGCATGTGAATGCTCGCCCTTTCTAACCTGGAAGTCAAGTTTGGAAAGGGTTGTATTCAGCCCTGTTTGCAGAGCCATAGTAGGATGGACACCAAGATACCAGTGGCAAATGATTAGGCCATAGCAACATGTGCATTTTGTCAAAGTAATTGGTATAATCACAGTAATTTCATGTTATTCTTCTTGCATGAAATACTGAAAATAATGCTATTATGCCACATCATTTAAGTATGTGCTATTCGTTGAAAAAATGTACACTGAATGCATGGTTTGCTGTAAAATTATGCCAAGAATGCCTAAAAACAACACAAATCGCAGGGTGCAAGTGTTTTTTGTGCAAAGTGCTTTAATTATTTTGTGCTATTTTTTACCATGAAATGCTTACTTGGGTCCAAACTTGGGTCCATTTCGGGTTAAAATACAGCTCGCTCCAAATGGTAGCTTTGCATTTCATGTAATTATGCATGATTTCACTTTATTTTGACAAACATTTACATAACTTCGGAAAAAAAGAAGGATGCACATTTTGCACACATCTACAAATGACCTCAACCACCATAAAATAGCTATGAAATATTTGGTGACATTAGAGGATACGCTAACATGTTATAATGTCACCCTGTTCATTCTGAAATCGATTAATGCAAGGAAAAGCATTTTGTAATAATCTAGAAATTAACTGCTCTTAATAATTGGTATTGTAAATTATGTGTCATCTTTCTTAGA
Source organism: Triturus cristatus (assembly GCF_964204655.1). Taxonomy (NCBI): domain Eukaryota; kingdom Metazoa; phylum Chordata; class Amphibia; order Caudata; family Salamandridae; genus Triturus; species Triturus cristatus. The sequence continues at coordinate 1,316,165,636 of NC_140585.1, forward strand.
TGTATTTTATTGCATGTACTTTTATGGCTGGTTTATCTTTTAATAGCTGAATAAAGATTTTGAAATGACCTCAATCACAATTGTTGAGGTCCAATTTCTCATGTCTGTCCTGTGGACATGTATTGATTTGTAGTTGTATTTGTATAGTGCTTCCTGTCCAAGATGAGAGAACAAATTAAATTAAAAGACCTATAGCAATCAACACCGTGGAGGAGTGCTTGATTGGAAGGGACTAAATTGCAATGTGGCCATGTGGGACTAAATCCAGCTGCTTGATAATTGACCTCAAGTACCTTCTAGAGTGATGGTAAGATCTTGTAGATCTTGTAGATTTGTAATGGAGAATCACAATAAGTTATTTTGGTACCATACTGGAGTGAAAGTGGGGTGATGTACAGGTTTGCATTGACTTCATATAAACATATTATTAGCTCTATAGGTTAACCGAAGGACTGAGAGTAGATCTTCCTGTGGGCCTGGATTGGTTACCATTAGCCCTTTAGAGACAGAACAGAAATTTATGGCATGCACTAGTTACATTTTATTTTTATTTTTTATTATTTGACATTTATTTTTATAGAGCGTGACAAATGTCAGAAGGCGTATTGGCACTAGCGTCTGCACGAAGAGGGAATTCTGCATTAAAAGAATGTCCACAGCTACATAGGAATTGGGAACAGCCATGTTTTAAGCTGTTTCCTGAAAATCAGCAAACTCAGCAGGCTTCTAAGGTGCCAGGGAAGCACATTCCCATGCTTACAAGTTGAGTGTGTGAAACTTCTGCCACCCCATGAGACAGTGTGAATTACCGGCACCCTAAATGTTTTGGAAGTTTCTGCCCAAAGGCATCTTCCAGGGGCATACCATGAGAATGTTCTTTAGGTAACCTGGGCCAGAGCTGTAGAATGTTTTAAGTGCAGTGCACAATGCCTAGAATGCCACTCACTTTTGTATCAGGGACCAGTGCAGCTCTTTAAAGGCCTTTGAGACTAGGTCTAAATTCTTGATGTAGCTGCATTCAGCACCCTTTACAATTTGTGAAGGGAGACTTGCTGCAGGCCCAAATAAAGGACCTTGCAGTAACCTAGTCTTGAAAAGGCCAGAGAGATGATAACGGTCTTCTGTAGGTCTGTTGGGGTGAAAGGCAACATTTTCTTTAGGGTTTTTAACTGATAAAAGCAGATACATATGAGATTGTGTGTCTGTTCCACAAACTTGAGTTTGGAATCAAAAATTATTCCTAGGTTTCTTACTTCGGGACCAGGGGTAGGAAGAGGTCTCGGAGTCTGGGCCACCATGTATCACTCCAAAAGGAGGTGTCCTTACCAAAAGAAGCACTTTGGTGTTTTCAGAATTTAGCTTGAGACAGTTGTTGCTCATTCAGCTAATTACTGCTCATATACAGTTGTTGAATGGTGCCCCAACTCCTCAACATTACTCGTGATGGACACCACAATTTGCATATTTGCGTATCATCAGCATTGGAAATGGTTGAAAAGCTGAATGATCTTATGGGTTTTGCAAGGGGGGGGCACATACATATTAAATAGAGTGGAACCAAGCGAAAACCCCTGTGGGATGCCACATGAAAAGGAAAAGGGGTTGGAGATAAAGTCTTGAAACGTGACAGATCGCTCTCTTTCTGAGAGGAAAGAAGACAGAAGACAGATGTTCATAGGCTAGCCCACAAATTACTATCTCTGTTATTCTGTGGTAAATAAAATTCCTTTACCGGGACTGAATTTGATACGGAATCATAATAAAATAGCTCAGTAAAATGAGAGGCAGAATCCGTGATATTAGAGTTTCGGAATGGGCTTTATTCCAATGATCGATTATAATCGGATGCTCCAAGTTCCATCACCACGGGGGTTCAGGAAGTGAAGTACATACTTTATTGACAAGAAGTAACTTTTATAATACATACATTACAATGAAGCGAATGCAGTAGGCGTAACAATTGATAAGGAAATTGACGTTTTTCCTGCGTAACCGAAAATGGGTGTAATAAGGAATAAAAAAGGAACATGATTGGTTATGATGTCATACATAGGTGGATCTATAAGATAATACTTGGCATAGATGCGCGCGCAGCAGCATGACGTGTAATTGACGTGTAACTAGGGGGTGAAGGGGACTTGACATTAGCTCTACATGTGGAGACGAAAAGTCTGGGGGGTCAAGTCAACCTAATCCCAAATCATATCTAACATCCTATGTTTAAAGAACTATGTTATCCACAAAAGAAGGACTCTCGGACCGAATCTATTCTATACTGACTGTGCGTGCGTGTACAAGCGTCTAAGTGTCTACACTGAATGCGAGGGGGTAGGAATTATTCCATGGTAACAGGGCTATGAATTACTTGCATGAGGACAGAGAAGCCGGGCCTTTTGCTTGGTATCTGGAAGAATGTTTACTTAAGCTACTAGGCAGGAATGCATCGGCTGAGGGGGAAGCAGATAATTCGAAGGTGAAATACAGTTCTTGGCAGAGAATAGGCTGATGTCAGGCTTCGTGAGCCGCGCAGAGAATGAGACAATGTTCATGGTCACAGATGCAGGCTCAGACTGGAGCTTTCAGAGGCAGAAGGCAAGAAGAGTTTGATGACAGAATCAGGGCCTACTTGCCTGGACTGTAAAATGGCATAAGTGAACCATATAAAGCCGGTGGCCTTTCATATTTAGGAATGTAATATCCGGCCTATTCATGGCGGATCTGACAGAGGACATGTTGACGGTGGACGCACATGTATTTGCGTCTTCATAACTGGAACTGGAAGAAACATACATGTACTTGTGACATGCACATAGAACCGTTGGGGTCCAAGATAGGGGACATAACTGACTAGGAAAATCCACATTTCCACATTCCCTCCTTGTCCCCTACTTGCCCTTCAAGAGATATCAATCTTCATCAATCCATTGATCTGTTCATGTAGCATCATTTGTTCTTCTTTCTTCTTCCGTGATCTTGAATGAAATCTTGGTGGTGGAATACACGATGTGGCACACAGACCACAGATCGCTGGTCCACATTGTAGACATAGACAGCAACTGAATAGTATGAGAAGGCCAATACCTAGGAAGGATAAAACTCTCCATCCCCAGGCTGATATCACACTCCAAAACCAACTGGACCAAGTGCCTGGGTTCTGGTGTATCTGGTTTACAATCTTATGAAGGCGAGTGATGGCTTTATATACAGATGGCGAATTTTCTGGTATGAATACGCAGCAGCTTGATCCGATGACCCTACAAGCTCCGCCCCTATCAGCCAGGATGACGTCAAGGACAAGACGAATTTGAAGCACAACAATCCGCATAGCAGACTGCTCTTCCGTTAAATTGCCTAAGGCGGAAATAGTCTCATTCACTACTGCTTCAAGGGTTCTAGTTAACCTACGTATCAGCTTACTATTAGTAACAGTACCTATATAGGGAAAGATGCCTTTATTAAAATCTACATACTTGTCCCATGCTGTCTCAGTGTAATCGACAATGGGGAGATCTCTCCGCTCTCTGTTGTGTACTAAATGAATATTTCTGTAATAATCAGGAGGAGCTAGGAAAACAGGTGGCAAAAGGAATGCAATGTAGCAGGTACCATCCCAATCTAGAGGTAGACGCATATATGCAGTCTGACCACATATAAAGTAGGAGTGGCGAGAAGCTCTAAATGAAGATTTTCCTTGATCACTGAATTCTACTATAGTAGTGCATTTACTATGGCCCATATGTATGGAACCAACCTTTCTTACACACAATTCACCCTTCGCTGGGAATACTGACATGGTGGGTAAGACTAGTTCAACTTCAGATACGACATTTAGAATCATGAGATTAGGTGTAAAATTACCTAATCCATATACTTCATTTTCTAGATCAGTTCCTGTTCTTTTGGGGCGACCCTCCTTGTCAGGGTAGCAGACCTTGAGTAAAACTAGGTTTCCCCATATCCAATGATCTTGGTAAACTGCGGTGTCTGAGTCTATGGAATTGATTAAACTAAACCATGCTCCACAGGAGCCATTATGTGTAAATGGATGTGGAAAGAAAGGCAGGACTCCTTCATAATTCTGATAGGGAGGGAGTCGGCCACACACCCAACAATTGGTGGCATTACTAGTCTGATGGGAATGATGTAACATACTAATGAAAGTGTTATTGCGCAGCGCAAGTCTATAAGACAATTCATGCGGAGGTAAGTCACTAAAAGAATGTTCAGCAATAACATTATAAACGTGTCTAGAAATAGGGTAATATATGTGCAACAACATACTTGTAATAATTATTAAAAGACTCAATAAAAACAGAATTAATAATGTCACTATACAGTGGCTACGCAGTGATTTACAATACGCCTGTCGTTTCAACATTTTCCGGGTATTTTCTCTACTCAGGTCCAAGGGATACATGTCAGAGACAATTCGACCGCTTCACCTTGGAGAGGACTTAAACAATCAAATTGCTCGACTTGTTGGGCCTAAGCTTTAGTTTGTAGTTTTCAGAGTCATTTGGTTCAACAAAAGGAAGTTTTGAATCAGTCTGTGAGGGAGTGCAGGGCACAATGTCTATATCCGAGGATAGTCCATGAAATTTCTTGATATGACTTGAATGGATCCAGCCCTTGCGGCCCTCGAGCTTCACGGCTGTCCTTGTGGTCAGCAGGACCAACTTGGGTGATTTCCACCTGGGCTCCAGCTGAGTCTTTCGGTCGAAATTCCTCACAAAGACAAGATCACCCGGAACAACGTCATGGGGTTTCACTTCAGTGTTGTCGGGAAAGGCTGCAGCTACCTGTGAACGACAAGATTGTAGTGCAGACATCAAGGAAGCCAAGTAATCTGTCAGCATATTACAGTCAATATCAGTTATTTTGCGTGGTATAGGCGTCCCCCACATATTCGGTGGTCTGCCGAAGATCACCTCATACGGGGATAGCCCTGTTCGAGAGTGTGCTACCATTCTCATGTAAAAGAGTGCAACGGGCAACGCTACTACCCAGTCGACACCTTTCTCTCTGCATATTTTGGACATTCTGATTTTCAGTATCTGGTTATGTCTTTCTACGAGACCTGCTGCCTCGGGGTGTCGGACACAGTGGAATTTCCACTGATATCCTAACAGAAGTGAAACGTGTTTCATTAATTCGGATGAGAACGGCTGGCCGTTATCTGAGTGAACAGCACGTGGTAAACCGTATCGTGGGAAGAATTCTCGAACCAACTGTTTGGCAGTAGTCGGGGCAGTGTAATCTGAAACCGGGTATGCCTCTGTCCAACGGGACAGAGCGCAGACAACTACAAGAACATATTTGAATCCTCGACATCGTTCCATCTGGATATAATCCATCTGGAGTACTTCAAAAGGGTGATGAGGAGGATGAAATCCACCCTGTTCTACGGGAACGCTTTTTCCTGGGTTAAACTGACAACAGATCATACAGGTACGGACCTTTTGTTTGGCTGCTGCTCGTAAATGTTTATTGAACCAAATGTGTTGAATGCTGTCTAGCATAGCTTTTTCTCCTAGATGTGCTGGACTATGTATAGTGTTAATTATAACTTGGACCATTGAATCAGGAAGGAACCATACAGACTTTTCCTTCATCATCCATCCTTGGTCCGTTTGGATCCCTCCTAATTCAGTCCATTTCTTTATTTCGTCTGGTGTAGCATGTGTCTGTATGTCAATTACGTCAAGAGTAGGATCTTTAACTGTCATACAATGTGTCGGTGTCGGGACTATTGTCTTTGTCATGTCGGGGGTTTGAGTTTGAGCAGTCTGTTTAGCTGTTCTGTCGGCTAGATCATTGCCTTGGGAAATGATATCAGTAACCTTCGTATGAGCCTTACATTTCATAATTGATATTGCAGTGGGTAGATGTATTGCATCTAATAAGGCATGAATGAGGGGTCCGTGCTGAATGTGGGCACCGTGGGAAGTTAAATAACCTCTCTCTCGCCACAGCACGCCGAAGTCATGTACAACTCCGAATGCATAACGTGAGTCAGTGTATATGTTGACTTTTTTATTCGTGGCTTGAATACAGGCTTGTGTCAGAGCGATGAGCTCTGCGGCTTGAGCTGACAAGGTATTTATACGATTAGTTTCAATGACTTCAGTATCTGTTGTGACTGCGTAGGCGGCTACTAACTCTCCTGTACTTGTTCTCATGCATGAACCATCTACATACAAGGTCAGGTCTGGATCTGACAATGGGACATCGGTTAAGTCTTGTCTGGGTTTTGTTGTTATTGTAATAACTTCAATACAGTCATGAGCTAGTGGGTCTGTTCCGATTACAGGTAAAAGTGTGGCAGGATTCAATGTGTTACAGCGTCTGATTTCTATATGTGGCTGAAACAATGTAAGTTCGTACCCTGTAAGTCGTGCTATAGTCAAGTGTTGTGTTTGCGTTCTATTTACAAGAACCTCTACTGCGTGTGGTACTTGAACTGTCAATGGATGTCCTAACACTATGGCATCGCTTTGTCTGATTGCTAAAGCTGTCGCTGCCACTGATTTCAGGCATGCAGGCAAAGCCTGAGCTACGGGATCTAATGTACTAGAAAAATAAGCACATGGTTTGTGTGCTCCTGCTTGTTCCTGTGTGAGTACTGACAAGGCAGTACCTTCGCGTTCTGTAACAAAGAGTGTAAACTGTTTTCTGTAACATGGTGTTGCTAAAACGGGTGCTTGACATAAAGCTTTCTTTAGGCTTTCAAAAGCTTGTGTGTGTTCCTGAGTCCAAGGGAGAACAGTCGGTGTGGCTGCCTCCTGTGTGGTTAACTGAATGAGTGGTTTTGCTAGAAATGCGTATTGAGGGATCCACTGCCTGCAATATGACGTGAGGCCTATGAAAGCTCGTACTTCCTTTTGTGTCTTGGGTATTGGCATGTTAGCTATTAACTGAATGCGGTCGGGTGTAAGCTGCCTTCCCTCCTTGGACGGCGAGTGTCCAAGATAAACAACTCGCTGGACACAGAATTGCAGCTTAGAAGGGGACACCTTGTGCCCCTTTTCGGCTAGAAATTGTAAAACTGTCAGTGATGCTTTTTCACATTCCGGTTCGCTTCTCGCGGTGATCAGCAGATCATCGACGTATTGAAGCAAGGCAGTGTTAACTGGCATGTGGATACTGTCAAGTTCTCGTTTCAGTGCTTGGCTATAGATGCTGGGGCTTTCTGTAAATCCTTGAGGTGCGCGTGAGAATTTAAAGCTGCGCCCATTTAAACTAAATCCGAACAAATATTGGCTCTCCGGATCTATTGGGACGCTGAAAAAGGCATTCTTGAGATCAATTACAGTAAAGAATGTTGCTTCGGAATCAATAGCTGTCAATAATGACGAGATATCTGGGACCACAGGAAATTGTGGCACAATGCATTTGTTTAACTCGCGCAGGTCAATAACCAATCGATATACTGGCGGGGCTGTAGGATCTGTTCGTTTAAGAACTGGAATTATCGGTGAATTACATACATTGGAGTCTGTTTCTACAACTACTCCTTGGGCAATTAGCTCGTCAATGATTTTTAGTAAAGCCACTACAGCATCTGGTGGTAACTTGTATTGTCGCATTCGTGGTAGCACCACTCCTGCCTTTAGTGTGACTCGATATGGTGTAATATTCATGCAACCAACATCAGTAGGGCCTTGTGCCCATAAATGTGTAGGTAAAGTCTGCAGTCGGGGATCCATGTCTCTAGATACATAGTGACCTTTAAAATCACGTAAAAACAACCTTACTCCTTCCGGAGAACAACATATTATGGCTCCTAGGGCTTTCAACGTTTTTATTCCTAACAAGTTTTCTGGACATGATTTAGTAAGCAATAAATCTGTAGTTCGGGTCAGAGGTCCTATCGTAAGTGGAAGAGGCTGTGATACTTCATTAACAATAGGTTTTCCCGAAAAACCAAGGGAAATATTCTGAGAGCCTGAGAGGGGTGCCCCTGGAACTTCACTACGTTTTATAGTTGTTCGACTTGCCCCTGTATCGAGTAAAAATTTTCTATCTTGACCTAATAATTCACTATGTACATAAGGTCCTTCTTGATCTACTGGAATCTCGATAAGGGGTAAGTCAACTTCCCTCTCTAGGCTAGTTCATGCGTAACGTTGATACTCAGGATATTCATACTGTGCAGTCTGATACATTTGTCGTGTTGTGGTCTGTGTGGCAGCAGCAGGCAACGGTGGTGCAGCTGGCACAAACTGTATTGGCTGTTGTGCGGCTGGCATGGCCTGGGCATGCTGCATAGCTCCTTGTTCATTCTGATCTTGTCTTAGTGGCCGTGATCTTTCTTGTGTTTTACCTATGGCGATATTATGTTTTAAAACTGGACAATCGTGTACGTAATGACCTGGCTTTTTACAATAATTGCATGTCCCTTTTACAGGTCCTGCTGAATCGGAATGTGTCATACCCTTTTTATGTCCTTCAGCTGGAACTGTCTGGGAAACTAGCATTTTCATTTTTGTGTCTTTCATGCGTCTGTGTTCATGTTCTTGTTCCTCTCTAATTCTATTGTGATGATACTGTAACATTTGTAACATTTGTGATGGGGTGTTACCTTGCCAGGTACTCTCGAATTTTAATACTCTATTCTTTACTGGGGGCAGGGCATTTTCTACTAATTTTGTTACAAACAGATGCGGGTATGATTCGCTACTTGCTTTTATGCCACTATTTATACCAAAACATTTCTCGAATCGGGCATAGTAATCACTAGTGTCTTCATCTTGCTTCTGTTTACAGGCTGAAATTGTACCCCAATCTTCCTTTTTCGTAGTTAATAAACGTGGCAGTACCTGTACTAGTAGACCTGGTAGTGCTTTAGTTTTGCCCCCAAGCCCCGAACCTGGACCTCGGGCCCTTTCTTCTGCTTCTAATGCTGACCATTCTATCTTTTGGTCTCCTACCTCCCACTCTTTTTCCTTGAGTTTTTCATAAATGCCAGCAGGCATCAATACCTTTAATATTGTCATAATGTCGGGATAGGTATACTCTCCCATGAGTAACATGTCTTTAATTTCTCGGTGAAAACCCGCTGGATCTTTGTCATGACTGGGTACCACTTTCTTCATTTGTAACAGTTCTATTTTTGATATGGGCGTATATACAAATACGCGCCTAAACTCATTGTCCTCGCCTTTTATTGGGTGTACTTCTCGTAAGGGATTCTGTCTATCCATGTGATACGTGGTTCTTTCCTTGCCGGGCAATGAGACATGCTCTGAGCATACAAAAAGAATATACTGCTTTCTTGATACTAGAATTTCTTTAATTAATTTAGTACCTGGACCTCTCCATTTATTCATAAGCAATTCAGTCAATATGTCAGGTAAGGGACCAGGGTCCGAATGCTGACTCTGATATAGTATAATGAGTTGTTGAATCATATAAATCCCAGCTAACCTCTGCTCATCTGGGGTGAGATTCAAAAATGTGCGTACTACTGTAGCATCACTATATTTTCCGGGACTGTCCACCCAATGGACAGCTGCCCTGGCTAAATCTTGTTCATCCATAGAATCGAGAAAATGATAACCCCTTCGTTCTCGGAGTAGTTTGTCGGCGGTTTGGAACGAATGCTCGTTAGACCTTATATTAATTATAGGTATTTGGAAATTCCTGTTATTATCTGGACATATTGGACGTATTGAGTCAGTATGACATCTAGTCTGATCCCTATTACAAGATCTTCCTCTACCTACATAGGCTATGGTGTCTGACTGTCCCGCGGGCGGTCCTGACCCTTCTTCCTCGCTTTGTTCGAACTCGTCTGCCTCTAATCTCTCTTCGTGTAGGCGTTCTATTTCTTTACGGATCTTTCGGCACATGGCTATTATACAATTTTGCTTATCGTGTCTCCCTTCTGATATATTCTGGCTCCATCTTGTAAGAATTTGCATTGCATCCGGGTCTACCCCCGGTCGGTCTTGATTTCTGATCACACAGTTTATGAGGAAACGTAACAGTTCCCCCTGTATCTCTACTTTCTGGTATTCCATAGCTCTGTTAATACATTCTGGATCTCGCCCTGTTTGGACAAAATGATATATTTTATCTAGATGCGCAGTCATTCCTGGTAGCTTCGCTAAATACCCTGCGGCTCGTCTGATACGTAATGATGCCAGGATCATTTCGTCCTCTTTACCGAGCACCGGGTCATATCTACAATCTATAAGAAGTTCCTTAAGCGTACGATCACTTACGAATTTGGGTGTACGTGAATGCGCTGACTCTTGAAAAATAAGTTTATTTATTCTAGGTGGCGTAGAAAAAATATTGGTAGCACCTCCCGTGGCCCCATCTGGGGCGTCGGGTGTGAAAGGATTCGTCGAACGTGACACAGCAACTATAGGTGTGGACACAGCTATAGAAGTAGCTGTAGGAACGGATGCAGAAACAGATGTGCTTGCCGGAACTTGTGACTCGATTTGTTGCTGTAGGGATACGGGTGCTGGATCTTGGCGTTGGACCTCCCTGGTATGCGGTCTATGTGGGGCGGAATTAGCATACTCGGGAGCTGCGTCATCTAAATATGAGGAAAGAAAAACATCTTCTGCGGTTCTAGGATGCCCCTTAGGATGTACCTTAATTGGGAATAATGGGGGTGGCAAGTCTTTGGTAACTCTGGGGTAGCCTTAGGTAATCCTTCGGCTAGAAGGGGATACATACCATTCATGAGGGCATTTCTTTGTCTATCTACTTGTTCTGATTTCACTCGGATACCTTCCTCAATTAATAGATTGTCTCGAACTTTATTTGAACTTTCTTTACTCTTCTCTTCCTGTCTACGTGCTTTTTCCGTACGTCTATGAGATTCTTTACGCCATAACTCAACGGCGTCTTTCTGTGACTGTCTGACTTTCCTTTTCCATAACTCTTCCTCGACTTTCATGATGCACTCTGCATCCCAGGTCCCCGCTGCGGGCCACCTCTGACTTTCTGGCAATCCCTTGGTGTAGTCTACCCATAAATCAAGAAATAATATAGCGTCTAAGCCATGTTTGTGATACATGAAGTGCCCTGGAGTATCCCTAGGAGGAATAGGGACGGCTTCTTCAAGTACCCCTTTTCTAGTAGTGATCTGTCTTAATTTCGAAAAGAGCGGCATATTGACAACTGATCTGATACTTAATCTTGAACACACTTAATACAAAAGCACACTAATGAACAACCATTCATACCACAATATGCAGGACGTTTAACACATTAAACATTGAACATTAAGCATTTTTAACCTTTAAAATAAACAACAATGATGATCGTCTGCATAACTGATCACCAAGCATAATTCTTGACAATAACTAGATACTTCGGAATACTTGATATACTGCTAAACAGTACAGATACACTGCTAAAACAGTGCAGACCGGATTTGTGTACCCAAACCCGTCTTGACCGGCACAACCTATGTGCACGTCAGAAATGCCTCCCCAGTAATGGTACTCACCGGGTAGCTTCGGAAACGGAAGGCCTCGGTAACTTGAACTTGAACCGGACTGGACTCGACTCGACTCGTCGGAAACTGGGCTTGACTTCGAACTGGTGGGTCTCTGTATACCTCGGATCTTGCTCTCTCAGCTAGGCTCTGGTCGGGATACTTCGCACTTCTCACCGCCTCGTCTGGGTGTTGATCGCAGTCTCAGTCGCCCCTGCTTGACCGGAGGGAGATACAGGAAATCCTGCTGGTACGCGTAATTGTCCGTCCAGCTGTGGCAGGAGACCGGGCCTACAACTCACCGCCGGCGCGTGAGATGAGAAAGTGTCCCTGTTCGGGCGCCATCATGTGGTAAATAAAATTCCTTTACCGGGACTGAATTTGATACGGAATCATAATAAAATAGCTCAGTAAAATGAGAGGCAGAATCCGTGATATTAGAGTTTCGGAATGGGCTTTATTCCAATGATCGATTATAATCGGATGCTCCAAGTTCCATCACCACGGGGGTTCAGGAAGTGAAGTACATACTTTATTGACAAGAAGTAACTTTTATAATACATACATTACAATGAAGCGAATGCAGTAGGCGTAACAATTGATAAGGAAATTGACGTTTTTCCTGCGTAACCGAAAATGGGTGTAATAAGGAATAAAAAAGGAACATGATTGGTTATGATGTCATACATAGGTGGATCTATAAGATAATACTTGGCATAGATGCGCGCGCAGCAGCATGACGTGTAATTGACGTGTAACTAGGGGGTGAAGGGGACTTGACATTAGCTCTACATGTGGAGACGAAAAGTCTGGGGGGTCAAGTCAACCTAATCCCAAATCATATCTAACATCCTATGTTTAAAGAACTATGTTATCCACAAAAGAAGGACTCTCGGACCGAATCTATTCTATACTGACTGTGCGTGCGTGTACAAGCGTCTAAGTGTCTACACTGAATGCGAGGGGGTAGGAATTATTCCATGGTAACAGGGCTATGAATTACTTGCATGAGGACAGAGAAGCCGGGCCTTTTGCTTGGTATCTGGAAGAATGTTTACTTAAGCTACTAGGCAGGAATGCATCGGCTGAGGGGGAAGCAGATCATTCGAAGGTGAAATACAGTTCTTGGCAGAGAATAGGCTGATGTCAGGCTTCGTGAGCCGCGCAGAGAATGAGACAATGTTCATGGTCACAGATGCAGGCTCAGACTGGAGCTTTCAGAGGCAGAAGGCAAGAAGAGTTTGATGACAGAATCAGGGCCTACTTGCCTGGACTGTAAAATGGCATAAGTGAACCATATAAAGCCGGTGGCCTTTCATATTTAGGAATGTAATATCCGGCCTATTCATGGCGGATCTGACAGAGGACATGTTGGCGGTGGACGCACATGTATTTGCGTCTTCATAACTGGAACTGGAAGAAACATACATGTACTTGTGACATGCACATAGAACCGTTGGGGTCCAAGATAGGGGACATAACTGACTAGGAAAATCCACATTTCCACAATTCTCTGCATCAGGACTGAGTGGTTCACAGCGGCAAAGGCTGCAGATTGGTCCAAATGACCACTGCAGCCTTGTCTCCATTTTCCATGTTAGAAATGGGATTTTTGGTTGGGTAGGGCATGCTAGCGCTCCCAGGGGGAGGAGGCTACCGCACTGCCCACGTGGGTGGAGAGAGCCCCCCTAGCCAGAGAACCAGCTGCCATTTACCTCACGGCATAGTGACTGCACCGGTATCTCCTTCCTGCAGTCCAAGCCCTGACGTCCTTGCTGGTGACTTCCTCTTTCCGGCTGGGAAGGGCGGGCACGGACTTCCTCGTCAGCCCCGCCTCTCAGTTACTCACCACGGTCTCCTGCTACAGCCGGATTGACCCACCTGGACTGTATTGTTGCCCAACAACACGGGGGACTTCAGATCAGCATTTCTTCCTACATGGGCAGCTCCCTCGGCATCTCTGACCACAGCTTTCTGCGCCTCGCTGCCTTGAGGCAAGCCGCTCTGACCTGCAGAGCGGCCATGTAAGCAGTGCCCCGGCTGCAAGTAACAGAAAGACCATACACCGGCCGCCAGGGAGGGGGAGAGCACTTCCTTGTACCTCCGCTCTCTCCTCCCTTCACCACACGGCAAGGGCAGCCCCATACTTGCTTCAATGTAAACAGCGGCCCTTCTCCAGTGTTCTCCACAGGCTGGGACTACACGCTCCTCAATGCTAAACAATGAGAAGTGGGGCAGAACACACAGCACTGGTGCAGAAGCAAAGCATGCAGGGTGCTGGTAGAGCACAGCACACAAAGCTCTGTAAGAGTAAAGAGCTCAAGGGATCTTTCCACATGTGAAGCACCAAGAATTTCCAAAAGTAAAGTGGGGCACCAGAAGGAAGAATTTGATGTCCCTAAGTCTTCCAACAGAAGGAGGCCAGCACACAAAGGCCCTTGGAGAGTCCTTCTTCCAGCAGGGGGGGACACAGAACACAGCAAAGTCCTTGTCCTTTCCTTGGCAGAAACAGCTACTGCAGGCCAACCCCAGACCGCACACAGCAAAGGGGCAGTACTCCCCCTTTACTCAGTGCACTTTAATAGGGACCTACTGGTCAAGCAAATATGCTAATTAGGGAGAACCAATCATTGTCATATTTTATACAGAGAGCATATGCACTTTAGCACTCATAAGCAGTGGTAGAGTGCTCAGAATCCTATAGCCAACAAAAACAAGGTCAGAAAGGGCGAGGTCTAACAATCCATAATGTTCCATATTTCCTCTGTGCCTACTACAAGTACTGATCGGTACTGTGAGCCTTTTTAAAGCCGAATTGGGCTCCTTCCAGAATCTAGTTTTGGTCGAGATATCCTGACTGCGTGATGTTCATATGTTTCTCCAAGATTTTTGCGGAGAAGGGAAAATGTAAATTGGGACAGTAATTCTTCTTTTTTTCCACTTTGATGGCAAGATGCGTGTGTTGATAATATGATTTAATAGTTAAGTGAGGGGGGGTTAGCACCGTGCCTGCAATCTCTTGGAGTATTTTGGGAGGGCAGGGATCAGATGGGTCAACAGATTTAGTTTGTTTAATCAAATCCAACTCTCTCTCAGTAGAGAGGGAGGGAAAATTAAGGAGCTTTGATGGTTTAGTTCCTCCAACTCACTTTCAGCGCAGAGGGCACTAGTATTTGTAGTAGTGTCAAAGTTCCTAAATGGTTTTTGAAAAAAATCAGTAAAGTTACTACACAAATTTTGGCTGAAAGGTAACATACAATTAGAGGGTGGGCAAGCAAGTTCCTGACCCATTTAAAGAGGTCTAAAGCAGAGTTTTTTGCCCTATTGATCTTTTCTGTGTAAAAATTGTTTTTTTCTTTCATTGTTTTTTTTAATCCTGAATTATTTGTACATAGTTTGCTTTCTTCTCTGTGGAGTAATTACTCCTCCAGACTCTTTCCTTTTTCTACAATTCCTTTTAATTTCCCTAAGTTTAGAGGAAAACCAGGATGCTGTTGGATGCCTTCTAAAACATTTAATGGATTTGTCTGGAGACAGTTTGTTGGCTGATAAATTCATCCATACCTCATCTCCCGCATCATCCATATTGAAATCACCCGTCAAGGGAGGTTGGGATGATTCTGAGATATCAATCAATTCTTTCTTGTTTATTCTATTCTATGTCCACAGTAGTTTAGCCTAAATATTTAGCTACACGTTTAACTGACAGTATATTAATGCTAAACCCAACCACCATATAATCTGAGCATGTGAGGGGAAGGATATTTCGTAGTTGTAAATCTGGATGGTTTGTAAAAATAGCATCCAGGGTATGC
This sequence comes from Triturus cristatus, assembly GCF_964204655.1. NCBI lineage: Eukaryota > Metazoa > Chordata > Amphibia > Caudata > Salamandridae > Triturus > Triturus cristatus. Next base: position 1,316,180,909 of record NC_140585.1, read on the forward strand.
CCGGCAGCGTGAGTGGTAGAATGAACCAGTTAGGAAAGATTGAAGCAGGTCAGATTGTCAATCAGGGTTTTGATGTCTCTATTATTTAGATCTTCCAAATTGAATTTGATAGATGATAGTGTAGATCACGTAATGAATGCTAGATTCAAGGAACTCATTAAGTCTGTAATTTGATATCCCATAAAACATAGACTGATTATCCACTTTACATTCAAAGGAGAGCGCTTCACAATCTTCCAATATGGAAGACCCTCCAGTAAGCTTGAGATGCTTGTGGTAAATTATCGCTATTCCCCACCTCGCGTTCCTTCCCGGTCTAGACTAAAAATGAGATAGCCTGTAGGAAGTATGGTGACTATGTCAGGGTCAGAGAAAGTGTCTGCGCATGTTTTTGGTAGAAAGGCAACATCGGGCACATACAAGTCAAGATGATTAAATCATTCAAGTTTGTGTTTAATGGCTGAACGAGTGTTCAGCAGTGTACAAGTATTCCCGTAGAACGTCCACCTAGTGAACAGAGGGGGAGTCAACACCATGCACTGTATGTAGATAGAAAGCCTATATTATCTTCGGAGACAGAGCATGAATTCTTTAAAGCGTAGGCTCAGAAGTAACAGTCAGCACCCTTCTTTGTGCATGGGATACAATGCACCTCTGTAAAGATCTAGAGTAGTTTAGAAATGATGAAGAGTGGCAACATTTATGCAGGGATGCATAAATCCTATAGCATATACTGACTGGTCATAAGAATATAGCACTCTGCAGGGTCCTCCATGAAATCCACTTGTTGCAGACAGCCAGGATCAAATGCCCTATTGTGTCAATTTAGGAGAAACAAACAAATAGTGCATGACATGCACTGGCTACAGCTGGCCAAGGTTAGTGCCGTATTGGCATCGTTTTTGTATCTTTCTTCAGACTGTTTTAAGAGGCTGTGCCATTATTGTTTACCAAGCTATCAGAGATGTTATGGAAGAGGAAAATGTAAACTTTACTTCCTTCCTGAAAATCAGTTTCTCTTTATGTTTCTAATAGGACGTAACTTTATTGCCTTTTTCACTTTTTGACGTACAGTACCCCTCATTTTGGTGTTCACTGTCAGATGACCGATTACAAGTCAAGTCAAGAAAGCTTTATTCGACGATTGTCATAAAAGCATAAATATACCATACATTTACAAGATAATACATTTTAAGATATTTTAAGATGATTTAAAACAATAAATAAATAGAGATATTTACAGAATGATTGAGCAATTCACGGAGAGGAAAATTAATCAAGACAACATTTTGCTCCTAATCACCCATGCCCTGCCGAGAAACTTTGCAACAGATATATAAACAAATGAAGTTTCAGCAGATCGTAAAATACGAACTGCCACCTTGGTATTCCTGGTACCCAGGGTCCGGCACATTGGTTTAAGCCAGGTCTGTCGAGGGATTATATAAGAAGGGCATTGGAACAAAAAGTGATTAACAGATTCAATAGATGCAGTACAACCAGGACAATTGAGTACATTTTCTGTGGACCATCTAGATGTAAACTCTCTTACTGGGAGACTGCCAACTCTGAACTGAAAATAAAGCTTTCTGTCCAAAGGACTGGTTATATCATCCCAAAAGGGTGCCAAGGAAATGGTGTCCTTAAAGTCCAAGAAGATGCCTGATAGTGAGAGCGGTGCTGTCGATCTGAAAACTCTGGATGCTACCATTTCCCAGTACAAGGCCTTCAGGACTTGTTTGGTGGGGAAACAAGCATTTTGAGGATCATCCCACAGGTTTTTTAGGCCCAGGTCCCGAAGCGACTCATAGATCCTACGGAGCCACTTGACCTTTCGGCAAATGTCCAGTTTGATAATGTCCATGAGGCCAAGAGCAAAAAGCCTAAGTTCGGGGGTGACCCATAAACGCCGCCAGTATAGAATAGGGCGGAAAGAGGCAATTAGTGCTATCGGTCTCATACCAAGGTCATAGAATAGGGGACAAAGGGGAGTACTCTGAGGTAGACTAGTTAAATTTCGAAGGAAATTATTTTCAGAGGTAGATAACTTATGTACATTTTCAAAACCCCACAGTTCAACTCCATAAAGTGCAGCTCCGACCACTTTGGCATCATACACCCGAAGTGCAGGATCAATGGGTTTGGTCAGAGATTTGGCATGTTCTTTGCTTAGAGCACCAGAGAGTTGGGAGTGCTTAAGAGATGCCAAATTAACCTGCTTTTTCCAACTCAAATCATGCTGGATACAAATGCCCAGATAAGTAAAATCTTGGACCTGGTCCAGTAACAAACTATTCATAAATATCTTACATTTAAAAGATTTTGGTTGATTAAAAGACATGAATTTAGATTTTAAAACATTAATTTCAAGCCCACGGGCTAAACAGAACTCCTCGAACAATCCTAAGGACCTCTGTAGGCCACTCGGGGTTTTTGAAATTATAAGGCAATCGTCGGCAAACATTAAAATAGGAATTTTCGCACCTACCAGAGAAGGGGCATCCACTTTCGCATCTATTAATAGTTTTGCTACGTCATTGATATACAAGGAAAATAAGGTTGGTGCGAGGACGCAGCCCTGCCTGACCCCCTTTTGAATAGGGAACTGCCTGGTCACTTGTCCAACACCACCCCATCTAATCTGCGCAAAATTGTCTAGATGGAGTCTAGCAATTAGAGAAACTAGAACAGCTGGCATCCCCAGGTTGTCTAGGACAGCCCATAGGGTATTCCGAGGGACTAGATCAAAGGCTGCCCTAAGATCAATAAAAGCGGCATATAGGCTGCCTCCCCCCAGGTAAACCACCTTCCAATAGAGCATAGCAAAATGCAGCACCTGATCGATGGTGCTTATTCTTGCTCTAAAGCCGGCTTGTAGATGGGAAAGGATTGCATTGTCTAGGGCCCAATCCAACACTTTGTTCAGGATCAACCTGCCTAAGATCTTTTGTGTGGTATCAATCAGGCTGATAGGACGGTAGTTAGCAGGGAGAGACTTATCCCCCTTCTTGAACACTGGAATAATTTCTGCTCCCTTCCAGGACGTCGGAATCGGAGCACCTCTAGCAATCAAATTGGCTAAAATTAAAATGTAGTTACCCCATGACTCACTTTTACAGAAGAAAATATCAACAGGAACTCCATCATGACCGATTACAAATGAGGCCATCAAATTTGTTTTTTTCCCTGCATATTTTCATCTGCCATTCTTCCTTCATACCTCAGCGCACCTAACATCACAAAGAAATGAATTTAATTCAATATTTCTTATGGGAGTAGCAACGCTAATTAATGGAATCGCTTGCACTGTAATGAAGAGTGTTCTTTCTGCTCCATTTGAGCTCCCGATGGACGTGGTAGAATTGCAACATCTTTGAGTATTTTTGTTAACAAAGACATTGATTTGAGGCATTATATCTCGCAAGGGAGCTTTTTGGTAATTAACGAGAAAGTGTTTGTTTGCAGACTCAACATCTGGACACTGGTAACTAAAACATTATGTTTGTCTATGACGTCAATCCAGCCCTGGTTTTACTTTCCATATTGAGGGATAGCACTAATGGGCTATGTAACCATTAAATTGACATATATTCTACTTGTAGGTTTGGAGAAGGTAACATGCAATTTGTGACAGCCACATATTGTGTTCCACTGTTGCTTAGTAACATTCTTGAATATGTTAATTAATCGTTTCAGTTCAGCCATAGAAGCACATTGTAATAACTATACCTTTAGCTACAAAGTTGCGAACAATAAAGGACATGCACATCTAAGGGAAAATTACTATTATTTCCTGCAATGCAGTGCAGCAACTAAGGTTGCCCCACTGCTCTGCTCTGTTCTAAGATTTGGCGCTGACACTTTCTCCCCGAGAGCTAGTGCACAATTTGGCACTTTACTCCGCACATCTTCACAACGCATGCCATTACCCTGCATTTTTTACTCCACAAAACGTTTTACAATGCAGGGCTTTACAAGGCAATCCATTACAAGGCATTCCCCATTACAGCACAATTTACTATTTTAACTCCACCGGGGTGCTGCTTTGGGGAAAGCGTTGTAATGGTTTGCAGTGTAAAGCCCTGCATTGTGAAAGATTTTGCAGAGGAAAAAATACGGGGTAATGGCCTGCATTGTAATGCACTCATCATAAAGGATGTTTACCGCGACACACACCATAGTTCAAAGGTGTGTGCATGAGTCTAGCATAGCATAGATTTTGTAGTGGAAGGGCATCATTGGAAATGTGGCTTAGCTGCCAGAGCTGCCAATTTGGAACTGGGGAACCAGGTTTAAATTCTAGCCAGGGCTCAACATCTTGTGATTCTCGGCATATCACTTAAAATCGCCATGCTCAAAAAATGTGTAATTTCTGGTTCTCAGGTAAAACACTTTAATGTCCTTGGGGTTGGTTATCATTATATAAAATGGCAACAATAAATACTATGCTTAGACTAACATTACAACTTTTCCCACTTGGTGTGCCTAAAACTGCAGCACACAGGCAAACAGGAGAAAGTTTGGAGAAAATATAACGTTTCTCCTACTTTGTGCATGACTCAAGGAGGTGTATTTTAATTATGCAAAGCCCTATCTACTAATGTTAGTCAAAAGAGCTTTGTATCAAAAGTCATGAGTGATAATCTGGGCTCTTTACTGTATCAGAAAAGCCCATCATGATATGCCACAAGACATTCTGAATGAGCAAGGTGTCAAACTACACATAGCAGGTAGGAGCCTAGTGCATTAACTTGTCACTCACAGAGTGCCTACCAATCAATCAGGATTTGTAAAGCGCAATGAATAACCCAATAGGGTATCCAGGTGCTTGCAGGTCCGGAGACTTATTCAAACAACCAGGACATGAGGGTGAGGTGATGGTCCAGAGGTGCATGGGGAGGCTTTTCCAGGGCTTTGCTACGATGTGGGAAAAGGATTGCCCTCCACTTCTGCGTCGGCAGATGTGGGGAGTATGGGCAAGTGAATGGGAGGTGGAGCATAGTCTTCTCAATGGTTGGTGGAAGTTCAGGCGATAGTTAATGTGGGTAGGTCCTTGGTTGTGTAGAGCATTGTGTACATGGGTCAGCAGCTTGAATTGGCATCTCTTCTGTGCAGGAGCCAGTGGAGTGTCCTGAGGTAGTATGTGATGTGGGTTAATTAGAGAAGGCTGAGGATGAGTCTGGCTGCATTGCTCTGTATGGCCTGAAGTCTATGTAGAAGTTCTATGGCAATTCCTATGTAGAGGGCATTACTGTAGTCCAGTCAGGTGGTGATGAGGGCTTGTGTCACAGTGCATCACATGTGTAAGGATAGCAACTTGAAGATCTTACGTAGCATGCGCAGAGTGAGGAAGCAGGTGGAGGAGATGACGTTGATCTGTGACTTCATGGTGAGCATGTTGCCAATGATCAGGTTTGTGGCATAGTTGGAAGGAGTGGGTACGGGTCCATGTATTGCTGATGTTGCCAAAGATCAGTACTTCTGTCTTGTCTGTGTTCAGCTGCAGGCAGTTGTTCTTCATCCAGTCAGTGACATTTGTCATGCATCTGTGGAAGTTTGTTCCAGTGGTGGTGGGGTCATCTGTGAGTGAGTGGATGAGTTGGGTGGTGCCTGAGTAGGAAATTATGTTGAGACTGTCGGATCTGAGGATGTTGGCCAGTGGGGTCATATATTCATTGAAGAGCGTGGGGCTGTGGGATGAGCCCTGGGGGACACTGCAGGTGATCTATTTGTGTTCAGAGGTGAGAGGTGGGAGGAGGATCTTCTGGGTTCTTCCAGTGAGGAAGGAGGTGATCCATCTGCGTGCATCCCTTTGGATGCCAATGTGGTGGAGTCTTCGATCAGTGCATGGTGGGATACGGTGTTGAAGGCTGCTGAGAGGACAAGGAGGATTAAAGCTGCTGTTTCTCCTCGGTCAAGGAGGGTTCAGATATCGTCGGTGGCTACAATCAGGACAGTTTCAGTGCTATGTTCACTGAAGAAGCCAGATAGGGATGTGTCAAGTAGCTGGGTCTGCTCCAGGTGTGTCATGGGTTGATAGTTGATGACCTTTTCCAGTACCTTCGCTGGTAATGGGAGCAGGGAACTGGTATTTTTTGAGTTTGCTGGGGTAAGCGGAAGGATTTTTGAGTAGTGGTCTGACTTTGGCGTGTTGGGGTGGTGACACAAGTATTGAGTAGGGTGGTGAGTTCCTGGACGATCCTTTGGTTTCAGAGGTTCTAGATATGGTGAGGGCATGGGTCTGTGGGAGCTCCTGAATAAATGTCAGTCAGTCAATAGAGCTTTATTTCGGCAAATCAGCCATAAAAGCAGTACAATCAAAGAAAACACATAAAAACTATTGTCTTATAAATTGTTAAAACTAGTAAAAAAGCTCTACGTAGACATTAATTTAAGTTAAAAAAAACAAAAAAACTATGGGGCAGATTTATGAGGGACTTGCGCCCCTTTTACGCTGCCGTTGCGTCACTTTTGTGACGCAGCGGCGGCGTAAACCCTGCGCCATGTTGCGCCCCATTTACATCGTGACGCATCCATGGAGATGCGTCACGGTGTAAAGCCCTGCGCCACATGAAATCTGCGTCAGGTTTCATGTGGGGGTTTCTACTCAGGGGGGGCGTTCCGTCGCAGGAACGCCCATAAAAAGTGACTCAGTGAAATCTATAAGATTTCACTGAGTCACTTTCCCAACACTGATGCGTCAAAACCCTGCGCCTGCTTGAAGCAGGCGTAAGGCTTGATGCACCATGTTAGGGATAGGGTAGGTTGGAACAGTGCTGGAGTTGCGTCGCGCTTGCGACGCAACTTCAGCACTGCGCCAACCTTACGCCGGCAGATGCGTCACGTATCTGCTTGTCCTTGCGCCACGATGCACGGCATTGTAAATGCGGCGCATCTGCGGTGGCGCAAGGGCAAACTTGCGGGATGCATCTTCCCTGGCGCATCCATGCTGATTTGCAGGGATGCGCCAGGGAACATAAATCTGCCCCTATAGATGCAGTAAGTTCTAAAACACATAAACAATCGCCCATTAGTTGTCATTGAAGGTGGCTAAAGGACATAAACCTAGGTGCTCCCTTTTTTCCAAGTCTATAATCGTGGCTCTATGGGTGCACCACATTGAGAGCAGGAATCTAGAAGTGACGAATACAATCAATGGAGTGCAGTCGTATTTCAAAAGTCTATATACTTCCAGATAATTCCTAATTCCTAGGTTATTACATAATTGCCGAATCCACCTTACTCTAGCTCTTTTATATAGGGGGCAAAACATTAGAGCATGAAGATCAGTCTCATCATTTTCTGTGCACCCCGGACATCCCAAAGGGGGAGTAAGGATTCCTCTCCACTTATTTGAGTAAGCTCTTAGGGGAAGGGATCCATGCCTAAATTGTGTGTACATTTTCTTTGCCAGGAATGGCTGTATGTTATCCAGGGTCTGCTCGAATTTATAAGCACATTTGGTCTCGAAAACGCTTGTTGTTAAGACACCCAATGTACTATTCTGCAATAGGCATGCCAATTTATGTTCCTTCATGGCCAGTGAAAGAGATTTTTTGGATATAAGTGGGCAGGACTCCTCCGGTGTGTGCCAAAGATTAGGTCTCCTAATTTTATAACAAAGGTGTCTGACATGCAAAAGCCATGGTAATTTCCCCACACCCAAAATAGACAATACATCCTTTAATTCTTCCCTGTAGGTGGGAAGTTCGGGGGTGCTCAAAATTCGTCGCCAAAAAAAAAAGGGACGATGAGCAATAATGTCCTTTATGTGTTCTATTCCCAGATCGAGCCTCAGGGGAACGAGTGGTGCACTCTTTGGGAGACCCAAAAGGCGTCTGAGGAAATCATTCTCTGTCAATGATAGTGATTTGGCAGAGGAGTGCCTCCAAAGTTCGACCCCATAGAGGGCTCCCCCCCTGGCTTGGGTCTTATATATTTCCGCTGGAGGGGCCACAATTTTCAGGCTGCATTTGTTATACACGTTTAAAATATCCCTGGTTGATTGTAGGAGTTTTAAATTTGCTTTTGTCATATGAGGCCCCCAGTGCATTTGATCATTAAGAGTAATCCCCAAATAGTTAAAAGTGGATGTTTTCTCCAAGGACAGACCATTCATTTGGGGATGGGGGCGGTTTACAAGTTTTGCATGGAAAACCATATATTTTGTCTTCGAGGGATTAATCTCGAGGTTTCTATTTTTACAAAATTTGCAAAACTCGCTCAATGTCCTTTGCAGACCCATAGGGGACTTGGAGAGTAAGAGAGTGTCGTCTTCAAACATCAGGGCTGGAATCTTTCGATTAGCCAACCTGGGGGAATCAAGATCTTTTGTGGCCAATAAATCATCAATCAAGCCATTAAGAAAAAGGGAAAAGAGGGTTGGGGCCAGGATACAGCCCTGCCTTACCCCCTTTTCCACAAAAAAGGGGGCTGTTAATTCCCCTTTTTTCCCAAAACGTACCCTTGCATATGTATTTTGATGCAAGAGTTCAATTTGATGGCATAAGTAAGGTGGGACACCCATATCTCTCAGTATGCCCCAAAGCTTGGGGCGCTGGACCATGTCGAAAGCTGATTTTAAGTCGACAAAAGTAAGATACAAACTGCCCCCTCCATAATGACTGTCTTCCAATATATCAATTGCAGTCTAAATACCTGGTCGATAGTAGAAACCTTTGACTGGAATCCAGCTTGCAAAGGAGTGATAACCTTATGTTCTTCCAGCCAGGACTGCAGTCTCACGAGTAGGAAACGTGCATATGGTTTCTGGGATACATCTATTAGGCTGATTGGACGATAGTTTGCAGGGTCCAATGGGGACCCCTTTTTAAATATTGGTACAATTTCTGCACCCAACCAAGTTTGCGGTAACTCCATGCCCTGTAAAAGAGCGTTAAAGAGCACCCATAAATAGGGGGCCCAAACCTTTCGTTCGCTGCGGTACAGGTCTCCAGGGATTCTGTCCAAGCCCGGGCCTTTTGCAGGCATCAAAGCATCCAACACCATCAGGACTTCTTTCATATTACATAAGGGAGTACTGGTATTTATACTACACATGTCAGATACACTGCTTAAAACTTCAGGGGCAAATATGAAATCAGTAGGGGAAGTTTCTGTATTATTTGCATATAAGTTTTTAAAGTGCAGACTCCAAACAGCTTCACTCAAGTTGGGCTCATGGGCTGCACTTCCTTCAGCCTTACCAGATTTAACTAGATTCCAAAATGCCCTCAAGTCATGATTATCCAAGGCAGATTTGATATTCTCCCATCTAACCTCCTCCCAATCTTGTTTGGCCTGGGCAATAGTTTTCTTATAGTGAGCACTGGCTAATCTAGTTCCCAGAGGAGCTCCACCTTTTATCTCTTTAAGTGGAGCGTGTTTGGCTAAATGACATGATCTAGTATACCATTGGCTATTACTCAGAGCCCGTACTTTGGTATTAGTGGAGGTATAGAAGAAATATGCTAATTTAGCACATAAATCATAATGAATGTTCTGTAGGGAGGATAAGTATGCCTGGCTATAATTTTCGTCTGATAGACTAAAAGCGTTTTCTAAGAGAGGGGCGGCATACTGATATAATGCGGCAACCTTGTCCTCTGCCTGAATAAACCGATTCCACCTAACTCTTCTTCCTCCATTAGCAGCAATCAAATTTGAATGGGGAGAAGACTCATCATAAGAAGATTTATTACAACAACCGAGGAAGGGCAATAATTCAAGAACCAATGAATTGTGGTCACTGTCAAATCTAGGGCTAACTCTAAAGTTTTTTATACTGCTCCAGAATTCAACATTGACCATAATATAATCAATAGTGGTGTTACTTCCTATCTTATTGTAGGTGAAATTGCCGGGATTATCTAAAGGTAGTCGACCGTTGCATGCTCTAAGTGAGTGGTAGACAGTAAGTTTATAGAGCTGCAGCGCTAACGGGGTCCACCCCCGAGTAGGATACATATTACATTCAGGGATGGACCATGCCGAATTTTCGTCCTGGGTGATAGAGTCAACACCATCCAGTGGTTCATAGTCACAATTAAAGTCCCCCCCAATTATTTTGTGTGTTGTGTCATTGAGAGAAGAGAGGAGGGTATCAAGCAGGTTTAGTATATTCGATATCTGAGAGGAAGGTGCTGGACAAGAATACACATTAATAACAGTTATCTTAAGGCCGTACACAAAGGAGAGGAGAATACACAAAATATCTGGAGATTGTGTATCAATGACATTGACAGAGCATCCCAAATGAGTGCCCACCCAAATACAGAGACCCCCGTAAGGTCTCCCCCTCGTCCCCTGATTTGTGGCATTAAAGAACATGGCGAATCCTACTCTGTGTGGGCTTTCAGGGCCCAAGTCTCCTGGAATAGACAGAGATCAAATTTGTCTATATATTCCCCCCACTCAGGAATCTCCTGCTTTGTGCCGATACCTGCGATGTTCCAGGAAATAATCTTAGTATTACATTGTTCCGCAGGTAAAGTATTAGAGGCTGGGGGGAGACTCGTGGTCTTGTTTAATTGAGTGGGAGAATCCTTAGTTTTTTCAATATTGCCGAGGGATAATTGTGAAGTAGTAAAAGTGCTCAAAACCTCCCCCTCTGTGTGTCTACCAGCATTTGTATCCACGTATACAGTCCCCGTCATCTAGTCAATCTACGTGCTCAAGTGAGCTAAATCTATTATTAACAGGAATATTATAGATTCCGACATCGGCTCCGCAAGAGGGTTGGCAGAGTCCATATCCTCTAGTTGTACAAGAATCCGTCGCAAGATGCTCTGGCCCTCCCCTAGAAGACATTATACCAGGCGGGTAAAAATAACCCAATGGTAGTGACTGTATGGTACCTGGTGTACTACCAGGACCCCACTCGAGTATGTGGTTAACCACACCTCGATCCCTGAAATTGATCACCACAATCCCCCTCAAGGTCTTTATGCCTCTGTCCAAGCCAGCTAACTCTACGAGCAAATAGTATTTCTCCTTGCGCAGGTTTATTTAGTGGTCGGTTTCTGTTCAACCAGAAAGTGATCTTGTTTTTAAGTTCTAAGAAAGTTTCTGAGCAGTCTGATTTTAGAACTGGCACCCCGGCTAGGACAATGACATATGGGGATGCTGCTGGTGGCAGGTTTAGACAGGGTAGATGTCGATTTGGTTCATTGAGGTAGGGTGTGGTTGCTGTACCGTGAATGGCTGTTGAGAATTGGTGCTGCTTTAATTTTGCGCCCGAAGAGTTTGCGAAATACTTTGAGGCGATGACCTTGCCATTGTTATTAGGGCGCTCTGTCGGCATACTAGCCATTGTATTGAGTTGAAAAGTAGAAGTAACTTCAGAGATTGTCCCTACAACTGGCAGATTATTTAAAAGTGCTCGGCCTGGTAAAATAGGGTTTCTGTCTTGATTAGCCGGATTGACGGGATCGATAAGGATGTTTTTATCATTTGATGCTAGATGTGAATTCCGTCCCAAGCTACCCCCCTTTGCATTCAACATGGTGACGACCTTGTCAATCCGACTAAGCACAGTCTTAAATTGTAAATTGATAAAGTTTTCAAAATGCGATTGAAGGTCTGCCACCAGGTTGCGTGCCCAACCTTGGGCAGTCTGCGATCGATAATCAGTATTAGTGCCCTCCTGTGTTCTCATGGATCCCTCGTTCCCTATTTCAGTAATCGTTTTTACTGGCTTACCTCGCTTTGATTTTGTCTGTCTTAAACTACCCTTTTTCTTACTTGTTTTACTTTTAGCTCCTTTGTCAATTACAGGAGTTGTGGTTAGAACTTCGTTAGATAAGAGTTGCACACATGGCAACTCTGTGTCAAGGGGTTCAGTCACAACAATGGGAGCATTAAAAGTAGGGAAACCCTCTAGCCCTTGGGTCAGTGGAACAGTTGGGAGCAGAGGAGTGAGCGAAAGGCGCCTCTCTGTGCTTTCAATGGCGCTCGATACCTCGCCAATAGCTTGTTGGAGCATTTTATCGATGGCGGTAGGGTGAATATTTAAAGCAGCTCGGTTGGAATTTAACCTTGTCATAGGTCATGGGCATTTTTGCCCATTTTTATTGCACAACTCTATACTACTTCTAAAAACTGCTAATACTTAGCGTTAGGGCAATAAGCCACCGTCTATACAGAAGTGTTTTAAACAGCAATAGAGTGCCAATATCCACTCCCTCTGTCAAACCCAGTGGTTAATTAACACAGCTTAATCAAACGGTAGTTCAGTGCCAGTTTTCAGGGGGGGTGTTCCAGTCCAGTCCCGCACAGTCCCGGACAGGCACAGACAGACCCGCCCTTAGTCCGGGCTTTGTCCCAGTCGCTGTCCCACGCCGTGTCCCGCGCGGCGGTGGGTGAGGCAGCACTTATGAGCACGATGGCATCGCCTCCCCCTCACTCGCGGCAGATGTGCAGACTCCGGTGCAGGCTGGGGGTTGAAGTCCTTGCCCCGGGTCCAGGTAGCGTTCCACGCAATCATGCAGGGATTGCCTGCCTCCACCAACAATGTCTGGCAACAAACAAACGGAGAAGTCACCCACACCGTGGGGGGAGAGGCAGCGCTTATGAGCGTGATGGCATTGCCTCCTCCTCACTCGCAGCAGGTATGTAGGCTCTGGTGCAGGCTGGGGGCTGAAGTCCTTGCCCTGGGTCCAGGTAGCGTTCCACGCAATCAGGCGGGGATTGCCTGCCTCCACCAACAATGTCTGGCAACAAACAAATGGAGAAGTCACCCACACCACGGGGGGAGAGGCAGCGCTTATGAGCGCGATGGCATTGCCTCCCCCTCACTCGTGGCAGGTGTGCCGGCTCCGGTGCAGGCTGGGGGCTGAAGTCCTTGCCCAGAGTCCATGTAGCGTTCCACGCAATCAGGCAGGGATTGCCTGCCTCCACCAACAATGTCTGGCAACAAACAAACAGAAAAGTCACCCCTGAATAAATGGATTTCATGGTAGAGGTGGCATCTTGGGTGGAGAGCATGTTCCATGTGGTCAGTGTGTGGTGCGGGTCAGTTATGGTGGTGGCGTATCTGTCGAAAACTCCATAAGTGTAGGATGGGCTTCAAAGTTTCTGTATATTGTTGCATTCTTGTCATGGAAGAAGTAGCGAGATTGTCGCACAGCTCCTGTGAGGATGTGATGTGGTTTTCCTGACAGCCAAGTTTGAGAATTCCTTAACAATGTTGAAATTTCCTTGGTGTTGTTGATACTGGTTTTGATGCTTGCGGCAATGGCTGTTTTCTTTGTGGTCTTAGCAGGCGGTGGTAGAGGTTGAGGGAAGTATTGAAGGCTGCCCTATCGGATGTGTCCTTGCTGGTGCGCCATCTCTTCTACAACTGTTTGCTGTCTCGTTTTGCTGTTCTAAGTTCTTGGGTGACCAGCTTTCCTTTTTAGAGGATTTTCTCTGGATGTTTCTCTTGACGGAGACGATGATGTCAGCGCAATCCTGGCATTGAGGTTTTTCACTCCCTGTTCAAGGTTGGTGACAGTAGCAAGGTTGGAGGTGTTTTGGGCATTCGCTCAGCTGATCTACAAGATTTTGCAGGGGCTAGAGATGCTGAAGTTGATGATTGAGTGATCAGTCCATTTGAGTTCAGTGACATGGCCGAAATTGATGCGGTTGCTGGAGGTGAAAATTGGGTCAAGCGTATATCCTGTGGTGTGTGTGTAGGGTAGTGGATGATCTGAGTGAGGGATGAGAAAGTCCTCAAACTCAGTTCTTGAAAAGTTGGGGATCAAATACAAACTTGGAAACAGTAGTTCATAGATATATTCAGCGAGACTATTGTTACACTCCGCCTGGTAATTGGATTAGTTTTTTTCTAGGATGTGTAGTTCAAATGTATTTGTTAAGTCAGTCACTTTTTGCAAAAGGAAAAAGTATTGTGTCCACTGTAGTATAGTTGTTAGTGAAAGCCATTATTTAGAGAAAATTGAAGGACTTTGCACAGCCCTCACTTAATGGCTACCTACACAGATTTTAAATCGTCTGGTTCGCAACTTAGCATATTTATTTAAATATTGCAAGCTTCGTGAAGTGGGAAGTTCACCAAATTGTAATTTAAAAAGAGGCAGTTGTAGTGGCCCTTGCTATAGAGGGAAACCATTCCATCAATTCCACTCAGCCCAGTGGGTGGACTCAAGTCACTCCGCAACTGTCTACTGTTTACTGCTCAAAGTCCAACCTCGTAGCAACATGTCTGAGTCAGAATTCATGTCTCTTTTGCCGTGGCAAATCCTCTTCCTAAAGTCTTGACTCTGCACCATCTACTACCAGGAGTCGCTTCACTAACCACTCACAGTCCAAAAGTCTCTTCTCCTTTTGCCCTTCTCCGCCACTTTCGGCAAATATGTGTGGGCATGGTTGCCTACAGTTTATAGCTGCACAATGTCCCAGCCATGGGCATTTTGCAGCATCAGGATTGGTGGCTGGCATGTGGGCCATTTTTTATGGGCCATTTCAAGCAATTTTGCTCACCATGAAATGTCAAGCTTTCTAACTTTCCATGCAATGACCAATCTTCATCCAAGCCTCCATAAACCACATGCTGTCAACAAAACCCTGGGGCAGTTGTTCGAGGATAAGGAAATGTACACATTTATTGGAACAATAGTAACAGTACTACTGCGGAAAAGGCTTGAAAAATTCTTAAATAAAAAAAGATTACACCTCATTTTTGCACATACGTAAATATTAGTAACATTTGCAGTAGGCAAATATGGCGATTAAGCATTTAATCCGTTTGTATTTTGTAAAGATGCATTTATTCATGTAATTCGTGTATCTGAATTTCATAATAACTCAATTTTGTGAAGGCTTTTTTTTTTATTTCCATTTCCAAACTTGTCAGTTGTATTAATTTCACTGGTACATGCACTTAATTGAGCTCATTAATCATACTGTACATCAGAGAGAAGAATACAGTGATGTAAAGATTGATATAAGAAAACACATCATTTAAAAATCAGTTTCCCTAAAGGTTCCAAATGTCATGGGCCTGCAGAGCATTCATTAAGGGCGTATGATGTGAAAATGGCTTATATACTGATACGATTATTTTACTGATGTCATTAGGCACGAAAACTTTGCACGGAAAGAGGACTCAAAAGCTTTCACAAACGTCACATTTTAACTAGATGACCATCCCAAGGGTTCTCTAATATATAAAGGGGCTAATTTACAACAAAATGACGCAACACGGCGTTGCAAGCCAGCTTGCTGCGCCTTGCTGCGTAATAAGGAAAATACAGGGATGCCTCATATTCATGGCAATATGACACATCCCTGGCCTTTCCTTAGCATAGGTGTCATTCAGGCAGCCATGCGCCAATACAGACATTCTAGTCCATGGCACAAGGGTGTCTACATTGAAATCAGGTTGTTTTTGTGTAGATAGGGACACCTTCTTTCACAAAAACAATTGCTTCTCCTCCACTGGGGAGAAGCACGGTTTTGATGCTATCTCAGATTCACGCTATGTTGTAAATCGGGGAATGTGTCAAATACTGTGGGCTTTGCCCATGGCACACATCCCAGATACAGTGTGAGGCAACTCAGAGACTTGGGCTGCAGGGCATCACACCATATCTAAGAGGCCATGAAAAGCCACGCAGGGTGGCTTTCAATGGCCTTGTAGATATGGACCTGCACTGTGTGCCTGTGGAGCATCACAAAGTGATGGTCAGGCAGTGAAAATGAGCCGCAAGGGGGTTGTAAGTAAGACCCTAAGTGTCTCGCAAACAAAATGAATCAATAAATGACTTAGCCTCATTGTTATATACCCTGAAGAGCGGCATTTTTCTTCCTAGCCATCCTCGACTTTGCCTGTCTTCCTTTGTCGGTTAGATCAAGTCCATTTCACCTTCATTGAGTAATTTGTCTATGTACAAAAGTAATTCAATTCAGTCGAGCTGTAAAGATCCCCAGAGATGAACGGGAACTAGTGTTTCATCCTTCCGATGAAGTTTCAAACTGGAGAAAGCCAGCCTGATGAAAAAAGGCTTATGAAACTCCATTTTGGCAAAACGTGATATTGAGTAAATACTATTTCATGAAAGACCTAGCAGTTTAGGATGGACTGTTTCTATTGAAGCAGGAGCAGGACTGATTTGCATATGGCTGGGTGCAAACCAAGGTGGTATGGAATGCAAACTAATGATAGACTGGGAATCTGCCCTCAGTGATTACCAGTGGCTGAGATTAATTTGAGCATTCCATCCATCTTTTTTTGTATACTTGGTGTGATGCCCCAAGTGGACTACATAAGCCCACTGGAACTAAGCTATATCTGACGGATGTATGTCGTTACAACGCACACTTTTACAACGCATGCACTTACAACGCATTTTTTACAACGCATAATCCATTACAACGCATGACACTACAACGCATTTTTAAAAACTACCTTTACAACGCATTTCCATTACAACGCATACTACCTTTACAACGCATACCATTACAACGCATAATATTAAATTGCATTTAAGGTAAGTATTAGATAGTATAGGGGTAAAAGTTACTTTTCTAACTCCAGGGGGTGCAACAGTAGGGTAAGTGTTGGATAGTATAGGGGTAAAAATTACTATTCTAACTCCAGGGGGTGCAACAGTAGGGTAAGTGTTGGATAGTATAGGGGTAAAAATTACTATTCTAACTCCAGGGGGTGCAACAGTAGGGTAAGTGTTGGATAGTATAGGGGTTAAAATTACTATTCTAACTCCAGGGGGTGCAACAGTAGGGTAAGTGTTGGATAGTATAGGGGTAAAAATTACTATTCTAACTCCAGGGGGTGCAACAGTAGGGTAAGTGTTGGATAGTGTAGTGTAATATTATGCGTTGTAATGGTATGCGTTGTAATGGTAGTATGTGTTGTAATGGAATGCGTTGTAAAGGTAGTTTTTAAAAATGCGTTGTAGTGTCATGCGTTGTAATGTCATGCGTTGTAATGGATTATGCGTTGTAAAAAATGCGTTGTAAAGGTAGTGCGTTGTAAAAGTTGCGTTGTAAAGGTTGTTCCCCATATCTGACTGATAAGTCCTAATAATGGTGAAACCGGTCTTGTGCTGCATGTGTTCTGGTCCTGGGAAGACCTGGACTGGCAGTTTTAGATGGACTGTTCTGATTTGGGCAATGTCAAGACTGATTGGCACATGGCTGGTTCCAAACTGAGGTGACATGGTGTCCAAAATAACAATAGACTGGGACGTGGCCCAAGTGATTACCAGTAGGTCAGATTAATTAAAGCATTCCTTCTATCACTTTTTTGGATTCCGTTGTGCGAAGTATTGGTCGGACAGGTATGTCCAGACCTGCTTCCATGCACACTATGCCACTGGAACCAACCTATACCTGACTGATAAATGCTAATAATGGTGAAACCGGTCTTGTGCTGCATGTGTTCTGGTCCTGGGAAGACCTGGACTGGCAGTTTGGGTTGGACTGTTTTGATTGCGACAGGGTCAAGATTGATTGGCATATGGCTGGCTCAAAAATGAGTTACCATGGTGTGCAAAATAACAACGGACTGGGATGTGCCCCGAGTAATTACAAGTGGCTGAGATTAAGTCAAGCATTCCATCTTTCACTTTTTTGTATACTTCAATGTGAAATCCTAAGTGGGATGGGTATGCCCAAACGTGGGTCCCATGCACAATGTGCCACTGGAACCAACCTGCACCTGACTGATAATCCCTCATAAGTGTGAAACCGGTCATGTGTTGCTTGTGTTCTGGTAAGACCTTGACACGCAGTTTGGGATGGACTCTTCTGATTGTGTCACAGTCAAGACTGATTGGCATATGTCTGGTTCCAAACTGAGCTACCCTGATGTGAAAATAACGATGGACTGGAATGTGCCCCCAAGTAATTACCAGAGTCTGAGAATAAGTCAAGCATTCCATTGATGACTTTCTTAGAAACTTCAGTATGAAATCCTAAGTGGGACGTGTATGCCCAAAAATGGACACTGTGTACACTGTGCCCCTAGAGCCAAGCTATATCCGACTGATAAACCCTAATAAGGGTGAAACTGGTCTTGGATTGCTTGTGTTCAGGTTAAGGGAGGACCTGGCTTGTCCGTTCTGTGTTTTATGACCAAAGATGTGGGTGGGTAGTGTGACATTTTCGAATATATTTGTGAGCACTGGATTGATTGAAATGTGTGTTGTGTTGCTGGGTAGCATCCCGGCGATTGCTAAATGTGTGTGGAGCTCTGTTATGTATGCAAAAGTGCTGAGTTGTATCACAAGTTTTTGTGGGTTTGACGAGTGCTGATATGCTTATGTGAAGTGGGTTTTAAAGTTAGGACACTTCACAATGCCTATTGTATCACTTTTGGACTGTGCTGTCTGTTTGAGGAGTTCGGGATAACTGTCTCAACACATGTTATGCTTCCCCTGGCAATGATAAATGCTCTGAGTAATACCACAAAAAGGACACTCCTAGCTGGAAATTGAACATTTACTCACAATCTGGCTTCATTCAGCCTGTTCATTTCACCAAATTTGATTGCTGCTACAAATATTTAATTTCTTATTTCACCTGATTCCACTCATTTTCCATTATCCCTTTCTTAATAAGGCTGCACACTTTAAACTAATATAGGTTGACTATAATTACTCTCCATTGGAGTAAGCATACTCAGAGCTCCACTGCCTCACGGACTAGCTTTACCTTATCTAGATGCCTTTAGTCATAGGAGAAACCCCAAAACCTGCCACTTAGCTATAAAGAATGCAACAGCAAAGGTGGTCTGGGAAAGGCTTCATGGTTCCCGTGCATGCTTCCACCTGCGTTAGGGAACCTCCAACGATTACAAAAGTTCGGTCTCAACACTCACATTACTCTGCAGCCCTTCTGGTTCGATTGCTCTTATGCAGATGTCAATGACCATTCAAGAAACCCAAACGTTGCACCAAGGAGAAATACATTATGTGATGCAGTTGGCAAAAGCAACAGACATAGAAAACTGTAAGATAACATATAGGACAAATAACCTTGCATGAATCCAACATAGCAGAGAGGATTTGATATACAGTCGGCTATCATTGTGCTCACAACAGCCCTTGCCACCAAGATTTGCTATGCAGTAGCATCAGCAGAACGTATGGAACAGAACTCCTAACACATACAGTTCTGTCCAGATGTGCTATTTAGTGAGCAATTGCATTACCCTAAAGAACTTGCCACTTCCACCAAAGAACACTCACAATACAAAAAAATCGCCAATCAAATGTTTTTACTATAAGAATCACCTGTCTGGTTTTACTAGGGAGGCTATATCTACCTTGGATAACATCTACATCCAGTGTGTACAAAATCGTTTGTATCTTCGCACAGCCACCCCTCACTGTGCAATCAGGCTAGAGTTCAATCTAAAATCTATAACATCACTTCACTATGCGGCCGTCTTGAACTATTTATGCACCTGTGCTGGGCCAGAATATTCCATCTTAAAATCCTTAATTTACTCGGAACTGAGAAGAAACCATACAAAGACATGGATCTGGATGTTGCATCATTAAACAAGGTCCTAGAAATCCCCAATTGATTTGGATTCATTAGCAAAGTTAATTTGAGTGTCTCGTAAATGCACCCTATAAAAGGGCTGCACTCAGCAGAGGGTAATGACCGGGCAACGTAATAGAAATACAAACATATGGATTTAGTTATAGAAACCTTTAGTCCTTTGGATCAGGATTGCATCAAGTCTATATTGCCGGGTCATCTCAAAATGAAATATTTAAAGTTCAGAATGTTTTATATTCCTATTTATGAATTTGAGGGGAATTTGAAACCAAGGCTTCATGGCAAAGTCTGCATGTTGTTGACTCTGTGGGTATAAAAGGGAAACCCTCAAGCATGCACTGTGCACTTTCCCAAAACTTTTTGTATTTAAGGAAACTATATTTATGTCCAAATTTTAAGGAGGCAAAAATAGAATGTGCCCCCGCAGCTCTCAAGTACTGTTTTGAGCTTTAAGATAATTGTTTTATTATGAAATTACTAAAATTTTTAGGCAATGCCTATAAAATGTTATGGGTTTTCCCAACTTATCCGTACCATATTTCTTGTTTTATATCTCTTGCGAAATAGCATATTTTTATCAATTTTTCTAACATATTTATAATGACAGCAAATATATTCTCTATTTTATTTCATTATTAAAGTAATCCATGTGATCAATACAATAAAAATTGATTAATAGTAATAATCAATTGTATAATTCACCTTCATCAGAAAGAACAACCAAGAAAGGCCCCCAGACTCCCTTATGACTCCCTCATGCACACAACAGGCTGTGGAATAATATAGGTGGCTAAACATCACTCCTCCTATACAATTCGAACATATATTCTAGAACCATTCAGATGAATTGAACTTAAACGTAACACATCAACAAACATACGTACTTTCTTCCCATCTCTTTATCTGGCTAGAAATGATGTCTAGAAAGCAATCTAGTTTGGCCCTGCCACAGGCAGAGACAACTCAGCTCAATGAAAAACGCCAAAATGGTTTGGCACAAAACAAACTGTAGACTCCTTCAGCGGGATCAAACTAATTCTATCATGACATTTATGAACAGCAGATATTAGTAAACTATACACTCAGCAAGCCTCTATTAGACATGCACAACCAATGGATGGGAATCACAGAAACTTCATTTTTGGTTCTCATACTAAGTGCCCAGGTGCATTCCTCATGGAAGAAGAACCTCAGCAAATGCTCATCACATCATTTAATAAATTGGACTGGGGTGTAGTGTATTGTGGAATCTCTGAGCTTCTGGTTTTGGAGCCTACATGAAGATTATTATGGTACCTAATGCTTCTTGGAATTGTGAGTCTTGCAGAGGTTTCTTACCGTGGCCATATAAGGTACAAACATTTGCTAGCTTTGCTTTCTGTCCATGGGCTGGAATTAGGGCTGACCCGCTACTCTGTCCTCAGAGGAAAAAGCCCAAAGCCCAAATGCTTGGTTGCTTCTAGAAGCTCTGTAAGGGGCTGGGCAATGCATGCAACTGTTAACTGCATTTAGGTAAATACAAACTCCGATTCTAAAGTAACTTTCCCAGCAGAGGAGGTTGTGTGCCGCACCGGCCAGCAGGCACCCCCGCACACTCAAGCAGGCAGGAGTTCCACACAGGCCGCTGTGAAGAGCATTGTCAGGCGCTGGTCAGTTTCATTTACTTTATGCAATTACCACTAAGGTAAATTACATTGTCTGCCATCTGAAAGTGATGGATGGCGCAATAATTTCTTGTTCCATTCGTT
This sequence comes from Triturus cristatus, assembly GCF_964204655.1. Classification (NCBI taxonomy): domain Eukaryota; kingdom Metazoa; phylum Chordata; class Amphibia; order Caudata; family Salamandridae; genus Triturus; species Triturus cristatus. Next base: position 1,316,202,187 of record NC_140585.1, read on the forward strand.
GCTCACTAATTGGAACGAGGACATTTCTCCTAGATTCCTCCTGGATTCCTAATTTTTCTATATCCGGGTCTGATTCGCATCCACATTATGCAGTTTGAAAAACATAAGGATTTTGACTATTTCTAATGGCTTCATGTGGTAAAAATGGGTGCATGGATGGAAGCCAGATTCCAGTGGACATAACCGTCTGCATTTCTGCAGCACTGCTAAAGGAGATTTTTGGTATGATTTCCAGATGTTTAAGTTGCAGAGTGTAATGTTGCAGGCTTCCCCAAATGATGCACTGAGGCGCGGTGAGGTTGTGACTCATATAATTACTTTATTTCACTCATACAAGAGAGCGCCGGGCAAAGCACGACCGCGCAGTCGATAACGCTACTCGCGCATGCGCATTCTCGTCTTCGCGCCGTCCTCGCGCGCTACGTAACCACGTAGCGTGCGAGGACTAGAGCGCTACACTACATGTCTCCCTCCTTTTACAGGGCCCAATGAACATGCAGTCCTTACAGTCTCTAGGGTGCATAGCTTCCCTCTAGCTCAAAGTCTCTGAAGCGGCTAGGTCTTACAACCAGTCTGCCTGCTCTGGTGCGCCTTACCGGAGTGGAGGAAATATCCGGGTTACTGTCCACAGCTCCCCACCATATCTCGGGGAGCACCTCGTTCTCCTCTCCCCGGGGTACTACTCTCCTCTCTCGGTAATTCCTCCACCTCCGTCGCCCCCTGATCTTCCTGCTCCTTTTGGCTCTCTTCCGCTTTCGTGTCTCTTCCTTCAGTGTGGTTACTTCCTTCGTTTTCCCTTGGATTGGTTTCTTGTTGTGTCTTTTCATTCTCTTCCTCGGGCCATTTTAAGATCCTGTTACATTTGGCCATGCGATCTTGGGACCACACATTCCCATCGCTGAGTAATGCAGCTCTCTCGTACACTTCCTTCACCTGTAGTGGTGAACTGTACTTGCTGTCTCCCTTCCTTTTCCGTACAGCCAATTTGACTCTCACCCATTCCCCTCTCTCTAGCGTCGTTTCCTTCACTTTCCTCCGCTGGTTGTAGTACTTCGTGTATACCCTCTGGGCCTTCTCCAGATTGTGTTGTACCACCGCAGGGGACCATTTGCTGGTCATCGTCTTCTCTCTCCACGTCACATTGTCCTTGGTGAAGGGGTGTCTCCCTCTTAAGATTTGGAATGGGCTATACCCAGTGCCCGTGGGAGTGATGCGGTATGCCGAAATCATGTTCTGTATCTCCTTCTCCCAATCTTTCCCCATCATGATGGCTGCTTGAATGGACCCCATAAGGATTCTGTTGAATCGTTCCACCTGTCCGTTGCTCGACGGATGGTACACTGCAGTGTGTAGCAATTAGATTCCATTTCGCTCGGCATACTTGTGCCATTTTTCAGACGTGAATTGAGGTCCATTGTCACTCAAGATGGTTCTTGGAATTCCTTCTCTTAGGAACACTGTGGTAAGAAACTTAATTACTGTCTCTGCATTCATTTCCTCTTGTATGTGTATTTCCGGCCACTTCGAATATTTGTCGACCAGGAAGCATAGGTATTGGGGCGTTCCATGAGTGTCCAGCACTGGCCCCAGGATGTCCACTGCCACATCTTCCCACGGGCCACTCGGTAGTGTGAATTTCCCCAACGCCGGTCGTAGGGGATTCAGCATTTTGTCCGCTCTTTGGCACTGATCACATTCTCTCACTTGCCTTTCCACCTGAGCGTCCATTCCTGGCCACCAGTACATGTGCTTTGCTCTCGCCTTGGTTTTTACTATTCCTAAATGTCCTCCGTGTAGTAATGTGACTAATCGAGAAACTAACGCTGCCGGGGGAATTACTTTATCCCCTCTGTACAGGAATGTTCCTTCGTCCCCCACCGATAATTCCTCCCTGACTTCATAGTATTTCCGGAGTGCCTCCCCTAGCCGTTTCTTTTCCGGCCATCCATGTATTATGTTCTCCTTGACTTCACAGATTTCCATGTCCTCTTCATACGCTTGTGTCCAGTCTTGCTTGCTTATCACTCTTTCTGGATCTTCCATTACTGCTACCATTTCTTCCTCTTCTGTGGCGGTGTTCGGGGCATCTTCCATAGCTGCTGCTCAACAAAGGTAATCTACTACCTTGTTTTTTGTCCCCGGTATGTACTCCACATCGTACCTGTACTTTAATAGTTTGAGTGTCATTTTTGCGATGCGTGGCGTAGCACTGGCATGCCCACTCGAGGTAATCACTTTGACTAATGGCTTATAATCTGTTTTGAGTAGGAACCTTGTGCCCCATAGAAATTGGCGAAATTTCCCCATGGACCACACTACTGCTAGCATCTCCTTCTCGATCACACTGTATTTCTGTTCAGTGGGTGATAGCGTTCTTGACGTGAAGCTGTTTCCGCTGTTCCATCTCTCCTCTCCTGCATGAGGACTGCCCCTAGGCCTTTTTCGCTGGCATCCGTTGTCAGTATTGACCGGCCTAGTGGATCATATCCTTGCAGTGGCACCGCTTGGCTGATGTCTTTCTACAGGGCTTCAAATTCCTTTTGTGTTTCTTCCGTCCATTTGTATACCGTTTTGTCCCTCGTTAGTTGTCTTAGGTGGTGTGTCTTGGTGGCAAAGTGTTGCACGAATTTGCTGTAATACTCTGCCAACCCTAGGAAGGACCGCACCTCTTCTTTGTTGGTAGGGGCCATTGCCTTGCATATCGCTTCCACATTTGCTCGTTTTGGGGTGATGCCTTGTCCTCCTGTTTTGTGACCTTAGTAAGTGACTGACGTCATTCCCAGTCGGCACTTCTCCCACTCCGCGGTTAGGCCGTTGTTCTCTAGCACCCGGAGTACCTTATCCAGCCTTTCATCATGGTTTCTTCTATCTGTGATCATCACCAGTATGTCGTCTTGGAAGTACTGAATGCCCTTGATGTCTTGGAATAGGCGATGCATTAATTTCTGGAACACCGCCGCTGCTGAGGCAAGACCGAATGGCATTCTGCGGAATTGGTAGCATCCAAAGTGTGTTATAAAGGATGTCAGTTTCCGGCTCATCGGATATAGGTCTATCTGGTGATAGGCCGATGTTAGGTCGATGGTGGAGAACCACTTTACCCCCTTGGTCTTAGCTAGCATCTCTTCGATGCGAGGCAATGGAAATTTTTCCACGATGAGACATTTGTTCAGTTCTCGAATATCCACACATAGGCGGACTTTGCCATTGGGTTTCATCGCCACTACCAAGGGGGCGAGCCATTCTGCGCTGTCTATCGGCTCTATTATTCCATCTTTTTGCAGTCTATGAAGTTCCCTTTGCACTGCTTCTTTTACCGCTAGGGGTACGTTGCGGACTTTGTGGGAGACTGGTCTGGAGTTTTCCTTGAGTACTATCTTGTGTGTGAACTTCTCTAGTTTTCCAACCTTCCCTCCAAACACTTTCGGGAATTTGCTCTTCATCTCTTCCAGTCCCTGGCGCTGTCATGAGCACTTGTGTGTCCCCTCCTGGGTCTAGCTTAATCCCTAGATCACCTTGATCCATCCATCCTAGGACGGAGAGGCCCTTCTCCGCTATGTATAGTTTGCACTCTGCCCGTCGTCCTCTAAATTCGAAGGTCAACTTCCTGTATCCCACCATGGGAATCGGTTCGCCTGTGTACGACACTGGTCGTATATCTGGTGGTTCTAGTCTTGCTCCCAATCTGGGCTCGAATTGTTCCTTCCACACTGCTCTTTGGATGATAGTGTATGGGGATCCCGAGTCTATTACTATCTTGATCCTCACTCCTCCTATCAGCATGTGGGATTGAGGTTTGCGGGATCACGTTCCATCAATCCCCAGTACTCGGTCTTCTACGCATAGCACCTCAACGTCTTCCTCTTGTTCTTCTTCTTCCTCCAGTTGATCTTGAGCAACGTACTTCACCATGGGTCTCTTCGTCTTTTGTCGACAGACCTTCTCATAGTGTCCCATTATGCAGCAGAACATACACTTCGCTCGGAACGCCGGGCAACGTTTGTCCTGGGCTGCATGTGCTAGACTTTCACACCTGTAGCATGCCCCATTGTTGTCCCTGTTCTGCTTCCATGTTAGCCCTTGTTTCCCTTTCCATTAATAGGTCATTTACTTTCCGGGGGCATGGGTTTGCTCCTTCCCTGTGGTTCGGCGTCGTCCACTTTGTTCACCATGGTCTTTGGGAGCGTCTCCCTTTGTGCTGCCTCTGCGCACCTTTTTGTCAATTCTGCCTTTTTTACCATAGCAATTACTTCTTTTAGCGGTGCCTCGCTATTTGCCCACATCTTGTCTTGTACGCTCTTGTTGGTGGTATGCATGACGATTTGGTCCTTAATGAACTCATCATGCAATGCTCCATACTTGCATGTCACTGCCAACTTTCTCAACGCTGCTACGCAATCGTCTATGGTTTCTCCAGCCTCTTGTTTCCTCTGTTGGAAATTGTATCGATCAATTGAAACACTCACTGCTGGGCGATAGTGGGTGTCGCGGTCCATGGCATGTTTAAATACGTCATCATCTGCAGCTTGTCGGGGAATAGGCACCAGGTTCTGAAAAACTCTTATGCCCTCCGGGCCTAAGTTGTGCAGGAGAATCCTTTTCTTCCTCGCGCTGGGGAAAGCTTCTCTATTTTCGTCTTCAAGCGCTGCTATATAGTTTTTGAAATACTCTCGCCACTTCATTTGGGGTTCTCCTGGTCTCGGCAGGAATGGGATTGGCGCCGTCAGCGAAGATCCTTGCGCGCTCATCTCGGCGCGTCTTTCTGGTGCCGCCCCTGGGCCTCTTGGGCTGCCTGGCACATCCGCGCTACCTAGCTGCGCCTGCTCTTGTCATGTCTCTTCCGCTCCTCCGTCACTGCGCGCTGCCGCTTCCGCCAGGTTCCCTGCGGTTTAGGGTCTACACCGCCCTTCTCCTGCTTTCTCCCCTCCGCTGGTTTCTCACCTGGTGGTCGGCTTTTCTTCCTTGCTGCCTCTGCCACGCTCTCTCTCTCTGTATGTGCCTCAGTGGTGGTCTTCCTCTTGTAGTCCTCAGTGGTGGCTGCTGGCCTGGCCTGTGCTTTCAGGGTGGTGGGTCTAGTCTTCCACTTTGCTTCCTCCCGATCAGAGAGGTCCCGTCCTCGTCGTCACTGTAATGTTGCAGGCTTCCCCAAATGATGCAGTGAGGCGCGGTGAGGTTGTGACTCATATAATTACTTTATTTCACTCATACAAGAGAGCGCCGGGCAAAGCACGACCGCGCGGTCAATAACGCGACTCACGCTTGCGCATTCTCGTCTTCGCGCCGTCCTCGCGCGCTACGTAACCACGTAGCATGCGAGGACTAGAGCGCTACACTACACAGAGGCTCTGACATCCCATAAATAGACAAATTGAAGTTAGAGGAGTCTTCCCTTATTTTTTTTTCTTTACCTGTGCGTCAAATCAGCCAAGTCCTCTTTATGTGACTATGATAAAAGAAGAAGGCAAAGGTAGTGATATCGGTCACCAATGCTAAATACTTAATAGTTAGCATCTCATTCTTATATACCTGCATATTCCAGGTTTGATCACCAGGTACGTGGAGCCATGATTAGGGCTATTCCAGTCGCATAAAATTGCAACTCCCATAATGAGTGAGCACTCACGTTTACATACCTGACAGCCTACACACTGCCTAGTCAATAACTTCTAAAGCATAGACTCTCTGTTTGGGGGGTGCATTTCGTTATTAGCACAAACAGGAGAATGTATAGGGATTATGATGAGTGAGTTTGCGGTTAAAACTGCACCATTGAAATTTGCTTACTGTCTTATTTCTGCAAGCCAAAACAGCTGAAATTGTAAGAAAATGCACATAATTAATGCAAAACACATAAAAATTAGAGCATTAAGAAAAGGTGTTTCTGCTTTCAACTCTGTAAAGTGGAAATTAAGTTAGAATTGAGTCAACAAACCAGGGCTGGGCATGGTTGTTATCTGTCCTATGTAAAGGTTCACAGTGGTGGGTGAAGCTTGTAGAATGGAGAGAGAGACTTCCCTCCCTAGACCAATAAATCATCATGCCTTTATAGATCATGTGGCTTAACCACCAAAACACCAATTTCCTCTCTTTAGGATGGAGTCTCCACATGTTTTGATTGAGACATTCATATATATACAGCATGGTTTACTTCAAAGCAAAGCTAATAGCTCTCATCTCACTTGTGACATTAGGGAACAGGCTTTATGGTTTTCTCAATTTCTTTTTTTCAGCTGGGCATCATGCATGTAAAGGAAGGGACCATTTGGAATGGTGTTTCTTAAACTTTAAGAGAAAAGATTCCACGATGGCTGACATGGACGCCTACACTTCTGTGTGCATGCAAAATGGCCATTTTAGAATGGTTTCGCTTTTAGAAAAAAACATTCCAAAACGGTTACAGTACCTACTTCTTGTGATATTTTTTCTTTTAAAATGCTTTCTGATATGTCACAATGTGCACATGCATGCATGTGCATGCAGTGTGGACATTTTAGAATGTTTTTTTCTATTGCTTTAAGTAAATTTATCCAAGAAAACGATCATGCGAGATCAAGCACAGCATTGTGGAAAGTTTTTTTCTTAATTCTAAAGGATAAGCATTCCAAGATAGCCCCTGTGCCTGTCTGAGCACAGAAAGACATTTTGGATTGTTTTAAATGTATTAAAAACGCACCACTGTCCAGAAATTGAGGGTGACAGAGAGATTAAAGTGTCTGGGAGTCAAATGGGTGCTGGGGGACTAATTTGTAATTGAAGATAGTGGTGCAGGAAAGAAGGGGGATGGGGCAAAAAGGAGACACAGAAAGGGGCGAAAATAATCTGACATGCACTGTAATGCAAGGGCCTATCATCAACGGTTGAAATCTTCAACTCATCCAACCATTAACATGAAGAGAAATCTTCTTTGGGTAGAACAACAACAGGAATATTTAGGGAAGGGACAGAACAAGTAGCAAGCAATAGAGATTTACATAAACACCATCAAATCATGAGTAAGGAACAGACCAAAAGTCAATTTTAAGTCTATATTGGATACATGAAGTCTCTTGCCAGTAGACACCTAAAACCAAATGTTGGTGAAACCAGGTCATCAGGAAATAGTAATATTTGGGATACATAAAGAAATCAGGAAATAAAGTAATATTTGTGAAATGCGCTTTAGTGGTTACTGTTGCTGCCACCTTCCTTACTGCCCCTTTCTCTGATCCTCTCCATAGCTTCTAGTAAGGGAATGGGAAACCCAGCTCAAGTTCCTGTGGAAGTTTCATGATTCCAATATCAGACACTCTGCTACTTTCACTACCCTGTTTCAGGGAATTCTGAGCCTACTGCTATGAATTTGCACATTGTGCCACTGGGAAATAGAGCACAACTCTGAACTCGACAAGCGTGTGTATTCTGGAAATTGGCAGATTTGTACAAACTGGTTCAGTATGGAAGCCTGACTGTAGACATTACCTGGCAGTCCGTCAGCTGAGCAGGATTATTCACTAAAGCAAGAGGTTGTGATTTCCTCTTTCATCACCTCTGTAAGTCTCTGCGTGTGGATACTAGAAAGGAAAGGAACGTGTGTGAGACCTGCGACTCATTGACGAGGTTGGTGTTCTCCAGGACAATGATGTCAATCAGCGTTGTTCTGAATTACCAAGGCTTAGCCAAGGTGTATGCATGGAGGCCAGCATGTCTTTGGTTACTATGTTCTATCATGTAGATCACAATTGCAACAACTAAATTATTTTTGAGGCTGAAGCAGCATAGGTGGAGCTGATCAAAGGACACATACATGATAGGTGATTTTTGAGACATTCCTCAGTCGGGGATCAATTATAGGTAAGCGTCAAGAACAATATTGGAATTGCTAATATTTTAGAAAGAGTTGGTGGCAATCATATAGAAATAGGTCAAGAAAATGGGACCAACTGAGGTTTTCCCAGACAAATAAGCAATGCCTCAATCATAGAAGAATTAAGAAAGAGCCAATCCAGTACATCCAGTTTTGAATCCTCTAAAGATATTGAATAAATGTTGGCAACTAATTGGATGCTGATGAGAATTTGGATATCCTCGATGACCTTATGCTAGTCCATGGGGTACCGCTTGGAAATGTCTTCAAGAGGTATCACCAGCTGAAATGGTGAACTCTGTTGCATAGAAACGAAGAGAACCATTTAAAGGCCATTTTCTCAACACCACAGTAGAGTGCTTGCTGACACTGGAGTACAGTAAGTCCAGTGTTGTTGAATGCTTATGAGATGCCGAGCAGGATCATAGTAGAAACCTGTCATTGACTGGAGGTGAAAGTAGATGTTCTTGCATGTTGGTGATTGAAGTCTCAGTCCCTCAGTGTAAGGTATATTTTCCTGAAACAGTGTTAAAATTATCGTCGCTTTAGCGGCAGAAAACTGCTGCTAAAGCGGCAATAATGGGCTTGATAATATGCCCTTGAGAATTTCCATAGAAGCCCATGTTCTGCTGTGAACATGGGCTTCTATTGGAATTCTCTGCGGCAAAGTGATTCTGGGTGCAAGGTATGGCAGCCCACTTGAGAGATGGAAGAGATGAGAACGTGACTATTTTTTTAGCTCTCAGGGAGACAATTTTATCATGGAAAATGGATCTTAAGGATGTCGCATGGACGTTAGGCTGGAGTCTTAGAGAAAATGTGTAAACCTTGGAAAGTTCTACAGCTGAGTGGTCCAATTCACTCATAAGGGTTCGGGTTCAATCTTTTTTAGTGTGAGCTTTGTGTTGATGTTTTAGAAGGACGTACAGCATTAACATACTAATTACTTTGTGAATTTCACATTTTGTTTATGAGAGGTTGCATGATATTCGGGGCTGTAGTCACGTTGTTTACATGCAGTGATTGAGTAGTAGGCACAGCGGGTCTTCCTCAGGACTAGACGAACCAAGAGACAACCCGAATCAAGGGAGATTTGCAGGGTATGTTCCACCGTTCGGATGGATTCAAATCAATACTGAAGTGAGGTCCTTGATTGTTGTGAATCACATCAATGGCACGACACAGTACTGCAGCTCTCTGGCACAGCGCTGGAAATGAGAACCTCCCTTGATTCGGGCTGTCCCTTGGTTCGTCTAGTCGTGAGGAACACCCGCTGCGCCAATCATGCATGTTTCTGGGTCAAAACGTTGACGTACTTGTGCTAATCCTGACCCTACTCTCTCCACCCCACGCAAAATAGAAATTTAAAATCCCAAGAGGTGTGGAGCCACATGTACCTAGCGATGGATGTCCTTTGAATTACTAATTTCAACAGTTCTCGTAGCACTGTATATATCTTGTTCACATTTAGCTCTTTTTTCACACTTTTTGCACCATATCGCTTGCGCCGTTGGAACAAATTGTATGTTCATGAACTTTGACAGCCTTCTAATGTCAGCTCAACACCATAAAATGTAAATTTCTTTAACTGCAGACTTTGTTTGATTTATTTTTAGTGTGTTTTTTGTTTTGTGACTCATTTGGTCTTTCCATTTTATTGATTTTTGCTGTAAAGTTTTGAGGATTGGTGTTTTATTGGTTATTATTCAGTGTACCAGGATACAAGCAGTGTTAGGCTGTTGTTAGCAACGTGATGACAAATAATTAAGGTGAGGTGCAGGGGCGTGGCTTCCATTGGTGCAGGAGTTGCAGTGGCACCGGGTTTCAGAGTTGGTTTAGGAAAAGAAGGTTGGACATATTTCGACGGATTTTTAGAAAATATGACGGCACGTTTGATATTGTTGTGAACCTTCATGGTTTTATGTTCACCAGGGATAAGGTAAGGAAACTCATTAGGGAGTGATATGACCAAAATAGGGGCAGGTAATCTGAAATTTTAAATCTGTGATCTAAAAGAAGCTACTGTCCAGGTAGTAGCCAGCTGAGTAGGTGGCTGCAACAGTCCATTTGTTTTGTTTAATGTAATATTTATTTATCATTAGTTTAAAAACGATGATTTTTAGAATGTTTAAATCTATTCGTTGAAACAGACTTCTCTTTATAGAAAGTTTTTAGGGATTATATACATAGGCAGATTTGATGAGGAAGAAAAATGTTTCCTACAGCAGTATCACTTTGAGACAGTAGCACTGAACTCCCCTCTACCTTGCCAGGTCCAGCAACAAACGTTCTATTCAGATGGCTTCTTCTCGCCAGGCCTGGTGTATCTCCTGATAAACAGTTTAATAGGAAGACTGACAGACGAGTCCCAATTCTCAAGCATGTGTCACAAGATTAATGGAAATGGGCATTTTAGTTGAATATTGGGCAGCATTAAACATTCATCAGTGTATCGCCAAGATTACTTAAGGGACAGGAGGGCTCAAGCAACAGAATGTGAGCCCTTGTGTAATTGTCTAATTCACATTCAGCATATTAACCCCATTAGCGTTAAGTAAATAGTCATAGAAGTTGGACACGGGAAGCGTTTCTGTTCGTGTTCAGTGGGCTTTGGCCTACTCATCAATGTTCCATCTATACATATTCAGAGAAGAACAATGTGGTCCAAAAGCAGATGACGTGGGTTCAGTCTGTGCTGTGGCGGAGATGTGTTGTGTTCTCTCTTGCCTTCGCTGCTACGCACAACACATTTACATTTCTTAAGCTAGTGTGTTCAGACAGAGCTAGCTACTACGATCGTGCATTTAGTGCTGGACAAAAACATGTAACAAAATAAAGAAACTCTGAAACATGGATACTGACCATGTGAATAAGATCAGCCACATTATTTTCCAGTCTCATCGTTTATAAACATACTACAGGATGGGTGTCTGCATGGTCTGCTTTCTTTAAAGAGACATTGGGGCATATTATCAAGAAATTGCGTTAAAATTATCGCCGCTTTAGCTAAAGCTTTAGCTAAAGCGGCGATAATGGGCTTGATAATATGCCGCAGAAAATTCCAATAGAAGCCAATGTTCTGGTGTCAACATGGGCTTCTATTGGAATTCTCACGGGCATATTATTATCAAGCCCATTATCGCCGCTTTACCGGCAGTTTTCTGCTGCTAAAGCGGCGATAATTTTAACGCCGTGCTTGATAATATGCCCCATAGAGCCTTGTGTGGAGTTTAGAGAATGGGATATATTGTTAAAAGGGAGACAGATATCCCGTCCGCCGTTTTACTAGTACTATAGGCTATAATATACTTGTAACATGGTACCAGTCACCCGCCATGTTTGTGATGGGGCACCCCATCCTTCATACTCTAAATAAGATCCTTAGAGTCATTAAAACATCCAATATGTTATTTGCTTAAAGTGTTAAGCTGTACCAGGTTTACCAATCCAACTTATATTTTTTTTTTCTAATTTTAAAATGTTTTCACATCTTTCATTAGACTTAATTTGGCGCGCAGCCTTTCTACTTTTTAACAGGGAATTTCATAAAAGGCCAGGTAGTTAAGACCCAAAGTGATAGCTTGGATTTTCTTTCACTTGACCTTTAAATGTAGTGTGTGGTGACAAATGTTGTTCCTGCCCTTTAAGGCATCACTTCAACCCTCAGGGGTTCCTCACAAGTATTAAAATGAAGTAAGCAAAGTACACCCAAATCCAGCAATGGGATTCGCCTAGGTGATTAATAACAACAATTTTTTTTATGGAAGTTATGCAATATAAGTGAAAGAAACTTCGTAAGAGTGTTATGATTTGTTTATTGAGAAAGTAAAAAAAAAAAGCCAACTTTAAGCTATGGTGTACCGCAGCTAGTGCCGCTTTGCTACATGTTTTAACACTGTTTTGTTCACTGTTAAGCAGTCTAAACTGTGCATTGGATAGATTCACCTGCTGGTGTCCAGGTTCCAGATAGTAGATGGCTGCTTAGAAATGCCTTAGCTCCAAGCAACAAGTGATGAGATCCATCCAACAAGTCCCAGCTTCAAAGTCCTCCACAAGAAGGAAGAAATGAACATAGAGGTATGATCGTAATAGGCGCATGATGACAGGGACAGATGATTGATTGATTGATATGGAATTTATAATGCGCTACTTTGCCCGAAGGCGTCAAGGCGCAAAAGATGACATAGTTACTTTCCCGCTTCTCCCTCTCATAAAAGAGCTGTGCATACCAAGGAGGCACTGTCAAAGCAATATGGTAAAGACTTGCTACATGCTTAGTGCCAGTTGGTGTCGTATCAAGATATCAGCCCAAATCCATTCTACCCAGCATGCAAAGCAGAGCACAAATAAATATGTTGTGCCAACAGTGATTTATAATCCTCAAACAAACATGTTGAATGAAATTCACCAATTATTTGTAATTATTTACATTCTAATAAAAGGGCACTGGAGCAACCAATGTCAAGGCTGGTTTTGGATCTGGCATCGCTTATTGACTCCGTGCCAGACCGCGGATTAACAGCTCCCAGAAAGGGTATGCAGAGAATTTCACGGTGCATAAAAAGCACATTTGGCAGCAGAATGCTACAAGCGGTAACTGCAAAGTTGTGAAAGGGTTTCCTGAAATCAGTAGGAAATCCAAGAAAGTATTAACTTTGACAAGAAATTTAAGATTTGGCTGATCAATAAGCTATTGGGTGATATACAAAATCACCTGGATAACCCTCGGTTTATGGCATTATATAAGTCCACAGGCTGTGGGGGCAGAAATAAGGATTAGAGGAGAGACAAGGATATGTTAGCATAGAGAGTACAAGAAGTATAGAAGGTGGACAATGGCAGTGTGGAACAAGGGGCAGAGATGACCGGCATGCACACACTGACAGTGAAAAGATGGGATTGTGGGGTAGGGGAAACAGGGACGGCTGCGCAGAGCAAGAAGAGATGGCAAGGCACAAAGAGGTATGTAGGCACAGCGGAAGAGAAGTAAGGGCTGCCGCAACAACGAAACTAAGGAACTTCCACACGATGGACAAACCTGTGTCAGAGAGCAGAGTAGGGAAGCACTGAGGAAAAAGCCTGGAAGGGACGGGGTTGGAGGGTAGAGATATTGACAACAAAGTTCGGCAGACAGAGGGTGAAAGTATGAAGACACTGTACGTGGGTAGAATAGTCGAGCACACTAAAGTACCTCAGGCTTTACACTGGGCTTAGGCCCCTTTTTAGGTCTCGCTGAGCCAAAGGCTCGAAGAGACATTTTGTATGTGGGATTTTCAAAGTGCTACCCACAGTCTTTTGGCTGGCCTAAACCTTGAGTGCACGATCACATGCACGTGCACAGCTGTTCCCACTCCCCCCTCCCTTCTCTATAGCTTTCATTCACTTTAGCCGCTTTGACCCTTGCATTCCCCCCTCCCTTCTCACCCAGCCCTTTGATGCTCTGCTCGATTACTTTCACTTTCGCCGCTTTGATGTTTAATTTTTATTGCCTTTGTTTATGTGACGGAGATCCATTGCATTTGGCAGAACATTTCTGGGGCCGTATTGCATGAAATACACCAGGTGGCGCTAACGTGTTTTACAGAGCACCATACAGCATTTTGTTCTGTGTTAAAAAAAAAGACGCTTTAGGAGCGGAAAGGAGCTATCCCTTTTACTTGTATTAAAATTTATTTTTAAAGGTGTCTCAAAGGATCCTGAACATAGTTTATACTAGCATGCTCCAATACTGTCCGTATTTCACTCCTGATTGCACTGGCCTTCCAGGTCCTAAGACTCAGATTTATGATTTTACTGTTATTTCAAAACCAATCTAACATTGGTTTTGTTTTAGGTATTACCTTAGTAAAGCATACCTATGTGATCTTACTCTCCTTGGTCAGTGTTTTATTATGGATGACAAGATGTTTTCTCATTAGGACTCGCACCATAAGCCTCTTTCATTCCAAACATCTGGAAATGCATTTGTCTCTGTAACTATATAGTAATGGCTTTCAGTTACAGCTGGCGGAAATTATGCTACACACCTATTTATTGCCTTCACCAAATGATTCTGCTTTCACTGGTGTGACCATAACTTGCCAAAATATTTTACTGATGCTTTCGGCAGGGTCTCCACTTCTGTCTGATCACTCCTCAAATGACACCTTCCTTAATCCCACCCACAAGCAAGGTAAGCCACTCAATTTTATGCTAATTTCAAACACTTTATCCAAATCTAAACCAATCATCGCTCCATCTGACATCACACATTTCACATGCAAATCAGTTCGCCTCCTTGTAGATCGCTCTCTCATGTACCCATCTGCTGTAGAAAACAGGACCCCACTGCTCTCACTGCTTTCCACGTGATCTTCATAAAGACCTCACTTCAGTCTTGCACTACAGCTCATACAACTGCTTCATTATCCACCTTGTACCAAAGATAGGCCTCAGCCATGAATTACACTTGAAATAAGAGCGCATAACAGTGAATGAGGGCAGCAGTACATAAATGGCGAAAGCACATATTCACTGCTAACTTCTTGGTTAATAAGCAAGCCCTTCATACGCTGCATAATGATCTAGGAGGTGTCAAATCTATCTATTTCCAGGACCTCATTACCTCACGATCCACAAGCGCTCTGTGCAAACCTTCAGCTCTTTACTCTCTCCATCATCTTCAATTATCAGTATTCTATTGTTCATCCTTACCTGCTCATGACTTCACCCTGCTACATCTGCTCCAAGATTAACACTATAATAAGTCCACAGTGCTCAAGTCCTCACTCGCCTCAACCCTGCGCAGTTACATTATTACGATTTAACACAACATCCTCCTAACAAACGTTTCCTCTTATGAAAGTAGCTAATCCACCCTGTGCCCCCCCCTGTAACCATTTCCTCCTCCCTTCATCAAATCTTTGCCTCTTTCATCCAACAGTTTCCCCTGCATTTCCCATCGCACTGACTGCCTGTCCTGTAACCGACTACTCAACCCTCTCCTGTGTTCGGGACCCTTCATTCCACTATCCTATCCTCTCCTCTGTTCTTGTCTATGCTCATACTCTTAGATCGTTCTGCCTCTCCTTTGATATTGCTGGTCACCCCACACTTTTCTCAATGAGCGCACGGGGCATTAGCTGGGTACCAGCCCTTATGCTCCTCAATAAGCAGCAGCAATCATTGCAGTTTCACCAAGGTGAGTTTAGTAAAAGTTTATTTTACTACTTTCGATAACTGGTGCCTTTCGCAAACAGAAAAGGTAATGACAATGTATGGCACATTACAAGATGGCATGTTTTAATACTAGGGCTTCTGATTATATGCATAACGTTTGATCTAGCAGACATGATTGAACATATGGTGAGACCCTTAAATGAAGGCTTAGGGCTCAAATCACAAAGGGACTAATATGCAATAAAGTTACGTGTCTCTTCACTCATGGCAGAATCTCCGCACTGCACTCACTGCAGTGCGCTGGACAGAGAGGCTGCCCAGAGTGCAGAGACTCCACACTTGTACCTTTACTACACGTAAGTCCCTTTGCAAATCAGACCCTTAACCTCTACTTCTTTGTGATTTTTAAAATAAAGAGAGGGAAGCATTTATAGTAAAAATGGAAAACTCGTGTCTCTATTTACAATGCAGTTATTGGTTGTTTTTAACTTTCAAGAAAATAACACATTTGTTCTTAAACGACATCCATATCTTAAATCACACATTTTATGATTTTGACATTTGGAATTTCATGTCATACCCTTCACTTGTGCCCATTCCCGACTTCTTATACCCTTGTTATCTAGCAGTGCTTTCAACACCACAGGCCATCAAATTCTGGATGGAACGGCCCTAAACGGTTTCGCCCATACCTCTATAATCACACTCAAATGCTAACAAGCATTGGCATAGCCAATAGGTCTCGCCTTTGGGACCGTTTAAGTGTTTAGTTATCCAGCACAATATCCTTGGTGCAGTAACATTAACTGTTGCATGGCTAAACCCTTATAAGGTCCCAAAGGCGAGACCTATTGGCTATGCCAATGCTTGTTTTACTTTTGACAGTGTCAGGCTCCACTGGTACTGCTCATGCTGATTCAGTATCGGAGCGCACACTGAAGAACCTGCTTGCACTGGTTGCGTGTCACTTCGCCAGGGTCACCTGATGCCAATTCTACACAGGCTGACTCTGAGTTACCATTTTCCCTTTAACAGGCAACCAAAGTGTTGGTAGAAAGGGTAGACTGAGCAGGTTGTGAAAAACAACGCTAAATTTATCAATTTTTTAACCAATGGTTTATGTTACTGTACTTCACGAAAATACACCATAATGAACTTATTCTCATCCGAGTGATGCCAGAGTCTTTAACACCGATAAAAGCTGGGAGACCAATGGAACTGCCAGTTCAGAGGCTGCTTAGAAGCTTGACACTGTAGAGAGCAAAGCAGAAAAGAGAGCAGACTGGCTGTACGGTGTACACTTCCAGGTCACAACTGAAGTGTCCGACTCTCTGTATTGACATCAACATAAACAATGGATTAATCATTTGTAAATACAGTCTCACACAGTAGCCAGTTTGAAAAGGCTATGAACCCCATGCACTGCCATGTAAAAAATTGAAAACAAGCATGCTTGAAATGCATGCAGCCACGGGGAGATTAGGTAAACAAGCACAGCACGTGCGCTGTGAATGCAATACCCTGAAAAAAAAGTTCCACAAAAGTAGATGGAAATGAGTACTTGGGCCATGGGACACTGATACGATAGAGTACAAGAAGAGCACCAGGAAATATTAGGTACAACCAATAGAAATCCAGAAAAAGTAAGTGGCAAGCACACAAACCAATAAAAGGTAAGGGTGTGATGTAAGCCCCTTTAAGATTTATATCAAATGCATTAGATTTCATAAGCACAGAGCAAGCGCTGTGCAGGCAAAACCTAAAAACAAAATAAGATATTCTGAACCCAATCTGAGCTGCAAATCAGCCAGACATTACGGAAAAAAACGCGAACTTTAGGTATGGTCCTGTGTATTTTTATGTTCTATACTTTTTAACCCCTTCCCTGCTCATGACGGAACCACTCCGTCATGAGCCACGGGCGCCGTGTGCTCATGACGGAGTGGTTCCGTCAGGTTGCGGCCGTTGGCGGCCGCTCCGCCCACGCGGCACTGATTCCCCGCCTGTGCGGGCGAACAATGCAAGTGGGCGGAGTCATGACGGAACCACTCCGTCATGAGCACAGCTCACCCGTGACTCATGATGGAGTGGTTCCGTCACGAGCATGGCGGCGCCGCGCTGACCCCAAACCCCCCCAGCGCCGCGGCGGAATTCGTGCCGCGGCGAAGGGGTTAAGTAATGAGTCAATGTTAAGAATCACGTTGCTTACCTTAAGCATAGCTGGGCTGGTTTTAAGTTAAAGTTTTTTCACACCTATTAATATTTTCATTGACATAAATATTAACAGCATTAAACACTAACAATTTAATGTTGTGAGGCAATGTGCAAATCGAATTAAACAAATAGCAATAGTGAGTTGTAAAGTGTAACCTATTAGAAGCGTCTTCCCATGTTTCTTGTATTTCTCACATTTGTATCTTACTACTAAAATAAGAACAGAAACCATTATAAGACAGGAAGAGTCTTATTTCAGTTCGAAAAACTGCCTATTTGAGACATTCCTTTGATAATTATTAGGTGTTGAATAGATGTAAATAAATTGTACAGTCTATTGAATGATGTTTAAACTTTAGTCAAATAACCTATCTGATTTTATATATCGGTATGTGTTAAGCTGAATATTAGTATTATGTTATGAGGAAATAAAAGATTGTTAAAGTCAAATCCCTATAATTTTTTGCTTACAGAATTGAATAACAGTATCATAGTTTTAAAAATATTATTGCAGTACTTCTGGGAAATACGATTGTATGATGCTGTAAGGTCTACCTGTCTTTTTCCAAAGTGATGTCTTGGGAAGATTGATAGGCACAGTCATAACAATGCTTCCTTTTAGTTCTATTAAACTGTAGACATGTACAGTTACCACAATAGAGTTATTTTGTAAATTTCATAATTCTATCTTGATTCACCTTCTCAATCAAAGAATAGGGTCAAAAAGAGAACCTGTTTTTTCCAGCTAAGGCAGTGTACAGGTCATTCCTAATTTTCAGTTTATTGACCTCCACACAAGGACATATACACATGCAAGCTTGTACACACATTCACCAATATTTTGCCAATTAATTCTATTCACAGGGATGACATTTACGAATCAAATTTCATGCTCCCGGATTTAGGCCATATATGAGCCATTTTTGGAACCGTTTTTAGGTCTCTCATACAGTGGGCTTTGGGCTTGCCTGTTGCTTACTATGGATCGGCTTGCTTGTCAGTTTCATTTGTTTCTGGCGTTCCTTCCTCTTCTTTTGTTTGGTCCTTCTCAGGAGCACAGCTCCTTTGCCATATTTTTCGATTAGGTGACTTATCTTTCCACTGCTTATATTGACGGAAGAACTGTTTTTTTTTCTTCCTTGATCTGTCTTTTTGTGGCACCACAAGTGGAAATGTTGCAGCATAGAATTGAGTTTTTCTTGCCACATTTTTGTGGCACTTTGTCATCCTATATCTGGTTTTCCTGTCCCCCAGTGCTTAATTTGTTAAAAAAAAATAAGTGCCAGGGACCTCATGAGGAGGCCACTGCAGCTTGAACCACACATTTCTCCTTCCAGGGCTGTCAATGGCAGTATCAACACATTTTATTAACAATTATTAACCATCACATTCCTATAAGTGTAACAATACAGTCTATTCAATGCCACCAAAGCTATAAGAACTGCAGTTGGTAGTCATTAGGTCTCGCCTGACCCAGCGCATGCGCTGGTCTGGTGAGACATTTTGTGAGGGCTCCAAAAAGTGCTACCAGGCCAGCCTAGAGCTGCAGTGCATGTGTGCGGGCGCGCGCGTCGCGCTTTACCGCGATTACTTTCATTTTCGCGGTGTTTGATCGCGATCACTTTCGCGGCCGCTTTGATGTTCTCCGTGAGGCTTCAATAGATTGCAGCAGTTAAAACAAGCATTGGCATAGCCAATAGGTCTCGCTTTTGGGACCTTATAAGTGTTTAGTTATGCAACTGTTGCATGGCTAAACACTTATAAGGTCCCAAAGGCGAGACCTATTGGCTATGCCAATGCTTGTTTTTAATGTATATTGAATTCATAACCAACTGTTATTGATCTCATATGGAAATTAGGCAGACAGCACTACAATGTGACAGATTATTACATGCCACAGTGTTGACAATTAAGTGCCAGTGGGGAGCACCAGAAAACACCGGCTCAAATTAAGCACTGCCTGTCCTCCAGAAACACTGAGGATCAAGTAAATCCACTTAACGTTTTTCATCCAGCACTTCCCACTATGAAGTGTAGCAGGATGCGCAAATGTGTACTTGAAAGCAGCTTCAGACCAATGTGTACAGAAGAGGCCAGTGAGAGTGGTTTTGTTGGCGACATTAGCACTTTAGCCACCCCCTTTCCGATTGGAAGCAGAGGTGCAGCAATCATTAGTGCATCAGGTGCAGTGGAGGGACACAAGGCATCCTAGTCATTGTTGATTTTTTTAATAGCTATCCAGAGGCCAGGGCTCTGATTTTTTAGTTTGCATTAGTGCCCATGGGGCCCTTGTTATTCTCCTGACTGAACCCAACTTGTAAAGAAAGACCCAATCACAAGCATCACTTTCATTGTCACCTGCACTCCCTTCTTCTGTTGTCCAAGTTGCTTGTAACCACCCACCCTATGTTGTCCGTATTGCCCATCCTGCCCATCTGCACTCTGTCCCTCCATTATCCATGTCGCCCCCATCCGCTATAATAAAAAAAGCTCTATGAAGTGGACACACCCTCTGATGTACATGTTGACCCCCACCCTCCATGTTGCCTCTGACCCGGCAATAAAAAAGGTATGTGATCTGAGCAGCGCCAGCTGCATCATTGCAGTTGTTCCCCCATACAATCTGTTGTCTTTGTTGACCCCAAATACGTATTTCCTCCTTCCAATCTGCCTCCCACCCTGCCTTCCCTCCTGCCAGTAATAAAAACAATCATTGGCATAGCCAATAGGTCTCGCCTTTGGGACCTTATAAGTGTTTAGCCATGCAACGGTTGTTGCACCAACGATATTGTGCTGCATAACTAAATACTTATAAGGTCCCAAAAGCAAGACCTATTGGCTATGCCAATGCTTATTTTTGTACAAAAGCACCAATTACAAACCATGCTTTGAGGGGGAACAGATGCACGAGAGCAAGGGATGTCATCGTGTGAGGGAGGCTAGAATCACTGCGGTGCGGACGCAGCTTCTAGCGAGTAGACATTAAAAGGTCGCGGCAGGGCGACTGATGGACAAAGAACATTGCAGGCAGACGATGTTTTGTCACTTAGAAGTGGGCGCTTTTTCACACCTGCCCCACATAAGCAAATGTCTTGAAATAGATGACCTAAGCACCCTTCCCCCACCCAATCACATGCACACATTTCACGGAAGTAGTAAAAGGTTTTGGATTTTTTTAAATGACAATTACAACCTTTCTATACGATCCTGTAATGTTACAAAAACATACATTGGGTTTGTACTTTTGTTACGTTGTTAATGGCGTGTTAGCATGGCACGTTGTAATACTATTAAGTTTCAATGAGAAATTAATTTTTCCAGGCATTGTCCATAAACTATACCATATTTACAAACTATAATAAACCCGTTCTGTTATAACATTGCCAAAATATGCCGAGGAATTAGGATGACAACAATGATATCATCTGAAAAACACAGCAATTCACTTGAAGAAGCAGAACACTGAGTGTTTGGGAGGTGGGGGCAAAGGGGGGTGATGTCTGAAGCTAATGAAGAAAACCTCTTCGCTCACACGTTAGCCCGGTGGCGTCTTGCACTCTATATATGTCTCTTTTTGGGCATGGCACACACTGTGCAGTGATGGTGAAGCAGGAGAAAGTGTACGTTGGGTGGAGTTACGCATCCATGAGGCTGGAAAGACATTTCTTCGAGTTACTTTGAGTGGAGGAGCGGCAGCCTCCTTCGTCCTGACGTAGGACACCAGCACCAAGCAGAGGAACCCACTGCCACAGAATCCTCCATCACCGCTGCAATTTGACTGCATTAGAAACAGAGAGCCGAGGAGTCCAGACCTCAAACCCTCTCAGAGATGAGCAGAACACCAACAACAAAAGTAGTTTCACATTGCTGCAGTTGTTTTGTCCCCCTTTTCACTGCGTTTTACGACTCACAAATGCAAGTTATCAATAGCTCTTGTACATGTGTAAAGGAAAATCAGATTGAGCTGCTGAGATATAACAAGAAAATTAAGTGATGAAACCAGCTTGTCCCGGTCGGGTGAAAGGCAGTGGCTATCAGCGGTGGTATGTGGAGCCGGCAGCAGCAGAGGCCATTAAGCAGCTTTTACTGGAGGTCAGCTGCTCTAGCAGGCTTGCTCGTGTTACAGCCACAAAACCGAGTGGGAGTGCAGGAGTGAAGAGGCCAAGAGCACGAACAGACTGAACAGCAAGCTTAGGAAGTGGCCAAAGTGCACTTACAGTAAAGAAAGAAGCCGCTACACGCTGGTGACCTAGAACTGTTTAAAGCTAAATAAACAAGCGCAGTGCGCGCGCACTGGAATGTGAGGTATGCAGCTGGTACCCTGCCACACTGCTGCTCACTCCCGTGGTGTGATAGTCCTGTGGGTTCATTTGAAGTAAACCTAGACTACATGTCCCAAAATGCACTGCCATAAAGAATCCTAGACTTGTAAACATGCTGGCGTTGTGACACAGTCATATGGTAGTCGTCAGTCCAATCCAAAATGGCTAACCAGTGCAAATGTGGAATACTCACCTACTGATCTGTTCATACTCCGAAGTAAACCACGCTAAACATTCTTGCTGCCCTCAAGGTATGCAGGAAGGCATTTACTGCTGTGAGACACAAAGTATGCATACCAGTAAACCAGTCTGAAGGCCTAAGGAAATCTAGGGGCAAAATTGAAATACGGTGCCTGGAACTCGGGCACCAAGCCTGGGATGGAGCTCTCCGCTTCCACGAGGAGTGACGTCTTGTTCCAGAAAGTAAGCCTGGCCCCAGACTGCACGCCCTGATAGTGTCTCCAAATGCAGAGGTCAATGCTTCTAGGCACTTTCTGGGGATGCTGAACTAATTTTAAAGTTTAACAAACACTCAGCTAGCTCTGTGCTTTACTCTACATTTAAGAACTAAATTGAAATGCATTGAAGATCGACGAACAAACAATCGTGGAAATAGCGCCCTTTCGATCCAGAGTTTGAAGGGAGGGGTTAAGGTGGAGAGGAATGTGTTAATGGGGCCGTTGCAAAGGGCCGAGCGGCTGTAAGCATGTCTTGTTCAAACATTGGTGACTTATCTGGAGGGCTTGTTCATGGGAAGCGAGGCTGGGTGTCGTCCGTGACGCACTTGGTGGGGTCTCCATGCCGGAAATAGCAACATGTTCATGGTCTCCTGTCAGGACGAGATGGCTGTTCTGTCGGAACTCTCGGCTGCACTGCCGAAAACAGCTTCCTTCAGCTCCGTTGTTTATTCCTTTCAAACAGAATGCAGCCGAAGCCAGACCACAGGCGAGGATGTTTCTTACGCTACGTTAAGGGATGTTCTCAGTAGTGTGAAAAGTCACCTTTAATGTGGGAAGTCTGAGCTAACAAGAGTGTTGCTTTACTAAATGTATCTAACACGTTAAAATCCCTAACCTCATCTCATATGTTCTTCCCAAAGTACCTTCCCCTTGGACATATGAGCGGCTTTACTGGGTCACAAGTCCTATTAACAAGAGGGCTTCTTTCCCTCATGGCAAGGAAGAGCTGTGCTGGTGCGATCTCCATCTGTCTTTCAAGTTTCAAGCAGTTTTGCAAATGTGGAAAATGAAAACCAGCCCGGGAGTGGTGCGCGCATGTGCGCTGTAAGGAATGCAGCTGCCATCGAAACCTGAGCCAGAACAGATGGCACTCTGCACGCTCCCGAGACCCCTAGGCCATGGGAGTGCAAGTGTTGAGTTGAGGCGAGACATACCCGAGCCTTTGGCCATTTGCGTGCTTCCTTTATTGGAAGCCTTACGCAAATGGCCAATCAAATGTATTCACGAAAAAAAAACATAAGGAAAAGATGTGTTACATGGAAGCCCTTACTAGAAGCCTCGCAGAGCAGAGCATACGCACTGGCTCAGGCGAGACCTAAAAAGAAGAAATGTGATGGTGCGGCCAGCACTGGTAACATTATTGCACTTTTTTTTTCTTTCAGCCATGAAACCAGGCAGCATGGCTTAAAAAACACATTGACAAGGCCAATAGCTCCTGTCTTATAGATGAAGCCTATTGGTTTTCCAATGCTTGTTAAATCGCCCATTGGGTATGGGTTGGTTTCTTTAAGTACTTTTACAAGCATGCCTATTTTCAAGACAGTCATGTTGTTAATTAATAATTAGCTTTACTTCACAATTCAAGGTTCACCTAAATCCTGTTTACCAGCCCTTCGAACCATATGAGAGCTTGTCAAAAGATTTATAAACAAAATTGCAAGTTTTATCAGTACATCTCATCTCAGTGGGTCAACAAGGCATAGTGTGCAGATAAAAAGAGAATGAAAAACTCAGAGCAGGTGTCCACACTCTCCCTCTTCAAAGCAATTTCCATAGAGAGGACAAGGCGGAGAGGATAGTTGACCTTGGGCAGGAAGTGGCAAAATACTGCGGCCTGCAGCTAAAAGAGTAATACTGCTATTGTGCTTGCACCAAAACTTCTCTGATGACAGCAGAGGCAACTAATGACGTGCAACTTTTCAGAGCTATTGGTTAAGCATAACGGAATCATGGAAAACAAAAAACAAACATAACGGGGAGAAAATACATTCCGCTTCAATATTTCACAGCAAGTTAATTTAATTATGCAGATATTGCGGGCCTTTGCAAATATTGCTGGAAATTTGTGAACCACGAAATCGACACATGCCCTGAAGTCGGTCATGTGCTATTTTTCCCTCAAATACAACCCCTGGGGGCTTCATGTTCCACTCACTGCCCATCACCCCAGCTCATCCATTGGTTCCTCTAACTCAGACTTTATTGCCAGGCAGTGGCCAGTATTTGCCATTTTCTGTTGGGCTGCTCCATTTTGAACAAGCATTGGCAAAGCCAATAGGTCGCGGCAATCCGAGAGATATTGACATTGTCAATGTCAATGTATTTTAGACATGTGGAATAGCAGCACAGAGGCTGTTCAGCATGGCTGAAAATCCTAAGCATATGGGGGCCTCATCAGTTTGTTCCCTAAAGTAACAAATGCACCAAAGCCCCATCGCTGTTGTCTCTGAAAGTGGGAGAGGCAAGGCAGGCAGAGCTTGGTCAGGTTTGTCTTGTGTTTAGCAGGCACAAAAGAGCAGTAAAGGATAGGGGGTGAGGTGTAAAAAGAGAAATGGAAACTATCCCCACCCACGATATTAAGCAGGCACGAAAGAGCAAGTCCATCATAATAGAGTATTTATTTACCCAAAGCTCTTGCCTGTCTGCTTAAACATCCGCACAGCAGCATAAACCAGTGGTCACACCTATCCACCTTGCACTGGAAACTGTAAATGCATTTAAAGCATGACCATATGTATAAAAACATCCATTACCGAAGCAGGCAGCAGTTCTGATGGAGGTGCTCGAGCTGTTGCTCCACTGACATCTACCAGATGCCCAGGGCGGAGGACACACTAAGATTGTTTTTGGCTGCTCAGACAGTGAAGCAGCATTGCTGGGGGTGTCAGCAGCAATGCAGAGCCTCCTCTGTGCTCATCACTCTCCTCTATCGGAGCAGGACGCGCAAGCCGAGGCAACTGCCTGGTCTGCAAGCCGCCCCTGCTACGGTAGCCCAGCAGATACAATTATAGCACAAATGTTTCAAAACCCCTTTGATTTTTGTACTAAACATTGTAAGGTCTTGCAAGGTGACTACAGTCATTCCAAACTTGTGATAGACAGCCTCCTCGACAGGCTTTGCGTTTTATTGGTAAGCTGCCTCTGTTCATCTGGAAAGCCATGGGATATTATAGCATAACAGTATTTATGTATTTATTTCAAATACAATGCAATAGGGAACACACCTCCCTATTAATAAAAATAGTGAGAAGCTAGAGTGGCAAAAAAAAGTATAAACGGTCCTGCATACATTGCAGCCGAGAGC
Organism: Triturus cristatus; assembly: GCF_964204655.1. NCBI lineage: Eukaryota > Metazoa > Chordata > Amphibia > Caudata > Salamandridae > Triturus > Triturus cristatus. The sequence continues at coordinate 1,316,227,267 of NC_140585.1, forward strand.
ACAAGGCGCGTGTAAAAACATGAGCACTTGTGTTGGATGCCCAAACACAAAGAAAGAAGTAGCTCCTAAAATGTGAGCAATGGATGGGAACAAGTACTTGGTCTATGCTCTGGGGGAGGGATAAATATAAGAAGTGGCATGACCTGTGCATGCCATGGACAAATGATGACAAAAAATATGAGAGCGAAGGTGGAGCAAGCAAATAGTAAGCCTATTGGTGGGCTAAAGCCCGAGGGTTAAACACAGCATAGCTCTGCAAGACAGTGCATGCTCTGTCTAGCTGAGACCTAAAAAGTGCTTTCATTTGTTTTAATTTACAGCTCAAGTGATGTCTGCCATCTTGGAACAAGTAAATAAAACAATAGCAACTTAGGGGCAGATTTACAAGAAAGTGACGTATCTGTATAGATGCGTCACTTTCCCTGCGCCACCCTTGGAAACCCCTGTGCCACCATAGATGCGCCGTATTTACAATACGGCACACTATGGCGCAAGGATTGACAGATGCCTCCGAAATTCGGATGCATCTGCTGGCGGAAAAGTCACGCATTGCTGGAGTCGTGTCGCAAGCACGACGCAACTCCATCAATGCGTGTTGAGGCCTATTTCCACTACACTGCGTCACTATTTACGCCTGCCTCAAGCAGGCGTAAGATTTTGACGCAGTGGCGTCCTAAAGGTGGCGCAGTGAAATCTTGTAGATTTCACTGCGTCACTTTTACGAGGCCTTCCTGAGTGGGAATGCCCACCCTGCATACATTATATCTGACGCAGGTATAATGTGACGCAGGGCTTTACAACGTGACGCATCTCCCTAGATGTGTCACGTTGTAAATAGGCCACATTTTTTGCGCCGCCGTTGCGTCAAAAAAAGTGACACAATGCGGCGCAGGAAGGTGCAAGGGGCTTGTAAATCTGCTCCTTAGAGACCATGTTTTGCCTGGTGACACGTGCACTTATGCATCACACTGGGCTGCCATACATCATGCTTATGTGCACTTCGTTGGTATCTTTTTCATTTTTTTGGAGGTTAATCTGCACAGCATTGGAAAAAAACATTTTGTTCCTGATGCTGCATAGCAAGGGATTAAAACGTTGCGAAAACCAAAAGAGAAAACAATTGGCATTGTCAATGCTTATTAGTATTTGGAGCTAATCTATGTTGTTTAATTCTAGTACCAGTGTTGTAAGGAGTAAGCAGGGCAATGTTTTGACGTAATTCAGGGCTGGAATTTAATAAAAATTAAGAATTAAATTGATTACAGTAAGTGTACAAAACTAAGATCACTCCCTGTTACTGCCATGAAACATCACTATTAAAAATACAAATGCAGACGAGCTTGTTCACACAACTATCATGAACACATAATACACGATAGGTCATAATCAACCTACAATACTGGAGTCTGTGCAGAGTGCATTGTTAGGCCATAGCCAGAGTGTTCTGTGGCTGCAGACTATGTGCACCAGGAAACCACAGCAGGGGTCAGTGCACAGTCAGATGTGTTGTGCTCTCCTTCACAGATATATCATGTAGAAGCAAATTATACCACCAGAGCACCAGTCAGAGTAAGTCCCCAAGAGTCCTGTCAGCGAGTAAAGGCAGGGAGAAGTAGAATGCATCACGTCAGTTGGAAAGGGTGGAGAAGGGACAGGAGTGTATAGGCCATGAACTGGGATACATAGAGGTATTCCAGAACCAAGCTGCACAGGCCATACTATACAGATGCAGGGTAGTTGGGAAGGTCAATTAAGAAAAAGAGACTCTTTAGGGGCATGATGTCCCGTGTCTAAAATCTGCAAACCAGCTAATTGGAGGTGGACTACCACCTAACTTCCTACTTGGGGATTCGAGGATGCACTGAGGGTCTACAGAAACCTCCCCTAGCACATGGCCAAATAATTTGCTTTTATCCCTATGGTGGGAATTTTCTGCTTGGTCTTTGCTCTTCACTGTATTCCCTTCTCTCCAGTCGAGGTTATATTCAAGCCAGGTTTTAAGAACATTTTGCAAAACTTTTCTGATTGTGGTGCTTCCTAAAATTATTTCTGCAGAAAAACCTCTAAGGCTTTCCCGGCATCCTTGGAATTATCGTACCTCCCCCAGCCCTCTCTTTAGAGGCCTCAGGCCAGTTATAAGTTGGGAGGGATATACATTATTTATTTAGACTGTGGGACTCCTGCTTGGCCCCTCTGCTGTTCCCTGCATCGACGCAATAGGTTCTTTTATGCCCGAAATGTTGTGCTTTAATAACTGTCTCTTTGACCTCTGCAGATTTATATGCAGAGCCTGTGCATACCTTTGTCTCTGATTGGTTTCTCCAATTGTGGAACAATACCAACTACTAAAGGGCATCTAAAGACGGCCAGTGACGATTCTTTTGGTTATTGCAAGAAAAAGACACTGTGACATTAATATTAGTTACTAGAACACACTTTACTAGGTAAACGTTTTTATTTTGTAGTTCCTGCCCAATGTTACGATTAAGTTGAAATACATGCAGGTTAAAACACTGTGGGGCATATTCTCAATGCGATATAGCCGCTAAAGCGACACTTTTCTGCCGCTACAGCTGCGATATTTGTATCACCTTTTCTCAAGCTGTCGCTAACAGCTGTTAGTGACAGTTTTAAAGATCGCCACTTCTGTTAGCGACAATTATATGCAGCAGCGTCCCCTACAAAAATGCACGCAAACACCACTAATCCATATTCACAAGGGGATCTTTGAACTTCTGAAGACCAAAAAAACTGTCTCTAACTGGAGTTAGAGCCAATAACTTAAGACCAGAAAATAGCTGGTCTTAAAAATGGGGATAACACTTGGGGCCACATCTCAGCAGGTTTTGGTGCAAGACAGCGCTGCAAGCAATGTTGCAGCGCTGCCCTGCGACAGAACTACAGTGCAGGAATGCGCACCATCAATAAGATAGTGCGCATTCCTGGTCTCCAGTAATGGAAAGTGTTGCAGCGCTGTGACAAGACAGCGTTGCAACACTTCTCACTACGCCCTTCTTGCGACAGCATGGATGCGCTGTATTTACTGGACAGCGCTCCATGACGCAAGTAATGACAGATATGCCAGGAATCCTGATGAATCTGCGCTAAAGTCACGCATTGCTGCAGTTGTGTCACAACCATGATGCAACTCCAGCAATGCATGGGGTCAGCCTATCCCTGTGGCACTGCGTCACCCTCACGCCTGCCATCAGGCAGGCGGAAGGTACGGGCGCAGTGCCGTTCATCAGGGGTGACCAAATGTCGGCGCTGTTGGAGATCCATCGGTGGTGGTTGGGCACTGCGGTGTCATCATTTTGAAGCAACGGTGGAGTGTTGGTGCGGAGGGAGTTGACAAGACGTTCTTCGGTGGCCTTGATCCAGCTGCGAGGGGGTGCGATGATGGCAATAGCATCCGGTGGCCAAGGTGAAGACGTGATCTTACCAATGATGGTCGGTCCAGGAGAGTCTTTGTTGTGGGTGTAGTTGAAGTTCCTGCTGGCGGATGTGACGTGCTCAACCGTGTATCCGGCTATGTGGCTTGTTGAGGTTACCTGCTGCTTGCGTCTGATGTAGGGGACCTTCCCCTGGAGGGGTGGTGTCCTGGTGGAACTTGAGTCCACCGAGTAGGATGTCATTGGTGGATGGGAGAGCCTGGGGTGCAATGAGGTCTACAATGGTATTGGAGAATGGGGGCCATGGCCCGAGGGGCCTGCACAGGATGTGCTTGGGCTTGGTCCAGATCTGGGAGTTGAGGTGGTCCATGGTCACCCTTGGGTCATTAGAGTGCATGGTCAGTTGGAGTGTGCTGCTGTAGGTGATGGCAATGCCTCCTCCTTGATGGTCGGGGTGCTCCTTGGGGGTGGTACAGCAGCCGTCAGTGATGGTGATGGTGATGTCCGGTACGGAGCAGAGGTTGGTCCTAGCAGGCGAGGGGGGCGTCCAGGGATGATGGCGGGGAGGGTGCCGGTGTCGTGGCGGTGGAGTGTCCAAGAGGAAAGCTCCTTGGTGCTGAAAGCAGGCCAGGGGAAGACAGACGCAAATGGTGTAGCTTATGGGTAGCCTTTGGCATGGGAGACAACCAGTACAATGCAGGCAGTACATCGTTAACAACGCTATTCTGACAACACAGGTGCCTTTACATCGCATTTGATTGCAACGCATTGTGAGGTCAGTAATGGGGTAATTTAAAGTTTTTCGGTTATGGGTTTCTGGGGAAAAATATGAAAATTGGGGTGTGTTTTGGGGTAAAATATGAAAATTGAGAAGTGCTGGGGGGGCTGGACAGCTGTGAGGTGGCAAACGCTGGAAAGGACACTGGATGGGGCGTGGACGCGGGGATGTGTGTGGGAGTGGGTGTTGAATTAAGGAAGATTTACCTCGAAGCCTGGTCACGTTTCTTCGCTGCTCCTGCTCTCCTGCATCTGCTTCTAGGCCAGGCTCCCTTCCCTGAGCCAATCACAACGCTGCGATGCGGTGGTGGGATTTTAATTGACAACAGGACAAGGCATGCAGCCAGGGGCTGGAGGGGTGGGCATGCTCTCCATGCAGGCTGTAATGCAGCCTGCATTACGAACAGGGAAGTGCACATGACTGCTTTGGGTGGCCTGAGTGGGCCGACCAAACAGTCATTGCGCATTTGAGTGTGCATGCCAATCCGCCCATGCCTAGCCCCCTGCTTGGAGCAGTTCGACCCACCCTCCCACTCGCAAGGGAAACATAGCACGGTTAAATCAGTAAGTTGTCATCATGTGATGATTGTTCCTCCTCTGCACTGCTTGAAAGCAGTGGGGCGACACTCTTCCACCAAAGTGGATGAGCCGGCACAGGGGGTGCGTCATCTACGTGTGCTAGGCCTGGGGGACTCGACCCCCAGGCATCCTGCGCTACACGTCCCACCTTCTCCTTACCTGGACATTGACACCGTGGCTCAATCCGCTGCACTCTCTCCAAATCTGGACTCAGCCAGCAGGAGCCTCAGCCAGGAGGGATTTTACAAGCCTGGGTACAGCAGTCGCCGCCAAGTCCACTGGTGAAGTTTCCAATGCAGTTGATGCAGCAGGGCCCCCTTAAGCGTGAAGTTGCAGCACTCCCGCCATGCAAGTTCAGCGCAGCTCAGGGGCCTCACCCTCCACAGCGTCTGGCCAGCCCAACATCATCTGGCCAGGGATGCAGAGAGGCAGCACCCACCGTTGGTAATCCCCTCTGTGCACCCAAGTGTAGTGGTGGATCATAGTATGCGATGCAGACCTCCATACATTGGGGCACAGGAGCGCCTCTAGTATTGTTTGAAACAACAAGAGAGAGAGGGTCGAGTTACACTCTTAGTCCCCCGGAATCAATGAAAAAACAACAAAAGAGTGTATATATAGGGAGAGATGCAACCATGCGGTGATTCTCCTAGATATCGGGCTGAGTGTCAGTGAGACAAAATCAATCTGATGTTAAAGTAAAACCCTCACTCACCAACATAGTTGGTGACATGCTTCATCATGGGGTTTTGCCAGTGGTGCCTTGTGCACCTCTGGTGTGCTTCAATGCGTATAGTAGGGCGGAGCAACTACTTCAGATCAAAAGATGAAGTGTTCAGTGAGTGAAAATCAAATGTGCATTAAAAGTCATATGTCGTCTGCCAAAACATTTTAATGATGGCGACACATGAACAATTTAAAAATAGCGGTGGATAATAACTCCTGACTTTAAATTGGTCAGGCTAATCCTATTTATGATCAAGTGGTCAACATGTTTCAGCTTGTCAATGTGTTTCACTAAGCTTTCATCAGGACCTAATCATGAAAAACACCTTGGCGGTATAAGCACGCTAAGGCTTATCCAAACCTCAGGTGTAAAGAACCGATACACTCACGGTTACATCGGGGGTCTTCCACTAATTCAAAGGAAACCTCGTATATCTGTAAGAGATGTATATGTATTAGAATCAGCATACAGGCATTGAATACGATGTGTTTATCAAAAAAACAGAACGAATGTCAGACACAGCACTCATTCACCTGGTCCCTGCAATTTTACATGACTCATAGTAAAAACACGGTAATATCCGTGAGATTAGAGAACTTTGTTTGCTTTAGATCTACCAGACACGTCTGAAGCTAATATGAACAAACAAACGGTTGAGCCATTCGCTCAAGAGTCTGGGCATGAAAATGGCTTATCGAATCTGTGGTGATCTCTTTTGAAAAAGGCACTTGCATATGTATTTCGATTTCAAGGGACAAAGGATAATCCCAAAATCCACAACACAATTAGGAAAATAAAATGAAATAAAATAAAGTCAGGGCTTACGTAAATGAAGATGAGGAAATGCTCCTTGGGCAAGAAGGCGGGTGGCGGGACTACAGAACAACTGTGGTAAAAAGGACAAACGGGAGAACGTCAACTACTGTAACCCATTATCCCTTTATGCCAGAAAGTGCCGCTTCGTAGAGAGAAAATGTTTTAAGAGCGGTACTTACGTCGTCCAAGTCCACAGCCAGGTGAGTTCACCTAAAAATGACCGCCGAGCCCGGAGTCGAAGTCAAGTCGAGCATTAGAGTTTAAATACTGACAACCATAGCGGGGAAACAGGAAGACTCATTGTCTGCCAGTATGCGCGCGCATCAGCAGTGTAGATAGGGAAAAGAGACTCAGCCGCTGGTCCTTGATAGAAAAAAAGACTGACGTGTCAATTTCCCTTCTCACAGAACTTTATCGACAGTCTAGAATAGCGCAAACAATATTCAGAAACGGGCGGCATATGATATATGATATCCTTATGCCCCGTACATAGCAATTGTCGTCATCACCCAAATAGGTGTTAAATACCCTCAGAGTATCAAGATCATGGGCGCGAAGTGGAGGCTTCTATTCGAAAGGCCAATTAGATTGTGAACTTAAGAGGCCAGGGACCTATATCATGGAAAATTGGCAAATAGAAGCTATATTTCAGTTGGCAGACAGACAACATTTTTCAAAAACATAATACAAGCACAGTGGGACTAAATAGTCCAAAAAACCTTTAGTTAGTGCGCCTCAACACAGATCCCCACGGAATATTATCATTATCATTGTGTCGATAGCCGATAGACCCACCGCTGTTCCTTTTCGAACAGAAGGGAAGGTTTTACTTGTTCTATGATGGTCCAATATAGATCATCCGCAGTGTGATTGAAGCGTAGGAAATGTTCGGTTAGTTTTGTCATGCTTTTTTTACATCGGACGTTACTTCGATGCTCCCCAATACGTAACTTGACCTTGCGTGTGGTCATGCCCACATATTTCAGATCACATGGACATGTGATTAAATAGACCACATCGGTCGTGTTACAATTAGTGTGACTACGTTGAGTCCAGGTTTTACCCATTTCCAAAGCTAAAGTTTTAGTAGGGGACGTAAGATGGCACACACTGCATGACCCACAGGGGTAGTGGCCGAAAACAGGTGGTAAGCCCCAGGTGTCGTGGACGGAGGGTACAGTGGGCTTCCTCGAAATCCTCGGTCTCGTATGGACAAGGGAGTCTTTTATACTCGTGGCTTTCTTGTATGCAAATAGAGGTTTTTCCCAATTCTTGTTGTTGCTCGTCAAAATCCTCCAGTGTCTGTTAATGGAATTTGCAACAGCATTGGAGGCAACGTTGTAAGTAGTTACACACGTCAGTGGTAAGTCTGTGGACTCTTTGGGAAAAGTTTGCAACAGGACCTCTCTAGGTTGATTTCTGGCTCGTTTACAGCTTTTTGTCAGAATAGTATCGGGGTAGCCCCTCTGTTTCAATTTCTGTGTCAGTTCTTTGGACTGTTTCCGAAAGTCCTCCACCTTGCTGCAATTCCGCCTGATGCGTAAATACTGGCCATAGGGGAGATTTTCCCGGAGTGGTCGAGGGTGGAAGCTGGAGAAGGCCAAAAGGTTGTTTTTGGCTGTAGGTTTGTGGTAAGTTTTCGTCACTAAAGCCCCATCAATCTTAGTGACAACCACGTCCAAAAATATCATCTCGTGCTTATGAAAAGAGTTGGTGAATAGCAGATGAGGGTCACAGGTGTTTATCCATACTAAAAAATCATGAAGGATACTCTCAGGGCCCTGCCAGATGATAAAAATGTCATCAATATATCTTTTCCAAAAGGAAAGATAAGAAGAAAAAGGGTTAAGTTGACTTAGGATAAATTTACGTTCAAAATCAAAAACATAAAGTCCCGCCACACTCGGCGCAAAAGTGCTGCCCATCGAAGTACCAGTTGACTGGAGGTATAGTGTGCCCTGATATTAAAAAAAATTCTTCTTTAGGGCCAGAGTGGCACAATCGATGATAAAACCTTTGGGTGTTTGAAATGACCAATCAATGGAGTCAAGGGCTTCCCCAATAACCTGGATGGTATCGTCCTGTGGAATGCTCGTATAAAGACTCTCAATATCCAGAGAGACTAAAATAGTATTATCATGATCTACCCTAAGCTCTTGTAAGGATGCCAAAAAACTTTTGGTATCTTTAAGGTAGGTTGGAGTATCCTGAATTATAGGTTTTAGAAAAAAATCACAAAAAATAGACAGGGGCTCTAAAAGAGCGCCTCTAGTATTGACAGCTCCAAGGTGCGCAAGGCAGTCTTCTCACACAGGTCAGCAACGTGTCTCCATGTGACCTGCCAGACTTCACCACCAGATACGTGCGATCGTTGCTCCTCGATGTCTACCGCCACGGCTCATTGACTCCACAGCTCCTCCGCATCCCACTCCATGCTCCAGACGCAGGTCCAGCGAGGCATCCAGGCTCCAGGCGCAGGTCCATTGAGGCATCCAGGCTCCAGGCGCAGGTCCAACGAGGCATCCAGGCTCCAGGCACAGGTCCAGCGAGGCATCAAATCTCCAGGCAGCGAGGCATCCAGGCTCCAGGCGCAGGTCCAGCGAGGCATTCAGGCTCCAGGCGCAGGTCGAGCGAGTCATCTAGGTTCCAGGCGCAGATCCAGCAAGGCATCATGGCTCTCATCCTGGTCATCCTGGATATTGGCTGGCTTGCAGAGGGTTGTTGATGTGTGCTGCACTTGACCCAGGCTGCTCCATTCTCCATGTTTTTGTATTTTTTATTGGATGTTGACTGATAGGCAGTTTTTTGCATTAGAGACAAAACAGCTCACATTGGGCTGGCTAACGTGAGTTTTTTTGCCGCTAATGGGCCTATCAGTAGTTTTCGCCCGCTAACGCCGGATTTCCTATGGCCTTCGCGCCGATGTTAGTGGCAGTTTTCACCGCCGTTCCCTGAGACTATCGCCTGTTAGGGTCGTGTTGTAAATACGCCACTAACACAGTGATAATTTCCCACGGTACACAGCAATAAAAAAACGCACGCTAAATGCGGTTAGCTTTAGTTTTCGCCGAATGTTGAGAATATCCCCATTTGTGTATTTTAAGTTGATGGTATAGTGCATAGTTACTGTAGCCTTGTGTTCTGTTTAGTATAAAACATATCACCTATAGGAGACTGCAGAAACTTCAATAGAACCTCAATCTGATGTGTTTACAAATCTAGGACACCTGTTATGTTGTTATCTCTAGTCCCCCTTTTTCACCATCAGCATTGAGCCTAGCCTTTGATGATTTCCCAACCGCCTACAGGAAAGGAGACAGGAGGGCTCCACATCTTTCCTGCAACAAAATTTGGATCTACAGATATGTGGATACTTGAGCTTCAGTTCCCAGTCTACAACCATTTTAATGATCATATCAGGTGCGGTATCTAAAAATGAATGCATAGCAGGAAATGCTTAAGATGTGGGTCCTCTGACTATAAATCTCTCTCTCATCCTTACTAATTAAGGCAACACAGATATCCTCCGTTGTGTTTTGTTAGTCTGTCTTGCTGTCTTATGAGGGCAACCTGTGTGTGAGTGCATGACGTTGCAATTAGTTTCACCTGTTGATGCCGGAGTCCCGACTGTTCACTTCCTCCCCTCTTTGCACTACCAGTTGTGTTGAATTGAAGCTTTCTTGCAATATTTTTTTTATATTGCTTCTAGATGCAGTAACTGTTGTTTCTGATTTAAGTAGAATTAGATGCGATATTTATCAATAGCAATTGTCTTACTCTCTGGGGGCGGTTGTTTTATTATTTGCATGTTCCTCCCAAAAGCCCTCGTTCATTTTCCCTTAACCCATGGAGTGGTAGGAATTCCCTGATTTTCTGTCATTGTCACTTGTCCCTCCAACATTTACACCGAAAATGGACACATCTACATGCAGCGGTCTCCACGCCAGCAGCAGCCTGCCTCACTTTACAAAATTTGAAGAATTCTTGTTTATCTGAGTAGTTCATGAGACAATCCTAGGTAATTTCCACAACTTTTCAGACTCTTTTCCAGACTGTCTACTGGTACATTCTGGAATCGTTTTCCTTTTTAATTTGTTATTCATATGTCAGTGCTTCTAGTGAAAATTTAGTTTTGCATCCCCTTCTATTTATATTTCTGATTACTTCCATTTGCATGAAGAAAGAGTGTGTGATTAACTCTGAATTGTGAGGGACATTCACATGGTCAGTGCTTCCATAAGGATAGCTATGGCCCTAAGATGTCACTTTTGGAGAAACTTCTTAGGTTGCCACCTAGGTTTATTACCAAAATAATGCACAAGGACAGAACATTCTCTTTACATTGGATAAGGGCTTCTCCAGGAGATAAAATTACATGAACATCGTTGCTCCAGTCATGGATGCCCTCAAACCCATTGAAGATCTTAGCTCAAGACAGTTCTCCTCTTGCAGAGCTATGGTGTGGTTTCATCTGGAACATTCATTGTCTATGTGACATCTGTGACTTCAGCTTCATGAAGGTCTGTGTTTCCAAATGCACTCTGAAAACAACTATTTAGGGAAACATATAATTATAAAATATATAACAAAAATACCGCATAAAAAGCATTTTTGCTCCAGCTGAAATTACAGAACTTTCAAGCCGCTAATGTCCATGCATAAGCAGCTAATTCAGCCCTTATTTCTGGTTTGCATTCATTGGCTTTGAATTTTGACAGTATAGTGGCAGAAAAATTAATGCACGTAACCGAAATACAAAGCAAAAATCGGCCCTGGGTATCTTGAAAGGTCTGAATTTGACGTGAAAAATAAGTCATCAATTCTAAAGACTGTAATTGTTCCTAAACTTTGCAATGCAAAGTTATCTTTTGACATTTTTTGAAATGCTTGGCAGAAAAACATGTAAGTTTATGATTCCTGTACCATAAAAATATCGCTGTGAGTGAGTGGTCATTTGAAAAATGGGAACACTACTGTTTTTGCACTGCCTGAACTGTACTGTGCATTATAATCATTTCCATGATTTAATTGGTGTTGAAAATAGCACCAAAATCGCAGAGAAATTGCAGAAAAATATGAGGAATATGATGTCTCAACCATCTGGTGCAAGGATTGCTAACCACTTCCCTCCTGATTAACTCTTTCCAGTCGATGGCACGGTTGTTGCTATGATTCAAGTGTTTGCTGAACTCTAATGAACTAATCAATAACCCTGAGTTATAATTTAGGGCTATATGCTTACTTACATAATAAACATTTCATGTAAAAAAAATTGAGAAAACTGCTGGCCTGATCATCAGTTTTTTAGACAGTTACATAGCCCCTCATTAAAAGCAGGCAGCTGTTTGCTGTGATGTTTATCATTGCAGAGGTCGATATTTATTTCCCAATTAATATAGCGCCTATTACAAGTTTTCCAGTAATGGGGAATTTCATGCAGATTGTGTTGCTTATCCTCCAATTTCTGCATATCCCAGTAATTCCCAGGCGTTTTAGCCCTATTAAATTCCAGTAGGATTGACTTATCGATCTTCAGCGGGGTATGCAAACTTTATTAGGCTCAGTAATTATAGGGTGCAACTTTGCCTCACTCATACTCAGGGAAGAGGTGTGGGGCCCCGGCCACGGGACTGAGGGTGGAATCGGGGGATCACGGTTCGATCCCCGGCACCGGTGGCAGCCTAGCCCAGCATCAGGTGACTCCGGGCAATAGCTTGGTTAATCTTCCCGACGGCCCCCAGCGCCTAGAGACCCTTACGGGTGGTTGTTCGCGATTTACAAATGTGGATTATTATTATAATGCTGATCCAGGGCTTAAAGAGGATTGTTTACTACGGGATCAGATTTATCTGCGACACTCGCAAATAAGGTTAAAGGGACGATTGCCCTTTGCCCTCTCCAATTAATGTCAGTGACACATTTGTCTCGTAGACTGTCGTTGCAGCTACACGTTATTCTTGCTTTTCGTGAACCTTTATATCACCGTTTTGTGCAAGCGCGTCTTAGCAGAAGCACTGGACCAAGTTTAAAAGGGTCTATGGGAAGCTTTATGAAGATCTCAAAACGTTTTGTACCAAACCAACACTTGGTAACAGTGACATTCTCTGAAGTTTATGTTGAACATCCCCGTATTAGACTCATTACGCAGAAATTAGATATAATATTTTCCAGCACACAAAATTAACAAGCAGAGAAATATGCTTTTTCTGATGCACAAAATGCAATTCGATAGCTTATCACCGAATCGCAATTTGCTTTTGTGATTGGTTATTTGTAAGGGGTGTGTTTTGGGCATCCCTTCCAAATACTAAATCGGTATGGTTTGTATTACTGTTTAGCGATTGAATTCCGGTCTTTCGGCATCTTTTTCTCTCTTCCTTGTTTTGGATCAGGCGCATCTGCCACAGACCCTGACAGTAGTCCGCCCTCTAAGCCCATATCACGCGGTAAGTGGTTTACGCCTGTTTAAGAACTGTCTAATTAGATGCGCAGCCTTAAACGAATGGGCTGTTTCCCACGAATTATTTTCTCACCCGTACCCTGCCCAAGATAGTAAAAACCACACATGCCCATTGCGTTTACGCGGTGTCGTGATGGCGTTCACTTGATATTCGGGAACATAATTTACAAAAACATGAAGAGGGCGAGGTTGAGCCTTATTAGAAGCCGGTTTAAGGAGTGAAGTGTGAAACACCAGATTTATCTTCATGGACAGAGACAGTTGTAACCATTAACTAAATGGATTGATTTGTTTCACTACCATGAAAGGACCAACATATTTTGGTTTTAATTTATGTTTCTCCTAGAATTTAAAATGATTTATAGACAAACATACAATATCTCCTTTTTCATATTGCGGTCCCGCCAGCCTTTTTTTTATCAGCATATGTTTTCACTTTTCTTTGACTGCAATTACATATGTACGTGTCCTCTTTGTCAGAGCTGCCAGTTCACGTATGTTGTCTGCCACATGGAGTACAGTGTCTTGCTGATATGGTATCAACAATGGAAAGGGTAATGTGAATGATACTCACAAGTGGAAAAGAATGGCGTTAAACCCGTCGATGAATGTGGTACCATATTGTATGCAAATTCTGCAAGCCACAGGTTTTACCTCCAATCCTTGGGGCTGTTTTGTAAAGTATTGTTTGATACACTGATTCACTCTCTGTTTGTCCATCACTTTGAGAATGAAAACTTGTAGCAAACAGGATTCAATGTCCAAGGTAGCTCACCAGGCCTTCAGAAATTGTGAAGTAAACTGTGTTCCCCGATCTGAAGTAATACGTTCCAGAAGACTCCTATACAGGCCACAAAATGTCCGATCTTGGATAACCAATCCACCAGCACCATAACGGTATCATACTTTCTGCTGGGAGGTAAGCACCCATATTTAACAACTCTTTTGGTTTGGAGTGATCTGCCTTCGCTTGGACACATACATCACAATGCATAACATATTCTTTGACATAGTTTTTCAAGTTTGCCCACTTACAATATTTGGCTACTATATTTGTGGTTTTGGTTTGACCTGGGTATCCCAGCATTTTAAGACCATGACATCATTGTATAACTTGGGTTCTGAGTGCTTGTGTGGAATTTTTCCCATATACATCTATTTGATTTTTGTGTCACCCACTTAGCCTGATCGATCAAGGGCAGGGCCTGTAAAACCTGATCTAGAAATTGATAGACAGTATTGGCATCTATAAAACGTTGAGTGGGAATAATAGAGAGATCCTTTTCATGTTTATCAGAACTAAGGTCTTCATGATACCTAGATAAAGAATCTGCCTTTCTATTTTCAGTACCAGGATAAAAGGTCATTATGAAGTCATATTCTGGGAAGAAGAGAGTCCATCTCATTCGCTGGAGGGGTCAGTGCTCTAGCTGACTGAAAAAACTGGAGGTTACGGTGGTCCGTGTAGACCATTACAGGTTGCCTTGCCCCTAACAAGTAATGTCTACATTCCTTGAAAGCGATGTGAATCACTAATAACTCTTTCTCTGCAATGGTGTACCTTACTTCTGCTGAATTAAATCGCTTGGAAAAGTGAGCTACAGGGTGTAGTTGTCCCATAGTGTTATTTCTCTGGAATAAAATAGCTCCCCTCACTTCATTAGAGGCAGCTGCCTAAACAATGAAAGGTTCAGCAACATTTGGATGAGTCAGAACCATAGCAGAGGTGGAAACATGTTTATGGTATGTAAATGCCTCTTCACACTCAGAAGACCACTAAAATGCTGCATTTTCTTTTTAAACATATCTTTATTGACATTTTGCATTTAAACACTTTACTGTATACATATAAAGCAGATTTTCCAAGTTACATATCTCTTCATTGTAACATTGGGCAACATTATATGAGGTTCATCATTTTTCTTCAATCTTATTATTGACTTGTATTTGTCAGAACATAATACACTTTAATAACCATGCCTTATAAACAGTTCAACAGTTCACAAGTTCTCACATGTCGGGAGGAATCCTGTGTTCTTCAGCCACTCTCTATGGGTCTCCTATCTGTAGGAGAGTAGGATCTGCTTCACTTGTTTACCCCCACTTTTTGCTGGTGTTTCACTGTTTTTCGACTTTAGTCTGGCAGGGACCCTGAAATTCAGGGCCCCAGCCTAGCTGCTTCCTCTCTAAATTGATTGCATGTACTTTAGGTACACCACAGATTGGATCCTGAGGTACCCTTGTGAGTCCCTATTGTATGGTATACTATGTACCCATGGCATAGGTACCCTAGAGGCCTACCAGGGGCTGAAGCATGTATTATGCCACCCCTTGAAAGCCACCCGAAATGACACCACAGGTCTGCTACTGCCGCCTGGGTAAGATGGTGCATGCACCCCTTACTGAGGTATAGGTTCACTATACCTCACCTATCACTGCACATACAAACCTATCAGTCACTCCAATGGCAGGCCTTAACAATCCTGAAGGCAGAGTGCTTGGTTATATGTGAGAGGGTGGCCAGGCATGAGCTGAGCCCCTCTGCATCCTTCGGAATCTCTTCTCCGGGGTTGTCAGTGGTGCAGCCTGACCATATACTCTTAAGTGCATTATATCCTAAACAGTTAATGCTAACTTTGGACTGGCTGCACGGAAACATGTCGTGTTTGGTGTCAAACACCTTGGAATCATACCCCCACATCAGTTCTTGATGTGAGGATATGATCCCACCCTTCTAGAGGGAGAGACATGGCAGTGCTGGTATACTCCGTAGAAATCTAACAGAGCCCTGGAATCACAAAATGGATGCTGCAGCCACAGACACGGGTCTGGCCTCCTGCTGCTGACCAAAACTCCGGCAGGGGAGGCCTGGACAATAGGTTTCCTGTCGCAGGGAGGTGTAACCACCTCCCAGACAGGCTTATGTGTATTGGGGCTGGGTGGGAGCACTCTCTGAGTGCTTTGAAGTCCTGCACTGGGGGCACATTTGGTGTCCCTGTGCATAGTCCAGCTCAAACCGGTTCAGGGGCTTCCAGCCCCGGCTCTGGCATGAAACTGGACAAAGGAAATGGGTGTAGCCACCCCTCTTTCCAAACCCTCCCAAAGGTGGGTCCCCAGAGCTAGTCCAACCCCTTCCTTATGTATAAGTAAGGAACCTCTGTAACTAGAACTGTAGATATCCCTGGACGTAACTCTGAAGCTGAATCCTGGACCTTCGGCGAACTACTAAAGACTAGAGTACTGAAGAAATCTCCCTTGGGGTCAAGGAGTGACTCCCCTGCTTGGCAGGCACCAATGAAGCATTTTGCCGGTCTGCATTTCCGAAGCTCCCACCGGACTCTGAAGTATTTGCAGCCCAGGAAGAGGATTTCCAGACATCTCAGAGGCCGACAAAGCTGAGACCCGCAGCCCTCGTGATTAGCGTGGAACCGGAACTCCTGGTCACCGTGCACTTTTGCAAGTGCATTAACTTCTCGGCGTCTCTTAAAATCGTGCTTGGGGTTACTTGTACGCCCCACCTCGAGCAGAAGATCCACTGAAGATAGTCGGCCTAGTCACCCTGAGTGACCCGTTGGCCTCCATTTTGTGTTTCCTCTTGAGGTCCCTTCGCGATCCCTGGTCCATCGACTGGTGGGTCCCTGAGGGAGTAACTTTGATTTTCCTTGGGCTTCCCCGGTTGCTCCAGATGTGCCCTGAATCCCATACAAGTGGTGAGTCCCCCAGACCTTGCTGGTCTGCACCAAAGCATCTTTCTCGTTTCTGCGTGGGTTGCTGTTGCCAAGGCTTGTTGTGTCCAATCAGGGCACCGACACTGCAGCACTCGACATCCTTCATGGGACAGCTCCTGGTCATCCTCGACGCCTCCTGGTCCTCGTGGCTGAAGAGTCAAGCTTCACCTCATTCACCTGAAATCACCCGACATCGGTGGGCATCCGCCTATCGCCTTTCTAGTCACTGGAAAGTGACCCAGACTCTGTCCCCTCTGCTTTCAGGTTCTTCTCATCTTCGATCCAGGCTTGGCTCTCTTCGTACACTTCGCATCTTCCTGGCAGCAGCACTTCTTTGCTAGCTCCCATTGAAATCAACGACGCGACCCAACACCATTTGACACCTATGCACCCGGCTTCCCTGGGTAATGTAACACGAGTACGGGTGTTGGCCCTAGAACTTCCTAAGGCCCAAAAGGTTTGGTCCTGACTCATTTCTAAGTGTCCCTAATCTTTAAAAACCTAACCGCGGGGGCGTGGCCAAGATGGCGATCTAAACAGACGTGGACTCCAGAGGCTCCCCGCTCCTTACCTCCTTAGCAGGTGATGTTGAGCTTCATAGTCCCCAAACTGGCGTGTGATTGCCTCCGGAGTGGTTGTGGTGACCGCGGCGGTGTCTGAGAGGGTTACGGGCGGCCCGTCTGGCCGCGGGACCATCGATTTCACCCAGGTCCGGTCTCCAGTAATGTCGCCCACTCGAACCGGCCGTTGGAGAGCGGCCCCCTGATTCCGTCCTGCCCACCCATCGACGATCATCCAGTGACCCGGGGCCACCCTCGTGTGCACCAGAGAGCCACAGGCGGTGGCGGAGAGGCGATGTGGTGACGGCTTGCAGGGTGGAAGCGCTCAGGACATGGAGCGGCCTGAAGTTCCTCGCGTCCGTGCACTTTCGTTGCTACCCAGCGGAGTCTCTGTTGCCTTGTGGAGGGTGGGGGCCCGTGCGGGGCCTGCTGTGGAGCTGGTGAGGTGACTGGGGCCCCCCTGCATGATTGACTGAGTGCGGAGGCCACTGGGAGGTTGGGGAACTTCTCCTGGCCTTCTCCCATGCGATAGCATTCGTGGCTGGCGCTGGTGCTGGACATTAGCTTCTTCATTGGCCTCAGGGAGAGGCAAGCTTATTCATTACGGCCTAAGGTCCATGTTTTTTGGCGCAGTCCTCGGCGACCCATGGCCTCGACGCGCAAAAGGGGAGACCGCACACTAACGGACATGCTTCTCAAGGGCCCTAGCAGGGGTGTGGGGGGCCTTCTTCCCCCGCCCCTTCACTACCAGAGCCAAACCAGGGAGACGGGGAGATGCCGATCACACAAGCATTTTTGGAGACCCTCTTTAACTCCCTCCGGGAAGACTTCCAATCACTCAGGCAGGAGGTGGCGGGGGAGGTGAAGGAGCTTCGTCGCGAGGTGGACGGACTGGGATAGCGGGTGGCCGCCGTTCAGGAGCACGACTACACCAGGCGTGAGGAATTAGAACTCCTCCAACAAGAGGTTCTCCGCCTCAGGGACCAGCAGGTGGACCTCCAAGTGCACGCGGACGACCTTGAGAATCGGTTGCGCCGCAACAACATACGAGTCCGGGGGTTCCCATCGGCTGCGGAAGGGACTGATATCACCCAATATCTGTAAGGCCTCTTTCGTGAGATCCTCGGAGTGGGGCCCGACTTTGAAATCCGCATCGATCGAGCGCACCGAGTGGGTCTGCCGCGGCACACGTCTGCTCCCCCTCCAGCCTTTCTACCTGACTTTCCCCTGAAAGAGAGGATCCTACGGGAGGCACGCAAAAACCAACCTCTTCAATACCAGGGCCACCCAGTGGCGCTTTTTCAGGATCTGTCCGCCATCACACTGCAAAAGCGGAGGGTGTTCCAGGAGGTCACCTCATTTCTGAGAGACAAAGGGATACCCTATGCCTGGGGTCACCCCTTCCGCTTGATATTCAAATGGAACGGGACGCTGCACCAATTGAAGTCACTTCAGGTGGCATGCACTTTGTTGGGTCTTGAATGGGGTGGAGGCCTCCCCTTCTCCCTCGCAAAAATCTACAGGAGATGGTTGGCATCGCGTAGGCTGCAGGCGCCGCCTCATAGCGACACTGAAGCCTGGCCCGGCGGCGGTGTCTCAGGAGCGAGCGGCAGCCCTCCACGCGGTGCTTAGAGACACCTCCCCTACTGAATAGCTCTCATTATGTTGGGGACACACACGCATGATTTCGTCGCTGGCTGGGGGTGGGGGGGGGCGGGGAGCTGGAGTTGCTTGGGCACCGCGCGCACTTTGGTAACCTTTTTGCCAGCCTGCGAAGTCAGAAGTGGGTTTGGACTATGGATTTCTGTGGGGAGAGTTTTGTTGGGGACAGGGTCGGGGGAGAAGGGGTTTGGGTTCGTCTTGTTGATAGGGGGGTTGGGGGGGTGGAGGGTTTGGGGCTCAGGGGGAGCCTGGGAGCAGCGGGGGGGTGGGAACCAGTGTGCCACATGGATGGGAGGTTTTAGGGAAAGGCAGCCTAGCAGCGGGCTCCCCTTAGATGACATTCCAACTCTCTGGGCGGGCTAATGACAGAGGCCGAGTTGAAAGTTATTACCCTCAATGTGAGAGGGCTCAATAATCCAGTTAAGCGGCGTGCTATACTATCGTATTTAGAGAACTCCGGCGCCTCGATCTGCCTCCTGCAGGAGACTCACCTCTTGGCCAAAGATTGGCACAGGATGCGCTCCCGGGCGTTCCCTCAACAGCTTTACTCCTCCACCACTGATAAGAAAGCTGGGGTCGCTATCCTTTTTGCTAAGCATTTCGCTGGTCAGGTGGGTGAAAAAGTAGCGGACCTTAAAGGTAGACTCCTCGCCTACACCGTACGAGTGGGTAGTTTGACCATGACGATCGGGTCTCTTTATGCCCCCAACTCTGGTCAAGAACTTTTTCTCAAAGATGCTTTGTCAGAAATTCTACGATCCCAAAACCGTTATACTCTGGTGGGAGGTGATGCCAACCTAGTCATGGATGGGGGGGCCGACAGATCGGGCCGTCGTTTCGGCTCGACGGGAGCTCTCTCCCTGGAGGGGAAGGAGTGGCTGGCCCAAAGGGGGCTGATGGATTTGTGGAGGGGGCGCACCCTCACAGCACCCACTACATGTTTTATTCGCATGTGCACCATACCTATGCCAGACTGAACCACTTTATTGGCTCCTTGGAGGTCCAACCGCTCTTACGAGACATAGATATTATTCCGGCCGCCGTATCAGACCACGACGCAGTGGTAGTGTCTCTGGCAGTCCCCTGGACTAGGACAGCGGGGGGCAGATGGCGCCTGCAGGAGACCCTCCTGTAGCGGTCTGGGATGGCCCAACAGCTGCACAAACGAATTGCGGATTACCTGGCGCTTAACGATACACCGGACACACCATTAAAAGCAGTTTGGGGGGCGCTAAAGACGGTCGTCTGAGGGGAACTCATTGCCATCGGTGGCGGAAGCCAAAGAACGTAGGGAGAAGCGGGATTCCTTGACGGCTCAGGTGTTGAACTTGAGCGGGTGCACAGCCGTACCGGGCTCCTAAGGTGTGGAAGCAACTGAAGACCGCCAGGGCACAATTAGCTGGCCTTGATATAGATAGAGCCGAATATGCCACTTTGCAGCTACGGCATGCATATTATGGGGGGGCGATAAATCGGGACGCCTTCTTGCCAGTGGGCTGCGCGCTTGGGTACAGCGATCGAAGATTACAACTCTTTATAACGCCCAAGGAGAGCAACTGGTCGGTGATGACCAAATTGCTGAAGCCTTTAGAGTCTTTTACGTCTCGTTGTACAGCGCCAACCGCTCTCTTGACCCTCATGGGGAGGCGTACCTGAGGGGGGCAGCAACGACGGTGCTTAGCGCGGCCGGGGCTGCTGCGCTGGATGCGCCAATCAGAATAGAGGAGGTGGTGGGAGCGATTTCTCGCTTCAAGCCTTTGAAGTCGCCCGGGCCGGATGGCTTCTCAGCGGGATTTTATAAAACTTTCTGTCCGGTGATCGCACCTCTTTTGACACGCCTCTTCAACTCATTCCAGGGGCCTGGCTCGATCCCTCCTGATATGTTGGCAGCCGGCGTCATTGTATTGCCCAAACCGGGTAAGGACTCTACCTGATGCGCCGCGTATAGGCCTATTTCTCTTCTTAAAATGGACCTCAAAATATTCACGGGGGTGATAGCCTTCAGACTTGGCCCACGACTACCCGGTATTATCGAGCCGGACCAATCTGGCTTCATCCCCGGAAGACAATGCAGCGACAATACAAAACGTCTGCTGCACCTTATAGATAAAGGTCACTTCCAGGGGTTGGATGCCATGCTTTTGTCCATAGATGCCGAGAAGGCGTTTGACCGGGTGGACTGGGGCTTTCTGGATCAAACGCTATCCCACTTTGGGATCGGGAATCTCTTCCGTGCATGGGTGGCCAGCTGCTACGACACGCCTAGAGCGACGATCCGTGACAATGGTATTAATCTAAGCCCTTTGACATCCGGAGGGGCACGCGACAGGTGTGCCCGTAGTCGCCTCTTCTTTTTGCGTTGTACGTCGAACCCTTAGCACAACAGATTCGCGACAACCCTGACATTACCGTCGTCACCTTCGGGGGGGAACAACACTCTATTAGTTGGGAGCAAGATGGCGGCTGAGTGAGGAGTGAGGAGCGACAGCCGGTTGTGCTCTCCCGGAAAAGATGTAACCGTACTATGCGCAATGTAATGCAATGCCGATACCTCTAACTCAAGGATGTGGGGCCCCTCCAAATGTTATCGCACAAATAATGGCTCTGTGATAACTGAATTCAGTGAGGATACAAGCAACTTACGCAACTGGGCTTCAGCGTTAGCCCGATATACGGAACAGCTGCTTCTTCGTCTGGAGCTCGTTGAGAGGCTCTGTGCCTCTCTTTTGCCGGCCGCTGCTTCAATCTCTGCCTGCGCCATGGGGCCAAAGTCCATGGCAAAAAACAGACCTACAGCGGATCACCAGGGCCCACCAGCATTACCCTCAGAGACTGACATCCCGGTTCGAGGACGCAAGCTGAAGCCCAGCGCTCACACGGAGACCTCGGCTGACAGGAAGGGGAAGGGAGGAGGCTCTCAGCCCCAGCCACACCGGTCCTCAGTGTCAGTAATCAAATTGCTCAGAGGACAGGCTGCTCAGGTTGCTGGCGCTCCCGGTCCCTCTAACAGAAAAAGTAACGGGCTAGACGGAGGAGATGGCGTCCCCAAAATGCCGGGTAAGGAGTCGAGCGGGGGCAAAGAGGGGCAGAAGGAGCCTGCGTCCAATATGTTACTGCATACGGTATTAGGTTCGGATGGTCAGACTAAGGAAGCACCCATGCCTTCTGATGAGGGGAACAGTCTACGGGAAGGAATTTTACCTCGAGACCCTCGGACCTATGCTTCGGTGACTGATAAACAGAATTTTTGTCCCGACCAGGCGCAGGAAGCCAGCCAGGGGCACTTGGTGGAGTCACTGGAAGTCGGGGAAGGTGGGGAAAACTCGCACTTTATACCCTCTGATCAGAAAACAGGACTCCAGGCGGGTCAGACCGAAGTATTGTTGGAAAAAGCTCAGAGCACTCCCCCTCAGATGACAGTCCAGGGGTTAAAATATAAAGGGAGCTTTAGGGGTCATCGGACCCCACGACGGGACTGGGATAAAGATCTGGATTCAGAGGCAAATGACTTTTTTTCTTTATCTGATGCAACTTGGTCAGATGCTAGCTCAGACTCGGGCGGGGAGACCCTGTCCAGCGATGAGCAGGCTTCACAACATAAGGTTAAGCCACCCTCCGCCTTGGGGTCTGCAGCAACGGTTCGATCTCTGAATCTTTGTCCTAAGAGACTTGAGGGCCAAAAACAGGCGACCCTGAACTGGGATTATGCACTTGGGGACCAATTGATGGGTACTATTAAACCTAATTTAAATAATGGAGCAGAAGTGGGGCTTAATCCGGCTCCTCCAACTTTAGAGTCAATTATGCAGTGCGTGGTTGCACACCGTGAGGAATCCCGGATGGAAAGCAAGAGGTCACAGAATGCCTACCGTAAACTTCAAGGGGCAATCAGGAAGGTCGCAAAGACTTGTAAGGATATAAGTGATCGTATGACCGATATTGATTCTCGGACAGAAGTTTTGGAAATAGAGGTTGCAGGCTCCAAAGGTCAAGTGGACGCTCATGAGGCACGAATTATGGACATCCAGTGGAAACTGGAGGAGGGGGAAAATTACCAGCGTAGGAATAACCTGAGATTTCTGGGTATTCGGGAGGGAAGGGAAGGGTCTGATCCTCGTACCTATATTGCTCAATTATTGCAGGCCTCTTTGCCGGATCTGGTTGGCTGGGACTGGCATAAGGAGGTACAAAGGGCACACCGGGTCCCATTTTCCATCCGTCAACCTGCTCGACCCGATGCCAAACCCAGGGCATTACTGGTCTATTTTGGGAATTTTTTGTTAGGACAAAGTGTATTTGAAAGAGCGAGACCAGAGGCCCAACTAAAAGCGGAGGGCTTTTCTTTTTTTGTCAGACCTGACTTCTGTCATGTCACTGTAGAACTCCGGTGGCGCCTACGCCAGATGATTAAGCCCTTTCAAGAGAAGGGAGCTCAGGCCTTCCTCTTAAACCCCGCTCGGCTAAAAGTAATTTGGAGGGATAATACAAGCTTTTTTACGTCCGAGATAAAGGCAAAAGAGTTTCTGGATACAGGAGGGAAGGATAAATCTTAGGTGTAACTGATCCAGCACTATATCCTGCCCTGCCCCCCTCCTCCTTGTTCTTTCTTCTCGCAGGGTGGGTAGAATGGAGAAACATAGGGCCATATAGCTATGGGAGGCGTTATTTTGGATAAATAGGGGGTATTAGCTAAGTCAAGATTTGTTCATTTTTGGGAGAGCACAATATTCATCCACCACAGACCTGGCAGGTCTGTTGCTTTCACTTACAGGGTGGGAGGGATGGGGGGGGTTGGGGAGTCGAGGGTTAGGGAGTGGGGTGAGCAGGGTGGGGAGTAAAAAGTTCAGGGAAATCAGAAAAGAGGCAAAATTTGTTTGATATTGAGCTATCGGAATGTTTAAAGTCACTGCACCGGAATAAAAATTACTATGAT
Source organism: Triturus cristatus (assembly GCF_964204655.1). Classification (NCBI taxonomy): domain Eukaryota; kingdom Metazoa; phylum Chordata; class Amphibia; order Caudata; family Salamandridae; genus Triturus; species Triturus cristatus. The sequence goes on from NC_140585.1 coordinate 1,316,250,901, forward strand.
GGGTAGGCTGAGAATTTGCTCTTTGAACATAGGGGGGTTGAACGATGCTGGTAAACGATACAGATCTGCAGAAGCTATTCGTTCATGGGGGGTGGACGTTATCTGCCAACAAGAGACCCATATACCTTTCCAGAAGAGAGGGTTAAATATTATTCCCGGGTACAAGCAGGCAATCTGCTCACGGCAGACTACCACTACAAGAGGAGTTGCTATCCACACCTCCACTCAGATGCCTGTGGTGGAGCGAACCCTTGCAGATAAGTGCGGGAGATGGGCTATAGCCTTTTTGCCTTGCAGGGTAACCTTATGCACAATTTATGGCTCCAACTTTGATGACGCTGATCTATGGGTCGAGTTGGAGCTTGAGTTAGCAGCCTGGCCTTCTCCACTTATAATTTGTGGGGATTTTAATATCCACTTAGGTATATCGGATATCTCTTTGGGAAGGTATGATGGGAGGAAGCCACGGGTATTTAAGGCCCTTAAAGCCTTAGCAGGGAGCCATGGATTAGTCGATGTGTGGACTCGAAAAGCAGCAGGAGATGTTGGTTATACTTATTTTTCCTGTCCCCATCAGAAATATGTTAGGCTAGATTACTTCTTTATATCTACCTCCCTTATAGATCGAGCCAATATACGGAAACTCCCCAAGCTGTTATCAGATCATAACCCTCTGATACTCGAGTTAGAGCTCCTGGAACATCTGAACCGCCCTATAAAATGGTCCTTCGATAGGAAACTTTTGGTAACTGAAGGATTTTTTGATCATCTTAGGAGCTGGACCAAGCAATTTTTTGAGGTAAATCGTTATAGTGCATCAAGGGAAATTATTTGGGATACGTTTAAAGCATGCCTAAGGGGGGAAATCATTCGTTTTGCTGGACATCTTAGGAAACAGCATAGGGTGGCTGTCCAACAACTCATAGCTGATCTCTCTATGAATGAGGAATTACATCTGCGAACTATCGAAAGCAAACAGACGGACGCAGCGAGGTTAATTGAATTAGAAGTGATTAGGGTTAAAGCTAAAATAAACGGGATATATAACAAAAAGAATGCTAAAGTATATCAAACACGGGCTAGGAATAACTATGAGTACGGGGAGATGACCGGAAGACACCTTGCACTAAAATTGAAACAGAGGACGGCTACTAATAATATCCTGGAGGTTAAACGGCGGGATGGGAACAGAGTAACTGATCCACAGGCTATTCTTCAAGTTTTTGCTGAATTTTATGGAGATGTTTATAAATCTGAGATTGATCCTCAAACGGTAGCAGGGCAGCGCTTAATTACTCCTCCAACAATTATACAGGAATTGGAAAAAGATATCACACTAGCTGAAGTTATCGAGGCATTACAGATTATGACATCCGGCAAGGCTGCTGGCCCAGATGCAATCCCGATAGAAATCTATAAGGCTTTGCAGCCTGAGCTAGCGCATATGTTATTGGACTTGTTTTTAGCAGTACAGCATCATGGTACCCCACCTCACTCTTGGAAGGACACTAATATAATTGCCTTTTTGAAAAAAGGTAAACCACCCGAAGATCCAGCTTCATACAGACCAATCTCTTTGATAAATACGGACGAGAAATTATATTCTAAAGTTATAGCCAGTAGACTAGCAAAAATAATAGCTTCCTTGGTTAGTCCATGGCAGCATGGATTTATTCCTGCTCGCGGAACAACTGACCATGTGCGTCGGGTGATCTCTCTGTTCAATATCACCGAACAGACGGGGGGTCAAATGTCCTTGATTTTATTAGATGCTCAGAAAGCTTTTGATCAGGTTGAGTGGGCTTTCCTATGGCAGATCTTAAGTATTAATGGTTTTGGCCCCCGCATTCAGACAGCTATAAAGGCCATGCATATTCAACCTTACGCAAAAATACAAATGATGGGGGTGGAATCCGGGAGAATTAAGATCGCACGCGGCACCAGACAGGGATGCCCATGCTCCCCGATTCTTTTTGCTTTGTATATAGATCCTCTAATTAGAGCTATGCTCAACGATCAGGCTATCAAACCTATAGTTGTTAGGGGATTTGATACCAAAGTGTTAGCCTATGCGGATGACATCGCCATAGTTACCCCTGACCCCCAGGCTGCATTGGTCCGTATTGACGCTTTGGCATCAGAATTTGGTAGCCAATCTGGTTATAGGCTAAATACAGCTAAAACCAAGATTGTCTGCTCTAATAACACCCTGTTTTATGATGCTCGGAGGTCCCCGGAGGCTACTTACTTAGCGATAAATATAAATGCGGTGGTAGGAACTATCTGGGACATTAATCTAGCACAGCTGTTAACCAAGATTAGCACTGATTTAAAGCGTATAGACAAATTATACATTTCTATTATAGGACGTGCTAATACCATTAAAATGACCATGTTCCCTAAAATTTTTTATCTTTTCAGATGTATCCCAATTGAACCCCCCAAAGAGTTTTTTATAAAAATTGAAGGGATATTCTCTCAGTTTATATGGGGTTATAAAAAGATCAGAAGATCAATAAAGTTGTTGACTTTGCCACAAAACCGTGGTGGTTTGGCAATCCCCCATATGCAATATTATATTTGGGCAGTAACTTTAGAGCAAATGATTAGTTTGTTTCGGCCTAAAACCGGAGTAGGAATTATTTCGGCGACTTATAGCAGGGAGTCTCCTCCTTCTATTTATGAGTTGGCTTTAGGGGATCTCGCATCAGGTGTTTCATTAAGGCAACTAGAGGGGAGCTATTATAAAAAAACACGGTTCAAAATTGTTAGAACCGCCTGGAATGTCTGGAATAAAACAAGTAAACTTCTGAGAATCCCTAAGTTGCACAGGTATCATCTTATTTTGCGCTCGTCTATGTTCCCATCCTTATTTTATGATAACCTAGGGAAAACTTGGGAACAGGCTGGCATAAATGTAATCGGAGATCTATTTGAGCAATCTGAGCTAAAATTCTTTGAAGACCTTCAAACCCAATTTGGGGTAGAAACTAAGACCTTCTTCAAATATTTACAATTCAGGGAGATTATTAAAATAGCAATGGCCCAAATAACTCGACTGGATAATATTCCGATACTCGATTGGCTTGGGCATAAGCAGCCACGGGTAAAAGATCTATATTCAATTATGTTGAATGCCAACCAGGACGATATTGCCAGCTCAGAAAGCGTTTGGGCAGGCCTGCTGGGGGACCCAGACGTGGACATCTGTAGGTCCCTTTATTTGTCAAAAAAAATATTTCTCGCAGCTAACCTTAAAGCTCAACACTTTAAAACTCTGTTTAGGCTCTATTATACCCCTGCTAAACTCTTTAGTTGGGGGAAAAGGGAAACCGATCGGTGTCCTAGATGCAATCAGGGCCCGGCAGATATGATTCACATGTTTAGTGGGTGTAGTCAGCTCGATATCTTGAAACTAAAGATAGAGAATTTTCTTAATCAAGTCACAGGTGGCCTAGCACGGCTAACTCCTACTCTGATTTTAATTGGGATTGATGATAGCTTATATATGCATTCCTCCCAAGTTTATTTTTGTTTCATGGCTTCTGCCATTCTTCGTTTAATTATTGCAACTCATTGGAAGGATGCAGAACCACCCTCCTTTCAGGAATGGTATGCAAGATTTCACCATGTTTTTATCTTAGAGAAGGCACTTTATAATTGTAAAGGGAAAAGAGCCAAAAAAAGAGGTCTCCGGGTCTGGGGCCCGATATGGGAAATTGATGAGATTTAATGTAGAAGCTGTAACCCTCCGTGTTTTCTACCTTGTACTACGGGAGTTATAGTCGTCTTTAGCAATTTGTGGAATCTGCAGTGATTATTTGATTTTTTCTTTGTAATAATGTTTTTCTTGGTTTCCCTGTTCAAAACAATAATACATTTTTAAAAAAAAGAAAACTTTAAAAAAAAAAAAAAAAAAAAAGGGAATCTCTTCCGTGCATGGGTGGCCAGCTGCTACGACACGCCTAGAGCGACGATCCGTGACAATGGTATTAACTCTAAACCCTTTGACATCCAGAGGGGCACGCGACAGGGGTGCCCGTAGTCGCCTCTTCTTTTTGCGTTGTACGTGGAACCCTTAGCACAACAGATTCGCGACAACCCTGACATTACCGTCGTCACCTTCGGGGGGGAACAACACTCTATTCGCTTATACGCGGATGATATTCTGGCGGAGCTGGAGCATCCGGAAAGGTCTATGCCTGCCTTCTTGCGGGAACTGGAGGCATTTGGGAGGGTTTCTGGGTTTAAAATGAACCGAGCGAAATTCATGCTCCTCCCCTTGGGCAGCAACATACATGCAACCTGCGACACGGTCGCTGGATATGGGGGTCTGCAGCTCCGGGACTCCATCCCATACTTGGGGATAGTCCTTACCCCCTCTACCGAGCGGACAGTCTGTTTAAACTACACGAATATCGCTTCCCAGGTTCAGGGTGACCTCAGGCGTTGGCAAAGGCAATCTCTCTCTTTGCTCGGGCGTGTCGCTGCTGTGAAGCCGTACCTGGTGGAGTGGAGCCGACCAGAGTCGGAAAAGCGATGGTTATTCCAAGATAGGGCAATGGCGCAAACATTGCTTTGGAAGTTACCCTTTCTTAGGCGCCCTGATCGGCCGGCCTACCTACAGAGATCCCCCATCACTCTTACGGTGTTGCGAGTGTGGGACACTGTCGCGGTTCGGAGGGGTCTCACCACTTTTCCTTCCCCGCTTACCCCCCTATTCGATAACCCTGAGTTCGCCCAGGGATTGGAGATAGGGGCCTTTCAGCAATGGCGGTCATCCTCTTGTCGCTCCTAATTCAGTTTAGTGAGCTGTCTCAATACCATGGCACCACAGCTCCACTCCGATATCAATATTTTCAACTTTGGCATTGGTTGACCCAGCCTGCAATCCACCCTTTAGTTGGTGGACCACTGACCCCCTTTGAAAAATGGCTTCTTACTAGAGATTCGGACCGGAAATTGATCACTGACCTGTATAAGATGATCTGCCCGCCGTCGCCGGTCAACAGCGCTGGGAACGGGAACTGGGGAGATGCCTTTCCGCGAAAGATTGGCAAGCGATATATTATAGGGCCTACCATACCGCCAGGAACACAGCTAGCAAAGAAACCGCAGTGAAGGTGGCTACCTACTGGTATCTGACGCCGGTTAGGTTACATAAAAGCAATCCTAGTCGCAGTTCTGCATGCTGGAGGGGTTGCGGGTAGGAGGGCACTCTGACCCATTTATTGTGGGAGTGTAGGGAGGTGACAGATTACTGGTCAGCAGTTCTCAATGACATCGATCATCATTTTAACACCGTAATTCCCCGTTTCCTGGCCTATACTATCCTAGGGCTGCCCAATGCGCTTACTTTCCCCTTGAAGTCGCTCCGTGGACGTCAGATGGGCCTGACCCTGGGTGCAGCGGTACGGCACATTATCTCACTTTGAGGAACGCAAACTCGACCTACCCACACGGGCTGGCTGCACAGGTTATGGTATACAGTGGGAATAGAGCGCATGCAAGCCACCCTCACGCAATCCCCGGCATCCTTTCACATGATTTGGCAACCTATCTTATCATTCCTGTCAACAGAATTTAACGAAGTCACTTGTCCCAAATATCTCCGTCTTTTGCGCCTTACCGATAATCTAGCCTCCAGTGCCACTCCTGACACTCGATAGACAGCGGTGCTCTCAGGGGAAGGCCTTAGGTGATAGTACGCGGCACACCGTTGGGGTGGGGCTCCCAGGGAAGGGGGGATGTGGTTGGGGTGGTTGGTTGGAGGGGGATGGGGCTTGGACATGGGAACCTTGACACCACTTGCACCCAGGACATTTGGGACCTTATTGACGTCTTACTAGGGCGTGTGGTGGTGGGGGCGGGGGGCTCTTGGGATGCCACCGTATTTTATTAGCTGAGTCATTGCTGTGATTTCCATGTCCTTGTTTTGTTGTCAATTTAAACTTAATAAAACAAAATAAAAAAAAATAAAAACTTTCCCCATAGAAGCTAACGGGAGCTTGCGGCTGTGTTCACACACTGCACACGGCCCCCGTGGGTACCCTATGTCACTACCTTGGGTGGTTCCTTGGTGTCCCAGCGATTCTACAGGCTCTAGGCCTTGTGCCTAGTTAAGTTGTGGTTCTTATACCACTATTTTAGTATATGGTTTGGCTCGCCCCTAGAGCCTGACATGTATTTGTGCTATTTTACTGTGATATTTTGAAGTGTAACTTATGTGTTTTGACCTCTACTCTCATAAAGAGACTAGGAGGGTGTGTTTAGTAATAAATACATATATCTTATATATATACCTGGTGTGGTTGTCTTTCATTTAGGGACTCAAGAGATTATAGACTGGTAAAACAAGCTGCTTTGCATTCCTTCAAGACTTACCCTGAAGGCTGCTCTCCATAGCTACCACTAGGATAGCTTTCAATAAAGGTTGTCTTTAACCTATAACCAATCAGGGGTTGTTTGGACTGGCACAGGATGCCCACTATAATTAGTGGACAGCATATACCAGGCCAACTTCTCACACTATCTACTCTAGATCAAGGCATATCCATGTCTTTTATAAATGAGGAATCTCTTTTACAAACCAAACTATTAACAGAAATAACAAATATATAAGGATAGAAAAATAACGTATGCGGTGGGGGGTTGTGAGCACACCGCTGGGAGGGGTATCTGCGTGGGGTATCTGCCAAGAAATGCTTCAAATGCATAGGGAGGGTCCATCCAACCAATCCTGGCCTTACGTGGTTCTCAGGTCTTTACCGTTCCTTATGACTTGTGCTATCTAGAAGTGACCACCTTTGCCATGTAAGCCTTCCTAATAATTTGTGTATTCTGTGGGGGTATACTAATCACTCTAGTGTACTCCCCCTTCCCTCAGCCTCACTGCTTGTTTGCATTGGGTTTTCCCATGACCTCAAGGCTTCACTGCAATTTTCCTTATTAGCTTTGTGATGGGACTAATTACAGCAGAAAACTGTGGAATAAATAGGAGGTACGAATTCACAAAGCCTAAGAATTTTTGTATATCCATTACATTCTGCAGTCTCCAGTTTGCACTGCTTGCACTTTTTTTTCAGACATCAATAACCCATTGGGGTTAAAATGAATCCAAGGAACTCCACAGTAGGGGTACGAGAAGAGTTTTGCTCTGCTGGCAGAGTTCACAGAGTTTTGCCCAGTGATGCGAAGTGGAGCTATTTCTCTTGAGCGGCTTGCGAATGTTAAGTCGGCGAGCGTTCATTAGAAAATATCATCTGTTATGGGTGCGTGGTTACGGCACCGTTCAAGATGGCCGCCTAGGGGTTCCGCTCCGATGTATCGGGACTGCTAAGGAACTTGCTGGTGTGTTTTTCAACGTTTTCTATGATGCTGCTTGCCTGGAATCTCCGTCGTAACGAGCGGTGTCTCTGGTGAGGCAATTTCGTGTTTTAGCGCGACGCGCTTCACGTTGTTTCCGCTACGATAAATATCTCCTCACAGCGCCCTCCATCTTGTCTGCACGTCGCAATGGTTCCTCAAATGTTCTTCCAAGGTTAAGAAATGAGCACCCTGTCAACAGCATTTCCTGACTGACCTTCCTTATGTAAGCTTGCTACAGACCTCGTGTGGACTTTGTCATTTGCCTCATATATTCAAGTTCCATATTTGCCGGTCCACAGCCTGTGTATAAGCCTTAATTCTGACGTCATGTTTGAGAGGCTTTTGTCTATAGTTCACGCATTACTTTCATTCTCTGCGCATGTCTTCTCTTTCAAGACATTTCGCTAATTATACTCCCAACAATCTGTGGAGTTCCCAATAAGACTGCCTTTATAATTAAGTGTGCTGTGCCTCATTTTTTTCTTGCTCCTTGTCCGCCATTTTAGGTGCTTCGTTCGTCAATATGGCTTTTGTATCCTAACAAGGATACGGTTCCTGCACTTCTCACACTAGCAGCTTGTTGTCACTAACCAGCTCATAGGTCTCCTTTTATTTTTTTTTCATCAAATTATTGGCCATATTTTGCGTATCATTCATTGTACGCCTATTTTTATTAGAGGCTCAGGAGACTTGCTCTTGTTTGTGCTCAGTGGATTTATTACTTCACAAATTTTTACGCTTCTAAAGGAACTTACTCTCTTCATCTGCCTCCAGCATTTTTTGTCTTTTTGGTCTTTTTTTAATTGCCTCTTCGAATTACCTTTTGCTTCGTGACTGACACCTGACTATTATCCTTCTATATCTTCTGGCTGGGATAAAGTTTGTACTCAATCCTCACTCTGGATCCAAGTTCAATCTGCTGCACTCAATAAAACTGCGCACCATCAAACTTCATCACTACAGATCGAACATTTATGGGAAAGTTGCACAAGCCGACATTTGTTTTTGTTCCATCAAGACCTACCTCTTTGGCAGGTTCATCACCTTCCTCAATCTCGAGCCCTATTTCCACCTTAGGTCAAATGGCTGGAACGTCCTCTAATCGGACCTCATCGGCGCAATCTGCTCCAAGTAAATCTTCCCCATCTCTTTCTTCAACTAAACGTTTGAAGCATGACCCTCCCTCTCCGGATAAACCATCATCCCCTATTTCTATGGAGCTGCTTCTGGAAGAAATACGTGCCTTGCGCCCGTTCGTGGAGGAAACTAATAATAAAATGCAATTCCTTGAAGAAAAATGGTCTACTATGGACAATAGAGTCACTTCACTGGAGTTGAGGGCCTCAGAAACGCAGGCTAACTCCCAACGAATTTCTGTTCTAGAAAAAACAGTTCTCGCCCTTCAACAGCACACTGAGGATTTAGAAAACAGAAATAGGAGGAATAACCTACGTATTTATGGCTTGCCAGAATCCTTGGAAGGTGATGACCCTGTCTCATTTTTCTCCTCTTTCCTCCCAAAGCTCCTAGAGATGCCACCGACCACCTCTCTTAGCATCCAAAGAGCTCACAGGCTGGGTCCTCGCCTTTCCTCCTCAAACACTCCAGCTAAGCCTCGAGGTGTCATCAATCTTTTTTTGAAGTTTACAGATCTTCTCTCAGTTCTCTCTGCTGCAAGGTCTAAACGCCAAATCTCTTGGCTGGGTCAGAGAGTGTTCCTGTCTCAAGATGTCTCCAATGCTACTGCGTCCAGACGAAAGGAGTTCCTTAACCTTCGTGCTCCTCTTTGATCGCTTGGTGCCAGATATGGACTATTTCAAAGTCATGTACCAAAACAAAATGTGGACCTTTCAGGATCCTGCGGAACTTAAGAACTTTATCCTTCTTCACAATGCTACTGGCATGGATACTGCTTCCTCTTCTAATGGCTGATCATTTAACTAACCTTCTTTTTCTTCCCTACAGGATATAGTTCATTGTTTTTTGATGTTCTCCACAGTTTGTTCATTTTGTCGTTATATATCTCCCTTAGTTTACTTCTTACTGTTATGTTCTTCTAATGTAAGGTTTATCTCACAGGGTTACTATAAATTGCTGGTTTTTGTTTGCTGGTCGCTCTCTTTGGTTTTGTATCATTCTCATGTTAATGTTAATTGCTTCTTTTGTTTCCTCATATAGGTCTGTTTATGTCTTCAACCATTTGGTCTTCCTTCTTTTTCTTTTTCTTTTTCTCTTCTCTCCGTCCTGATGCAGTCCGGATCCCCAATCTTGGCTGGTTTATCTTGTTGCGTGTCGCCATTGCCCCGTTGTCCTTCTTTTTGTTCCCCTCAGGTATGTTATTTTCAGTCATCCTTTTGGATATGTACTGTCTCTTCTTATTATTCTTTTTTCTTTTCCTTTCCCTCTTCTTCCTTTCCCTTTTTCTTTCTCTCTCATTTGCTATCATACTACTCATTCCATTTTTTCTCCTTCTTCTCTAGTTTTATCTCCTCAGTTGTATTCTGGTACTGTTCTCTCTCTTCTTGTATTTCTTCTTTCTCTTCTCCCTTTTCTTTTTTCCTTTTTTATTCTTTCCCTTACTCCTGCATTGAACTTTTCTTTTTTTCCACGTTATTGCATATTTGGTTATGTATAAGTCTTTACACTTTCCAATGTTTTTACATTCAGAGTTATATCTTGGAATGTAAAGGGTTTTCTCAATCCTATTAAACGACAGAGAATCCTTTCCCACCTTGCTTCGTATAATCCTGATATAGTTTTCTTGCAAGAAATTCATCTTACCGAACAAGAATCCCTTAAGTTAAAAAGAAGCTGGGTGGGTACGGTCTTATTCTCCCCGTCTACCAACAAAAAAAATGGTGTTATCATTTTATGTCATAAGAATTCAAAATGTAAAGTTCTCTCGCAAGAAAATGACGCAGATGGTAGATGGATCATAGCAAGGTTGTTAGTTAATTCTGTTTCTCTCATTGTTTTCAATATTTATGGTCCTACACAGCCTGATTATTCCTTTTGGTCGTTGATTGCACAAAAATGTACTCAATTTCGAGATGATTTCTTCATTCTAGGGGATGATTGTAACCAAATAGTAGATCCATTTCTTGACCGTAAGTCCACTGTCCGTTTCACCCCGCACAAAACTCATAAACAATTTCTGGACGCTATCTCCCACATGCACTTCCTAGACTCCTGGAGGCTAGCTCACCCTGACACTCTTGATTATTCTTTTTTCTCTCCCCCACATGTTTCTTTTTCTCGCCTAGACTATATTTGTTCTTTCAATCTTTGTCTCAGAACTTATTGTCTTCCTCCATTGAACCTATGGTTATTTCTGATCATGCCCCAATTGTCACAGATCTTGATCTACTTCCTCCACGTCCACTCTCTTCTCGAAGTCGTTTCAACAATTCCCTCCTTGCCGATCCCCTTTTTTCCTCCTCCTTTCGCTCTTTTGCTTATGAATTCTTCAATCTTAACTCTGAGTCTTGTCCTTCTCCCCATACTCTTTGGGACTCCTTTAAAGCCTCAGCGAAAGGTTTCATTATAGACTTTGTCGCTAAGAAGAGGAAACGCTTTCTACAGAAACAGAATCTCTCTTGGCACACATTAAAATGTTAGAGCATAATTTTTATATCCTCAAATAACTCTGCCTTGCCAGAGCTCATAAAAGCTAAACTTGAGTTTAATAAGTCCTCTACCAATAATGCATCCTCTATACTCCTCCGCAGCTCCGCTCGGTACTATGGTGGTCGCAACAAAGCAGGGAAACTATTAGCAAACTATCTCAAATCTCGTAAAGAACGCACACTTATAGATTCTATTTATTCTTCTACTAACTCTGTTCTGCACAAAGACCAGGAAATACTTAATGAATTTAAACTCTTTTACCAAAACCTTTATACACCAGAATCTCCCCCCTCCTCTGCTCTTATTCAGACTTATCTTGACAAGCTCCCGATTCCTTCTACTTCCCATCTTAGTTTTCTTGCCCTTGAAAAAGAACTTTCCCTCACAGAACTTTCCAATGCTTTGTCTACTCTTACTAAAGGGAAAACACCTGGCCCAGATGGATTTTCTGTTGAATTTTATTTACATTTTTCTGATTTATTACTTCCCAAACTTTTAACGCTTTTCCATTCCTTTTATTCACTTGGCAGGACAGAAGGCACCTTTCAGGAAGCCACTATCTGTCTTATTCCCAAAGATGGTCGTGACCCTCAATTCTGTAAAAATTATCGATCGATCTCTCTTGTTAATGTTGATTATAAATTATTTGCTAAGCTCCTTGAATTACGTTTAGATCCCCTCATGCCCCATCTTATTGGTAAAGAACAATGTGGTTTTGTTAAGGGTAGATTAACTTCTGATAATTCCCGCCTTTTCCTTAATGTTCTAAATAAAGCTTCCTCCCTCTCCACTTCTTTAGCAGCTATCTCAGTTGACACGGAGAAGGCTTTTGATAGAGTGTATTGGTCTTTTTTGTTTGCAGCACTACACTGGCATGGCTTTGGTCCTAAATTTCTTTCACTTGTTTCTTTGTATATTCTGCTCTGAAAGCTTCAGTACTCGTTAATGGCTGTGTCTCTTCCTATTTTTCTCTTAAGCGTGGCGTCCGCCAAGGTTGCCCTTTATCTCTTCTTCTTTTCGTTCTTGCTCTTGAACCCTTTTTGACTGCCATACGTAACAATACTTCCATTTCTGGTTTTCCTTATGGTACTCATCAATTAAAACTTTCTGCATATGCAGATGACATTCTTTTATTCATTTCTTCCACCGAAACCTCTATCCCCCCCTTTGCTAACTGAATTTGAAGCTTTTTCGCAAGTTTCCGGTTACAAAATTAATTCAGATAAAACTGAAATTCTTCCCCTTACAAAATGTTGCCTTCCTCACTCCTTCTCTTCTACTGGGTTTGCCTGGAATAGCTCAAATATTAAATACCTAGACATTTGGTTCTCTAATTCCATTTCTTCCTTGATCAAATTGAATATGTCCACAGTCTTATCTCGTATTGAAAAATTAACATCTTCTTGGGATCCTCTTTTTCTCTCCTGGTGGGGTCGTTTAGATTCGATCAAGATGATGATTGCCTCCATTTTAATTTGCATACTCTCCATGCACCCTGTTCACTTTCCCTCCCTCCATTTTGAACTTATTGACTCGTGCCTTTCCAAATTTCTTTGGAAAAATAAAAAGCCCAGAATCGCTTTATCCTCTCTTCGAAAATCAAAATCTAACGGTGGCGTAAACTTCCCTGACTTTTGTCTTTATCACAAGTCCTTCTCTCTACGCCAAGCCTCTAAATGGCTTGTATCGGGCACTTCCTCTTCTGCTCCTCTCTGGCTTTCCATTGAACGAATCTCATTACTGCCCCATTCCTTCTCGGATGTTCTTCGCTTTTCTGCCACATCTTCCCTTACTTCTCTTCCCTTGTTTAGACATACTTGTTTGTTATTGAAACCGTTGTTTCGTCCTGTTACTATCTCTCGTGAATCTTTCTTAGACTCCCCTATCTGGTATAATTCACTTATCCTCTTGAATAATAGACCTATTTTCTGGAAAACGTGGAGATTAAAAGGCATTATATGGGTTAAACATCTTTTTGATGGTGTATACCCTTGCTCATTTCCACGATTCCAATCCCTCTTCCATTCCCCTAGCTCCTTTCTTCGTAGGTTTACTACACTTATGGCAATTATTCTTGACATTTACTACTCTCTTCCCTCTTCACCTTCACTGGACACTCAACATCCTCTTCTTAAAATACTACATGCTTTACCTAAAGCCTCTCTCATATATAAATTCTTTTCAGCCCCTAATCCTGATCGTGCTAAATCTAAATTAGAACTTTTTTGGGAATCAGACTTGGGTTGTGAATGATCTATTCTCTTTTGGGATAAATTGTGGACCAGATCTTTAAAGATATCTCGCTCTGCCTCCCTTACCCAATCTATGTTTTTCTTTTACCACAGGCTTTATCTCTCCCCTGTTTCTTTATCGCGTTTCTCCTCCTCCACTGATTCTAACTGTTGGACCTGTGGTTCTCCTAACGCCGATCTTCTCCATCTATTCTTTCTCTGTCCTGCGGTTACTGTTTTTTGGGGTAAAGTTTGGTCTTACATTTCTCGTGTGTTCACAGTTTCTATTCCTTATTCTATTCCACTCCTCTTCACTGGTAGTCTTTCTGACTTTTTAGATCTTCCCCCACATACTCATGGTCTTTTTGACCTAATGCTAGCTTTAGCTTTTCAACAAATCTCCTTCAATTGGAAGCCCCTCACAGCACTATCCATACAACATTGGTGGAATACCCTTTGTCATTTTCACAGACTAGATGTTGCTTTTGCCTCCTCTTGTACTCCCACGCTTAATAAGGATTTGTTCTGGTTGCCTCTCACCGCCTACCTAGACCGACTTGTATTGAAGAACGTCTCGCACTTATCTTCTGAAAATTTTAAACCTCCTTGAATGATTATATCTCTGGTTTCTCATATTGTATCCTGTTCCACTGTTATGTGTTTTGGTTTAACTTACAATTATTTTTACTCACTTATGGTATGTATTCTAGTATGCATTTTTCTTGTTCTGCTTTTATATGTCATACTGCTGATACTTATTATTTTCTTTTCTTTCTCCTTCTTGTCCCTCCCTTTCTCTCCCCCCCCCCTGTTTTATGGATAAAATCCCAAAAAAGTGCATTTATTCTTCTTTTTCAGGTATCAACATAATCATCTGTTTTATTTCTACTTTGATCTCTTTATTTATTGTTGATCGTTTTGTTGATTATTAATTACTAATAAAGCCTTTTAAACTCAAAAAAGAGAATATCATCTGTTAGACCTCTCGGCAACTTTTCTCAATGCAGGTGGTCATGGCAGATCGCGGCAGGTCGCGACCACTCACATTGAGAAATCTGTCACTTATGTTGAGGAAGTTGCCACTCGAGTAGAATGTCTACTTGAGTGGCAGAAAGCAGCAGCGCCTTCGGATGCAATGCGTGGTGCCATTCATGCTGAGTTTACAGTGTGGGACCAAATGCTGGTGCTAAAAATCAGTGTGTGCAGTGCAACTTAACTCTACTGCTGGCAATTTCTATGGAGCGTGACAGTTTTTACTGACACTTCACAGAGTTCAGTGGAGTAGAACTCAGTGAACTCCACCCAGGCCGACTCCACAGTAGTGACATGAAACTCACATTTTGACAATTTACAAAATAGACAGCACTGATAAAATGCTTTTAACATCTCCAATATGTTTTGCTTCCATAAATGAATACATCAAAATATCATATATATGTATACGATGACACAATTGTCTAAGCATTTGCTTAGAACATAATTTTAAAAAATCCAAAAAGTCGCCAGGGCACTGCAAAGACAGAATGGCATGACAGAATATTTGCATAGACCAAATCTAGTGTGAGACCGCGTCTTCTATTCATCTACCTCTCTTATGCATACTAAGTGGTACACTCCTCGAAGATCTAACTGGGTGTAAATTGTGGCTGACTTCACTTGATCCAAAAAGACAGAGATAAGTGGGAGCGGGTAGTGATTTTTAATGGTTATCGCATTCAAGGTGTAATATTCTATACAGGTTCTTAATTCTCCATTAGCTTTCAGTATGAAAAAAAGTGGAAATGCTGCAGGAGACTTGGAAGGGCAAATGGACCACTTTTTAAGGTATAGTCAATATATTCCTTAGGATGTTGATTTTCTTTTTCAGTCTGTGCGTAAATATGGCTAGATGGGATCTTTGCCCCGGGGATAAGGTCAATTTGATAATCATAGTCTCGATGCAGAGGTAAAGTTTCTGCACTGCTTTGGCTGAATACATCAGCTTGCTCCACATATTGCTGCAGCAAAATAGCCTCTGTTTCTGCTACTACGGCTATGATATGTGAAAGATGTGTCATCACTGGCATACTTGTGGAGAGTGAATACATATTTCCATACAAATTACAAAATTAAAGGTTATACTATGATTATTCCAGTCAACAGTAGGATTATGCAAAGTTAACCATGGCATGCCTAATATTAGTTTAAATTGGGGTGCATCAATAACAACAAATTGGAGATTTTCATGATGGTGGACCTTGGCATTTTTACAATGCAAGGATACCAACTCAGCATGTTTAGTAATTAGACCGGAAGACAATATAGTTCCGTCCACCGCTCTCACCATTTCTGGTTTGCTTTTGTCTGGTGTCTTCAATCCTAATATCAATAGATATTTGGAGTCTATAAAATTACTTGTGGCTCTGGAATCAATCATACCCTCGGCGGATCATAATTCCTTAGCAGTTATCTCAGCTTTTTAAATTGTATAAGGCAACGCAGTTTGCAGTGTATTTGCAATTCTGTGTTCAGAAGCCTTGTCATCTTATCCCAAAATGTGCTTCTGCCTTTGTTGCAGGACCCTTAGATTTTCACTGATTTCGGTCGGGTAAGACACTCTCAAATACAATAATTCTTTCCTCCACAATATAAGCATAATTTTTTTATTTTACTATTTTCTTGCTCTTCTATAGAAAGAGAGCCCACATGGGGAAGATGAAGGGCTGAGCTTGTCTCTGAGAGCTCCACCTCCTCCTCTCGTCTCACCAGCTCACCTGTGGATGCCATGTGAGCCGCTGCCGTGGAGCTGAATGCCTCCTCTTTTTTCTCTCTGCCCGCAGTTTTCCCTGTGATCGGGGCTTTGATCCTGACTTTGACTCTTGCCCCTTAATTGGCAGCTCCTCGGCTGGGGGCAGCGCATGCTTCTGACCTGGTCCAGGTCTACTGCTCTGCCTTTTTCTGCTTCTTTGGGACTGGCTCAAAACCCAGCACCTTCGCATCTTGAAGCATCCCGCAGTGGCAGCTTCACCCGCTCCACAGTAAAGGGTTGAGTGCAAACAGGAGCCGTGCTGGATACTGACCCTCTGCCAGAGCAGCAAGGTCATCAGCAAGGTCATCAGGAAGGGTCAGCTCAAGAAGCCTCCTCTGTCTCTTGACCAATGTTAAAGCTGCTCAATTCAGTGTTGGCAGGTAACCTACTTCAAGCCTCTCCCTCTGAAATTAATATCCCAACATTGTGTGAGCCTCAGTTGGCAGCCAAGATGGCATCAAGAGGCTTACAGTCTCCTCCCTTGATGCCTTGCCCGTAAATTTGGAAAACCACCCCACAAGGATTCAAGGCAGCAGGCTCTCTGAGTGTTCTGCCACTGCTACTACTGTCACTACTGCTGTTACTGAGGTCCAAGGGATCAGCGACCTGTTGACTTTATGGTATTTGGATGCACAGACCAAACTGTGAGTACTAAGGTGAGGTGACCCAAATATCTTAGCATTGGATGCAGGCATTGCTTCTTCACCAAATCACAGCCTGACATACAGCCGCTCTTTCTTTAACTAACTTAATGCCAACTGTTCTCTATGTGCTGTTCGCCTTACTTCACTATCTGGATCCTTAGTGCTTGCAACCACCCCCCTATTCTCTCACCGTGATTGAGTCTTCATGAACCACCTAGTACCAAGCCTGGGTGATGAGACAACTGTATTAGGCACCCTGACAGCCCCACTACGGTTTCTGTAACAAAGCTCCCTGAGGGAGGACTGCCTCTGTGCAAGGGAAAAAACAGGCGCTTGGATGTGGATCTAAAAGTAGCCCATTGCATAAGTGGGTAGATAAAGGCCCTGATCACTAGGCTATCATCGACTGATTTCCAGGAGGTCATGCAAGAACACATAAGAGGGGATAAGTCTATCTAAGCTGGGACATCAATGCCCTGAAATACCCTCTCCTGGATTCCCACATCTTTACAGCGACTTGGAATCAGATGAATTACCCTCAAGAGGCTCTAAGCTCCTAAATGAAGCCTCAAATGATTCTTTTCTTAATTGCTCTGCTTCAGAAGATTTCCCAGACTCCCTCTCCATGAATTGCGAGCATGAGCCCTCCTTACTCACCATACAGCTCATGCGAGCGCAGTGGGCAGGAGCTAAACAATACTATGCCCAAGCTCGGGAGGACAATACAGCTATCCACTAATCTTTTGCTTAAATTATCAGTAAGGTCTCTGTTCTCTCTACAGAGATGGCGGATGTTCAACAGTGGGTGTCTGATATAGAGGATGCTAGGGCACTCACAAATAAGACCATTGAGGGTCACAAACCGTACCCTGACAAAATTTAATTCAAGATTGAGGACTTGGAAAACCACCAATGCCATAATAACCTTCACATCATTGACATTCCACAGGAGAGAGAAGGGGAGGATCCACAACAATTTATTGTGAAACTCTTTCTCAAAAGCATTTCCGGAACTCTCGGAATGGGACATGGATTCTTAACTTCAGAGAATGCACCGTCTCCCTCTCAGCAGGTTTAGTAAAAATATCCCCCCTAACTCCAGAAATAGATTAACATATCCAAGACACATACCAATTAGCACGGGTAACTTTTTGCTAAGGCAGGCAATATCAGTCAAAGCGTGACCGTCCGCTCTTGTGCTAATTGACTCTATATAAATCTTGGTGCGCACTGACTTTTGCAAGTCCATATGGAAAGACTGCGGAAACTTGGAATATTGATCGATCCTCTAAAAGCCGGTGGGGCCCAGATTTTTTTCCAGGAGCCAGCTAGCTCAAGATCATTAAAGATGATTGAATATGGTTTTGTTTTACTTACTATGATGCTTCTCAGGTTCATGAGAATATGAAAAATGGGGATTATTAGTCGGTCTCTAATATGGTGCATGGCCTTTTACTGGCTCTCTTTTCCTCTGCTATCAGGAGCGGAGACAATGGCAACAGGGGGGAAAACGAAGGGCGATCTTAATTTTCACCTGTTAGGCAGTGGATCTAGAAGCACAACATGAGGTGAGCCTGGATGTTTCAGAGGGGGTCGCCGTCAGGACTGCCATTCCAGAAGCAGTCTTGGGCCGGGGATGATTCTCCAAGTCAGAGACAGAGGGTTGCAATCGTCTGAGAGGGGCATTTTGGAGGAGTTTGTCTTTGTTATTTTTCTTGTTCTTGCGGGTTAATTAAGTCAAAATGGTCAAATGTTATTTTGTTTTTTCAAAACCGGGGCTTTGTCTTTTTTTAAGGCTTGGGGCCAATTGGTGCATCAAAACATCTCATTCAAGGTCATGATTTAACAATATACAAATGTGTAGATTGACCTCTTTATGTTGGAATGTCTCAGGCCTTAACTGCCAGCAAGCGAAAGTTAGTCTGAGAAGAAATAAGAATGTACTAGCCTCAGATGGTGTTACTAACAGAAACCCACCTTGCTCACAAGGACCAAGCCCTCTTAAAGCAACTAGGATATAACACTATTGCATGTACTTCCCAAGCAGTTTATATTCAGGGTGTTGCCATCTTGGCTGATAGTTAACTAGAATATAGGACATTAAAAACAGCGTTTGTGCTATGTAGGTTGTGTGGTCCTAATTTGGATGAACCCAGCCTGATTAATGAAAAAGCTTTAGAATTACTGGATTGGCCTGGAGCCTTATTGGTTATGGGGGACTTTGATTGCATCCTTGATTATACTATTCATACTACTAATCATGGTGCTACAGCATGATGGGTTACAACTCGGCTTAATATCCTGGATTTGGCCCGACTACATCAGTTGTTGAATGTAGGGATGGACCTATATTGAATAGAGCCAGGCTATACTTATTCTTCTTCTTCCCACCAACACTTCTCCAGGATTGATATAATTATTGCTGGCTGTAATTTATTGCAAGGCGCATCCATGTGGAAGAGGTGTGGCACAGCTGCCAGGGTGCCTGACTCCAGACCACGGGGTTCATGGTTCAATCGCCAGCAGCAGGTGAGCCCAGCACCATGTGACTCTGGGCAATAGCATACTTAATCTTCCCTATGGCCACCAGCGCCGGGACACCACTCCCGAGGTAGCTGTGCACTTTACAAATACTGGTATTTCAATCCATTTCATGGAAGTGTGTCCTCAAGTAACCTCAGATCCCAATAAAATACTGGTCCAGTTTATCGTTCAAACAGCAAGTAATCAGTGACACCTGTTCTCTCTTCCTCCCTTTCTGCTTTCTGATCCAGAGTATCTAAACATCATGTCCAAATGCTCTTTCAGAATTTATTCAGCTTAATGAGGGTACAGCCTCATCTTTTATAATCTAGGACGCTATGAAGGCTTTTATTCAGAGTACCACTCTTCAGCTCATTTTTTCCCAAAACAAGATTAGTTTAAATAATATACAGCAGCTGTGTGACCCTCGAATTATTACATGTCTCTAATATAGCAGCAGGGGCTCCTAATCAACAGTTTGCTGATTTCTCTTTAATCGAAAAGTGATGAATCTTGGGGCAAGTTTTAAAGGATAAGGTAGCTGCAAGGTTTAATAAAAACTAGGCTTTCCGATATGAGTATGGGGAACAAATAGGGCGGGTTTTAGCTCATCAAATATTGTCTAGGAGATCAAAGAGCTTCACACAGGGCATTAAAGGGAAGGACAGCAGGATTTATACTAATGCATATGGAATTGCTCATCAGTTTTTTGAGTTCTATCAGAATCTCTACCATCAGTCTGATGATTTGATGTCACAGGGTTTGGGCGCTACATTCAGAGTGCTAATCTACCTCTGTTACATAAAACTCACTCTGCAGCTCTTGAAGCTGAAATTACCTCAGGTGAAATAATGACTGCGTTGGCTATGCTCCCCTCAAGGAAGGCGGTCAGAGCAGATGCCATTTCCCTGGAAATATATGAGATTTTTAAAGGCATCGAACTCCCCCCTGTTTGCTTGTGTCATCCATGACATTGGCATTAATGGCATAGTCCCTGATGCCTGGAACAGGACTAATAGTGTTATTTTAAAAAACATATATAAACTACTGGAGGAGATGGGTTCCTACCATCCTATTTCCTTCAATAATGCAGATACCAAAATATTTGACAAGATTTTAGCTCTTCGTCTTGCTCCCCACATGGCCACATTTGTATCATCGCAGCAACATGTTTTTATACTGGACGTGAAACTACCTCCCATGTTAACATTACTGTGGACACATTTGATATGGCAGTATAATCAGGCATGAATGTGGGTATGATACTCTTAGATGCAGAAAAAGCATTTGACTGGGTAAACTGGTCATGTCTCTGGGCAACAATATCAGGTCTGGGGACTGTTTTAAAAATCAATTACAGACTATTTATCATAATCCCATCGGCCAACTACAATATCTTGGTACATCTCCCACTCTTTTCCAGATCCACCGGGGTACCAGTCAGGGGTGCCACAGTCCCCATTGCTATTGGTCATTCATGTGGAACCATATCTGCGTTCCTTTCAACCTAATGAGTAGATTTTGCCTCTTTTCTCTGGCGATCTCACACTTAAAATCACAGCATATGCAGATGGTGTGGCAATCTTTACCCCTGATACCTCAATAGCTCTCAATTTTGTTATCCTTGAGGCTGATAGATAAATAGAATAATCTGGTGCTGATCACGATCCGGCAAAAACCGGGTACGAATCGTCGGACGGAGCATAATCTCCGTCCGACGCATACCCGGTCGTCAATTTTTACAAACAAGGAATTACGATTCGCACGGGTACACCAGTACCGTACGAATCGTAAAAAAGCCCGACCGACCAAAAAAAACCTACCAATGCGATCCGGAAAAGCGCCGACCTGACGTCGGGACGCTCGCAGCCAGCCATTCACGACCCAGGAATCACGATTCGCACCAACGTCACCCCGCACGGCGAATATTTTGCGGCAGCCAAAAACTGCCGGGAAATCAGGACGACGCGAACAAGGACCACCAGTACGCGACGGACAGATGACGACGCGAACAAGGAAGACCAGTACGCGACGGACACACAGGACCACGCGACCAAGGAGGACCCGTACGCGACAGGACGACGCGATCAAGGAGGACCCGTACGCGACAGGACGACGCGATCAAGGAGTACCAGTACGCGACGGACAGACATGGACCCGAACCTACGAGTCATCCCTGCCCTCATAGCAGTCCACCTCCTCTACAGGTTACGACGCAGACGCCGCAGAAGGTCAGAATAACTAAGGGAGGGGGGAAAGTGGGGTGGGGGTGGCAGGACCAGGGCAGGCCACAAAACAACCACATAAGTCACACACCACACATGGCCTGGACATACCTGACTCCCATGCCCTGGTCACCACGAGGGGGTGGGGGCGTGTCCTGATAAGCCAGCGACCGCCACAACGGAAGTCCGTCACCACGCGAACCGGCAACACAACCAGACAGGTACGTCCCGTACCCACGCCTGAAGAGCGTGGGTACGAGTCGGACCACGCCCACACACGTCACCCCAACAATGGCGGGACGGATCGCACCCACGTGGCAAAGGCCTGGGTATGGGCCGCACAAGCATCACATAGCGTGGGGACGTATATGTACGGACCCTACCCCCACCCCGTATGCAAGGAGCGCACCCCCCACCCCAACAGTGAAAGTACGACCCGTACCCTCACCCGCGTATGCATGGAGCGTACCCTCCATGCCAACAGTGTAAGTACGACTCGAACCCTCACCCGCGGACGTACGGACCGTACCCCCACCCCCACCAGTGTAAGTACGACTCCTACCCCCACCCGCGGACTCACGGACCGTACCCCCACCCCAACAGTGTAAGTACGACCCGTACCCCCACCCGCGTATGCATGGAGCGTACCCCCCAGCCCAACAGTGTAAGTACGACCCGTACCCCCACCCGCGTATGCATGGAGCGTACCCCCCAGCCCAACAGTGTAAGTACGACCCGTACCCCCACCCGCGTATGCATGGAGCGTACCCCCATGCCAACAGTGTAAGTACGACCCGTACCCCCACCCGCGTATGCATGGAGCGTACCCCCCATGCCAACAGTGTAAGTACGACCCGTACCCCCACCCGCGTATGCATGGAGCGTACCCCCCATGCCAACAGTGTAAGTACGACTCGAACCCTCACCCGCGTATGCATGGAGCGTACCCCCCAGCCCAACAGTTTAAGTACAACCCGTACCCCCACCCGCGTATGCATGGAGCGTACCCCCCATGCCAACAGTGTAAGTACGACCCGTACCCTCACCCGCGTATGCAAGGAGCGTACCCCCCAGCCCAACAGTGTAAGTACGACCCGTACCCCCACCCGCGTATGCATGGAGCGTACCCCCCATGCCAACAGTGTAAGTACGACCCGTACCCCCACCCGCGTATGCATGGAGCGTACCCCCCATGCCAACAGTGTAAGTACGACTCGAACCCTCACCCGCGTATGCATGGAGCGTACCCTCCATGCCAACAGTGTAAGTACGACTCGAACCCTCACCCGCGTAAGCATGGAGCGTACCCTCCATGCCAACAGTGTAAGTACGACTCGAACCCTCACCCGCGGACGTACGGACCGTACCCCCACCCCCACCAGTGTAAGTACGACTCCTACCCCCACCCGCGGACTCACGGACCGTACCCCCCAGCCCAACAGTGTAAGTACGACCCGTACCCTCACCCACGTATGCAAGGAGCGTACCCCACACCCCAACAGTGTAAGTACGACCCGTACCCCCACCCGCGTATGCATGGAGCATACCCCCCATGCCAACAGTGTAAGTACGACTCGAACCCTCACCCGCGTATGCATGGAGCGTACCCTCCATGCCAACAGTGTAAGTACGACTCGAACCCTCACCCGCGTATGCATGGAGCGTACCCTCCATGCCAACAGTGTAAGTACGACTCGAACCCTCACCCGCGGACGTACGGACCGTACCCCCACCCCCACCAGTGTAAGTACGACTCCTACCCCCACCCGCGGACTCACGGACCGTACCCCCCAGCCCAACAGTGTAAGTACGACCCGTACCCTCACCCGCGTATGCAAGGAGCGTACCCCACACCCCAACAGTGTAAGTACGACCCGTACCCTCACCCGCGTATGCATGGAGCGTACCCCCACCACACCAGTGTAAGTAGACTCGTACCCTCACCTCGAATGCATTGAGCGTACCCCCACCGTGTATGTTCCAAGCGTACATATCCTGAAATCGGAGGTGTGTGTGCAGAGTCCACCCAGCAGTGCCCTGAGACAGGAGGGGTGGGTGTGGAGTCCTCCCAGCAGTGCCCTGAGCCAGGAGGGGTGTGTGCAGAGTCCTCCCAGCAGTGCCCTGAGACAGGAGGGGTGGGTGCCTATCACTAACAGCAGTGCCCTGAGCCAGGAGGGTTGTGTGCAGAGTCCTCCCAGCAGTGCCCTGAGACAGGAGGGGTGGGTGTGGAGTCCTCCCAGCAGTGCCCTGAGACAGGAGGGGTGGGTGTGGAGTCCTCCCAGCAGTGCCCTGAGACAGGAGGGGTGTGTGCAGAGTCCTCCCAGCAGTGCCCTGAGACAGGAGGGGTGGGTGTGGAGTCCTCCCAGCAGTGCCCTGAGACAGGAGGGGTGTGTGCAGAGTCCTCCCAGCAGTGCCCTGAGACAGGAGGGGTGGGTGCCTATCACTCCCAGCAGTGCCCTGAGACAGGAGGGGTGTAACACATGTGTGTGAGGCCAGAATTATCCACATGCATACTGGCTACAAGGGAACATGTCCCCATGAACTCATGTCAACAGACTCCACACACATGTACAGTGATCACCAAGGATGCCACGATTGTTGCAGGTGGAGACATGGCCCTGCATGCATGGCCAAAGTAGAAGGGCTCCGTCACACACACAGCTCATGTAGACACAGCTCTGCGCTAAACATTGGGAACACCCTGCAGGGAAGAAAGCTGGGTACACAGAGGAAGGAATACACCCTGGGACAAGTGCACCATGCAGTAACTGCTTACATGAACAAAGAAAGTTAGCCAACACCTTGTGATGGCACACAGATCACAGGGTCCCACCAATGAGCAGTACACTACTACATATCCCACACACCCAAACCCTTACACACCACCCAAAACCATGTAGCAGCCCCACCAACACCAATACCAGCATAGCAGTAGTGTGATAATGAAAACAAAATTAAGCTTTATTCAGCATGAGCACAATGTCCGTGGATCGCAGGCAGTTCAATCTTCACAAAGCCCATAGGGCAGGCAATGATTCTCAGCTGGATGGGGGACACAGTGGGATGCGTGTCCCCTACCTTGCCTGCACAGTCAAATGGCATCGTCTTCCACACTGGTGAGGGCATCAGGGGGGGGGGGGGAAGCAACAGGCACCGCAGGGACATCAGGGCAAAGGGGCGGCGTTGTGGGTGCAGGGATGGAGGACTCCACCACAGGGGGTGGGTCAGTGCCAAAGGCGGAGGCCAGGATGGCACTACACACCTTTGCAAGGTCCTCCAGGGAGTCCCCTGCACCCGAAGGGACCTCGGGCCCCAAGGAGGGGGGGGGTCAGAGGGATGGGTCGCAGCGCCACCGGGGGAGGGTGGAGACAGGAGGGGAGACTCAACCACCCTGACCGGGGACCTCCTTGACCGCTTGCGTGGTGGTGTAACTGTGGGGCTCAGGGACAGAGCGGCCATGAAGGAGTCCTTGGGGGAGATGTGGCCAGGAGAGCTGAGGGGAGGGGATTTGGAGGGAGTGGACTGGGTGGAATGCGGACTCCCACTATGGCTGCGTGTCACACGTTTGCCCCCCGACCCAGTGGGTGTGCCTACCTCACCCTGTGTGTGCGTGTCAGGAGGAGTGCAGTGGACCTTCCCTGCTGGTGTGGTGCCCGTGTCCATTGATGTGGGTGCATGCCGACGTCTGGGTGTACGTGGGACAGGCATGGGAGTGGGATCGGTGTGGATGGGGCAGGGGTAGGTGGGGGGAGGTCGCGCTGCAGGAGACCCACTGCTGCAGTCAGTGTGGAGTCTATGGACCTCAGCAAGTTGCGTTGGTCAGCCTGCGATGAATGAATGCCCTCCAAGAAAGCCTCGATGTTGGTGAGGGTTTTGCCGTGGGCATGGAGGACATTAAGTATCGCAGCCTGACCAACCTGCAGTTGCCGCTGGATGTCCACAGACTCTGCATTGGCGGCAGCAGTGGAGACAGGGGCAGGGGGTGCGGTGCCTGGCAGGAAGGAGACATGCTGTGACCGGGCACGCTGGGAAGGGACACGAGCAAGTGGGAGGCGGCTGGTGGAAACTGAGGGGGCGGTGCGAGGTGTTGTTCCGCTGTCAGCTGCTGGTGCAGCCTCCGCCCACTCGGAGACATCCTCCTCGGACCTGTCAGCTTCGTAGTCTGATGTGCCAGTCGACAGGTCCTCGGCCACACTCTCCTCCGCCTCTGTCCCACTCGATGTGCCAGACCCGATGTCACGGCTGGCACTGGTGCTCGGTCCCTCCGCCTGGTCTGTGTCCATGTCTCCCTCTGTGTCCCCCGACGATGCTGTGGGCAGGGTGGAGAGACAGAAATTAATCAGACACCTGTACACATCTGTCACATGAGTCCAATCTACATAGGTAACATTGCATGGCCTGAAAAGGAAGATCCCTAACATCTACTGAACAGGGTACCGATGTAGGGCATGAAACACACAGTTGGTTGAGCCACCATGCCACTGAAATACCATGGAGAGCATGAGACAATAGCTAAACACAGGAAACGGAGTCTGACATAGCACCCAGGCCCTGGGGACAATCCAGCACTGCATCTGCACAACACAGCGTTGGCGAAAATACCGATGACCAGGGAGCATATCCATGAACTTGAGACACATGCTGCATAGGTAATGCTGAAAACATGCACAACATGACTCGGTCACTGCACATTGCGTGTGTGTCCAGACACATCACACACTGCCCAGACCCAGCAAGTAGAAATCAGGAGTTAACACATAGGCATTGCCCGCCCCAACAAGACCCTACACGAGGCAAATTGTTGAGACACAGGTGGCACCAACATCTCATAGTCTGGGTGATACACACAGGGGCAGGCAAAAAGCAAGATTGGACGCCAAACAGCCAAGGTGCGCCTGTACAAATAATGAGGTACCAGTGCCCATCCTCAGATGAGTATAAAAAGACACACAGGCACTGGCAACTGTGAGTATGAAGAAGGACAATCAGGTCAGGCTGCACAGTGGACACCTGTACAAAATAGCACGTCTATATACATGGTGACAGGGGACAATGGCACAGAGCACAACCTATGCTGTAGACACTGAGATTGGCCACGTTTATGATGACACATACACCACTGAGGAAAAGGTGCCCCAGGGGACAGTAGTGGGCACGCAACTACATGCTACTGAATGGTAATGACTGCAACACACGTCACCATCCCTGCACTATGTGTATCGCACACTCATGCACATCATGTCACAGGCCACTACATAGGACATGCGCGCTGTAAGGCATGACACATGAGAGACCAACTCCCATGTCTGGAGTCAGCATCAGTGCCAACTGACATGGAACCCACATGCAGTGAACTTGACAGTGCACAGGCAAGGTCCCACAACCTGTTACACACCACCCCCACACATGATGCTACAGTCATTGTTCTCGTGGACAAAGCGCCAGCCTACATTACCTTGTGAAGGAGTGACTACACACAGACCAGGGAACACATTGCAAGGAGGGGAAGGGTGGCAGGGGCACAGCGCTATACTGGGGCAAACAGGATCTGCACAGCACCTTTAAACCCTGCCAGTGAATTCATGCTACTGTGCCCTTACAAATGCCGGTGACACACAACAAACACACATGTACCTACCCCCTTCCGGCTGCTGCATCGCCTGTAAGCGCCTCTCCAGGTCTGGAAAGACCACCGGCAGCACACGCCTGTGGAGGTGGCTCAGACGGCGGCGGCCGCGGTTCTTGTGGCTCTCAGGTGAGTCCCCCAGCAGGAGCCGTGCAATCCTCCGCGTCCAGCACCGGATATCCTGCCAGCGTTTCCTCACCTGGGGCAGGCTCCGCCTCCGACCATCCACACCCCTCACGGCACTGACGGCGGTCAGCCAGATCTGCTCCTTGGCAGTGGCGCCTACCTGTGAGGGGGAACAAGTGACACCACATCAATACACCAGCCACATGTCACAGAGAGACATATGGGTACAAATTAGCTGGTTACAACAAGGCATGTCATGCAGCCAACGCATTGCACCTTTGTCATAGGGACATCATCCCCTGGTGAGGGCAAAAGCAGTACGTGCCACAGTGGGTACACAGGTGGAATGATGGCAATGTCACAATCAATGATCAAGGCTCACACTGTGCATCACACCCACCCCTCCTGTCTCAGGGCACTGCTGTGAGTGATAGGCCCCCACCCCTCCTGTCTCAGGGCACTGCTGTGAGTGATAGGCCCCCACCCCTCCTGTCTCAGGGCACTGCTGTGAGTGATAGGCCCCCACCCCTCCTGTCTCAGGGCACTGCTGGGAGGACTCTGCACACACCCCTCCTGTCTCAGGGCACTGCTGGGAGACATCAGGCACCCCCCCCCCTGGCACCCCCCCGACAGTACATGGCATGTGTGTTACACCTGGACGCAATGGCAGAAGTCACAGTCACAACATAGGGACAGTCTGTGGCAGTGGCCTATGCACTCACCTGATACCCTGGTCGCCCATACAGCATGGAGTACTGTGGGAGGATCACATCCAGCAGAGCCATGTTCTCCTCCAGGGTGAATGGCTGTGTCCTCTCCACAGCCCTTGACATGGTTCCAGGGAATCAGTAGCAGCAGCTGGGTGGACGAATGCAAAGATGTGCAGGCAAGTGCTCCCTCATGGGACCTGGCTGCCTTATATGTGCCCTTCTGCCCAGTCTCATGCACAGGAGTACAGAGTGATTGGTCACTCACATTTGCATCCTATGTTTCCACCAATCCCTTCAAACCTAGCAGTCTGTGGGTTCTCTATCGGTTTCATTCTCCTGCATGATGTCAGCCCCACAAACACATTGCAACAAAGTAGAAGAATTCCAACTGACTTCTGCTGTGCACCTTCCAGAACAATTTCGAAATTTGAACTTGGTCTCCATGACAACCAGCATGCATGTAGGCCTTAATACTTGTCCCCTATGTAATTTGGAGCATCACACACAGGTACGGTGCGTTTCGGGGCCCTAGGGCACCCCAAATGCATGGCAACGGCCCGTACATGCATGCCTACGTTCACTATCACTATGGGTCTGCACGCGTATGCGTACTCGTAGTGGTACGGACCGTACACACGCATGTACGCTCACTATCACTATGGGTCTGCATGCGTATGCGTACCCGTAGTGGTACGGACCGTACACACGCATCTACGCTCACTATCACTATGGGTCTGCACGCGTATGCGTACCCGTAGTGGTACGGACCGTACACTCGCATCTACGCTCACTATCACTATGGGTCTGCACGCGTATGCGTACCCGTAGTGGTACGGACCGTACACTCGCATCTACGCTCACTATCACTATGGGTCTACACGCGTATGCGTACCCGTAGTGGTACGGACCGTACACACGCATCTACGCTCACTATCACTATGGGTCTGCACGCGTATGCGTACCCATAGTGGTACGGACCGTACACTCGCATCTACGCTCACTATCACTATGGGTCTGCACGCGTATGCGTACCCGTAGTGGTACGGACCGTACACACGCATCTACGCTCACTATCACTATGGGTCTGCACGCGTATGCGTACCCGTAGTGGCACGGACCGTACACTCGCATCTACGCTCACTATCACTATGGGTCTGCACGCGTATGCGTACCCGTAGTGGTACGGACCGTACACACGCATCTACGCTCACTATCACTATGGGTCTGCACGCGTATGCGTACCCGTAGTGGTACGGACCGTACACTCGCATCTACGCTCACTATCACTATGGGTCTGCACGCGTATGCGTACCCGTAGTGGTACGGACCGTACACTCGCATCTACGCTCACTATCACTATGGGTCTGCACGCGTATGCGTACCCGTAGTGGTACGGACCGTACACACGCATCTACGCTCACTATCACTATGGGTCTGCACGCGTATGCGTACCCGTAGTGGTACGGACCGTACACTCGCATCTACGCTCACTATCACTATGGGTCTGCACGCGTATGCGTACCCGTAGTGGTACGGACCGTACACACGCATCTACGCTCACTATCACTATGGGTCTGCACGCGTATGCGTACCCGTAGTGGTACGGACCGTACACTCGCATCTACGCTCACTATCACTACGAGTACGCATACGCGTGCCGACCCATAGTGATAGTGAGCGTACATGCGAGTGTACGGTCCGTACCACTACGGGTACGCATACGCGTGCAGACCCATAGTGATAGTGAGCGTAGATGCGTGTGTACGGTCCGTACCACTACGAGTACGCATACGCGTGCAGACCCATAGTGATAGTGAGCGTAGATGCGTGTGTACGGCCCTATCACTAGGGTCTGCACGCGTATGCGTACTCGTAGTGGTACGGACCGTACAAATGCCTGTACGCTCGCCATCACTATGGGTACACATACGGCAGCACTCCCACAGTGATTTGGGAACATGCACAGGCCCTCTCAGCAGCAGTACGGCGGTTTTTACACATCACTGTGGTGATAGGCGACACACAGGTAGGAATAGGGCGGACATACTTGTCCATGGATGGACATACTTGTCCATGGATGGACATACTTGTCCAGGAATGGACATCAAGGCATCGTCTGTGCATTACTACATGTGTGGGGCACAGGTGTCACAGGCTGTGATGTGGAACATGCCTCCTGAGTGGAGAAGGCACCAGATGTATGATGAGATGTGTACAGGTGTACTGTGTGAGGGTGCAATGTGTGCCAGGCATGCCCTTGACTCCTTTGACATGTGTGCATGTGGGACTGCGCACTTGGGGTGAGCGTCACTGGCATGGCACGGACACCAACACACGGAAGTGTCCCATGATGCCCGGTACAGGGGTCATGACACATGACTTGTCACTACCCACAGTGCACAATGTGACTATGTCATATATGTGTCCGGGATTTACATCAGGTTGATGTTGTAGCACCCTCAAAAGCTGCAGCCGTTGCAGCAACCAACATGTGGCTGTGTGTAGATTGTCATTGCACACTGTTCCGCACACCATGCCACATGTGTTATCGGATGTGAGGTGCACATGTATGCATGGGACACGGAGTAGCGTGACAAGGCCATGTCAGCATCCTCACAAGGAATGTGTGGTGAGTCATGACATGTGCACCTTCATGGCAAGGTGTGTGGGCTGGACTAGTGTAATGTCATGTGACCTGTGGCTCCAGTGTTCCACTACCAGTCTCTGCAATCGGCATCCCACTTCTGCTGATATGTGGGTGTATGTCACTCCTGTCTTGCGTCGGGCTGTGCACTTGCACTGGGACACAGCTATTTCCATGGCGTGGCATGGGGAGGTTCTCAATCACCGTGTGTAGCTGGGTCTTGGAAGGAGTGTCACCTTGCATCCATATGTGTCCTGGGCATGTAGCACATACCTGACTCCCTATGTAGCATGTGTGTATTGCCAGATTTACATGTGCTCAGTAGACATGAGTTTTCTCGTAGTGCACTCACTCTTCCTTGTCACTTCCAAATTACTGCAGAGCGCCGCCTCTTGCCCGAAGAATTCCAGACTTGGCTACCATGCAGGAGAATGACAGGATCCGGCTCTACCGCTTCACCCAACCGTTGATTCTGGAGCTGACGGCGAGACTGGCACCACACCTGCAACCGCAGCACAGGTATCCTACGGCACTGACACCCCAGCTGAAGGTAATGGCTGCCCTACATTTTCTTGCCACGGGTACCTTCCAAAATACCATAGCTCATGTTGGTGGCATGTCCCAGAGCATGTTCAGCGGTGTGCTGCATGATTTCTTGGAGGCCATGTTGATTCACCTGGATGACTTCATCAAGTTCCCAACCCCTGAACAGATGACTGAGGTCAAGCGTGGATTCTATGCCCTGGGAGGGATGCCCCATGTCATTGGGTCCATAGATGGGACACATGTAGGTTTGGTACCACCACACGCACGGGAGGTGGCGTACCGCAATCGGAAGCACTACCACTCCATCAATGCCCTTGTGGTGTGTCTGTCCAATATGGTGATTTCACATGTCTGTGCTCGTTTCCCAGGGTCAGCACACGATGCCTACATCATGAGGCGTAGCGGGATGCCTGATATGATGATACAGCTGCGCAACAAACGGGCATGTGTTGTTGGTGGGTACAGTCTGTCTGTCCTGTATTCTGTATAGCCGACCAGCACGACCGCTTCACCAGTTCTAACGATGTCCATGTGCTTCCCATGTAGGGGACGCTGGCTATCCCAACATGCCTTGGCTGCTGACACCTCTCCGCAACCCCATCACGCCGGCCCAGCTCCGCTATAACACCGCCCATGGCCGGACAAGGCGAGTGATAGAGAGGACGTTTGGCATGCTGAAGAGCCGATTCCGGTGCCTCCACAAGACCGGCGGTGCACTCCCTTATGCCCCGGCGAAGGTCTGCAAGATCTTCATGGTCTGCTGCATGCTGCACAACATGGCAGTTGAAAGAGCTGTGCCACTCATCCTGAATCAACATGACGAGGACCATCCACCCGTGGAGGACGAAGGGCTTGGCAATGGGGCTAGTGATGTGGAGGATGTGGAGCCGCAAGAGGACATCCGGACTCGGCTCATACGCAACTTCTTTGCTTAGTGGTGAGTACCAGGGTCTGAGTGTGCACGCATTGGTCCCCGTGTGGCATGCGTTGTGATGTGTGTCTCCACCTGCATGTATGGCACGTGGGTCAGAGGTGTGTGTGGGTGTGTCACTGGAGTGATGGTGGCAGTGATGGTAGTATTTCCCCAGTCATAATTGTGACCTAGCATGTTGTCATCCATACATGTGTCGAGTAAATGCACATGCAAGTGGCTGTGTTTTTTGTGGCTGACTTCTTGTGTGTCTCTCTTCCCCAGGTACCTGCGCATGCCGTTTGCTGGTTGCATTGTTGTGGCACTGCTATTCCTCATGGACATGACATCGTGGGCTGACTCAGCGTTACAGGCACGGACACGTTTGGAAGTCTCCATGGGGTAAGGGATGCATCTGGGGTGTATTGGGTGTGGCAGTTGTTCACGATGTGTGCACACTGCCCCGGTCGGGGTTTGGTTCCTCTGCAGTCATGTGGCATCCCCATGGGACACGACATGCAGCTGGGTACACCTGAATAGATGGGCTGCCTGGTTGTCAGTCATCAGTGATGGGATAGTGGATTGTGATGATGGCATCAATGTGTGAGACACTGCCCTCGGACACATACGGTTAACATTGTCTTGACATGGCGTGGGACTTCCACATCAGCGGATCTATGGTGTATGTCAGGCTCTCCGTGTGCAGCTGTGGGTTTTAGCTGTTAGCCGACACTTGTGTGCCAGTTCCATGGCTATCACGCATTTGTGCTGCAGAAGGGGGGTGCCAGTGTTGGACCCACATGTTACTCCACATGATGTGTTCATGTGTACTTCAAGTTGCCTCTGCAATCCCAAAAACATGACTAATAAAGGTGTCCCTATGCCTCCAAGGTGCCTCTTCTCAGTCAATGCTGGTGTGTTGGCACGGTGCATCCTGCATGTCTGGCATGGTATTCCCTGATTGTGGCTATGTGTCAATGTGTCGAGTGGCAAGATGCAAGCTGTGTGTGTGTGCTGAGACTGTGTACTGGGCATGATGTCCATGACTGTGTGGGTATTGTGACATGTGCCATCCCCATGCATCCAACGTTGTCCATGACCCCATTCTCTGCATCCACCGGACTCAAGCTTGCAGGACATGGTTCTGCCACCTGTCTACACATACCTGGGTGCCCCCCAGGACACTGGCCAGGATCCCTGACCTCTGCGCATGACTGTTGCTGTACTCAATGTGTCTGTCAGCACGGTTTTTCGGCCACCCCCTCAGCTGGTTCTGCCCATCACGGGTGTGTATGGTGCTCCATGTCTGTCTTGCCAAATAAACTGTGACCCATGTGTCCTGTGCCAGACTCAGGCCCCAGGGTGTGGATGGTTGAAGTGAACAGATGACTCAGGCATGTTTAGACTGTACAGGACGTGTCGGACACATTTTCCGACCAGAGGACGTGTGGGGAATGATTCCCAGTGCGGTTCGTATGGACTTTTTACCATGCGAATCGTGATTGCCAGTTCGTACGGCACTTGTACGATTCGTACGGTAAAAAGACCCGATACGAGTCGTACGGGGACATTTTTTACCGGATCGTGATCGGCACCTCTGTCTTTAAGCTGATTATAGTCACATATTTGGGCAGCCACTTGACCTCTCAGGTGGCACAGATCATCAAGAAAAATTATGAACCGCTCTTAATATCCATTCAAACAAACTTAGGGTATGGAATAACCTCTGAATCTCGATTATCGGCCGCTGCAATATCATTAAAATGAATGTTCTCCCTAAAGGTATATATCTATTTCGGGCTGTCCCTTTACGGATCCCAAATTCGATTTTTAACTGACTCGACGGAATCATAAGCTGTTTTATCTCGGGCTTTCGAAGGGTCAGGCGGGCAATTGGGTTAATTAAACTAAAGTACAACTATATTGGACTCTCACGCCCCAATTTCAAACATTGTTTTCGGGCAGCATTTGCTGGGTGCCGTCGAAGCCTCTTGACTGTTTCCAATTCTGACCCTACTGATTTCTATTTTCGTTTTATTTTTGGATCGGATTACATTCTTGTATAGACTAACAGATCCTAACTATTTTAAACATGTAAGATTTAAGGTCATTCTAGACCTAGTTGCTATCTGGTGGGAAAAGTCAATCAAATATGTTTTTAACCTTATATGCCCAGATACAGCGCTTTGGGATTATCCAATACTCCCTGAGATATTTTACGATCAGGTGGATAGATCATGGTCTCAGTATGGTATTAACTCTCTTGGCCACATTTATGATCCTATTGGACTTCCTTCATTTGCTGGACTTCAGGCATCTTATAACCTTCCACATAGCTTAAGTATTTACAGATCAGAGACTATTTTGTGATGGGCTGCAAGCTCACTACTTTGGCGTCCCACTTCGATAAACCAGATAGCTTTCTTAGAGCACCTGAGAAATCTTGTATTAGTACAGTATAGCTAGCTCTTAACTTCTGAAATAAGATCAGCTTAAGATACTATCGAACAATCTATACAGTCAATCAATTTGAAATAAAGCAACTCAAAACAATATGTGTTTTATACTATACACCAGATGAAATTGTTGGTAAGGGAATTGGGGGGATAAGACAAATGTCCAATGTGTGGACTTTTAGCAGCTGTATCCTCTACATGTTTGCCATCTGCTCTATGCTCCATGATTTTTTGACAGGTGTGGTACAACTTACCAGCTCTAGTACTGGCATTGACATACAACTTACACATAAGTAGAACATGCTAGGACATAGATCACAGGCAGCACATAGGAGAAATGCTGCTAGTGCGCAGAGGCAACTTTTATCTATTATCATTATCACTGCCAGTTTATGTATTGCAAGAGCTTGGATCTCTCCCTTACCACCCAAGATTACAGAAATCTGGGCGTGCCTCTGGCAAATCTATGATCTAGAAATAGCCCTGGGTAAATCTAGGGGAAACGGTCTATCAGAAAGCTTGACGCTATCTGGGCCGGTCTTAGCTCGTACCCCTTTAAGTATGCTAATCCAAGAAATCGAACTTAATCTGATGGTTTTTTTTTTAGGCAGAGTAACTTGCTTAGACTTATGAATGTAATACTAGTTTTAGCAAACAGGTCCTTTTTTCTTTGTTTTTTTCATTCCTTTTTTTATTTTTTCTATGTAAATTCGTCCTTTTATATGTGGCTTAATTGATGTATCAGTGCATGAAATAATGAATTTGAGATGTGTTCATTGATTTAGCGTTAAACCCCAGTTATACTCAAGCCCAATATGTATATGGATCTTTTACTCTTGCTTTTTTTGTAGGACCATTTTTGACGAAGAAAATGAAAAAATATTTAAAAAAAGTAAAGAGGGCCCGCATCCCACCCATTTCCATTTGCCCAGGACTATGTACCACTGGATTGGATTTGGTTCGATAAAAGGTTTAATGTCACCTTTCTTTTTGTACCCCTAGTGCACATTCAACCTATTATCAAGACATATTGTAAGATGAATTGAATCAGCACAAGTCTCAGGCTGTGTTTCCACGCAGGATAAAATGTCCTTTATTTCTTCTTTTAATCCACAGTAATATAGGGCATTACATTTCTCTTCAGGTCACTCAGTTTCCACCACTAATCTATTGAAGTCAGTCAAATATGTTACTAAATTCTTAATGTCCTGTTTCAAGTCTAATAATTCATTATCAGCTGACTGAGTTACTGTGTGTTGGTCAAAAACCTTTGAAAATTCAGCCTTAAAACATCCCCAGTGATACAGTAAGGAGTTATCCTCTTTTACAACACGTATAGCCCAAGCGGCAGCAACCATCCCTAAATAGGCTATCAAAAATACCACCTAAGATTGATCTTCTGGGAAAAATTGAGGCCTGACCACATAGTGCAGCTGTACTTGGGTAAAGAATACCTGTACTTTATCAGGATCACCAATAAACCTCTCGGGAGGGGGGTGCAAAGGAACCACCGCTGTAATTGCCACCGATACCACAGACGAGGTTGAACTACTCATACCCCCAGAATTACAATTATTTGCTACCATAGAACCCAACAAAGTCTCCAATCTATTTTGTAGTTCATCTACTCGTGCCATTAAGCAGAAGTTTCTGCTCTAGAAGCCGCAGCTTCCCCTTTTAGGTCCACTAGCATGGCACAGACAACATCTAAAGTGGCCATTTCCAGTGGATACTGCCCAGGATGACCTGTATTCTTGGGTCTACTATTCCGTCAGAGTCTGAGATCCTTGGGAACAGTACTCTTCACCAAAAACCCACCCTCTAGCAACTCCGAATCTGATGGTCTTTAACCCAGAGGATTAGAGGAGCCAGACAGGGGGAAGGGAAATTAGAAAGGGTACTCCTGGGAGAGAGACCTGTAAAGGAAAAAAAAGACATGCAATCCAGCATGAGAGGCAGTAAACTTTTCTGTTCTTCGATATCTCCAGCAGAATTCAATAGGGCATAATTAGACTCTGCTATTTTCCCTAAACAACACAACTTAGGGGCATATCAACAAGGGCTTTATCTCTGCTTTTTCTGGCTTTAAAAGCTAAAAAAGGAGAGATAAAACTAGTGCCCTATCAACAACAGGGTGCTAACATGCAAATTTGCATGTTAGCACCCCTTTGCTCTACGCTTCCCCTTGCATCTCTAATGAGATGCAAAGGGGGTGTTCCAGAGTAAAATAATAGGAGAAATGTCGCTAAGCGACATTTCTCCTGTTATCAAGAATGTCGCTAACCCTGTTAGAGACAAAAAAAGCAGCGCTAACCGCGGTTAACGCTGCTTTTTTACATCTGGTATTTTTCTGACTTAGCCATGATATCCTATGGAAGGAGGATATCATGGCTAAGCTTGCCTGTCCCTATCAACAAGGTAACGTGAGATTATCGCTGGGTTTCCAGCGATAATCTCACGTTAGCCTGTTAGCGTGAGGATTTTTATCGCTATTGAGATAAGCGTTGCTAATAGCACGCTATCTCAGCGATAAAAATTCACGCTAGCCGGCGATAATTATCCTAGCGATAATTATCGCCGGTTGTAGTTGATATGCCCCTTTATAAGTGAGAAAAGGAGCAAAACAGTTCTTATTGAGCGTCACGACCACCGCGCCAATTACTCAGAGACAGTGGCTTTTTTATTGATTCATAGAACTGAACTTGAGCCCCCAATGTAATACAACGACTTAGGTCTAATTAAGAATTTAAGCTTCTTACAATGGTGCCCACCCATGCATTAGTTCATACTCGAAAGTGAGATACAATCTTATAACGTTGCTGCCTAACTCCCTTATGAAACAAGCACCTGCATTGCAATAGGTCTCGCATTTGCGAGAGTTTGACCTATTGGCATTGTAAATGATAATGCCTTTTATTTATGTGTTTAGAAAACCTGCAAGCGGCACGTAAACGCCACTTGCAGGTTTTGTAAGCACATAAAATAAAAGGTATTATCATTTACAATGCCAATAGATCAAACTTTCGCAAATGTGAGACCTAGTGCACTGCAAGTGCTTGTTGCCTTTAGGTTTACCCGTATTTCTGCAAACTATCTCCTGCAAGCAAATTAATGGCAATTGTAGATTTTAGGTTATGCTGAGAAATTAGTTTTAATTAGGCTTCAAACAATCGTTTCTCGAGAACAGTGTTGGTTTTCTACCACTGTGGTGCTTTTTCGCTGTTCTGATGTTTGCAAAATGTTGTGTAACAAGTGTAAATGGCCTGTATACCGTTTCTATACTTCAGTGTGCTGATTCATGCTTTTTCGCAGAATTCCTACAACCTACTGCCTCTGTTCTGACAAGGTCAGGGCCAAATAAATGACACTATTATGAATCATGTGATATTGTTGAGAAAGGTATTCCCAACCTGAACCCCGTTTTTTTAAAGTATATTGCACTTTAAAAACTAACTTTTTGCTTATTTTATGTAAAAATTAAATTATATCGAAATATAGCATTTTTAATGAGTTTTGCGCCTCATTAAACTTACTTAACAATGGCAGTGGTATGTATCTGCGTCCTGCGGAGTGTGGCGTTGCCGCCAAAGAACCACTGAGTGAAAATCCCGGACAATAGAAGCAGAAAATATCAAAACTGAGCCTTGTCCTGCAGTGAGCACTACCACTAAAATACTACAAATAAACCAAGCTATGGCCATGCTTCGAATGACAGAAATTAAAATCTTTGACCAGGGCGACTTGCAGAGTTTTTTTTCAGATGTGTAAACCATATGTGTATGAAAACGTATTTTTTCAGGAAAACTTAGCCTAAAAGCTGAAACAAATCGAGAGCCATCCATTTAAAAAGAGACTGATGTGACACAAGTGGCATTTCGCAGCAAACATTTAAATCCCAAACCATTGATCATGGGCAAGCAGTGCTGAGAGCTGGCACTTGCTTTGTGCTGCTACATTGCATTATTTTATGTCATCTGATGTAACTGGCCTCTGCGCTGGAAGTCACAGAGTGACCAGGTATTAGGGTGGAGTGAACATTGTGACCGAACTAGCACATCCTCTGTGCACTTCACAGAAATACTTTCATACGAGGGGGAGGGGCGAGCTACTCTGCCCCTGCAAGCAGCAGGCACCAGGCATGCTGCTGCGACTCCAGATGGCACCTCCCTTCGCATCTCACCTGGCACACTGGGTGTGGGTCAAACAGAGGCCATGCCTCTCCGCCGTAGGATCTTCCATCTGATACCCACTAGGAGCTAAAGGAATGTATGTTGACAAGAGTGTATTCAGTAGATGTCAATTTAAACCATTGTTAGTCATGCAGATACAAGGATGCCCATGATCGCAACGCCTTTCAGAGGCCGCTCCATCGGTACTCGACCAGAGTACAAAGTGTAGACAGAGGTATGCCAAACCATGAAAATAGTTGTAGTAAGGGGCACAACCCAACCAAAGTATCTCCGCTACACAACACGCTACACGCAGCAACCGCTCATATCCACAAACTCCACAATGGCGCTTGATTTCATAAAGTTGCCAGGTGGGATAATATTACGTGTCCAATAAAGTAAGATGTGTCCCTTACACGTCCTGGGTGTGGCAAAACTCTTAATTTCCCTGTGCCTTAAAAAAACACACGACATGACCGTGTAATGCGGTGAGCAGTCAAAATATTGAAAATTAAATATCTACCTACACTAATATCGAGTTGAAAATATCGAAGGGACAGAATATCGATGTTAAGAATATCTATGGACGGGGGGCGTGGCTTGGCGCCTGCGGATGATGGCGGCGCTCCGGTGAGGCTCCGGGGCGGTGTTCGGAGACATGCCGGTTCCTGCTCTGGTTTCCTGACGACGACCGACTGACGAAGTGTCGGAATATGCCCTGACCCCACCCGTCACCGCCGAAAGTATCTTGGAAACTTTGTGACGCTGCAACTGGCATTCGTAAGTCCTGTCAGGATTTACTCGGTTGCGGCCGCCATCTTGGGCTCGCTGAGCGACGCGCACTATGAGGCGGTTGCTCCAACGTCAGCT
Organism: Triturus cristatus; assembly: GCF_964204655.1. Taxonomy (NCBI): domain Eukaryota; kingdom Metazoa; phylum Chordata; class Amphibia; order Caudata; family Salamandridae; genus Triturus; species Triturus cristatus. The sequence goes on from NC_140585.1 coordinate 1,316,290,364, forward strand.
CCAGCGCTCTGTATGCCTGCAATTGCACGTTCCTAATGGCTCTTAATTTGCCTGCTTTCCTGTTTCCCCACTCTCACACGGAGCGTCAGCATTTTTGGACTGCCTATTCCCTCTAAAGCGCAAGGACGACGTTCCTTCATGGAATGCTCTGGTTTCATATGCCTGCTTCTATGCCCTTTCTTCAGCCATGACTTCATTAATGCCCCTTTCCTCTGATTTTATTCGTAAGCAGCAATTTGTTTCACTACAGCACGCCAGGTGACCCTCTGCTGTTGGCGCTCTTACTCATTGCGGACTCTTGTGAGGTATGTGATGGGACTTTTCTTTTCATCCTTTTGTTCCTCTGACTGAGCTCATTTTGCATTACACAGTGAGTTGGTGCCACCCTTCTGCATTATAGTGCCGCATGGATAATATTTTGATCCTTTTACGGATGGCTTCCTCCACTTTTTTTGTGTGCGTTTCGACGACTGTTTTCATCGCGGTGCTGTGAAGTTGGCTGCATTCCTTTCCTGCGGTATTCGGACGTCGTCGCACTCCTGCTGTGCTCTTTCTTGTGTTGCCTTCATTCTTGCTTCCTGTGACCTTCATTGTGTCAGCCATTCCACGGATTCGCCACATGGGTAGACTTAAGTCAGTGTCACGCTTGCCTCGTTCTACCAAGCCTCAGCTTGTGAAGAATTCCAAGGTTTTCTCTGCTTTGTCGCAACTAGAAGATTCTCTTAACTCATCTGGCTCAGATACGCCAATGGATCCTTCCAGGAACCCGCAGGATACTTCTAAATCTAACACAAAAAGACTCAAGTCAAACTCTCTTTCGCCTCCAAAGCATTCGGGGCCAGTATCCATGGAATTGTTGTTGGAATAGATAAGGTCCTTGCGTCCTTTTATGGAAGAGACTAATATTAAGCTCCAGGTCCTTACGGATAATTGGTCGCAAATGGAAACGAGGGTAACTTCAATTGAAAAATCTGTTCAGTCGTTCCAAGAGACATCCTCTGTGGTCTCCAACTTGAAATCCCAAGTATCTGATCTTCAACAACAAGTGGAGCAGCTGGAAAACAGAAACAGGCGCAATAACCTTCGTATTTATGACCTGGTTGAAGGACTTGAGGGGTCTGACCCAATCACCTTCTTCAAGTCGGTCCTTCCCAAGCTCTTGCATCTGGCGCAGGACAAGTCCCTCAACATTCAACGAGCTCACAGGCTGGGTCAACCACCTTCCTCTACTTCTTCATCTCAGAGGCCCAGAGGGGTCATCATTTACTTTTTGGAATATACTGACCTTTTGATGGTTTTAGCGGCGGCCAAATCCTCTCCGAATTTAACCTGGTCTGGCTCACCCCTGTTCTTCGCGCAGGACTATGCTAAGGCTACGGCCACTCGGAGAAAGGCTTTTCTGAATTTAAGAGCGGATCTGCGGGCGATGGGGGCGCGATACGGCCTTTATCACCCATGTTTATTCAAAGTTACTTACAATAATAAGACTACAACTTATGAAGATCCAGTGCGCTTACAAAGTTTCATCAATGCGCACAAATCATCTGCCATGGATGCCTCCGGACCATCATCCTCTGCTTATGGCTGACTAGTGTTTTTATAATTCTCCTATGGCTAATGCATTTTATGCTGTGTTTCTTTAGAAACTTTTTTTTGGTTGTAGTTCACCTGAATTTTTCTGATTCTTCGAATGCCCTCGTTGCTGACTCTTTTATTGTTTAGGCATGTTGGTTGTTCCTTGTTTTCCTTGTTAAGTCATGGTTCCATCATGATTTCCTGGTCTGTTTTAATCCTTTGTTCTCCTTTTTTTTCGTCCTACAGGAGTTTGTCCTCGTGTTTGATGATGTCTCTCGACCCCTGCCTCGATGCTCCCCGGTGTGCTGCCTCACCCTTGTGGTTCTTTCCTCCCTCCACCCTTTCTCGTATCTTCCCTTCGTAGGTATGTTTTTTCCCTACTTCCTTATTTACCTTCCTGGTACATCTGTTGGTTTTTCCTTTTTCCCTTCCCTTTTACCTTTTCTCTTATTTGTGTTATTGTTCACACACTTTCATGGTGATTTATTATCTCTGATCGGAATTCTTTGCCTCTGTGAGGATTGCATTCTCCTTTCTTCTTGGTACACACATTTCTCAACTTTTCTCCCCCTTCCGGCTTCCTACTCCAGTGTCTCTATTATTCTCTTATACTCTCCGTTTTATGTTAATGCTTTTGCTCCTATCTCTTGTGAGAATTGCATTCCCTGTCCTTCTGCCTCCATTTTTCTCTCTACTTCTTCCTTATTTCTGGCTTTCTGGGTCTTTCCAGACACTGTTGCATTTTATTCTCCCTCTCTTGCTATGGCTCACACTTGTGATCACTTGTTTTCTTTCTTTTACTTCAAAATGTTTCCACTAGTTTTTCTTTTTTCTTTCTGTCCTCTCTACTTTTCATGGGTTTTTCTTTTACTGGCTCTGTTATTCACATTTTTTGTAGATAAGTTACTGTCATGTCGTTGAATATATTGTCATGGAATGAGAAGGGTATTAATTCTCCGATTAAGCGTCAACGGATTTTGTCGCACCTTGCCAAATTAAATGTTGATATTGCATTCCTCCAAGAAACGCATTTAACTGAGGTTGAATCTGTTAAGCTTAAACGTGGTTGGGTGGGTGAACTGTTTTATTCGCATGGTGATGGCAAACGCAATGGTGTAGCAGTCCTTTGTCGCAAGTCTCTTCCCTTCCAGGTCCTTACCCATGAGTCGGATGCTTCTGGTCGATGGGTTTACGCCAAGTTATCGCTCAGAGGTGTCCCAGTCTCTCTTCTCAATGTTTATGGTCCTACCATGGGCGAACCTTCTTTTTGGGCTGATTTCTCTCCACTTTTAACTAAATTTATGGACCACAACTTTATTCAGGCGGGGGATTGTAATCAACCTCTCGATCCTTTTATCGATAGGGTGTCCACAGCCCCCCATATTCCCAACAAGCCCCACAAGCTGTTTAGCCATGCTATTTCACAGCATAAACTAGTAGATTCCTGGCGCCTTTGCAATCCAAAGTTGCGGGAGTACACTTTTTATTCTCCCTGTCACCATTCCCAGTCACGACTTGACTACATCTTTGTTTCCCACAACCTCGCTCAATCCCTCTTACACTCTGAGATAGGCCCGATATTGCTCTCTGACCATGCTCCTGTTCTTACAAGTGTTGATGTATTCCCTAACAATGTTGGCCCCAGGAGATGGCGTTTCAACAATTCCCTCCTTGCAGACCCCAAATTTACAACCACCTTTACTTCCTTTTTTGATTAATTTTTCCTCCTTAATGCTGACAATACTCTCCCTGACCACACTATTTGGGATGCTTTTAAAGCAGCAGCCCGTGACTTTATTATTAGTTACGTTGCGAACAAACGTAAGAACGCCCGAAGGTTCACTAAAAATCTCCTTTCTGACATTAAAACACTGGAACATGCGTATTTCACCTCTCACTCTGCTGACAGCCTGACAGCTCTTATCGCAGCAAAAATGAAGTTTAATGAGAAGTCTACGGAGGATGCCTCCTTGTACCTGCTGAAGTTCACTGCTAAATTTTATGGAGGTAGGAACAAGGCAGGAAAGCTCCTAGCTAATTATTTGAAGATTAAGCATAATAAGTTAAATATTGAATCTGTTTATGACTCTGATGATAATTTAAAACACATGGATGTTGATATTCTCGCTGAATTTTCACGTTTTTACGAAACTCTGTATACCTCCGAAACTCAGTCTACTCCCAGTTCCCTTGCTCGTTTCTTCTCTACCATTCACACACCAGCTGATTTCCCTCTAGATCTCTCCTCATTAGAATCGGACGTCACACAACAGGAATTACTTCATGCATTGCAACATCTCAAACTCAACAAAGCCCCTGGTCCCGACGGCTTCACCGTCGAATTCTACCTTCATTTTTCTAAATTGTTGATTCCACGACTTCATTCTCTTCTCCATACTTTTATTTCCCGCGGTGCCTCCTCAGGGACGTTTTCGGATGCCCATATTTGCCTCATACCTAAACCTGGGAAGGATGCACATTACTGCAAAAATTATAGGCCCATATCCCTAGTCAATATTGACTACAAACTCTTCGCTAAAACATTAGCGATCCGATTGGATCACCTTCTCCCCGATCTTCTAGGCGAGGAGCAATCTGGGTTTGTTAAGGGCCGACATATTACGGACAACACTCGACTTTTATTCAACATCCTGTCAAAATCCTCCCGTTGCCAGCACTCACTTGCAGCGATTGCCCTTGACGCCGAAAAGGCTTTTGACCGGGTTGAGTGGCGCTATCTCTTTCACACTCTCACTTGGGTGGTTTTGGCCCTAGATTTATTTCTTTAGTTTCCCTGTTATATTCCCATCCTAGAGCGGCAGTATTTGCGAATGGTCAAATCTCCTCCTACTTCGACCTAGGCAGAGGCGTTCGCCAGGGTTGCCCTCTGTCCCCTTTTCTTTTTAACCTTGCTTTGGAGCCTTTTCTGTCCCGGCTGCGTCAAAATCCTGCCATCCATGGTTTTCAGATTGCAGACTCGCATATTAAACTCGCTGCTTATGCAGATGATATTTTACTCTTTCTTTCCAACCCTGCAGAATCCATCCCTGCTTTCATGACTGAAGTCAGAACTTTTTCCTCTATCTCTGGGTATAAACTTAATCATGATAAATGTGAGATCCTTCCCCTGACCAAATTTACTTTCAAGCAAGAATTTATTGACTCTCGGTTTGCTTGGTGTCCTTCCCACATTAAATATCTGGGTCTATACATTACCCCCTCAATTTCAGACACTCAGGTGCCAATTACGATCCGGTAAAAAAATTCTCCGTGCGACTCGTATCCGGTCTTTTTACCGTACGAATCGTACAAGTGCCGTACGAACTGGCAATCACGATTCGCATGGGAAAAAGTTCATACGAACCGCATCGGGAATCTTTCCCCACACGTCCTCGGGTCGGAAAATGTGTCCGACACGTCCTCGGACGATTTACCGTACAAATGTGAAAGGTGAAGTCCGACCGAGGAATCACGATCCATCCCGTGCGTCCGATCTCACAACCGTATGGAAAAAACACCGTCCGCACCGAACTCCCATTGCAACCATGGAGACATGTGCCCGCATACGCGCCCAACACTCCCCCCCGCCCCCGTACGTCCGACACGTACCCCCCGTGTATGTACACCCCCACCCGTGTATGTACACCCCTGTACGTTCGAGTCGTACCCCCACCCCTGTACGTGTCGTACCCCCGTGTACCTACACCCCTATACGTTCGAGTCCAACCCCCACCCCTGTACGTGTCGTACCCCCGTCTATGTACACCCCAGTACGTTCCAGTCGTACCCCCACCCCTGTACGTGTCGTACCACCGTCTATGTACACCCCTGTACGTTCGAGTCCTACCCCCACCCCTGTACGTGTCGTACCACCGTCTATGTACACCCCAGTACGTTCCAGTCGTACCCCCACCCCTGTACGTGTCGTACCCCCGTGTACCTACACCCCTGTACGTTCGAGTCCTACCCCCACCCCTGTACGTGTCGTACCACCGTCTATGTACACCCCTGTACGTTCGAGTCCTACCCCCACCCCTGTACATGTCGTACCCCCGTGTACCTACACCCCTGAACGTTCCAGTCCTACCCCCACCCCTGTACGTGTCGTACCACCATCTATGTACACCCCTGTACGTTCCAGTCCTACCCCCACCCCTGTACGTGTCGTACCACCGTCTATGTACACCCCAGTACGTTCGAGTCCTACTCCCACCCCTGTACGTGTCGTACCACCGTCTATGTACACCCCAGTACGTTCCAGTCGTACCCCCACCCCTGTACGTGTCGTACCCCCGTGTACCTACACCCCTGTACGTTCGAGTCCAACCCCCACCCCTCTACGTGTCGTACCCCCGTCTATGTACACCCCTGTACGTTCGAGTCCTACCCCCACCCCTGTACGTGTCGTACCACCGTCTATGTACACCCCTGTACGTTCGAGTCCTACCCCCACCCCTGTACGTGTCGTACCCCCGTGTACCTACACCCCTGAACGTTCCAGTCCTACCCCCACCCCTGTACGTGTCGTACCACCATCTATGTACACCCCTGTACGTTCCAGTCCTACCCCCACCCCTGTACGTGTCGTACCACCGTCTATGTACACCCCTGTATGTTCGAGTCCTACCCCCACCCCTGTACGTGTCGTACCCCCGTGTACCTACACCCCTGTACGTTCCAGTCCTACCCCAACCCCTGTACGTGTCGTACCACCGTCTATGTACACCCCTGTACGTTCGAGTCCTACCCCCACCCCTGTACGTGTCGTACCACCGTCTATGTACACCCCTGTACGTTCGAGTCCTACCCCCACCCCTGTACGTGTCGTACCACCGTCTATGTACACCCCTGTACGTTCGAGTCCTACCCCCACCCCTGTACGTGTCGTACCACCATCTATGTACACCCCTGTACGTCAGAGTCGCACCCCCACCGCAACCTCCTAAGTACGGAGCGCACCCCATGCCCCAACATCACAACTGCATGTAGGAGTCGTACCAAGCCACACACAAGGACAGCACCGTACAACCAAATGGCCCATGTACACACCGTACACACGCTAAAAACGCACGTACACAACCAGGACAAAACAAAACAACACAAGAATACACCATTCGAATGGCACTAAGCCACTAAACATGTCCAACAACCACTAAAATAACACATTCACTGACCTGCAACTGCCAAAAACAAACAGAGGCCCAATACACCACCACTCCTTATAACACACCCACCCAAACTTCAAACACAGCCACACCCACCAATGGACCAATTAAAAGGGCCCACACACACAAACCATGAGCCTTTGCAACAGACTCACTGCTGCCAGACACCACAGACAACCTACAGCACCATACTACAAGCTTCACCACACCTTACACTTGCACACCTTCACACAACCACCTTCACAAACACCCCCTCATCACATTCACACACACACACACCTGCACAACCACACCCACACACCCACAACCATCCACACCCCCCCCCACCATCCACACACACCCCCCACCATCCACACCCACACCCCTCACCATGCCCACTACCAAGAATCCAAAGTTCAGTAACCGAGAGTTGGAGGTTCTTGTTGATGAAATCCTCAGAGTCGAGCCACAGCTCTTTGGAACATTGGTCAGAAACACCAGCATGGCAGCTAAAACAGCCATGTGGCAGACCATCATCGATGCTGTGAATGCTGTTGGGGACACCAGAAGGACCAGGCATGAATGCTAATCCAGGTGGTACGATCTGCGGAGGAGGGTCCGAGCCAAGATGCAGGAGGAACACAACCAGGCCAACGCCACTGGAGGAGGGCCCTCCCGCAGACCCATACACTACCAGCCCTGGGAGGAGAGGGTGATGGCCATACTGCCGGTGGAGGCAGTGGACGGATTAGAAGGACTCCGAGACCCGGGTGAGTACACAAACAACGCACCTCACATGGGGGGAACGTCATCCACAACCAAAATCACTAACAGGCACGCAACCACCCCAAGCCATCGCATGACTCAACCACACTCCATGAACACGCACATGCCACTGCCGCCACCATGCCCCATGCACCCAGCTGGACAATGTCAAGTCACAGGCCACAGAAGACACCAACACCTGACACGGTAACCCGGATGGCGGGAGGGTGGGCCACAAAATCCACATAGTGCAACTCAGAAGCAGACAACAATGCCCTCTGCCCATATGGCCTAGGTCACAGCCAGACAAACACTGTGTCCCCACACAGGAAAGACTCGCCAGCAAATGGCGGACGCCTTGCATCAACACATGGGGGTGACGGCACGTTCTTGCACATGACAGCAGCTAATGAACAGCCAACATTGTGAAAGAGTGGCAGCACACACCACCACAGCAGCAGCGCACAGACACACACTACACCCAATGGGTGCCTGGAGATCAGAAACAAACTCACATTAACAAGCCAAGGGCCATTCAAAGATCTGCTAACAGTGTGTGCCCAGGAAGCTGGCCTGAGGTGACAGAGGGTGACACACAGAGGGAGGGAGAGGGGGACAGAGAGGGAGGGAGAGGGGGACAGAGAGGGAGGGAGAGGGGGACAGAGAGGGAGGGAGACACAGGGACACGGACAGAGGGAGCAGGCTGACACACGGAGGGAGGGAGAGGGGGACAGAGAGGGAGGGAGAGGGGGGCAGAGAGGGAGGGAGAGGGGGACAGAGAGGGAGGGAGACACAGGGACACGGACAGAGGGAGCAGGCTGACACACGGAGGGAGGGAGAGGGGGACAGAGGGGGAGGGAGAGGGGGACAGAGAGGGAGGGAGAGGGGAACAGAGAGGGAGGGAGAGGGGGACAGAGAGGGAGGGAGACACAGGGACACGGACAGAGGGAGGAGGCTGACACATGGAGGGAGGGAGAGGGGGACAGAGAGGGAGCGAGACACAGGGAGAGCAAATCAGCCGTGTGGCGTGTGCGAATGTCTGCTCGTCAGCAGGTAGACTGCGTGCATGTAGACAAGGGTGGCCATTGCCAGAACCCCCCCTCTTCTCCATGGCAAAACACAGGGCCATGTTACAACCTGTGCACGAGCACAACGACAGCTACCTGCATTATATAAGTGTGTGGATCCACTCCATGTGCACATGTACAGTGCTACACGGAAGGCGCCAATGCATGGCTCGCCACACCTGCCCACTCCACTGCTGACTGCAGTCACACTTGACGCAGCAAGTAAGACTGTGCCACACATAGTTAAAGGGGCCAAAGTGGTGCCCAAGGGACACACCCATGCACAAGTGCACTGTGAGTGGAATGCAAGACAGATCCTAATTCCAAGAGGAAAAGTGCCAACTTTGAAACTGATGAAACATGGATGTTGCATGGAACAAAATTACCATTGTCTCTCTCACACACAGGTCAACGTCATGGTTCACCCCCCAACACTGGGGGGGAAGACTCACAGGACCCGGATCTGCAGGAGCCCGATCCCACCGGCAGCGACCACTCTCACCACTCTGTGGACGACCCCGACCGACCTGGCCCCTCTGGTGTCCAACCACCTGCAGCACCTGCGTCAGGTACAACTGTGCCAACCACCACCTCCACTCCTGCCACATCCCAGGAGACACCCAGGATCCCTGCCCCACCACCACAATGCAGCCAGGCTGGCCAGGAGGGACATGGTGTCCCGGGCACCCAGGAGGAGGCAGGCGACAACGCCAATGCCACCCCTCAGGGGTCCCGGAGACCCGATGTACCCACAAGGGCAGGCCAGTTGCAAGTGAGCAGGGGTGGTGGGAGTGGAGGACGGCGGAGGAGCGAGCCTGACCAGTTGGCTGGGGAACCGGTATTTTCCCATGTCCGTAACATCCTGGACACATACCGGCAGGACACCACGCGCCTGGCTCAGGTTGTGTCCGTCCTCGAGGGGATCAAGACCCAGCAGGCCCAGCAACATGCGGAGCTACATGCCTGTCTACTGCAACACCAACGGAGGATGGAGGACGGACAGGCTGAGCTCGTGACGGCGTACACGGGAATTCACGATACACTCCGTCGGATGGCCAACAACATGGCCGACCCTCCCTGTGCCAGAAGGCGGAGAACATCACCACCCACAGGGAGGGAGCAGGAGGAGGAGGAGGAAACATCCGATGGAGCATCCCAGACGTCGTCACGGCCTGCTTCTGAGGGTCCCCGCAGGAGGGCGGGTCGTCCACGGAAAAGACCGTGAGGGTCGGCGCAACATCACCATCTCCCAGGACACCTGGCCTGGCACCTGACACACTGGAGCAACAGCATCACAGCATCAAGAGACATTCTCTGCCACATGGCCCTGCTGGTCACTGTATGACCAATGTTGACAAAGACTGTGGCATGGACTCTGATGATTTCCAATGGCAAGGACACCAACTCCCCTACTGAACTTTGGATTCCAAACTCCCGGAAAGCCCCTCACTTTATCCCCCCCCCCCAAATAATAAATCACACTATGAAGAGAAGATGCCTGCTGGTTGCATTATTACCTTACATGTGTGTTGTAAAGTCTAAACATGCCTGAGTTATCTTTTGACTTCAACCATCCACACCCTGGGGCCTGAGTCTGGCACAGGACACATGGGTCACAGTGTATTAGGCAAGACAGACATGGAGCACCATACACACCCGTGATGGGCCCAACCAGCTGACGGGGTGGCCGCACAACCGTGCTGACAGACACATTGAGTACAGCAACAGTCATGCGCAGAGGTCAGGGATCATGTGGAGTGTCCTGGGGGGCACGCAGGTATGTGTAGACAGGTGGCAGAACCATGTCCTGCAAGCTTGATTCCGGTGGATGCAGAGAATGGGGGCCTGGGCAACTTTGGATGCATGGGGATGGCACATGTCACAATACCCACACAGTCATGGACATCATGCCCACTACACAGTCTCAGCCCACACACACAGCTTGCATCTTGCTACTCGACACATTGACACATAGCCACAATCAGGGAAAACCATGCCAGACATGCTGGATGCACCGTGGCAACACACCAGCATTGACTGAGAAGAGGCACCTTGGAGGCATAGGGACACCTTTATTAGTCATGTTTTCGGGATTGCAGAGGCAACTTGAAGGACACATGAACACATCTTGTGGAGTAACATGTGGGTCCAACACTGGCACCCCCCTTCTGCAGCACAAATGCGTGTTAGCCATGGAACTGGCACACAATTGTCGGCTAACAGCTAAACACCCACAGCTGCTCACAGAGAGCCTGCCATACACCATTGATCCGCTGATGTGGAAGTCCCACACCATGTCAAGCCAATGCTAACCGTATGTGTCCGAGGGCAGTGTCACACACATTGATGCCATCATCACAATCCACTATCCCATCACTGATGACTGTCAACCAGTCAGACCATCTATTCAGGTGTACACAGCTGCATGTCGTGTCCCATGGTGATGCAACATGTCTGCAGAGGAACCAAACATCGACAGGGGCAGTGTGCATACATCGTGAACAACTGCCACACCCAATACACCCCTTACCCTATGGAGACTTCCAAACGTGTCCGTGCCTGTAACGCTGAGTCAGCCCACGATTACGTGTCCATGAGGAATAGCAGTGCCACAACAATGCAACCAGCAGACGGCATGCGCAAGTACCTGGGGAAGAGAGACACACAAGAAGTCAGCCACAAAAAGCACAGCCACTTGCATGTGCATTTACTCGACACATGTATGGATGACAACATGCTAGGTCACAATTATGACTGGGGAAATACAACCATCACTGGCACCATCACTCCAGTGACACACCCACACACACCTCTGACTCACGTGCCATACATGCAGGTGGAGACACACATCACAACACATGCCACACGGGGACCAATGCGTGCACACTCAGACACTGGTACTCACCACTAAGCAAAGAAGTCGCGTATGAGCCGAGTCCGGATGTCCTCCTGCGGCTCCACATCCTCCACATCACTAGCCCCATTGCCAAGCCCTTCGTCCTCCATGGGTGGATGGTCCTCGTCATGTTGATCCAGGATGAGTGGCACAGCTTTCTCAACTGCCATGTTGTGCAGCATACAGCAGACCATGAAGATTTTGCAGACCTTCGCAGGGGCATATGGGAGGGCGCCGCCGGTCTTGTGGAGGCACCGAAAGCGGCTCTTTAGCAGGCCAAACGTCCTCTCTATCACTCGCCTTGTCCGGCCATGGGCGGTGTTGTAGCGGAGCTGGGCCGGCGTGATGGGGTTGCGGAGAGGTGTGAGCAGCCAAGGCATGTTGGGATAGCCAGCGTCCCCTACATGGGAAGCACATTGACATCGTTAGAACTGGTGAAGCGGTCGTGCAGGTAGGCTATGCAAAATAAAGGACAGACAGACTGTACCCACCAACAACACATGCTCTTTCGTTGCGCAGCTGCATCATCATTTCAGGCATCCTGCTACACCTCATGATGTAGGCATCGTGTGCTGATCCTGGAAAACGAGCACAGACATGTGAAATCAACATGTTGGACTGACACACCACAAGGGCATTGATGGAGTGGTAGTGCTTCCGATTGCGGTACGCTACCTCCCGTGCGTGTGGTGGTACCAAAGCTACATGTGTCCCATCTATGGACCCAATGACATGGGGCCTCCCTCCCAGGGCATAGAATCCACGCTTGACCGCAGTCAACTGTTCAGGGGTTGGGAACTTGATGAAGTCATCCAGGTGAATCAACATGGCCTCTAAGAAATCATGCAGCACACGGCAGAACATGCTCTGGGACATGCCACCAAAATGAGCTACGGTATATTGAAAGGTACCCGTGGCAAGAAAATGTAGGGCAGCCATTACCTTCAGCTGGGGTGTCAGTGCCGTAGGATACCTGTGCTGCGGTTGCAGGTGTGGTGCCAGTCTCGCCGTCAACTCCAGAATCAACGGTTGGGGGAAGCGGTAGCAATGGATGCTGTCATTCTCCCGCATGGCAGCCAAGTCCGGAATTGGTCGGGCAAGAGGCGGCGCTCTGCAGTAATTAGGAAGTGACAAGGAAGAGTGAGTGCACAACGACAACAAGTCATATGTACTGAGCACATGTAAATCTGTCAATACACATATGCTACATAGGGAGTCAGGTATGTGCTACATGCCCAGGACACGTATGGCTGCCAGGTGACACTCCTACCAAGACCCAGCTACACACGTAGATTCTGAACCTCCACATGCCATGGCATGGGAATAGCTGTGTCCCAGTGCAAGTGAACAGCCAGACGCAAGACAGGAGTGACATACGCCCACACATCTGCAGAAGTAGGATGCCGATTGCAGAGACTGGTAGCGGTACACTAGAGACACAGGTCACATGACATTACACTAGGACAGCCCACACACCTTGCCATGCCGGTGCACATGTCATGACTCACCACACAATCATTGTGAGGATGCAGACATGTCCATGTCACGCTACTCCGTGTCCCATGCATACATGTGCACCTCACATCCGATACCACATGTGGCATGGTGTGTGGAACAGTGTGCGATGTCCATCTACACACAGACACATGTTGGTTGCTGCAACAGCTGCAGCTTTTGAGGGTGCACCAACATCAACCTGATGGGAAGCCCCCACACATACATGACATAGTCACATTGTGCACCGTGGGTAGTGTCAAGGCAGGTGTGGTAACCCCTGTACCGGGCATCAGGGGACACTTCCGTGTGTTGGTGTCCGTGCCATGCCAGTGACGCTCACCCCAAGTGTGCAGTACGACATGCACACATGTCAAAGGAGTCAAGGGCATGCCTGGCACACATTGCACCGTCACACAGTACACCTGTACACATCTCATCATACATGTGGTGCCTTCTCCACTCAGGAGTAATGTTCCACATCACAGCCTGTCACACCTGTGCCCCACACATGTAGTAATGCACAGATGATGCCTTGATGTCCATTCCTGGACAAGTATGTCCATCCATGGACAAGTATGTCCATCAATGGACAAGTATGTCCGCCCTATTCCTACCTGTGTGCCGCCTATCACCACTGTGATGTGTGAAAACTGCCGTACTGCTGCTAAGAGGGCCTGTGTACGTTCCCAAATCACTATGGGAGTGCTGCCGTATGTGTACCCATCGTGATGGCGAGCGTACAGGCATTTGTACGGTACGTACCACTACGAGTACGCATACGCAAGAACACCCATAGTGGTACGGGCCGTACACACGCATATACGCTCACTATCACTATGGGTCTCCTCGCGTATGCGTACTCATAGTGGTACGGGCCGTACACACGCATGTACGCTCACTATCACTATGGGTCTCCTCGCGTATGCGTACTTGTAGTGGTACGGGCCGTACACACGCATGTACGCTCACTATCACTATGGGTCTCCTCGCGTATGCGTACTCTTAGTGGTACGGGCCGTACACACGCATGTACGCTCACTATCACTATGGGTCTCCTCGCGTATGCGTACTCGTAGTGGTACGGGCCGTACACACGCATGTACGCTCACTATCACTATGGGTCTCCTCGCGTATGCGTACTCGTAGTGGTACGGGCCGTACACACGCATGTACGCTCACTATCACTATGGGTCTCCTCGCGTATGCGTACACGTAGTGATAGTGAGCGTACATGCGTGTGTACGGCCCGTACCACTACGAGTACGCATACGCGAGGAGACCCATAGTGATTGTGAACGTAGGCACGCGTGTACGGGCCGTTGCAATGCATTTGGGGTGCCCTAGGGCCCCGAAACGCACTGTACCTGTGTGTGACGCTCCAAATTACATAGGGGACACATGAGGGACAAGTATTAAGGCCTACATGCATGCTGGTTGTCATGGAGACCAAGTTCAAATTTCGAATTTGTTCTGGAAGGTGCACAGCAGAAGTCAGTTGGAATTCTTCTACTTTGTTGCAATTTGATTGTGGGGCTGACATCATGCAGGAGAATGAAACCGATAGAGAACCCACAGACTGCTAGGTTTGAAGGGATTGGAGGAAACATAGGATGCAAATGTGAGTGCCCAATCACTCTGTACTCCTGTGCATGAGATGGGCCAGCAAGGCAGATATAAGGCAGCCAGGTCCCATGAGGGAGCACTTGCCTGCACATCTCTGTATTCCACGACCCAGCTGCTGCTACTCATTCCCTGGAACCATGTCAAGGGCTGTGGAGAGGTCACAGCCATTCACCCTGGAGGAGAACATGGCTTTGGTGGATGTGATCCTCCCACGGTACCCCATGCTGTATGGGCGACCAGGTTATCAGGTGAGTGCAGTGTCCACTGCCACAGACTGTGTCCCTTTTCTGTGACTGTGACTTCTGCCATTGTGTCCAGGTGTGACACACATGCTATGTACTGTAGGGGGGGTCCCAAGGGGGGGGAATGCCTGATGTCTCCCAGCAGTGCCCTGAGACAGGAGGGGGGGGCCTATCACGCCCAGCAGTGCCCTGAGACAGGAGGGGTGGGGGCCTATCACTCCCAGCAGTGCCCTGAGACAGGAGGGGTGGGGGCCTATCACGCCCAGCAGTGCCCTGAGACAGGAGGGGTGGGGGCCTATCACTCCCAGCAGTGCCCTGAGACAGGAGGGGTGGGGGCCTATCACTCCCAGCAGTGCCCTGAGACAAGAGGGGTGGGGGCCTATCACGCCCAGCAGTGCCCTGAGACAGGAGGGGTGGGGGCCTATGACTCCCAGCAGTGCCCTGAGACAGGAGGGGTGGGGGCCTATCACTCCAAGCAGTGCCCTGAGACAGGAGGGGTGGGGGCCTATCACTCCAAGTAGTGCCCTGAGACAGGAGGGGTGGGGGCCTATCACTCTCAGCAGTGCCCTGAGACAGCAGGGGTGGGGGCCTATCACTCCCAGCAGTGCCCTGAGACAGGAGGGGTGGGGGCCTATCACGCCCAGCAGTGCCCTGAGACAGGAGGGGTGGGGGCCTATCACTCCAAGCAGTGCCCTGAGACAGGAGGGGTGGGGGCCTATCACTCCAAGCAGTGCCCTGAGACAGGAGGGGTGGGGGCCTATCACTCCAAGCAGTGCCCTGAGACAGGAGGGGTGGGGGCCTATCACTCCCAGCAGTGCCCTGAGACAGGAGGGGTGGGGGCCTATCACTCCCAGCAGTGCCCTGAGACAGGAGGGTTGGGGGCCTATCACTCCAAGCAGTGCCCTGAGACAGGAGGGGTGGGGGCCTATCACTCCAAGCAGTGCCCTGAGACAGGAGGGGTGGGGGCCTATCACTCCAAGCAGTGCCCTGAGACAGGAGGGGTGGGGGCCTATCACTCCCAGCAGTGCCCTGAGACAGGAGGGGTGGGGGCCTATCACTCCCAGCAGTGCCCTGAGACAGGAGGGGTGGGGGCCTATCACTCCAAGCAGTGCCCTGAGACAGGAGGGGTGTGTGTGATGCACAGTGTGAGCCTGGATCATTGATTGTTCGTTGCCCTCATTCCACCTGTGTACTTTCAATGGCACGTACTGCTTTTGCCCTTCCCCAGAGGATCATGTCCCTATGACAAAGGTGCAATGCGTTGGATGCATACTAGGCCTTGTTGTAAACAGCGAATGTGTTCTAATCTGTGTCCCTGTGACATGTGCCAGGTGTATTGATGTAGTGTCACTTGTCCATCCTCACAGGTAGACGCCTCTGCCAAGGAGCAGATATGGCTGGACGCCGTCAGCGCCGTGAGGAGGGCGGAAGGTCGGAAGCGGCACCTGACCCAGGTGAGGAAACGCTGGCAGGATATCCGGTGCTGGACGCGGAGGATCGCACGGGTCCTGCTGGGGGACTCACCTGAGAGCGACAAGAACCGCGGGCGCCGCCGTCTCTCCCACATCCAGAAACGTGTGCTGGCGGTGGTCTTTCCTGACTTGGACAGGCGTCTACAGGAGATGCAGCAGCCGGAAGGGGGTAGGTACATGTGTGTGTTTGTTGTGTTTCACCAGCATTTGTAAGTGCAATGTTCCATGGATACACTTCCAGGGTTTATGGTGCTGTGCAGATCCTATTCCCCACAGTATTGCAGTGCTCTCCTGCCTGCCTTCCCCTCCTTGCAATGTGTTCCCTGGTCTCTGTGTAGTCACTCCATCACAAAGTTATGTAGCCTGACACATTCTCCAAGTGTCCAATGCCTGCAGCATCATGTGTGGGGGTGGTGTGTAACAGGTTTAGTGACCTTGCCTGTGCCCTGTCCAGTTCTGGACTTGTGGGTTCCATGTCAGTTGGCACTAATGCTGATTCCAGACATGGGAGTTAATCTCTCGAGAGCAAGGCCTTCCAGCAGGCATGTCCCATGTGGTGGCCTGTGACATGAAGTGCA
Source organism: Triturus cristatus (assembly GCF_964204655.1). Lineage (NCBI taxonomy): Eukaryota > Metazoa > Chordata > Amphibia > Caudata > Salamandridae > Triturus > Triturus cristatus. Next base: position 1,316,307,223 of record NC_140585.1, read on the forward strand.
TGATTGTGCGTTACGCATAGTGCAGGGATGTTAGCGTGTGTTGCAGTCATTTCCATTCAGGTGCATGGAGTTGTGTGGCCACTACTGTCCCCAGGGGCATCATTTCCTAGGTATCATGTGTGTAAGCCGAGAATGTCGACAATCTCTGTGTCTACAGCATAGGTTGTGCTCTTTGCCATTGTCCCCTGGCACCATGTATATTGACGTGAGATGTATTGCAAGTGTCCACTGTACAGCCTGACCTGAATTTCCTATTACATACTCACGGTGGCCATTGCCTTTGTGTCTTGTTGCAATCATCTGATGATGCCCATTTGTACATGATAATTTGGACAGCCGCACCTTGGGTAGTTTGTGTGCAATATTGAAGTTTTGCATCCCATGTGTATTTCACCCTGACTAAGAGATGTAAGTGCTTCCTGTGTCTCCACAGATTTGTCTCATGTAGGGGGTGGGTGGTGCGGGCATGGCCTACATGTCAAGACCTGTCATCTCCTTGCTAGGACTGGCCAGTGTGTGATGTTTGTCTGGACATACACTCAAGGTGCATTGTGCCAGTCAGGGTGGGCATGTTCTCAGTATTACCTATGCTGCATGTGCCTCTAGTTCCTGCCTATGGTCCCTGCTCATCCCTATTGCCTGCCACGTTGTGTGGTGCAGATGCAGTGCTGGATTGTCCCCAGGGCCTTGCTCCTCAGTCAAAATTCCATGTCATCTCATTTGCTATTGTGTCATGCTCTCCATAGTTTTTCCATGGCATGGTGGGTCACACAACTGTGTCTTGCAGGGCCTACATATGTACCTTGTTTTGTAGTTGTAACTCTTCCTTTGTTTCAGGGTATGCACTGTGACCTAAGTAGATTTGACTCATGTGACATATGTATACAGGTGTATGATTAATTTCTGTCTCTTCACCCTGCCCACAGCATCGTCGGGGGACACGGAGGGAGACATGGACACAGACGGCGCGGAGGGACCGAGCACCAGTGCCAGCGGTGACTTCGGGGCTGGCACTTCGAGTGGGACTGAGGCGGTGGAGAGTGAACCCGGGGACCTGTCGACTGGCACAGCAGAGTATGAAGCTGACGGGTCCGAGGAGGATCACTCCGAGTGGGCGGTGGCTGCACCACCATCTGACAGCAGCCCTACATCTGGCACCGCCCCCTCCATTGGCATCAGCCGCCTCCCCCGTGCTCGAGTTCCTTCCCAGCGCGCCCGGTCCCCACATGTCTCCTTCCTGCCAGGCACCGCACCCCCTGCCCCTGTCTCCACTGCTGCCGCCAATGCTGAGTCTGTGGACATCCAGCGGCAGTTGCAGATTGGTCAGACTGGGATCCTTAATGTCCTCCATGGCCACAGCCAGGTCCTCAACAACATGGAGGCATACTTGGAGGGCATTCATTCTTCGCAGGCTGACCAACGCAACTTGCTGAGGTCCATAGACTCCACACTGACTGCAGCAGTGGGTCTCCTGCAGCGCTACGTCCCACCCCCTACCCCTGCTCCTTCCACAATTCCCACTCCCATGCCTGTCCCACATACACCCAGACGTAAGCATGCACCCACCACAACAGACACAGGCACCACACCAGCAGGGAAGGTCCGCCGCACACCTCCTGACACGCACACACAGGGTGCAGTAGGCACACCCACTGGGTCGGGGGGCAAACGTGTGACACGCAGCCAGAGTGGGAGTCCGCATTCCACCCAATCCACTCCCTCCAAATCCCCTCCCCTCAGCTCTCCTGGCCACATCTCCCCCAAGGACTCCTTCATGGCCGCTCTGTCCCTGAGCCCCACATTGACACCACCCCGCAAGCGGTCAAGGAGGTCCCCGGTCAGGGTGCTTGAGTCCCCCCCCTGTCCCCATCCTCCCCCAGTGGCGCTGCGAGCCATCCCTCTGACCCCCCCCCCCCTCCTTGGGGCCTGTGGTTCCTTCGGGTGCAGGGGAATCCCTGGAGGACCTTGCGAAGGTGTGCAGTGACATCCTGGCCTCCGCCTTTGGCCCTGCCCCACCCCCTGTGGTGGAGTCCTCCATCCCTGCACCCACGTCGCCTACCCTTCACCCTCCTGTCCCTGCGGTGCCTGTTTCCTCACCCCCACATGATGCCCTCACCCCTGTGGAAGACAACGGATTGTAACTGTGCAGGCAAGCTAGGGGACACGCATCCCACTGTGTCCCCCATCCAGCTGGGACTCCTGGACTGCCCTATGGGCTTTGTTAATATTGGACTTACGTCATACTAGTTTTTTGCTCATGCTGAATAAAGCTATTTATTTTTTTCCCTTGGAACACTCCTGCATTGCTGGCATTGCTGTTGGTGGGGCTGCTACATGGTTGTGGGTGTTGGTCATGTGTTGGGTGTGTGGGAAATGTAGTAGTGTGCTGCTCATAGGGGGGACCCTGGGATCTGTGTGCCTCACATGGTGTTAGCTACCTTTCTCCATTCATGTATGCAGTTGCTGCATGTTGCAATTGTCCCAAGGTGTATTCCTTCCTCTGTGTACCCTGACTTCTTCCCTGCAGGGTGTCCCCTGACTTTAGCACAGAGCTGTGTGTCCATTAGCTGGGTGTGTGAGCTAGTCCTTCACCTTTGCACATGCATGCTGAGCGATGTCTCCACCTGCATCATTCGTGGCATCCTTGGTAGTCATTGTACTTGTGTATGTGGCCTATTGACATGACTTCATGTGTACATGTTTTCTTTTCTGCGCTATGCATGCGTATACTCCCAGCCTCGCACACATGTGGTACATGTACTGCAGGGTCTTTGTGCACCTGACTGACATTTGTGGGCATGGTATATGTGACTACTCCACCCTTTGCGTTCCATGGGCACTGCTGGGAGTGATAGGCCCCCACCCCTCCTGTCACAGGGCACTGCTGGGCGTGATAGGCCCCCACCCCTCCTGTCTCTGGGCACTGCTGGGAGGACTCTGCACACACCCCTCCTGTCTCAGGGCACTGCTGGGAGGTCTCTGCACCCACACCTCCTGTCTCTGGGCACTGCTGGGAGGTCTCTGCACCCACCCCTCCTGTCTCAGGGCACTGCTGGGAGGTCTCTGCACCCACACCTCCTGTCTCTGGGCACTGCTGGGAGGTCTCTGCACCCACCCCTCCTGTCTCAGGGCACTGCTGGGAGGTCTCTGCACCCACACCTCCTGTCTCTGGGCACTGCTGGGAGGTCTCTGCACCCACCCCTCCTGTCTCAGGGCACTGCTGGGAGGTCTCTGCACCCACACCTCCTGTCTCTGGGCACTGCTGGGAGGACTCTGCACACACCCCTCCTGTCTCAGGGCACTGCTGGGAGTGATAGGCCCCCACCCCTCCTGTCTCAGGGCACTGCTTGGAGTGATAGGCCCCCACCCCTCCTGTCTCAGGGCACTGCTGGGAGTGATAGGCCCCCACCCCTCCTGTCTCTGGGCACTGCTGGGAGGACTCTGCACACACCCCTCCTGTCTCAGGGCACTGCTGGGAGTGATAGGCCCCCACCCCTCCTGTCTCAGGGCACTGCTGGGAGTGATAGGCCCCCACCCCTCCTGTCTCTGGGCACTGCTGGGAGGACTCTGCACACACCCCTCCTGTCTCAGGGCACTGCTGGGAGGTCTCTGCACCCACACCTCCTGTCTCTGGGCACTGCTGGGAGGTCTCTGCACCCACCCCTCCTGTCTCAGGGCACTGCTGGGAGGTCTCTGCACCCACACCTCCTGTCTCTGGGCACTGCTGGGAGGTCTCTGCACCCACCCCTCCTGTCTCAGGGCACTGCTGGGAGGTCTCTGCACCCACACCTCCTGTCTCTGGGCACTGCTGGGAGGACTCTGCACACACCCCTCCTGTCTCAGGGCACTGCTGGGAGTGATAGGCCCCCACCCCTCCTGTCTCAGGGCACTGCTGGGAGTGATAGGCCCCCACCCCTCCTGTCTCTGGGCACTGCTGGGAGGTCTCTGCACCCACACCTCCTGTCTCTGGGCACTGCTGGGAGGTCTCTGCACCCACCCCTCCTGTCTCAGGGCACTGCTGGGAGGTCTCTGCACCCACACCTCCTGTCTCTGGGCACTGCTGGGAGGACTCTGCACACACCCCTCCTGTCTCAGGGCACTGCTGGGAGTGATAGGCCCCCACCCCTCCTGTCTCAGGGCACTGCTGGGAGTGATAGGCCCCAACCCCTCCTGTCTCTGGGCACTGCTGGGAGGACTCTGCACACACCCCTCCTGTCTCAGGGCACTGCTGGGAGGTCTCTGCACCCACACCTCCTATCTCTGGGCACTGCTGGGAGGTCTCTGCACCCACCCCTCCTGTCTCAGGGCACTGCTGGGAGGTCTCTGCACCCACACCTCCTATCTCTGGGCACTGCTGGGAGGACTCTGCACACACCCCTCCTGTCTCAGGGCACTGCTGGGAGTGATAGGCCCCCACCCCTCCTGTCTCAGGGCACTGCTGGGAGTGATAGGACCCCACCCCTCCTGTCTCAGGGCACTGCTGGGAGTGATAGGCCCCCACCCCTCCTGTCTCAGGGCACTGATGGGTTGCTGGGAGTGATAGGCCCCCACCCCTCCTGTCTCAGGGCACTGCTGGGAGTGATAGGCCCCCACCCCTCCTGTCTCAGGGCACTGCTGGGAGTGATAGGCCCCCACCCCTCCTGTCTCAGGGCACTGCTGGGAGTGATAGGCCCCCACCCCTCCTGTCTCAGGGCACTGCTGGGAGGACTCTGCACACACCCCTCCTGTCTCAGGGCACTGCTGGGAGGTCTCTGCACCCACACCTCCTGTCTCTGGGCACTGCTGGGAGGTCTCTGCACCCACCCCTCCTGTCTCAGGGCACTGCTGGGAGGTCTCTGCACCCACACCTCCTGTCTCTGGGCACTGCTGGGAGGACTCTGCACACACCCCTCCTGTCTCAGGGCACTGTTTGGAGTGATAGGCCCCCACCCCTCCTGTCTCAGGGCACTGCTGGGAGTGATAGGCCCCCACCCCTCCTGTCTCAGGGCACTGCTGGGAGGTCTCTGCACCCACACCTCCTGTCTCTGGGCACTGCTGGGAGGACTCTGCACACACCCCTCCTGTCTCAGGGCACTGCTGGGAGTGATAGGCCCCCACCCCTCCTGTCTCAGGGCACTGCTGGGAGGACTCTGCACCCACCTCTCCAATTTCACAATATGTACGCTCATGACATGCACGGATGTGGGTACGCTCCATGCATTCGAGGTGGGGGTACGTGTCGTACTTACACTGTTGGGGTGGGGGTACGCTCCATGCATACGGGGTGGGGGTAGGGGTCGTACTTACACTGTTGGGGTGGGGGTACGCTCCATACGTACGCGGGTGAGGGTAAGGGTCGTAGGTGCACGGTTGGTGTGGGGGCACGGGTCGTACTTACACTGTTGGGTTGTGGGGTACGCTCCATGCATACGCGGGTGAGGGTACGGGTCGTACTTACACTGTTGGGGTGGGGGTACGCTCCATACGTACGCGTGTGAGGGTACGGGTCGTACTTACTCAGGGCACTGCTGGGAGTGATAGGCCCCCACCCCTCCTGTCTCAGGGCACTGCTTGGAGTGATAGGCCCCCACCCCTCCTGTCTCAGGGCACTGCTGGGAGTGATAGGCCCCCACCCCTCCTGTCTCTGGGCACTGCTGGGAGGACTCTGCACACACCCCTCCTGTCTCAGGGCACTGCTGGGAGTGATAGGCCCCCACCCCTCCTGTCTCAGGGCACTGCTGGGAGTGATAGGCCCCCACCCCTCCTGTCTCTGGGCACTGCTGGGAGGACTCTGCACACACCCCTCCTGTCTCAGGGCACTGCTGGGAGGTCTCTGCACCCACACCTCCTGTCTCTGGGCACTGCTGGGAGGTCTCTGCACCAACCCCTCCTGTCTCAGGGCACTGCTGGGAGGTCTCTACACCCACACCTCCTGTCTCTGGGCACTGCTGGGAGGTCTCTGCACCCACCCCTCCTGTCTCAGGGCACTGCTGGGAGGTCTCTGCACCCACACCTCCTGTCTCTGGGCACTGCTGGGAGGACTCTGCACACACCCCTCCTGTCTCAGGGCACTGCTGGGAGTGATAGGCCCCCACCCCTCCTGTCTCAGGGCACTGCTGGGAGTGATAGGCCCCCACCCCTCCTGTCTCTGGGCACTGCTGGGAGGTCTCTGCACCCACACCTCCTGTCTCTGGGCACTGCTGGGAGGTCTCTGCACCCACCCCTCCTGTCTCAGGGCACTGCTGGGAGGTCTCTGCACCCACACCTCCTGTCTCTGGGCACTGCTGGGAGGACTCTGCACACACCCCTCCTGTCTCAGGGCACTGCTGGGAGTGATAGGCCCCCACCCCTCCTGTCTCAGGGCACTGCTGGGAGTGATAGGCCCCCACCCCTCCTGTCTCTGGGCACTGCTGGGAGGACTCTGCACACACCCCTCCTGTCTCAGGGCACTGCTGGGAGGTCTCTGCACCCACACCTCCTGTCTCTGGGCACTGCTGGGAGGTCTCTGCACCCACCCCTCCTGTCTCAGGGCACTGCTGGGAGGTCTCTGCACCCACACCTCCTGTCTCTGGGCACTGCTGGGCGGACTCTGCACACACCCCTCCTGTCTCAGGGCACTGCTGGGAGTGATAGGCCCCCACCCCTCCTGTCTCAGGGCACTGCTGGGAGTGATAGGCCCCCACCCCTCCTGTCTCAGGGCACTGCTGGGAGTGATAGGCCCCCACCCCTCCTGTCTCAGGGCACTGCTGGGAGTGATAGGCCCCCACCCCTCCTGTCTCTGGGCACTGCTGGGAGGACTCTGCACACACCCCTCCTGTCTCAGGGCACTGCTGGGAGGTCTCTGCACCCACACCTCCTGTCTCTGGGCACTGCTGGGAGGTCTCTGCACCCACCCCTCCTGTCTCAGGGCACTGCTGGGAGGTCTCTGCACCCACACCTCCTGTCTCTGGGCACTGCTGGGAGGACTCTGCACACACCCCTCCTGTCTCAGGGCACTGTTTGGAGTGATAGGCCCCCACCCCTCCTGTCTCAGGGCACTGCTGGGAGTGATAGGCCCCCACCCCTCCTGTCTCAGGGCACTGCTGGGAGGTCTCTGCACCCACACCTCCTGTCTCTGGGCACTGCTGGGAGGACTCTGCACACACCCCTCCTGTCTCAGGGCACTGCTGGGAGTGATAGGCCCCCACCCCTCCTGTCTCAGGGCACTGCTGGGAGGACTCTGCACCCACCTCTCCAATTTCACAATATGTACGCTCATGACATGCACGGATGTGAGTACGCTCCATGCATTCGAGGTGGGGGTACGTGTCGTACTTACACTGTTGGGGTGGGGGTACGCTCCATGTATACGGGGTGGGGGTAAGGGTCGTACTTACACTGTTGGGGTGGGGGTACGCTCCATACGTACGCGGGTGAGGGTAAGGGTCGTAGGTGCACGGTTGGTGTGGGGGTATGGGTCGTACTTACACTGTTGGGTTGTGGGGTACGCTCCATGCATACGCGGGTGAGGGTACGGGTCGTACTTACACTGTTGGGGTGGGGGTACGCTCCATACGTACGCGTGTGAGGGTACGGGTCGTACTTACACTGTTGGGGTGGGGGGTACGCTCCATACGTACGCGGGTGGGGTACGGGTCATACTTACACTGTTGGGGTGGTGGTACGGTACGTACTTACACTGTTGGGGTGGGGGACGCTCCATGCATACGCGGGTGAGGGTACGGGTCGTACTTACACTGTTGGGGTGGTGGTACGGTACGTACTTACACTGTTGGGGTGGGGGGTACGCTCCATGCATACGCGGGTGACGGTACGGGTCGTACTTACACTGTTGGGGTGGGGGGTACGCTCCATACGTACGCGGGTGGGGTACGGGTCGTACTTACACTGTTGGGGTGGTGGTACGGTACGTACTTACACTGTTGGGGTGGTGGGTACGCTCCATGCATACGCGGGTGAGGGTACGGGTCGTACTTACACTGTTGGGGTGGTGGTACGGTACGTACTTACACTGTTGGGGTGGGGGGTACGCTCCATGCATACGCGGGTGAGGGTACGGGTCATACTTACACTGTTGGGGTGGTGGTACGGTACGTACTTACACTGTTGGGGTGGGCGGTACGCTCCATGCATACGCGGGTGAGGGTACGGGTCGTACTTACACTGTTGGGGTGGGGGGTACGCTCCATACGTACGCGGGTGGGGGTATGGGTCGTACTTACACTGTTGGGGTTGGGGGTACGCTCCATGCATACGGGGGTGGGGGTAGGGTCCGTACATATCCGTTCCCACGCTATGTGATGCTTGTGCGGGCCGTACCCAGGCCTTTGCCACGTGGGTACAGCCGTCCCGCCATTGTTGGGGTGACGTAGGTGTGGGCGTGGTACGACTCGTACCCACGCTCTTAAGGCGTGGGTACGGGACGTACCTGTATAGTTGTGTTGCCGGTTCGCGTCGTCAGGCACTTCCGTTGTGGCGGACGCTGGCTTTGCTGGACACGCCCCCACCCCCTCGTAGTGACCATGGCATGGGGGTCAGGTATGTCCAGGGCATGTGTGCTGTGTGACTTTGGTGGTGGTTTTGTGGCCTGCCCCTGGTCCTGCCCCCCCCCTTTCCCCCCCTCCCTTAGTTGTTCTGACCTTCTGCGGCGTCTGCGTCGGAACCTGTAGAGGAGGTCGACTGCTATGAGGGCGGGATGACACGTAGGTTTGGGTCCATGTCTGTCCGTCGCGTACGGGTCCTCCTTGTTCGCGTCGTCCTGTGTGTCCGTCGCGTACTGGTCCTCCTTGTTCGCGTTGTCCTGTGTGTCCGTCGCGTACTGGTCCTCCTTGTTCGCGTCGTCCTGTGTGTCCGTCGCGTACTGGTCCACCTTGTTCGCGTCGTCCTGTCTGTCCGTCGCGTCATTGGGGTCCTTGTTCGCGCCGTCCTGATTTCCCGGCAGTTTTTGGCTGTCGGAAAATATTCACCGTGCGGGATGACGTCGGTGCGAATCGTAATTCCTGGTTCGTGAATGGCAGGCTGCGAGCGTCCCGACGTCAGGTCGGCGCTTTCCCGGATCGCATTTGTAGGATTATTTTGTTCGGTGGGGGTTTTTTACGAATCGTACGGAAATGGTGTTCCCGTGCGAATTGTAATTCCATGTTTGTATTTTTTTACGACCGGGTACGCGTCGGACGGAGAATATGCTCCGTCCGACGGTTCGTACCCGGTTTTTACCGGATCGTAATTGGCACCTATTTCTTTATGTATGTCCAAATGTGCACAAAAGATTGCAGATCTCACAGCAAGGTGGCATCCTTTATACCTTTCCTGGTGGGGCCGTCTTGACACTATTAAAATGATAATTTCTCCTATTGTTCTATACACACTTTCCAATATCCCAGTCCCCATTCCAACGAAATTCTTTACAAAGATTAATTCAGCGTTATCCTCGTTTTTATGGAACTCCAAAAAACCCAGAATGTCTCTTGCTCGACTCATCCGTCCTGCCTCTGAAGGTGGTGTCAACTTTCCTGACTTCCCTGCATACCAGAAGGCCTTTTTATTGCGTCAAGCTTCCCTCTGGTTACAAGATACCACTTCCCCCTGCCCTCTATGGCTTAAGGTTGAATGTACTCTCCTCTCCCCGTTCTCTTTTGCAGAATATCTTGCTTTTTCCCGTAAACCCTCTTTGATTCCTACTTCCATTCACAAGTATACTCTTAAGCTTTTACTGTCGGCTGCTCCTGGCCCTCCTATGATCGTTGCTGATTTCCTTACTTCCACTATCTGGCATAATAAATATCTCCTAATTGGTCGCAAGCCCTTTTATTGGAAATCTTGGAGAACCCGAGGTTTGATTTGGATTTCGCAGCTTTTCTCTGGTTCCACCTTTGTTTCTTTTCCTGATCTCTGTTCTTCCTTTGGCTTACCCCAATCCTTTTTCTCCAAATATCTTCTACTTAAGGCTGCTGTCTTGGAGATGCATGAGCGACTTTCGGGTTTTCCTTTTCCCCCTATTTCTCACACCCCTATTTTTCGACTTCATTCCCTCCTCCGTACTGCCCCCAAAGTGTCTCTTATCTATAAATACCTTCACACAACTGAGTCACTTAGACCTAAATCCAAGGTTGAACTTCAATGGGAAAATGACCTCGGGATAGATTGGCCAATATTTTTATGGGACAAAATCTGGACAAAATTGCGTAAAACTTCTAGAGCGGCTTCGTTGACACAATCCCTATTTTTTATCTACAACAGATTACTTCATACTCCTTCTACACTACATAAGCGATTTCCTACTACCCCAGACAAATGCTGGTCGTGTGATGCTCCCAATGCTACCTTACTTCACATGATATTTCTTTGCAAACATGTACATGATTTTTGGCTACAGGTGTGGGCTCAAGTCAATGCTATTTTTCATACTTGTATTCCTTTCTCTCTTACTCACCTTTTCCTGGGCAGTTTATCCACTAGCTGGAATAACGTAGATATGTCTGCTCGCATTGTTGATTTGTTATTGGCTGTTGCTTTTCAGCAGATTACTGTTAATTGGAAAAATGCATCCAATATTTCTTTCAAAGCGTGGTGGTATAATGTCTGTCATAACCATAGACTTGATAATGCCTTTGTCTTTCCTGTTCAATTAGCAGCTAAACGTGCAGACTTGTCGCTCCCCATTACGCTATATTTAGATAATTGTGCTGCTCGCTCCTCCCTTCCATCGCCTGCTCAACAAGAAGATCCCAAACCCCCATGATACCCTTTTCACGTTCAGAATTTTTCATCCTGCTGTTTTATTTTCATGCTCTTTGTAATTAGACGTTTAGTTATGATTGATATAATTTCTTTGTTTCTTTTCAATGCCCATGTTCATTGCTGTGTTGTGTACTTTCTATTACATATTGCATTTTTGTAATCCCCTTCCCCCCCCCCTTTTTCTACCCCCTCTCCCTCTCCCCCTCCTTCCTAACTGATATTCTGTATTGCATTTTCCTTTTCATTGTCTAATAAAATTCTTTTAAACTTAAAAAAGAATATCTATGGACAGAATATCGACCCTAAGGTAAGCAATATCGATTTTTTTTATATCGATGTTAGTAGTATCGAAGTTAGTAATATCGATATTTATATTATTGTTATGTATTTTATTATGTATTTAATATGTATTTGTTATATGTTTTCTGTTAAGTGTTCTACTGGTTTTAAAATATATGTATACAATTTTTATATGTTAATAATGTTTTTTTAAGTCAATTTTGTGTTTTGGTACCGTAGTGGGTTGTGGGTTTATAGGGGAATAGGGTGGAAAGTAATTTAATTATATGAAATTAATTATACATTTTTTAAGAAGTATAAATTAATTTTAGCGTTTAAGTTCTGTAGCGGGTTGTGGGTTTATAGGGGAATAGGGTGGGAAGTAATTTAATTGTAATTAAGTAATAATTTATTTTCATTTATTGGTATTGATAATTATATTATTGTTAATTAAGTATTAATTGGTAATTAATTTTTATTAATTGGTAATTCGTTTTTATTAATTGATTAATTGATAATTATGTTAAGTGTATTCTTTTATTATTGGACTGTGTCATGCATTTATAGGGGAACCGTGTTGGAAGTAATTGAAATCTAATTAAGTAATTATTAAATTTGTTGTTGGTTATAGATAATTCATTAATTGGACATTAATTATTAATTGGCACATATTTTAAATTATAATATTGTGGTTATGAAACATAATTTATTGTTGATTAATCATTAATTGGTAATTAAATATGATTAAATATTATTTATCGATATTTCTAATAAATATACTAATAAGTAATTATTAATTGGTAATTCATGTTTAATAATTATTATTGTTGGGTATAAACATATTTAATTGTTCAATATTTTTAATTGGTAATTAATGTTGAATAATTATTATTTTTTTGGAATACAAATATTTAATTGTTCAATATTTTAAAATCAGTAATTACTTTTTAATAATTCATACGTTTATGGTTATGAAAAATATGTTGTTCAATATTTATTATTTTGTAATTAATATTTATTAACTATTATTTATTGGTTTTTATTATTAATTTCTTGTTAATTAATTATTCATTGGTAGTTATGTTTTAAATAATTATTTATTGGTATTTGTAAATATTTTTGAGTTATTTAATAATTAAATCACTAATTATTTTAAATAATTATTTTATTTATAAGTATGTTATTTTTAACTTCTATGCTATCCAATACTTTCCCTACTGTTGCACTCTCTGGAGTTGGAATAGTAATGTTGATCCTTACGCTATCCAACACTTTCCCTACTGTTGCACTCTATGGAGTTGAAATAGTAATTTTTACCCCTACGCTATCCAACACTTTCCCTACTGTTGCACTCTCTGGAGATGGAATAGTAATTGTTACCCCTACGCTATCCAACACTTCCCCTACTGTTGCACTCTCTGGAGTGGGAATAGTAATTTTTACCCCTACGCTATCCAACGCTTTCCTTACTGTTTCACTCTCTGGAGTGGGAATAGTAATTTTTACCCCTACGCTATCCAACACTTTCTCTACTGTTGCTCTCTCTGGAATTGGAATAGTAATTTGTACCCCTACGCTATCCAATGCTTTCCCTACTGTTGCACTGTCTGGAGTGGGAATCGTAATTTTTACCCCTCTGCTATCCAACACTTTCCCTCCTGTTGCACTCTCTGGAGTAGGAATAGTAATTTTTACCCCTACGCTATCCAACACTTTCCCTACTGTTGCACTCTCTGGAGTGGGAATAGTAATTTTTACCCCTACACTATCCAACACTTTCTCTACTGTTGCACTCTCTGGAGTTGGAATAGTAATTTTTACCCCTACGCTATCCAACACTTTCCCTACTGTTGCACTGTCTGGAGTGGGAATCGTAATTTTTATCCCTACACTATCCAACACTTTCCCTACTGTTGCACTCTCTGGAATGGGAATAGTAATTTTTACCCCTACGCTATCCAACACTTTCCCTACTGTTGCACTCTCTGGAGTGGGAATAGTAATTTTTACCCCTACGCTATCCAACACTTTCTCTACTGTTGCACTGTCTGGAGTGGGAATTGTAAATTTTACCCCTACGCTATCCAACGCTTTCCTTACTGTTGCACTCCCTGGAGTGGGAATAGTAATTTATACCTCTACGTTGTCCAACACTTTCCCTACTGTTACACTCCCTGGAGTGGAAATAGTAATTTTTAGCCCTACGCTATCCAACATTTTCATTATTGTTGTTTTTTTGGAGCTGGAGTAGTAGTTTTATTCTCTCTGCTATTTAATATTTTTTGTAATATTTTAGCTAATGTAATATATAATTAATTTTAACAATATTCAAATTAAATGTAATTTTTTAAATTTGTTATACATAATTATTTAATTTTTATTCATGTTATTGTTTTATGTGTAGGATGTATTTGTAATTTAGAATATTTTGAAATAATTTATGTTTATTAAAATAATTATTAAAACTGATTATTAAGGTGCCGATTCCGATCCGGGAAAAAAATTTGCGTACGACTCGTATCCGTATATTTTCATGTACGAATCGGACAAGTACCGTACAAACAACCAAGTACGATTCGTACGTGAAAAATACATACGAATTGCTTCGGGAAAATGGTCCGAGAAGGATCCGGAAATTTTTACGTCCGAATAGCGTCGGGAAAAGTCTACGAGAGGGAGTCGGACATTTTTACGTGCAAATCATAAAACAGAAGTCCGACTGCACAAGTACGATCCGTACCGCCCGTCCGAATACACTACCGCATGTAAAAGGCCCCGAACGGAGCGAACGCTGTAGCACACATGTACACGGGTAAACTTGTGCCCGGATACGAGTCGTACAGCCCCCCCTCCCCCCGCATATGTCAGCACCGTACCCCCGTATGTCAGCACCCTACCCCCCTCCGCACCGTACCCCAGGACCGTACACCAGCCCCGCACCTGTACGTGCCGCACCCCAGGCCCGTCTCCCAGCCCCGCACCTGTACGCACTGTACCCCAGGACCGTACCCCAGCCCCGCACCTGTACGCACCGTACCCCAACACCGTACCCCAGCCCCGTACCTGTACGCACTGTACCCCAACACCGTACTCCAGCCCCCCACATATACGCGCCGCACCCCAGGCCCATACCCCAGTCCCGCACCTGTACGCACCGTACCCCAACACCGTAGCACAGCCCCGCACCTGTACGCGCCGCACCCCAGGCCCATACCCCAGCCCCGTACCTGTACGCACCGTACCCCAACACCGTTGCACAGCCCCGCACCTGTACTCGCCGCACCCCAGGCCCGTACCCCAGCCCCGCACCTGTACGCACCGTACCCCAACACCATAGCACAGCCCCGCACCTGTACGCGCCGCACCCCAGGCCCATACCCCAGCCCCGTACCTGTACGCACCATACCCCAACACCATAGCACAGCCCCGCACCTGTACGCGCTTCACCCCAGGCCCGTACCCCAGCCCCGCACATGTACGCACCGTAACCCAACACCGTAGCACAGCCCTGCACCTGTACACGCTGCACCCCAGGCCCGTACCCCTGCCCCGTACCTGTACGCACCGTACCCCAACACTGTAGCACAGCCCCGCACCTGTACGCACCGCACCACAGGCCCGTACCCCAGCCCCGTACCTGTACGCACCGTACCCCAACGCCGTAGCACAGCCCCGCACCTGTACGCGTCGCACCCCAGACTCATACCCCAGCCCCGTACCTCTACGCACCGTACCCCAGCACCCTCACCCATCATCGCGTATGTACGGACCTTACCTACGCTAAAAAGACACGTACAGAACCAGGACACTGTAAAACAGCACAAGGAGGGTGAATTCGACTCGCACAACACCACAAAACACGTCCACCTGACAAAATACATCTCAATGACTGACCTGGCACATCCAAACAGGCAAACAGAGGCCCTACATCACAACCACCTCTTATAACACACCCACCACAAATTCAAACCCTGCCACACCCACAAATGGACCAATAAAAAGAGCCCACACATACAACCCATGAGCCTTTGCAACAGACCCACTGCTGCCAGACCCCACAGACAAACAACTGCACCTTACTTACACCTTAACTACACCTTAACTTAAACACCTTCACACAACCTCCTTCACAAACACCCCCTCTTCACATTCACACACACACCGTCACATTCACACACCCACAACCATCCACACCCACACCCACACCCCACACCATGCACACAGACAAGAATCCAAAGTTCACAAGGGCGGAGCTGGACCTCCTTGTCAACGAAGTCATCAGAGTCGAGCCACAGCTGTTTGGAACATTGGTCAGACCGACCAGCATAGCCCAAAAAACAAGCCTGTGGCAGAGGATCGTCGATAAGGTGAATGCTGTTGCGCCCATCCGAAGGACCAGGCATGAATGCCAAGCCAGGTGGTACGATCTGCGCAGGGCAGTCAAGAGGAAAATGAACGAGGAATACGCCCAGAGTAACATCACTGGAGGTGGGCTGCTCCGCAGACCCGTACATTACCATCCCTGGGAGGAGAAGGTGATGGCCATGCTTCCGCCGGTGGGAGTACACGGAGTCGAAGGAGTCGCAGAGCCTGGTGAGTACACAAACAACTCACGTAACATGGGGGGAATGCCATCCACACCACAAACACACCAAATGCACGCAACTTCCCCCAAGCCCTCACCGCACACAACCACACTCAAAAACCACACTCATGCCACTAACGTCTCCATGCCCCATTCACAAATAAAGGCTATGCCATGTTCCAGGCCACACCAACCACAAACCCAAGACTGGATGTCCGGGATGCTGGGAGGGTGGGGCTCACACAACACATTGTGCAACTCAGAAGCAGACACCAATGCCCTCAGCCCATATGGCCTAGGTACATACCCATGCACCATGCCCAATGCACAGGGACTGGCAAAGTACTGACAAGGTAGCTGACACTTGGCCCTGCTGTAGGCAGCACAAGTCCCTCCTGTGACCACTGTACACTCAAACACCAACTCCACAAGTTCAGATATTTAGCACAGGAACTCACACTCACTGTCATGCCAGCATGCACCATGAGGGGACAGACACATCACCTGGGAGACCCAATGACAAATCACACTACACCCAACAGCAGGCCCGGTCACACACACCCCCTCACACAAGCACACGCCCCCGGGGCAGGCAACGGATTTACCCACTCCCACAATGGACATGTGACACTGCAAGACCAATCCATAGCCAAATAAGCATCCTAGCCCAAAATCTACTGGTCAAACACTCAGGAGAACATATCAATCTGTCCCCGCAACATACCCATCCCCAAGTGTACATTGAGATGAATGCTAGGCACATCCAACTACCTGGGGGAACTGTGACAACTTGAATATGTATGAAACATGGATGTGGCATGATACAGCATTAACATTGTCTCTCTCTCACACACAGGGCAATGTCATCGACCTCCCCCCAACAATGGGAGGGAACAATCACAGTCCCAGGCTCAGTGTGAAGATGATCCCACAGGCAGCGACGACTCTCACCACTCCGTGGATGACCCCGACCAACCTGGCCCCTCTGGTGCCCAAGCCCCTGCAGCACCTGCGTCAGGTACATCTGTGCCAACCCCCACCCCCATTCCTGCCACATCCCAGGAGACACCCAGGAGCCCTGCTCGCACTGAACAACACAGCCAGTTTGACCAGGAGGGACAAGGTTCTCCGGTCACCCAGGAGGAGGCAGACAACCCCGCTAATGCCATCCCTCAAGGGTCCCGTAGACCCGATGTTCCCACAACGGCAGGCCAGGCTCGTGTTGGCAGGGGTGGTGGGAGTGGAAGCAGGCGGAGGCGAGAACCTGACCAGGCAGCTGAGGGAACCGGTATGTCACACATACGCCACATCCTAGACACATACCGGCGTGACACCAGGGGCATCAGCCAGGTAGTGTCGAGCCTCACAGAGATGAAGGGGACCCTCGACGAGATGAAGAACCTGCAGGCCGAGCAACATGCCAGTCAACAACAACACCAAGGACGGATGGAGGCAAGACTGGCTGAGCTCCCGGCGGTGCAAACGGACATGAGCCGTTCACTCCGTCGGATCGCCGACAACATGGGCAACCCTCCCTGTGCCACCAGGCGAAGACCACCACCAGCCACAGGGAGGGAGGAGGAGGAGGATTCGTCCGACGGAGCATCACAGACATCGTCAAGGCCTGCATCTGAGGGTCCCGCGAGGAAGGTGGGTCGTCCACGGAAAAGACCGTGAGAGTCACCTGGCCTGGCACCTGGCCATCTGGCGCAACAGCACCACCTCACCCAATGACATTCTCTGCCACATGGACTTGCTGGTCACAGTCTGACCAATGATGACCAACACTGTGGTCTGGACTCTGATGACTCCAACTGACAAGGATGCCATCTCCCCCTGTGAACTTTGGATTCCATGCACCCGGTAGAGCACCTTACTTCATCTACCAAAAGACTTACCCCACCAAAAATAAATACTTTATTTTGTCATGAGATGTTGCTGTCATTTGGCATTATTCCACAACATATGTGTGTGTAAATGTCAAACTATGCCTGAGTGTTGAACTAACTCCACCCATCCATACCTTGGTATCTGAGTCTGGTACAGGTCACAATGTATCATTCAATGCAGACATGGAGCACAATACTCACCTGTGATAGCCTCAAGCTGCTGAGGGGGTGCATGCAATACTGTGCCGACAGACCTATTTGGAAGAGTATCATTAAGGCGTAGAGGTCATGCCTCATTCGGAAGTTCCCGGGGAGGGAGTCCCAGTTATGTGTTGCCAGGTGGGAGAACTATGTCCTGCATGCTGGAGTACGGTGGATCTGAAGAATGGTGGCCAGGTCAAGGTTGGATGCACGGAGATGGCACTACGGGGTCTCGGATGACAGTGGTACAAGGTTGATTTAGGGTCGGGGTTGTGGCCTGCCTCCTGAGTGAGGGTGGGGAGTCTGAAGGTCATCCTGCAGCACACAGTGATCCATTGCAGCTATCTCTGCTGGACGGTGATGTGGCTGGGGCGCGGGATGTTACAGCTGAGGTGTGCAGATGCAGCCTGGATGTGGACAAGTTTCCCGGGAGTTTGGATGTGGCTGCTCCGTAGAGGGCAGGGCAGTATTTGACACGGATGTTGTCGTGGACCTGGGGGATGGTCCGTCTTTCCTAGGAGTGGATCTATCTGGGGATCATGTGCATAATTCAGAGGGTGTTGCAGTCTGAGGCACAGATGCTGGTGATCAGCATGGCAAATGTGAGCAAGCAATCCATGATGCACACCATCTTGTGTGCGTGGACCCTGGGTGCTTGTGCAGGGCTTTTGCAGGTGGGACACAAGCAGTTGACCCAGCTGTAAGGGGACAATCCTCAGATGTAGACCTCAGTCCTGTACAAGTCCAGCCTCAGGTGGCTGCTGTTCTGCCATTCATCAATGGATCTCATGCAATCTAGAAAATTGGAACTGGCAATGTCTGCGTCCTTGGTGAGGGTGAGGAGCACCTGGCTGTCAATGGCATAAGAGTTGATGATGAGGTTGTGTGCGCATGTGATGGTGGAGAGGGGGGTCCTGGACACACTGTAGATTGACACGCTGAGAGATGATACCTGTGCCATGTGCCTGACAACGACACCATACTACATGCAGAAGCCTTGAGTCCCACTCCCATGGCCTTGCCGGGGTACAGAGCCAGTGGGGAGTAGGAGGGACATGACCTGGTGGGTGTGACAGGGCCTGGAAGGCGTGGCAGTGCTGTGTAGGCAGTCGGAGTTGCACACTCATCATGCAAAGGTGTTGTGTGTGCGCTTAGTGTATGCCTGAGAGCAGGCGGGAGATGTGTGGATGGACATTGCTTGGAGGGTGTCTGCAACATCAGACTGTAGTGTGGATGTGGGTCATGCAAGGACCTGAGGGTCGTGCAATGTTCACGTTGCATGTGCAGACGGTCCAGCCTTTGGCACCGCGTGGCGGCAACTGTGGCACAGACAAGCTGATGCCAGCCAAATGAATGGGTTGAGGGAGTAAGGGAGGAGCATCTTTGATGTGGGTGTGTTGCCAAATCAGGAAACTTTGTGTGCCCATGCTGCAGTGGCTGCAACAGCAGGCGGCATGTCCTGGGAACTATGCCACAATTTCCACACAAAGACTAGGATGTCAGAAAGGACTACTGAAACAGGTGTATGTAAAGGAAGGAGTGACCAGTTTTCAATGGCACACCCAGAGACAAAGGATGCAAAATCACCAAAGATGACTGACACTGGATCATGAAACTGAAGGCCGAGCTGCGCACAGGAAACACACCCCAGAAGGTGTTGACGGACCGTTGTGGGGACCAACAAGCCAAAACACATACACAGCCATGGACTTCATGCACAATAGAGAATCAAATACATGAAGAACAGCATGCAGGTTGCAAATCTACACATAGACTCATATGCACAATACTTGACAACCATGCCAGAGATGCCGCATGCACAGTGGCAAGAGACCTGCATTGACAGAGATTAGGCACCTTGGAGGGTGAGAAACACCTTTACTACTCAGGCTCACACCCATGGAAATGCATCAATATGAACAGACTCACAGGTATTTTGGATGAACATGTGGGACCTACACTGGACACCCCCTTCGCACCACAGATGCTGTAATTCCAGTGGACTGGCACACAAGTGAAGGGGGTGAGCCAAACATCCCCTGCTGCACACGGAGAGGCTGCAATTCCCCATTGAGCCTCTTTTGGGGAAGTCCCACACTATGTCCACCCGTAGCCTCCCGTATGTTTCCGAGGTAAGTTGTACACACATTGATGCCTTCATCACAATCCACAATCCCATAACAGATGACTGTCACGAAGTGTGACTATCAATTTATGTGAGTCATGCTACATGTAATGTGCCCCATGGTGAATTGATATGTATGCATAGTGACAAAACCTGCACAGGAGCAGTGCCCACACATTCCAAACAACTACCACACCCAAAATGCCTTGCTGCAATCCTTACCAAAAGGAGACTTTTCACCATGTCCGTGCATGTAACGCTGATTCAGCACACATTGCAAAACTCATGAGGAATAGCAGGAGCACAACGATGCCACGAGCAGACAGCATGCCTGGGGATGACAGACACACAAGAAGTCAGGAAAATGATAGTCATCCGCATGCATGGTCATGTACTCTACATGACTATGGTTGACACCATGCTAGTTGTCAATTGAGTGTGTCAGCTACAATGTGTGGAATGACATCTGCACTCGAGTGACACATCAGAACACAACTCTAAGTCACTTAGCATACACTCAGCTGGACACACACATTGCAACACATGCCACACAAGGCTCCAAGCGTGCACACTCAGACCCAGGGACTCACCATTATGAGAAGAAGTTGCGTATGAGCTGACTCCGGATGTCCTCCTCCTCCTCCTCCTCCTCCTCACTTGCCTCATGACCAAGGCCGTCATCCTCCACAGGTGGATGTTCCTGCATATCGGGATCCAGGATGAGTGGCACAGCTTTCTCCACTGCCATGTTGTGCAGCATGCAGCACACGAGGAAGATTTTGCAGACCTTCACCGGTGCATATGGGAGGGACCCGCCGGTCTTGTGTAGGCAACGGAATCGGCTCTTCAGGAGGCCAAACGTCCTCTCAATCACTCGCCTGGTCTGCCCATGGGCGTTGTTGTAACGGTGATCTGCAACTGTTCTGGGGTTGCGGAGAGGCGTCACCAGCCATGGCATGTTGGGATAGCCAGAGTCCCCTACAAGGAAACATCATGTAAAGAAGTGGGTCAGGAGATGCGGTAACATACAAAGATACCGCTAAATACTGGACAAACAGAGTCTACCCACCAACAAGACATGCTCGTTTGTTGTGCAGCCGCAGCATCATTTCTGGCACCCTGCTAAGCCTCATGATGTAGGCATCGTGTGCTGACCCTGGAAAACGTGCACAGACATGGGAAATCAGCATGTTAGCAAGAAACACCACAAGGGCATTAATGGAGTGATAATGTTTACGGTTGTGATAGGCTAGCTCCTGTGCCTGTGGTGGTACCAAAGCCACATGTGTCCCATCAATGGACCCAATTACATGGGACATCCCTCCCAGGGCATAGAACTCACCCTTGATACCTGTCAACTGCTCACGAGTTGGAAAATGGATGAATTCATCCAGGTGCTCCAACATGGCTTCTAACACATCATGCAGGACACGGCTGAACATGGTCTGGGACATGCCACCCACATCAGCTATGGTGAATTGAAACGTACCGGTGGCAAAGAAATGTAGGGCTGCCATCACCTTCATCTTGGGGGTCAGCGCAGTCGGATAACTGTGTCGCGGTTGGAGGTGTGGTGCCAGCCTGTTTGTCAGGTCCTCAATTAACTGTTGGGGGAATCTGTAACGGCATATGCAGTCACGTTCCCTCATGGCACCCAAGTCTGGCATTGGTCGGGGGAGAGGCGGTGCCCTGCAGAAATTTGGAAGGAACAACAGAGATTGGGTACATTACTACACCAATGTCAATGAACTGAGCACATGTTCAACAGCTAATCCGCATTTGCTACATACAGAGTCTGTTCTGTGCAACACATCCTGGACATGTATGCCAGCCAGGTGATACTCCTACCAAGAGCCAGCTACAAACGTGGATCTTCAAGGTCTACATGACATGCCATGAAAGTAGCTGTGGGCCAGTGTGAGTGAACAGCCAGACACATTACAGGAGTGACATACAACCACATATGTGCATTTGAAGGATGTTATCTCATACAGACAGCTGTCGGCAAGCCAGACGCACAGGTCACATGTCATTGAAAAAGGACCGACCACACACCTTGCCATGAAGGGGTACATGTCAATACTTATCACACAGACATTGAGACTACGCAGATATGTCCTCAGCTCGCAAGTCTCTGTTCGATGCATACAGACACACGTTACGTGTGATTCCACATGTGGCCTGGTGTGCGTCATTGTGTGCCATGGCCATCTACACACAGACACATGTTGGATGCAGCTACAGCAGATGCAGTTGACGGAACACCAACAGCAAGCTCATGGGAACACATGACACACACATGACATATTCACATCGTGGCACACTGGTAGATAGATGTCAGGTGTCATCATCCGTCTACCTGGCATCAGGGGACAGTTGCAGGTATTGGTGACTGTGCCATGCCAGTGATGCAGTGCTTGACAAGTTAGTACTACATGCACGCATGTCAAAGGTGTGAAGGGGAAGTGTGCCACATAGTGCCCCATCACACATGACATGTGTACACAGGTCATCACACAACTATGTGCCACATCACTGCCTGACACACCTAGGCCCTACACATGAAGGACTGCACTGACAATGACTTGATGTCCATCCTTGTGCGAGTCTGACACCTCCATTCCTTTCCTGTGCGCCTCCTATCACCAGTGTAAGCTGTGAAATGCACCGTACACACGCTCTGAGGGCGTGTGTACGGTCGTATCACTATATAGGGGTTGGGTAGGAGTACGCGTGTGTGTGTACGGACCGTACACAAGTATGTGTACACACAAGTCCTATCCCTATGGTAGTGTTGCCGTAGGCGTACGCCATAGTGATACGGCCCGTACACGCGTGTGTAGGGGTCTTATCCCTATGGGAGTGTTGCCGTAGGCGTATGCCATCGTGATACGACCCCTACACACGAACGGCCTAGCGTGAGAACCAGATATCGCTCCGGGATGCTATTAGGTGGCGCCGGTATGGGATATACGGAGTGAGCGCCCAAGGGTACATTCATTAGTTGGAGAGTAATTGAGCATGGACACAAAGCAGTGATATCATGGGTTTCATACATGCAACATTTTAGAACAAGAAAATGGAAAATAAAAATAAAAAAATCGGGAAATGTATTTTCTCCATTGATTTCTGTTAAAGCAGAGGCAATTTTGGGCGGGGGGCCGCTGTAAAAAAGCAGTTTTGGCTTGAAAAATCGTCAGTCTTCGGTTTCGAGGTAGCAAGCTCATTTTCATTGGTACACGGATTGAGGTGTTACTCTTATTAAGTATGAGTGGGGAAAACTTATTGGGCAGCTAGGATATAGGGTGAATGGTGGCATAGCTGAGCACAGATGCCAGGCAATGTCTGAATCATGGGGACAATCGTGGGTGCATGGTAATGAGATCAAGCGTATGCCTCGTGCGGAGGGAGGGGGCCTACGCGAGTCCCTTGGGGGAGCGAGCACGAAGGCGCGATGATTGCGACCATATGGCGCCACAAAATGGCGCCGCTCTCTCCCACAAGGGAATCTCCAGACGTGCACGCGTTGCCATTCGAAGCAATGCAACGCATACGCGTTTTTGCCCTCAAAGCTGTGCCGACGGCTAAAGGTCTTTCCTATACAGCGCATGCGCACTGCATAGGCGTGACCTAAAAAGGAGGGACACTAAGGGAGGATTACCCATTGGCAAACAAGTTTTTGTGAAGGACAATAACACAACCAAATAAAAAACCATCTGGCAGCAATGGGAGGAGTTCTACTGCTAAAGCATACACAACAGGTCAGTCGCTGAGCGACAGCGCAAGCACTGTCTACGCTCGACCTAAAAAGTAGATGGTCCAATCCACAGCTGATTGCTGCATCCAACTATGTATGTGCAGTCCCTTAGAGAGCTTGAGATAATCAGGAAAATGCGCATGCAAATAAAGTCTGAGAATCAGTTAGACACACCCATTTGAGACTTGTGTATTCAAAGAATTGTTTGCTGCACAACAACGAAACCCAAAACGCGACACCTTACCAAAATTGCCAACGGCAATGCCTCAAGTGCTCCACATATAGCTACCTTCAAATCTTTGCACAGTGGGGAACCTCAAACTGGCAGTTGCTCACCAGTATTGAAACAGACTTCAAACTTGTTCCAACCTCCACGCATTCACGAGACGCATCCATGACTTGAAGTTCCACAAGTTTCACCACTCCATCCCCAATGGAAGTCTTCAGAATAGTTGACGCCTGCTAGCATCTTAGTCCTTCTTTTATATCCACACCCCCATAAACATAAGGCCATGAATATGAGAGCGTAAACTTGGCGGCCAACTTAAAATTCCTTGCCTTGTATTGAAAAAAAACCAAAATATTTTTGCCTTTCCACCATAAACAAATGCATCTTTCCACATCTTTTTTCTTTTCCTTGTTCTGAATGAGGCACGGTATGGGTACGACTGCCACAGAGCCTGACATAGACATCCATGGGTGGAGAATGGGTGTTACCGTGCATCCACCCATGGAATGTTATGCAATTCCATATTTACTAAAGGCAGTAAACGGAGGATTACACCAAAAACCTACTCCTACCACAGAGAGGTGTAAAGCTGACAAATAAATGTATATCTTTTTCTTACTTCCTATTTTTATGCATAATGCATTCTGCATCACACATGGAAAGTGGAAATTGACTTATCCAATGCTGCAGAGCATTTTTTCTTGTTGCCCTGCTTTGCAAGAAACAATAGTAAATATGCCCCAGAGAGCATCCAGGCACTGAAGACCAGTAAGTAAGTGCAGAAAGGTAGACCTTGAAAGACAGAAAGAGGTTTCCGAGGGGTTGTACGAATAAGTGAAGGAAAGCCATTCTTCTGACTGCTTTGTTCTCATGAAAGGGATGCACTATATCGTGGACTTCAAATGTGCAAGTGAAAGGTTTTCTTTCTTAAAGACCTGATGGCAGTAACTTACAGTTTTATTTCAGATTGCTGGCAGATACATCATTTGTTTGGCATTTACAAATACAGTCTCCAGATGTTGCTTCTAGAGTCCATTAGGACTTAAGGTCAGCATGAAGTGTACAAATGACCTGGTATTTTCCCCCATTTTTAGCAACTAAATTTACATATGTTTAACGTTGTCCAATAAATTTGACGATTTTTCTTTTCTGAACAATATGAGAATTCATGTTTAAACTATGCTATTAAATTTGACACTTACAATGGCGAGCTTTTTGATGTGCATGCAAGGATATTCACATTCGGTTGTAAAGAATCTAATAATAATAATCTTCCCACTTTCCACTGAAAGGCATAAGATTTGTGACAATTTAGGAATGTTAGCAAGTAATCTAGGGAAGGGGCAGTAGGATACAATTATGTTTACCATTGGATGTATCTGATATTCGTAAAGAGCAAACTAATCACCCCTAGGTGTCTCAAGGCACTGGTGGTCATCGGGTAGATTAGGTTAGCTATTGCCCAGAGTCACAGGGTGCTGAGCTGAGCTTCCCGCTGAGGACCGAACTGTGAACCCTGCACTTCGGAGTCAGACGCTCTGACCTCTGCACCACACTGCTCCTATTCATCTTGGTTAAAATGCATTGCAAATCAAGGACCATATCCCCAACTTCTGCAAAGACTTATAGCAATAAATGGTATTTTCTCAGCCATAGTGCTGTGGAAATTAAAGGTTTTAGTAGGAAAAAAAGAAGAACTACAACTTTAGTACAGTACCAGTGTTGGGGTTGAAGAGCACACATGTGAGGTCCAAGTCATAGCAAACACAAGGAGATGATGGATGGAGCGCTGAAACTTCTTAGACACTCACCCCCAGTCACAGATCTGGGTTGAATCCATCATCGTTCTTTAGCTCACTTTGCCACCCCAGTTCAGACCCAGCAATATGCAAATCAATATTGACCCTGTGCCTCAAGGGACCAGTCCAGCCAGGTCTTCCCTGGACCGGAAACAAGCATCCTGAGACCAGTTTCAGGGTAACTTCCTTCATCAGCTAGGCTAGTTTGTGAGCAAGGGACCATGTCTGGGCATACCCTGCCAACTTAGGGCGAACAAAGCAAAAACAAGGAGATGATGGACGGAGCACTGAATCTTTTTGCACATTCACCCTCAGTCACAGATGTGGGCTGAATCCATCATTGTTCTTTAGCTCACTTCACCACTTTAGTTCAGACCCAGCTAGATGCAAATCAGTCGTCTTGACACTGTGCTTCATGGGAACAGTCCAGCCTGAGCTTCCAAGCCAGGTCTTCCCTGGAACAGAAACAAGCATCCTGGGAACGGTTGAGTGCTGAGGGCAGAGCTGGTGTAGGTGCAGAGTTGCACATCACTCCACCAACGAGTCACGAATGAGCAGTTTGCTCAGTTTGTCTTCCGTTAGACAGCTATTGACCCAAGACGGGTCAGTTCGATAAACAAGGTAGAATCATGCTTTGTGTTTTATGTTGTGACTGATTACTAGGATTCCTACAACACATCTTTGAATTAGTTAAGCAGTAGTGAAGGTTATCTTGTTCTGGTCCTGATAAATTGCCTACAGACCCTTATGGGCTATGGTAGGCAAGAAACATGTTGACCTCATATTTTAGAAATCAATCACCATTGCTCCTTAGGACCATTGTATCCCATACGAGCACCACTATTTTTAATTAGGGTAGTGAGCTTCACTAGTAGATTTACTCAAACCAGCATCACCAGACCTATTTTAAGTCACTAACAGCACACTACACACACATCACACCCCACATACCCACACTTGATCAAACAGCTAAATCAAAAGATCTCGGGCAAAGAGCCCTTTTGCGGATGCCCGTCGGGCAGTGCAGCATCTGCCTGATGAGGAGCATGCCCAGAAGATGAAGCATGACACCTTTCAGGGTGTGTGAGGGCACTTGCTCTTATTGGAGCATATTCCACTGACTTGACACACTGCTAGTACTTTACCTGTGTTGAAGGAACTGCACACTTCTGTATTTCAGTTACTTCAGCCATTAGAAGACGAAGAAGAATAGTAGAAGCTAAAGGTCTAGAAGTGATTTCATATAAAAGTGTTGTTCTTTCAAGGAGATTTCAGACAAGAAATTTGAAAACCTAATCTGTATTTAGAAATTAAACACAAAAAAGCAGTAAGTATTTTTTTCACAAAGATATTAGAACCAGTTTAGTGTTGGTCAGGTTACAATATTATGTCACTCAGTCTGTGCAGAATATTGCAGAGAATCTTTCATTCCAACCACAAGCTACAAAAATAAATGTGTTGCATTAACTGCCTCCTTTCTGCTGATTGCTTTTTCTTTTCTAGGAAAAGAGATCAGAAGAAGGAAAAGCAGTTCCAGCTTTCCTTGTTGAAATTGCAGCTGTAATTATGCTCAGCTTTCCTGCTGGCTCTGATAGGAGGCATTATAACGTCAGAACTCAGTAACTTATTACAGGTGAGCAGCTACGTCATTTCTTTATTATTAGGTCACAACTCGACTATAAGAAGGAAACGAGAGACTGGCTTTTATAAAAGGATGGCCAGCTCCTATGTATTCTATTATTACTGCTCTTCTCCTTCTTACCAAATGTAGATAAAAATATGCCGCTGAGCTTTGATACGCCAGGCACACTTAAGCACTGTTGCATTTACAAGTAGAATATCAGCTCACTGATGAAAAACTAAAACACTCATAAAATTGAAAAACAGGATGAATGTATGACAGAAACATTTCTGGCTATGATGGATTCTTTCCTACATAACAAACCTATTGATGCATTTAAGTATATAACTTGGTATGCATATAAATATATATGCAAGGCAAAGCATTCAGTTGAGTTAACAGCTACCAGCAAGCTAAATGCACCAAGTAGTGGTCTAATTGGAAGAGGAAATTACATTGGTATCAGCAAGTTAAATGTGTGTGAAGTTTGTTAAATGGCTTGTAAACATAATATGAAAATGTTCTTGAGAACCAGGTTAAGATTCACCCACTTAAGTAGATATGCCCAAAATAAACATTTTTCTTATAACGTGTTGGAAAGTTTACAAACTTCGAACATAATGAGGGTTGTGAAGTTTTGTCAACTTTGCAAACCTTCACCTATTATTATTTTTTTTTTTTGCAAAACAGGTAATTCAACACTTTTCCTCACTTTATTTTACGAAGCAGTTCTCTTCCTACTTAAATAGGGTTTTGTTGGTAAATTTTTCCACAAATCATTATCTGAATAATTTTCGTGCATTTATTTTTAATTCCCAATTCAGCAACACTTGTAAAAGTTCAGAATTTTGATGGCGAAAAGTTTCACAACTTCCCATGTCTGTAACACGCATAGGCATACATACAACGCAGTTATCTTTAGTTCACACTAAGTGGCTGATTCCGATTTTGTCCGGAAGGGCTCCGAACTATGGTCCGAACCCTTCCGACC
Organism: Triturus cristatus; assembly: GCF_964204655.1. Taxonomy (NCBI): domain Eukaryota; kingdom Metazoa; phylum Chordata; class Amphibia; order Caudata; family Salamandridae; genus Triturus; species Triturus cristatus. Next base: position 1,316,335,418 of record NC_140585.1, read on the forward strand.
GAATCGGAACATGTCGGCCGGATTCCTTTCTGACCGAGCCATTCTGATGGGTTCGTTCGGAAAGGAATCCGACTCGTATTTCCGGATGGCAGACGACAGGCTCGGAGAGCCCGTCCGCCATCCGGAAATCCCTCAGTACTCCCCCGGCCGCCTCTTTATGACCTAGGGAGTACGATGGCAGTTTTTCACTGCCTTTTCGTGCCGGTCTTTCCGGCACGAAAAGGCAGTTGGAACCTGTCTTTGGGGGCCCCCAGTAGGGCCCTCATGGGTGCGAGGCTGCCGAATGGCGGCCTGGGAGCACCTATGGTGCCCCTCTGTGGATCCCTGCACCCGGTGGCAGGCGCCTTGGGTGCCGGCCACAGGGTGCAGGGATGAACAGCACCCCTGCTTTTCACAATGCAAGCATGAATTCCGCTTGGAATGCATGCTTGCATTGTGAAGTATACGAGTGCGACCGAACCCTGTTCGGTCGCATCATACTTGCAGGGCCGTAACCGACGACAGCAGGTCGGTCGGTTACGGCTCCTGATCGATGTCAGACGGACCTGAGTCGTCCGACATCGGAATCCGCTCCTAAGTTTAGTATGCTTGTGTTTATGATTTGCTCCCATTTTGATGACATAGATACTAACATGATGAGGCTTGTTTTATTTTTTCACCCGTAATATTATTCTACACCAACTGGAATCATTATATTAACAGGATGAGTCACCTGGGGTAGTGGGTAGTCCACACCTCGATCAGTCATTTCATTTTTGCCTTGTTTAATTTATTTCAAGAATATACCCCTGATGAAGGGCAGGGGGATGACCTAAATGCATTGAGGATATCTGTATCCTTGTTAGATGTTTTCCACTGACGTACATGGTTTATTTTCTCACACAAGTGATGTGAATAATTACAACCTTGAGAGAAAAAAGTTATTTCGAAGAAGAATAAAAATTTCAATTGAAGTCACAAGTGGATTTGTGGTTGAATGACCAAACTTTGATTTCCATTTGGAATTCGGTAGTGCACCAAAGGGACGCTTCACTGAGGGATAGCGCAACAGTTTTTACATTTATACACGTCCAGGATCAGAGGATGATACCTTGCTGCACGCCAACCAACCCCCAAAATCCTGCTACAAAGTCCTACCAAAGAAGGAGTAACCCACAGAGTGCGTAATCCACATCTGTAATTGCAAAGACAACTTTTGTCCAATGTCAAGTTACTGGAATTCACCCTGGACAACAACTAACCCCTCACTGCACACATTGGCAGGAAAACAAAGGGAACATGATTCCAGCTGTCTCTACTAAAGAAAAGGCACACATGCCTCCCAGAAAGAAACTAAATGACTGATGTTCAAATCCTCTTACTCTTGATGATGCCTTCACCCTTCTCCATCATCTCCCAGACTGCACACTACCCCCATTTTAAGGGCATCCTATACATGCCAAAGCATGTCTCATCCATGACAAGAAGAAATATGACCACTTCAAGCCCATACTGCTGGAATGCTGCTGGTTCCCTTCACCAGCTCACACTACCCTCAAAACCAGCTGCATCACCTACAAAGTCATCAAAACCTTGTCAGACCCCAGCTAACAAGCTCACCATCTCTGGTAGTAGTTTCAAGCACACAAGCAGCCAGAACATCATCAGACTAGAGGCACAGAAGTGCAAAAATGTTTTTTTTAAAAAGGCAACAGGCCATCTTCATCTATGCACCCAGAATCTGGAACGAAATCCCTGTATCCCCACCCACTCTTGGATAGAGGCGAAGAAGCACCCCTCTAAACAACTCTACATCACAATGCTGTAACAGTCCACTTCTGCTCCCAGAGCCCTGCTACCAATCCAGTCACTGACTGACATGTTTACTTTTGTACAGTGCTCTTCTGGATGTGGCTAGGTTCATAGTGTATACACATCACATACATACATTACAAATAGAGAAGCCCACACACTTTCCTGAAGTAATTGAAATGAGAAATAGATTCACAACCGGAATGCACAAAGATAGGATGATTTAAGTGACTGATTTACCAACAGTCCTCTAAGAAGCCTTTCCTACCTTGATTGCTCTTTTACAACTCTTAAAACAGAGGCTAATTTAACTCTAAGAGTCTTTTCCAAAGGAATTTGTGGGTTTGCTATCAAACCCTTAGAGAATGTCACTTATGTTGAGGCTCATTACTAATTGGTTGTAAGAGTACTATACATGACAAAAACTAACTAGTCAAGGAAACTTGGATTATAGTCTGTTTCTTTAAAACCACCCTGGAAGTAAATATGATAGATTAATGTGCAATATAATGGAGTATGCTAAGAAGTAGCTTCCCTTCTGTGGAAGCCAAGAGATTGTTTGATAAAATGGAGTGGATATATCTTCTTTGGAGAACTGTAAAGTGAACTCAAGGCTTTTATGATCATCGATTTTCCCTTAACTTTTAATTTATGCAGGTGAGGAATTAGTTTACTTACAGAGTCAGTGTAAAATATTATTTTGAGTAAATCATAAAATCGTATTTAACCCCCCTATATATTCAGGAATGTTTTCTAAAAGATGTGCTTAACTATTAAGCTAATGCAGTACAGTTTCTTGACAAACTTCAAAAATTATTTTTGAATAATGGCAAATGAAACTTTGACCATGTTATAACTACAATGAAGAAACTAATCAAAGAGTGGGAGGCTTTAATGTGTCGTCTTGTTAAGACTTGTGACTACTAAATTGTGAGTGTCAGGCATGATAATTATCAAACTTCTCTTTCCTTGAAAAAGGTTGCATGCATTAATATTCCATTTTATTTTGTATTATACCATAAATAGAACTAGAGTGGCTAAACATACGTGATTCGTAGACAGTTGAAAAAGGTTTTAGGTTAATGTGACAAACATTGTTCTGCCATTACTTGTAGAGAAACAGCTCATTCGAAGTTAGTCTCATCTTCTGCTCCCTTCCGTAGCTGAAAGAGATTCTTGTACTTTTGATTCTTTGTCAGTCACTAGGGTAAGTGGCAACCCCTCGAATTTATTATGCAGCCTGATGCATTGGCTTTCCATTACCTTTTTAGTTGTTTGACTATGAAAAACATTTACCATGGGAGCCTGGCTGGCCATTGGATGAAGATGGCCACCTGAGATAAGGCTTCTGAAACATACCATGAAGGAACAAGCATTGGCATAGCCAATAGGTCTAGCCTTTGGGACCTTATAAGTGTTTAGTTATCCAGCACAATATCCTTGGTGCAACAACATCAAGTGTTGCATGGCTAAACACTTATAAGGTCCCAAAGGCGAGAACTATTGGCTATGCCAATGCTTTTTTAATTTATCTTGTATATGTTGTTGAGTTTGCGTGTGTTTTATTGTGATTGTGTCAGAGGGTGAATACAAGAATGAATATAAGAATAAATATAACATAACATAACATAACAATCAGAGGATGGATGAATGAATGACTGCAAACATGAGCAATAGAGTGCACGTACGATGACTTGAGAGCCTAATCCCATCAATGACACAAAAACACACTCATTCATGAGCCACATCTATTGGCATAGTGAATGCTTGACCTAATATTGGGCCAAATGCAGAAAAGAAAGAATATCCAAAGCATTGCTTTTTTTGGAGAGCCAGTCACCACTGTGCATTACCAAGTACAGGCTTTGTTGGCCTTTGCCACGTTTTCTCTTTAGTTCAGATAGGATATAGAGACTGCCACCAACATTAGCCTGCGTAAAACACGAACTGTAGAGTGGAGGCTCTGTCAGGGTCATGTGATCTTTCTAGTCAACGGAGCCTAGAGGTTGGCAAGCCCATAACTTAACAGGGACAACCAAGCAAAGGGTCTTGCTCAGATCTTACAGCCTGTGCACCAGCCAAGTCCTGGAAATGTTTGCTTTGTTAATCATACAAAAAACATCACATAAAATACGGCAGTCTCGTCAAAATCCCCAAAAGTGTATGGACATGTGGAAGCTTTAATAAAAATACATCACATTACACATAGTCACATTTATATTTTAAATGCACAGGCGTACAACTCTGAACAGTGCGAGTGGCTGGATGTAGGGGACCCATGCTTCGACTTCCTGTCTCTCTTCGATTTCTTCAACTTACCTGAATTGCTGGATGAATGGTCACAAGAGCTGCCCCGGGAACAAGCAATCCGTAGTGACTTTGACCGGACCTTCTTCAACTTCCCTTGAAGTTCCCCTACCGCAAGTTTGGGTTCACGGTTGGCCTTCTAGATCATCTTTACGGAGCATTCACATGATGCCAAATTGTGCCGAGAGCTGAGGCACCAGGGACAGACAATGTGAATGTCTGTCACAAAAAATTTTCTGTTTCAGTGCTTGCAAGGTTTCAACTTTTTCATTTTTGGAGCAGACATGCCAGTTGCACCCTTGTAAAATTGGAGGGAAAGAGGGAAACTGTCAGTCCAATAGGATTCACTGTAGCTCCTGATACACGCCGGAAGGCACGGAAAGAAAAGCAGGGATATCAGCGCCCAGGTATAGTGCCCCCGATGTCACATCCAGGATGAGACGGATCGGATGTGGAGCTGCACGATGCCACCCACAGCCACACAAGGGAATCCCTATCAAAGATCTCCAGATCCAGTGTGACGCCTGGAGAAATTTACAAAGTGAGAAATCTGCAGTTAGAAGTCTGTCAGAAATCTGTATCCTGCAGAACAGCCGAAAACCAATCAAATTGGTTATAGGCATACTTGAATGAATAGAACACACACCTCTAGACCTTGCTCACCACCTCTGCTGCCACACAGGCCTGAGCTGCAAACCGAGCAACCAATCTCTAGACCAATCACTGCTGCAGCGTGGAAAGTCTAATTCCCCCTTCGTCATAGACCAAATATCTCAATAACACATTCACTCAAATACATTCATTGGTGGGGCCCATAACACCAACACTCACACTTCATTGATCTGCTTCCCTAGAGGGATAGGTTTCCAAACGCTGACATGAAAGGAATATCTTTCACCTAAACCCTAATGCGCATTGAATGCTTTTAATAACTCCAACTTTGTGATATTCCCCTCATTGGGTGATGAATCAGTTAGTTGTATATATGATTTAGTGATTCAATTCATTTGTCTATACTCATTCCTTATTCTAGTTTCTTCAAATAATCGACACAACACATTTATCAATTAATCAAAACATCGTTTATCTAATTAAATTGCAAATTGTTAGAAAATCATCATCCATACCGCAGAACATCATATTTACCTAATCTGGCAATTAGTCGTCCTCTAAATCAGTCAAGTTGTGGAAAATCTTTAAATTCATCAAAGTCAGGCCGCAATTCAGTCTCTCAAAGAATCAGGTTAACAGCTGTCCAGCAGTGTCACCGTCCTCTCCGTCAGCATAACGTCAGGAAATGAAAGTTCGTTCAAAGAAGGAGATTGATTTCTAATTTGCTTTTTCTACCTACTTTTATAATGAAACTAATGTCAAAATGTATCAAGATTGAGTTTTTAGACAGTCCTCATTGGTGGATTTGGGGTCACTCGGTAAAGTTCTCACATAGTCCGCAAGATTAAGTCATCGCACTTGCTGGTTCCGGTTTTTAAGACAGTCTGTTGTTGTGGTCCTGGCGAAGCTTCCAGGGTGTCCTTGGTGGGAACATCTTCTCCTGGGGTCAGGACGAGGCCATTGTTGCTGGTGGTGGCGCATGCGCACTTCACCCAGAACCTCGTGAGACAGCAGCAGTCACGTTGTATGTTTCAGTCAGCCATCTTAATGAAGGCCCAAATGGTCAACTTAAGAAAAAACAAACACAAAAACGTAATTAAAACATAGAAATGGCTAATAAAATGTTAAACCCTCACTAATTCCCCTATGTATAAGTAATTATCTAGCATAGTAGCAACATTCAAAGCGTTTATACGCACCCAGTGATGCGCAACTTACAATTACATCACAAAAGCAACATATATCATGCAATATTCAAATTTTCTACCATTAGTATGCGTACATATATTAGTCTACAATTAGTTTAGCCATGCAAAATGCAAATCCCACGTGTAATTCTTCTGTTAATATAATTGGTAAGTTTCCACTTCAAACAAATTAATAATATTACTATTAGTTGAATATTCAGATTAATATAAACATGCAGGATGGGGGGAGTATACAAAATTTTGTACTACCCGCTCCATCAGCACCAGAACAATCTTCAAAACCAAGGGACGATAATGAGACGCAACAGCTTCCACACATCCGAAACAGATGAATAATACTAACAGAAACATCAACCAGAGAAATCTACAATGAACCTCTTGACAATATACCAGAAATGAAGAACTATTAAGACCACACTCAACAAGATCAGAAGAACACAGTACAGGACCAGAAATGTTATGCAAGACCACTGGAACAGTAAGTAAAATAAAACAAACAACAAAAAACCCATGCAGCATATTTGCCCTATAATCCGACAGCAAGACAATCATTAACAGGACTCAACAAAACTGATCTTCTAACTTTTCCCAGTCAAAACAAGCAACTGAAATACATGCTAAACAAACACAGAAACCACGGACACCACCCATCTTCAAAACTTAATCCAGACCTTTGTGGTAAATATTTCGTTACCGGTACTATTTTTTATGCGGTAAAGTCTATCAAGAATAACTCAGTAAATATAAGAGGCAGAATCCGTGGTATTAGAGGTTTTAAAAGGCTTTATTCCTATACAAAGGAAGACAATTCGAATTGTGGGCCTTCTATTCCATCACCACGAAAGTTCAGGAAGGAAGGAACATATATTATTGACAGATAAGCAGTTTTATAGAAAATACATTACAATGAAACAGATGCAAGAGGCGTAACAGCTGATAAAAGGTGCATACGTAGCTAATAGAGGGCGTAATTTAATAAACGTCATCATACATGATGTCATAAGTGGGTGGATCCATAAGAGAATCCTGCAATGTCAGCAGAAATAGTTGGCAGAGATGCGCGCGCAGCCGCATGACGTGTGATTGACGTGCAACTAGAGGGTGAAGGGGACTTGACATTTAGCTCTACATGTGGAGACAGAAGTCTGGGGTTATGTCAACCTAATCCCAAATCATATCTAATATCCTATGTTTAAATAACTGTGTTATCCAAAAGAGAGGTCTCTTAGGATAGAATCTTATTCTATACTGACTATACTGACTGTTAGTGCGTGTACAAGCGTCTGAGTGTCTACACTAGATGCGAGGGGGTAGGAATATTCCATGGTAACGGGGCTATGAATTATTTGCGTGAGGGCAGCGAGGCCTGGCCCTTTGCACGGGAGCTGGAAGAATGTTTACCTAAACTACTAGACAGGAATGCATCGGATGAGGAGCGAAGGAGATAATCTCGAAGGTGAAATACAGTTTTTGGCAGGCGACAGGCTGGATCAGGCACCGTTAGCCGCGCAGGGAGTAAGACAAAGTTCATGGTCACAGATGCGGGCTCAGACTGGAGCTTTCAGAGGCAGAAGGCAGGAAAAGGCTTGACGACAGAATTCGGGCCTACTCGCCTGAATCTGTAAAATGTGGAAAGTGAACCATATAAAGTCGGTGGCCTTTCATACTTAGGAATGGAATATCTGACCCATTCATGGCGGATCTGAAAGAGGACATGTTGACGGTGGACACACATATATTTGCGTCTTCAAAAGTGGAATAGGAGGGAACATACATGTACTTATAGCATGCACATGGAGCCGTTGGGGTCTACGATAGGGGACATAACTGATCACAAAATTCATATTTCCTCATTCCCTCCTTGTCCCCTTCGGACCCTTAGGAGATATCGATCTTCATCAATCCATCGATCTGTTCATATAGCATCATTTGTTCTTCTTTCTTCTTCCGGGATCTCGAACGAATACTTGGATGTGGGATACACGAGGTGGCACACAGACCACAAATCGCCGGCCCACATTGTAGACATAAGCAGCAACTGAATAGTATGAGAAAGCCAATACCTAGGAAGGATAGGATTCTCCATCCCCAGGCTGACAACACGCCCCAGAACCAACCGGACCAAGTCCAGGTGCCTGGACTCTGGTGTATCTGGCTTACAATCTTGTGAAGGCGAGTTATGGCTTTATATACTGATGGCGAATTTTCTGGGATGAAAATGCAGCAACTTGATCCGATGACCCTACAAGCTCCGCCCCTATCGGCCAGGATGACGTCAAGGACAAGACGATTTTGGAGCACAACAATCCGCATAGCAGACTGCTCTTCTGTTAAATTGCCTAAGGCGGAAATAGTTTCATTCACTACTGCTTCAATGGTTCTGGTTAATCTACGTATCAGCTTACTATTAGTGACTGTACCTATATAGGGAAAGAAACCTTTATTGAAATCTGTGTATTTCTCCCATGCTGTTTCAGTGTAATCGACAATTGGGAGATCTCTCTGCTGTCTATTGTGTACTAAATGGGTATTTCTATGATAATCAGGAGGAGCTAGGAAAACAGGTGGTAGAAGGAATGCTATGTAACAGGTACCATCCCAATCTAAAGGTAGACGTATATATGCGGTCTGGCCGCATATAAAGTAGGAATGACGAGAAGCTCTAAATGTAGACTTGCCTTGATCACTGAATTTTATTACAGTGGTGCATTTACTATGGCCCATGTGTATGGAGCCATTCTTTTTTATACATAATTCCCCCTTTACTGGGAATACTGACATGGCGGGCAAGATTGGTGTAGCTGCAGATTCAACGTTCAGGATCATAAGGTTAAGTGTAAAATTACCTAATCCATATACTTCATTTTCTAGATCAGTTCCTGTTCTTTTGGGAAGTCCCTCCTTGTTAGGGTAGCAGACTTTAAGCAAAACTAAGTTCAGGTTGCCCCATACCCAGTTGTCTTGATAAACCGCGGAATTTGAATCTAGGGTATTAATCAAACTAAACCATGCTCCACAGGAGCCATTGTGTGTAAACGGATAGGGAAAGAGGGGCAAAACTCCCTTATAGTTCTGATAGGGAGGGAGTCGGCCACATATCCAACAATTTGTGGCATTGCTGGTTTGATGGGAATGATGTAACATACTAATGAATGTGTTGTTGCGCAGCGCAAATCTATAAGACAATTCATGTGGAGGTAATTCACTAAAAGAATGTTCTGCAGTTATATTATAAGCACGCTTAGGAATAGGGTAATACATGTGCAATAGGATGCTGACAATGATGATCAGAAGACTTAGAAAAAACAAAATTAATAACGTTACTGTACAATGACTACGAAATGATTTACAATACGCTTGCTTCTTGAGCAGCATTTGATTATTTCTTTCTCTATTCCGGTCCAGAGGATACATGTCAGAGACAAATTCAACCGATTCACCTTGGAGAGGACTTAAACAATCAAATTGTCTGACTTACTGGACCTCAATTTTAGTTTATATAGTTCTGAGTTCGATTGCTCAACCAAGGGGAGCTTTGAGTCTGTCTGTGAGGGAATACAGGGGTGAGTCTCTATACTGGGTGGTAGTCCATAAAATTTCTTGATATGACTTGAGTGCAACCACCCTTTTCTTCCTTCGATTTTCACAGCTGTCCTTGTGGTGAGTAGAACTAACTTCGGTGACATCCACCTAGGATCCAGTTGGGTCTTCCGGTCAAAGTTCCTGACCAGCACCAGGTCACCAGGAACCACGCCATGGGGCTTCACCTCAGTATTGTCGGGAAAAGCTGCGGATACCTGTGAACGACAAGATTGTAGTGCAGACATCAAGGAAGCCAGGTAATCTGTCAGCATATTACAGTCAACGTCAGTGATTTTGCGAGGTATAGGCGTCCCCCACATATTTGGTGGTCTACCGAAGATCACCTCATACGGGGATAGCCCTGTTCGAGAATGTGCTACCATTCTCATGTAAAAGAGCGCAACTGGTAAGGCTACTATCCAATCGACTCCTTTTTCTCTACATATTTTGGACAATCTAATTTTCAAAGTTTGATTATGGCGTTCTACGAGTCCTGCTGCCTCGGGGTGTCGGACACAGTGAAATTTCCATTGATAGCCTAATAGAAGGGAAACGTGTTTCATTAGTTCGGATGAGAACGGCTGGCCGTTATCTGAATAGACAACACGTGGTAAACCGTACCGTGGGAAGAATTCTCGAACTAACTGTTTGGCAGTAGTCGGGGCAGTGTAATCTGAAACCGGGTATGCTTCTGTCCAACGGGAAAGAGCACAGACAACTACGAGAACATATTTGAACCCTCGACATCGTTCCATCTGGATATAATCCATCTGGAGGACTTCAAAAGCATGATCGGGAGTTTGGAATCCACCCTGCTCTACGGGGATGCTTTTACCTGGATTAAACTGGCAACATATCATACAGGTACGAACTTTTTGTTTAGCTGCGGCTCGTAAATGTTTGTTGAACCAAATGTGTTGAATGCTGTCTAGCATAGCTTTTTCTCCTAGGTGCGCTGGACTATGTATAGTGTTAATGATGACTTGGACCATTGAGTCGGGAAGAAACCATATAGATTTTTCCTTCGTCATCCATCCTTGATCTGTTTGGATCCCTCCTAATTCAGTCCATTTCTTTATTTCTTCTGGTGTAGCATGTGTCTGTATGTCGATTACATCAAGGGCGGGATCCTTAACTGTCATGCAATGTGTTGGTGTCGGAACTATTGTCTTTGTCATGTCAGTTGTGTGAGTCTGATTCTGAGCAGTCTGTTTAGCTGTTCTGTCAGCTAGGTCATTACCCTGAGAAATGATGTCGGTAACTTTTGTGTGGGCTTTGCATTTCATAATCGATATTGCAGTAGGTAGATGAATCGCGTCTAATAGGGCTTGAATGAGGGGTCCGTGTTGGATGTGGGCACCGTGAGAAGTTAAATAACCTCTCTCTCGCCACAGTACGCCGAAGTCATGGACGACTCCGAAAGCATAACGTGAATCTGTGTATATGTTGACTTTTTTATTTATGGCTTGAATACAGGCTTGTGTCAGAGCGGTGAGCTCTGCTGCTTGAGCTGACAAAGTGTTAATACAATTTGTTTCAATGACTTCAGTGTCTGTTGTGACTGCGTAAGCGGCCACTAACTCTCCTGTACTTGTTCTCATACATGACCCATCTACATACAATGTCAAGTCTGGATCTGTCAAAGGGATATCTGTCAAGTCTTGTCTGGGTTTCGTCGTGATAGTAATGACTTCGACACAATCATGTGCCAATGGATCTGTTCCGCTCACTGGTAACAGTGTGGCAGGATTTAACGTATTACAACGTCTGATTTCTATATGTGGCTGAAACAATGTTAATTCGTAACCGGTGAGTCTCGCTATAGTCAAGTGTTGTGTTTGTGTGCGGTTCAAGAGAACCTCTACTGCGTGTGGTACTTGTACTGTCAATTGATGTCCTAACACTATGGCATCGCTTTGTCTGATTGCTAAAGCTGTTGCTGCCACTGATTTTAGGCACACTGGAAGTGCCTGAGCTACTGGATCTAATGTACTAGAGAAATAAGCACATGGTTTGTGTGATCCTGCTTGTTCCTGGGTGAGTACTGACAAAGCAGTACCTTCGCGTTCTGTAACGAAGAGTGTAAACTGTTTACTGTAACATGGTGTTGCTAGGACAGGTGCTTGGCATAAAGCTTTCTTTAAGCTTTCAAAGGCGTGTGTATGTTCTGGAGTCCAAGGGAGGACAGTCGATATGGCTGCCTCCTGTGTTGTCAACTGGATGAGTGGTTTTGCTAGAAATGCATATTGAGGGATCCACTGCCTACAGTATGAAGTGAGGCCTATAAAAGCCCGCACCTCCTTTTGTGTCTTGGGTGCTGGCATGTTAGCAATTAACTGGATGCGGTCGGGTGTAAGCTGCCTTCCCTCCTTGGACAGCGAGTGCCCAAGGTAAACAACTCGCTGGACACAGAATTGCAGCTTAGAAGGGGACACCTTGTGCCCCTTGTCAGCCAGAAATTTTAAAACCGTCAGTGACGCTGTTTCACATTCAAGTTCGCTTCGGGCGGTGATCAGCAGATCATCGACATATTGAAGCAAGGCAGTGTTAACTGGCATGTGGATACTGTCAAGTTCTCGTTTCAGTGCTTGGCTATAGATGCTGGGGCTTTCTGTAAATCCTTGAGGTGCGCGTGTGAATTTAAAACTTCGTCCATTTAAACTAAAACCGAACAAATATTGACTTTCCGGATCGATTGGGACACTAAAGAAAGCATTCTTGAGATCAATTACAGTGAAAAACGTTGCTTCTGAGTCAATAGCTGTGAGTAATGAAGAGATATCTGGGACCACAGGGTATTGTGGTACAATGCATTTATTTAATTCGCGCAGATCAATAACTAATCGATATACTGGTGGAGCTTTTGGATCCGTTCTTTTAAGAATCGGAATTATCGGAGAATTACATACATTGGAGTCGGTTTCGACAACCACTCCTTGTGTAATGAGCTCGTCAATGATTTGCAGTAAAGCCACTACAGCATCTGGTGGTAACTTGTATTGTCGCATTCGTGGTAGTACTATTCCTGATTTCAGTGTAACTCGATATGGTGTAATGTTCATGCAACCAACATCAGTGGGGCCTTGTGCCCATAAATGTGTAGGTAACTTCTGCAGTCGGTGATCCATGTCTCTGGATACGTAGTGACCTTTAAAGTCACGTAAAAATAGTCTTACTCCTTCCGGAGAACAACATATAATAGCTCCTAGAGCTTTCAATGTTTTTATGCCTAACAAGTTTTCTGGACATGATTTAGTAAGCAACAAATCTGTTGTACGTGTTAATGGACCTACTGTGAGTGCAAGAGGTTGTGTTACGTCATTAATTATAGGTTTTCCTGAGAATCCAAGGGAAATATTCTGTGAGCCTGAGAGGGGTGCCCCTGGAACTTCACTGCGTCTTATAGTTGTTCTGCTTGCCCCTGTATCAAGTAAAAACTTTCTGTCTTCCCCTAATAGTTCACTATGTACATAAGGTCCCTCTTGGTCTACAGGAACCTCAATAAGGGGTAAGCCAACTTCCCTCTCTAGGCTATCTCATGAGTATCGCTGATAATCGGGATAATCTGTTTGTGCATATTGATACATTTGTTGTGTTGTTGCTTGAGTTGCAGCAGTAGGCTGCGCTTGTGGTGGTGCTACGATCTGTTGTGGAGCTGCCTGTTGCGGAGCTAATTGTTGCGGAGCTAACCTAGGTTGTGCCTGCTGAGGCGTCTGTTGTTGATTCTGATCCTGTCTAGGTGGACGTGGTCTCTCATGTGTTCTACCTGTGGCTATATTATGTTTCAGGACTGGACAATAGTGTATATAATGACTTGGTTGTTTACAATAGTTGCATGTCCCTTTTGCAGGATTTGCGGAATCACCCTTCTGATGACTATCAGCTGGAACTGACTGTGCAACAAGCATTTTCATTTTCGTATCTTTCATACGTCTTTGTTCGTGTTCTTGTTCTTCTCGAATTCTATTGTGATGATATTGTAACATCTGTAGCATCTGTGATGGGGTATTACCTTGCCAGGTACTTTCGAATTTCAATACTCTATTCTTGACTTGTAGCAGAGAATTTTCAACTAATTTTGTCACAAACAGATGTGGGTATGACTCACTACTAGCTTTTATGCCACTATTTATGCTGAAACATTTTTCAAATCGGGAATAGAAATCACTAGTGTCTTCATCTGGTTTTTGTTTACAGGCTGAGATTGCACCCAAGTCTTCCTTTTTCGTAGTTAATAAACGTGGCAGTACCTGTATTAGTAATCCTGCTAATGCTGTAGTCTTTTCCCCAAGCCCTGCTCCTGCAGCTCGGGCCTTCTCTTCGTTTTCTAATGCTGTCCAATCTATCTTTTGGTCTCCTACCTCCCATTCTTTTTCTTTGAGTTTTTCATAAACACCTGCGGGTAATAGGACTTTTAATATTTTCATAATATCGGGGTAGGTATACTCTCCCATGAGTAACATGTCCTTTATCTCACGGTGGAAACCTGCTGGATCTTTGTCATGACTGGGTACTACTTTCTTCATTTCTAATAATTCCAATTTAGTTATAGGCGTGTACACAAACACGCGTGTGAAATTATCGTCGGGACCTCTGATCGGGTGCACTTCGCGTAACGGGTTCTGTCTATCTATGTGATACATTTTTCTTCCCATAATGGGAACTGGAACGTGTTCTGGGCATACGAAATTTAAATATTGGTTTCGGGATTCTAGTATTTCCTTAATCAAATCAGTACCTGACCCTCTCCATATGTTGGTGAGTAGTTCTGTCAATATGTCAGGTAAGGGTCCTGGATCAGAGTGTTGGCTTTTATATAATATAAGGAGGTGTTGAATCATGTATATACTAGCTAAACGCTGTTCATATGGGTCTAGATTCAGAAACGTGTGTGCAAGTACATCGTCATTGTATTCGCCGGGACTGTCAGCCCATTGTACTGCTGACCTGGCTAATTCTTGTTCGTCCATGGAATCGAGCACGTGGTACCCCCTTCGATCTCGGAGTAATTTATCAGCGGCTTGGAATAGGTGTTCAGGGGATTTTGTATTTAGCATAGGGTTTGGAAAATGTCTATAATATTCCGGACGTATTGGACGTATTGGGTCGTTAAAACCTCTGGTATTATTATGGGGTCTTCCTTTACCTACATAAGCTATCGTGTCTACTTGCTCTGATTCTTGCTCCTCCTCCTCTCTGTTTAGGTCAGCGGCGTCTACCTCTAATCTTTCTTCGTGTATTCGTTCTACTTCTTTGCGGATCTTTCGGTACATAGCTACTATACATAACTGTTTATCATGTCTTCCTTCTGATATATTCCGGCCCCAAGTGACAAGTTTTTGCATTTCTTCCGGATTTACCCCAGGCCGGTCTTGATTTCTAATTACACAGTTTATGAGGAAACGTAACAGTTGTCCCTGTACCTCCGCTTTCTGGTACTCCATGGCTCTGCTAATACTTTCAGGACCTCGCCCTGACTGGACAAAGTGATATATATTTTCTAAATGTGTATTCATTCCTGGTAACTTCGTTAAATATATTGCAGCTCGTCGAATACGTAATGATGACAGCAGCATTTCGTCCCGTTTACCGGGCACAGGATCATATCTACAATCTACTAGAAGCTCCTTAAGCATGTCGGGAGTTGCTAGTTTGGGCGTACGTTGGTGTGCTAATTCTCTAAGGGAAAATTTATTTCCTCTGGGTGGCGTAGAAAAAATGTCTGTCGTACCTCCTGTAGCACCGTCTGGGGTGCTGGACGTGAAAGGATTTGTTGAGGGTGAGACAGCAACCGTCGTTGCGGGAAAAGCTGTAGA
Organism: Triturus cristatus; assembly: GCF_964204655.1. Classification (NCBI taxonomy): domain Eukaryota; kingdom Metazoa; phylum Chordata; class Amphibia; order Caudata; family Salamandridae; genus Triturus; species Triturus cristatus. Next base: position 1,316,350,734 of record NC_140585.1, read on the forward strand.
AACAGATGTGCTTGTCGGAATGTGTGTCGAAGCGTGTTGTTGCGGAGGTACAGACGAATGTTCTTGGCGATGAGCATCATCGGCAAGCAGTCTATGTGGTGCGGTATTAGCATACTCGGGAGCTGCGTCATCTAAATAGCGGGAAAGGAAAACATCTTCTGCGGTTCTGGGATGTCCCTTGGGATGTGCTTTTATCGGGAACAATGGAGGTGGCAAGTCTTTTGGTATTTCCGAAGTAGCCTTAGGTAACCCTTCGGCCAGAAGTGGATACATACCATTCATAAGGGCGTTTCTTTGTCTATCTACTTGTTCTGATTTTATTCGGGTACCTTCCTCAAGTAATAGATTTTCTCGGACTTTATTTGAATTCTCCTTACCCTTATCTTCCTGTCTGAGTGCTTTTTCTGTACGTCTATATGATTCTTTACGCCATAATTCAATGGCATCTTTCTGTGACTGTCTGGCTTTCTTTTTCCATAATTCTTCTTCTACTCGCATGATGCAATCTGCATCCCAGGTCCCCGCTGCGGGCCATCTCTGACTCTCTGGTAATTCTTTGGTGTAATCCACCCATAAATCAAGAAATAATACGGCATCTAGGCCATGCTTATGATACATAAAGTACCCTGGAGTGTCCCTCGGTGGGATGGGAACAGCTTCTTCGAGTACACCTTTTCTAGTTTTGATTTGTCTTAGTTTCGAAAAGAGCGGCATTTTTAGACCTTATTACTAGAACACACTTTATACAAAAAAACACAATAATGAACAGTCATTCACACCACAGTATATAGAACGTATTTTAAAACATTTAACGCTTAATAGTTTTACGAACAATGATAACTAATAGAAAACTGGTTACTGACATTATACTGACACTAGATAATACTTATTTATCTGCACAACATACTATATATACTGCTAAACAGTACAGATACACTGCTAAAACAGTGCAGACCGGATTTGTGTACCCAAACCCGTCTTGACCGGCACAGACTATGTGCACGTTAAATGCCTCCCCGGTAATGGTACTCACCGGGTAGCTCGGAACGGAAGGCCTCGGAACGGAACTGAAACTGGACCGGACTGGATTCGACTCGACTGGACTCGGAACTTCGGAACCTGGCGGGTCTCTGTATACCTCGGATCTTGCTCTCTCAGCTAGGCTCTGGTCGGGATACTTCGCACTTCTCACCGCCTCGTCTGGGTGTTGATCGCAGCCTCAGTCGTCCCCGCTTGGCCGGAAGGAGACACAGGAAATCCTGTAGATACGCGTTTTTGTTGTCCGTTCAGCTGTGGCAGGAGACCGGGCCTGCAACGCACCGCCGGCGCGTGAGATGAGAAAGTGTCCCTATTCGGGCGCCAATTTATGTGGTAAATATTTCGTTACCGGTACTATTTTTTATGCGGTAAAGTCTATCAAGAATAACTCAGTAAATATAAGAGGCAGAATCCGTGGTATTAGAGGTTTTAAAAGGCTTTATTCCTATACAAAGGAAGACAATTCGAATTGTGGGCCTTCTATTCCATCACCACGAAAGTTCAGGAAGGAAGGAACATATATTATTGACAGATAAGCAGTTTTATAGAAAATACATTACAATGAAACAGATGCAAGAGGCGTAACAGCTGATAAAAGGTGCATACGTAGCTAATAGAGGGCGTAATTTAATAAACGTCATCATACATGATGTCATAAGTGGGTGGATCCATAAGAGAATCCTGCAATGTCAGCAGAAATAGTTGGCAGAGATGCGCGCGCAGCCGCATGACGTGTGATTGACGTGCAACTAGAGGGTGAAGGGGACTTGACATTTAGCTCTACATGTGGAGACAGAAGTCTGGGGTTATGTCAACCTAATCCCAAATCATATCTAATATCCTATGTTTAAAGAACTGTGTTATCCAAAAGAGAGGTCTCTTAGGATAGAATCTTATTCTATACTGACTATACTGACTGTTAGTGCGTGTACAAGCGTCTGAGTGTCTACACTAGATGCGAGGGGGTAGGAATATTCCATGGTAACGGGGCTATGAATTATTTGCGTGAGGGCAGCGAGGCCTGGCCCTTTGCACGGGAGCTGGAAGAATGTTTACCTAAACTACTAGACAGGAATGCATCGGATGAGGAGCGAAGGAGATAATCTCGAAGGTGAAATACAGTTTTTGGCAGGCGACAGGCTGGATCAGGCACCGTTAGCCGCGCAGGGAGTAAGACAAAGTTCATGGTCACAGATGCGGGCTCAGACTGGAGCTTTCAGAGGCAGAAGGCAGGAAAAGGCTTGATGACAGAATTCGGGCCTACTCGCCTGAATCTGTAAAATGTGGAAAGTGAACCATATAAAGTCGGTGGCCTTTCATACTTAGGAATGGAATATCTGACCCATTCATGGCGGATCTGAAAGAGGACATGTTGACGGTGGACACACATATATTTGCGTCTTCAAAAGTGGAATAGGAGGGAACATACATGTACTTATAGCATGCACATGGAGCCGTTGGGGTCTACGATAGGGGACATAACTGATCACAAAATTCATATTTCCTCACCTTTTCAGTGCAGAAGTGTCATTCAGATGATATGGCACCCATCCTATTCAAAGCAAACCCTTCACACATTTAGAGCTAGTTTTTGGAATTTACCAAATTGTAAAGTTAGAGGAGGGCAAGCAGTGGTACACAAAAAAATGCTATATACTTCAATACAGAGCTCGTCATCACAGAATGGGTAACAATGCCCATATGCTACTCACCATCCTCCACTTTCTCAGTCTCCATCATTCTTACATACGTCATACAACCCTTCTTTCAAAGAGATGGTTGTGGACACCACAGCGATAAGATTGAAAGAACACAAAAAGTTGCATTCTAAGGGAAGACATGAACATTTAGTTTGATAAAGGTGGTATCTGCCAAACATCCGGCTCACTCAGCAGCAGATTTATTGCTATAGTTGAAATACTGAGGCCTCCGTGTGCTTTATCTCGAGTGCCAGCCCCTCCCCTGAACAAGTGGAGTGTTTGGGAACCGTAGAAATGTCTTTATGACCAAAGAAAAATACTCTATACATCGTTTTCAATTCTCACCTGAATGAATTTACCATTAAAAACGAGGAAGCTGTAAATAAATAAATAACACCACCACAAACACTTGGAAGATTTTAGGACCATTTCTATCCTACTAGTGTCCAGTACTGCAAGTATTTCACATCAACAATTGTCTAAGCACTTCAATGGCTAGGCCCCTAGTGCTGTGTTAAGAGAGACGGTGCTGTTCGAGCCGCTTGTGAAACTGACTAGCCCCAGGGTTTGCACTATTAATAGAACTGGTATACGCCATGCTCTGGAGACACAGGGAGCCGTGAGGGACCAAAGCTCTTCTCTTCACTGGGGAAGTAAAGAGTGTGATTTTTACAAGGTCTAATGGACACATACTCACTCACACACCAGATAGAAGGTGGTTTGTACATTACAGACACAGAAGACATACTGGTCTGTGCACGTCATCTGTGACCAGGAAGAAGGCGGCATGTCCCTTACGGTCACAGCAGCTGTAAGGGGATATATAACTTACTCAGGTTTCAGCACCCTGAGATGGTCTCTCCAATACTTGATGCTTCTGGCCTGACATTGTGTCTGCAAATAAGGTGCACTCGGCACCTCTAGCTTTGTGTTGAATTTGCTTGTAGGTCCCACCACTTTCAAATGCCACTAGTTGTCACTGCATATATTGGGTGGGTACCGGGTGGGTGGAGGGGAGCAAGGGTTTTTGAAGATTTTTTTTTTAAACACGTAAATGTGTGTGTACATAATTGCATGCACACACGTGGAAGGTAAAATAATTAAAACACACAACTCAATAGATCGCGATTCGCGACACACCGCCATCTACTGGGGAAAAAAGCAATTTAATTTCTGAAGGCATCGATAACCCATGGAGATAGTTATATAGCCAGTCATTACCAATACACACAAAGGCTCATCCTCTCACTCACCCATTCAAAAACGTCCACACCCAGTCACTCATGTATTCCATCTGTAAAATACCCATGCATTCGTCTATACATCACTGATACTCCCACTTAGTTAGCCATAAAGACACTCCCACAGCCACTTACATTAGTATATATGTTTGACACCCAGTTTCTTTCAGTAAATAGTTACAATTACTGGTTGATGTCATCAGTGATGTCATTTGAGATGTCATAAGTGATGTCTTCAGTAAATTAATTTGAGATGCCATCAGTGATGTCACTGACCATGTCAGGATGATAATATGTGAGGTCATAAGCAGTGCATTGCGGGGACATAAGTTTTGTTTAAGTGAAATATCAGCCTAACTATAACATCCCTGTAAGCCTTGTTTTCTTCAGTGAATTTCTCTAGTTTTTAAATCTATATCTTAACTATAATATCCCTGTAACATCCAGAGATTTCAGTGAAATTCTACATATTTTACATATATACAACAATAAACACATACTACGTATTCGATCTTGATCCAGGAGATGCCGTCATCCCTAAAAGAAATACTTTTTAATCTGCAAAATTGTTGTTCCGTCCCTCTCACCGCCTGAGACATCAGAACATATAAATTCAGAACCATTGCTTAAAACGAGCTCAGGGGATGAAGTGTTTACATTTAGAGGTTATGATGAAAGATAAAACACTGTCTTACGCGGATTTGTGTGATGGAAGAGGCTTTGTCGGAAGACAGAGAAATGCAGAAAGTGATAAGGTCGAAAAATGCATTGTTTGAAGGCAAAAATATACAGCTTTCTTCGTAAACAATTCACCCAGAAGGTAGATGTCTAGCATGTGGTTAACGGGGGTAAAATAATAAAAGGGGCAATAAGTAACACAGTAGTCAACTCGCATCACATCATGAGAGTGATCATCAAACATCCAATGCTTTTCAACCAACAGCTTTAGCGTGTTTGGACTTTTTTATGTTGTTTTTTTCCTTATCAGTAAATATGCGTATTGATACTGACCGGGAACTCAGGACTGAGTGTGGACTCCTTTAATGGTTTAGGGTGAAATGGCAGGTACGCAATCATGCTATGCTGTTACATTATGTTGCCAGCATGCGTGCATTGCCTGCCATTACTATGGAAACCTTAATGCTTTCTTCACTTGGACGCCCTTTTAGTATGGTTCTGGCATTTATAAATGAGGTCTGATTGCAGCATTCACTGGAAAATATTCAAATGTCTAATCCACTGGATACCTTATATTGTTGGCTTCACAAGAGCACGCTCTGAGAATTGTGCACGTGGAATGGCCATTGGCGAGGACCACTGTCTGTTTTGTTTTACGATTTCAGAATGTTGTGCTGTTAGGAGAGAGTAAGGAAACTAATTTGTGGAATATGTCAGTAACGCCAGGATAGCCAGTATGACCAGTGTGCCTTTCAGGAGGCTGTGCAGGAGGAGCATTTTTAAAATATGGCCTGAAACTATGATGCCATTAAGAAGATTACGAATAACAAAATGCAAAGAACAAATCTGAACCGGATACACAATGTTAAACGAAGGCATGGGAAACTTCAAAGTTCTGTGCCTTGTTGTATTGCCTTCTGTTTTATAATCCATGGGGCAGATTTACAAGCCCCTTGCGCCACATTTGTGTAACTTTTCCGATTTTAAAAGTGACGCAAAAGTGGTGCAAGGGTCTTGTAAATCTGCCCCCATGTGTTTTCACGTTAGTCTCCCGGTTATACTCTTTTATTTAACCTTCCTTTTCTACTTAGCATGTATGGGTCATATCAGCAACAACCGGCGATAATTATCGGTAAGCGCACTTAGCGCTAGGATAATTATCGCCAGCTATCGCTGGATTCTATCGCAGAGATAGCGTGCTATCAGCAACGCATATCTCCAAAGCGATAGAAATCCAAGCGTTAGCTACAAAACAGTGCGATTATCGCTGGAAAACCGGCGATAATCGCACTGGGACAGGCGATACCTTGCTGATAGGGCTGGGTGAACTTAGCCATGTAATCCACCTCCCATTGGATTACATGGCTAAATCAGATTAAAAGCAGGCGCACAGAAACCTGCGTTAAGCGCGGTTAGTGCTTCTTTTATTATCGCTAAGCAGGTTAGCGATTTCCTTGTTAATTGGAGAAATGTCGTTTAGCGACATTCTCCACGTAAGTTTTGCAAGGTACGCCCACTTTGCATCTCATTAGAGATGCAAAGCTGGGAGTTAAGGGAAAGGGCGCAAAGGCAAGGATTCACGCGATAGCGTGACCTTGCTGATAAGGCGATAAAATTATTGCTGCTTTTTGGCTGAAAACGGACGCAAAAGCGGATATAATTTTATTGCGCCGCCTTGATGATATGCCCCTACGTTCATTAATAAATGTTGCATGATGATCATACACAATATGCATTGCAAAGGACGCCTCTTGATTGTTTAGGATTTCTTTGAGGACTTTGTAATTCTTGGGCGACAACCAGCATCGTTATATTTGATTTGTGATGGAGCTCAGGCGGCCTTGATTGAGGCTGACATTCAATTCAGCTGAGGCATGGCGAGAGTTTTGAAAACTTCATTAGGAGACGTGCCAAGCTAGGATATTTCACTTTTGGGTGCCTTAAATGCCGAGTTTAACGCTCACAAATGATGTAAAGGCAAAAGCAAATACCAGGTGCCACTTACGTAAACATACCTTGAATCTGCCAATTTAAGATGAAGGAGACATTTTCAGTAAAGGCTGCCACGCTGAGAAACTCGACCTTTTCCTTCAGTGCGCACAGTAACTTGTCACCGCGCTTCATTTAGCAACCTTTTCGTCAGAATTGAGCCTTTTCAAACTGCGCCTGGGTCATACCGTTCTAGGAATACATACTAAAACTAGAAAATGGCAATAAGAGCCTGAAGGATGGAGAAATATTCGTAAATTCTCTCAAAGTAAATTACATAAAAACCACTAGAACCCACAGTTTAGCTCAGGAGAATGGCAAGTCAACAGTGTTGTCAGGTATTTTGCACCGACATTTCTAATTATATCCCTAATGAGAGCAAAGCACAGATATCGACAGCCCTCCCCTGCAAACGTGGTAAATAGCTGCTTAACACACAATAAATTAAGTAAATCAGAGATCACTTGGTTTGATCGAAAACAATTTTCTGCAGGTTTATTTCATGAGTGAAATTTGCCAAAGTGGTGAGTTAACTAACGGACGGGCAGAGGTGAGTGACCTAACCAGCCCAGCTACCTGATGAGCCAAACAGCACCGTGGGCCAACCTATTCGGAGCTACCATTTCTTTACTTGGAAAGATTTCTCCTTTAAATCTTTGGGCACCAGTCACATATTATTACTCTAACCTTTTTAGGGGTGGAGCGGGCAAGGGCACATCCCGGTTTCTCAACCTTGCGACCACCCAAAGGACTAACAGGGCACTGTTGTTTACATCCCAGGGTCCTGCCATAAAAACTCATGTGGTTTGGCATTGAGAAATCCTTGCTGTGCTCCCTCAGATGGCACCCCAATGTGCTAAATTGCCTCGAGATCACCCTGCAAGCCCACCAATGCCCTGGATGTGGCCACAGTCGCATCTGGGGCCCCCTCACTATGTCAGGCTCTATGATCTCCTGCAACCTGCAGCTACTGGTCCTTGTTACTGGACCAATTCTCTATCAACCTCTGGCAGGTGTACCCCATCCCTATTGCAGTACCCTGTGGTGTTTGCATTAGTGAGGCCACGCTTCATTTAACCAAAGACCCTCTGCTCGACAAACCTGTGCAATGGGTTACCAGTCCTTCTTCCCGGACCAAGTCCATATCAACCTCGGATAGGTGCACCTGGTCCCTATCTGCAACTTTGTGAACAAACTGCACCAGAGCATGCTGGAGAAACCCACCCATGCTATCTGTTGGACTTGGCCCTTCTTGCAGGGTCATCCCTGAACTTTTTGCCTTCCTCCTGTATTTTCTCTGACCTTTTTTTGTTGGTTCTATGATTCTGAGCACCTTACCACTGCTGATCAGTGCTAAAGTGCATATGCTCTCCCTATTGTAAATCAATGTATGGATTAGTGATTCCATGATTGGCTGGTTTGGTTTACCTGTCAGACGCTAGTACAGTGCACTGCGTGTGCCCAGGGCTTGTAAATCAAATACTGCTGGTGGGCTTGCAGCACTGGTTGTGCCACCCACAGAAGCAGCCTGTAAAAGTGTCACTCAGGTCTGCCATTGCCATAGGGTAGAATGGGCAGTTTGATTATTACATCTTATAATGCTAACTGACCCAGGGAATTAGGTAGTAATTCGAGTTTAGTATGCCTGAACTCAGAATGATAAAATGCATATTTTAGTGAACTTGGTTTTAACATTCTGTGTTTGAAAATACCACTCTTAGAAAGTAGGTATTTTCTTGTCTTACTATCCAAGCCTGCCTCTGCTAGGTTGTGTATTCCTTGTCTGGAGTTTGAGTGACAGGGGCTGGGGGATTCCAGGAGACAGGGTGAGTCAGCACAGGGCTGAATAGAGAGATTTGCATGCAGATGGGTGGGAGGAGTTGCACCTGGGACCTGAATTGGGCTGTGCCTTCCCTCCACAATGCTGGCTCCACATCCTGTGGTGCGTCTGATGTCTCTGCCCTGCTTTCTGAAAGGAAGGAAGGAAGGAGTCTTGTCAACAAAGTGCTCCAGGACTGACCAGAACTGGTTTGGACTAGGTGAAGGCCTCTCTGCCTTCAGAGAACAAAGAGAAAATGAGTTTAAAAGGGGGGACCCAGACCCCATAACTGTAGATCACTTTGGGAAGCAAGAAGAAACCTTTGCTGAGGAGAGAAACCAGAGAGACTGAGGAGAGACTATCCCTAAGCTTGAAGGATGAGCCTGCAGTGGTTGCCTGACTGCCAAAGAGAGGAGAAGGCACTTTGTGTATACTTTATTAAAATTGTGAAGGATTTCCAAGGGCTTGAGAAAAGAGCTTGCCTTCTGCTGAAGTCTCAGGGACAACAGACTTCACCCACCAGCTCTCCAAGAGTTCTTTGGAAGTGCCTGCTGTTTTGCGAGGCTTTCTGAGGGACTGCGTGTCGCAAGGAGCTGGAAGCGCGACTCACGAGCAAGAAGTGTGTCACCGCATTGCCGCTGTCACTTCACAACGAGAAAGCGCCTCGCATCGCCGGAGAAGTGGATCGACGTCGCAGCAAACGCCACCACAGTGAAGGGAGTGACGCCTGGGGTGTGGAATAATTGAACTGGGAATTGTGTTTTATCTGTGTTCTTGATTTTAAAAATATACCCTGCTGCTGCTATTTGCCTTTTGCACAAAGACCGTATCGATCCAATTCCCACATCCGAGCACGACCGGAACTAGCGTACCCTCGCTAGGAGGTCAGCACTCTAGTCTTTTTTGGCTGGCGCCTATTTAACGTCGCCCTGGAGCGACCGCGCACAATTTCGACAGTGAAGGGAGTGACGCCTGGGGTGTGGAATAATTGAACTGGGAATTGTGTTTTATCTGTGTTCTTGATTTTAAAAATATACCCTGCTGCTGCTATTTACTTTTTGCACAAAGACCGTAACGATCCAATTCCCACATCCGAGCACGACCGGAACTAGCGTACCCTCGCTAGGAGGTCAGCACTCTAGTCTCTTTCGGCTGGCGCCTATTTAACGTCGCCCTGGAGCGACCGCGCACAATTTCGACAGTGAAGGGAGTGACGCCTGGGGTGTGGAATAATTGAACTGGGAATTGTGTTTTATCTGTGTTCTTGATTTGAAAAATATACCCTGCTGCTGCTATTTGCCTTTTGCACAAAGACCGTAACGATCCAATTCCCACATCCGAGCACGACCGGAACTAGCGTACCCTCGCTAGGAGGTCAGCACTCTAGTCTTTTTCGGCTGGCGCCTATTTAACGTCGCCCTGGAGCGGCCGCGCAGCGGCCGCGCGCAGCAGGTGCGTCGGCGGCGCGCCAGAGGCGCGCCAATGGCAAGCCCGTCTGCGCCCGTCCGCGCCTCGGACGCGCCTGTCGCGCCTAATAACGCTGCTTATAAGCCCTTGCCCTGTGCGAAGCCACCCACTGCGCGGCTTTGCTACTCTCGGACACAATTGTACGAGCTCAATAATTGTGCTTTGACTCTGGAAGCGCCGGAGGTAGGGCCTCCATTAGGGACTGCTGTCTGCTCTCCCCACGAGGATGGACTGAACTGTGGACTGTTAAACGTTAGGTCTCTCCCCAAGCACTCCACGGAAATCCAACTGCTAATTGACGAACACAACTTTGATATACTGTTCATGACGGAAACCTGGCTTGCGCCTGGTCTTGACTTAGAACTTGGCGCTGTTTGCCCTTCTGGTTTCAAAGCCTTTCACAAACCTAGATCTAGCGGCATGGGTGGCGGAATTGGGATCATCTACAAAGAAATATGGGATTTCTCGCCATTGGACATTGACGAGATCTCGCAGCTTGAAACTCTGGGCTTCTCTCTGAAGGACAGGTCTGGTCATGTCTTGACTGGGATTCTATGCTACAGACACCCGGGGACTGTAAGCGAACAGTCACAACAGCAGTTTTTGGATGTGATCGGCAATTTGGCACTTACCCACCATAGATTGATGATTTTGGGAGATCTTAATCTCTGGCCTAATGCAATGATGAAAACAGCATATAATAATATTGTTCAATCATGTGCTAATTTTAATCTATCACAACATGTGCTGGAGGCAACTCATTCGGCAGGACATGTACTAGATCTGATATTTGCGGCAGAGAATGTAGTGACTCTGGATAATATCCTCCCAGTGGATTGGTCTGATCACCATCTGATTAGATTCAGAATACTGTCGATCCCTAGGTGTAGATCCCCCCCGCTCAAGGATACCAACAGTGTCCTGGTTAGGGACTGGAAAGCCTTGAGGAGGAAAGCTCAATGTGCATCTCTCTTTGATGCGGCCCCTCTCCCTGACTCAGGGCAGTCGGTTGATTCTAACTATAAGGAGCTCTGCAGTTATATTACGAATACCATTAATCGGTCTGCTCCTATGAAACGGCTTAGGAAAAGAGGATCTCCTTCTGCACCCTGGTTCTCAGAGGAACTAAGGGCTTTTAAAATTCAGTGCAAACATGCAGAGAGGCAGTGGCGTAGTCAGTATCTAACCAGTGACAAGATTATCTGGCGGGAATTGCTGGTCAGATACAAACAAGCCATTATAACTACTAAGGCGTCGTATTTTGCGGACCTTATTTTAAAAGCCCCCAATAGTGCTAAATGTGTTTTTAATATCCTGAGAGGTATTACCAACCCAGAGTGCCTGGCCAATAAGATTACTCCTTCGCAGGATCTGTGTGATGGGTTGGCAGCCTTTTTTCACAACAAAATAAAGGGAATCCTAGAGGGCTTGCAGCCTGATCCTGTGATCAGCTGCAAGGCTGGAGCAGAGATACTAACAGTGGATCCGCCCGGCTGTACAGGCTTCAGGATAAACCAAGAGGTATTGGCAGGACCCTGTTTAGATCATTGGACGTGTCCTTCTTTGGAGGATTTTTCCAACTTGGCCAAGAAAGTCTGTTCTGGTTCTCCGTTAGACCCTATTCCGCAGAAACTCTGGAAGGAATTAGGGTTGGAAACTTTCCCGCACCTTCATCAGATTACTAATCAGTCACTAATTAGTGGTGTGGTTCTGGCCTGTTGGAAGGATGCGCTGGTATCTCCCCTTTTGAAAAAACCTTCGCTGGACCCCGCTTGCTACGGGAACTATCGCCCTATTTCCTTGCTGCCTTTCCCAGCTAAGATAGTTGAGCGCCTCGTCAGCCAGGAGCTTTCGGGGTTTCTGGAGTGCAACGGCAAGCTGGAGGAGAACCAATTTGGTTTCCGTCCAGGGCACAGAACCGAGACTGCATTGGTTACTGCCTTGGATGATCTGCGAATGCGGGCGGATAAGGGGCACTCTGCAACTTTGATATTGCTAGACTTATCCGCCGCATTCGATACGGTTAGCCATAACATCCTCCTACATCGGCTTGAGGAGGTGGGGGTCACAGGTTTGGCCCTAAAGTGGCTCTGTTCTTATCTGTCGGACAGACGGCAGGCGGTCTCTCTGCCTCCGTATCAGTCAGATTTTTTGCCTAATCAACAGGGCGTCCCTCATGGTTCTTCTATTAGCCCGATATTGTTCAATGTTTATATGCGACCTTTGGTTCAAATCATTAAATCTTGCAATGTTATGGCAGTCAACTATGCTGATGATACGCAATTGATCATCTCCCTGGAAGGTGATCAGGTGGACTCCTTACCCACCTTCCACAATTGTATGCTGGAAATGACGACTTGGCTGAAAAATAATGCCTTGCAGTTCAATGGTGCCAAAACTGAGATCTTACATTGTTCAGTGGGCAAGGTGCCTTTAGCCTTGCCTTCTAATTTCTGGCCTCTTCCCTTGGACACCCCCCTGGTTCCAGTAAAGACTGTGCGTAATCTGGTGGTCTGCTTCAATGAGAAGCTAAGTCTGGAGTCACATGTCAACAAAGTGGCCTCGAACTGCCACATGATCATGAGAGGCTTAGTAAGGATCCTACCTTTGCTTCCTCTCCATGTGAGAGGCACAGTGGTTCGATGCACTATCCTTAGTCGCTTGGACTATTGTAACGCCTTGCTGCTTGCGTCTCCAGATTATTTGATCCGGCGACTACAACGTATCCAGGCAGCTGCCGCAAAACTTGCCCTTCTGAGACCGTGTTTTTCCTCTAGCACTAAGGCTTTGTCCGAGCTTCACTGGCTGCCTGTGCAACAGAGAATTCTGTTCAAATCCTTGTGCGTAACCTTTAAAGCTCTTCATGGCCTTGGCCCTAGACCGCTGCAAAACCTATTTAGTTGGTATATCCCCACACGCACTCTGCGCTCTTCATCAGCTTGGCGGGCCATGATTCCCAAGACGAAGAGATCTACCTTGGGAGGCCGAGCTTTTAGCACTGCGGCTGCGTGTTTGTGGAATAGTCTTCCATTGGAGCTACGACAGGTCCAGGATTTGACACTATTCCGTGGGCAGCTCAAGACCTGGCTGTTCCCCAAAGTATAACCCCCCAGTCCTCTCCTCTCTTCTTCATTATGTCATTAGCGCCAGGATGCCCGTAGGGTTGCAGTGCGCTCTATAAATATTTATACATACATACATACATACATCACCGGGAAGCGTGTCGCAGGGCCTGTCGCGGCTCAGAAGAACAGTTGAGTCAGCGCAGGGTCCCTGAATCGCCTCGCATCGCCGGAGAAGAGGATCGACATTGCATCAGATGCCGCCGCATCACAGGGAAGAGTGTCGCAGGGCCTGTTGCGGCTTGCATCGTGTCGCATCAAGAAAAGACGGCATCTTTGTTTCATTGTACCAGATCTTCATCGCATCATGGCGTTGCATGCCGCATCGGCCCTGAAGCGCAGCAAGAAACCGACGCATCACCGCTCCTCGCAGAGAAGAACCGACGCATCCCCTACGCAGCAGTAGGGACCCAACGCATCACCGTTCTTGCTTGTAAGGAACCGACGCTTCACCTTCCCTGCAACACTTTTGTTGTATTGCGTTACACATCTTAAGGTACATTGAACTCAAAGTGTCGCAGTTTAACATCTAAAGAGAACTAAGCTAATTCTACCATTTTAAGTACAGTATTGTGGATTTTTGTCGTTTGTGGTCTTGTGATAAGTTTATATAAAGAATACTTATTTTTTATATAAAACTTGTGTGGTGTCCATCTGTAGTGTTGTCACTTGATTACTGTATGTGTTCACAAATGCTTTACACACTGCCTCTGAGATAAGCCTGTCTGCTTGTGCCAAGCTACCAAGGGGGTGAGCAAGGGTTATTTTAGGTGTGTACCCTCTTACCCTGACTAGACGTAAGGGCCCCTACTTGGACAAAGGTACCTACCTCTGCCATCAAGAGACCCCCAAATCTAACATTGGTGGTCAGCGGTGAGGATTCTTGACTTGCATTTGTGACTCATGTACAGTTATTGGTGAACACTACTAGTGAGTGCAGAGCAAAACACAACCACATACTGTCTTTCTGTTTTCTGGTGCCCTCCTGGAAGTATTTTTGATATTATAACTCTGTTTAGTTGTTGCAAAATGGAACTCGACTTCTGGCGCATGTTTGTCTACACAATGAAGGAGCTACTTGTGTTTTGCAAGGAAAGAGGGCTGCCTGTGAAGAGAAGGTCCAGGGAGGATCTAGATGCATCCCTATTTCAGTATGAGTTACCCAGCTGGAAGGCAACACTACCAGTTGAGTTTGAGATGGAGGAATTCCCTAAAAGTGAGGGAGAAACAGAAAAAGATAGCTGGCTTCTGGCTTATGAGCAGAGGCTGAGAGATTTTGATGAAGAGCTTAGAGAGCTTGATGAGGCTCAGAGGGCCTCAGCCCAAAAAGAAGAAATTTGGGCAGCTCAGGAAGTAAGCTTTGCTGAGTTGGAAGTAGAGTCCAGCTCAGATAGTGGCAGCAAAATTGAGTTATCTAGTGCTGATGGAGCAGTACATACACCGAGAGATGTGGCGCCTGACTTGAAGGAGGAGGTTAACATACATCGGGAGGTTCAAGAACATGAGATAGCTCCAGTAGTGCGCAGTGTCCCTGAGGAAAATAGGGAAACTGACGCAGGGGTTCATGGTCCTAGTGGTGGGTGGGACACTCTACTGACTCTAGATGAGAGGTGCAGGGAGAGGGGTTCCCCCAAAGTTGAAGTCCTGGTATGTGAGTGTGAAGACTGCACCCAGAAGAGTGTGAGTTGAGTGACAGAGACAGTCAGATACTGTCTTGCCAATCTCAAGAGAGTGGTGTGGAGTATGTGTGCGAGGCACTGGATGGAGAGGTGAAGGATAGTTTGGTTAATCCTTGTAGGGGGCTGTGTGATCCAATTGTGGGAGAGCATATGGTAAGTCCCTGTTTTCCAGAGCTATGCCAAAACCTGTTGGAGAGTGAGTTCTTGGACCCCAGGGAGCTCACATTGGAGGCAGACCTTTTGGTGGATTTCAGAGGGCCTGGAGAGGCATTGGGGAGTGACCCTGAGGGGAGTGGCTCAGGTATCTTCCAACCCAGAGTGGTGGAAGTGGTTAAGAGTAGCCCAGCTAGGTCCCACTGTATTGGGAGTGGTGTAGGGACTCACGTCCTGTCTCTGTGGTGTAGGAGTGAGTGCAGGGCTGCGTGTCCCAAAGTGCCCAAAACTCAGACTCAGGGTATAGATGGTTCTTTAAGGGAACACCAGGTAGGGAGCCTAGGCTGTCCTGATGGGCCGCCTGTTGAGGAGAATACCCTAGTGTCTGGGGAACTGGGAGTGCCTGTAAGCAGGCCTCCATCAGTTCTGGTGTCTGGCAGTGCTACTCCTAAGTGGAGGGTGCAGAAGTCCAGAGTGAGGGGTGAGAGGGGGAGAGAGTCCCCAGTGGAAGAACCAGTGGGTCAGGGGCCAGCCAGAAGGGCTGAGTCACCAGTGAATGACCATGGTGACACCACTTCTGTCCCGGGGGATCTTCAGGCGCTATCAGATGGACAGGGGTTGGGAGATCTGCGCCAGGGAGACTGTCACACGGCACATGAGTTGTGTGTCACCCTCGGGGGGGCATAGGTGTTCCTGAGGAAGTCCTGGTGCGCCGGGCGAGTGTTCAACCTCAGGGGTTGGTCCCTGGGTTGGGAAGCCAGGTTCAGATGTTGTCAGACCTGGAGGAAGGGGCAACTGTAATCAGTGTCCTGACCGATGTAGCTTCTAGGGGTACCACTCCAGTTGGGTTGGTGACGTGCTCTGGAAGGGGGTGTAGAGGGAGGGAGTCCTCGCCTCTGACCCTGGTGCAGCCCGAGGGTTTAGACCCTAGGTTAGAGGGCCAGGTTCAGGGTGTCCCTCCTGACCTGGAAGCCCAGTTGCAGGATAGAACCTTGAACTGGTGGGCGAATTGTGCAGGACACCTGCTACAGGTACCCTGACAATTCTGAAAGGGGGTATCGCTCCAGGTGGGAGGGTACAGAGCCCCAAGGAGGAGGACCAGATGTGTGAGAGCCCACCCCAGTCACTTGTCCAGCCGCCGGGTACCGGCCTGGGGCTGGTGGGTCAGTGTCAGGATGTCATACCTGACCTGACAGGAGGGAGAGTGGACAAAGGGTGCCAAGCACCTGGGGCCACTACCCCTCGCTCTCTGACGCCACAGAGGTTTGAGCGCCCTGAGAGGCATAAGGCCTGGGTCTCATCACTGACTACTGTCAGTGGCCACTGTGGCTTGCTGTCTGTCTGTTGGGACACATCTGTGAGCACGCTAAGGTTAGGTGCTGCACAGATGGTGTCCACAGGTGAGGAGAAGAGTTCCCCATGGGTTAGCTTGTTGGGCCCTGAGAGTATGGACAGAGGGATTGAAATGGGTTCAGATTGGCGTAGAACTGGAATATGCCCCTGCAGTTGCGGGCCAGGGCCAGGTAATATTGCCGAAAGCAGGGAAACCCATCGAGGTAGTGATTGGTCTGCCCTGCGTTTTGGCTGGAAGGGGGTTGTGTTGGACTTGCCCCTTTTTGCAGGGTCATCCCTGAACTTTTTGCCTTCCTCCTGTATTTTCTCTGGCCTGTTTTTGTCTGTTCTATGACTCTGAGCACTTTACCACTGCTGATCAGTGCATATGCTCTCCCTATTGTAAATCAATGTATGGATTAGTGATTCCATGATTGACTGGTTTGGTTTACCTGTCAGACCCTAGTACAGTGCACTGCGTGTGCCCAGGGCTTGTAAATCAAACACTGCTGGTGGGCTTGCAGCACTGGTTGTGCCACCCACAGAAGCAGCCTGTAAAAGTTTGTCTCAGGTCTGCCATTGCAGAGCCTATGTGCAGTCTAGTACGGCCATGTTGACTGGGCAAGTGCACTCACTTGCCAGTCCCTAAATCTTTCCTTTTCTTCATATCAGACACCCCTATGGTAGGCCCAAGGGCAGGGTGCATTATAAGTAGAAGGTAGGACATGCCCTGGTGTGTGTGGCATGTCCTGATAGTGAATTACAGCCCTTTTCGTTTTTCACTATTGCAAGGCTCCCTGTTCCCCATAGGCTAGAATGGGCAATTTGATTATTACATCTTATAATCCTAACTGACCCAAGGAACTAGGTAGAAATTCGAGTTTAGTATGCCTGAACTCAGAATGATAAAATGCATCTTTTAGTAAAGTTGTTTTTAACATTCTGTGTTTGAAAATACCTCTTTTAGAAAGTAGGTATTTTGTTGTCTAACTATCCAAGCCTGCCTCTGCTAGGTTGTGTATTCCTTGTTTGGAGTTTGAGTGATAGGGGCTGGGGGATTCCTGGAGACATGGTGAGTCAGCACAGGGCTGAATAGAGAGATCTGCATGCAGATGGGTGGGAGGAGATGCACCTGGGACATGAATAGGACTGTGCATCCCCTCCACAATGCTGGCTCCACTGCCTGTGGTGTGTCTGATGTCTCTGCTCTGCTTTCTGAAAGGAAAGAAGGAGTCTTGTCAACAAAGTGCTCCAGGACTGACCAGAACTGGTTTGGACTAGGCAAAGGCCTCTCTGCCTTCAGGGAACAAAGAGAAAATGAGTATAAAAGGGGGGACCCAGACCCCAGATCTTTAGATCACTTTGGGAAACAAGAAGAAACCTTTGCTGAGGAGAGGAACCAGAGAGACTGAGGAGAGACTATCCCTAAGCTTGAGGGATTAGCCTGCAGTGGTTGCCTGACTGCCAAAGAGAGGAGAAGGAACTTTGTGTATACTTTATTCAACTTGTGAAGGATCTCTAAGGGCTTGAGAAAAGAGCTTGCCTCCTGCTGAAGTCTCAGGGACATCAGACTCCACCCACCAGCTCCCCAAGAGTTCTTTGGAAGTGCCTGCTGTTTTGCTAGGCTTTCTGATGGACTGCGTGTCGCAAGGAGCTGGAAATGCAACTCACGAGCAAGAAGCGTGTCGCTGTACTGCCGCTGTCGCTTCACAACGAGAAAACACCTCGCATCGCAGGAGAAGAGGATCGACGTCGCAGCAGACGCCTCCGCATCACCGAGAAGCGTGTTGCAGGGCCTGTCGCGGTCCGCATTGTGTCGCATCAAGAAAAGACGCCATCTTTGTTTCATTGCACCAGATCTTCATCGCATCACGGCGTTGCGTGCTGCATTGCCCCGGAAGCGCAGCAAGAAACCGACGCATCACCTCCCCTCGCAGAGAAGAACCGACGCATCCCCTATGCAGCAGTAGGGAGCTGACGCATCACCATCCGTGCGTGTAAGGAACCGACGCATCACCTTCCCTGCAACACTTTTGTTGTATTGCGTTATGCATCTTAAGGTACATTGAACTCAAAGTATCGCCATTTAACATCTAAAGAGAACTTAGCTAATTCTACCATTTTAAGTACAGTAATGTGGATTTTTGTTGTTTGTGGTCTTGTGATAAGTCTATATAAAGAATACTTATTTTTTATATAAAACTTGTGTGGTGTCCATCTGTAGTATTGTCACTTGATTACTGTATGTGTTCACAAATGCTTTACACTCTGCCTCTGAGATAAGCCTGTCTGCTCGTGCCAAGCTACCAAGGGGGAGAGCAGGGGTTATTTTAGGAGTGTACACCCTTACCCTGACTAGGTGCAAGGGCCCCTACTTGAATAAAGGTACCTACCTCTGCCAACTAGAGACCTCCATTTCTAACACATACCTAATGGGGCTTTAATTGTTATAAATGATTATCAATTTAGACCCCCCTAACCTGTGGAAAGGCAAGCTGGCTCTCCAAATTGAATCTGAGCCCTGTTCAATATTACGTGGAGTTATGTACCTTAAAGAAGCCAGTACTGTTCATATCAGGAACCCTTAAAGTAGACGTTAGCTGAACCAATGGAAGGCTCTCATGCTAAGTCACCAACACTTCATGGCCAGTAACGGGATCATATGCGTCCAACCTGAGATTAAACATGTTGAAGGCTCTAATCTATAAGTCAGACTAAGAGCTAGAGTAAGAGCCGTTTCGTCTTGGTGTTGGCCAATATGTAAGGGGTATTTGAATGAAAATTGTTCATTTTTAAAAAATGATATACCGATGAACAAATTGGGTGCCATTCAAAAATAACTTTAAAGCAGATGGCTGTAAGCGCATTCCTCCATGCAGCTGTATGACCACTGGGAACTGTATTCCTTGATTAATTGTATTACCATATGTCTTTTTACTGAATATTCAGATTTTCTTTTAGCACTATCTTCAGCTTTTTTCCTTTTATATCTATATTATATATGATCAACTTTTTTGGGTGGTGTGATGCACTAACTGTTAGACTTTTGCATGATGTAAAGACATAAAAACTGCATAGGTTTGCTTTGCCATAGCCATCACCCAGACAATGCCATTGTCTCAAATCATTAGCTGAACTGCTCCGTACCGTGACTAACTGTCTGAAAGCATAATGTGACCTGTAAATGCTATTTAACCATCATATACTCTGCACTGAGTCCAGGCAACACTCACCACTACAAATGCCTCAGTACAATGAGCATCTTTGTGACCTCATCGTGCCACTAAGGGTGGGCGAAGTAAGAGTTGTATTCAGCCAGCTTTACTTTCTTTCCTTCTGGTTATGTGTATAGTGGCTCAGAGAGGATAAATAGGTCACAATCGGCCACAGGTAAACATATGCCAGTTAATTTCTCAAAGAAAAAGACTCATTCTATTGCATTTATACAATATAGAGGCTCCAGTTAGTATTAACGTGTGTGTAATTTGTCTTGCTCCTGTAGACTCGAAGGACGTTATATGCTGGTGACTGACCCCACCTCAGCTACCTGACTGCTCAACGTTTGATGGGATTAGCAGCATGTGGTGTAAAGCAATGGGTGTCTTTATGTAATTACAATCTCCATAATTTCTTAAAAGAATTTCACATGCGCACAGTTTAATACTGTTCAGTTTTGCTCCTCATCTTACCAGGCTGCTTAACTTCTAACAATGAGTGGTTTGATCATACTAATGTGGCTTCTAATAGTTGCAGATTCCTACTTTACAAGCAGACCACATTCTTGTAGGTCCTCTTGGAACACATCTGTTTCAACATAAGTAAATTAGGTGCTTAATTTGAATTGTAACTCCTGCACGGGACAGTCCGCTGCCTCCTTGCAGGATGGACACATGCAAATAAAGAAATAACTATGGCAGATGCATTGTGAAATTAGCTTGAAAGTGGGTGCTTAAGGAAGAGATAAAATGTGTGTGCATGCCGTTAAAGAGGTGACACCAGTCAGGCCTTGGACACCCCAAATGGTTTAAAGTAGGAAGCTGCAAAGCATACCATCATCGGCTTTAGTACCATGTAGGTAGAACCAATTTACAGGGGAGCTGTCGTTATTCGACCTTAATCCACATTGCAGAGCCCAGGCCAGGTACCAAGGTCAGCCTCTCGGGGCACTAGGCCACCGTCCTTGGACATGTTGCTTGTAAAAGGACAGCTACAAACTGAAATACAAAAGACTTGGGCAATCTTAAAGACCATTAGTTCGCTTTCTGTTGTCATAATGAGGAAAAAGAAATGTTACAAAGAGCAAGGAAACGAGGCAGCTTAATTTGTAAAAAGGATGAAAGTGAACTTATCTAACAATGCACATAGAAGAAACAATAATTTCACACTGTATAAATAAAACAGTGTGCGCTGTTAAGATTTGGAGAAAGCAGCAATGCATGCCTGCCAACCATGGGGCAGATTTACAAGCCCCGTGCGCCCCTTTTCCCCCACCGTTGCGTCACTTTTGTGACGCAGCGGCGGTGCAAAGCTAGCGGCATGCTGCGACAGATTTACAACATGACGCATCTAGGGAGATGCGTCACGTTGTAAAGCCCTGCGCCTCATTAAACCCACGTCAGGTATAATGTATGCAGGGTGGGCGTTATGTCGGAAAAAGCCTCGGAAAAGTGACGCAGTGAAATCTACAAGATTTCACGCAGTCACTTTTCCAACGCTGGTGCGTCAAATCCTTACGCCTGCTTCAAGCAGGCGTAAGGCGTGACGCACCATGTTAAGGATAGGGCAGGTTGGAACAGTGCTGGAGTTGCGTCGCGCTTGCGACACAACTTCAGCACTGCGCTAACCTTATGCCGGCAGATGCGTCACGCATCTGCTTGTCCTTGCGCCACGATGCACCACATTGTAAATGCGGCGCATCTGCGGTGGTGCAAGGGCTAACTTGCGTGACGCATCTTCCCTGGCGCATCCCTGCTGATTTGCAGGGATGCGCCAGGGAACGTAAATCTGCCCCCATGTATGTTAAGGATGCCTGGTCTCAGGGGCGTCACAAAAACTCCCGCAGCCCCTGTGGTGCGGGGGGGCCCCAGTCTTCAGTATGTGAAGGGAGCCCCCTCAGCTCATCTGGAGAGAGCTTTGAGAGGCTTCCTCTAAAGCAGCTGCAGAGTGCAGCCTGCTCTGAGCTCCTCGCACTGACCCAGGACTGAAGAGAAACGAAGTAACAAGTTACATTGTCAGGCCCAGAAAAAGGATAGGGTTGGGGGCCCTCAGAGAGAGCATTGGGCACTGCTCCTCTGAGAAGGCACGAGGCAGCACAGAGCTGACAGGGGCAGGAGAAGGTTTGCGGCTCCAGGAACAGGATCTGCTGGGACACATTGGAAGGTAAACAAGCATTTGCATTGCAATTGGTCTC
This sequence comes from Triturus cristatus, assembly GCF_964204655.1. NCBI lineage: Eukaryota > Metazoa > Chordata > Amphibia > Caudata > Salamandridae > Triturus > Triturus cristatus. The sequence goes on from NC_140585.1 coordinate 1,316,372,362, forward strand.
ACATTTGTGAGAGTTAGAGCTATTGACGTTGAAAAGGACAATGTATTTTACCTATGTGTTTTCTGTTTGGAATGGAGTGAATGTGTCTGGTGTCAAGTGGACATATATGGTTCGGATTGGAATTGTTAGTTGTGGAATTGTGTTGTGTGGATTGGATCTGTGTAGTGAAATAATGGGGCATGGTGTGCAGTGTAATTATGTGGATAGCAAGTGTGTGGTATTGAGTATACTGGAATTATGTGGAGTGGAATTGTGTGTCATGGAGTGGGATTGTGTGTCTTGGAGTGAGATTACCTGGAATGGTATTTTGTGTTGTGGAGTGGTATGCATTGGACGACTACTAAGTATCCATTTTATACATACCTCCAACCTAGCCAGTACAATTAACACAAATAGGAAACTTTTTTGTCTGTTGTTTTGGTTAGGTAACATAGCATTTTTACTAATAACCCCAAAGATGACTAATTCTATGCTTACCTCAATATCATGTGGATGCTGTTTGCTTTCTCTTCTCCGCATTTCAGGCAACTCTCCACCTCTTGATTGTTCATCTTCCTTACCTTGTTCGGAGACCAATATGCTCTATGCACTGTGAATAAATGCTTTTTTTCTGAGAGGTGCAGATTTAGTTGTGCACCATAATGCTGACATCGATACTTGTCTAAGGTCTTGTACATCCCGCGTCGTAAGGTCTCTCCCCCAAAGCTCTGTGGGTAATGTGAAGTCTTCATCCCTTCAGCCAGAATTAAGGGGTATCCAGTACCATCTGGATACCTCTTTTTAGGTCAAGCATTCAAGACCTCTTGTATGTACTTTAGTCTATATACTTTAGTATATACTTTAGTATATACTTATATGTGTATGTACTTTGTGGGCTCTGGAGATCAGCCCTAGGATTTGTCTGCTTCAGCTTAGGGACTTTCTTGTCTGTTCAACTGCCTCTATTTAAAAGTCTTGATAGAAAATGACCAGCAGAGGTCAGTGAAATGCCTGAATTGCTTTCTGCTGAGGGACTTTCTTTTTTTTTTTCTAACAACAGCCTCTATTTAACTTTCTTGATAGAAAACGACCAGCAGAGGTCAAAAAAATACCAGAATCACTTTAGCATTCTCTAGATTCCAGTCCATAGAAATTGTCTTCCACCAGCACCCATAGACAATAATATTTTTTATAGATCTTGTATGTTCAGTGATATTGTGGTAAATATTTAAATTACCTGTACTATTTTTTATGCGGTAAAGTCTAGTAAGAATAACTCAGTCAAAATAAGAGGCAGAATCCGTGGTATTAGAGGTTCTGAAAAGGGCTTTATTCCTTACAAAGGAATTATAGTTCGAACCAGGCAATCATATTCCATCACCACGAAGGTTCAGGAAGGGATCAGCAATACATTATTGACAAGTAACAATATTTATATGAAAAGCATTGCATTAAGACAGATGCAGGAGGCGTAACAGCTGATAATACAGATAAGAATACACATACGTAATGAAAAATAGGCGTAATACAGGCGTATACTAGAAACGTCATTTAAAATGATGTCACAAGTGGGTGGATCCATAAGAGAATCCTGCAGTGTCAGCAGAAATATTTGGCAGAGATGCGCGCGCAGCCGCATGACGTGTGATTGACGTGCAACTAGAGGGTGAAGGGGAATTGACATTTAGCTCTACATGTGGAGACAGAAGTCTGGGGGGTCAGGTCAACCTAATCCCAAATAATATCTAATATCTTTGTTTAAGGAACTGTTTTATCCAAAAGGAAAGGTCTCTCGGACGGAATCTATTCTATACTGACTGTTAGTGCATGTACAAGCGTCTATGTGTCTACACGAGATGCGAGGGGGCAGGAATCTTCCATGGTAACAGGGGCTATGAATTACTTGTATAAAGACAGCAAGGCCGAGCCCTTTGCTCGGTAGCTGGAAGGATGTTTACCTAAACTACTAGACAGGAATGCATTGGGTGAGGAGCGGAGCAGATAACTTGAAGGCTGAATACAGTTTTTGGCAGGCAACAGGCGCGTCAGGCACCGTTAGCCGCGCAGAGAGTAAGACAAAGTTCATGGACACGGATGCAGGTCCAGGCTGGAGCATTTCAGAGGCAGAAGCAGAAAAAGGCTTGATGGCAGAATTCAGGGCCTACTCGCCTGAACTATAAAACTAGAAAAGTGAACCACATAAAGTCGGTGGCCTTTCATACTTAGGAATGGAATATTCGACCCATTCATGGCGGATCTGAAAGAGGGCATGTTGACGTTGGACGCACATGTATTTGCGTCTTCATAGCTGGAACTGGAGGGAACATACATGTACTTATAGCATGTACATGGAGCCGTTGGGGTCTAAGATAGGGGACACAATTGACCATGAAAATTCATATTTCCTCATTCCCTCCTTGTCCCCTACGGACCCTCATGAAATATCCATCTTCATCAATCCATCAATCTGTTCATATAGCATCATTTGTTCTTCTTTCTTCTTCCGAGATCTTGAATGAAAATTTGAAGGCGGGATACACGATGTGACACACAGACCACAAATCGCTGGCCCACATTGTAGACACAAGCAGCAACTGAATATTATGAGAAAGCCAATACCTAGGAAGGATAGGATCCTCCATCCCCAGGCTGACAACACGCTCCAGAACCAACCGGACCAAGTCCAGGTGCCTGGATTCTGGTGTATCTGGCTTACGATCTTATGAAGTCGAGTTATGGCTTTATATACTGACGGCGCGTTTTCTGGTATGAAAACACAGCAACTTGATCCGATGACCCTACAAGCTCCGCCCCTATCGGCCAGAATGACGTCGAGGACAAGACGATTTTGGAGAACAACAATCCGCATCGCAGACTGCTCCTCTGTTAAGTTGCCCAAGGCGGAAGTAGTTTCATTCACTACTGCTTCAAGGGTTCTAGTTAATCTACGTATCAGCTTACTATTAGTGACTGTACCTATGTAGGGAAAGAAACCTTTATTGAAATCTGTGTATTTCTCCCATGCTGTTTCAGTGTAGTCGACAATCGGGAGATCTCTCTGCTGTCTATTGTGTACTAAATGGGTGTTCCTATGATAATCAGGTGGGGCTAGGAAAACAGGTGGCAGAAGGAATGCAATGTAACAGGTACCATCCCAATCTAGGGGTAGGCGTATGTATGCGGTGTGACCACAGATGAAGTAGGAGTGACGAGAAGCTCTAAATGTAGACTTGCCTTTATCACTGAATTCTATTACAGTGGTACATTTACTATGGCCCATGTGTATTGAACCATTCTTTCTTACACATAATTCGCCTCTAACTGAAAATACTGGCATAGTGGGCAAGATTGATGTGGCTTCGGATTCAACATTCAGGATCATGAGATTAAGTGTAAAGTTACCTAATCCATATACTTCGTTTTCTAGATCAGTTCCTGTTCTTTTGGGAAGTCCCTCCTTGTTAGGGTAGCAGACTTTAAGTAAAACTAGGTTCAGGTTTCCCCATACCCAGTTGTCTTGATAAACTACTGTATTTGAATCTAGGGAATTAATCAAACTAAACCATGCTCCGCAGGAGCCATTGTGTGTGAATGGATACGGAAAGAGGGGCAGAACTCCCTTGTATTTCTGATAGGGAGGGAGTCGGCCACATATCCAACAATTTGTAGCATTGCTGGTCTGATGAGAATGATGTAACATACTAATGAATGTGTTGTTGCGCAGCGCAAATCTATAGGACAACTCATGCGGAGGTAATTCGCTAAAAGAATGTTCGGCAGTAGCATTGTAAGCACGCTTGAAAATAGGATAATACATGTGTAATAATATACCGGAAATAATAATGAGAAGACTTAGGAAAAACATAATTAACAATGTCACTATGCAGTGACTACGAAGTGATTTACAGTACGCATGTTTCTGTCTATTTCTCTCTCTATTTCGGTCTAGAGGATACATGTCAGAGACAAATTCAACCGATTCACCTTGGAGAGGACTTAAACAATCAAATTGTCTGACTTGCTAGACCTTAGTTTTAGTTTATAGTTTTCACTCTCGGTCTTTTCAACCAGGGGTAGTTTTGAATCAGTCTGTGAGGGAATGCAGGGCTGAGGGTTCACGTCGGACGGTAGTCCATAAAATTTTTTGATGTGGCTCGAGTGCAACCACCCTTTACGTCCCTCAATCTTCACGGCTGTCCTTGTGGTCAATAAGACGAGCTTCGGCGACTGCCACCGAGGCTCCAGCTGGCTCCTCCTGTCAAAATTCCTCACAAACACGAGGTCCCCCGGAACCACGTCGTGGGGCTTCACCTCAGTGTTGTCGGGAAAAGCTGCAGCTACCTGTGAACGACAAGATTGTAGTGCAGACATCAAGGAAGCCAGGTAATCTGTCAGCATATTACAGTCAACATCAGTGATTTTACGAGGTATAGGCGTCCCCCACATATTTGGTGGTCTACCGAAGATCACCTCATACGGGGATAGCCCTGTTCGAGAATGTGCTACCATTCTCATGTAAAAGAGCGCAACTGGTAAGGCTACTATCCAGTCGACACCTTTTTCTCTACATACTTTGGACAGTCTAATTTTCAGAGTTTGATTATGTCGCTCCACGAGACCTGCTGCCTCGGGATGTCGGACACAGTGGAATTTCCATTGGTAGCCTAACAGAAGTGAAACATGTTTCATTAGCTCGGATGAGAACGGCTGGCCATTATCTGAGTACACGATACGGGGCAAACCATACCGTGGGAAGAATTCTCGAACTAACTGTTTGGCAGTAGTCGGGGCAGTGTAATCTGAGACGGGATACGCCTCTGTCCACCGGGAAAGAGCGCATACAACTACGAGGACATATTTGAATCCTCAACAACGTTCCATCTGGATATAATCCATCTGGAGGACTTCAAAAGGGTGATCGGGGGGTTGAAATCCACCCTGTTCTACAGGTACGCCTTTTCCTGGATTGAACTGACAACAAATCATACAGGTACGTACTTTCTGTTTAGCTGCTGCTCGTAAGTGTTTATTGAACCAAATGTGTTGAATACTGTCTAGCATAGCTTTCTCTCCTAGGTGCGCTGGACTATGTATTGTGTTAATGATGACCTGAACCATTGAGTCGGGGAGAAACCATATAGATTTTCCCTTCGTCATCCATCCTTGATCCGTTTGGATCCCTCCTAATTCAGTCCATCTCTTTATTTCTTCTGGTGTAGCATGTGTCTGTATGTCAATTACATCAAGGGCGGGATCCTTAACTGTCATGCAGTGTGTTGGTGTCGGAACTATTGTCTTTGTCGTGTCAGTTGGACGAGTCTGATTCTGAGCAGTCTGTTTAGCTATTCTGTCAGCTAGGTCGTTACCCTGAGAAATAATGTCAGTCACTTTTGTATGGGCTTTACACTTCATAATCGATATTGCAGTCGGCAGATGTATTGCATCTAACAGAGCTTGAATAAGGGGACCGTGCTGGATGTGGGCACCGTGAGAAGTTAAATAACCTCTCTCTCGCCACAGCACGCCGAAGTCATGGACGACTCCGAATGCATAACGTGAATCTGTGTATATGTTGACTTTCTTATTTTTGGCTTGAATACAGGCTTGTGTCAGAGCGATGAGCTCTGCTGCTTGAGCTGACAAGGTATCGATACAATTTGTTTCAATAATTTCAGTGTCCGTTGTGACTGCATAAGCGGCCACTAACTCTTCTGTATTTGTTCTCATGCATGAACCATCTACATACAATGTCAGGTCTGGATCTGATAATGGAATATCTGTCAAGTCTTGTCTGGGTTTCGTCGTAATAGTAATAACTTCAATACAATCATGTGCCAATGGGTCTGTTCCACTTAATGGCAAAAGTGTGGCAGGATTTAATGTACTACAACGTCGGATTTCTATGTGTGGCTGGAACAATGTTAGTTCATAACCCGTCAGTCTTGCTATAGTCAAGTGTTGTGTTTGGGTCCGGTTCAAGAGAACCTCTACTGCGTGTGGTACTTGTACTGTCAATTGATGTCCTAATACTATGGCATCGCTTTTTCTGATTGCTAAAGCTGTTGCTGCGACTGATTTCAGGCACGCAGGAAGAGCCTGAGCTACGGGATCTAATGTACTAGAAAAATAAGCACATGGCTTGTGTGATCCTGCCTGTTCCTGCGTGAGTACTGACAGAGCAGTACCTTCACGTTCTGTAACAAAAAGTGTAAAATGTTTGCTGTAACATGGCGTTGCTAAAACAGGTGCTTGGCATAAAGCTTTCTTTAAGCTTTCAAAAGCTTGTGTGTGTTCCTGAGTCCAAGGGTGGACAGTCGGTGTCGCTGCCTCCTGTGTTGTCAACTGAATGAGTGGTTTCGCTAGAAATGCATATTGAGGGATCCACTGCCTACAGTACGAAGTGAGGCCTATGAATGCCCGTACCTCCTTTTGTGTCTTAGGTGGCGGCATGTTAACAATTAACTGGATACGGTCGGGTGTAAGCTGTCTTCCCCCCTTGGACAGCAAGTGCCCGAGATACACAACTTGCTGGACACAGAATTGCAGCTTTGAAGGGGACACTTTGTGCCCCTTGTTGGCTAGGAAATGTAAAACCGTCAGTGATGCTTTTTCACATTCACGTTCGCTTCGGGCGGTGATCAGCAGATCATCGACATACTGAAGCAGGGCAGTGTTAGCTGGCATGTGGATACTGTCAAGTTCTCTTTTCAGTGCTTGGCTATAGATGCTGGGGCTTTCTGTGAATCCTTGAGGTGCGCGTGCGAATTTAAAACTTCGTCCATTCAAACTGAATCCGAACAAATATTGGCTTTCCGGATCGATTGGGACGCTAAAGAAAGCGTTCCTGAGATCAATTACAGTAAAGAACGTTGCTTCTGAATCTATGGCTGTTAGCAATGAAGAGATATCTGGGACCACGGGGTATTGTGGTACAATGCATTTGTTTAATTCTCGCAGATCAATAACTAATCGATATACTGGTGGTGCTTTTGGATCAGTTCGTTTAAGAATCGGAATTATCGGGGAATTACATACATTGGAGTCGGTTTCCACGACCACTCCTTGTGCAATGAGCTCGTCAATGATTTGCAGTAAAGCCACAACAGCATCTGGGGGTAATTTGTATTGTCGTATTCGTGGTAGTACCACTCCAGTTTTTATTGTGACTCGATATGGTGTAATGTGCATACAACCTACATCAGTGGGGCCTTGCGCCCATAAATGTGCAGGTAGATTCTGTAACCGGTGATCCATGTCTCTAGACACGTAGTGACCTTTAAAGTCACGCAAAAATAGTCGTACTCCTTCCGGAGAACAACATATTACAGCTCCTAGAGCTTTCAATGTTTTTATACCTAACAAGTTTTCTGGACATGATTTCGTAAGTAATAGATCTGTAGTCCGTGTCAATGGACCAACTGTAAATGCCAGTGGTTGTGATACTTCGTTAATAGTGGGCTTTCCTGAAAAACCAAGGGAAATATTTTGTGAGCCTGAGAGGGGTACCCCTGGGACTTCGCTGTGACGGATAGTGGTTCTGCTTGCCCCTGTATCGAGTAGAAACTTTCTGTCTTTCCCTAATAACTGACTCTGTACATAAGGACCTTCTTGATCTACTGGAACCTCAATAAGGGGTAAGCCAACTTCCCTCTCTAGGCTATTTCATGTGTAGCGCTGATACTCTGGGTAGTCATTTTGTGCATACTGGTACATCTGTTGTGTCGTGTTTTGTGTTGCAGCAATAGGCTGTGGTTGTTGTTGTAGTTGTTGTTGTGGTTGTGGTGCGGTCTGTTGTACAGCTGGCATAGGCTGTATATTCTGAGGTACTTGTTGTTGGATCTGATCCTGTCTAGGCGGACGTGGTCTCTCTTTCGTTATACCCGTAGAGATATTATGTTTCAGAACTGCGCAATCGTGTATATAATGACCTGGCTGTTTACAATAGTTGCATGTCCCTCTAACAGGACCTACTGAATCATTGGACTGTGTCGTACCCTTTTTATGACCGTCAACTGGAACTGACTGAGCAACAAGCATTTTCATTTTTGTGTCTTTCATACGTCTTTGTTCATGTTCTTGTTCTTCCCTAATTCTATTGTGATGATATTGTAACATTTGTAACATCTGTGACGGTGTGTTTCCTTGCCAGGTACTCTCGAATTTCAGTACTCTACTCTTAACTTGGGGCAGGGAATTCTCAACTAATTTTGTCACAAACAGATGTGGATACGATTCACTACTTGCTTTTATGCCACTATTAATACCAAAACATTTTTCAAATCGGGAATAGAAATCACTAGTGTCTTCATCTTGTTTTTGTTTACAGGCTGAAATTGCACCCCAGTCTTCCTTTTTCGTAGTTAATAAACGTGGTAGTACCTGCACTAATAATCCTGGTAATGCTGTAGTCCTTTCCCCAAGCCCTGAACCTGCAGCTCGGGCCTTTTCTTCGTTTTCTAATACTGTCCAATCTATCTTTTGGTCTCCCACCTCCCATTCCTTTTCTTTGAGTTTCTCGTAAATACCGGCGGGTAATAGGACTTTTAATATTTTCATAATGTCCGGGTAAGTATACTCTCCCATGAGTAACATGTATTTTATCTCACGGTGGAAACCTGCTGGGTCTTTGTCATGGCTAGGTACTACTTTCTTCATCTCTAATAATTCAATTTTAGTTATGGGCGCGTACACAAACACGCGTTTAAAAATATTGTCCTCACCTCTGACTGGGTGCACTTCGCGTAAGGGATTCTGTCTGTCTATGTGATACGTTTTTCTTTCCTTGGGGGGAACTGAAACATGTTCTGGGCATATGAAGACAATGTACTGGTGTCGATATTCCAGAATTTCTTTAATTAAATCAGTACCTGAACCTCTCCATTTATTCGTGAGTAATTCTATCAATATATCAGGCAGGGGACCGGGATCGGAGTGTTGGCTTCTATATAATATAACGAGATGTTGTATCATGTATATACCAGCTAAACGCTGTTCGTCTGGGGTGAGATTCAAAAACGTGTGTGCCAACGCATCATCACTGTATTTTTCAGAACTGTCAACCCATTGTACCGCTGACCTGGCTAATTCTTGTTCATCCATAGAATCGAGCATATGATACCCCCTTCGGTCTCGGAGTAATTTATCAGCGGCCTGGAATAAGTGTTCAGGGGACTTCGGATTTAACATAGGGGCTTGAAAATGTCTGTTATATTCTGGACGTATCGGACGTATCGGGTCATTAAAGTATCTGGTATTGTTACAAGGTCTTCCCCTACCTACATAAGCTATCGTTTCTAATTGTCCTGTGGGCATTTCTGATTCTTCCTCCTCCTCTCCCTCTGATTCAGTTTTGTCTGCCTCTAATCTGGCTTTATGTATTCGTTCTACTTCTTTGCGGATCTTTCGGCACATAACTACTATACATGTCTGTTTATCATGTTTTCTCTCTGATATATTCTGACCCCATCGGGTAAGTACTTGCATTTCATCCTGGTCTACCTCGGACCTATCTCTGTCTCTGATCAAGCAGTTTATGAAGAAACGTAACAGTTGTCTCTGTATATCCGCTTTCTGGTATTCCATGGCTTCGTCAATACTTTCAGGGCCTTGCCCTGTTTGGACAAAGCGATATATATTGTCTAAATGTTTAATCATTCCTGGTAGCGTCGTTAAATATAGTGAAGCTCGTCGTATACGTAGTGATGATAGCAGCATTCTATCATTTTTACCGGGCACTGGATCATATCTACAATCTACAAGATGTTCCTTAAACATGTCGGACGTTGCTATTTGGGGTGTACGTTGGTTGGCTAAATCTCTAAGAGACGATTTGCTTCTTGATGGTGGTGTGGCAAAAATTGCTGTCGCACCTTCTGAGGTGCTAGGCACGAAAGGATTCGTGGGATGTAAGGTAGAGACTGTGGATGCAGGAAAAGCGGTGGAAGCAGATGAACCTGTTGGATTGTGCGGAGGAGTTTGTGGTTGCGGAGGTGGGGGCAGATGATCTTGGTGTTGAGCTCCAACGATAGGTGGCGTGTGTGGTGGATCATTAACATATTCGGGAGCTACATCGTCTAAATAGGAGGAAAGGAAAATATCTTTTGCGGTCTTTGGATGTGCTTTAGTCGGGAGTAATGGGGGTGGCAAATCTTTCGGTATTTCCGGGGTGGCCTTAGGTAAACCTTCGGCCAAAAGAGGATACATACCATTCATAAGAGTGTTTCGTTGTCTGTCTACTTGTTCTGTTTTTACTCGAATACCTTCCTCAACTAATACGCTTTCTCGGGCTCTATTTGAGTTCTCCCTACTTTTCTCTTCCAGTCTGAGCGCTTTCTCTGTGCGCCTATGCGATTCTTTACGCCATAACTCAATGGCATCTTTCTGTGACTGTCTGGCTTTCTTTTTCCATAATTCTTCTTCTACTCTCATGATGCAGTCTGCATCCCATGTCCCAGCTGCGGGCCACCTCTGACTTTCTGCTAGATCCTTGGTGTAGTCCACCCATAAGTCAAGATATAATACGGCATCTAGACCATGTTTATGATACATAAAATACCCTGGAGTGTCCCTAGGTGGAATGGGAACAGCTTCTTCGAGTACTCCTTTTCTAGTTTTGATCTGTCTTAATTTTGAAAAGAACGGCATCTTTAAACCTTGTTACTTGGTTCTTACTCGAACTGGACTTGAACACAATTAATACGAAAAACACAATAATGAACACTCATTCATACCACAATTTTTGAACACAGTAAAACATTTAACATTTAACATTTAGCTTTTTAACGAACATTTAATTTAGAAGAAAACTAGTTACTGACATAATACTAATACTAGATAATACTGAATTATATACATGAACATACTGGATATACTGCTAAACAGTACAGATACACTGCTAAAACAGTGCAGACCGGATCTGTGTACCCAAACCCGTCAGGACCGGCACAAATTAATGTGCACGTCTAACTGCCTCCCCAGCAACGGTACTCACCGGGTAGCACGGAACGGAAGGCCTCGGAACTGAACTGAACTGGACCGGACTCGACTCGACTGGACTCGGAACTTCGGAACCTGGTGGGCCTCTGTATACCTCGGATCTTGCTCTCTCAGCTAGGCTCTGGTCGGGATACTTCGCACTTCTCACCGCCTCATCTGGGTGTTGTTCGCAGCCTCAGTCATCCCCGCTTGGCCGGAGGGAGATACAGGAAATCCTGCGGGTACGCGTTTTTGTCCGTTCAGCTGTGGCAGGGGACCGGGCCTGCAACGCACCTCCGGCGCGTGAGATGAGAAAGTGTCCCTATTCGGGCGCCAATTTATGTGGTAAATATTTAAATTACCTGTACTATTTTTTATGCGGTAAAGTCTAGTAAGAATAACTCAGTCAAAATAAGAGGCAGAATCCGTGGTATTAGAGGTTCTGAAAAGGGCTTTATTCCTTACAAAGGAATTATAGTTCGAACCAGGCAATCATATTCCATCACCACGAAGGTTCAGGAAGGGATCAGCAATACATTATTGACAAGTAACAATATTTATATGAAAAGCATTGCATTAAGACAGATGCAGGAGGCGTAACAGCTGATAATACAGATAAGAATACACATACGTAATGAAAAATAGGCGTAATACAGGCGTATACTAGAAACGTCATTTAAAATGATGTCACAAGTGGGTGGATCCATAAGAGAATCCTGCAGTGTCAGCAGAAATATTTGGCAGAGATGCGCGCGCAGCCGCATGACGTGTGATTGACGTGCAACTAGAGGGTGAAGGGGAATTGACATTTAGCTCTACATGTGGAGACAGAAGTCTGGGGGGTCAGGTCAATCTAATCCCAAATAATATCTAATATCTTTGTTTAAGGAACTGTTTTATCCAAAAGGAAAGGTCTCTCGGACGGAATCTATTCTATACTGACTGTTAGTGCATGTACAAGCGTCTATGTGTCTACACGAGATGCGAGGGGGCAGGAATCTTCCATGGTAACAGGGGCTATGAATTACTTGTATAAAGACAGCAAGGCCGAGCCCTTTGCTCGGTAGCTGGAAGGATGTTCACCTAAACTACTAGACAGGAATGCATTGGGTGAGGAGCAGAGCAGATAACTTGAAGGCTGAATACAGTTTTTGGCAGGCAACAGGCCGCGTCAGGCACCGTTAGCCGCGCAGAGAGTAAGACAAAGTTCATGGACACGGATGCAGGTCCAGGCTGGAGCATTTCAGAGGCAGAAGCAGAAAAAGGCTTGATGGCAGAATTCAGGGCCTACTCGCCTGAACTATAAAACTAGAAAAGTGAACCACATAAAGTCGGTGGCCTTTCATACTTAGGAATGGAATATTCGACCCATTCATGGCGGATCTGAAAGAGGGCATGTTGACGTTGGACGCACATGTATTTGCGTCTTCATAGCTGGAACTGGAGGGAACATACATGTACTTATAGCATGTACATGGAGCCGTTGGGGTCTAAGATAGGGGACACAATTGACCATGAAAATTCATATTTCCTCATTCCCTCCTTGTCCCCTACGGACCCTCATGAAATATCCATCTTCATCAATCCATCAATCTGTTCATATAGCATCATTTGTTCTTCTTTCTTCTTCCGAGATCTTGAATGAAAATTTGAAGGCGGGATACACGATGTGACACACAGACCACAAATCGCTGGCCCACATTGTAGACACAAGCAGCAACTGAATAGTATGAGAAAGCCAATACCTAGGAAGGATAGGATCCTCCATCCCCAGGCTGACAACACGCTCCAGAACCAACCGGACCAAGTCCAGGTGCCTGGATTCTGGTGTATCTGGCTTACGATCTTATGAAGTCGAGTTATGGCTTTATATACTGACGGCGCGTTTTCTGGTATGAAAACACAGCAACTTGATCCGATGACTCTACAAGCTCCGCCCCTATCGGCCAGAATGACGTCGAGGACAAGACGATTTTGGAGAACAACAATCCGCATCGCAGACTGCTCCTCTGTTAAGTTGCCCAAGGCGGAAGTAGTTTCATTCACTACTGCTTCAAGGGTTCTAGTTAATCTACGTATCAGCTTACTATTAGTGACTGTACCTATGTAGGGAAAGAAACCTTTATTGAAATCTGTGTATTTCTCCCATGCTGTTTCAGTGTAGTCGACAATCGGGAGATCTCTCTGCTGTCTATTGTGTACTAAATGGGTGTTCCTATGATAATCAGGTGGGGCTAGGAAAACAGGTGGCAGAAGGAATGCAATGTAACAGGTACCATCCCAATCTAGGGGTAGGCGTATGTATGCGGTGTGACCACAGATGAAGTAGGAGTGACGAGAAGCTCTAAATGTAGACTTGCCTTTATCACTGAATTCTATTACAGTGGTACATTTACTATGGCCCATGTGTATTGAACCATTCTTTCTTACACATAATTCGCCTCTAACTGAAAATACTGGCATAGTGGGCAAGATTGATGTGGCTTCGGATTCAACATTCAGGATCATGAGATTAAGTGTAAAGTTACCTAATCCATATACTTCGTTTTCTAGATCAGTTCCTGTTCTTTTGGGAAGTCCCTCCTTGTTAGGGTAGCAGACTTTAAGTAAAACTAGGTTCAGGTTTCCCCATACCCAGTTGTCTTGATAAACTACTGTATTTGAATCTGGGGAATTAATCAAACTAAACCATGCTCCGCAGGAGCCATTGTGTGTGAATGGATACGGAAAGAGGGGCAGAACTCCCTTGTATTTCTGATAGGGAGGGAGTCGGCCACATATTCAACAATTTGTAGCATTGCTGGTCTGATGAGAATGATGTAACATACTAATGAATGTGTTGTTGCGTAGCGCAAATCTATAGGACAACTCATGCGGAGGTAATTCGCTAAAAGAATGTTCGGCAGTAGCATTGTAAGCACGCTTGAAAATAGGATAATACATGTGTAATAATATACCGGAAATAATAATCAGAAGACTTAGGAAAAACATAATTAACAATGTCACTATGCAGTGACTACGAAGTGATTTACAGTACGCATGTTTCTGTCTATTTCTCTCTCTATTTCGGTCTAGAGGATACATGTCAGAGACAAATTCAACCGATTCACCTTGGAGAGGACTTAAACAATCAAATTGTCTGACTTGCTAGACCTTAGTTTTAGTTTATAGTTTTCACTCTCGGTCTTTTCAACCAGGGGTAGTTTTGAATCAGTCTGTGAGGGAATGCAGGGCTGAGGGTTCACGTCGGACGGTAGTCCATAAAAATTTTTGATGTGGCTCGAGTGCAACCACCCTTTACGTCCCTCAATCTTCACGGCTGTCCTTGTGGTCAATAAGACGAGCTTCGGCGACTGCCACCGAGGCTCCAGCTGGCTCCTCCTGTCAAAATTCCTCACAAACACGAGGTCCCCCGGAACCACGTCGTGGGGCTTCACCTCAGTGTTGTCGGGAAAAGCTGCAGCTACCTGTGAACGACAAGATTGTAGTGCAGACATCAAGGAAGCCAGGTAATCTGTCAGCATATTACAGTCAACATCAGTGATTTTACGAGGTATAGGCGTCCCCCACATATTTGGTGGTCTACCGAAGATCACCTCATACGGGGATAGCCCTGTTCGAGAATGTGCTACCATTCTCATGTAAAAGAGCGCAACTGGTAAGGCTACTATCCAGTCGACACCTTTTTCTCTACATACTTTGGACAGTCTAATTTTCAGAGTTTGATTATGTCGCTCCACGAGACCTGCTGCCTCGGGATGTCGGACACAGTGGAATTTCCATTGGTAGCCTAACAGAAGTGAAACATGTTTCATTAGCTCGGATGAGAACGGCTGGCCATTATCTGAGTACACGATACGGGGCAAACCATACCGTGGGAAGAATTCTCGAACTAACTGTTTGGCAGTAGTCGGGGCAGTGTAATCTGAGACGGGATACGCCTCTGTCCACCGGGAAAGAGCGCATACAACTACGAGGACATATTTGAATCCTCGACAACGTTCCATCTGGATATAATCCATCTGGAGGACTTCAAAAGGGTGATCGGGAGGTTGAAATCCACCCTGTTCTACAGGTACGCCTTTTCCTGGATTGAACTGACAACAAATCATACAGGTACGTACTTTCTGTTTAGCTGCTGCTCGTAAGTGTTTATTGAACCAAATGTGTTGAATACTGTCTAGCATAGCTTTCTCTCCTAGGTGCGCTGGACTATGTATTGTGTTAATGATGACCTGAACCATTGAGTCGGGGAGAAACCATATAGATTTTCCCTTCGTCATCCATCCTTGATCCGTTTGGATCCCTCCTAATTCAGTCCATCTCTTTATTTCTTCTGGTGTAGCATGTGTCTGTATGTCAATTACATCAAGGGCGGGATCCTTAACTGTCATGCAGTGTGTTGGTGTCGGAACTATTGTCTTTGTCGTGTCAGTTGGACGAGTCTGATTCTGAGCAGTCTGTTTAGCTATTCTGTCAGCTAGGTCGTTACCCTGAGAAATAATGTCAGTCACTTTTGTATGGGCTTTACACTTCATAATCGATATTGCAGTCGGCAGATGTATTGCATCTAACAGAGCTTGAATAAGGGGACCGTGCTGGATGTGGGCACCGTGAGAAGTTAAATAACCTCTCTCTCGCCACAGCACGCCGAAGTCATGGACGACTCCGAATGCATAACGTGAATCTGTGTATATGTTGACTTTCTTATTTTTGGCTTGAATACAGGCTTGTGTCAGAGCGATGAGCTCTGCTGCTTGAGCTGACAAGGTATCGATACAATTTGTTTCAATAATTTCAGTGTCCGTTGTGACTGCATAAGCGGCCACTAACTCTCCTGTATTTGTTCTCATGCATGAACCATCTACATACAATGTCAGGTCTGGATCTGATAATGGAATATCTGTCAAGTCTTGTCTGGGTTTCGTCGTAATAGTAATAACTTCAATACAATCATGTGCCAATGGGTCTGTTCCACCTAATGGCAAAAGTGTGGCAGGATTTAATGTACTACAACGTCGGATTTCTATGTGTGGCTGGAACAATGTTAGTTCATAACCCGTTAGTCTTGCTATAGTCAAGTGTTGTGTTTGGGTCCGGTTCAAGAGAACCTCTACTGCGTGTGGTACTTGTACTGTCAATTGATGTCCTAATACTATGGCATCGCTTTGTCTGATTGCTAAAGCTGTTGCTGCGACTGATTTCAGGCACGCAGGAAGAGCCTGAGCTACGGGATCTAATGTACTAGAAAAATAAGCACATGGCTTGTGTGATCCTGCCTGTTCCTGCGTGAGTACTGACAGAGCAGTACCTTCACGTTCTGTAACAAAAAGTGTAAAATGTTTGCTGTAACATGGCGTTGCTAAAACAGGTGCTTGGCATAAAGCTTTCTTTAAGCTTTCAAAAGCTTGTGTGTGTTCCTGAGTCCAAGGGAGGACAGTCGGTGTCGCTGCCTACTGTGTTGTCAACTGAATGAGTGGTTTCGCTAGAAATGCATATTGAGGGATCCACTGCCTACAGTACGAAGTGAGGCCTATGAATGCCCGTACCTCCTTTTGTGTCTTAGGTGGCGGCATGTTAACAATTAACTGGATACGGTCGGGTGTAAGCTGTCTTCCCCCCTTGGACAGCAAGTGCCCGAGATACACAACTTGCTGGACACAGAATTGCAGCTTTGAAGGCGACACTTTGTGCCCCTTGTTGGCTAGGAAATGTAAAACCGTCAGTGATGCTTTTTCACATTCACGTTCGCTTCGGGCGGTGATCAGCAGATCATCGACATACTGAAGCAGGGCAGTGTTAGCTGGCATGTGGATACTGTCAAGTTCTCTTTTCAGTGCTTGGCTATAGATGCTGGGGCTTTCTGTGAATCCTTGAGGTGCGCGTGCGAATTTAAAACTTCGTCCATTCAAACTGAATCCGAACAAATATTGGCTTTCCGGATCGATTGGGACGCTAAAGAAAGCGTTCTTGAGATCAATTACAGTAAAGAACGTTGCTTCTGAATCTATATCTGGGACCACGGGGTATTGTGGTACAATGCATTTGTTTAATTCTCGCAGATCAATAACTAATCGATATACTGGTGGTGCTTTTGGATCAGTTCGTTTAAGAATCGGAATTATCGGGGAATTACATACATTGGAGTCGGTTTCCACGACCACTCCTTGTGCAATGAGCTCGTCAATGATTTGCAGTAAAGCCACAACAGCATCTGGGGGTAATTTGTATTGTCGTATTCGTGGTAGTACCACTCCAGTTTTTATTGTGACTCGATATGGTGTAATGTGCATACAACCTACATCAGTGGGGCCTTGCGCCCATAAATGTGCAGGTAGATTCTGTAACCGGTGATCCATGTCTCTAGACACGTAGTGACCTTTAAAGTCACGCAAAAATAGTCGTACTCCTTCCGGAGAACAACATATTACAGCTCCTAGAGCTTTCAATGTTTTTATACCTAACAAGTTTTCTGGACATGATTTCGTAAGTAATAGATCTGTAGTCCGTGTCAATGGACCAACTGTAAATGCCAGTGGTTGTGATACTTCGTTAATAGTGGATTTTCCTGAAAAACCAAGGGAAATATTTTGTGAGCCTGAGAGGGGTACCCCTGGGACTTCGCTGTGACGGATAGTGGTTCTGCTTGCCCCTGTATCGAGTAGAAACTTTCTGTCTTTCCCTAATAACTGACTCTGTACATAAGGACCTTCTTGATCTACTGGAACCTCAATAAGGGGTAAGCCAACTTCCCTCTCTAGGCTATTTCATGTGTAGCGCTGATACTCTGGGTAGTCATTTTGTGCATACTGGTACATCTGTTGTGTCGTGTTTTGTGTTGCAGCAATAGGCTGTGGTTGTTGTTGTAGTTGTTGTTGTGGTTGTGGTGCGGTCTGTTGTACAGCTGGCATAGGCTGTATATTCTGAGGTACTTGTTGTTGGATCTGATCCTGTCTAGGCGGACGTGGTCTCTCTTTCGTTATACCCGTAGAGATATTATGTTTCAGAACTGCGCAATCGCGTATATAATGACCTGGCTGTTTACAATAGTTGCATGTCCCTCTAACAGGACCTACTGAATCATTGGACTGTGTCGTACCCTTTTTATGACCGTCAACTGGAACTGACTGAGCAACAAGCATTTTCATTTTTGTGTCTTTCATACGTCTTTGTTCATGTTCTTGTTCTTCCCTAATTCTATTGTGATGATATTGTAACATTTGTAACATCTGTGACGGTGTGTTTCCTTGCCAGGTACTCTCGAATTTCAGTACTCTACTCTTAACTTGGGGCAGGGAATTCTCAACTAATTTTGTCACAAACAGATGTGGATACGATTCACTACTTGCTTTTATGCCACTATTAATACCAAAACATTTTTCAAATCGGGAATAGAAATCACTAGTGTCTTCATCTTGTTTTTGTTTACAGGCTGAAATTGCACCCCAGTCTTCCTTTTTCGTAGTTAATAAACGTGGTAGTACCTGCACTAATAATCCTGGTAATGCTGTAGTCCTTTCCCCAAGCCCTGAACCTGCAGCTCGGGCCTTTTCTTCGTTTTCTAATACTGTCCAATCTATCTTTTGGTCTCCCACCTCCCATTCCTTTTCTTTGAGTTTCTCGTAAATACCGGCGGGTAATAGGACTTTTAATATTTTCATAATGTCCGGGTAAGTATACTCTCCCATGAGTAACATGTCTTTTATCTCACGGTGGAAACCTGCTGGGTCTTTGTCATGGCTAGGTACTACTTTCTTCATCTCTAATAATTCAATTTTAGTTATGGGCGCGTACACAAACACGCGTTTAAAAATATTGTCCTCACCTCTGACTGGGTGCACTTCGCGTAAGGGATTCTGTCTGTCTATGTGATACGTTTTTCTTTCCTTGGGGGGAACTGAAACATGTTCTGGGCATATGAAGACAATGTACTGGTGTCGATATTCCAGAATTTCTTTAATTAAATCAGTACCTGAACCTCTCCATTTATTCGTGAGTAATTCTATCAATATATCAGGCAGGGGATCGGGATCGGAGTGTTGGCTTCTATATAATATAACGAGATGTTGTATCATGTATATACCAGCTAAACGCTGTTCGTCTGGGGTGAGATTCAAAAACGTGTGTGCCAACGCATCATCACTGTATTTTTCAGAACTGTCAGCCCATTGTACCGCTGACCTGGCTAATTCTTGTTCATCCATAGAATCGAGCATATGATACCCCCTTCGGTCTCGGAGTAATTTATCAGCGGCCTGGAATAAGTGTTCAGGGGACTTCGGATTTAACATAGGGGCTTGAAAATGTCTGTTATATTCTGGACGTATCGGACGTATCGGGTCATTAAAGTATCTGGTATTGTTACAAGGTCTTCCCCTACCTACATAAGCTATCGTTTCTAATTGTCCTGTGGGCATTTCTGATTCTTCCTCCTCCTCTCCCTCTGATTCAGTTTTGTCTGCCTCTAATCTGGCTTTATGTATTCGTTCTACTTCTTTGCGGATCTTTCGGCACATAACTACTATACATGTCTGTTTATCATGTTTTCTCTCTGATATATTCTGACCCCATCGGGTAAGTACTTGCATTTCATCCTGGTCTACCTCGTACCTATCTCTGTCTCTGATCAAGCAGTTTATGAAGAAACGTAACAGTTGTCTCTGTATATCCGCTTTCTGGTATTCCATGGCTTCGTCAATACTTTCAGGGCCTTGCCCTGTTTGGACAAAGCGATATATATTGTCTAAATGTTTAATCATTCCTGGTAGCGTCGTTAAATATAGTGAAGCTCGTCGTATACGTAGTGATGATAGCAGCATTCTATCATTTTTACCGGGCACTGGATCATATCTACAATCTACAAGATGTTCCTTAAACATGTCGGACGTTGCTATTTGGGGTGTACGTTGGTTGGCTAAATCTCTAAGAGACGATTTGCTTCTTGATGGTGGTGTGGCAAAAATTGCTGTCGCACCTTCTGAGGTGCTAGGCACGAAAGGATTCGTGGGATGTAAGGTAGAGACTGTGGATGCAGGAAAAGCGGTGGAAGCAGATGAACCTGTTGGATTGTGCGGAGGAGTTTGTGGTTGCGGAGGTGGGGGCAGATGATCTTGGTGTTGAGCTCCAACGATAGGTGGCGTGTGTGGTGGATCATTAACATATTCGGGAGCTACATCGTCTAAATAGGAGGAAAGGAAAATATCTTTTGCGGTCTTGGGATGTGCTTTAGTCGGGAGTAATGGGGGTGGCAAATCTTTCGGTATTTCCGGGGTGGCCTTAGGTAAACCTTCGGCCAAAAGAGGATACATACCATTCATAAGAGTGTTTCGTTGTCTGTCTACTTGTTCTGTTTTTACTCGAATACCTTCCTCAACTAATACGCTTTCTCGGGCTCTATTTGAGTTCTCCCTACTTTTCTCTTCCAGTCTGAGCGCTTTCTCTGTGCGCCTATGCGATTCTTTACGCCATAACTCAATGGCATCTTTCTGTGACTGTCTGGCTTTCTTTTTCCATAATTCTTCTTCTACTCTCATGATGCAGTCTGCATCCCATGTCCCAGCTGCGGGCCACCTCTGACTTTCTGCTAGATCCTTGGTGTAGTCCACCCATAAGTCAAGATATAATACGGCATCTAGACCATGTTTATGATACATAAAATACCCTGGAGTGTCCCTAGGTGGAATGGGAACAGCTTCTTCGAGTACTCCTTTTCTAGTTTTGATCTGTCTTAATTTTGAAAAGAACGGCATCTTTAAACCTTGTTACTTGGTTCTTACTCGAACTGGACTTGAACACAATTAATACGAAAAACACAATAATGAACACTCATTCATACCACAATTTTTGAACACAGTAAAACATTTAACATTTAACATTTAGCTTTTTAACGAACATTTAATTTAGAAGAAAACTAGTTACTGACATAATACTAATACTAGATAATACTGAATTATATACATGAACATACTGGATATACTGCTAAACAGTACAGATACACTGCTAAAACAGTGCAGACCGGATCTGTGTACCCAAACCCGTCAGGACCGGCACAAATTAATGTGCACGTCTAACTGCCTCCCCAGCAACGGTACTCACCGGGTAGCACGGAACGGAAGGCCTCGGAACTGAACTGAACTGGACCGGACTGGACTCGACTGGACTCGGAACTTCGGAACCTGGTGGGCCTCTGTATACCTCGGATCTTGCTCTCTCAGCTAGGCTCTGGTCGGGATACTTCGCACTTCTCACCGCCTCGTCTGGGTGTTGATCGCAGCCTCAGTCACCCCCGCTTGGCCGGAGGGAGATACAGGAAATCCTGCGGGTACGCGTTTTTGTCCGTTCAGCTGTGGCAGGGGACCGGGCCTGCAACGCACCTCCGGCGCGTGAGATGAGAAAGTGTCCCTATTCGGGCGCCAATTTATGTGGTAAATATTTAAATTACCTGTACTATTTTTTATGCGGTAAAGTCTAGTAAGAATAGCTCAGTCAAAATAAGAGGCAGAATCCGTGGTATTAGAGGTTCTGAAAAGGGCTTTATTCCTTACAAAGGAATTATAGTTCGAACCAGGCAATCATATTCCATCACCATGAAGGTTCAGGAAGGGATCAGCAATACATTATTGACAAGTAACAATATTTATATGAAAAGCATTGCATTAAGACAGATGCAGGAGGCGTAACAGCTGATAATACAGATAAGAATACACATACGTAATGAAAAATAGGCGTAATACAGGCGTATACTAGAAACGTCATTTAAAATGATGTCACAAGTGGGTGGATCCATAAGAGAATCCTGCAGTGTCAGCAGAAATATTTGGCAGAGATGCGCGCGCAGCCGCATGACGTGTGATTGACGTGCAACTAGAGGGTGAAGGGGAATTGACATTTAGCTCTACATGTGGAGACAGAAGTCTGGGGGGTCAGGTCAACCTAATCCCAAATAATATCTAATATCTTTGTTTAAGGAACTGTTTTATCCAAAAGGAAAGGTCTCTCGGACGGAATCTATTCTATACTGACTGTTAGTGCATGTACAAGCGTCTATGTGTCTACACGAGATGCGAGGGGGCAGGAATCTTCCATGGTAACAGGGGCTATGAATTACTTGTATAAAGACAGCAAGGCCGAGCCCTTTGCTCGGTAGCTGGAAGGATGTTTACCTAAACTACTAGACAGGAATGCATTGGGTGAGGAGCGGAGCAGATAACTTGAAGGCTGAATACAGTTTTTGGCAGGCAACAGGCCGCGTCAGGCACCGTTAGCCGCGCAGAGAGTAAGACAAAGTTCATGGACACGGATGCAGGTCCAGGCTGGAGCATTTCAGAGGCAGAAGCAGAAAAAGGCTTGATGGCAGAATTCAGGGCCTACTCGCCTGAACTATAAAACTAGAAAAGTGAACCACATAAAGTCGGTGGCCTTTCATACTTAGGAATGGAATATTCGACCCATTCATGGCGGATCTGAAAGAGGGCATGTTGACGTTGGACGCACATGTATTTGCGTCTTCATAGCTGGAACTGGAGGGAACATACATGTACTTATAGCATGTACATGGAGCCGTTGGGGTCTAAGATAGGGGACACAATTGACCATGAAAATTCATATTTCCTCAGAGGTCAGTGAAATGCCTGAATTGCTTTCTGCTGAGGGACTTTTCTTTTTTTTTTTTCTAACAACAGCCTCTATTTAACTTTCTTGATAGAAAACGACCAGCAGAGGTCAAAAAAATACCAGAATCACTTTAGCATTCTCTAGATTCCAGTCCATTGAAATTGTCTTCCACCAGCACCCATAGACAATAATATTTTTTATAGATCTTGTATGTTCAGTGATATGACCACTGAAGGCCCTGCTTTTATATTAAAAACAGAGCTTTGAACTATACCATTTCCTGCTGAAAGGCAATATTTCTCTCCATGTGTTCCCATACCTGGTGTGTCACGCAGTTTGGTGCTTACTTTCCCTCCATGTTAAAGAACAGTAGATGTTTCAGCACCCAGGTTAATGTGCTGCATAGCTAAATACATATAAGGTCCCAACGGTGAGACCTAATGCATTGCAAATGCTTGTTTATAATTAAGCCTCCTTTTTGTCTCCCCTCTAATTCGATGTTTCCAGTCCCATCTTTCCCGAGATCCTTTGCCCAGCTTGTCAACTGATAATATTTAAACCTAGACAGATTGCCTTTGGTGCTTACTGACAGGGATTCCCAATCAATCACAGTACCTTCTTCCACCAGCTGCTCCACTTCACTACTCGCGCCTCTTTCAAGGGAGTTGATAGTTAATCTCTCAGGCATTCTGGAGTTCCTGGTGAGTCCCATATTGAGGCATAGGTACTGTAATATGGTATTTCTAAAGCTCTTCAAATTTGATACCACAATTTACAAGCAGTTAATAACATCTTCAGCCTCACTTTTTCAAAGTATTTATGGGGACCACTCTTATAAAGAAAGAAACTTTCTTCTATCATTGCTTGTTGATATGGTGCATAGGCAGAGTGTTTCATAAGTAGTTGCCTAACATTTTTAAACTGGAATGCCTGATAGTATTGATAACAATCCAGACTAGCAATCCCCCCTTGTTTTTTCCTTCTTAGCTTCTCCCTTGATATTCTCGCCCCTCTTGAGGCCCAGAAAAACTGTTCATCTCTCCTTGTAGTTTTTTGAACCAATCTGATATAAATTCTAGAGGTATGGTAATTAAAGATGTAAGTAAACATTTGTAGTATTGACACCTTTGGCACATTAGATGTCCAGATGAATGATAGTGGTAACCCATTCCACACTTTTAATAGTGTCCTCGTCTCCGTCATCCTCATGTTAAAAATAAAATTTGCTTGAGCTATTCCATCAATGTCTTTCAACACCAATACTCAAAAGCGCCAAATTCTCAATGAAGTGGTGGAGAGAGGCGTTAGCCTTCTTGGCTTAACGCCTCTCTCCTCCACTTCGGAAACTCGAGGCTGCACCCTATTCTCAAGGATATGCTGCAGCTTCGCATTTCCCCCTGCGATGTTGCCAAGTTTCACAACTTAGCTCCAATGCAGGCACCCTTGCACCAGGGAGGTTTGTTTATGTACAGAAGGTGTTGCTTCCTGCACATAAGCAAACCTAAAGTGCCAGTTTGTAACTTACATGTGTGCTGCTTCATGCAGCACACATGTAAGTTACAAAACTGCATTTTTTAAAAAGGTTTGTTTATGTACAGGAAGGGAAACCTTCCTGGACATAAACAAACCATGGAATTTTGTTTTTTTCAGCACACATGGAAAAAGCAAAAACAAGGCGAAATAAAGCATTTCTCCTCATTTCGCCACCTTAAGACCAGGTTTTTCCTGGTCTTAAGTTTGGCGCTACCTCCTATTTACGCTGCCCTTGTGAATAGGAGGTAGCTTCAAACTCAAGGGGTGTTGCGGTGGAAGGCCCACCGCAACACCCACTGCACGGCCTTTTCACGCTAAAAACAGCGTGACAGGGGCCCTATTCACAAGGCAGCGTTAAGCCGCGTTAATCCACTTAACGTGGCTTAACGCTGCCTTGTGAATAGGGCTAAGCCCCTATCGCCACCACAACGTCACTGAAAGTGACGTTGTGGTGGCGATAGGGCTTGAGAATATGCCCCAAAAATATCTTATCTTGTCCTTCACTAGGGGAGTATAGTTGGGGGAGTTCCACTCCATAATTTCTGTTTTTTGTTGATTAACTTGATATCCTGATACTTCCCCAAATTATTTCAAGATGTCTATTAACCTTGTGAATTCATTAAATCATCTGCGTACAGAGCCACTTTTTTCAGCCAACCCTGGAACTGGAAGGGAATGATCTCTCGGTTAGCTCTAAGTCCATTGGCTAGGGGTTCAATATATATTGCAAAGCAACGGAGATAGTGGGCATCCTTGATGGGTGCCTCTTTTTAATATGTATCTCCTCTGTGAGGTTACCATTGACCAGTATCTTAGCGGTTGGGTTTTTATACATGGACTTCACTGCCTTTGAGAATTCCGTGCCTAGTTCAGAATGATTAATGACTTTATGCAGAAAAAGCCAATTGACCCTATCAAAAGCTTCAGCTAAGTCAAAAGTGAGCACTAACAGGGTCTACATCTATTGCCCCAATCAGTTTATGGGTCAGTTTGTGCAATGGTCTCCCTCTAATAAAACCTTTCTGGTCCCCATGTACCAACTGACCTATCACCTTTCTCAGCCTTCTAGCTAGTATCTGAGTATATATTTTATAATCGTTCTTTATTAGGGATATTGGTCTGTATGACTCACAGCACTTCGAATCCTTCCCAGGTTTCAGAATTACACTAATGGTTGCCTCACAGTCTTCTTGTGCAAAGCTCTTTGAGACAAAGTCATAACTGATAAGATATTACCTTTTTGCAGTATTTATTTGTTTTTATTTTCAAGGGTGGGCTTCCTCTCTGCCTGCTGTGTAAGCTCATCAGAGATCGCTACACAGTAGCACCCTGGGTGGCAGCAGGGGGGAGTTCGGTATTAGTTGCACTGTAATACCTGATGGTACCAGAAATCCTATGAATAGTTCAATGGTAACACTGACCAAAAATCTCAGTGGAATACCACAGAGTCCTGCATGCAGGCGAAATTAATAAAACTGTTGTGGTATGTGCCTTCAGGGAAACTGTGTGACCCAACCCGACTACAGAGAATGTTCTGCTTAGGACCGGACATTGCTTTGCACTGCATTCTTTTGTCTGGCCAGCCCGTATTGCAGCTGGCTCGATGAGGAGCATGACCCTGGGGCTGCTGCGAGGTAATGCCACCTGAGGCTCAACGTGGCCAGTAAGCACAGCTCAACAAGTGGTGACTAGGGCACAGGCTCTGCCTGTGGACACGGTATATGTCTGTACTGTCTCCCTTGGGGGCAATCTCACCCATCCATCTCCCACCTTCCCAGGCCAGAAAAGGAAAGCGCCTTACCTCACCTCTGCAGTCTGCACACAGACGCCTTCACAGCCAGGAAGCAAGCACTGAACACACAGCCATAGTGCAGCAGAGACTTCACACCAGCAGTAGAGGGCAAGAGCCCTCTCCTGCACACTCTGTGCTCCTTTTCAGGCTCAGTACCCCTGCCTGCAAGATGAGGTTCACTGCCGAAAGCTCTAGTCTGCAGACCTTGCTGGTAGACAGAGCTTGTCATCCCCACTTCGTCTCGTTCAGCAGGCTCCCTGCAGAAGTTATAAGTTCCCTGCAGCTTCCTGCTGCAGGCTGCAGTGGGTCACTGGCTGCTCTGTGGGCGGCGCTTCCTTCACCCGAAAAAGAAGTATTGGTATTTCCGGGTGTGGGTGGAGGAATTCCAACTTGTTGTACCCTGGCCTGCATATCCTCAACAAGCATTGAAAATGCAATAGGTCTCGCCTTTGATTAAGTTAAAGCCATTTGCTTTGCTAATTGTATTGTATAGCAAAGCAAATGGATTCAACTTAATGAAAGGCGAGACCTATTGCACTTTTAATGCTTGTTCTCATACCTACTGAGGTGTTTTTTACAGTACAGTAGGCCCCATTCCTTGCCCTCTCTTCTTCTCATCCCCGCTGACACACCAACAACACTCTCATCAGCCTGAGGCAGCTCCACTATGGTTTAAATAGTTGAGCTGGGGGAGGTCCGGAGAGGTTTGTGTTGGGGGACCATTTTCTACTCATCCAGGGAGTGACCAGCGAACACCAGAGGGGCGCCCTGCCGCCTCATTTTACTCACTAGCATCAGCAAGGGCACCAATTTTCTCTCTGCCCATGGCACTATCTTAGCAAGGACCGGCTTTAAGTACTTTCATATTTCACTATACTAATTCAACACTAATTCTTTATGTGTCCCGGAGTAGCGTGCTACTCGCCGAAAAAGCGCTTTGACGCCTCGCCTGGGGTAGTAAGCGCTATATAATTGCAATTACAATACAATACAATACAATATTTCCACTGTAGCCAGCCTGGGGTAGTATACAGAGGGGCTTATTTACAAACCTCTTGCGGAGCCAGTGTGTTACTTTTAATATGGGAAAAAGTGAGGTATTGGCGGCGCAAGGGGCTTGTAAATAAGCTCCGGAGTGTGTACAACACCAGTGGTGCGCACTGCAGACAGGGTGGTATATGTAGACTGCACTTCTTCAATTACCTCGTCACTACTACAGTCAGAGGCTGGCTCGCTTGCTGACACTTCTCACTACTCTTTGCTGCAGCAGGTGGTGTTTTTAGCATGGGTGTGAAGTAACACCCAGCCTGCGACCTATCCTAGTGCGAGACCCGGTCTGTGCCTGCCACGTCTGTGAGGGACGGCTCCAATAAAGCGCTCTCCGCCCGCCAGAAGCAGCGCCTCCTGCTTTTGATCTGCTCCGGGCTCCCATGCATGGCAATCCCACAGCGGAGACGCGTCCTCGCAGTCGCAGACTGTGCAGTGACCGGTTTAATGCTTCAGGTTAAAGCAACGGCAGCCTTAAAATCCCTTTTCAGTAAAATCCCGGTGTCTGATTAGTCCAGTCACACTCTTTTTGCATTTACCAGTTTGTGATCGTAGACACAAATATTTTTTCATACCAGCACGTTGCGCAATCCACATTCCTATGTTACTCTTTAGAAGGGTATGTTTTATGTATAATGTGTATGTTGTTTCCCTTGGTAAATTCAGGCATGACGCGTTCCTGAGCTGCACAATCAGTTTTATCCCAGTAAGTTACTCAGCTAAACTTTGTTCTGCTTGCACCCCGTTATCGAGCATCATAAAGTCAGTATTACCCCAGCCAGTGGCTCAGCAGTACTCCGCCCTGCTTGTACCCAGAATAACGCCGCAGAACGTTCATATTACTCTAGTCACTGACTCAGCACCCCCTGCTTGCTCCCCTCCCATACTGAGCTGCATAATGAAAGTATTACCAAACAAGTGCCTCGCTTCAAGGAAACAGCACCATAACATTTTATGTGTGGCTATGTTGAAGCTGTTTTCTTGATAAATATACAAACGTAGCATGCATCACTACCTCTATTTTCCATGTTAATTTATGGCAATGGTGTACTGTTTGTAGTAAATAAACATGTTTTATGTAAATCTACGTTGTACTCATTGTAGTATTGTAAGGAAAGAATCATTATGGGGCATGCGGGTGCAAAATCGCATTCTAAGGAGGTTAGATGGACTGCTGACTTTCTAAATACCCAGATTTTGTGCAGCTTGATTTTGAGTGCACTAAGTATGCTGCATGTAGTACCAAACTGTGGGGGGCTTCTAAATGCTAATTTTAACTTTAAAATAGGATGCTTACAGTTCACAGGCAGGTGAAAGGTCAGCATTTGGTTAAAGGGGGCATTCAATGATAGACTCCAGAATGCACCAATTTCCCATCATGTTCTGGTGAGCCCCTTTAATACCCCAGAGTCATGGCAGCCATGGTGGCTTTAAGGCACATTAAATGTGTGAAGAATTTTGAAATTGCCCACTTATGTTTTCGATAAATGTCAGAGCCGAACTTGTTTATTTAATATTAGACATGCCTGAACGTATTTGCACAGTAGATGGCTAAACATGGCCACTTGCCGGAAGTTTAAACAGGATTTCATTTGTAAAATATACTACAGTTGCCACACATGCGCAGACACTTCTCAAACTTCCTTGGGCCTCGTTAGGTCTCGCCTGAGACAGCGCTTTAGCGCTGCTCTGGCGAGACTTATAGTAAGGGACATTTGGAAGTGGAAACGAATGCATTTCAGGCCGCCAACTACAGTGCATGTGCTCCGGGCGCGCGCACCATTTGGCAGCCTGAAAGCATTCGTTTACTTTCACTTTCGCGTCCGCTTTGATGTTTGATCGCGATTGCGATCACTTTCACTTTCGCGGCCGCTTGTTATTTATTGTCGGTGTAGTTTTGTGGCTTAATGTGTTAGGCCGGTCACACGTCCATACATTCTCCCTTATAGTGGCTGTTGTCATTTCACTATTCGCGTCATTACTTTTTATGACCTGTGGACAGAAACGGGATCTCGGTGTGCTGCTTAAACACCGCCAGAAGTAGATCATTCGGGGTACTTGTGGAAATTCATATGCTTCCGTTCATCCCAAAACTAATCTCAGTCGCCTTCAAGAACCTCATTTAAACGCTGTTGGTGAAACAGATCTCGCCCCCTGGGACCCGGATACGGACATAAACCTTCCTTCTCCACCAGATTCCAGCTGAAAGACATTCCTGTTTGTTACACTTTATCCTCGGAGTCTCCTGGGTGATAACACCTTTATTTAGCTGTATTTATTGTTGAATG
The DNA here is from genome assembly GCF_964204655.1 of Triturus cristatus. Classification (NCBI taxonomy): domain Eukaryota; kingdom Metazoa; phylum Chordata; class Amphibia; order Caudata; family Salamandridae; genus Triturus; species Triturus cristatus. Next base: position 1,316,401,588 of record NC_140585.1, read on the forward strand.
CCAGTAATTATTGATAAAGTGTACTTTGTCATTTGCCGTTGATGAGGTTAAATAGATGGTTGGTAACATGAGAGGTGCCGGATGGGGCGCTGTAGTGCCAAACCAGTGTATAGAAGTAGTCCTTGTAGCAAAATAATGTACATTTTACTCAGTTGTATCGGACTGCTGCTCTGTGGAGTGTGGGCCTCTAGCTGTTGTACAGATTCATCTGCCAGCTGTTACCATGGGGTTATTTATAAACCGACCTGCCTGCCTTGTAGTACCCCCCTCTTCAGACAGCGGTCACGCTTTGCAAGCACGCACACACTCCTGCTATCTTTGTGATCATAATGTGCTGTTCCCGAAAATCACCCTGCCCACACCACATGCACAGCTCTACCTCTCCAGATTCGGACTTGGTAGGATGCAGTTCCCAAAATAAAAGGCCACACTCCGCTCTGCGACTGCACACTCAGCTCTGATGCTGTTGTATTTGGGAACTTCAGCCCGCGTCCAGACTTCCAAACAGCTCTCCCCCTTCACGCTCAGACTTTTGAAACTTAAAGGTTCTTAAAATTCACGCACCATCCCAGCCACTCGCGCGCCCCCCCCCCCCCGCTCAGTTTTGGCATGGTGTAGTGTCACTTAACTCCAGACCTTTCCGTACGCACCTATTTGTCTTTCTTCCTGCACACTCGGCTGTGTGATGCTGCAGTATTTTTGAACACCAGCCCCATGTGCAGACATCCACACGGCTCTCTCCCTGCACACTCAGCTGTGTGATGCTGTTTGAGGTCCAGCCCCATGCGCAGGCATCTTACACAACTTTCTCCCTGCACACTTGTCTGTGTGATGCTGCATTGTTCTGGAACTCCAGCCCAAGCCACACTGCTCTTTAAAGCATTTGCAATGCAATAGGTCTCGCAGTTACACAAGTTAAAGCTATTGCCATTGTAAATGACAATGCCATAGGCATTGTTATTTGCAATGTCAATAGCTCAAACTCGCGTAAATGCGAGACCTAATGCATTGCAAATGCTTGTTTTACTTGGAAGCGTGTAGGGGTGCGCATTTGTTGTTGTTTTTTTTTTTGGGGGGGGGGGCTTATATAGCGCGAACTTGACCCTAATGCCCTAATGTATCGGAGTCTTTACATGCGCACCAGTTTCCTTACAGATGGACACAATTAGGCACAGGAGATTAAGTGATTTGCCCAGAATTACAGGATGTTGAGCGTCCCTGCCGAGACTCAAACCCGGTTTCCCAGCTTCGAAGTCAACGCTCTAGCCGTTAGGGCACATCTTCCCTCCAGTTGTTTTAATTGCAGAAATTCAATTCCGGCGCCATCGTGCATTATATGCTCAGCCCCTTCAGATGTTGCATTTTTTTAACAAAGAACCCAAGCTAGCGATTTCGTTCGTTAGCGACACACGTTGATTGTTGGAGAGCCCCTAAATATTGGTTGAAGTGCATCGTTCACTGATGAAAACATATCTCAGAGCCACCCTGGGATTACTGGCCCATTCCTGTAAATCTGCCAGACAGCTAGCGCCACAACACAGCGCCTTGTCTGCTCGCAGTGAACGGCCTGGGGACTGCTAGTGTGCACAAACGCCACGAGGGAGTGAATGAGTGTGCTTTAACGGAGTAAATTAACTAATGAGTGAGTAACTCAGTGGGAATTAAGTGGGTGGCTGAGTGTATGAGAAAGTGAATGGTTGAAAGAGTGAGTGCAAGAGACAATGAGTGCACTGTAGAATGAGTAAATGAGTGAGTGATTAAGTGGGGGTTTGAGTGGATGAGAGTGAGTCCATGGAATAAGTTTGGGAGTTTTTAAGCGACTGTTGTGAGTGGGTAGGTGAGAGGATCCTTGTTCTAGCACTTGTAGGTGCTGGGTGAGTGAGCAAGTGGGTCATTGGGTGAGTGAGAAGGTGACCGAGTGGGGAGTTGAGAAAGACTGTATGGCCTGTTACATCCTTTAAATACATTCTGAGTGAGCAGACAGCTGTGCGCTTCCCCCAGGTTATGGTGCCTCATGCTTTGCTGAAAGTGCGCTCACCCCGTTTTCACTGGTGCCTCATGCTAGATGGATGAACTGTTTTCTATTTTCTTTCTATAATGATGGTTACTTAAGCCCAAACGATTTTAGTATTTCGGGGACTGGCACTGGCCCTGAAATGCAAGGGTGTTGCCAGGCAGTGGAACCGTTCCTTTGGTGCCCGCAATGAGGCTAATAGCCTCGTGACGCTTTCAGTCACAATAAAACCTTTCCACGTGCGCGACACAATCCCACTGTGCACCGAAAGTAAATGCAATATGTGAGAGGGGCATGGGGTGCAGCTGAGAAATTAAAGTAAAAGCCCGGGTCCAACTGGGCCCTTGGGCTGGACAGGTCTGCGCCCCGGTCAGATGCCCCCAGTGTCGTCATAAAACGAGTGCACCAGGGCGGGGGGGGGGAGGCAGCTGTTTCACCAGGCGGAGGGGGCGGTAGAGGACTTATGGGTAAAATGGAGCAGGCAGCTCCCTCCTGCCGCCCTCAACGTCACCAACAAATGCCCATGTGCGAGATATAGGGTTGGGGGGTGGAGAGGGACGGAAAGTGAGAGCGGGGAAGGGTTCACTGTGAGCTGTGTTGATGCACCGAGGATGGTGGGTGCCTAGATATTTTAATTACAGAGATTAAAAGGTTTAATGCAGAGGAAGGAGTGTGTAGTGAACTTAAGTGTGAGGAGCAGGCAGAGTGACAGCTTGGAGGGTGCAGTGAGGGTCGTGGAGGGACAGAGGGCTGAAGCGAGTGCGCCAGTACAGAGGGGAGTGCTGGACGGTGAATGGGTTGCAGTGAGGGTTGTAGTGAGTTCTGGAGTGGGATTCTGTGAGGGTTTTAGTGAGTGCTGGGGGTGAGGGTTGTAGTGACTTCTGGAGTGGGAGTGTGTTCCAGTGAGGGATTTAGTGAGTGTTGGAGGGTGAGTGTATTGCAGTGAGGGTTGTAGTGAGTGCTGGAGTGGGAGTCGGATTCTGTGAGGGTTTTAATGAGTGCTGGTACGAGGGTTGTAGTGAGTTCTGGAGTGGGATTCTGTGAGGGTTTTAGTGAGTGCTGGGGGTGAGGATTGTAATGAGGTCTGGAGGGGGAGTGGGTTTCAGTGAGGTTGTTATTGAGTGCTGGAGTGGATTAGTGAGTGCTGGAGTGAGAGGGCAATGCAGTGAGGACTGTAGTGAGTGGGGGGAAGTGAGTTGCGGTAAGGGGGGTAACTGCGGCCTGACTTGAACATAATCACTTTCACTGGCGCTGTGTTACAGTGAGTGATTCTGGGGTTCAGGTCTGGCGCTCACAGCTAGCGCAGGCCCATAAAAGACGCCTGTTACGCACAGAACATGTACGTACAGTGCATGTTCTGCATTACGCACACACGTGGTGTTGTTGACCATATGTACATTCATTGTGGTGCGCAGTATATTGGGTACAGGAGGGGTACTCCCTGCTATAGACGCCAAAGCTGTGCACGTTCGGAGGACACGTGGATGACACGCTTTGTATACACTGGCGCTAAGACTGTATATAAGTGACAAAATGTACTGCTGTGTTCTCCTATATGTGATGGTGTCAGACTTTCTTTTCAGTGCACACAATACTCCACGTCAGAGTTTACCAGAGGCTCGCGGGCCGCGCCTTGTGCACACGCCAATCGGCGTGAGCTCAAATACCTCAGGATGACAACAGTATACCTCGGGTACAGTATACTTTGTAGCACAGTACTGGGCTCTGCACGCCGTACGTACTCACCACCACAGTTTACCGGAGGCTCTGGGCAGGACGTTGTGCACAGGCGGTGCGCGGTGAGCTAAAGTGTGCATAAGATGTATACTGTATCCCTCGGGCACATTATGGACGGAAACCAGCAGTGCACGCATACTCACCGCCAGAGACTTGCTGTGCTGCTTTGTGAACACGCGATGCCAGGTGAGCTAGAATGCGCACAAGATGTTGACGGTACTCAGCGGTGCACACAATACTCACTGCTAGTACTCACTGCCAGAGTTTGTGCCTAAGGCTTGGGATGGTCACGGGTCCTTAAGGGAGGGAGGTGCACTGGATGTATTCAGTGCACACCGCGGCACTGCACGATTTCGTGCACACCGATACCCAGTGCCAGACACTTCCCAGGTCGTGCTGTGTTACAACGTGTGGCCTTTGGTGCTGAATGGGGCAAACAGTCTCCTTCTAAGTGCCAGCCAGTGTATATTTAGTGGCACCTCGGGTGCAATTTGGTGCCCACCAGCGCAGCGCGCCCAAGACTTTGTTGAGCTTAGCGCTGCTCAGGCGTGGCAGTAGTTCAGGTTACACATGTGCATGCCAGAAATATCGTCCTGCACAAATATCGACTACATACATTCCCACGGTGCGCATACACAGGGGGTGCCTATATACACCCAAGGAGTCGGATTGCGGCCTCGTATTTGGTAATATGCACAAGTCGACATATAAACATCAATAATATTGGAGAGCGCTGCGCTTGGCCCGTACCCTGAGTATTGTATGGAGTACGTCAAAGTACTCATTGCCAGAGACTGCCCAGGGCCTTGTTGAGGTCACCACGGACAACATGTGGTATTAGTAGCTGGGGAAGGGCGGCGGTGGAGGTAAATACTGGGGTACAGCAGTGCGCTCTTTTGGCCGAGACCGGCGCTGTGCATACGCAGTGCTAGATGCACACGGGGTGGCACATCGAAGGTACACAGTACTTGTTGTGAACATGTATGTGGAGGTAGGTGCTCACGGGTGACCTATACAAGGAACGTAAAGTAAACACTGGGGGTCAGTACAGCACAGTACGCACCGCCAGAGCGGGCAAGGGGTTTGCTGAGCTCGGTGCTGTGCACACGTGGTGCAGATGCTCACAGTGTGCTTCATAATCGGTACTCACAGTAAACACTGAAGTGCAGTAGTAAGTCAGAGTGTGCTTGGCGCTGTGCATGCGTGGTGGGGTGCTGGGGGCTCACACTGCTCATGTGGTACTGCATACAAGGTACACACAGTAGACATGGGGTAGAGTACTACTCACTAGCAGAACTTGCCAGGTTCACGAGTGGTGCTGCATATTCGGTACTTTACAGGAGACATGGGGTGCAGTGCTCACCGCCAGAGCTTGCCCAGTGCTTTGCAGAGCGCAGCCTCCTCTCTCGTGCCACCTCCCCCAGCAGGCGCAGACCAGCTGTGGCCTTTGTCTAGCCGTGTTTACTTTGTGAAGTGCCTACGAGTGCACCCCGACACTGCTGACGTTTTTTTACTTTTGCATTTTTCTATTATAAATTAAATACATGGTAAAATGCATAGATGTAGCCACAACTACCCACAGAGGGGAGGAAAATCGAAAGAGATGTTCAACAAGCATACAAAAAAAGTACAAAAAAAGTGCGGCAAGCTAACACTAAACCTTCGGTGTCACACCGCGGTAAGAGATCCAATTCCGCTGGGCGTGGATCAAAGGAGACAGGGTGGCAACAAGCAGCGAGTGGCATGCCTATAGTGCAATCATTGTACTGACTTTGGCATAATTCGTGACGCACAAGGACGCGCACTAATGAAATGTAAGGCGGAGCTGGGACGATGCTTTTGGAATCCTATTGATTCCAAAACGTCTCGTATGATGATGCAGCGCATGCGCGCTGCCTACGTCAGGCTGAGACCTAAAAATGAGGCATTACAGTATCACATGCATCTTTTTCCTTCCTGCTTGGAGTCTGTGCCAGGGAGCAGTCTCTCCAGTTCCAACCTCCTGCAGTGAGTGACACATGTGGAGCTAAGAGGGTGGAATCTGCTTGCCTTGCTTTCAATAATCAGGGGTAAGCGCTTCATACGAGTCGCTAAATTCTGCTCGACTGGTGGCCGGCGGAGCCCTGCCGAACTGTGCACTCCTAGCAGAGTGTTGAGTCCCAAAAACTCCACAAACACCGCCAGTGGAGCCTGCTGCCCATCCCTGCCAGGAACTCCATGTGGAATACAAGATGGCATGGAGGCATCAACATTTAGTGATGGCGGAAGAATGGGAAGTAAAAGCAGTCATGTGCTGCAATCAACGATGTATCACAGCGCAAACGCATGTCATTAAATTGCCATCATATGAAGCACCACATCTCAGCTTGCAGCAGGCGCAGCATTTAGAAAACTGTAATTTCAAGATTGCAACCAGACCAAGGAGTGAAATCATTAAAGTAAGACCCAAACATGTTAACGTTATGTGTCGCCTGCATTCTCACAAAACCCGCAACAGCTCTTGACCCATGTCATCCAGCACTGCCCCCCCTCCCCCATAACGAACCGCCAGCTCAATCTAACACTTGGCCCACACGAGTAGCACATGGATCCGTGTTTATGACCCCCTTCAAAATTGCCATTAACATTGCCAACCTGCCATGGTGTGACGTGGAGCTTATGTGTAGACTATACAAATCATTTATCAGGCATCAGTGTTTCATGATTACATTGGGGATCGCCACCGCAAAACAATTAGTAATAGCAAACGGACATTAAGAGGATTTAATACCAATAGCAACTTTCATCAAACTGTAAATTTATGGAGACATTTACGGCGCATGTACATCAAACTGGAGGATATTCTTATAATCTTACTAGTGCCATAAACCATCGCCGGCAGCCATGCCCTCAACATGCCCCCAGAGGCGACTCCTCTCGACTCCAGCCAGCGTAGAAGAGCAGAAATTGTTAGTGATTGCATGTTGAACAGACCTGGAATAATTGCATTCCATAGTAGATTTTTTTCAACCTAATGCCTTACACAGACACACCAGCTTTCAATTGCTTGAATGACCAACATGACTCATGGACGGACTTCCAAACCATCGCTTTTCTTTTCACCAAATGAATGCCTTTGCACATGATGAGTGTGCCATTCTGCTGCTACAAACGACCACCAGCTGCGGTAAGCTGGGCAGGGGGAATGGGAGGGAAGGTTTTTGGGACATTACATTGCGTGCAAAACACCTTGTGCCTAAAAAGGAGGAACGCAAACTGCCTTAAAAACAGGATATGGTTAAGCCTGGGCAAAGCACTATGCTGCGCTCGCATAGTTTGCAAAGTTTGCGCTACTTCGCACAACGGGAATTGCACGTAGCACAGTGCAAACATGCGTAGCGTAGCATTGCGTAGTGTAGCGGTCATTTTTTGCTTGCTCGTGGTCCTCAACGTCAAGTTGGCGACCGCGAGCAAGCAAAATGACATCCCGGCGAGACTTTTTCCTCGTTCGCGATCAGCAACATCAAGTTGGCGATCGCGAGCGTGGAAAATAAACCTCCCGGCGAGATTCTCAATGCGGGGAGGTCAGGTTTCTCAGGTTTCTCATTGCGAGTGGTCGCATATGCTCGTGACCGCTCGCGATGAGAAACTACCAGTTTGCGTTGAGAAAGCTGCCGCACGAGTAAAAATCTACTCGAGCGGCAGAAAACTACAGCTCGCACTGTGCAAGATGCCGTTTTCAATGATTGCAGAGTGCCGGATGCTTGTCCGCACTGTGCAATCATTGAAAACGGCATCTTGCACAGTGCGAACAGGGTACTACGCAGTTCGCAAAGTGCTACGCGTAGCTTGCGTAGTGCGAAGTGCACTTTGTGTAGCTACGCATAGCGCTACTTCGCAAACTACGCCCAGGGTTAGACATGGTGGCACATTACTGATGACATAGCTAAATGCATTTGAAGCAGCACCCTAACAAAAGTCAGCTCAATTTGTTTCCCCTTCATGCCCAGTCATGCATGCCCCTGAAACACCTGGAGGTCTTAAGCCTAACTTTCAGTCTGGGCAGTCTAGAAAGCGAGTGAATGGATACATACATATCCATTCACCCACCGTCAAGCTGTGTAAATGCAGCTAAAAAGGCGGATTGCAGATCCCCACACTCACCAAAATTCCTGATCAATAGGATCTTCCTCCGGGCTTGATCACAGCTCGACACCAATGGTGAGATAGGGACAGCGTGTCTAGCAGGGGAACAAAGAGGCCGGCACCTGGGTTGGCCAGGTTTAAATACCTGGCCCCAGCCCTCCAAGCACTGAATATGACTTGGGAGAGTGCCAGAAGGGGGGGACTCCCTCAGAGGGTCCCAATGAGTGTAGCACTGGTGATAGTGCCGGAATGAGGCACTAAGGAGCTGCCCTATTAAGAAGGCCCACTGTGTGCGCTGCAGGCAGCTGCAGAAACATCAGGGCCGAACTGGTCTTTATTCCATTTGTTGCAGGCCAGTGTTGTGTAATATTGGGTATCTTCTCAGGATCGTGTATCCCCTGCTCTTTAGAAGTCACAATAATATAAAAAGTAAGTCAATATTGCAAAAACAAGAGGGAAACCAGGGATATTTACATAGTAAGCACACAACGAGACATTCCCTCCTCCCCAAATTCCCTCATCTTACCGCCCCGCTACACCCAAGAACTCACAGAATAAAGGTATGTTGTCTATGGCGTAGCCTTTTAATCCCATCAATCCAAGTTATTCACCACAGACCATAACCAGAGAAAGTATCCTTTTTGGGTAAATACCTGCTATGTTTCATTTTTCTGTGCCACCTCCCGATGACATCACCACGGCCAGCGTTTCCATAACCAGCCCTCCCCTTTTCAGGGCCCCGGAGGAGGCTCAGCCTCGTGGCGCTACTAAGGGCGCCCTCCCCTAGGCGTGGGGGCGCCTGCTCAGGACTGAAAAAGAATGAGAGAGAAAGCATGAGAGGAAAATGGCAACAAAAAATATTTTGGCTTTGGTTTTAGTAATAAAATGTATTCAAATCTTTAGAGATACTACAGGGACAGAAGTAGCAAAGGCCTTTCATATTTGCATGTAGATGGGCCTGGTGGTGATAGCTCATAACCTATTGAACTAAGAGCTGATTAAATTAATACAACAAACATTGTGTAAAATACGATAAAGTCTGATCAAAATTCAAATAGGTGTATTTCTTTAAAGTGTGGAAGCTTTGGCATTAATATGCCACGTTATACTGCTGCACTGAGGAGTACTCAGTGAAAGTGATCGTTTTTAAACATGGCTGTAAAACCATTCCTGCCCCTTCCTCCACAATGGTGACACTGCTGCCATTAGTGAACTAAGAGGGATGACATTGTCATGTGAACCCTGTATGCGTCCCAGATCATTATTGAGCAACATTATGGTCTATTAAATCAAACACAGTAGGTTTTTATAGAGCTGGTATTCTGAATTCACATTTTTGAAAGTAGTTTAATATGTAATTATGAAGAAAATGGAATTTAAGTGAAATAAAATATATACTTAAGTTCACACAATTGAAGCAGGGAAGCCATGATTTATCTAGATTTTCTTTCTGGTTTCACTTTGTAAAAAGCATCCACTAAATGGTTATGTATTTCTCTCATGTTATGGTAAAGCTTTGTTTGTACCTCTCTGCATTTTCTGTAGTTTTTATATAGCACAACCCGACCCGAAGGCATTGGAGCACTGTACTTCAGCATCAGTTAAATTACACAAGGTTATATTTTTGGGCATGGGTAGGTTGAGTGATTTTCCCAGAGTCACAGAATGTTGAGCCAATATTGAGACTCAGACCTGGTTACCCAGTTCCAAAATTGCCTGCTCTAGCTGTAACATCACATCCCGAGCTCAGCAGAGGATACCAGGCAGAACCATTTGAAAGCTCAGCTTGTTATGGGTTCTCGGTTTAAACAGGACTTCGAGCTGAGCCAGAGCCAGGCTTCAGGCTTGAGCCTTCCTTGATCTTTCTGTGACTTACCCACCTCTAATTCAATCTGCAACAAGTTGCCTTGTGGCACTTGTAGGCGTTTATTTTAACCAGTGCTGGGTGTGGAAAGAAAGTGACTAAAGAATCCCATAAATTGGGTCTGACAATGTGGCAGATGAACAGGCTGGAGGAGCCCAGCCAAGTTTCCAATGTCTCCAGTCAAGGTTGCTTCCTTGAATTCTGGGAGTCCTTGTATTAGTAAATGTGTGCTAATAACAACTCAGACAGATGCCACTGACATTCTTCTATAGCATATATATGTCTTGGTTAAGAAACATCAAACATTTACCCCAAGTGGTAGATGGGTCAAACATCTATCCCATCTACCTTCTAACAATTACCCTAGTTTACCTCTTGAGTACTTATGAAGTGACAAGCTCTGTTAGCCCTGTCAGCCATCAGATGGTCTTCCCACAAACACTTTGCATTTATCCTTCATTATTGCCGATCTCATTTTCCCTGGCCTTATGACTCTACAGACTTCACCACTGCTAGCCAGTTCTAAAGTGCACATGCTCACTCCTTAAAACATGGTCACACTGGCTTATCCCCTATTGGCATATTTAATTTACTTATAAATGCCTAGCAAAGGAGCGCTACCTGTGCCCAGGCCTGTAAAGTAAATGGTATTAGTAGGCCTGCAGCACTGATTGTGACACCCACTTAAGTAACTGTTAGACCTGGCATCTTTGGTGTGTTTTTCCTCTGTCTTTTTTGCTTCTGACCTCCTGTTTTTGACTGTGTGCTGTGTTTCATTTTTGCTGGTTTTAGAACTCTGGGCATTTCTTGTTTTACCATAAGTTGCCTCTGTCTGCCTGTGGAATCCACGTCTGAGGGAGGATGACAGTAGGGCTGTTTGTGCATTCACTCTAGGCAGTCGCGCAAAGGGAGCAGAGGTGTGCCCTGCATATCCTTATGTCCCATCACCAGGCTGTTGGGTCTTCCTGAGCTAGAGTGGTGGGAGGAGTTTTCACTGACACCTGAATAGGGCTATGCCTGTCCTCACACAAAGCTGTCTACACCCCTTATAGTGTGTCTGGAGCCAGGTCAGGGAAAGGCAGGGTCTTGTGAACTACAAAGACTTTCCTTTGAAGTTTGCCTTCTTCAAAGGGAGAAGCTGGTATAAGTACTGGAGCTGTGACACCATAAATTCAGTACACTTCTGGACTTAGAGGACAGTCTGTCATGAAGAAGAGCTGGAGAAGCTGTCAGGAGGGACTACCATTTTGCTGTGTGCTTTGCTCTATTGGCCTGCTACTTGCTGTTTCTGTCTTTGGCAGTGAAAGGAGTGGACTTTGCTTTCTACATCCTGCTTGCCAAGGTTCTCCAAGAGCTTGTGTATTCTTGTCTCCTGTTAAGAAGTCTGAGGGCCATCAAAGCCTTCATCTGCAGCCTCTGAACTAATCGGCTGGGAATTCTGACTTGTAAAGTGATGCTAATTCCAGTTCTGGTCCCTTGGAGGTGGGTCTTGCTTTGCTACAAAGAACCAGGAAGATCCATGTATTGACCTACAGTGACTGTTTTTCCTGAAGCAGCATCACTGTGCAGTTGAAAAACCAACACATCGCCACAGAGTGGTCAAAGAACTGGTTTGGTGCCTGCTGTACACCTGACAGATCACCACAGCCCAAGTCCTGAGCCCCATGTCACTGGCGTTTGTGGTGCCCGCTCCATCGCAGGCACCTGCTATGCCCCACCCCCCTGTGGCTAGAAACTCAGCGAGGTACCTGTTTTGCTGCTGCCGCATCAACCCAGGGCGCCCGGAGTTTTGATGCATCACACCTGTGCTCCAAGTACTGCATCGACGAGGCCCAGAAGTAAGGAACCGAGGCTGCATGTCTAGAAATCAACACATCACCTCCCCTCACAGTAAGGAACCGATGCATCATCTCCCCTGGCAGGAGGGAACCAATGCATTGTCTCCCCTGGGAGTAAGGAACCAACGCATCACTTTGCTTTTCTGGCACCTCACCTTCCATGCCCCTGTTTTCGTCTTTGATTTTGACGCATCCCAGGTACTTTGTGTTACAATTGACCCATCCATAGTTTCCTATGGACTGAACTGTTTTGAACCTTTTTAAAGTAATATGTTTACTTGTGAATTTGGGATTTTTGTCATTTTGGTCCTTTTTCATTCAGATAAATATTTGCTGGTTATTTTTATATTTATATTGGTTATTTTTCTCTAAAGTGGTGTGGTGTCCTTTGGTGGTGTTTTCACTTTGCTACTGTGTTTGTGTGTGTACAAATGCTTTACTCATTGCCTCTGAGATAAGCCTCACTGCTCATGCCAAGCTACCAAGGGGATGAGCAGGGGTTCTCTAAGCTGTGTAATCCCCTTAACCTGACTAGAATAAAGGTCCCTACTTGGACAGGGTGCAAACAACTGCCAATTAGCGACCCACATTTCTAACAGTAACCCTTTGAACGTGTCTTATGCCTGTCATCTCAGCCTGTATGTGCTGATTTAAACTGCCATTTTGACCAGGCAAAATAAACCTTTTTCCAGGCCTAAACCTTCCTTTATATTAAATATATGACACCCCTCGTGTAGGCTCTGGACAGCCCAGAGGTAAGAGTGTCATGTGTTTGAAATATTGGACATTTACTTTTAAGTTTTACATTTCATAGTAGTTAAAAACTCTTAAATTCATTTTTCACTTCTGCAAAACATAAGTTCTCCCACAGGATAACATTGAAGTTACCTTATTACATTTAATACACTGTAATTTCCAAATGGGAGCAGGTCACCAGATTGTGTTTAGTGTCTTTGCAATTGTAATGACAAATCCTAACTTATGATGAAATCAGATTTTAAGTTACAATTTTGAAAATGCCACTATTAGAAAGCTACCATTTTCTGGCCTAAGCTATGTAAAGCCTGAAACATGTCTCTGGGTCATCTGACTGGGTGCAGCTGATAGATGGGCTATGTGTGTTCCTCCTAGACAGCCACACACAACAGAGAGATTAGGTATACCTGGATTGGCCATCACTGGCAAGATGACAGGGCAGTCAAGGGCCCAGCCTCCTTACCCTTGAATAGGCTATGTCCTGACTCCACACAAAGGGCTTCATACCCCCGTGGTTAGTCTGGAGCCAGGGCAGGGAAGGCCGAATGCCTGGGGACTTCACAGGGAAACCTCTAGAAGCTACTGCCCACTTCAAAGGCTCAACTTGATATAAATATTGGACCTCACACACTAGCTCTTCAGTACACATCTGAACCTGTGGATAACCTTCCAGGAAGAAGGACTATTGCCCACTGTGCTAACCTGGGGTGGCACCACTTGGCAGGGTAGACTCACAGATGTCACAGCCTTGGTGAGAAGGACTGGATCTGCATCTGTTGAACCCAGGGCCCCAAAGTGACTTCAAGGGCTAGTTGGCTGGGCTCCTGAATTGAGTCTCAGGAACCAAAGGCTCCAGTAATCTTGATCTCAGCAAATTGACTGTGACATGTGTGAGTCTACCCTGCCAAATGGTGCCGCCCCAATAGTACTGGACCCTTGGGAGTGAGCCTAAAATGCTCTGCTAGCCTCTGTGGATCCAGTGGAATGGATGCATCTCCTCTGCTTTGCGGCACAACTCTGAGCAGAACCAATGTTTTGCCACTGCTGCGTGGATCAGTACCTCCACAAAGACTCCCTCTTTGCATCTCAGTCCATTGCTGCATCGGAACTGCCAATGTGTAACCCATCCTCAGTGCAGAGCTGCACATCCCTCATCAACAGCAGCCACAAATACGATGCTGAGCCAAGCATCGCAGCCTCTCAGCCCCTGAGAACTGATGCATTGCCCTGACTGTGCGACTCATCCTTGAGGCTGGACTTTGCGTTAGAACCCCTTGTAGATGGGATTGTCAGCGAAGGCGCAGGACCTCACACCGCAGACTTGTCACACCTCAAAAGTGACGCATGACTTCAGATGGATGATGCATCTTCAACTTGGAACCAATTAAGGCTATGCGAACCGGGCTTTAAGGTACTTTGTTCGGCTGGTCTAACTGGGCCCCTGTCGCTGGCCCACACTCCATCGCGGGTAGCTTGAACTTGTGACTTTGATTAAAATGTGGGTTACCTTGTTTCCCTTGAATGGTAACAGTTGACATTGATTTGCCATTTGAACATTGTTTTGATGTTTTTTGTTAGTTTGTCTTGATGTTATGCCATTGTGAAGTGTAGTCCAAATCTGTCTTGTGAACTTACAAAAAGAGTATTAATTGAGAACATTGAATAATGAAATGATGTAGACCATCATGCTTAAAGATTTTGGTCGAGGGGGGCGCTAGAGGGCGCCAGGCAAGATGGCCGCACATTAGTGCAGCTCTGCCTGGCTAATCTTTCAATCCGTCTTTAATCTGCCTAATATCGATGCCTGCAAACGGCTGACCTGCATCGCATTTGCACCCTGCAGCTGGCGGAGGAATTTCTGGCCGCATACTGGCAGCGTGGGGGACTGTACATTGCCGATTGAGCATTCATAGACGAGCGGCAAGATGGCGACCGCCGCAATCTAACTGGGATCCTTCCCCCTGGTGCGGCGGGCTGCCAGCGTGTGATGGACCCACCAGTGCCAATCCTGCTGATCGGAGGGTGCCGGAACATCCGCTGAGCAGCCTTGAGAGTGAATGTGGAGGCTGCTCATTTTTATGCGCTGTTCGGCTGCCCTGGGGCCTGACACGAGGCGAGCAGACTGGCTGTGCTCAGCCTCAAGCGAGTGCTGCGGCCTCACTGGCGGTGACTGTTAACAAAGCCGGGAGCGGCAGAGACTTTCCCTGACCTGCACTGCATCGCCGGGCGTAAGATCCTAAGGGCAGTGATTGAGCACTGGGGGCCTGGAAAGCTGGGGGCCTACCTCGCTGCACACATCGGTGCAGGCTCGATTGGGCACTTGCCAGGGGAGCGGCGGGCCTCTCTGAACTCGCACCCGAGGAGCTGGAGGCTGACATCGCAGGCAGCTGGTGGTGGTGAGTGGAGTGCCGCCTGGCTCCTGGCCTTCAGCTGTGGTGGTGGGTGGGGGCTGGAGCGTGTGGCCACACCCTGCGCACTGCAGCCGGTGTGAGTGGCTGGTGGGGCTTCGGCGCTTGTATGTCCCTGCGCGCCCAGTCGTGGCGAAGGCCCTTTGACTTTTCCTGGGAGGCCTACCCTTCATGATCGCTAGCTGTACCCTTGATGAGCCCCCCTTCATCATACATGCCGGAAGGCCCCTTGTGCCATTTGTGTACCTAGCGGAGCACTTTGGTGCCTCAACGATCCTGCTGTTGATATATTGGGTTAGACTACACAGTGACTGCACCCTGTCAGTGGCATTGTAAATACGTGGCAGATATCCTTCAGTAACTCGCATATGATGTCTGGTAACAGCTGAACCTGGTGGCTGCTGATTCTCACTAAGTTCAGGCCGACTGTCGTGCCCTGCTCTGTCTGCGGAGCCCAGGATGTAGTTGTGCCACTTGTGTAGAGGAAACCGACTGTGCGATACGACTGTGACTGCAGGCTGTGGTGCTTGCGCTTTGGGAGCCTGGTTGCTGCATGGGGGGGTTTCTTAGTAGCGGCAGGCATGGGCAGAACAGACAAGACACAGCCCCACCTCACGATTGAAGCACGGAAATCAACTAAAGCGCAGCAGAGGCGGACTTGGAGACGGATGTCCAGGGAGAGAGCCCCTCCATGCAGGAGGCCACTCTGATTGCCATACAAAAGAGTCTTCAATCCATCGAGGGGACCATGGCGGCGTGAATCATAGGCTGGTCCACATGTCTTCTCGGTTGGAGAAGCAAAACGCGAGGATGGGGAAACTGGAGCAAAGCGCATCCACTAACGAAGATGGCCTCAGAGAGGTAATGGACAAAGCGATCCACATGGAAAAGGTCTTAGTGCTTATCCAAGCAAAAAACGAAGATTTGGAGACCAGGTCTTGACGCAACAACATCCGCGTCATGGGCCGAACAGAATCCACCAACACTGGTAGGATGGAGACTTTCATTGAGACACTGGTCAAAGACATATTCGGCCCTGAAAATCTCTCCCCAATGTTTATAATGGAGCGCGCTCATCGGTCACTGGCTGCACGACCTGTCCCTGTTGCCCCGCCTTGCCCTATAATTGCCCCTCTACTGAACTACCGGGACCGGGATGTCAACCTGAGGCTCGCAAGAGAAAAGGGCACAATTAATCAGCAGGGAAAGACTCTGTCTTTTTTCCCGGACTTCACAGTGGCAGTCCAGTCAGCGAGAGATGAATTATGCGCAGTTAAAAAATTCCTGCAGACAGAAGGCATTCCTTATACCATTCTGTACCCCGCCCACCTACGTGTATGCCTGGATGGGGAGTGTAAAATCTTCACGACTCCTAAGGCAGCAATGGATCATGTCAAGAAGTTGAAGCGGAGATGTTCGGAGGAGTCTGCGGAACAGGACGACGGGGAGCTGTGATGAAGTGCCTGGACCTGCTATGGAACTGTGGGCAAGGATGGATGTGCCTGGACCTTGCTTAATGTACTGAGATGTGTCGTTCTCCCTCTTATTAGATGCAGATCATGGTGGGGCAGTTGGGTGGCTGCTCCTGTCTACTGGAATCTCTCCAGTTGCCGGCACTCATGTGATGGGTACTTGGTACGGGGATGAAGTACGCTACACGATCGCTTTTTATTCCGAGTGTTATATATTATAGGCGTTCACTGTGATCCTTTTCCTCTAAATTGCTGTTTTGTAGGGAATGCAGCCTCTACCACTCTAAATGGTTCAGATGATTTACATTTGGTCACTGTTAGTATATCCTCGCACATTTAATCGTCCCAGATCAGCCACCTCCTACCCAGTGGGAGGGTAGTAGCATTCTGGCATTCCCCACATGGGTGTTCCCCATCAAAAGTTATGTTCAACTTGTTCTCCATATTGGTGATTGTTTAATACGGGAAGGGATGACTTTTGCAAGTTTGGGTCGCTGAAGTGGATGGGGGCTTGGGGGGCTGGGCTGGGGGCATGCTGTTGACACTCTCATTTTGTAATTTTTATTTATCTCTGTGATTTGACTTCCCGGCTCCCCCTCGCGCTACAGATTACATTTGCGCTTGCATTTCCATGGGCAGTAACATAAAGTTCCTTACATGGAACGTGCGCGGCTTGAATAGTCCCAAGAAGATATGATCCGTCCTGGTGCACTTAGACAGACTAGATGTCCAGGTGGCATTCTTGCAGGAGACGCATCTTACGCAGCATTCGGAGAAGACAGTTGGCTCCCGCTGTGCTGGACTGCGAGTAGCTTCCTCATATTCCTCTTCTGCCTGGGGAGTGATGCCGCTGGTGAAGAAAGGGGTCCCTTTCAATGTGTTCAGTGTGTGGAGACCGATGCTCAGGGCATGGTAGTGCTGGTTCATGGTCACCTTGGGGGCGCGGGGTCCTACTGCTTAATATCTATGGCCCAAATGAGGACGACCCTTCCTTTTTTGCTGATGTTTGGCACCGCAATTTCGAAATTCCCTTCAGCTGAGTTGCTCTGGGAGGCGATTTCAATGCCTGCCTAGACGGGTACCTAGACAGACAGGAAAGCGGGTTGGCGCACCGTAGTCTGGCCTCTGAGGCACTATTGGGGTTCCTAGATACAGGAGCGATACGTGATGTTTGGCGCATGTGACACCCAAGCGCACGAAAAAGTGCAGTCATTTCCATGGTGCATGGCACATGGTCCAGCTTGGACTATTGGCTTCTTTCGCAGCTTGCAGGCACATGGGTTCTAGACATACACCTTCTTGCCAAAACATTGTTGGACCACTCCCCTGTTCTGGTGGTGATGCAGGTCCCGGCATGTGAGCGCCCTCCGTTTCATTGGCGGCTGCAGCCCTCCTCTCTTACAGACCAGGTGTTCAGATGCACAGTGGGCGCAACTATCAGCAACTTTTTTATAGAAAACGCAGGATCAGTGGACAGTGCTGGGGTGTTGTGGGAGGCGTTCAACGTCACCATCAGAGGCGTATGCATGGGGGCCCAGGCCGGGGTCCTGAAGGACCTGCGCCGGAGTATGAACAAACTAGTGGAGGAAATCTCTGCACTGGAGCGCAAATATGCCCAAAACCCAGCCTCAAACATTCTGGCTAAAATCCGTGAGCTGGTCATGGAGCACAATGCTACAGTGGACCAGGAACTGGCACACAGGTCTAGACGTTCCACTGCTCGATACTATGGGGTGGGGGGTCGCCCTAGTCGGTCGCTCGCCCAGAAATTGTCTGCTTCTCGTAGCTAGGATCATATCACAGAAATGTTAGATCGGGAATGGCAGGCGCACTACACTTCCCCTGAAATTAGTGAGGTGGTACTAGACTTCTACTCCACCCACTATGGGACTCAGACGCAGGCGACAGCCGACGACATAAACACTTATTTAGACGATGTCGCATTGGAGTGGCTGTCCCTTAATCAGCGGGAGTACCTCACACAGCCCTTTGATGTGGAGAATGTAAAGCTGGCCATTATGTCTCTGCCCACGTGTAAGGCTGCGGGCCTGGATGGGCTCCCTAGTGAGTTCTACAAGGCCTACGCAGATGACCTGGCTCCTAGACTATTGGATGTCTTTGTGGAGGCGTATGATGGAGGTACTCTGCCCCCGTTATTCAAAGATGCCCTCCTGGTAATGCTACTCAAGTCTGATAAGCCTGAGGATCGGTGCCATTCTTACCATCCCCATTCCATTATAAATGTAGATGCCAAAATATTGGCAAAAATGAGCGCTGCAAGGCTGCAGCCACTTATCTTATATGGGTTTGTACCAACCCGGTCGACGGCGCATAATCTACGAACGGTGTTCTCCACCTTGCACTACTTCGAGGCTGATTTTCAGGCAATCACTGTGCTGCTGGACGCAGCAAAAGCATTTGATTCACTGCATTGGGGATTTATGTTCACAGTCCTACTCCACATGGGGCTCTCTCCTTTTTTTTTTTAAATGGATACTCTTGCTATATGAAGCTCCCGCTGCACGGATACGGATCAATGGTTGGGTCTCGGCTGCGTTTCCTATTCAACGGAGTATGCGGTAGGGGTGCCCCCTGTCACCGATGCTCTTCGTGCTGACATTGGAGCCACTGGGCTTGTAAGCTTCGACAATGCCACTCTCAGGCAGCGTTAAGATTTAGACAGCGTCCATTGATAGTCTCAATGTACACCGATGATATGTTGCTATATGTCCGAGAACCCGAAGCGTTTCTTCCAGGCCTGCTTCGTGAGTATATTAAATTTGAGCGCTTTCGGGGCTGGGCATAAATTGGGCAAAGTCGACGGTATTTCCACTCACCACCGGTACGCAGCTCATGGAGCTAGACTTCCCATTAGCATGGTCAACTGACCCAGTCAAATATTTGGGGGTATGGCTACATAGGGACCCGGAGGGGGTTATCACTGAGAAATATGGCTGGGCCCTGATACACATTACTGACCGAGCGGTGCAATGGGCCAAACTCCCGCTGTCGCTGGCGGACCGATCGCAGTGGTCAAGATGACCTTCTTACCCAAACTACTCTATTTGTTCATTAATATTCCTACTCGCCTCAATCTCGCGTTGTTCCAATCACTTCAGTCAGCGCTGCTATCCTTAGTGTGTGGGGGGTAGGAAG
This sequence comes from Triturus cristatus, assembly GCF_964204655.1. Classification (NCBI taxonomy): domain Eukaryota; kingdom Metazoa; phylum Chordata; class Amphibia; order Caudata; family Salamandridae; genus Triturus; species Triturus cristatus. Next base: position 1,316,420,958 of record NC_140585.1, read on the forward strand.
CCACGCTGTAGCTGGGAAGTTCTGGTTTTGCCGTTTGAGCGAGGAGGTTTTGAGGCCCCTGATCTGCGTCTGTACTATCTCTGTGCGCAAGCCCACTTTGCTCACTACTGGTACGTCCCACAGAAATTCCAACCGCACATGGCTATTGAGGTCGATGCTGTACTTCCATTAGCTCTTGCCGCAACTGCATTGACTGGAGGTGGGGGTGGACCCCAGACTGAAATTAACCCCGCAATTTTCACTGCATTGGCATGGAAGATGCTTGCGGTTCATGCACGATTGCAGTATCTCTACACCCTAACACTACCTCTTGCAGTGCACCCAGGTATCTCGGCCGCACGAGAGCCGGCTGCTCTTAATGCTCTGGGCGTGGTGGGAATTGCACACTTGGGAGGCCTTTATAAACAAGGCCAGTTCAGATTGATTTCTGATGTAGAAGGTGGCAAGGACCAGGGGTTGATGCTTGAATTCACCTACGTGCGCGTGCGGCATGCAATAAGATCCATATATCCCAATTTCCCGGAAGAGCCCAATCCTTTGCTGGTGCTGCGGGCGGTGCTGGCGGGGCGGATCGCACAGACCGGATAACGAAGCTGTATAATGCGTCCCTTAGGGAAAGAGAACAGTGTGATTCCCCTTCATTTAATAAATGGGTGGCGCCTTTGGGTACTTCTCTATCGCCGGATATGTGGAGGTTCTGCTGCGCCCAGACAGGCCAACTAAAGGCAAACTGTAACCTCCACATTATCCATTTTAAATACTTGCACCAGTTATACTATACCCCATTACAGTTGATGCGCTTCGGTTTGCGCGAGAGTGCCTGCTGTGTTCACTGTGGACGGGGGTATTCAGGCTTTTTGCATCTGGCATGGACTTGTAAAAGTATCTACAGTTTCTGGGAAAAGGTAACAAACCTGCTCACGGAGGTGGTGTTGGAACCAGTGCCATGTGCACCCGAGGTTTGCTTGTTGGGCTGGGTAAAGCCTCTCAAACCCTGTAATCGTAGACTGGTGGCCCTTTCGACCCTTCTGGCTAAGAGAACAGTGGCACAATGCTGGGGCTCTAAACTTGCCCCAACGCTGAAGAAGTGGGTCAGCGATTTGCTCCAGTACAGGGAGCAACTTGAGATCTACGCAGAGGAACTGCTGGAATCATCGCGCCCCAAAGACTTTTGGGCACAGCTCTCTGTGTATCTTCTGAGTAACCCGGACTTCGCTCACCCAGAAATTGTCTGCTCCTTGTAGCCAGGATCATATCACAGAAATGTTAGATCGGGAAGGGCAGGCGCACTACACTTCCCCTGAAATTAGTGAGGTGGTACTAGACTTGTACTCCACCCTCTATGGGACTCAGACGCAGGCGACAGCCGACGACATAAACACTTATTTAGACGATGTCGCATTGGAGTGGCTGTCCCTTAACCAGCGGGAGTACCTCACACAGCCCTTTGATGTGGAGAATGTAAAGCTGGCCATTATGTCTCTGCCCACGTGTAATGCTGCAGGCCTGGATGAGCTCCCTAGTGAGTTCTACAAGGCCTACGCAGATGACCTGGCTCCTAGACTATTGGATGTCTTTGCGGAGGCGTATGATGGAGGTACTCTGCCCCCGTCATTCAAAGAAGCCCTCCTGGTAATGCTACTCAAGTCTGATAAGCCTGCGGATCGGTGCCATTCTTACCATCCCCATTCCATTATAAATGTAGATGCCAAAATATTGGCAAAAATGAGCGCTACAAGGCTGCAGCCACTTATCTTATATGGGTTTGTACCAACCCGGTCGACGGCGCATAATCTACGTACAGTGTTCTCCACCATGCACTACTTCGAGGCTGATTTTCAGGCAATCGCTGTGCTGCTGGACGCAGCAAAAGCATTTGATTCACTGCATTGGGGATTTATGTTCACGGTCCTACTCCACATGGGGCTCTCTCCTTCTTTTTTTTTTAAATGGACACTCTTGCTATATGAAGCTCCCGCTGCACGGATACGGATCAATGGTTGGGTCTCGGCTGCGTTTCCTATTCAACGGAGTATGCGGTAGGGGTGCCCCCTGTCACCGATGCTCTTCGTGCTGACATTGGAGCCACTGGGCTTGTAAGCTTCGACAATGCCACTCTCAGGCAGCGTTAAGATTTAGACAGCGTCCATTGATAGTCTCAATGTACACCGATGATATGTTGCTATATGTCCGAGAACCCGAAGCGTTTCTTCCAGGCCTGCTTCGTGAGTATATTAAATTTGAGCGCTTTCGGGGCTGGGCATAAATTGGGCAAAGTCGACGGTATTTCCACTCACCACCGGTACGCAGCTCATGGAGCTAGACTTCCCATTAGCATGGTCAACTGACCCAGTCAAATATTTGGGGGTATGGCTACATAGGGACCCGGAGGGGGTTATCACTGAGAAATATGGCTGGGCCCTGATACACATTACTGACCGAGCGGTGCAATGGGCCAAACTCCCGCTGTCGCTGGCGGACCGATCGCAGTGGTCAAGATGACCTTCTTACCCAAACTACTCTATTTGTTCATTAATATTCCTACTCGCCTCAATCTCGCGTTGTTCCAATCACTTCAGTCAGCGCTGCTATCCTTTGTGTGTGGGGGGTAGGAAGCCACGCTGTAGCTGGGAAGTTCTGGTTTTGCCGTTTGAGCGAGGAGGTTTTGAGGCCCCTGATCTGCGTCTGTACTATCTCTGTGCGCAAGCCCACTTTGCTCACTACTGGTACGTCCCACAGAAGTTCCAACCGCACATGGCTATTGAGGTCGATGCTGTACTTCCATTAGCTCTTGCCGCAACTGCCTTGACTGGAGGTGGGGGTGGACCCCAGACTGAAATTAACCCCGCAATTTTCACTGCATTGGCATGGAAGATGCTTGCGGTTCACGCACGATTGCAGTATCTCTACACCCTAACACTACCTCTTGCAGTGCACCCAGGCATCTCGGCCGCACGAGAGCCGGCTGCTCTTAATGCTCTGGGCGTGGTGGGAATTGCACACTTTGGAGACCTTTATAAACAAGGCCAGTTCAGATTGCTTTCTGATGTAGAAGGTGGCAAGGACCAGGGATGGTGCTTGAATTCACCTACGTGCGCGTGCAGCATGCAGTAAGATCCATATATCCCAATTTCCCGGAAGAGCTCAAGCCTTTGCTGGTGCTGCGGGCGGTGCTGGCGGGGCGGATCGCACAGACCGGATAACGAAGCTGTATAATGCGTCCCTTAGAGAAAGAGAACAGTGTGATTCCCCTTCATTTAATAAATGGGTGGCGCCTTTGGGTACTTCTCTATCGCCGGATATGTGGAGGTTCTGCTGCGCCCTGACAGGCCAACTAAAGGCAAACTGTAACCTCCACATTATCCATTTTAAATACTTGCACCAGTTATACTATACCCCATTACAGTTGATGCGCTTCGGTTTGCTCGAGAGTGCCTGCTGTGTTCACTGTGGACGGGGGTATTCAGGCTTTTTGCATCTGGCATGGACTTGTAAAAGTATCTACAGTTTCTGGGAAAAGGTAACAAACCTGCTCACGGAGGTGGTGTTGGAACCAGTGCCATGTGCACCCGAGGTTTGCTTGTTGGGCTGGGTAAAGCCTCTCAAACCCTGTAATCGTAGACTGGTGGCCCTTTCGACCCTTCTGGCTAAGAGAACAGTGGCACAATGCTGGGGCTCCAAACTTGCCCCAACGCTGAAGAAGTGGGTCAGCGATTTGCTCCAGTACAGGGAGCAACTTGAGATCTACGCAGAGGAACTGCTGGAATCATCGCGCCCCAAAGACTTTTGGGCACAGCTCTCTGTGTATCTTCTGAGTAACCCGGACTTCGCTCACCCAGAAATTGTCTGCTCCTTGTAGCCAGGATCATATCACAGAAATGTTAGATCGGGAAGGGCAGGCACACTACACTTCCCCTGAAATTAGTGAGGTGGTACTAGACTTCTACTCCACCCTCTATGGGACTCAGACGCAGGCGACAGCCGACGACATAAACACTTATTTAGACGATGTCGCATTGGAGTGGCTGTCCCTTAACCAGCGGGAGTACCTCACACAGCCCTTTGATGTGGAGAATGTAAAGCTGGCCATTATGTCTCTGCCCACGTGTAAGGCTGCAGGCCTGGATGAGCTCCCTAGTGAGTTCTACAAGGCCTACGCAGATGACCTGGCTCCTAGACTATTGGATGTCTTTGCGGAGGCGTATGATGGAGGTACTCTTCCCCCGTCATTCAAAGAAGCCCTCCTGGTAATGCTACTCAAGTCTGATAAGCCTGCGGAACGGTGCCATTCTTACCATCCCCATTCCATTATAAATGTAGATGCCAAAATATTGGCAAAAATGAGCGCTACAAGGCTGCAGCCACTTATCTTATATGGGTTTGTACCAACCCGGTCGACGGCGCATAATCTACGTACGGTGTTCTCCACCATGCACTACTTCGAGGCTGATTTTCAGGCAATCGCTGTGCTGCTGGACGCAGCAAAAGCATGTGATTCACTGCATTGGGGATTTATGTTCACGGTCCTACTCCACATGGGGCTCTCTCCTTCTTTTTTTTTTAAATGGATACTCTTGCTATATGAAGCTCCCGCTGCACGGATACGGATCAATGGTTGGGTCTCGGCTGCGTTTCCTATTCAACGGAGTATGCGGTAGGGGTGCCCCCTGTCACCGATGCTCTTCGTGCTGTCATTCGAGCCACTGGGCTTGTAAGCTTCGACAATGCCACTCTCAGGCAGTGTTAAGATTTAGACAGCGTCCATTGATAGTCTCAATGTACGCCGATGATATGTTGCCATATGTCCGAGAACCCGAAGCGTTTCTTCCAGGCCTGCTTCGTGAGTATATTAAATTTGAGCGCTTTCGGGGCTGGACATAAATTGGGCAATGTCGACGGTATTTCCACTCACCAACGGTACGCAGCTCATGGAGCTAGACTTCCCATTAGCATGGTCAACTGATCCAGTCAAATATTTGGGGGTATGGCTACATAGGGACCCGGAGGTGGTTATCACTGAGAATTATGGCTGTGCCCTGATACACATTACTGACCGAGCGGTGCAATGGGCCAAACTCCCGCTGTTGCTGGCGGACCAATCTCAGTGGTCAAGATGACCTTCTTACCCAAACTACTCTATTTGTTCATTAATATTCCTATTCGCCTCAATCTCGCGTTGTTCCAATCACTTCAGTCAGTGCTGCTATCCTTTGTGTGGGGGGGGTAAGAAGCCACGCTGTAGCTGGAAAGTTCTGGTTTTGCCGTTTGAGCAAGGAGGTTTTGAGGCCCCTGATCTGCGCCTGTACTATCTCTGTGCGCAAGCCCACTTTGCTCACTACCGGTACGTCCCACAGAAATTCCAACCGCACGTGGCTATTGAGGTCGATGCTGTACTTCCATTAGCTCTTGCCGCAACTGCCTTGACTGGAGGTGGGGGTGGACCCCGGACTGAAATTAACCCCGCAATTTTCACTGCATGGGCGTGGAAGATGATTGCGGTTCACGCACAATTGCAGTATCTCTATGCGCTAACACTACCTCTTGCAGTGCACCCAGGTATCTCGGCCGCTCGAGAGCCGGCTGTTCTTAAAGCTCTGGGCGCGGTGGGAATTGCACACTTGGGAGACCTTTATAAATAAGGCCAGTTCAGATTGCTTTCTGATGTACGAGGTGGCAAGGACCAGGGGTTGATGCTTGAATTCACCTACGTGCGGCAGGCAATAAGATCCATATATCCCAATTTCCTGGAAGAGCCCAATCCTTTGCTGGTGCTGCGGGCGGTGCTGGCGGTGCTGGCGGGGCGGATCGCACAGGCCTGATAACGAAGCTGTATAATGCGTCCCTTAGGGAAAAAGAACAGTGTGATTCCCCTGCATTTAATAAATGGGTGGCGCCTTTGGGTACTTCTCTATCGCCGGATATGTAGAGGTTCTGCTGCGCCCTGACAGGCCGACTAAAGGCAAATTGTAACCTCCACATTATCCATTTTAAATACTTGCAACAGTTATACTATACCCCATTACAGTTGATGCGCTTCGGTCTGCGCGAGAGCGCCTGCTGTGTTCACTGTGGACGGGGGTATGCAGGCTTTTTGCATCTGGCATGGACTTGTAAAAGTATCTACAGTTTCTGGGAAAAGGTAACAAACCTGCTCACGGAGGTGGTGTTGGAACCAGTGCCATGTGCACCCGAGGTTTGCTTTTTGGGACCCTTCTGGCTAAGAGAACAGTGGCACAATGCTGGGGCTCTAAACTTGCCCCAACGCTGAAGAAGTGGGTCAGCGATTTGTTCCAGTGCAGGGAGCAACTTGAGATCTACGCAGAGGAACTGCTGGAATCATCGCGCCCCAAAGACTTTTGGGCACAGCTCTCTGCGTATCTTCTGAGTTACCCGGACTTATAATAGTTGAAGTCTTCCGAGGCTCTTGATCTGTGTTCCTGGGACTGTCATATGTTGAACCACTGCCGACTGAGCGGGGATGGTGGTATGGAGGTCAATGTTTCTCTTTTTTTATTTTTATTATATATAGTGCCGGGGGCATGGGGGTTAGGGTGGTGGGTTGTTCCGAGGACAGTTCTTGCATTGTATGCAGTGGGAGAAGACCAGAACAAAGAATGTTTGCTGTCCGTAATCCTTATGTCTGTTACATCCCCGGATAGGGGACTGCATGTATACTACACCAGCTGTTCAATAAAAAGATTTTTTTTTTAAAATGATTTTGGTCTGAGTCTGTTTAAAAAATTGTTAGCATCGCAAACGGCCAGCTAGATATCTTATTTTTATAGTACTTTAAGGAAAATTTGGCATTTTCTAGTCCTAACCACTAAGGGGCATATGTATCAAAATCTCCATTTGCGAATCTCAAATATTGATTTTTTGAGAATGCAAAACGGGATGTATTTAAAAATTCGCACATATTTTGCGAATTCTTAATATTCCTTAATTGCGATTAGCAAATTGCGAAATCGCAATTAAGGAATACCTTCCCATTCATTTTCTATGGGCCAGGAGGCCCATAGCATTGAATGGGAAGTCATTCTCAAATTGCGAATCGCAATTTGCTAATCGCAAATTGAGAATAATTTCAAAGGTGCAAGGGTGTCATGATGACACCCTGATGCACACCTGAGGGTGCATCAGGGTGTCATCGCAATTTGCAATTCCTTAAATGCTTACGCAAAATTAAGGAATCGCAAAATTAGCGATTCCTTAACCCCTTCGCCGCGGCAGGAATTCCGCCGCGGCGCTGGGGGGGTTTGGGGGCAGCGCGGTGGCGCTGTGCTCATGACGGATCCGCTCCGTCACGAGCCACGGTTGAGCTGTGCTCATGACGGAGTGGTTCCGTCACGTCTCCGCCCACTGCGCTAATCGCCCGCACAGGCGGGGAATTAGCGCCGCGTGGGCGGAGCGGCGGCCAACGGCCGCAGCATGACGGAACCACTCCGTCATGAGCACAGCGCAACCGTGGCTCATGACGGAGTGGTTCCGTCATGAGCGGGGAAGGGGTTAATAATGCTATGCGACAATGGCTCATACATCTCATTTTGCGATTTTGTATTCGCAAACGCTGTTTTTTTGCGAATCGCAGTGTTTACGAATCCAAAATCATTTGATACATATGCCCCTTAGGCTCTTCTGCCAGTGTCCTGGGTCACATGATTGTGAGTAGTTTAGCTGTTGGGTTTTGTATATTCCTTCCGGTGAGACAAAAGGGGATTAGGTGATGGCAGGTTACATTATCCTGCTAGGATAGTTGGGGGTGTGGTTGTTTCCTGCGCTACCTACACTCCAAAAGGACTCCAGTTTACACACACAAAGAAGCCTGCCAATAGTCGTTTTCAGCCCAGAATTCTTGGCGCCTTGGCTGGGTATGTGATTGTCAAGTCTTTGGAGCAGGTGGCAGGGTTTGGAATTTTTTCCTTCTGCAGCAGGGTTTTCAGTGCTCGTGCTGCGGCTCTTCATTGTTCTGGTCTTCTTTCATCCGATTAATCTGAGTTTCAGGTCTTGGGGAGGCACCTGAATATTGAATTTAGGGGCTTTGCAATGGAGACAGGTAATAGCTAATGAGCTATTTGCCTTTAGTGTGTCTATACCCTTTAGTGGCCACTTCATGTGCGAAGGGGCACTACCCGAGCCATGATTGAAGGATTTCTCATCAGCTTGATCTGGTGGAATTTCAGGAGAGGGGTTCACCTCGCCTGCCCAGCCATAGGGGTGTTGCAGGCTAAGGGGGGGACCCTCCTCCTCACTGAACGAATTGTCCCACCTTTCCTCCTGCCCAGGGTGGATCAGGAAATGGTGATTAGCCTCCCCTGCTATCTGGTGGTTCCTGGGTTGGATTTCAAAGGTGGCATTGTCTCTGATGTTTCCCACCCGTGGAGGCCATCCTGTAATGGAGAAGGTGTGAAATATCCCCACCCAGAGCAAGTACTGTCTCTGTCCTCTAATAGTGATGGCTCTCACTTCATGAGGTCAGAAACATGTCTGGTCGTGGCGGACTGGTAAAAACCACCCAGAGATCCCACTAGTGTTTGGTTATGGTTTAGTGGACCCTCATAAAGGGTCTCATATGTGAATTTATTACGAAATCCAACAATGGCATCAGTGAGGATTTATTAAGAGAAGATGTTTAATACCAAACATCTTAGAAATCAGTGAAGCCATCATGGAGATAGAAAACTTGTGTTAACAAGTATTCAGACCATGTACTCTTTATGGCTTCCCTGTTCACTTACAACATCGCAGAATGGCCTGGATGTAGCTTATGCTGATATGCCCATACGTACGATATAGTGCACCCTGCCTCAGTGCTAAAGGCCTGCTGTAGGGGTGACTTACCTATATATTATGCAGTGCATGGGAGGCATTGCCCGCAGGGCTGTGTGTCATGTTGTCTCTTCGGTTTTTCCTGCATCAAGACATGCACCCTGTAATGGCAGAGTGCATAGTCTTGGTGAGGGAGCCCTGGAGTGACACAACCAGTGATGTAGCCCCAGAAGAAACTCTTCAGTACCCATGCACTAGATACCAGGGGTGCCAATTACTAGAGAATTACAGAGGCAGCTGAAGTTTTGCCAATCATGATAGAGTGTTTTGGGAAAGTGATCTGGCATGGTGAACATGGTTAGTAGGGTCTTAGTGGTACTCACAGTTTGAAATCAAATCAGTCATCAGGTAAAAAGTAGGGACTAAGCATGCAAAAAGACCCACTTTCCTACAGGATCTGTACGACAACCTCATCCACTTCTTCTACAACAAGATCGCATTCAGATACAGAAACTTCAAACCCCCAACTCACACCAATGGGCTTCCTCAAAAATACACCACCCCCGCAACTGACACGTACCACACACTGATCACCTGAAACATCCTCGCCACCCAGGACACCACCTTCACCATGAAAACCATCCACTCTGTAGCTCCCACAGACCTAGGCCCCCACACAACTTCAACCTCAGAAATCACAGGCTCATCCAGTAACTCACCACCTAACTCAATACCTATATCACCAGTGCAACATTTCTAGATGCCTGGAAACATGCCAAAGTCAGACCACTACTCAAAAAACCCTCCGTCCACCCCAACAAACTTAAAAATGATCGTTCAATCTCCCTGCCCTCATTCCCAGTGAAGGTACTGGAAAAAATCATCAACAATGAACTCATGACACACCTGAAGCAGAACCAGCTACTCCATGCCCCTCAATCTGGCTTATGCAGCACAAACACAGCCATCAACACAGCCACCAATAACATCTGAGCCACCCTCAACAGTGGAGAACCAGCAGCTTTGATCCTCCTTAACGTATCGGCAGCATTCAACACCGTATCCCACCACATGCTGATCGAAAGACTCCACCACACTGACATACAAGGGAACACACTCAAATGGATCACCTCCTTCATCACTGGAAGATTCCAGAGGATCCACTTCCCACCTTTCACCTCTGCGCCCAAGTAGATCACCTGAAATGTCCCCCAGGGCTCATCCCTCAGCCCCACACTTTTCAGTGCATACATGAAGCCTCTGGCCAAAATTGTCACAACCCACAGTCTCAACATAATCCTACGCAGATGACACCCAACTCATCCTCTCACTCACCGGCGACCCCACCACCATTAAAACCAACTCCCACAGATGCATGAAAAACGTCACCTACTGGATGAGCAACAACTGCCTGCAGATGAACACAGACAAAACAGAGGTACTTATCTTTGGCAACAGCAGCAACACATGAAATGACTCCTGGGGGCCATCAGACCTATACCCGCACCCACTCCCTCCAACCATGCCAGAAACCTCAGAATGATCATTGACATCAAGATCACCATGAAATCACTGATCAACGCTGTCTTCTTTGCCTGCTTCCTCACTTCCCGTTGTGACCAGTGCAGGCACGAATGGCGGGGAGGAGTGGGGGCGGGTAGAAGTCGGCAGACAATGGTTTTATATATTTATTTTATCCTCTCTACTCCGTCATCTGTCGACTCCCCCAACCCGTCCGGTCTCCGCCCCATCCCACTATGCTTACCTGCACCAGGTGTGACTGCTCACTGCGCATGCTATGTAACATTTTCAAGTGGCTACTACTACACAGGAGATGCACCGTGACACAAGCCCTCATCACCAGCCGACTGGACTACGGCAATGCCCTCTACGAAGGAATCGCTGCAAACCTCCTACAGAAACTTCATACAGAATGCTGCAGCAAGGCTCATCCTCAGCCTTCCCCGGCAAACTTGCATCACCCCCCAACTCAGGCAACTCCACTGGCTCCCCGTGCAGAAGTACAGAAGAGATGCCAATTCAAGCTGCTGATCCACGCACCCAAGGCTCTGCACAATGAAGGACCCGCCTACATTAGCCAATGCCTGACCTTCCACCAACCATCGAGAAGACTATGCTACACCTCTGTTTTCACTTGCCCATACTCTCCACATCTACTGAAGCAGAAGTGAAGGACGCTCCTTCTTACACATCGCAGTAAAGACATGGAACAGCCTCCCTACGCACCCCAGAGCATCACCTCACTTCCGGAATTCTAAATGGCCTTCAAGACCTGGCTGCTCGTATAAGCCTTTGGGACCTGCAAGCTCCTGGATACCCTATCAGGTGAATAACAGTCCATTATTAATCTTGATTGATTGATTGATGGAATAGTATGATACTAATGATATTTGCATATTATGGAATGTAATGATGTAATGTTTAGGGGTTCCAGAATGTACGCACTCTGCAGCGACTTGCCATGCTGCCATGCAGGGAAGCAGTCATGGGTCCATTTGCGGGATAAAGGTTCCCATTTTAATAACCTGGATTCTATGATGTGGTGTTTATTCTGTTTCCACATTACAACAAGCATGAACATGTTTCCTGCATCAGCCACCAACCAATCACTTAGTCCTGATTCCTACGCACTAGAATGTCCTGTGAACTCCCTCTCATGACTGTTTCCACTCCTTCAGCCACAAAAGAATGATACCACCACAGAGTTATGCATACGTGGGCCTGTTATCTACAGTGGCATGGATATAGCCTAGCAACAGAAAAATGTATGCCACTAGGGCATCCTTACGGAATTCTTCATGGCCAGCACTGTTAAAACTAAAACCGGTTTTTATTTAGTTCAGTTCGCTGGAATTGAGTCCGAATCCCAGTTCACTCAACAATTCTCCCCCCATTAGCTAGAACTAGTAACTGACCTCTGAACTGACAGCATATACCCTAACTCATACAATGAAACACTGTATAGCAATCACGTTTAGTTTCGTATAAATTACAAGATGTATGCAAGTCACCACATCACAGTGACGAACCCCATGAGACTTTGGAGTCCGCCTCTTACTAGCAGCAATTAACATCCCCAAGTGAATCATCTACTGGTTCAGGACTGAACCAGGAGCCTGAGACCCTCAAATTATTGTAATAGGGCGTTCTACCCACCTTCTTCAGTCACTACTCTAGAGCAATTTTTTCTTTTACCCTGAACATTCACTCTGACATCCTGTGTGGCTAAGTCACATCATCAGCCAATGTTACTCTAACTGTTAACACTTTCGTTCCCAAACCGAACCTCTAAAGGAGCCAAACTGTAACATAGCCTATGGACACAAAACAGTTGCAACTTCTTCCAGATAATATCTAAGCAACCTAACCACGAGTTAGATGGACATAGGAAGCTCTTTACTAGACATGTTGAAAAATAGGTCATCACACTGTTTCATTATGAACGTACACAATCACTTCTGTGTATACCATCGCTTGGTCACTCCCTCCACAAAGTTCGGCCTTATCTCTTACCATTGACAATCTATTGTCTCTTTGATGCTCTTTCCTTTGCAGACTCGGACCTTCGATGTGATTCCCCATTCTTAACCATGAGGTTTGAGTCTCCGTCATTAGTCAACACTCATACTGTCTGTCACCTATGGGTTAGCCCTCCCAGTACATAGCGTTTGCCCGCCCCTCCTCTGTTTCCTTATTCCTTGGCCAAAGCAATACATATTTCGATGAACCAGCCGTCCAGCTAAGGGCCTCTTTCTCTATTCTGCACATCCGGTCGCACTAGCAGCATTCAGCATCACTGCTAGTAACGCCATTCTTGCCTGCACTGGCCTACCGTCTATCACTTTTACTCGATGGATCCCAACCTTGCATTGGTCGACACCCTATCATGATGAATAAGGCACATAAGGGGCATATTATCAAGCATTGCGGTAAAATTATCGCCGCTTTAGCGGCAGAAAACTGCCGCTAAAGTGGCGATAATGAGCTTGATAATATGCCGCCAAGAATTACAATAGAAAAAAAAAAAAAAAAGAATTACAATAGAAGCCCATGTTAACACCAGAACATGGGCTTCTATGGGAATTCTCTGCGGCATATTATCAAGCCCATTACCGCCGCTTTAGCGGCAGTTAAAGCGGCGATCATTTTAACGCAGTTTCTTGATAATTTGCCCCCACATTTTATCCATCCCGATGAAAGAATCCCCACCATTTCTCTGATGCATGTTTGGTTCTCATGCCCTCTATGATGCTTGGCCCTTCATGCCCACATTCCTCCCTCACATATTGCAAAATGACACAGGAAGACAATTATCATTTTCTGGGAGCAGAGTTTTTCTGGAAAACTTTTTGGATCATTTTCTCCATAATGTTTTCCTAGTAACATGTAGTGCATTAAAGCGTGATGTACTTGATGTCTTCTGTTCAAAGTCAATCTTAGCCGATATCTCTGATATATTCAGACCACCCACCTGCCAACCTCCAGATCCAATCAAAACAAAATATATATATTTGTGTTACTTGTTTTGATGCTCAGGTGGCGCAGAACTCTCAATCATATCTCCGAGGTAACACAAAGCCGCCCTGCGTGGCTTTGCATGGCATCATAGACATGGAGTAATGCAACAAAGCGCAAAGTGTTGCGTTGCATTTCCCTGCATCTAGGAGGCGTTCAATGGGTGCTGTGGTGGGTGTTCCAGCGCAACACCCCGTGGATTTTGATGCTGCCTGGTATTTACAAAATCATGTAAACCTGAGGCAGTACCAAAACCTTACACCTCCCCAGAGCAGGTGTATTGAGGAAAATTTTTTCAATTTTCCTCCCTTTTTCCTCTTTTAATGTGCTCTGCCTTCTGCTGCACACATAGGGAAACACCTCCATGGATTGTTTTTGTGCAGGAAGGTACCCCTTACTGCACAAAAACAATCCTACCAACAATGCAGACACCCTTGTTCCACGGTGCAAGGGTGCCTGTGTTGAGCTAGTCTCCAAATTTTGCACCGGCACTGGCTGCAAGGACAGGAATGCACCGTATCCAGCAGCCACGGCCCGTATAGGGTGTGTTACCGAGGCGGTGACGTGGGGCAGAGGAGGGGCAGGGTGGGGGGTTGCAAAATGCGGCATACGGCCGATTGCAGGTAAGTTCCATTTGGCAATGCTGCGCGCGCAACGAAATTCGTTTTCTTTATTTTTTTCGTAACTTACCTGCAATCGGCCGTATGCCGCATTTTGAAACCCCCCACCCTGCCCCTCCTCTGCCCCACGTCACCGCCCCGGTAACACGCCCTATATGGGCCGTCGCTGGTATCCAGTAAATACAGTGCATTCCTGCCCTTGGCGTAGGACAGCTCTATGCCAAATTTTGTAAATGAGTGACCGAAATATCAAGTTGGTGCTAAGGAAAATGCTCATATATTTTCTCTGAATTGTTTCTTAATTTTTATTGCGAACAAATCTGGCATTTAGTAGCTCTCTGGTAAGGAGGAGACTCCTCGCAATGATGAGGTTCAATCAGGAGGTTCGTTGGTGGAAAAGTACATGAGTGTAGGTCTTTTTCTTTCAGAAGATAAAGCTGGGAGACATTTCTTGCTATTCTTTGCACATGCATGTTCATTGGTTGGGTTTCATCGACCTAAAATAGAAAAGAAATCAGCCTCTTCTTCGGTGCAAATGTGGTAGAAAGTTGTTAGATTGGGGAACGATATTTTAGGAAACTCCACATGTACTTTAATTTGAATCAATAAAATGTAATAAGTAAAATCATTTAGTTCACATTTTGTCATGAATATAATATTGGATAAAGAAGTATGCCCAGCAATGTTGATGTTTTTAGTCAGATGCATCTGCCAAAAATCTACGTCAAAGCTACAGAGACCTAGAAAATGCCAAATCCATATGTTCAATAAATAGTGTAGACATAATGCAGATGCATACATAATCAAACATGAATATGATTATTTAAGTGCCATAGAACAAATTGCAGGGTACAATCCATCATAAAAAAAATGATGAAGTGTATCTAATAAATGCATTTAACACAATTATTCATTTAAGGTATATAAGATGCGCTGCTGTAATGCGTTCTTTAGTAGCAACTGAATGTACACTAATATGCTATAAATGAAATACAAGAAGAGAAAAAATTAACATTAGTATGAAAAAGACGCAAAGTAAGCTATGCAAAGAAAATGATGCAATTGTGGTATTAAACTAACAATGAGAATACAAACATTACGGGCCTCATTTATGGAAAAGTCTTGTTGTGCTGCTCTATGCCAATGGGAAACGTAAGGAATGCAGGGGCGTAACACAGGCCCCCGCAGCCCCCGTGGTGTGGGGGACCTCCAAGATCCAGGGGGCCCCCTCAGCACAGCACTCTGGCTGCTGAGCTCCTGATTGAGCCCGGGGGGGGGGGCCCTTCACGTGCCTTGCTGGGAGGCCCCCTCAAGTTTTGTTACGCCAGTGCAGAAATGCACAGTATTTATGAAATACAGTGCAGTCCTGCCCTTTCCTCCTGCACTGGTGCACAATTTGATGACTAGCGCCAACGCAGGAACCCTTGAAACATGGTCTGTGATGCATGCAGGATTGTTTTTGTGCAGGAACAGGTGTCCCGCAACGCCCATGAAATATCTCCCTAGTGCAAAGTAAGGCAACACAGAGACTTGTGCTGCCTTGCTTTATGAGCCCATTATCTGTGAGGCCATGTAAAGTGTCCTTACGTGGCCTCATGGATATGGCTGAGAATTTTGCGCCACTGGAGCGTCAGAAAAAGTGATGCTCCTGCTGCGCAACCCTCTTTTAAATAAGCCACCCAGGGACTCATTTGTGAGGCACCTTAAGCCGCCAGAACATCACTTTTTGTGATGTCCCATGGCGCAGGAGCCTGCTCCAAAATTACATGGCAGCACTAGGCCACTTTTTTGGGTTTAATGCTGCCTTGTAAATATAGCTCCTTTTAACATAGTTTTCTGTGTTAAAGAGGCATGCAATGGGTGTCGCTAGGGGGATTTCCAGCAACATCCATGGCTTTTTGACACTGCCCAAGACTTACAAGAAATCATAATTCTGAGGCAGTGCCAAAAGTTTACACCTGATTGTTTCTGTGCAGGAAGGGTTCCATTCCTGCACAGAAATAATCATCCCTGCAATGCAGGCACCCTTGCACCATAGTGCAAAGATGCCTCCATTGGTGCACAGCAACCTATTGTGCACCAACGCATGGGAAAAGGCCAGGAATGCGCTATATTTCATAGATACGGCTCATTCCTGCCCTTTTTTTCTACTGTAGGGCAGCACAGCAGGAAGGCCTGCGGCACAGCTCTACGGTAAAACCTCATAAATGAGGCCCATAGTGTTTATTAGCCCTTGGTAAAATTTGAATTACCCTCCTAATTTGCATAATTTTGTGTTATGCTTGCTGCACAAAATTCCTGCTATTATGCCGCTTTGCATAATTATGTGGCATTTACAGTAAATACTTATTGTAAATGTGTTGTTCCTGTTAAAAAAATAATTTACCGTGAATGCATAGGAATAATAAAATGAGAGAGGCTGGTGTTTCTGTGTCTTTTGTTTTTTGCATATTTTTGGGGGAATAATGCATCCCTGTGTTAAAATTCAAAATTAACACAAAGACACAAGTTGCAATAAAATATAGTGCAAAATAACAGACTGGCATTTTGTGTAATTAGCAAACACAAGGAGATGATGGATGGAGCGCTGAAACTTTTGAGACACTCACCACCAGTCACAGATCTGGGATGAATCCATCATCATTCTTTAGCTCACTTCACCACCTCAGTTGAGACCCAGCTATATGCAAATCAGTCTAGACCCTGTGCCTCATGGGTACAAGTTCAGCCCGAAATGCCAAGCCAGTTCTTCCCTGAACCGGAATCAAGCATCCTGGGACCGGTTTCCGGGTAACACCCTTCATCAGCCAGGCTAGCTTGAATCCAGTGGCAAAGTAAGCAAGGAACCCAACTCTGGGCATACCCTGCCAACTTAGGGCGAACAAAACAATACCAAAGGGGATGATGGACGGAGCACTGAAGATTTTCAGACACTGACCCCAGTCACAGATCTGGGTTGAATTCGTCATCATTCTTTATTTGTAATTACGCATTACTTTATGTAATTTCTCTGAAATTTCATCCGATAAACAAATTTTCGAGCACCTTTACTAATTATGAAAAACAATTATCGAGAAAATACTTTTTTACTTCTTTGATAATTATGAAAATAGATCAGGAAAATATAATAATGATGAAAAACTCTGTCCATCTAACAATAAGGGTAACTTTCATCTTATCTCAAACACCAAAAAAAGACAGCCTAACTCTCAAAATAACCAGTGACCTAAACCTAGCCTAAATCCATTCTGAAATATAACACAATGCACAACCATAACTCATACACTAAGCATACAATTAAACACAAACAACCCAATCTGTAATTTTGTTAAGTTAGGTATAGTGAAAAATGTGATACTTATACATACCTATCATACTCCATACCTTAACAGTAAGTGAAAATGCAAATCTAGCCGTAGACCTAGGTCTCACCACCTCTCTGTTACAAAGTACATCCGTGACTCAATTTTCAACCTTACCGTTACCACAACATAGCTCTATACCTAACATGTCCAACAATCTTATCCCTAGTCTGATGTTTAACTAAACCATAAAACACTGTAATAATTAATAACGAAAATGGGACTTGCCTATCGTCAATGCCTGGCATTTATTTGGTATGGTGAAGGACTTAACAGGCATCAGGCTTTCCTTGCTGTATTGTGCCACTTGGGGTGATTTTTTTTACTTTTATATCCCAATTCTCTCAGGAGCAACAAAGATCCTTCTGTGCCGGGTACCTGTCTGTTTACCCTCTTTCAATATAGCAAAAGAGAGTTTATGGGGAGGGATATGGCAACTCCTTTTTCAGCGATCTAGACTAGTGGAACATGTTTTACTTCAACACAATAGAAGGTAAGATTTTGCTATGTAGATTTACTCCCTACCTTCCATTTCCCCTTCTTGAGAATATCTAATTTTCCAGAATTTGATACTGCCTCTATGTATTCCTTTAAGTTTACCCCCCCTTTCTACTAAAGTTTAGAAGCAGTGGGAGTTGCAGCTGCTCCAGTGTTGTTAGAAGTTTGACCCTTGCAGGAATCTGTTTTTCTGTCCTCTTCTGCCTCAAAAAGGGTACATATTTTTGAGGGGTCAAAGAGGAGTAACTTAAAAATAAATAATCTTTTTCATATAATTGAAGATGAGATGTCCTCATTCTGGTTTATTCTCCACGTCACCCTTCTATTCATAATTTAGAAAAGGTGGTTGAATTTCTGCTGTGTGTGCCATACAGTCAAGTTGTTCTTAGAAGTTTTGGGATTAATGACTTACAGATAGTCTTCTAGGGCCCTTGTTCCCAGGTTTTAGTCCTGGGTGTGGTGGACCACTGTTCTGCACCCTAAGAGTGATCTAAGTCAGTAACTCGAATACAAAGGCAGAATGAACAATCTAGGGGACTATGGCTCCTGGCAACCATTCTGGGTCTGTTGTGGGGATGAGGTGGGTCGTGACTGGGGAACTGCATTCCTGAGCCTGTCCTGAGCTAAGGAGTTTTGCGTTCAACTAGCTTGTTTAAAAAATCAGATGGTAATGTCATCAATTTTAAGTTTTCAATGGAAAGGTTGAGGAGAGCCTTTCTCTGCAGTTATAATCACAGCTAATCTCTATGGGGCTTATTTACAAGCCTCTTGCTCCATTTTTGCGTCATTTTTAACATGGAAAAAGTGACGTACAGGTGGCGCAAGGGGCTTGCAAATAAGCCCCTATGTGTATTTGAGTACAACAACGTTTCAGCGCAATCTTCCATTGCAGAGAAGCCACATGGTATCAGCAGCTCAATTCATTGGCATTGGACTCTTCCTGTACTTGTTGGGAAGAGGCCATCTAAGTAATTTGCCAAAAAATACTGCCTCCTTGAAGCAGGTGTTACCAATGGCAGATGTGTTCATTTCTTAAAAAGACATACACTGCATGTGTGCTGAATTGTACAGCACACAGCTGCATGGGAGCCTTGTGGGTTCGTCTAGGCAACGGAATTTGTTGAGAAATAGATGCTTCCTATACAAATCCTATGCTATACATTGCACACTCCCCTCTGTCCCATGGTGCAAGGCTGTACAACGCAGAAGGAAGCCTTATAGTGCAGCGTAGGAGATGGCAGCAGGACTATCTTAGTTGCCATGACACTGTGTGCTGTTCCTCCCTGCATGTGCAACGCAGCCATGCAAATCCCATTGCTGAGCTGTGTTGTTTGACAAAAATAATACACTTGGCAAGTCTTTTCCTAACAGTTCAAGTGGTCGTCACATATATTCAGATGTGTGAAATCAATCCTTCTCAATACATTTATGGACCCATCCCTTTAAAGTAGTCATACTAACGCCATCTGTACCTTCATGTCCAACTACGAGAAACTCCAAATTCATGTTTGCGTCAGTCCCACCAGCAGACAAGGCCGCAAGTTTCACTCTACTTGGAATGCCTGAACGCCAATAACCACATAACTGACTTTTGAATTCTACTAAAAAGGGTGTTCCACGCAGTACGTTAACATTATTTGTGCATTCCGTGGCACACATTACACAATGTCAGCATCATCCACTCATTTTATTTTTAGCAACCTAGCTTCGTTTTAATTTTTTTCCTACTTCAACAGCTTAATATTATTCCGTGGGATTCAAACAAAATGTCCTCTTCTTTGTAGTCTCTAACACATTTCAAGTAAAAGAGAGAGACGCGCGTTAGTTACTTTAATATTTTCTGTGGAAGCATTTAAATGAGTGCTTCACCTTAAGTGCCAAAGTAACGCGTACCTTGCAACCGAAATGAAGGGAGAGAGAAAGATGTTGACTGCAAAGTATTCCCTCCCAGGGGCAGATTTACAAGCCCCTTGCGTCATTTTTGCACTGTCGTTGTGTCACTTTTTGTGACGCAGCAGCAGCGTAAAAATGCGGCCCATTTACAACGTGACGCATCTACGGAGATGCATCACGTTGTAAAGCCCTGCATGACATAATATCTGCGTCAGGTATAATGTATGCAGGGTGGGCCTCCCCACGCAGGAAAGCCTTGTAAATGTGACGCATTTTACAGCGCCACTTCTAGGACGCCACTGCGTCAAAATCTTACGCCTGAGCAGTGAAGCAGCACACGTTGGATAGGCCTCAACATACATTGCTGGAGTTGCGTCGTGCTTGCGACACGACTCCAGAAATGCATGACTTTTGCGGCAACAGATGCAGCAGAATTTCTGACGCATGTGTCAATCCTTGCACCGTGGTGCACCGTAATGTAAATACGGCGCATCCCTGGTGGCGGAAATTTCTCGGGATAGCGCAGGGAAAGTGATGCATCTCTACAGATGCTTCACTTTCTTATAAATCTGCCCCACTGTTTTTAAAGTTTTAATAAAATCACAGATGTTACATTGCAAACTAATAATAAAAAGAGTAAATAATTCACCATTGCTGTATATGCGATTGTGTATTGTTTGACATTCAATACCCGTGACGCATGACAGAGGTGGGAGTTGCCCTTTAAACCTTTGTTTGAATACAAGCACTGACCACCTTCACCAGTATCTTCTCAACTGGCACTAATTGTGCGGCGGAAGACCTCAGGGTTGCAGGATGTGGCATGGTGAACCCAACTACCAGCACATTTCAAATCATTGCGCTAATTAGATTCCTTTGAAAAGCTGATATTGTACTTTGTTTTCAATTACATGAAACTGCTTTAAATGATTTCTTCACAGAATTCCAAAACGGAGAGTTAATTAAAAGAGGTCAGGCAAAGTAATTTTCCACTGAGGACTGAAAGCTTTCCTTTCTTCGCCCACCATATTTTCGGCACAAATCACAGATGGGAAATAATAATGAATTCTTGTTGCCAATTAAGTTAGCCGAAAACAGACAGTGGAAATCTTATTAGACAACTATGGGCTTTTAACTGCATCCTCTTGAAGCTATTGTGAATTAATTGTTTCGAAAACTTATAATGAAATTATGAAGTTTTGCTTCACTTGGAGCTCACTGTGCAATTTTAAAATACACAAAAACTACAAATGAAGAAAACTGGGGTAAGCAAGCAGTTCACACACTTGAAGAAATGGGTGGATCATTTGCATAGATGAGTACTTGGTTTAGGATTAAAGGAAGCAGTTCAAAACCATTCCCATGTATACTTCGTGTTTTAATATGGAGATTACAGTCTATCCGTCCACAGTTGTAGTCAGGTGTCAACCCAAGTCAAAACAGTCTTGAATGTGTCAAACAGCCTCATCATAAGAGTAAACACTTGCCTTGAAATGCAACAGACTTCATAGAGCTGAGCCCATTGGTGGTGCAGGTTTGAAACCCTTCCTGGTCTCTTCTAGGGGTGAGCGTAACTCATCTAATTCTGTGTAGCTGAATCACGCTGCATTACCTGAGAATTGCTTGAGATTACACTTCAATTACGCAAGAAGAGCAATTCTGTGTTTAGTGTTTTTTCTCATCATAAAAATGCACTCTTGTCTCTAAAATGGGCACAAGAGTGAGTGGTGCACTAAGAAACAGTGCTACATGCAGAAGAAAATGAATAGCGAGTGAAAACAGTTGCACGTGGTCACTAAAGGTGCTCTCTCAAAATAGTTTTTTCCCCAAAATTTCTCCTAATTACGCAAGGAGGAGTAATCTCGTAGCATCATCAATTCCGAGTAAAAAAAGTAACACCGAATTACGGAAATTACTCCTCCGCAATTGAAATTCTGACCACGCCGCGTCTTTCCGCGTACAGTTCCTTATTTGTGATGATGTTTTCAATCTCTCGTCAACCACAGAGCTGAGACAACATGTATGGGTTGTTTGCATAAAGCCCTTCAGAATTTTCTTTATCTGAGGAGCTACCTTGCGATTGTGAGACTCCCAATCTGTTAGACCTGGCACCATTGGCATGGGTCTCCCTTCCATTTTTTTGCTGTTGCCTCCTGTGTTTTTGCTATGTTTTGCTGGTCTCGATGCTTTGGGCACTTTGCCACCGCTATTCAGTGCCAAAGTGCAAATGCTCCCTATTGTAAATTATTGTAATGGATTAGTGACTCAATGATTGGCTTATTTGATTTACTTGTCAGATCCTAGTACAGTGCACCATGTGTGCCCAGGGCCTGTAAATCAAATGCAGCTGGTGGGCTTGCAGCACTGGTTGTGCCACCCACAGAAGCAGCTTGTAAAATATGTCTCTGGCCTGTCATTGCAAAGCCTGTGTGCAGTCTGGGACTGCCATGTCGACTTGGCAAGTGCACCCACTTGCCAGTCCCTAAACCTTCCCTTTTCTACATGTTAGTCACCCCTAAGGTAGGCCCAATGGCAAGGTGCATTGTATGTGAAAGGTAGGACCTGCCCGGTGTGTGTGGCATGTCCTGATAGTGAATTACAGCCAATTTTGTTTTTCACTATTGCAAGTCTATCTGTTCCCATAGGCCGGAATGGGCAGTTTGATTATAACATCTTATGATCCTAACTGACCCTAGGAACAAGATGGGAAAATAAAGTTTAGTATGCATAAACTCAGAATGTTAAAATACATATTTTAGTGTGGGTGATTTTTACATTCTGTATTTGAAAATAGCACTTTTAGAAAGTAGGTATTGTCTTACCTAGCCTACCGATATGCCTCTGATAGGTTTGTGTATTCCATGTCTGGTTTGTTAGTGACAGGGGGCTGGAGAGGGCTTTGGCTCCTGCAGTCTGATGAGTCAAGGCTGGGCTGAATAAGACCTGGGTTGAATAGAGTGTAGAGGGAGGAGATTTCCTTTCACTTGCCTGAGCCTACATAGAATAGAGAGTAGGGGGAGGATATTTCTTTTCTGCTACCTGAGCCAGGCTGCTTTCAACAATGCTGTCTCCACCTCCTGTCAGGAAGCTGCACCAGGGAGGACAGAACTGGTTTTGGCGGGGCACAGGCACTCTCTGCCTTCAGAGGACAAAGGATTTTGCAATATAAATATTGGGAACCCGACCCCAGAACTTTAGATCACTTCTGGGAATCAAGACAACCCTTTGCCAAGGAGAGAAACCAAGGAAGCTGAAGGAGGAGACTGCCCCTGTGCTGTTTGGGTTTGGCATGCAGTGGTTACTTATTGCCAAGGAAAGGACAAAAGGAAAAGGAACTTTGTGTGTACTTTTAAATCTTGAGGAAGATCTCCAAGGGCCTGAAGCTGAGCTTGCCTCCTGTTCTGAAGTCTCAGGGACACAAAGACTTCCCCACCAGCTCGCCCTGAATTTTCTTGCCTGGAATTCTACCTGCAGTGAGGTGCCTGCTGTTGTTTTGGGCCCTCTGGAGACTGCGTGTCGCTGGGAGCTGGAAGCGCGACGCAACGAGGAAGAAGCGTGTCGTCGCCACAGCAATTGCCATTGCATCGCCGAAGAAGCGTGTCGCCGCCGCAGCTGTTCGCCGTCGCATCGCCCAGGAAGTGTGTCGCATCACCAGAGAAGCGTGCCACCGCCACACAGGTTGCCATCGCATCCCCGGAAAAGCGTGTCGCAGGGAGTGTCGCGACTCCAAAGTTCATCTATTTTGCCGCACTGCTGTCGGGCGTATACGCATCGCATCCACGTTATCCCATCGCATCAAATACGTCATTTTGTCGCATCACACCGGATCGTCGCATCGCATCGAGGTGCCATCTTGTCGCAGCGTAACCGGAAGGCAGTAAGAAACCAACAGATCACCTCCTCTCTGGTAAGGAACCGACGCATCACCTACCCTGCGCTGCAGTAAGGAACTGACGCATCACCTCCCCCGACGAAAAACAGCAATGCATCACCTTCCCTGCGACCCTTTTGTTTGTATTGCGTGGCACCTCCAAGGTAATTTGAGAGTAAAGTGTCGCTTTTACCATCTACATTGAACTTAGCTATTTCTACCATATTAAAGTAATATTCTTGATATTGTATTGTGGATTTTTGTTGTTTGGTCTTGTGTTAAGTCTTGTAAAGATTACTTATTTTTCTAAACTGGTGTGGTGTCCATTTGTAGTGTTTTCACTGTATTACTGTATGTGTTCACAAATGCTTTACACACTGCCTCTGAGATAAGGATGTCTGCTTGAGCCAAGCTACCAAAGGGGTGAGCAGGGGTTATTTAAGTAGTGTAGCCACATACCCTGACTAGAAGCAAGGGTCCCTATTTGGCAAAGGTGCAAACCATTGCCAACTAGAGACCCCCATTTCTAACACATTTTTTACTTTCTCTACACCTGTTTTGCTGACCTTGACTGGATGCTTCTATTAGTCTTTTGTATATTTCCTAATGAAAACAATGTTTCATTCCTGTAAAAACAACAGTGATAAGACAAGCATGGTCAATGCCAATAGGTCTGGTTTTAAGTTTTTAAAGGATTGTTGTATGGTACTGTGAGATTTACAAGTAGATAGCATGGGAATGGATATGTATTTACACGGAAGTAAAGAACTGTAGAGTAATATTGATGTAGCTTAAAAGGCCAGGTGACAGTTGCATTGTCAAACCAGACCCAAAAGTGCTTGTAGGTTACTAACTGCACTCCTCCTATCTGTGATACAGTCAGAGAAAAATAATATGATTTATCTGGTTATCTTAGACACGTTAATAGCATTACAATGTAATGTGTGTGCACCTAAATAAGCAAAATGATCACAGCTGTGTGGAAGGCAACCACTTTTCTTTTTAAGGGAAGCACACAACCTGTGCCAATCAAAAATGTTCTCCCGAGTTCTCAACATGAGAAGAGCACAGCTCCTCTCCTGGTGGTTGTCACATAAGTGTCTTATGACAGATGTGTCAAAGAGCCACAAAAAGGACATTCTCTGTGATTGTTAGAATAATTTAGGTATCGTCTGCATAAGACAAAATCTGGAACCCAAAGAACCGTATCAGATTGGCTAAGGAAGAATATTAGAAATTGGGTCTCTAGTTGGCAGGGGTGTGCACCCTGTCCAAGAAGGGACCACAACCCTAGTAAGGTTAAGTTACAAACACACTAAAAGATAACCTGTGCTCACCCTCCGGTAGCTTGGCACGGAGCAGTCAGGCTTATTTAAAGACGCAATGTGTGAAGTATTTGTGCAACACACACACAGTAACAAAATGAAAACACCCCAAAAATACCCCACACAGGTCCAGAAAAATAGAGAATAATTTTATTAGTAAAACAAGACCAAAACGACAAAAAATGTAGAACCAGCAATATGAATACTTTAAAGAATATACCAAAAATAGTGCTTAGAAGACAGCTGTGCTAAAGGGGCTTAATTGAGGTCACACTAGACCAGGTTAAACCCAAAGTCCAGGCCGACCACGATGGAGGGCAGGCCAGCCAGAGTACTCAAACAGGTCCCACTGATGAAGTACCTTAGATGGAGCAAGCATCAGTGTCGAAGGCTCAATGGGAGGAGTCGAGGAGGTGGCACATAGTCATTGATCCCATGGCAAAGAATTGATGCCGATCCGCACAGTCGATAAAGACTTTGGCGTTAAACCCCTTTACGATGCAGCTGCCATGGCGATGTTGAGCCACTATGCCTGTTGCTGTCAAGCCGCACAGTCCCTCAAGGCAATTTCATTGATCGACTCGTGTGTTGGTGTCGAAGGGCAATGCATAGGTTCCAATTAGCACAAAGTCATCACTGCATCAATTCTGAAGCAAAAACAGTGTTGGAACCCACTTCTGAGGACCAGGACTCAATTGGCACCTTAGGTAAGGGAGGTCTTTGGTGGCCCTGAGACTTCAGAATAGCATGCAAGCCAGCAAGCACTTGGATTTACTCTGGGTTAAAGTGTGATGGACTCAGTCCTTGTTCTCAGCAGGGCAGAGATCAGCAGGCAGCAGGGCAGCTCAGCAAAGCAGAGAAGCATTTCCTTCAGAACAGTTAGTCAAGCAGAGTGGCAATCCTTGCAGCACACTCTTGACAGAGTTCTTCACAGGTTAAGTAGTGTACTCTTGGTGGGTCAGAGCCCCACTACTTACACCCAAATGTGCCATTGAAGCGAGAGTGACTTCAAATCTTGCCCTTGAAGCGCACAGGTTCCCTTTCATCCCAGTCATGTCTGTTAGGCTATCTGTGGGTGGGTAATCAGCTCTTTCTGTGGGACACAGGATACAGCCTATTCAAGTGTCAGCTTCCCCCTTCCTGCCCAGGAAGATCTATTGTAATGTTGAAGAATGGAGATAAGTTATCTGTCACACCCACCATTCCTGTGTTTGTGGGCGTCCAGAGGGAATGCACAAAGTGTAGCTCTCACCCACCCCAGATTTGTATTGATGAAAGGCTTCAAGGCACACAAAGCAGTAAGAGCAGAAACATGTCTACTTTCTGAAAGTGGCAATTATAAAACAGTAATGTTAAATCCAACTTTGCCATTAACAAGGATTTATCATTGACATTCCTAAGATATAAAACATGATGCAGCTACTCCTTTCTGACCAGGAATACAGCTTAAAAATGCCAATGCTAGCCTATGAGAAGAGAGTAGGTCTCACAGTAGGGAAAACAAATGTAGCTCTTTGTTACTAACAGGACATGTGAAACTTTCAGTACATGTCCTAACATTTGCTTATATGGCACCCTGCCCTAAGAGCTACCTAGAGCCTACCTTAGCAGTTACCTATGTGTAATAAAATGTGAGTTTAAGGCTTGGCAAGTAGTTTTAAATGTCAAGTTGAAGTGGCAGTAAACTGCACACACAGTTCCTGCAATGGCAGGCCAGAGACAGGTTTGAAAGGCTACTTGTGTGGGTGGCACAATCAGTGCTGCAGACCCACTATGGCATTTAGGACACGGACCTTGGGTATATGATATTACTTTACAATGGATGTATACGTAGACTAATATGCCAAACAGGTGCAAACCAAGTATACCATGTTTACAAGAGAAAGCACATACACTTTAGCACTGGCTAGAAGTGGTAAAGTGATAAGAGTTCCAAAGCCAACAAATAGAAGATCAATAAAAGAGGAGTAGCAAAATCTTTGGGGTGACCCTTTGGAGAGGGCCATTTTCCAACAACTAAACGAACAGTTTTAACAAGTTAGAACACTCCAGAAGGAAGGCAGAAGGCTTTGCCGTACACTGTCCACATCTCACAATCTGGGATCTATCAACAAGGAAGGTTCTCAAAAGACTGAGCACTTTACTTTCAATGCCCTGCTGAGAACGGCAAGAAGTAAGAAGTATTGATGAGATTGATTCCAAGGCAGCTGATTAATCAAGCATGACCAAGACTCTGGTCTCCCTTCGGTCCCCTATACATCTGATACTGATTACTGCTGCAACCAATGCAGATTCAGTACTGTACTCACTCCTAAAGCCTTCCTATGATGGATCAAGGAGTTCAAGGGTGTCAATATACTCCATAAGTTCCTGGTTAAGATGTTTTTCCAGAATATTAGATGGAGTAGCTAACAGAGAAATAGGCCAATCATTTTTACATTTGTCAGAATAGAAGTCAGTTTTCTTTACAAGCTGGATGGCAATCGCTTCTTTCCAGACACTAGTAAAAAGCCTTGCCTCTATATCTGTGTTGATAATCTGAGTAAGATATTCAAATACAATTTTAAGAACAGGAGTGTTCTCAGGAGGGAAAACAGTGGACTGAAAGTACATGTTCACAGGGGTTGGAGAACTCAGAGTAGATATTCAAAATCTTAATCTGAAAGAACACCTCCAAATCACTGTAAAGATATTGAGAAGTATCTAAATTCAGTGCGGAGGGGAGGACTGGATAGGGAGTTCACAATATTAAAGAGCTCCATAGAGGAGTTGTTGGCAGACCCAATTTTCAGAATGAAAAAATCTGCTTACCTCAAAAAATGGCTCTTATGTTCACTTTTGTGATCTTTTCATCCTGATCAGGTTTCCAAAGCCTTTTCTGCCTCAGTAATTTAAGATTGTCTGTGAACCAAGGAGCAGAAGGCTTCTTCTGGAGAACTTGGAATATTTCATTGGGGCTCCCTCATCTAAGGCAGAGCTTATCCAACTGTAAAATCCCACTTCAAATAAGTCTGCATCTTGATACTGCATAAAAGGGGCTGCAATGAACACTTCTTTCAAGCTAGCGCTCAAACTCCTTTTGCAGTTCCAGCTCTTGCTGTACCTGTTTTAAAGTCCCAAGTTAGCAAGACGAAGGAGTAGCATCAATAAGGATTTCAACACCTAATGATTGGACAAACGTAACTTTGTGTTTTCCCCTAACCTTATCCCCGAGTGATTGATAAAGATCCCATTGAGTGTGTGCCCCGCTGCATGTGTGGGAGACTGTACAATCCACTTGAAACCCATGTTGGTTATAATGTCAATAAAGAAAGAAGAGTCCGACAGGTGGTAGCCTTTCAATAGAAATTAAAATCCCACAGAATAGAGCAATTCGATTTCAGGAGAAAAGGTTCAATTGTTTGGGCCAAGGATGACAAGAAACAACTTCTAGGCCCTAGAGGGTAGCACACAAGATGATCCGTAAAGGCAAACGAGTCATGGATTTTCCAATTGAACAGAGTGGTCTGCAATTATATTGAGATGGAGACAAATGTGGCTCAAGCATACAGTGCAGGTTGTTCCTGAAAATAATAAGTCCAACCCTCATCCTAATGGGGAGGTCTAATCTAGCAATAGCATATCCTGCAGGCACACTCTGGGCCCTGGATAGGGCCCAGAGTGTGCCTATCCCTAGGTTTTCAGTAATGAAAACCCCGGCTAGGTTTTGAGATTGAGTTAAGTGCAAGATGTATATTCTGTTTTTAATTTAAAAAGGTGCATAACAATAAACAAAACTATGTCCTGCCTCCCCTATAGCATGTACTGAGTGCCAGCGATTCCCAGCATCCACTACCTTCAAAAGACCCTCATGCACAGCCATCAATAACAAGCAATCACCCTCTGGACAGACATCGGAGTCCAGACATGCCAAACTGAGTAAAGTACAACTGGTGGAATAACCTTAGAACTGAAAGTCTGTAGGTTGGGACGTACTGTAGAATAGATGGGAACTCAATTCTGTCTTTAAACCTCCTGAATCCCTGACGCAAGGCACATTCTGGGTGGGGACAGGCTTGCCTCTTTGGTGCACACACTGCGTGCGTTCTCTGCTCAGACACACTGCCATGAGAATAAAATAGCGCAGCCTCAGAATGGGGCATGGCTGGCCATAACATGACACATCATGCAAGAAAACAGGGGCGAGGGAGATAACATTAAAAAGTACCTGGAGTCCAGGAACTCCTACCTGATAGCAAAGGCTCCCCTCTGCAGCAGGCGTACATTGAAAGAAAATGCAGAATTAAATCAAAAGTCAGTAAAAGTTACACATAAACACAAAATAAACAGCTAAAACGTACTAAAAGGTCAGGTTTAGATGGGGCTGATGCTAGACGAAGCCAGGCACCTCTAAAAACCAGCGTAGAATGTCGTCCATTGGTCATCATGCCATTCAATAGCATGATGTTGTTCTCATTGTCCATATTTCTTTAATCAGACTACGTAATCTTCAATTAAGAATATTGTTTGTGTTATCTACATCATTATTACATGTCTGGTGATTGTCTGTTGTCATATTTCCATTCTCAATTTTCTTTTACAGATATTGCTTCTTGTCAAACGATTGTGTACCCCTGTACTGTGCTCCTTGTATTCATGGAATAGATTTGTCATCATGTGGTATTACTTATTTTTCATGTTATATTTCCAATGATTAGTCCTTGTATCCATTGTCTTATGTTTAAAACTTGAATGACAGTGAACCCTGCAGCGGAACCAGCACCTAATCTACTTATCCCCAATAGTTCAAACATGTGGTGAAAGTCGTCCACCAATGGTGTGTGCACAATGTTAATGCACCCACTGTCCCGGTGCCATCAAATACAGGATAGTAACAGCGTAAAAACCAAACACATAGGTGCACCACTCAACAATACAGAAAATGGACACTTAAAAAGAAATAATACTGTGTCCAAAATATCCATTCTTCTTCTTTTATTAAATTTTTGATAAAAAACAATGAGGAAACAGCCGACGCGTTTTGTCCAGAGAATGGACTTCTTCAGGGCGAATAATCAAAGTTGACACTCCAACCTGTCCAAACTGTCATGGGAATTATCGTCACATGCGTACGTTTCCAGAGGCGGTAATATAGATAGTATCACCAAAGTCGAATATTCAAAGTTGACACTCCCATGTCCAAAATGTCATGGAAATGACCGTCACACATGTACGTTTCCAGAGGCGGTAATATGGATAATATCATCAAAGTTTTAGAAATGAGGAAGAGTATTCCCAAAATATTTCTGGGGCAATCAAGAGATGTGGTAAGTGTCTTACCGAAATAAGGCAAGCTGTGAAAATCATATGGAAATCGCCATCTTGTACCTATAGTGCAGTCAAAAGGTGCCCCGGCAGTCACGGACAGAAAGTCTTATGCTCTTTGCATTTTTCTACATATTTCTTATGGTATTTAGTAATAGCTCTACTCGGCTTTAGTTCTCCTTCTTCTCTTCTAACACAGCCCATCAATTTTATGATCTAACATTCTTGTGTCACATCTGTATAACTCTTACACTTGTGATTTTATCATTTTCACTCTGTTTCCTATGTATGGGTCCTGATTGTTTACATTTGTATAGTTCACTGTTTTTATCTTTGATTGCTATGATGTTTGATAGTTCCACTTCTTTTAGTCGCAAATTTTCTCACACTGCATAATGTTAAGTGTTTATATTTCATGATTATCCTTTCCCAGGTCTCATTTTTGTATAGTCACTTTTAATGTAAAAGGGCTTCAAAAGCATGTTAAAAGGAAAATAATGTATTTTCCTTTGGCTAGACAAAATGCTCAGGTAGTAGTTTTACAAGAAACTTGTTAGACCTGACACCCTAGGGTGGCAGTCACGCAAACATTTTCACTTCACCCCTCATGTTTTGCTCAACTCTTTTTTGCTGACTTAAATACTTAAGTGCAGTTTAACACTGCTAACCCATGCTGAAGTACTTATGCTCTATCCTTTAAACATGGTAAAACTGACTCCTACTCAATTGGCACATTTAATTTACTTTTAAATCCTGAGTAATGTGGTGCTGTAGGTATACAGGGCCTGTAAATGAAATGCTACTACTGGGACTGCATTACTTATTATGCCACCCACTTAGGTATCCCTTTAAAGCAGGCATCAGGCCTGCCATTGCTGCCTATGTGTGCAGTTTTAAACTGCTATGGGGACCTGGTAAAAAAAAACCTTTTTCCAGGCGTATACCTCACTTTGTACTACATAAATGTCCCCACTAGGGTAGACCCTAACCAGCCCACAGGGCGGGTGCAGCGTATTTAAAAAGTTGGACATGTACTATTAAGTATTACATGTTCTGGTAGTGGAAATCTCCCAAATTCATCTTTCACTGCTGTGAGGCCTATGTCTTCCATAGGATGATATTGGGTTACCTTATTACATTTAATAAGGGAGAACTTTTGATTGGGAGCAGGTAAGAATGTCGAGTTTGTTGACTGTAATTTAAAAACGTATTTAATAGTCACACGGGATTTTAAGTTATAATTCAAAAAATGTTACTTTTAGAAATGTGGCCTTTTCTTGTCCTAATTTGTTATATTCCATATAAGTACCTTATATAGGCCCAGGCAACATCACTACACCTATATTCTTCCCTACAATACATACATAACGGTTCTTAGGCACTGAACTTTTACCTAGATACGACACTGCATTCAGAATGCGAGTTTTTCCCTAGTTTGAATCTCATACATTATGCATGAGGCTTCTTGGAAGCACAGCAGGACTAACAGCAGGACTGACATCTCCTATATAATATCTCTGTATAAAGTTCAGGGCCGACGTCATCCTTTAGGCTGACACAGTAACACAGCATGGTAGGACGCCTGGGGAGACCTATGGGTATACATACATCATGTCTTGCTTAGAGAGACAGAAGAGACCGTGATTTCCCGGCTGACACACTGACCAGAGACGCTGAGGTTCCTGTATGTAGACACTCCAGCTAGTAGTGGTCTAACATCCCGCGCGGGGTGTCAAACTCGAGACCAGGACGGGGTCCCACATTCTCTAATTCTCAGGTAATGGGGTGGACTAGATCCTAGAGGGATTCTTTTCATAACACCTACACAGATGCTAGGTACATTTAGGTACATCTAGTTAGAGAGGCATCTTAGGAGTACACACTTTTTATCATGTATTCTCTGTACTTGTATATATTCATGATTTCTGCAAGATGGCAGAACTATACCATCCCTTCATTTTTGTAGTATTGCTAGCCATGTATCTCTGCTACTGTCTAATGGTTGTTGCAGATCATCTGTTCTACACTAGAATAACAACTGTGCAATAAATACTTATTGAAATGTCAGACTGTTTATTCTGTGTATCTCTGAGACGAACTAAGTGAGCATGAGGGACTGAGCGAAAAGTAGTATATTGTTTCCACGATCCAGAGGGATCAGGGTTGTCATGTTCTGAGGTTGCCAGAAACTATTTTCTTCTAGAAAGATAAATAAAGAGAATACAAGCCACTAGCTGCACTGACCTATTGTGGTTTATCCGGGGAGAATCTCACCAATATACCGTTTGTCCAACATTGCTGTGAAGGCTGGCTTGGAGCCGCACTTACTGTTAACAAAAGTAACAACTACTTTATCAAGACCTGAAGAAGTCCCATGAGGGATGAAACGCGTTGGCAAAGCGATTGTGTGGTGATTTTAATAAATAATGGAATATGAGCTTCACAATAAAAGATTTTCTACAACTACAATCATATCCCCATTCCATTTACTAAAACTCAAATTCAAACAGAGTCACTTAGCATCAGTAGTGTCCTCTTGTCCTCTTGATTCGCCAGTTGCATTGTGCCAGGGCACCATCCGAGAAAATAGTACTGCAGCCCGGTTCTTCTGCCGACGACAAACATTTCGGGTCAATCACCTGAGGATGACTGATTTGTGGGAGAAAGGGTCCTTCTTCATCTTGCATTGTGGTCCTTCGCCGGTCTCCAACCTTCCAGCAATTCCTGCACTGATTCTAGAGTGTGAAAAAAACAGGCCCTGCCGTCTGCTTCTACTCTGAGTTTTGCAGGGAACAACATTGTGCAGCGGATATTTTTGTCCCTTAATTGTTTCTTCACAGTGAGGAAAGTTGTCTTTTATCATTGGACTGTGATGGTGAAATCCAGAAAGAAGGACAGTTCACTGTTTTCGTATTTAAGTGGTGGGTTCGATCAAGCTGTTTGCTGTCACGGTCTCTAAAATTCAGGAGTTTTGCCAGTATTGGCCATGGGGGAGCTACCTGCTTAGGCCTTCCCCCGGTACCCTGTGCACTATTTCAACTGTGAAGTGCTTCAATGGGTTTTTGGCCGGAGGTCGTTCAGGGTTAGGTCCTCCACGAATAGGTCGGCAGCTGGCCCTTCTGCCCTCTCAGGAACTCCTATTACCCTTATGTTATTGCGTCTCCATCTACCCTCGCAATAGGCAAGCTGACTTTCCATCCTTTTCTGAGCTGCCTAAAGTTCTTTAATCTCTTGCCGCATCTGGTGAGTTTTGCTGCTAAGCTCAGTGGTCACCACTTCCATGGACTTCACTTTCTCATTAGTCTTCTGCAGATCAGCTCGTATCAGGGTCATTTCAGTAGTTATGGTGTTAATTCTTTGTTCCAGTGAAGTACGTACTCCCGCTATGGCCGCCATGACATCCTTGAGTGTGGGGTCCCCCTTGTTCAGGGTCGTCGACTTGTCTGTGTCACCTTTACTTGCAGCATCCGGCTTTCCCAGCTTTTGAGTAGTGTATTCATTACATTTGGTTTGGAGCGAAACGTTTTGTCCTCTTGCCACAGACATTGTTGGTCTCTGTCTATTTCCAGTGGAGAGCCCTCACCGGTGGTTCCCGCTGCCTGCACTTGGGATTTGCCTACCGTGACGGCCTGTCGGGATTTGCCCAGGGGGCCCTAAGTCTTGGTGTTCCTAGGGACTCCTCTGAATGTTGCTTCCTACTCCTCGTTGTTTGTGGGGGGGGCCCGCACCCTTAGGTCCCTGCCCCCTTTGTTGGGCCCGTTAACAGCCTACTATCGTATCTTACTGGGGCCCGATTTATTTGAGAGCGGCAGTCAATCAATCAATCAGGGAATTGTAAGCACGCTACTCACCCGTGAGGGTCTCAAGGCGTGGAGGAGGGGTCCGCAGATCTGTTTAGCCGAAGAGCCAGGTCTTGAGGGTCTTCCTGAAGGTGTTCAGGGAGGGGGCGCATCTGATGTCTGCCGGTAGCTCGTTCCAGGTCTTGGCTGCAATGTGAGAGAAGGATCTTCCACCTGCTCTGGCTCTGTGGATGCGCGGGATTTCAGCCAGTGCAAGGTTGGAAGATTCTTTTGGGTACGTGGAAGTTGATTCTGTCGTTGAAGTATTTGGGTCCGTTGTTGTGTAGGCATTTGTAGGCGTGAGTGAGGATTTTGAAAGTGACTCTTTTCTCCACGGGGAGCCAGTGGAGACTTCGTAGATGTTGACTGATGTGTTCGTGTCGGGGGATGCCGAGGACGAGTCTGGCAACGGTGTTCTGTATTGTCTGGAGTTTGCGGAGTAGGGACTTGTTGATGCCGGCGTAGAGTGTGTTTCCATAGTCCAGTTTGCTGGTGATGAGTGCGTGGGTGACTGCCTTCCTTGACTCAGGGGGATCCACTTGAAGGTCTTGCAGAGGATGCGGAGGGTGTTGAAGCAGCTGGAGGTGACGGTGTTGACCTGTCGGTTCATGGAGAGTCACACATCAGAGTTGCCACTTACCTCTTTTATAATTTATTCTCTCATTAGAACCTAACTCCGAATGTATTTATCAGAATCAATGCATTTCAGTATATTCCTGTAGATCTAACCAAAATAGATTTACTGCCTAGGTAGACAATATTTAATTACATGTTCTAAACCAGAAACATACATGGCAAACTTTTTTCATGAATAATCCACATTTTCTGGTGTATCTGGTTATTTAAGTTGAATGTTCATATATATGAAATGTTTACCCTTAATAAACACTGTTTTAGACACCATTTGCAACAATTTGGTCTTGGTATGAATGTTCAAATATGAAATCCTTTGGTTTTGATACCCCAGCTCAATTTATAGTACTTTAAAGTTTAATTTGAATGTCTTTCAGTCTAAAAACCCTAGTTTGACAGAGAGATGGTATTTATTTCTTTATTTCTTTCTTGGCAGAGATGTCTGATACTATCAAGATGATGTTTCTCCCCGTTGTTAATTTTTAATTGAGAATGTCCCATTTGGAAATATGTCAATTCTTTCAAATTGATATTGCAATATCTAGGTTTCTGTGGAGTAATAAAAAGACCAGAATGTCTTTAAATTCTCTTTAAAAACTCAAGGGGGTGTCAACCTTCCTGATTTTATCAGATATCGTCATGCTTTTTGGTTGAAGTAACTCTGGAATGTTATTGCCTTCTTCTGAATCATCTGGTAAGATTTGGTATGTGTTGGAACAGGACAAGTTTTACCTCTTCTCTTAAAAATAATTCCATTCCATGACACAACCTCCAAGAGAATATTGAAGTCCCTCGATTGCTTTACTTTGAAACGTATTGATGTCTTTTTAATACATCCTATAAAACAAAAGGAAAGGCTCTCTCTACTGCTAAAAATGAGCCAATATGTTTGAAAACGTGTTGCATTAATATCGTTTCTTAACTTTTGCAAGATTATGACATTAATTATTTTCCCACCTTAGTCGATACATATAAATTACTGTAGAAAACAATATGATATTTTAAACAAAATATGAGCTTCTGGTCTTGCAAAATGTATTTTACTTCCTAAAGACAAAACATCATCTTAATTCAATAGCAATAAGAAAGTTGTAGGGGATTCAGCTTCTTCTATGTATTAATATCTTGTCTTGGTTGTCTATGTAGAGAACAGTCAATTACCATTTGAAATGGGAAAGAGATTTGGATTTTAAGCTTTCCCTGGATATGTGGAATAGGGTTTGGTCCAAGTTTCTGTCTACCTCACTTTCCAAATTTCTACCCAGACCTTGTTCTTCTTCTATAACACGCTCTATTTTACCCACCTCTCATTTTTTTAAGATTACAATTATTCAACTTGTCTTTTTGGCCATGTCAAACAACAACTAGTCCTTTTTGTATATATGTTTTTTGAGTGTCCTGTTACATATCATTTCTGGTTATACGTTTGGCAAAGGTTTAATGAAATTTGTGATAGAAATACAGCCCTTTCACATGTGAATATTTTTACATGAGGATTATTATAGAAATTACACGTGTACGGCTATATTTGTTGATTTCCTCATTGCTAAAGCATTACAGGTCATTTTGTGAAAATGGAAATCAGAAGACAACATTTCTTACACAGCTTGGTGGAATTTAATATAGACTCTAAACTTGTTATGTGAGACCTTCACAGTTAACCATTGAAATTGAAAAATTGGTGCCCTTTACATTTTTTTTTACAGAAAATAAATCTTTTCAGATGTCTCAATTAACTCAAGAAAATTGGAAACCACCATAGTTGTGTTTCTTGTTTTTGTTTTCTAAATGAATTAATTCCGATTTAATATTTTGATTGTATTGTTCATTGCACAGATAGATTCTGCCTTTATTTTTCAGCCCATAGCACTCCGAGGTCATCTAGCATACCCAAGTGATTTGAACATCTGTTTGACCTAACATGCTGATCCCTGTGATTGACATGCCAGCTACATGTGAAATTGTGCTCTTGGTAGCAATGTCAACGCAGATAAGATATTTGACCTTGTGACCGTACTTTGCTACACTGCATCAAGTAAACCCATGTATGCTCAATTCTGCTCGTAGATGCCTGTGACTTGTGGAGTAATACCAGCAGCTTCCATGCGGGGTAGGTAACTACTAAAGGCATTTTCATCAGCATCCTGAAATCTGTTCCCAGGAAAAACGACCATGGGGGAATATGTTCAACATCTTACTGGGACCAGATTAGATAGACAGAAATTTAAATATATTTTTTAGAACAATATGAAAATGTAAAACAATGCATGGGCAGTGACAAATAGTTATTTTGAGCACCTTATATCCTTTTATATGTCCTAAGGAGGCTTGAATGCTGTGGGCCAAAGTGTGTCAATACTTTAGACAATAGACAATCAAACAAGTACAAAAATAATCGGAATCCTCCATTGTTAAAAAAAATAGGACTGTAAAGTGAGGCTGGTTCTTGACATTTTCTCTGATTGAAATGATCTCAGGGTGTACCTTGGACAAGGAACTACATGGACGTCCCTTTCATTAAGTTGACTACAAGGACGGTACATTAAGAGAACTTGTTGTATTTCATGTATGCCTATACATGTGGTGCAATTATGTAATAGATTGCTCAATGAACATACTGTTATCCATGGTCCTAATGGTTAACTCCCAATTCAAAGGCAGTGCATTACATGAGCATCCTCCCGTCACCTTGTGTATGTCTGATGTAATGACCTCAGTAACAAAGGTAGGCATGCCCAGATGTGGGTCCCTTTCTCACTGTGTGACTGGAACGTAGGAACACCCGACTGAAGAGCCCCAATCATGGCAAAACTGGTCTTGGGTTGCTTCTAATCTGGTTCACAGAGGATCTGGGTTGGCAGTTCAGGCTTGACGGTTCCTTTGGATCAGGGTAAAGACTGATTTGCATATAGCTGGGTCTAATTTGAGATTGTGTGATGGGTAAAACAATCGGTTGGAATGCTACCTAAGCGATTGTAAATGGTTAGACTGATCTCACCCTCCCATCACATTTCGAGTGTTTAATGCACTAAATAAGTTCATATTTTGTATGTCAACATCATGAGTTGATCTTCAGTAGTGAATTAATTATTTCATTGTTGTATGGCATTATTGTATGGTATTACCATGGGTGGTCAAGAGCATAAAGTGGCTCTATACGCAGATCATGTTTTGTTGGCAATTACACAAGCTCACCAGTCCCTCCCCATGCTCCTGGTGGAACTTTAGCTATTTAGTAAAGTGTCCGGATTTAAAACAAACGGCAATAAATCCCAGATTCTTAATCTTACTATTTCATGCCTGTATTGCTGTTAATTATATCTATAATTTATCCCTATATAGAACTCCTTCATAAAAAGTGTACCTTCCAGTGAATCCCTTCCACGTGACGTGATTTTAGAAAGTGTTTATAAATCTTTTCCTGGCTCTACTGAGCAATATCTTTTCCAAAGCAATAGCATTTGGAAAGGCCTCCTCAATGTAATTATTTAGAGGAACAAGGCAGGAATACCACCCTCTTCATTCTAGTTATCACTTGTTGGTGCTGCTAGGTGAGACACTATGTGCAAGGGAGTTATTCCTCCTTCAACTACAAGTAATACTGCATACAAATCTATTTGTATAGAAAATATTTAAATATTGATACATCTAATCTATGCATACCCTGTCCAAGCATCATGGCTACAATCAGAAATCCTATGCAAATGTCGAATGACAGGGTGAACATTGGAAAGACCAATGTGAACTCAATCAAGCAGGATGTCTATACTCCTGTCTAACCAGCTCTGGTATTAAAGGTGTTAAATAATATGCAGGATGCTGCCAACTGATCTCCAAACCTGAAACACATTTTGCTTCAAGTATTTGAAGTTAATAGTGGCTGTCTAGCAGTCCTGGCTGATTTTTAACTGAAAGCATATAAATAAAAGAAAAGCAAATGTCTCATATCGTGAAGTAGGTGATGAAAAACGTTGAAGGCTGTCATTTGCATTTAAGTTACACAGGCATCTCAAATTACTTGCCTCCAGCACATGGAAAGCCCTCCTGTTTATTTTTCTAAATTGTTATCCATTCTCATTTTATTTGCGTACAAAATGCTTTTACTAATAATGTGCAAACTATTTTGGTACATAAAACACATGCGAAATGCAAACTTTGTAGTAGGTAATCATACCCAAATATTATAGACCTGCAAATGAATAAAAAATGCTGACTTTAGTTAACCTATTTGTCGCTGCATTGTTATTCCAAATGCTGTATTTTTTCAAATGCCTGTTGTTAGCTAGTGAATAGGAATTTGTTTTGTATTAGACAACTGATAGTGAGTGCTCACTGAGAGAAGAGGAGGTGACTGGAAGAACAATTCAATGGAAGAGCTGCCTGTACTGCAGAACATAAGTGATGTAACTTTTCAAAGTTTAATGTCTGAAAGCCTATTGCGCACCTCTGAGAAAATGGGAAGTTTGTTTATTCCCAGGAGTTTGCTGATATTCAACTGGAGGATGAAGAAGATGGAAGAAAATAATTTTGCAACATAGAATTTGTGTGTTTATATTAGCGCCAGTTCCTGGAGTAGTTGGCTAAGTTCCAGATTCCTTCCACCACCTTCTGACTGGGGGATTGCTTGTGGGTTTCTGATGCCTTTTCTTCACAAGAGGCTGCCTTTCTTAGATTTTGCAGATTTTTCTGCTCATAACTTTGAGCTGAGAATACGTTCCAGCTTAGAAGGCAAAGGCTTCATGCTTTCTCAAAGATTACTCTTATCAGATCTCTTCATTGGGTTTTTGTTCTGACACCTTTTTTGCTCAATATTCTGGCTTATTTAGAATAGAGCATTTCCTTCATGGAACACTGTTGCTGTATTATTAGTATATTGGCTTTTATTCTAATGAGCATTTTGTTCTATTTCAGAATTAAATCAAATTGTATTAGGTTTTTGGGTAGAAAATAATAAAATTTGAGACAACTACTCACCTACATCTCAAGGCCGTCGAGAGATTGAAAAGGAATAATAGAGGAGGCGGGGATTTAAAGGGGAAGATACATCCTCAACAATGGAGGAGAGTGAGAAAGGAGGGAAGGGTGATAGATGCCTATTTAGAAAAGTACCTCACAATTCAAATTACAAACATGAGTCGCATCATCATTATAGAACTAAAGAGTATTGGGAGCATCT
Source organism: Triturus cristatus (assembly GCF_964204655.1). Taxonomy (NCBI): domain Eukaryota; kingdom Metazoa; phylum Chordata; class Amphibia; order Caudata; family Salamandridae; genus Triturus; species Triturus cristatus. The sequence continues at coordinate 1,316,460,781 of NC_140585.1, forward strand.
GCCATGAGGCTAAGCACCTTGAGGTACACCACGCATGTGAGCTTCTTAAAACAAACAGGGGCTCCAGGATTTCTCAAATCAGGGGAGGGTGTGGTACATATAAGCTGTCAATTTCTCCATGCTCAGGAGTTCCCAAAGCTTGTACAGCCAGTTCATACGTGTTGAAACTAATTCCGTGCCCCACCTCAAAAGGAGAACTTGCTTGGCCACACATAAAGTTAGAGTGATAGCCATTTGTCTCGAAGAGTGGAGTGGATATGGTAGTGCATTTGATAGCAAACACAAGGATGAGGCACACGGTCAAGAGTGATTTGCATATAGCTGTGTCTGAACTGGGGTGGCGAAGTGAGCTAAAGAACGATGATGGATTCAACCCAGATCTGTGACTGGGTGTGAGTGTATGAAAAGTTTCAGCGCTCCGGCCATCATCTCCTTGTGTTTGCTTTGTTCACCCTAAGTTGGCAGGGTATGCCCAGACGTGCGTCCTTGCTCACTTTGCCACTGGATTCAAGCTAGCCTGGCTGATGAGGGGTGCTACCCCTAAACCGGTCCTAGGATGCTTGTTTCCAGTCCAGGGAAGGCATAGCTTGGCAGTTTGGGCTGGACTGTTCCCCTGAGGCACAGGATCAAGACTGGTTTGCATGAAAGGGTATTCTTGTGGACGTTACAGACAGCTTGGTTTTCACTCCAGCTATTTCATGTTAGCCAGAACCCTCAGTGACGAGCTAGGGAGAAGATGGCAGCCGGCTGATTAGCCCGGTCAGGAGCTCTGAGCTCCCCAAGCAAACTACAAAAGGAACAGAAAATAATGCGAGCATTGCGAGCACCCACAATCAAGACATAAGTTTGAAAAAATGAGATGAGGCAGAAAGTAACTTTGCGCTCACCTAGCAGCCGCAGGCCAGGGACAGGATGCGGAGACCGAAACGATTGCTGTGATCAGGACTGACACATTGGTTGCGGCGTGATCCCGCATCGCTCAAGCCGACCTTCCGGAGTGTGGGCAGAAGTGGCTGCGGCTTGCCCCTGCAACAGGAGGACCATCACAAGGGTTCCCTTCCGGGGCAGGACGACTGATGTCAGCGCAGAAGCCAGGAAGGCTTCCTGGAGCGTAGGAGGAGTACTACACAGTGGACTGCACAGCGGTAGGGAGAGACCTGAATGGCCGCATGAATGTGGTAAGTGCTGTAGGCGGGGAACAGACTCAAATCAATCTTCCCATATTTCTGGTGCACCAGTTGTTAGTGGAGATAGGGAGAAAGGAAAAAAAATCACTCAACATGCCCTGCAAAAGTAACTGATCTGGATCGAGCGCCTAACAGGGGTATTAGCTACTGCCTGAGGAACAGGCACCTAACGGTCAACACCCCTCAGGAACTACCAAAGGGGAAAAGTACAATAGCACCAATAAGCACAATAAAAGGGGAAATAACCCACATCAGCTCAAGATCTAGCCTCCCTGCCCCGAACCCGACAAGGCAAATTAACAGGCACTAAAGTAAAAATCACCCCATCCCTAAGGTCTTTTTTTAAGGTTCAGGAAAACAGGATACTCTCAATCCCAAGCTCATAGAACAGAAGGAACAGAAGGAAACATCAAACAACATAAAAGTGGAGGTAAGCTCAGGAGAGGGGAGAAAAATGCACAGTAATAGGTTTAAGGTCCTAAGTACAGAGGTGATTGCGGAGGAGTAAGACGCTGAGAGTTCCCCCCAACACAGTCAAACAGTAACCCCCTGCAGCCCACAACGGGAAGGGCAAATCCCCCAGGAATCACAAGCAAGTAGAGAGAAACTGAAGGAATCCATGATACTGGAAATGAGGGCGAACTTTGCCACATCTTAAAAAAAATCTATTAAAAACACAAGGGGCCTGCGAAGCCTTAGACACCAAAATAAACGGATACACGGAATGAGTAACTACAGTAGAGACATCCGTAATGGCTCTACGTAAGGAAGTAGAGGCAAATCAGAGAGAAATCAAACTGCTGAGGACAAGTAAAAGAGATCTCAGGGATAAATTTGAATCCCTACAAAACCAAGCAAGAAGAAAAAACTTAAGAGCTTTGACTGTACCCGAATACTCTGAAGGAGATGACATTAAAAAATATATGATTACCTTACTGGAGAAAAGCTTCCCCTGGCTAAAATCAGTAGCCTTAGCAGAGGGTATCTAAAGGATACATCAAGACCCGTTTGGGAAGAGGAAGAGGAACCCTAGGAAGATCTTGATAAATTGTCAGACTTTTGTACTTAAGGAAAAACTCCTGAATGGAGCCCTCAAGACTGATTCCTATACCAAGAACGAATGGGTATTTAGAATCTGTTCGGATATTTCTAAAGCAACCCAGGATAGGCAGTGGGATCTAGGTCAATTAATGCAATAACTAAGACCCCTAGGAGTAACTGTCCAGATGCGCTTTCCAGCATCTCTAAAAATCATGTGGAAGAGCAAAATGTACAATGTAAAAGAACCCAAAGAAGTGGAGCACTTCATCGAACAAATGAAATCTCAACACAGTGAACATAGCTAAAACCTGGGGAGCAGAGAGTTCAAAAGGGCGGAATGTACCGCCCAGAGAAGGAGGATGGGAGGATTCTCTCAGGAGAGGGGTGGAAAGGAAGAAGAAGTTTTAATCCACAATAACTCTGTGAAAAAATAGGCACTGGGTGGGGAAACATAAGGGGAAAGAAACAAAAAGAAATAGTCCAATTTGTGCAAAAATGAGGAGGTGGAGATCTAAGGAGCGGCAGAGAATGCCGTGGCCCATGCCAGAAGAGTCTAATGCTAGTTAATATTCTTTCATGGAACGTGAACCACCTTAGAATCAAGAGTTGCAGACAGAAAATTATGGAGTACCTAAAACAATAGAAAGTGAAATAATAATACTACAGGAAACACACCTATTAAAAGAAGAATGGGCTGACATAATCAGTAAAAAAAGATGGGTGGATACATATATATGTACGGACCAAGATTGAGGGGGTGGGGATTCTTTTTAAGAAACCACTTAAAGTAAGGATAGAGGCAATAGACATGGACACAAAAGGGAGATGGGTAATAGTGAAAGTCAGAATGCATAATAAATTATATATCATAGTGGGGTACTATGGCCCCAATGTGGATGATCCTGCACCACTACAGATGTATACATTTTTATTAGAAGTCTCGCCCCGATATTTATGGGTGGGGATTTTAATATAATAATAAACCCCAGAGAAGATAGACTCCCTAGTAGGAAGACAACCAATTTACCTAGAATGAGGGAATGGTTAAAACTCAGTATCAAAGAATTGGTATTAGCCGATGTCTGGAAGGAATTGGGAGACAAAGTTCACCGATACACATGCCAGAATAAAAAGTACGGGCACGCCTCCAGAATAGACTTCTTCCTGATAGATAGGGTTTTGATTAAGAGTAAAAAGAAGGTGGATCACCTACTGGCGAATTTGTCTGACCTTTCCGCAGTTCTGTTACAAACCCAGTTAGAGAATGTCCCAATATCCTCAAGATGGACAGTAGATCGTACCACACTAATAGATCTGCAGAACAAAGAGATGCTGTTAAAAGAGACAAAACAATTTTTCCTATTAAATAGGGAGGGGACCTCCAAATAACTGGAATTAAAAGCTTATAAAGCTGTCATTAGGGAAAAGCTATTAAGTCTAGCAGCTTAATAAACACAAGAATACAAAGAACAAAATTAGCCAACTGAACAAAGAAATAAAAAATGTAGAAATGTAAATAAGGAAGGGTGTTAATCAACAAGGAGTAATTAAGGTGGAGAATGGAATGAAGGGAAAAAAGAGGCATTGTCAAACGTCCTAGACTACATAATAAAAAGCAAATGGGAAGCAAGCAGATTATCCCACTATGAATACGGGGAGGGATGCAGTAAGATGCTCGCCTGGAAAACCAAAATGGATCAAACCAGGAACAAGATAACAAGTATCCAGGTAGAGAATCAAACTGCCTCTAGTACAGAAGAACCAGTGATCGAGAAGGCCTTCACAAACTTTTTTAACGACCGATGTACCGAGGACATAGCCTCAACCTTGGACCAAGTTAATTGTTATTTAGAGAAAATAGCCATACCAACCCTGACGCAAGAACAAAGGGATGATCTTAATGTAGAAATGACAATGGGTGAGGTGGAAGAGATAATCGGAAATCTAAAAAAGGGAAAAGCTGTAGGCCCTGATGCACTACCTAATGAAGTATATATCACATTAAAGGAAGTCATGGTTCCCCGATGGAATTATTAAATGGCATTTTTCAAGCAGGGCAAAAACTTCCAGATTCTTGGAACTAAGCGACTACTAGTATATTGTTAAAACGTGGAAAGGATCCAAAAAGATGCGTCTCGTACAGACCCATATCACTTCTGAATAGTAATTGCAAAATATACACACAAATCCTGGCGAAAAGACTGGGACGAATAGACGGGCACTTGATCCATCCAAACCAAAAAGGCTTCATCAGAGGTAGACAGGTACAAGAGCTGAAGCACGAGATGATTTGTGCAATTGACGTGGCAATACACAAGTAACTACCCCTTTCGCTCATCACCTTTGACGCAGCCAAAGCTTTTGACAGAGTTAGTTGGCCATTCCTGAACGCAGTATTGAGGAAATATAATCTAGGGGAAACCTTCCTGGGCGCCATAAAATCCTTATATAAAAATCCAACAGCTAGGGTCGTAGTCAATGGCAATCTTAGTGAGAAAATAAAAATTGAGAGGTACTAGGCAGGGCTGCCCCCTCTCTCCCCTGCTCTTTAATCTATATATCGAACCGGTGGTGAGTGAGTTCAGAAGCAACCAAGCGATCGCTCCCTTCAAATACCAAGGGTGGGAGAAGAAAGTGGCCCTCTATGCTGGTAATTTTATGATATTTACTAACAATATAACAGGGTCTGTCCCGGTAATACAGGATACACATGATCAATTTGGGAAGGTGTCAGGCTACTTGGTTATCCAATCAAAATCTGAAGTCACGGAATGGAATAATCAAAGCAACAACTCACTAGTAAAAGAGGAAATACGTTATCTGGGCTTGGAAATAGTAAATGATATCAATAAAATAGCCCACATAAACTTTAATAAAATACTGTAGAGGTCAGGAAACTTCTTTAAGCCTGGGGGGTCTCCCAATATCATTTATAGAGCGTTCAAATATACTGAGAATGGCAATCCTTCCTACATTTTTATATATATTTAGCTCCATACCATTGGAATTTAAAAAAGAGTGGATAAACAAGTTGCAAGGGGAACTGAGTAGTTTTATATGGGCATCAGAAGGGACTAGGATAGCCTTGAGAGAACTTAGAAGGAGAAAGCAGCAAGGAGGGATAGCAAGCCCAGACCAATTAAAGTATTGTAGAGCATTTCAATTTAAGAGTATGAGAATATTGTTGAATGAGCTCAAAACCTACCCCACAAACTTACAAGCAATGACTAACGTTGAAGGCAGCCATTTCTTTTTCAAATTTGGACATCCAAGTTCTGAAAAAAATAAAACTGAAAAGCCTATGGTCAGCTTCCAGATTATGGTATCAAATCATGAAAACGCAAAAAAATACCTTACTATAGTAACTATGCCCCAATATGGGGGTCCCCAGGAACCCCAGAATGCTTGAAATATAAGCTTGCCATCCCACTGAGAAAAGAAAATATAATTAAATGGGGTCAACTTATAGAAGAAAGCACGCAAATTGATTGGAACCAACTCATAACCAAGACTAAAGGTACACTATCAAAGTTTAAATACTATCAGCTAAGGAGCTGGGTCAGTAGCCTTGGGGAGAACGAAACAGGAACTAGAAAGATAGAGAAGAAAATCCAAGGGAGCGTGACATTGAAAAAGGAGGTCTCAAGCTGGTACTCGGCTTTTATGTTGGCCGGGGAAGAAGAGTTTACCTTGCCTGACACGATCTAGGGGAAAGAGCTGCAAACGCTGGATGTACAAGATAGATGGCAAGTATCTATGGCTACATGTTGGTACATTGTCAAATCTGCCTCTTTAAGAAAAAATCATTTGTTCACTTTAAACGAAGCTTACTGGTCACCGAAGAGGTTGTCTAAGTTAAACAAACAGAAGGTGAAAAGCTGCCCAAAATGTGGAGAAGAGAGGGCGGATGACATACACATGTTTTGGCAGTCCCCCCAGGTCGAGAAATTTTGGAATGATATCAGTAAGGTTCTCACGGAATTACTGGGTCAACAAATATAGGTAAGCATAGATCTCGTTATATTTGGGGTCTGAAACTTGACTGAAGGTTATCCCAAATTAAGTAAAAAACAGGAGAATCTCCTTTTTATCTTAATTCTATTGGCCAGACGTGAATTTTTTATAAAATGTATAATGCCCAACTCACCAACTCAGTGGGAATGGTTGGTATCCATTCAGAGGGTAAATAGGTTAGACCATAGAAGAAGGCAAAGCAAGAGATATAGCTTTTGGGATATTTGGGAGCAGAGATAATATGAGTATATTGGATATGTTGAATGTTTTATGGCTGTCTAATGATAATGCAATAGCAATAACAAACAAGCAACAGGCTTGTATGGGTAGTCAAAATAGCCAGCTCCCCTCCGCGAAAAATACACTTTGGAAGTGGAGACAAGGGGGCCCTGCCAGACGGATAAAAAAGATCTCCCCCACCTCACGTTTCCTTAGGGGGCTGACTTAAGTAGGAGTAGACAAGATCAGGGCCCCTGATACCTCCTACTCCAACATATTGCACAATGAGGACTAAAGAAAAAAAAAGACTGATTTGCACATAGCTGTGTCTGAACTGAGGTGGCGAAGTGAGCTAAAGAATGATGATGGATTCAACCCAGAACTGTGACTGGGGGTGAGTGTCTGCAAAAGTTTCAGTGCTCCGTCCATCATCTCCTTGTGTTTGCAATGAATGTTACATAGACAGAGTAGGTAGGGCATGTTAATTAAATATTCTTATTCTTTCTCCCTGCTGCAGGTTCTGTTCATAGCGCCTTTCCAGATTAAGAAAGGATTTATCAAACGCAGAATAAGATGACCTAATAAATATCTTGAAGGGAAGCTCAGACAGAATTTCTGAATCAAGAGGGGGTCTCCCTTTCTCTTCCAACTACTCTTTCCCCCTTGTGGATGTTTGTGCAGCTTATGAATTTGGTTCTGCACTCACACCTAGGTAGGGGATTGAGGAGACAGCATCTACTCCTGTGGAATTTTGGCACTGTGAGTACATTTTGTGACAGGTTTTCAGGTTGGAAGTCATATTGCACAGGGTAGAGTTGGTGTTTCACAGGATAGAGGTTGTGGTGTTCTGGCTGATCCAAATTCGGAAATAGACATTGCAACATTAGAAGAGAGAGTGCACACAGAATCTAAATCGTGTTAATGAGGATGGACAAACGAATGGAGTAATTCAAATGCAAATGGAAAATATTCCAGTTCAAATACCAGTCCAACTAATGCAGATGCTATTGAAATCACAAGTTCTGAGTGGGGGGAGATTTTGAAAGATGACTACAAGGGAGTATTAATTATTTATTTAATTTTCCCTCATGGTCGTCTGTCGAATTAATTCCCCCTCCAACCCAGCCCCACCGATCTTACCTGCACGGCCTGCTGCTGAAAATGCATCACCTTTTGAGCATTTGACCTGAGATTATCTGGCACCAGACTATAGGAGTTCATATAGGCAGCAGTCCTGGTTCAGCAATGGGAAAAGAGGTAAAAAAGCATTAAAAAGAATACGTTTTTACAGCTCTGCAAGGAAGTACCCCAGACAACAAGCTATAGACAGTAGGGCTGAAAGGGAGATTCTGCCTGCAGCTCTTCAGGATACTGAGCACTCTGGAGTTTTCAACATTTCTATTTGAAAAGATGCACACACATTTTACCCTAGCTAATAACATGGACACAGAGGGAATCACAGTGGACTTGATGAAGAAGCATTTGAATTTTTGGACATCTTAAAATTATTTCAGAAGAGAGGCGCTTTGCTTTGTGAAAATCATAAGGTGAGTGTTTACTCTGACTTCACAATTGTGGTTTAGAGCATTTGTAGAAACTGATATCCTATGAAGGAAGTACCCAGAGCTAAAACACTGGTTACACCATATCACTCCCAGCTAAGTTAAATATCATGGATAAAGCAAACATTTTGTAGTGACACTCTGCAGCCGTGTCATTTGCTTGGACAATGAAATGAGAAAGTGTGTTGACCCTGGTTTCCCTTGATTCCTTCATTTAGGTCAGGAAATTCAGACTTCAATTTGGTTAACTTCCCTGGACACTGTTCTGATGAAATGGGGTAGTATGGCCTTTTCCTGTTATGTCTTAACTCGATTGGCTTTTGAGTGAGCTTAAGGGGCATTATGGGATGGCTTGTCAATCATGGGTTGGTAAAGCGCAACTACTCACCCGTGAGGGTCTCCAGGCGCTGGGGGAAGGTGAGGAGCAGATCCCTCTAAGTGCTGGGGTCATTCAAAGAGCCAGGTCTTGAGGTCCTTACTGAGCTGGGCTAGTGTGGGAGATATTCTAAGGTGGAGGGGTAGGGTGTTCCAGGTCTTGACAGAGAGGAAGAAGAAGGACTTTCCTCTGGTTCTGGTCTTGCACCTCTATGGAAGAGTGGCCAGGGTAGCTGGGTGGAGCGGAGGTGTCTTTTGGGTGCGTTGAAGGAGAGGCGGCTGTTCAGGTATTCTGGTCCGGCATTATGGAGGGCCTTCTAAGTGTGGGCGAGGAGTTTGAAGGTTATTCTTCTGTCTGACGGGAGGCCGTGGAGTTCGCAGAGGCATTAAGTGATGCGGCTGTGCTGGGGGAGGTCAAGGACCAGTCTGGCTGCGCTGTTCTGGTGTTCTGGACATTCTGGTGCTTCCAGGGGTTTTACTGGGTAACGCTGGCATAGAGTGTGGTGCTGAAGTTGAGTCTACTGCTGATGGGCTCATGAGTGACGTTCCTTCTGGATACGATGGGGATCCATCTGAGGGTCTTTTGCAGAAGACGAAGGATATTGAAACAGTCCGAGGCTACTGAGTTGATCTGATGGTCCATAGTTAGTGATACATCTAGTATGATGCCGCGATTTCATGCGTGGTCTGTCGGGGTGGGGGGAGTTCCAAGCACAGAGGGCCACCAGGTATCGTTCTATGTGGAGGGGTGGATCCCAGGCTGAGGACTTCTGTCTTGTCTGAGTTGAGCTTAAGACAGCTGTTCTTCATCCAGGTGGCGATGGCTTTCATCCCTTGTTGGAAGTTGTGCCTGGTGACGTTGGGATAGTAGTTGAGGGAGAGGATCAGCTGTGTGTCATCGCCTTAGGAGAGGATGTTGAGTCCCTGGTTCCGGATAATGGCTGTGAGGGGGGCCATGTAGACTTTGAAGAGGGTGGGGTGGAGAGAGGAGCCCTGGGACACTCCCCAGTTGGTCTCTATCAGTTCCAAGAGGTATGGCAGAAGTCTGACCCACTGTTCTCTGCCTGTGAGGAAGGATCAGATCCAGTCAAGGGACTTGTCACGTAAGCCGGCGTTATGGAGTCTAGTGGTTAGTGTACGGTGGCATATGGTATTGAATGCTGCCAAGAGGTTCAGAAGGATGAGGGCTGCGGTTTTGCCCTGATCACAGAGGTATTGGATTTAATCGGTGGCAGCGAGGAGGGTGAACTTGGTGCTGTGGTTGCTTCAGAAACCAGATTGGGAGACTTGTGCACGCCATTGTCCCTGTTCTACCATTTGGCTGGTGAAATGTAGATCTCAACCCTCATGTGAGAGGGAGTATTGTTCTGTGGAATAACTACAAGGGTATCAAAATGGTGGCTGAGGATCTATCTGCCCTGGTCTGCGTGGGAGCTATCACACCTTTCTGTGATGTATTAGAGGTGTACATCAGTGCGAGAAGGCATGGAAATAGGTTTTGGCTATGCCTTTGAAGGTGTGCTGGGACTGGAGTTGCAGCAGCCAGTGAAAGGGACTGAATAGGACATGTGAAGGTGGCAACCGAACTTCACAAGCTCAAAGGTGATTACTCACTCTTATATCTCTAGGTAGGTCCTCATTCTGTTGGATTGTGCTCTGGGAATAATACTTCCCTCAAGCTAAGGCACTGGTTGCAAGGTGTTCACTCTTCAAGGTCAGTTTGCATGTTATCTTTGAGAGAGGGTGAAGCGCACATAATTTGTTGTAGCAAAATAGTGCAAAATTAAAGCAAAATTATGACAGATAACGTGGCATTACACGAGGAGTGTAACCCAGCCGTTAGAGCTATTTTCATAGCTCAAAATGTATTCTGATGTCCAAAATTTACCCAAGGTTGCTTTTTGCACTAAGAAAATAGCGCTAAATGCAAACAACCAAAAAGGGCAGTAGCCACTGGCACTTGCACAAATTACTCACAATTGTGCAATCTGCCGTGTAATTTTTGATAATTGTGCATCAAAAGAGAAACACAACATTCACTGTTACTTCAGTGTAATTAAGATTTTGCCCAGATTGTCTTCCACTTGCACTTTTTAACTTACTGGAATGAGCTGGTGGCAAAAACACTTTAGTGTCCCAGAATTATTTCTGTGAATGCACTCAGGAATTAGAACATTGTCTGTGTAGGGGCTGCAGGGATTTATCCAAGCAGCAGCACCACTTTTTGAAACACATATGGGCTCAGGGGCATGCTGCTTCAAAGTTTGCAAATGTTCTTAAGGTTAAAGGTGGCTCACATGTATTCATTTTTCTGTCCAGTATGGCACTCAGTGGTAGACAGTTTTGGTCAGTTGAGCTCCATGGTTGCGGGATGGGCTGTGGATGTATTTTTGTCTCTGAACCTAGGCTAACAACCCATTGGGATACTTCGCCTCATATTGGTGGGACGAGTCTAGGCCTAGCCGTTGGATATGTTGTGGGTGGTAGGTCTGTGGTGATAACCAGCCCTTCAAAGTGTGATCTCTGTGGTAATTTGTGCTGGGGCTTCATGTGGCCTATGTGGGGATCACTAATATTTAGAAGGATTTTTGATAACGTTAAGATCAGATTGCTGGATGATGTATCACTTCCATCTTGGATTGTGGGGACTGTTGTTGCATGTAAACTTTCAGTGTTATGGAAGCTCTTATAGCTGAGCCATCAAATGCACTATTTCACATTGTGAAAGGGCTAGTCTGGATATGTTGGAAAACTGGAGCTGTTTGATTACGCCACAGAATGCAGTTCATGGGTCAACGTAATCTCACAGATTTAGCAGTATTCTGAATGCTCTTCCACTTGAAAAGTCTTCATGTTTGTTCCAGTTTGTTGCCTTTTAGTGTCAGCATCATCATGGCAGGTCCAGTGCATGTGATGTCCTACTATAGTAAGGGACTCAGCAATCTTCATAACGCTAGAAAAGTCATGTGTTATGGTAGGAATCATGAGGGGTAAATTTTAATGTTGTAGGAGGCACATTTGGCAGCCTCCAAAGTTGATTTTGCTAAGATCTCCAAAAGATTCCACTTTAAATTATCTTCATATTCTAGGGACACTTCCATTCCGATTCACAAGGAATTGGCACCCCTGCTTATTTGCCATTGACTCATGTTGAGAGCAGCTGGTTAATGAAGTAGGTGAACTGGTAGTGCACAATACTCTTCTGATTAGCAGTTTATTCCTCCCATCTTAATTATCACACATATATTGACAAGGTGGCTAGATGATACACTAGTTTCTAGGCCTTAGGGGCATATTTACAAGGGGATTCACCACCAGAAAGTCACTTTTTTCGATGTTCCAGTGGCGTAAAGCCCTACACCATTTTTACAAAGCAGAGTTAAGCCACTTTGCATGGCTTAATGCCGCTTTTCAAATATGGTACCCTTTCATGCAAGTGTCTGCGTGAAAGGGAAGTGCAATGGGTGTTGCTCCGGAAGTTCCACCACAACAGCCATTGCTTTTTATGCTACAGCATATTTACAATGATGTGTAAATCTGAGGCAGCACAAAATCTAATGCTGTGCAAAAAAAGGTGTTAAATTGGTGCAACAAGGAGAAATACTTTTATTTCTCCTCGTTTTCTCTCTTTCCATGCAGCACACGAAGAAAGAGCAAATCACCTTTAAAGATTGTTTATGTGCAGGAAAGTGTCCCTTGCCCATAAACAATTATTCCCTACAGCACATACACCCTTGCACCATGGTGCAAGGGTACCCTGCATTGCAGAGATGATTTCCTGCAACGCAGGCACTCTTGCACTATGGTCCAAGGGTGTCTGTGTTGGTGCTAGGCAGATATGTTTAGCACCAGTGCAAGGGAAAACACAGGGGTGTGCTGTATTCTTGTAACTACAGCGCATCCCTGAATTTTTTAAATGACGCAGCATGGCACTCCAAAATTTGCTGCATCGCTGTGCTGCACCATTTCCTTGGATATTTGCCCCTAAGTCTCTTATGGGATGATTTTAGTATGATTGTACATGCAGCTGTTTACAGGTCTGGGACTGTGGCCCATCCAGCAGCATCTTGGGCATCATCAAAAGTGGGTGGTGTAATGACTTGGTGGATGTGTGACAGCATCTTATCCCTAGAATTAGGAGTTGTACCTACTACTCTACTGTACATGATATGCATTATTGAGTTGATCTTACTCTTTTTGCTGTACACTTCACCACATAACTGGATACTTGTCTTATTCTGGCAGGGCATATCAGGTCACTCACCAGTAGTAGCAGAAATAGGGCTTTTGATCCCTGCTCACACACTATAGCCTTGATTTTTAGTAGCAAGGCTCCAACAGATGTAGGGGCTTATTTACAAGCCCCTTGTGCTGCCGGCGTGTCACTTTTTATTATGCTGGGGCGGAGCAGAGTTCAGACCCATATCTGCGAGGCCACGCAAAGCCACTTTGCGTGGCTGTTAATGGCCTTGTAGATATGGTGTAAGGCAACACAGCGCAAGTCACTGCATTGCCTTACACTGCATCAGGGGGGCAGTCCATGGGCATTGCAGTGGTTTTTCCCATGCAGCACCCATGGGGTTTGACACATTCCCAGATTTACAAGGACCTGTAAACATGGGAATGCATCAAAACTGCACGCCTCCCCAGAGGAAGCTTAACAAGTAGAAATATCTTTATTTCTCCTCCTTTTCTGCTATGTGGGGTGTATTCTGCATCACACATAGAAAGAGGAAAAAGCCTTCATGGATTGTTTCTGTGCAAGAAAGTGTCCCTTCCTGCAAAAAACAAATCATGCCAACAAAGCAGACACTCTTGCCAGGGCACCTGCGTTGGCACTAGGCACTAATTTTGGGGCTGGCTGAAAGGACAGGACTGCACTGTATCTTGTACGTAAGGTGCAATCCTACCCTTTTGAATTGGCATGGGGCAGCTCATCAAAAAGACTTGCAGCGCTGCTCTACGCCACTTTATGGTAAATGAGGCCTATGGTGTTTAAACATAAACTTCAGTTACAGGTAAAAACATTCTTCTAGTACCTGGGGTGCGCATCACATGAGATTGCGGGGGGCAGGCTCTCTAATCCTTGTGTGACACTATAAACAAACTAAAAGATAGCTTTGGTAGGTTGGAGGAGGAGCATGCTGCTAACAAGCATAGGTCATTATTACGTCCAATTAAGGGCACCCTCTGGAACTTCTGTGAAACTAAGGACTTAGAAATTAAACTGATGCGCCATGAGTTTGCAACAAGGAGGTACCTTGGTGGGTACTTTCCAGACTGCTTTCTGTCTTGGGCTGTTAGCAAGAAAAAGGTAAGAGTGATATTCTATAAGTAGTGGTTGAAGAGCAGATTGTCTGTGGAGTTGCCTATTTGATCCTGCAGTTTCCCTTTTGGATTTATGAGGAGGGGCTGCCAATGGGGGGGGAGGGGGTAGAGTCCTCCACTAGATCAGCAATAATGGACTGGTCCTCATATAGGCCTCTTTTTCTGAGCAACACTGGTAATAATATAGGGTCCAACTTGCTAGCACGTAGACGTTTCCGATATATACCTTTATTTATCCTCCAGGGTGGAGCAGGATTCATTCCAGCCTGACATATGCATAATAACTATAGAGTCTATGCAGAATAATTTAAGAAGGCTCTTTTTAATCGCTCACATTGTGGATGTATGATGTTACAACGCATGCTTTTACAACGCATGCTGTTACAACGAAATTTTTACAACGCAAATGCAGTGACAACGCAAGTCTTTACAACGCAAGTCTTTACATCGACTTGCACTAGATGGCGTGCTAACATGAAAAAAGTGTAATTTACTATTCTAACTCCAGTCCACGTAACAGTAGGGAAGGTGTTTGGATAGTAAACTACACTATTTTTAATGTTAGCACGCCATCTAGTGCAAGTCGATGTAAAGACTTGCGTTGTAATGGCATGCGTTGTCAATGCATTTGCGTTGTAACAGTTTCGTTGTAATGGTAGTGCGTTGTAAAAGTTGCGTTGTAAAGGTTGTTCCTCGTTTAGCTGCATGCACCTTTGTATTTTGTAGTAAATTAATCGTTCTTCACTGACAGAATAGGATGTGATGTATACATTGTAAATAAATTGTGATGTGAAAATGGATGTTAAGCCCTTTTCCTATCAGTCGGCAGCGGCATTTTGTAATAGGCAGTGGTTTGCAAGGAAACACACACTGGAAGAGATAAATACTAAAACAGAGTGGTAAATATATTTAGACAGTAAGAGCCAAACTTCATGAGAGTTTTGCATCATACTTGCATCTCGCAAAGTGGTACAAGCACAATGCAAAGCTCTAAGTCACATTGATGAAGCCATGAAAAGCCATTTTGTGCAGCTTTGAATAGCTTCAAAAATATGGAGTAATTCAACGTAGCACAAATTGCTGCATTGTATTACTCTGCGCAAGAGAGGCATTCCATGGGCATTGCAGGGGATGTTCCTCGCAAATCCCATGATTTCTGATGCATTCCCATATTTTCCAAACCTGGTAAACCTGGGAATGTGCCGAAAAGATATGCCTCCCCAGGTGAGTCGTAACAAGGAGAAATATCTTTATTTCTCCTTCTTCATCCCACAGTGAAAGAGGGAAATGCCTCTATGGATTGTTTTTGTGCAGTAAGTTGCCCCTTTTTGCACAAAAACAATCCTGCCCACAACGCAGGCACCCTTGCACCATGGGGCAAGGCTGCCTGCATTGGCGCTAGGCTGCCGAAATGACACCAGCGCAGGGGAAAAGGACAGGAATGCAGTGAATAAATTAAATACGATGCATTCCTGCTCTTTCTCAGTGATATAGGGTAGCTCAGTAAGGTGACTTGCTGCGCTGCGCTGCCCTGCACCACTATTTTCATTAATAAGCCCCTATGACTTCAAAAGCACTCGAATGCGTAATAAGGCAAGAAAAATCTGATGTTTTCACGATTATACTCTTTGAGTATTTGAGCACACAATTCTACTGCAGAATACAACTCCTGCATACATTGTAAAGTCAATACATTGATATCCCCAATTAATCTTGGAAATACAAAGTTATGCTTGCCCTAGGGTCTGCAAAAGCACAGGTTTCGATTGGGTGCTTTTAGTCGCCTTTTCGAATTCATTTAAGACTGAAATCTACACATCCCCAATGTGAATCCCACATAATCATGTTACAGCTTTCCTCTCATGTCAATATGGCTTCCAAATGGCAATTAACAGTATCATGGAAGGATGCATATCTGGTTGTGTACCACGTCTTGACAAACATTAGACTGAAAGGCATCTCAAATAAGGGGGGGTGTATTTATGAAAGGAAATCGATTGAAATTTGGCACTTCAATGCTTCAGGCCTTTAATGCTTTTTGATTGATATTCACATCCCTTTCTGCTCACTAATCAATAGAAAAGTCATTGAAATGTGCATTAACAGGTCATGCAACCTAAAGAACTATTCCTAATGAAGTCATGTTATGGAAAATCACTTGCAGTGCCTGAAGTAGTATATTCGTTTCAGATGGAAGTTACTACGATTGTTCACGTATAATTAGTGCATAGGTAAACTATTTCGTTGAAATAAATGCTGCCCAAAAGCATTTTATTGGAAAAAGAATAGTGATTGTTAGAAATGGGGATTCTAGTTGGCTAGGGTATGTACCCCAGCCAGGCAGAACTCACCACTCTAGTCATGGTAACGGAATTTAACAGCCAAGATAACCCATGCTCACCTACTGGGTAGCTGGGAACTAGCAGTCAGTCTTCTCCCACAGACAATGTGTAAAGTTTTTGCATAACACACACACTAGTGACACAATAAATACACCACAAAGAGACTCAACAAAGTGGTATATAAAAATATGCATCTGTATTACATAGAATCATTGATCAAAACAAACAATAGTCACTTTACTAACTATGCAATTGTGATAACATCACAGTGAGTACAAAAAGATGAAAACTTATATGTTGCATGCGCCATAAAAACATCAGTGTGCCCAAAAGGCGAATCCTGAAATAATACTCATTATCCAGTCACTAAAAGGCATAAAATGACACATATCAGGGCATAAAATGCAGCATTTAGGTTTGAGAGATCACATAGAGTCTTAAATGCTTTGCATAATAGGCAATCCTGTACTCGTTATCATGACTGGGCAAGTCATAAACATGTCATACTTCCTCACACCAGGGCCCAAAAATGCAACAGGTTATTACATAAATCCCACAAATCATCACATGTCACCATTACAGCATGGACCATAAAATATCCCCATAAGAATATAGGCTGCAGCTCACCTGCAGAGCTGCTGCACGCCTATTATTGGTTATATGCAAGCAATCACCAAGAGTAGGGCCCAGAGCACCTGTGTGCCTATTGCATGGGATACTATAATTTTAGCACACACCTGTCACCGGGTGCTAGTCAAGCACCCTGAAGTATGGCCCAAATACTGAGGTGGGGATGATATGGCCGAATTCTGTGGGGAGACATTCCTTGGGCCCCCATGCTCAGAATGGCCCAGGGCAGCTGTCCGTGACCACACAGTGCAGCTGCAGAAAATGCTGGGCTCCACAGAACCCGGAGGGAAGCATTCACTGATTGCTGAGGAGTGGTGTTGGACTGGGCCCTTTTTGCAGGGTCATCCCTGAACTTTTTGCCTTCCTCCTATATTTTTCTGATCTGTTGTTGGCTGTTTTATGACTCTGGGCACTTTACCACTGCTGATCAGTGCTAAAGTGCATATGCTCTCCCTATTGTAAATTATTGTACGAATTAGTGATTCCATGATTGGTTGGTTTGGTTTACCTGTCGGACCCTAGAATAGTGCATCAGGAGTGCCCAAGGCTTGTAAATCCAAATGCTGCTGGTGGGCTTGTAGCACTGGTTGTGCCACCCACAGAAGCAGCCTGTAAAAATGTGTCTAAGGCTTGCCATTGCAGAGCCTGCGTGCAGTCTGGTACTGTCATGCTGACTGGGCAAGTGCACCCACTTGCCAGTCCCTAAACCTTCCCTTTTCTTCATATCAGACACCCATATGGTAGGCCCAAGGGCAGGGTGCATTGTAAGGATAAGGTAGGACATGCCCTGGTGTGTATGACATGTTCTAATAGTGAATTACAGCCATTTTCGTTTTTCACTATTGCAAGTCTACCTGTTCTCCATAGGCCAGAATGGGCAGTTTAGTTATTACATTTTAGAATCCTAACTGACTCAGGGAACATGGTAGAAATTCGAATTTAGTGTGCCAACTAGAGACCCCCAAGTCTAACATTGGTGGTCAGCGGTGAGGATTCTGGACTTGCATTTGTGACTCACGTACAGTGATTGGTGAACACTACTTAGTGAGTGCAGACCAAAACGCAACCAATACTTGTTGGTAGATTTCTTTTTGGGACTTTCTATTTTTGAGTACTGCCAAGCTTAAACCATGGTGGAGAAAGCATCATATGTAGTCTCTGTTGATAATGAATGGGAATGGGAAGAAGAGAAACTGAAAAGCTACAAAGTAACCCAGCTGAAGTTCTTCTGCAAGAAATTAAATGTTTCTAAAACTGGATGTAAAAATAAGGCAGACTTCTACAAGGCGCTGAGGGCCTGGGTAGAAGCAAGGAATGCCACTGATGATGATAATGCAGAGGAGCAGCGGGAGGAGCGATTGGGCCCAGGAGGGAAGAAAGCACCTTCCCCTGCCGGTGGCAGTGTTTCTGTTAAAAGTCTGTCTCCAGAGGAGCTGGCAGATAGAAAAGAGTGTAGGATGCACAAAATGGAGCTGACCAAGCTCAAGTTAAGTGGGCAGTTAGAATTGGAATGGCAAATTAGAAAGTTAGCCCTAGAGGAAAACAAAATGGAAATGGAGCATGAGTTGAGTATGAGGAAGCTTGACGTAGAGCTCGAGAGGCTTGAGGCCATGAGTGTCTCAGCCCAGCAACAAGAAATGTGTGTAGCTCAGAGATTGAGCTTTGCTGAGTGGGAGGAGGAATCCAGCTCAGATGGTGGCAGCAATATTGAATTTTCTAGTGCTGAAAGAGTAGTACACACACCTAGAGATGTGGCACCTGACTTGAAGGAGGGGGTTAATTTACACCAATAGGTTCAAGGATATTAGGTAGCTCCCGTGGTGCGCAGTGTTCTTGAGGTGAATTGGGAAACTGGCACAGGGGTTCATAGTCCTAGTGGTGGGAGGGGTTCCCCTATGGTTGAGATCCTGGTGTGTGAGTGTGGAGACCGCCCAGAAGAGTGGGGGTTGAGTGACAGAGACAGTCAGATGCTGTCTTGCCAATCTCAAGAGAGTTGTGTGGAGTACGTGTGAGCGGCACTGGATGGTGAGGTGAAGGATAGTTTGGTTAACCCTGCTAGGGGGCTGTGTGATCCAATTGTGGGAGAGCATATTAAGTCCCTGTTTTCCAGAGCTATGCCAGCACCTGTGGGAGAGTGAGTTTTCTGACCGCAGGGTGCTGATATTGGAGACAGACCTTTTGGTGGAGTCCAGAGGGTCTGGAAAGGCAATGGGGAGTGATCCGCAAGATGTGTGGTTCAGGTATCTTCAAACCCAGTGTGGTGGAAGTGGCTCAGAGTAGCCCAACTAGGTCCTGTAGTAGTGAGAGGGGTGTAGGGCCTCACGTCCTGTCTTTAAGGGGAAGGAGTGAGAATGGGTTATGCCCCGGTAGTGCCCAACCTCAGTGTCAGAGCCTGGATGGTTCTTTAAGGGAACTCCAGGTGGAGAGCATAGTCTGTCCTGAGGGGCTGCCCGTTGTGCGGGATCCCCTAGTGTCTGGTGAACGGGGAGTGTCTGTAAGCAGGCCTCCCTCAGTTCTGGTGTCTGGCAGTACCGCTCCAGTTGGGAGGGTGCAGAAGTCCAGATTGAGGGGTGAGAGGGGGAAAGAGTCCCCAGTGTAAGAACCAGTAGGTCAGGGGCCATCTAGAAGAGCTGCATCCCCAGTGAGTGACCATGGTGACACTACTTCTGTCCTGGGGGATCTGCACGCACTGTCAGTTGGACAGGAGGTCGTGAGATCTGCGCCAGGCAGACTGTCACATGACACATTAGTTATGTGTCACCCTCGTGAAGTCCTGGTTCGCCGGGCATCTGACCAAAGGATAGCGCCCCAAGGTTGGGGAGGCCAGGTTCAGATGTTGTCTGACCTGGAGGGAGGGATATCTATAATCAGTATCCCTACCAGTCTGTCTTCTTGGTGTACCACTCCAGGTGGGAGGGTACAGCCATCTGGAAGGGGGTGCAGAGGGAGGGAGTCCTCACCTCTGACCCCGGTTCAACTGAAGGGTTTAGACCCAAAGTTGGAGGGCCAGGTTCAGGGTGTCCCCCCTGACCTGGACGCCCAGTTGCAGGATAGAACCCCTGAACTGGTGGGAGAATTGCGCAGGATACCTGCCACAGGTGCCCTGGCAATTCTGGAAGGGGGTACCGCTCCAGGTGGGAGGGTACAGAACGCCAAGGAGGAGGACCGGGTGTGTGAGAGGCAGCCCCAGTCTCTGGTCCAGCCGAGGGTACAGGCCTGGGGCTGGTGGGTCAGTGTCAGGATGTCATACCTGACCTGACAGGAGGGAGAGTGGACAAAGGGTACCAAGCACCTGGGGTTACTGCCCCCCGCTCTCAGACGCCACAGATGTTTGAGAGCCCTGAGAGGCATAAGGCCTCGGTCTCATCATTGAACACTGTCAGCCACTGTGGCATTTTTCTGTCTGTCTGTTGGGACAGACCTTTGAGCAAGTTAAGGTTGGATGCTGCACAGGTGGTGTACACAGGTGAGGAGAAGGGTTCCCCATGGGTTAGCTTGGTGGGCCCTGAGAGTATGGACAGAGGGATTCCAATAGGGTCAGATTGGCGTAGAACTGGAGTCTGCCCCTGCAGTTGCGGACCCGGTCCAGGTTCTATCGCCCAAAGCAGGGAAGCCCATCAAGGTAGTTATTGGTCTACCATGCATTTTGGCTGGAAGGGGGTTGTGTTGGACTTGGCCCTTTTTGCAGGGTCATCCCTGAACTTTTTGCCTTCCTCCTATATTTTTCTGACCTGTTGGCTGTTTTATGACTCTGGGCACTTTACCACTGCTGATCAGTGCTAAAGAGCATATGCTCTCCCTATTGTAAATTATTGAACGAATTAGTGATTCCATGATTGGTTGGTTTGCTTTACCTGTCAGACCCTAGTATAGTGCACCAGGAGTGCCCAGGGCTTGTAAATCCAAATGCTGCTGGTGGGCTTGTAGCACTGGTAGTGCCACCCACAGAAGCAGCCTGTAAAAGTGTGTCTAAGGCTTGCCATTGCAGAGCCTGCGTGCAGTCTGGTACTGTCATGCTGACTGGGCAAGTGCACCCATTTGCCAGTCCCTAAATCTTCCCTTTTCTTCATATCAGACACCCCTATGGTAGGCCCAAGGGCAGGGTGCATTGTAAGGATAAGGTAGGACATGCCCTGGTGTGTATGACATGTTCTAATTGTGAATTACAGCCATTTTCGTTTTTCACTGTTGCAAGGCTACCTGTTCTCCATAGGCCAGAATGGGCAGTTTGGTTATTACATTTTATAATCCTAACTGACTCAGGGAACATGGTAGAAATTCGAATTTAGTATGCCAGAACTCAGGATGATAAAATACATCTTTTAGTGAAATTGGTTTTAACATTCTGTGTTTGAAAATGCCACTTTAAGAAAGAAGGCATTTTCTTGTCTAACCATTCAAACCTGCCTCTGCTAGGTTGTGTATTCCTTTGTCTGGTTTCTTTGAGTGACAGGGCTGGGGAATTCCAGGAGACAGGGTGAGGTGTCCCAGTGGTGAATAGAGAGATCTGCTTCTAGATGGGTGGGAGAAGTTGCACCTGAGACCTGAATAGGGCTGTGCCTGCCTTCCACAGTGCTGGCTTCACCCCCTGTGGTGCGTCAGATGTCTCTGCCCTGCACTGTAAAAGGAGAGAAGGAATCATGTCAACAAAGTGCTCCAGGGCTGTGCTTTCCCTCCACAATGCTGGCTCCACCTCCTGTGGGGCGTCTGATGTTTCTGCCCTACACTGTGAAAGCAAAGGAGAAGGCTGGTAAACAGAGTGCTCAGGAACTGGTTTGGACTGGGCAAAGGCCCCTCTGCCCTCAGAGGACAAAGGATTTTGGGGTATACGTATTGGGACCCTGATCCCAAGAAATTAGATCACTTTGGGAAACAAGAAGAAACTCTGCTGAGGAGAGGAACCAAGAAAAACTGTGGCGAGACTATCCCTGAAACTGGGGGATTGGCCTGCAGGCGTTGCCTACTGTCAAAGAGAAGAAAAAGGAACTTTATGTGTACTTTTGCTCGACTTGTGAAGGATCTCCAAGGGCTTGGAAAAGAGCTTGCCTCCTGCTGAAGTCTCAGGAACAACAGACTTCACCCCCCAGCTCCCCAGATTTCTTTGGAAGTGCCTGCTGCTGTTGTTGGGCCTTCTGAGGGACTGCCTGTTGCAAGGAGCTGGAAGCGCGACTCGAGAAGGAGAAGCATGCCACCATCGGAGCTGTTGTGGTCGCATCGCGTAAAGTGTGTCGCCACTGCAGCTGTCGCATCGAGCGGAAGCGTCTCGCATCATCCAAGAAGTGTCTCGCAACGCCAAAGAAGCATGTCGCCATCGCAGCCATCGTAGCTGACGCATTACACCGCATCAAAAGAAGAGTCTCGCATCGAGAAAGAAGCGTGTCGCCATCGCAGCCATCGTAGTTGTCGCATTGCACCGCATCAAAAGAAGAGTCTCGCATCGAGAAAGAAGCGTGTTGCCATCGCAGCCATCGTAGTTGTCGCATTGCACCGCATCAAGAAAAGCGCCTCGCATCCACGGAGAAGTCTTCTCGCAACATCGGAGAAGCGTGCCGCATCTGGAAGATCTTCACGTCTTTATTTCTTTGCACCAAAATCTTCATTGCATCAACATCGTTGCAACACTTTTGTTGCCCTGCGTGTCGCATCTAAAAGGTACATTGACTTAAAATGTCGCATTTAAGAACTAAAGAGAACTAAGCAAAATTCTACCATCTAAAGTAACAGTATTGTGTATTTTTGTCGTTTAATGGTCTTGTGGTTGATCTATATAAAGAATACTTATTTTTTATATAAAAACTGTGTGGTGTCCATCTGTAGTGTTGTCACTTGGTTTCTGTATGTGTTCACAAATGCTTTACACACTGCCTCTGAGATAAGCCTGTCTGCTCGTGCCAAGCTACCAAGGGGGTGAGCAGGGGTTATTTGAGGAGTGTACCCCCTTACCCTGACTAGAGGAGAGGGTCCCTATTTGTCACAAGTGCATACCTGTGCCAACTAGAGACCCCCAAGTCTAACAAGTGGCTATTATGCTCCTGGAGCCACACTATCGGTAATTCTTCCAGAGGATCGGGCAGTGCAGCGTCATCTCTTTGAAGCCAGGCCCCGCCAACCACTCATCATCAGTGGAGTTCCTCCGTGCATCCCTCGCAGCTGCCTTTTCTTGCTTTTGCCGGAGATGGCAGCCACTGGGGAACTAAATGGAGCACTGTAGGTCCACGCTAATCCCCAAGCAAGAGACACAGCACTCAATGCACACTGGTAGCGACTTCCTCTAGGGAGTGCTCACACCCAGGGCGCTCTCTGAGCACTCTGCCGGGAATTCAGTTTGAGGCCGCGCACTTCAGTCACCAGCTCCTAGTGGTAAACAGAGGGTCAAGACACAAAACGTCAGGGAAAATTAGGTGCTCAACAAGTGCTAATCCAGGCAACTTCTGGGGGAAATGCCAATCTTGACATAAGTAGAGTTATCAACTGTAGCACTCACTATGCGCTGATGTAGCAAGAGCCAACATGTCCTTGGAGAGCACTGGGGACACATTCAGGGTGCAGGCAGTAGGCCAGCACATAAGTCAACAAGTGCAAAGTGGCAGTCCCTTCTGCTGACCAACGATCAGTAGGCACCAGACCAGTACAACACGACAAGCAGTCCAAATGGCAGTTTCTCCTGACAGCACAGCAGTCCTCTGGTGCAGTATGTAGAGCCAGCAGTGTCTAGTTACAAGTCCCACACAGCGTCTAAAAACATGGGGTCAGACCCCCTGTACTTATACTCAAAATGTCTTTGATGTGTTGATAACTTCAAACAAACTATAGAAGTGCACAAAACCTTCATTCTATCTCCAGCCATGGCTCCACACATACTACAGGGGGGTGGAGACAGCATTGTGAGAGGATAGGCACATCCCTAATCAGGTGTCAGTGGCAAGTCCTCCAACCACACTAGCTCAGGCAGGCACATCAGCCAGAGTGGCGGTCCGCCCATCGCATTAGACCACCATTGGAGCCCCACTGGACCACTGCTGCCGCCAAGGATCCACAATACCTGGCAGTGACACAGCGGTCTGTGAGGCCCCTAATATGCTGGTGGTGACGCTGTGGCACTGACAAGCATATTAGGAGTTTCCTCACTTCTGCACTTTTTGTGGCTGTGCGACCGCCATGGAAATTGTGGCAGAGAGGGAACAAACGGAGCCCTACAGGGCCCCCATGTGCCTCTGCACCATGGGGTGAATACAGCGGGGCCCATGGTGGGCCCCCTGTCTGCATGCAACCCATGTTCCTGCAAGGAACAAAATGCACAACATTGGGCATTTTGGTCCGATCAGGAACATGCTTTGACGTTCCCACTGCTGTGCCTATTTCAGAGGCACCGCCGTGGGAACGCCAAAGAACTGCCTGGCAGCAACTTAAAAAGTCCTAATCTGGTGGGTTGTCTGATTTAGCTTTGGCGGTGTCGGAGCAGGGGGCAGGGTGGCAGCCCCACACCATCAATGTCATAATAAGTCCCTATGTTCCCACGCAAAACCCGTGGCATTCGACACATTCCCAGATTTATTTATTGCACGGTCATTTAAGTTCCACCTGGCCTGACTATACATGACAATGCTTAAAAAGAAACCAAGTTTACTGAAACATAAGGTAGATTAAACAATGGAAAAATAGAAGAATGAACATATCTGGATTGTTTCAACACTGTTAGCATAAAAAATGACATTTGCAACGAACAGAATTTAGTGCACATGATATTTGATACTTGAAGACCATTGTAGGTACTCAGGAAACATAACTACTGTGTTGTTCATGTCTTTAACGATTTTTGTTCCAATATTTGTCAGTATTGACCACTCCACTTTAGCCTTGGGTGCAATCACGCCGATTTGGGACGGAAAACTCCATATAATGAACAACTATGATGGCGGAATGCACACCTCTATGCTGCTAGTTTTTGTACCACGTTTATTCTCCTCATTGTTTCAAACCTCTGTTGGTGTGCATGCTTGTTACGCGCTGCGCCCATTTGCGCTGCAAAATAGAAAAAACACGACGGGACCGCATCTGAAATCAATCGTTTTCATTGACCAATACCCATGTGCAACACCCCTTCTTTCCAAGCCATAACATGTCAGTAAGGCTTGAATGACCGTGCAATAACAGTAAAAAGGCATTATGGGCAATGGAGTGGTTTAAGTTTAACAGTGCGATTAAACAGCTAACGAGGAACGTTTCAAATCGCGGACCAGAGACACGTGACTGATCACCTGGTGGGAGGTGTGGTTGATAAGTTTGTAGCAGTTGATGCAGCGACCATTGTGAAGCATAAAGGTGCGGGGAAGCACGATGGAAAATGGGAATGATGTTAAAAACCGTTGCAGAACCGAGCGCATATTGAGCCAATTCCTTTTCATTTTAGAATAGAGGAACTTTTGTCATGGTAAGCGTGTTGACACTATTAGTGTGCCAGTATTTAGATAATGGCCTTTTGGGTTAATACTTTGTTACATGCATTCAGGATTAAGTGATTTGTGCCTTACTGACATGTTATGGCCTGCAAAGAAGGGGTGTTGCATATGGGTATTGGCAGTGCTTTAAATGGGAAAAAAATAATGCAGGTACTCATTTAAATGAGGCGAGTGGGCGGGGCTAGGGGTGGGGCCAAAGGCAAGCCATGCAAGGTTTATTGGCTTAAATACTAGTTGCAGTACACACGAGAAATGTCTTTCTATAAACAAATCAGGTTAATTCTTTATACAAAATGAAAGTCAAACAGTGATATTTTAACCTTTCCTTATTTTGTAATATTTCTCTCACAAAAACACAGACACACAAGCAGGCAAACAGACCCACATAAGCAGACAGATAAGAATCAGGTGGGATTAAAGCCCTTTTAACCTCCCATGGCTTTTCTCATTGTGCTGTCACTGTGCTGCCTCGATTCCTTGCAACACAGCATGACGGCGAACACTGGGGTGTCATGCAAAGGAGCCCACGCTGACTAGTCCAGTGGGGGCTCAGCTCAGGGCTATAAAAGTGATTTGGCTGAACAAAGAGACAGGCTACTACAACTAGATGCCAATGCGCCTACCCTCCATGAGTACCAGTACTCTCCACGGCCGCAGAGAAGTGCCGGTACTCAGGGTGATAAAAATAAGAAGTGCCAGTACTAAGTACCGGTGAGTCCTGGCCCATTTAAAGCACTGGGTATTGGTCAATGAAAAGGATTGATTTCAATTATGGTTTCTAATGAACAAAAATTGTAACATAATATGCAGTGTTTTGTAACGTAACGAAAGAGCAGGTTAAGGATGCTGGGAATTTAATAAGTGCAATAGAAGTTATATTACGGAATTGATGGTTGTTTATCAATTTGTTTGTATTGTAGATGCCCCTGACGAAGGGTTTTATCCCGAAATGCATTGGGTGATTTTAATAAAAAGTCGTGACATAAGGAAGCATCTAATTCTCCTGTGTTTTTTGAACAACCCTGAACAACTACAAGAATTAGTAAATAAAGACAAGCAATGGGTAAAAAAATATTTATGAAAATTTGGAGGAATTGAAGAATTAAACAGAAAGTTTGATTTATTGGATTCATTTGTGCAGATATGGCTGTGCAGCTTGATGGGGACAAGATGCGGTCCGTCGTGTTTTTTCCATAAGTGGTGGAGCCTTCCCATTGCATTAGGATTTTATCAGTGCCCCAGAGTGCTTGGGTGTTCTGAAGGGTGGCCCTTAATGCAAGACTAAAATGTCGCCGTTTGCGAGATTTAAGCGGAAATGTGGGAGCATTTCAGAGCCCTAGCATAATATATGCAGGGAATCAAGGTAGTTGTGTGTTTAAATGGGTGTCGATGTCAGTAAGGATCATGTCACAATATTGTGTAAGCTTGGGGTAGTCCCAAAGCAAGTGCAGCAATATCCGGGGGATCCACAGCTTCTCCAGCAGTCAGCACCCTGCGTAGGGTTGCCCCTGTGTGGACGCTCTGGTGTAAGATACCAATATGTAACTACTTAAGATGCACTTTCGATGCTGGCTGTGTTATGCACTGTGTAACATGCTCTATAGTATAGCTTCTCCCACTCTTTAAATATCAGCTGTTGTCCCAGTTCCAGTTGCCATCGTTTCTGCCCCAAGGTCTTAGTCGGCGGGTTAGCTTGTTGTAATAGGCAATATAGTTCTGTGATAAGGCACTTATTTGAGTTCTTTGTCACCAACCACTCCTCAAAGGACGAAAGGGGCCACTGTGCCCCAGCGTGTATTGTTGAATGCATTAGCTAATTTCGGACCTGAATGTAGAGCAATCTGGAACACTTAATCTGTACGTAGTTGGTTGAAGGGGAGAGGGCCTTCCTCATCAAAAAGGTGACCGATAGACTGGCACCCTGCTTGTAACCACAGCGGAAATGCAGCCTGGTCCATTTTCAGTGTGAAGTAAGCGTTGCTTGTAATTGGTGTCAATGGGGAGGGAAACAATGATAAGTCCTTCTGCGCTGCCATCCGGTCCCACACCTCCAATCTGGCTTTAGTGACAGGATAGGAGTGAAGACCCCATGGTCACTGCGGCCTTATCAGAAATGGTATCTTCCATAAGGGCATCCCCGCAGTCTCTTAGTCCATAAACAGCCAGTGCTCCTCTGATTCCTTCCTAGTCCATTCTACCTCCTACCAAAGCTGAGCTGCCTCATAACAGTGCAGGAGGTTAGGAATGCTCAAGTCTCTTCTCTCGTGGTTCTGATTGCGCCGCAGTCGGGGTCTCCCTTCATGCTCAGACAAAGCAATTTATCTCCCCCTGTAGGGAACTGATTATACCAGCCGGAGGGTCAATCGGGAGGGCCTGAAATAGGAACAGAATCTTCAGAAGGGCATTCACCTTTAGGGTGGCTACTGGGTCAAGCCAGGATAGTCGATAGTGCTTCTATTGGACCATTTCTCTCTTTATTTGCCAAAGTAAGGATCGGTAGTTAAGGGCAGCAATTGCCTTCACAGTGCTAGCCAACTGGACTCCTAAATCGGGAATGGAAGTAGGCATCCATTGTATTGGATACTGGCGAGCGAGCTGCGTCTCTGTCGCCGGAGTGACCGAAAGTTTGAGTGCTTGCGACTTTTGAATATTAATACAGAATCCTGCAGCTTTGCCAAGGACCTCTATCTCAGCCAGAAAGACTGGAAGGGCCCTGACTTGGTTATCCAGTGCTACTATTATGTTACCCGCATACAGTCTAACTGTGTGTTCTTCCCCACCAAAACTGACCCTTGTAATATTTGGGTGTAGTATGTCATTAGTATGGCATACACTTACAATGCCTCATCTTATAATTGGATGTTAGCTCAGGAATGTTAGTAGTGTCATCTGTGATGTCACTTAATTTTATGTGGAGAGATTTGGATGTAAACTGGTGGAGTTGCTGTTTGTGCCAGCTTCTGTATGGATGGGATCTCTATGGATTAAACCTACTTCAATCAACTTACCTGTGTCCCGATGTCATTTTAGAGGAATACTTCACTGGCGTAGTCGGCAGAGTGCGGCCATGCGAGATCCCAACACTGAAGACTGGTGAGGAATTCATTGATTTTAAAGAACAGGTCTATTCTCAGATTTGTCTTCATCAATGTGACTGTGAGTGCTAAAGGAGCTTCTGATAACTCAGATTTTAATGAGATTAATTGGAAGTTTATTTTTTTCGCTGAAGTTTGAGAGCTTCGCCGCATGTGTATAGGTTTCTGAGTACATACATAACCGATGCAGGCTCATCTTTGTGCTGGTTGATGTTTTCACATCAATAACTTGGCTTATGAGTGACATTTCCACTATTGGCAACATTTGATCGTGCTGAAGACAGTTACAGAAGTCATCAGCTGTTGGAAACGGATGCAATTTCAAACCTTCGGATGTCGCGTTCTCTAGATGGGAATGTTTGTCCTTCTTCCACTTGATTAAAATCATCTCGCGAGAAACTCACAAGTGTGTTTCTCATCTGACGTCATTCCGCAGCGTACGCGGAAGCCATTTTGGAAGCTGCGCATCACGTATCCTGGCAACATCAAGTTACTCGCCGAAGCGCACGGCTTTCACTTGGTTTGCTTTGTGCATTCAACATTGACATACACTGAAACGCACAGCTTCATAGTTTTCGTGTCTGCTTGTAGCGCACGTGGAATTTCTCTTCGCTGATACACACAGCGCTATATTTGGCCAGTGGTGTGTATTACACGCTCATTCATACAGCAAGGTAATTGAGATCTTCTTCGCTTATGTACTTTGCGCTCAGCTGCTTGTTTTCTCTTCCTCGCTGATGCGCACAGCATTCAATACATGTAATTACATACACATTGTATTAGAAGTAAATTTAAGAAAAAAAAAAAAGAAAGTGAAATTATCTCTATAAATATAAGCCTGATTATAGCTCAACTACAAAAGAAATATTTGTTGGTAGCACATTCAGGCTCTAAACTCAAGTAAATACAAGTAATTTAAATAGGGAAAATATCACTGCAGCCCCATTTTTTTTATCTGAGCCTGGCAGTCCTCATATAAAATGGATAGAGTGGAAAGTTGTATTTGAGAGATGTGGCCCTTCAATTAGCTCAGAGAGGAGGTCTGCTTTACTGTTGCACTGTTTGGGGTCAGAGGGGCAAGACGTTTTGGACCATTTTCCAGATTTATCACACGAGGAGGCGAATGGGCTCAATGACTATGAAATTTGCATAAAAAAATTAGATAAACACTACTTACCAAAAGTAAGCACCATCTTAGAAAGATACACGTTTGCTAAAAGAATGCAAGGTGATGACGAAACTGTGGAAGGTTATGTAACTATTTTAAGAAAACTCGCATCTTCATGTAAATTTGATGGCTCAACTGATGAACGTATACGTGATCAGTTCATGTTTGGATGCAATATAGAAAAAGTCAGGGAAGAGTTATGGTTACGCGATGAACCTACCTTGGATGATGTTCTTGTTGTAGCCAAAAGAATAGAACACTCTATAAAATGTGTCGCTGTTTTGAAGAAAGATTCCAATAAAGAATGCAAGGTTCAAGAGGTGAAAAATAAAAGCAAAGTGGACTATAGAAGTAAAGACAAGACTCATAAAGAAACCTTGTCAATCAAAGAAAAAATGAATGAAAGATGGATTAATAGTAAGTGTTTCAGGTGCGGGAAAATGGTACATTTGGCCAATAATTCAAAGTGTCCCGCTCTAGGCTTGACATGTCCTAAATGCAAGAAGAAAGGTCATTTTGCCTCGATGTGTAATAGCAAAGGTGTACCGAAAGTCAAAGAAGTTGAAGTTAATGATTGTATTTTAAAAAGGGTTCCCCTCTGCTCCCAGCCAATTATAGACCCATTAGCCTAATAGACGTACCGCAGAAGATTTTTGGTAGGCTCATTTTAAATCGCCTCCAGGACTGGATCGAAGAAATGGCGATTATGAGCCCTTACCAAGCGGGTTTCCAGCGGGGTATCTCCACCACCGACCAAATCTTCCGTTTAAACCTTTTATATTGGAAGACGGTGCTGATTGAGGGCGGCAGTCTTTATACAGTCTTTGTAGACCTTCATGCCGCCTTCGATTTGGTACCCAGAGATAAGTTATGGTCGGTGCTAACAAAGATGGGGGCCCCCGGGGATATTCTCTCAATCTTGAGAAGGTTGCACCAGGGGAATTATGCAAGAGTAAGATGTGGAAGGGATGGAACACTGTCTGATGCTTTCCCGGTCGACAGGGGGGTGAGGCAGGGTTGTGTCCTTGCCCCGACTCTCTTTTGTCTATTCGTTAACAGGGTTGTAGATCATCTTTGCACCCTGAAAGATATTGATGCTCCTAAGTTGGACGGCAGCAGGGTTCCCGCAATTATGTTTGCGGATGATACCCTGCTGCTCTCCAAATCCCCCATGGGACTTCAACGGGTCTTGAATGGCTTTGTAGGTTTCTGCGAGGAGCGTGGGTTGGAGATCAATGCTGCTAAAACTAAATTTATGATCTTCAACCCACCCCCGACCACACGATCGTCGCCCAGTATTGGATCCTCTAGGCTGGAGAGGGTTTTTACCTTTGAATATCTGGGTATAGTTATTAATGAACGCATGACCTGGGAGCCACACAAACTAAAAGCGAATATGAAACTGACCCAGTCCGCGGGTGGCATTGCCAGGATGACAAAGGGCCTTACATACAGACCCCCAGGCCCACGTATACAAATTTATAAGGTCCAGGCCGGGGGGCCATTACTTATGGTGCAGAAATCTGGGGACCTACGCCTGTGCAGAAGCTTCAGGTAACAGAAAACACTTTTCTCAGGCAGCTGACAGCTTTACCGGCCAGTACTCCTCTTCTGCCACTCAGATTAGACCTGGGCTGAAGACCGCTTTCAGAGGAGCTGGGCTTAAAACCCCTAATCCTATGGTGTAAAATATGGTCGTCCCCAGAACTCTCCAAATACAGAGCAGAGCTGCAAGAGATCCTGCGCCTCCGTAACAACATACAAATACCATGGTTAAGTTACATAAAGCTTACTTGCGAGAAACTGGGTAGACCCGACTTGTGGTATGATCCAGAGGTTACATGCACCAGGAATTACCGCAAACTTATCCCGAAGGTATTTCGTGAACACCACCTACAAGGTGCTATCAGGACAGCGAGGGAGGGCTCCGGTATTGCCCATTTCTTGGTTTTTAAAGATTTTTACCACTTAGAGTCAACTTATAATGATATGGGTCCCACTCTCACAAGAAAGCTTTACATGCAATGGCGCTATAACACTCTCCCTCTGAGGGCATACACTGCCCTGTGGTCTCACTCAGCACACGGCCCTTTGCCCCCTTTGCAAGCAGACACAAGAGACAGACCTACATGTCTTATTCTTCTGTCCGGTGTACAGCAGAGCAAGGAAGTATTGGCTCTGCCCATTACTTAGAAACATGGGTTTCAAACAACATCTCCCAGCTTTTAGAATACTTAAATCTGACATCTCGCCCCCAATTGCCTTTGCCGTTGCCAAGTTTCTAACGTCTATGTGGTTTACACGCTCATGTCTTCTTAAAACCATACCAAGCAATGACGACGGACTGACTTAATATTTTTATCACAACTGTGTTATGTTTTAATACTGCTATGTTTTTATTGTACTATGTTGCTTCTTTAATGGTCTTAACGACCGAAATAAAGATATCTGATGATGATTGTAACTATGATGAATCTAACTCTGAAGATTATGAATGTGGTCAGATTGTAGTGCAGGTAGTGACTAGAGAAAAGAAGAGAAATTCTCCATGTGATGAAATTTTAGTTGAAGGAGCGAAAACTAGAGTTCTATTTGATTCGGGAGTTAAGATCACAATAGTCTCAAGTGGGTTTTATATAAATAATTTGAGAGGTAAGGTTAAACTTCTAAAGCCCGACATAAGGCCGTTGGCTTATGGGGGGGAGCCCATCAAATTGCATGGATACTTCATTGGTCTGATTGAGTACAAGGGGAAGTTGATTTCAGGAAAGATTTATGTATCGAAAAAGGGTGATAGCATCATCAGTTGGATCCATCAAGGCGATCTCGGAGTCTTCCTTGATCCCAATGCTGATCCTCCTATTCAATTTAAAAGCGACGTAAACTCTATTAGGAAAGCAAAGGGTGTGAATTTGATTGATGATCTCAAGAGAGATTATCCTAGTGTTTTCAGTAAAGAGCTGGGCTGTCTCAAAGGTTACAAGCACAAAATCATACTTAAAAAGGATGCCATTCCAGTATGTTGCAAGGTGAGAAATGTTCCAATTTCAGTAAGGGAAGACATACAAAAAGAAATTGTAAAATTAAAAGAGGGGGGCATCATAGAGGAGGTTGAAGGGACGGAATGGTTGGCCCCAGTGGTGGCAGCACGCAAACCCAATGGGGACCTGAGACTCTGCATTGACTTGAGACAATTAAACAAATGTGTAGTGATTGATAAATATCCTTTGCCATTCTTTCATAACGCCATTCGGTACATATAGATTTATACGCATGCCCTTTGGTTTAGTATTGGCCTCTTCTCTGTTTCAAAGGGTAATGGAAAATATTCTTCAAGGTCTATCTGGTATTTATGTCTACCAAGATGACATTCTGATTTTTGGGCAGGACACCTGTCAACATGACTCTCAGATTGTAATTTGACAATTAAAGCAGAAAAATGCAAATTTAGAACTAACTCTATTGACTACTTAGGGCACAACATAACTTGTGATGGTGTGAAACCTAAAGTTGATTTAATTAACACTATTCAAGAGATGAGTTCGCCATCCAACAAGTGTGAACTCATGAAGTTTTTAGGGGTAGTTGAAAATTACTCAAAATTTGTAAAGAATTTTGCTAATTGTGCAGCAAACATGAGATATCTATTAAAGAAGGGTGTGGATTTTAAATGGACTGAATGCTGTGAGGAGGAATTCAAGGATATCAAATGTAAGCTCAAGGCTGCGCCTTCTCTTGCTAGCTTTAACCCTATGATCAAACCAATACTCAACACTGATGCAAGTGAAAAGGGCTTGGGAGCTGTCTTGCAACAGCAAGGTGAGGATGGCATGCAGACTATTATGTGCTTGTCACATAGCCTCAAAGATCCTGAAACTAGATATTCTGTTGTAGAACGTGAGTCACTTGCGGTATATTGGGCTGAAAAAAAATGGAAAAAGTTTCTTTGGGGCATTAATTTTGAGGTGAGAACAGATCACAAGCCTTTGGTAGAGATATTTAGCAAGAAGGGTCTAGATTCAATATCTAGCAGGATTACCAGATGGGTGATAGGGCTACAGAATATAATTTTGTGATAAAATACATACCAGGTGTCGAGAATAATGTAGCAGATGTCCTTTCACGTCTCACGCCCATAAAGTTATCTGAGGAAGATGATTGGGAAGATTCTGATGAATTAGTTTGTGTCATTGATCAGAAAATTATTTGTGAAAAAAGATGGTGTGATGAAATGGCTATGGATATTGTTCTAAATGAAATCATAGATCTGGTTAAGAAGGGTTGGAACAGTAACAAGCAAGGATCGGTGGACACAAAAAAGTTTTGGGCGGTGCGTAATGAATTGTCAGTAGAGAATGATCTCTTATTTCGGGGAATGAGATTAATCCCTCCCTATAGTCTTAGGAAGGAACTGATAGATCTAGTTCATTCCTCTCATGCAGGCATTACAAAGAGTAAAGAATGTTTGAGGATGTCATATTGGTGGCCAGGCATGGATATAGAAGTGGAACGTGCAATTCGTGATTGTATCCCATGTACATTGAGCGATAAGTCCAAGAGCACACATGTCCAGCCTGTGGTTTTAAGGAGACGTCCTTCAAACCCTTGGTAAGATATTGCCTTAGATATTCTGGGTCCAATTCACTCAAATGGGTCTCAAACTTTTATTTTAGTGGTAATTGACTTGTTTTCACGTTGGCCTGAAGTCTTTTTATCGACCATAGACTCAACTCACATAATTAAATGTTTGAGAAACTTGTTCTCTAAAGAGGGAATCCCTGAATCCATATTAACGGATAATGGAGTTCAGTTGGCGTCAGATGAGATGAAAAGTTTTCTAGCATCTAAAGGTATTATACATAAGAAGTGTTCTCTTTACCATCCCGAGGCAAATGGAATGGTGGAGAGATTTAACGGAGTAATTAAAGAGACAATTGCATTATCTAAATCTATGTCTTTGAATTGGAAAGATGAAGTGCTTAGGAAAATTGAAGAGTATAGATTGTCTCCTCATTCCACTACTGGTAAAACACCTTTTCTTTTATTCCGAGGGAGAGTTCCTAATACCAATGTAGAACCTACATGGGTTAATAGATATGAGTTGGGTAAAGGTAAGGAAAAGAAATGTAACAATGAAATGATTAAAAAAAAAAGAAGAAGAAAAAGGAAAATTAAGAAAGTGTTATTTTGATGTAAAAAAAAGCTGTAAAAACAACTAAGGTTGTGGTTGGTGACTTGGTGATGGTTAAACGTCCTGGCTTGATGAGTAATTCAGTTGCAAAGTTCATGAAACCCATGAAAGTCATTAAGGTATTCAAGAATGCTATAAAGACTCAAGATCATAGAATTTGGAATTTGAACAGAGTAGTAGTAATAAAAGGAAGAGTAGATGGTTGTCATGATGAAGGTAATGATAATTTTCATCCAAAGACATCCGAAGGTGATAAGAATCGTGCTTCATCTAGAGTTTGTAAAAGACCATCTTATCTTTTAGACCATGTTTAGAGAATTTTCTTTATCTTCTGATTTATGTGTATATGATACAATTGTATTTAATTTTGTGTAACGAAGGGAGGGGTGTAGTATGTCATTAGTATGGCATACACTTACAATGCCTCATCTTATAATTGAATGTTAGCTCAGGAAAGTTAGTAGTGTAATCTGTGATGTCACTGAATTCTATGTGGAGAGATTTGGATGTAAACTGGTGGAGTTGCTGTTTGTGCCAGCTTCTGTATGGATGGGATCTCTATGGATTAAACCTACTTCAATCAACTTACCTGTGTCCCGATGTCATTTTGGAGGAATACTTCATTGGGTTGTCTCGAATACACTAGGAGAAAGGCTCCATGTAAAGAGCAAACAACAGAGGCAAAAGTGGACACCCCTGTTGCGTACCTCTGCGAAAGGGGAAGGGAGCTGAGGTCTGCCCATTCACTTGAACTGTCACCCGTGGTTGACCATAGTTGCTAAGGACCCATGTGCTGAAGCACTTGCCAAAGTGAGTAAGCGCCTCCTCCAACAAGGCCTTTGCACCCTGTCAAATGCTTTTTTGGCATCTATGGCCAGTAGCATTATTTCCCTCCCAGAGCATTTGGCCTTGTCAATCAGGTGGATAATACATTTATTATTGTCACTACATTGTTCGTGTGGGACACAGCCTATCTGCTCCAGGTTGATGAAGCCTGGCATAGGAGGCCCTAATCATACTGCTAGGATTCTAGTGAATAATGTAATTTCTACATTGAGGAGAGATATCGGGCAGTATGATCCACATTGTTTTTGGTCCTTCCACTGGTTTAAGAATGACAATAATGGAGGCATCCATCATCAAGTGTGGCACCATACCTGGGCCTGCTATCGAGTTAAAGAGCTGTGTCAAAATTGGAACACGTGTGGAGAAGAAGGTCTTATAGAAGAGAGCCAGATAGCTATCCAGTCCATGATTTGAGGGGTTTCTGACGGGAGATGGCAGAGATGACCTCCTCTATCCAAAATGGGCAATCTAGATTATCAGCTTGTTCTTGTGTCAGTCACAAAGTGTGCGCTTCCTTAAGATATAGGTCTGGCTCCTTAGACACTAGTGTCTGCTCTGAATAGAGTTCCTCATAGAAGGAATGAGAGGCACTAACAAACAAAGAGAGGACCCTGATTCATGTTATATCTTGAGATGGGAGGAATCCAAGGACGTTCTGATGTGCAGACTATGACATTGGAGTATTGTATAAGGCTGCCAAATTCTATTGTGAGAAGGTGGAAAAGTTCTGGGAGTTTCCCAAATGTTCTATTAAGTTTTTATTGGAGCTCACACCATAGCTTTAGGCAGATTCCTTTTAGACTAAGAGGGGTACAAACCTCTTTGTTATATTTCTGTTGCGTGACTTAATACTTTGCAATGCTCCTGGTTTTGGAGAACTTCTATGGAAGTTTCTACAATGACACCTTTCTGCTTTACTTGATCTAATTAGGGTTTCCCCGTTTAATACAACTTAGTTTAGGCATTGTTAGGTAATTTTGTTTTACTCATGGATAAGCAAGAGTACCGGAAATCATATACTGATCACCAGATTTTGTTCCTTGTTTTCTGCATTGCTATTACTGAGTTCCTTGTATGCTTTCTGTTGTGAAGACTACATTTTGGGAGATGATTTGGACTGCCAGTAGTGATTTGGTATTTCTACAACATATTCCTGAGACTTGTATACATCAGTTTGGCTTTGAATTTGTAATAAACCTGCATGTAATCCTGTGTAAAAGTTTCGGGTCCTCATTGTGTAGCTAAATGGGCTACACTGTAAATTTAATTTTTGGATGATGTTAACTCCTCTTTATTTCCTAGGCATCTTAAAATGTCCATCACAGGGAAATTTTGATATTTAGGCTCAGTGTTCTGACAACCATGTTTTGTCAAATAGCTGAATGCCATAAACATGCACGAATCTTAGTTCACTTTTCTGGGTATGTGCACACTGCTCACCTCAGCATAAGAGTCTAAGGTTCATATTAGCAAGGGCTGGCGATATAATTATCGCCGCTTTAGCGTCTGTTTTTGGGCGAAAAGCGGCGATAATTATATCGCAATATCATCAAGGACACGCTAGCGTGTGTTTCCTTGATGTAGAGCCCGTTTTTTCACAGCCTCGCATCGCTAATGAGATGCAAAGAAGGAGTGGCTGTGAAAACAACACATGTTAATATCGTGAAGGCAGCTTCGCGATATTAACAAGGAGGTGCAGCGATAAAAAAAATCGCGTACCTCAGCCTTAACTCAGGAATTTAACGTCTGTTAAATTCCTGACTAAGGCATACTTTTAATGGGCGATGGATTATGTTGATAGGACCACAGGGTCGTATCAGCAATGTTATCGCTGTTTTCAATGGAACATCACTGGAAAACCAGCGATGTTCCATTGCAAACACCGCTATCACTGAAATATTATCGCCATAGCGCTATGCGTTGTAAATATAGCGTTATCATGGCGATAATATTCAGTGATAGCCGGCGGTAATATTTCTATCGCTATGTACGGCCAGCGATAATTATCGCTGGCCGTTGATAATATGCCCCTAAGACAGTAGTATCCTGGAATGCCGTAATAGAAACAAAAGAGAAGCAAAACCTACATTTTGACGCCACCATTCTTGGTAAGATGTTTATTGAATTTGTTTCTGCCTCGTTATGTCGCCTCATCGCTTTGACACCACTGCTGTCAAGAGACTAGTTGCGCAATACAAGGTATATAATCAAGTTTATTCTTTTTAACGCACATTCCAGTTGTCTCACCGGAGTCTCTTTAAATGTTCCTCTTCAATTTAAGACTATATATAACAAGAAGTTTATACTCATCATCAACTTATGAGCCATGTCAGTTGTGTTGAGTTCTTTACGTGTGGCGTGGCAGCCATTTTATCAGCATTTTTGTTAATTTGATTACTTCATTTCTCTATTAGCAGGTACCATACCAGCGTGGATTAGGACAGGGAAAGGCCTGCTCATTGCTATTAGGTTTTTAAGCTTCCACGAGACTGGAGGCACGCTTATATGTTCATGGTACAAATTATTCCTTTAATCATCAATGACAAAGCCATATTTTCAAAGAACTTCATTACCAACTTAAAGATAGGTGTAGGTCCTCTTGATTCCTTTACCAATTCCTGCAGTTACAAATCATTTACTTCAAGCTAATACACATTTTCTTTGCATTCCTCTAAGCCCGCTTCCATTATGTAATCACAACTTTTCAGCTTGCTTTCTCTGACTACTGTATACACTTTAAATGGCAACACAAAGTTTATTGGCATAGTCTAACCAGAGTAATTACTTTTTTAATTGATCGCCTTTTATAGAGAATTAAAAGCTACATTTAGAAGAATGGTTAGGGCATAAAAAGTTCAACAATCCTGCCAAATAGTGTGCCAGGGCAAGCAGAAAAGGTGCTGTGCAAGCTTTACTTCTCGAGCTCAGTTTAATAACACATCAACAGTGTTTGTGTACAAATTTGAGCATTCTGTTTGAAATCTAAACGCACTGATCTGAACTGCTGCAAGAGAGTTAATGTTTTTCTGCAGTGAAACGCCGAAGAACATATACGCATTAATGACGAATTTATAACTGACGTAAGTATGGAGGGAATGTTACTACAGTAATATTGCCAGCTCTAATGCAGCCAATAGGCACCCTAACGTCCAAAATAAACCAGCCAGGTACCTCTTGTGTTCCAAAGGTGGGGACATGCAGGGGCTTATTTACAAGACCAGTACGCCACTGGAGAGTCCCTTTTTTGACATTCTGGAAGTGTACAGAGCAGACCTATATTTAAACGGCCACAAAAAACCACCCTGTGCTGGCTTTTCGTGACCTCGTAGATATGGTGCAAGTCACTGCATTGCCTCACACAGCCTCGGAGAGGCGTGCCATGGGCATTACGGTGGGTCTTCCCACTCAAAGCCCATGGCTTTTGACAAATTCCAAGATTTACAACATAGCGTATTGGTTGCTTTTGAGAAGGAAGGTGTCCCTTCCTGCATAAAAACAACCTAATTTCAATGCAGGCACCCTTGCATCATGGTGCCAGGGTGCCTGCTTTGGCTCCAGGCAGCCATTTGTGCACCATCACATTCTTTTGATGCAGGGCAGTGCAGCAAAGTGACGTGCAGCACTGCCCTGCGTCAAAGTGTTGTAAATGATGCTCCAGCCCACTAAGGACTTTGCTAGTGTCTCATATAGTTAGTCTACCCTCAAAAGTAGCCATATGGCCTACCCCTTCCAGCACACTAGGATTTGCTCTTTTGTTTTGTAACACCATTGCAGCTCTAATCAGGATTGAATTGACCAGAATGATTATTGAGGAAATTCTAGTAAGCCTTGTGCAATACTTTTTTAAGGGCAGATGGCCAATAAATGTTGTTGAGATCATGAGGTGAGAAACACAAACTAGAAAGTCAATTGACGAGGAAGGAAAGCATTAAAATTTTTTATTTATTCCAAAAAGCCTCTATGAACGGACACAATGTCATTGTAAATTTGAAGATGTTAATGTCTTGAAGATTATTAGGTGAATTTTATCTGAACATTCATCAATAATATTATATTGAAGTTCCCTATGAAAGTGGACAACCTAGGATAACATTAAATGCTTTCAACAAATCAAGGCCAGTGAAGATCAAGAAAGTATGGCAGAAAGTGCTAAAGGTTTGAGGTAGTGTGCACTGCCACGCACAAGACTACAGTATGGACAGTAGCAAAGCCACTGTGTTATGAGTCAAAGCTCAAGGATGGGTTTGGGCTCTCTGTCTGTGGTTGGGATCATAAAATACAGTAATATTCAGGGTTCAGTGTGCCCAACATGCCTCTTGCCCCAATGCCACAGCTCCTTCTGTGCCAATGGAAACTTTGTCCATGAGCATGGACAGTCTTGTCAACAGGGCCGTCTCTGAAGGAAACATAGAGGCATATTTACAAGCCCTGTGTGCCGCAAGCACGTTACTTCTTGTGATGTTCCAGTGGCGCACATGGCTTTGCCATATATACAAGGCCATTTAAAGCCACCCTGCATTGCCTTACTCCAGGCAAGGCAGCGCAAGTCGCTGCCTTGCCTTACTCAGCATGCAAGAGAAGTTCAATAGGTGTTGCTGTGGGTTTTCCCACTCAAAACCCATGGAATTTGGCACTGCCCCAGATTTACAACTACTCGTAAACCTAGGGCAGCACAAGAACCTTGCATTTCCCTAGAGTATGCGTAAGAAGAGATATGTTTAATTTCTCCTTGTTTGTTCCTCTTTCCTCATTTTGCAGCACACTTAGGATGAGGAAAACTCCTCTTGTGACTGTTTTTCTGCCGGAAGTTGCCCCTTCCTGCACAAAAACAATTGTGCCAATAACACAGACACCCTTGCACCATGTGTAAGGGTGCCTGCATCGACAAATCTCTCACACTAAGGAGCTGAAGAGGGAAAATTGATCAGGTTGCCCTCCTCTCAATTTGTATACCAAAAGCAGTCAGACCTGATCAAGGTGGGCACTGGCATATTGACAAAGAATTTGCGTAGGGTAGTGCTGCGAGTCATTTTGCTGCACTGCCCTAAGACAGGAATGCACTGCATTTGCAGGATACGGAGCATTCCTGTCCTTTCAGACAGCATCGGTCCATAATTAGCAGCTGTGTGTCAATGCAGGCACCAAAAACAATCAGATCTGATCAATGTGGGCACTGCCTCTGAATAATTTTCCGAGAGGATATGGGAATTAATTTCATATGTCTCACCAATAACCCTTCACTTTGTCACAGGTATTGTCCCAACTCGTTCAAGCCCGACTTATTTCAATTGAAAACAACCTTCAAGTTTTAAGTCATTGTGTTTACAGCAAATACCCTCCACTTAAATAGGTTTATAAGAACCAAACATTTGTGAAAAAATCACCTCACCTGCACTACACCATAGGAGCTTGCTGGTTGTTTCTCACCAGTTGTGCCCAAATGTATGAGGTTACAACGCATACATTTACAAGGCATGCCTGTACAACTCAGTTTTTACATTGCCACATTCTTTACAATGCATTCTTTTACATCGCATGCCATTACATCGCATTTTCAGAAACTACCTTTACAACGCATTCCATTATATCACATTATACCTTTACAACACATACCATTACAATGCATACCATTACATCGCATTTAAAGTAAGTGTTGGATAGTATAGTGGTAATAATTACTATTCTAACTCCAGTGAGTGCAATAGTAGGGTAAGTGTTGGATAGTGCAGGGGTAAAAATTACTATTCTAACTCCAGTGAGTGCAACAGTAGGGTAAGTGTTGGATAGTGTAAGGGAACTATACGTTGTAATGGTATGCATTGTAATGACTTGGGATGTAATGCCTGCGTTGCAGTGACATGCGTTGTAATGACATGCGTTGTAGTGACATACGATGTAATGGCTGCATTGTAATGACATGTGATGTAAAGGATGTTGCGATGTAATGACTGCTATGTAAAGGTAGTGCGATGTAATGACTGTGTTGTAAAGGTTGTTTCCTGTTGTGCCCACGTTTCACATCATTGGTAGCTATCTCACTTGAAAAAAAATTGGTGTCCATCATTAATTGGTCTTCAAGCATGCAGTTTGTTTTTATTTTGAATAGGCCCACGAGTTGTGAATAAAGTTGGCACCTGGTGTATTTGGGGCCTATATCAATTTTAAACTTCACGGGGTTGGTTGTTGTTTGTGGTATACACGAAACACAATTTTTCACTGTTTTTTCTGGACACCAATTGTTTGGGTGTAGGGCACGTGAGGTGCTATCTCGTTTTTTCACAAATGTTTGGTTCTTATATTGAAATAAGTCAGACTTGAACGAGTTGGGACAATACCTGTGACAAAGTGAAGGGTTGTTGGTGGGACAAATTAAATGAATTCCCATATCCTCTTGGAAAGTTATTCAGAGGCAGTGCCCACATTGATCAGATCTGATTGCTTTTGGTGCCTGCATTGACACACAGCTGCTAATTATGGACCGATGCTGTCTGAAAGGACAGGAATGCTCCGTATCCTGCAAATGCAGTGCATTCCTGTCTTAGGGCAGTGCAGCAAAA
Source organism: Triturus cristatus (assembly GCF_964204655.1). Classification (NCBI taxonomy): domain Eukaryota; kingdom Metazoa; phylum Chordata; class Amphibia; order Caudata; family Salamandridae; genus Triturus; species Triturus cristatus. Next base: position 1,316,502,795 of record NC_140585.1, read on the forward strand.
TGACTCGCAGCACTACCCTACGCAAATTCTTTGTCAATATGCCGCCTATTACCCAGTAAAAGAATAATGCCCATAATAATACTGAAAGATATTTTGCTTGCGTTACATTATGGTAATTAATGTAAATGTTGCTTTTTACAAACACTCCGAATTAGAATATATGTTAAGGAAGCTATCAATCAGCCATGGCGTAGAAAATATTAGATCTCATTTTTTGGTGCCTTTGCAAATTGGAAAAGATGTCACAAGATGGAATATATTTATCTTAGCAGCTGTTCAAGGTCATATTACTGATATTACTGAAAACAAAATATATTTTTCTATGAACATTTTACCTGTTTCATGTCGAGTTGTCAAAGGGCTTTGTAAAACTCTTTTTCATAAATCATATTTATGACATTTTCTTTAGATAAAACTATATTTTTGAGCTGTGCTCTCTTTTTTCGGAATGCCAGTAGCGCTCACATTGTAGCACTCTTGTGGATCAACTCTACTGGGTAAACAATGTGTACAATGCATCGTTTACAACACATGCATTACAACACAAGTCATTACAACAACGCATTGTTACATCGCATGCCATTACAACGCAAATCGTTGCAACGACTTGCTGTAGGGGGTAGAAGGTGTTGGATTTTCAATCCAACACCTTCCCCACTGTTGCACACACTTGAGTTGGAATAGAAAATTATACTACTCCAAACTCCAGTGCCCCCCCCCTCTAGCAAGTCATTGTAACAACTTGCGTTGTTATGGCATGCGATGTAATAAGGCTTCGTTGTAATGACTTGCGTTGTAATGGCTTGCGTTGTAAAGGCATGTGTTGTAACAAGTGCTATTCCTCTGATGTCGATTGCAGAGAATTCCAAGCATAGGTATGATGTAAGCATAAAACAGAGAACTTGGAACAGCATCCTCCTGCAATAAACTTGCCATACCTCCTTAGCAGTTCAGGGGCGGAATCATGATGATGTTTTCTCCTCTGCACGAAAACAGAAAGTGTCTTTGTGTTTCTGTTTAGATTTTTGAGCTCAAATACCTCAAAATATCTCCAAGTTAATGCATGTTTTGCTGAGCTCGGAAGCAGAGGGCAGTTATTGCCTATTTATGTTTCTGTTCTCTGCTTTGAAAAACACAAGCATTAACTCATTCAATTTTTTAGTTAACCCCTTCGCTGCGGCGGGAATTCCGCCGCAGCGCTGGGGGGGGGGGGTGGGGGGGCAGCGCGGTGGCGCTGTGCTCATGACGGAGCCACTCCGTCATGAGCCACGGTTGAGCTGTGCTCATGACGGAGTGGTTCCGTCATGACTCCGCCCATGGCGCTAATCGCCCGCACAGGCGGGGAATTAGCGCCGCGTGGGCGGAGCGGCCGCCAACGGCCGCGGCATGACGGAACCACTCCGTCATGAGCACACGGCAACCGTGGCTCATGACGGAATGGCTCCGTCATGAGCAGGGGAGGGGTTAATGTACTCAAGGGACCAAAAGAAGCCTGCAGACCCCCTTCACACTAGTGGAGTTGGAGTGCAGAAAACTGTATCATGATACCACAGAGGAAGAGACTAGAGACAGACCCCTTCAAAGTTACCCTCTTCACCCGCAACAATGGGCTGCCAGCAACCACCCCCATCTGTGGGTAAACAGATAAGAGTCTCCTCCACCCCACCAAAGACTCCTTTTGGGGTTGTCCCCTGAGCCAGCAATCATTAGCTAGGGGGAATGTCCTATTACTTACCGGTAATCTTCATTACTCCGGGTCCCGTAGTCCTCGACACCGTCATGGACAAGTGAGATGTAACTATCTCGCTGACAGAAAAAGAACGAAGGAATGCTGGACCTACCCTTCCCCCTCCCACTGGGAGTACATAAGGAGTACCGTCCCAGCATTCCTCCTGAAATACCAAGCCCTAATGAAGGCCGGCAGACAGGGAGGGAGGGAGGGAAGTCATGACGGTGTCGAGGACTACGGGACCCGGAGTAATGAAGATTACCGGTAAGTAATAGGACATTACCCCCAGGTCCCTCCGTCCTCGACACCGTCATGGACAAGTGAGAAATACCAAAGCAAACCCCGGCATTCATACCAGAAAACACAACAAACCACCAGGATAGCAAACAAACCCAGAGATTTATTGGAAATAAAGCAGAAAAACATTTAGGAGCGAACAGAGCTCAACACCCCCAATGCAAAACCTCCATCATCCCCCAACAGATTGAGGAGGCGATAATGTCTGATGAAAGTATTGGAAGAGGCCCACGTGGCAGCCCTACAAATCTCAGAGAGAGGAACACCCTGAACCTCCGCCCAAGAAGCAGCCACCCCTCTCGTAGAACGACCCTGAACCCTCAAAGGAGGAGGAGAACCAGACAGAGAGTAGGCCAAGGAAATGACTTGCTTCAGCCAACGGCCGATGGACACAGAAGAAGCCTTACTCCCAAGTGAAGCCGCACCAAAGGAGACAAAAAGGGAGTCCGATTTGCGAAAAACCGCCGTACGGTCCAGATAAATGCGCAAAGCCCTGCACACATCCAACAAAGACCACTGGGGGCCACCAGGAGAATCCAAAACAGAGCCCAGGGCAGGTAAAACCAACTCCTGACACCTGTGAAATTGCGAAGAAACCTTCGGTACAAAAGAAGAATCCAGTCGGAGCACCACACCCTCCTCCGTGAAGGAAAGAAAAGGAGGCCGCGCCATCAAGGCTCCCAACTCCCCAAGACGACGAGCAGAGGTGACAGCCACCAGGAAAACCACCTTGAGAGTCCGAAATTTTAAATCCACCACATCCAAAGGTTCAAAAGGAGGACCGATCAAAACACGCAGGACCAAAGGTAAATCCCACAGGGGAAAAGAAGGACGAGGAACAGGCCGAGAAACAGTAAAACTGCGTAGAAGATGAGAAACCAAGTCCTCAATATCCGAAAGGTTCCCCCACGGGGAACGAAAAGCCCGAACAGTGGCCCACTGGGCCCGCAGAGTAGACACAGCCAAACCCTTCTCGAAACCTTCCCATAAAAATTGAAGGACAACCTGCAAGGAACAGAACAAAGGGGAGACCCCCAACGTCGAACACCAACGATCAAAATTACCCCAATGCCTATCATAAGCCTTAAGGGTAGAAGGCCGCCGGGAACGCTGAAGAGCCACCGCTAAATGTTCCGGGAAACCGCGCCTTCTCCAACCCTGCCTTTCAACTTCCACACCGACAACCGCAACCGGAGAAGCGACAGGGACGGGGAAGACCAAAGCGGAGACGGAGACAGGGGAAGAAACCAGGGACCCTGCACCGCCAAAAGACGCACCGTTGGAAACCAAGACCTCCGAGGCCAAAACGGCAGGACCGCCACCACCACCCGATCCTCCTGACACAAACGGGCCAGAAACCTGGGAACCAGAGCCAGGGGGGGGAAGGCATAGAGGAGACGCGACGGCCACGGGAGAGACAGAGCGTCCACCCCCCAGCAACCCTCCTGCAGAAACCGGGAGCAAAACCGAGGGAGCTGAGCATTGTGCCGGGAGGCAAAGAGGTCCAGAAAGGGACGCCCAAACCTCCCGCACACAAGCCAAAACGCAACCGGGGTGAGAGACAACTCCAGAGAATCTGGAAAGCACCGACTCAGGGCATCCGCCACAAAGTTGTCCACTCCCCGAAGATGAACCGCCGTCAGAGACAGCAGATGGCCCTCCGCCCAACAAAACAGGGGCACCACTACCGCATTCAAGAAAGCCGAACGAATCCCCCCTTGATGATTCAGATAAGCCACCGTCACCATATTGTCGGACCGCACCAACACGTTCCGACCGAGCAACAGAGCCCGAAAACCCATCACAGCTCGGGACACCGCCGTGAGTTCTCTCCAGTTGGACGACCGGCGGCTCTCCAGGAGGGACCAACGACCCTGAAGGGAGCGAGATTCCAAGGTCGCCCCCCAACCCAAGGCGCTGGCATCCGACGTCAGGACCAGAGAAGGAGAAGACTGCAGGGGCAGACCCAAAGACAGATGATCCCTCACAGACCACCAAAGAAGAACCGGGAGGACCACCGGAGACACAGGAATAAGAACGTCCAAGTCGCGGGACAGGGGATTCCAGAGAGACAGGAGGTACACCCAAAGGGGGCGCAGATGAAAACGAGCCCAGGCCACCGTAAAAACTGTCGCCGCCATCAGACCCATAAGACGCAACCAAAGGCGCACCGGAAAGGCACCCCCTACCCGGAAACGACGAGCAAGGGACACCAACGTCAAAACCCGAGGCTCGGGGAGGAACACACGGTTCAGATCCGAACGGAAGCGGGCCCCAATGAAAACCATGTCCTGCGACGGCGTCAGCTGACATTTGGGCAAGTTGATCAGAAACCCATGGGCCCACAACGCCGAGCACACCACCTCCCTGGCCTCCAGCAACAGGACCCGAGATGGAGCATGGATCAACCAGTCGTCTAAATAGGGGTACACCATCACCCCTTGGAGATGAAGCCACGCGACCAAAGGCGCCACCACCTTCGTAAACTCCCTTGGCGCCGACCGGAGACCGAAAGGTAATACCATGAACTGGTAATGACGCCCCTGAACACAAAACCGCAGAAACCTGCGGGAGCGAGGATGGACCGAGACATGGTAATACGCATCCTGAAGATCGAGGGTACACATGAAGTGACCCGGCAGCACCAATGGGATCACCCTCTGCAAGGTCTCCATGCAGAAAGGGATCCTGGCCACCCATTCGTTCATGACCCGCAGATCCAAAATCAAGCGGAAACCCCCCGTGTTCTTTGGAACCAGAAAGACCAGGGAATAGAAACCCAACCCCGTCTCCAACGGAGGAACCTCCTGAATGGCACCCTTCCGAAGAAGGTCCAGAATCCCGAGAGAAAGATGGGACCGCTTCACACGACTCGAAGGCCAAGGAGTCGGTCGAACACCCGAGTCTGGCGGAGGAGCCGTAAATTCCAGGACATAACCCTGGCGAATGATGTCCAACACCCAGACGTCGGAACACGACTGAACCCAGGCATCCAGGAAGAAGCGCAGCCGCCCTCCAACCAACAACCCGGGAACCACCGCCAAAGTGTCAGGAACGCGGCTTGGCAGGAGGAGGGGACTTAGCCTTACGGTCCCGACCACGGCCAGAAGCAAACCTACCCTGGCCTCTCACAAACTGCCTACGAGAAGCAGGGCGAAAGAAAGATTTGGGTTTAGAAGGGACAGGAGCAGTAGTAGAGACTTTAAAAGAGGAAGAATGTTTCTTTACCTTAAACAACTTGTGCAATTTCGTCTCCAACTCCCCCCCCCAAACAACATCGTACCCTGAAAGGGCAACCTCAAAGCGCATGCTTTCTGCGCAGAGTCAGTCTTCCAGTCCTTGAGGACAAGACTGCGACATGCAGCCACACAAGCCCCCCCGGACAGAGCAGAAGCACGCACAACATCAAAGGAGACATCAGACAGAAGCTCCACCTGACGCTCAATCTGCTCCAGCAAACCAGAACAGTCCGTGGCATTATCCATAGACTGATAGAGAGACTTCAGGTCTGACAACAGAGACTGCGACACATAAGTCCCGTAGATGCCTGCCCTCAAGGCCAGGTGGGAGCCAGAATACACCTTACGGAGCGCCACATCCGCCTTGTTGTCAACCGGATCCTTCAGTACAGCATCTTCAGCAAGGGAAGTACGCCCCACCAAACTAGCCACAAATGAGTCAATAGGAATTGAATCAGGCAGTTCAGCAGCCATATCCTGCAGAGGATAGAGTTTCGTCATGAATCGAGGAATCAAAATGCGATCAGGATCAGCCCACTCGCGCTTCAAAACATCTTTGATGAAGGGATGGACAGGTACATCGACAGTGGCAGCACTCTGAAATTGACGCAACAAAGGGCCCCTAGAGGTACTAGGTGCGTCCCCGTCAGGGAACCCCATGTTCTCTTTAACATGCTGCACAATAATGGTCATAGCATCCTTGTCCACATATTTGCCCTTCAATTCCTCATCCCCCAAACCAGCAGACTCATCGCCACTAGAGGCTGAAGAAACAGGAGCAGGACACCTGCGACGGGATCCAACATCACCCATCTCAGTTTAGGTTTCCCTGATCAAGCGCTTAATATGCGCATCAGCACCAGCATCACGGCGCCTGGACCTGGCAGGGGAGGGAGACCTGGAAGCACTAGAAGAAGAGGAAGACCTCTCCCGGTGAGGTCTTTTCCTGGAATGCTTTCCCATCGTAAAGAATACACCAAACACAGCAAAATCGCCAGAGATAACAACCGCTATGCGGTACTCACCCCAAACGCTCGTTATAACGAGTCTCCCAAAGCCGGTAACCTCGAGGCGCCTGACTTCCGTCCACACGATCAAAAACCGGAAGTCAGGCATGACGACATCCGGCCGGGGAAGGAGCTCCAACCAATCCGAAGGAGCAGCTCGGCCGCGCCCCCCAGCAAGCCCGGCAGGCCAGGGGAGGCGGCCATCGGGCCAAGAAGAAACCAACGCAGTATTACACCGCCGCGAGGTTCACGAAATGGAGAGGCCCGCGCCACTCCCCCCAAGCCCAGCAGGGAGGGAGAGGCCAACAACGAAGGGCCGCCGGCACCAGGTAAGAGCCAGCAGCCCCAACGCGATATCCAGAAAAAAGGCAGGAGCGCCCCCGCTCCTGCCGCGTCCTCTTACACCGTCAGGATGACAGAAAAAGAACAGGAGGAATGCTGGGACGGTACTCCTTATGTACTCCCAGTGGGAGGGGGAAGGGTAGGTCCAGTATTCCTTCGTTCTTTTTCTGTCAGCGAGATAGTTACATCTCACTTGTCCATGACGGTGTCGAGGACGGAGGGACCTGGGGGTAATGACCATAAGAGCCGTCATCAATTTTGCTTGTACAATTGGATCAAGACTAACTTCACTTCAAATGTGTTGAATTTGAGGTACCCTCTGCGTAACACCGTTGAGCCTGAACCCATTTGAAAATGGATGATGGAGGGTCCAAAATATAGATTTTTTTTTTTATGGAATATGCTTTCCTCCTTTATGGTATTTTCTGCATTACGCAAGCTGTAAATACCCACCTGTGGGCTCTAGGAATTACTTACACCAGGTATCATGCGGTTTCTGGGAAGCCCAAGAGTGAGTTTTCATTAAGCCTGAGTTGGTTGAAACGGTGGGTGGGTGAAATGGGTAAAACCATGGTGAAGAATGGACGTGAACAGGCATTGCCTACAAATCAATCAATTAGGATCTGTAAAGCACGGCTAATCACCCGACAAGGTGTCCAGGTGCTTGCAGGCTGCTCCAGGCACATTCTAAAAGCCAGGTCTGTAGGGCCCTTCTGAAAGGGAAGGCACTCAAAAATGGAGGGTAAAGCAAGAAGTAAGCAGTGAAAACAAGGGAAAATTAAGGAGCATGCCCTCAAAAAATGGGAGAACAAGCCCATTGAAAGCAGGGAAAATCGGGGTAAAAAGGAGAAGGCAATCAAAAAACACGGGAAAAAGCAAGAAGAAAGTAGTGATAACGAGGGAAAAGCAAGAAGACAGGAGTAAGAGCAATGCAGCAGCACGCGGAGAGCTGGGCCTCGGACCATCAAAAAGTGGTAATGCTACTCACTAAAGTGCACATGAGCACATTACCTCTGCTGGGTCACTGTCATTCCGACCTTGTAATATCCAAGCATAGAACCGTGGCAACCTAGATGTTGCCCTCCAGCTGGAGAATAGCTGAGCATACAAAGGCATGCATGTTGTCCTGTTAGGTCATTTGGATATCAACGTTATTTACAAAATAGCTGAGTTGCAGGCCTATTGAATTTGAACTTGCCACATCAAGCAGGTTTTACCCTAGACCTATTTTTAAGCTTGCTTGCAGTCATGTAGTATTTTGAAGAAGGTTGCCCCTCTAACCCAAACAGACCATTATCCACTGTCCTTTGATGTGTCAATTGGCGCAAACATACCGAGCCCAAGGCATAACAATAAGCAACATTGTGCATGGACCAATGTAAACTTCACCACCTGGGCTGCTGCCTTGAAGAAGGTTGCCTCGGTTTTAAGTCAATGTGACTTGGTAGCTAGTGCAGAAGCAATAGACATGTGGTTCTCTAATTCATTACATATGTTGGTCCCATGTGAAAGACTGTTGCTCAAACGAAGGTCTTATAGCAACACAAAAAGATGATGGACAGAATGCTGAACATTCCGAAACATTCACCCCTAGTCAGTTATCTGGGTTAAATCCATTTGTTTTTTTTGCTCACCAAATCAGTCTCGACCCGTCTCCCCATGGGAACAGTCAAGCCTGAAATGCCAGGCCAGATCTTCCCTGGCCTGGAAAACAAGGATCCTTGGACCAATTTCGGGGTATCACCCCTCATTAGCCAGGCTAGCTTGAATCCAGTGGCATAGCAAGTACCGGACTTACCTCTGGGCATACCCTTCCCACTCAGTGTGACCTATAGCAACACAAAAAGATGGTGGACGGAATGCTGAACATTGTCAAACATTCACCTCACGTTTTTCTGCTCATCATTCCTCCCCAGTTTAGATCCAGCCATATTCAATTCAGTCTTGACCCTTCTTAACATGGAAACAGTCCAGCCTGAAATTCAAGGCCAGGTCTTCCCTGGACCAGTAACAAGCATCCTGAGACCAGTTTCGTGGTATCACCCCTCATCAGGCAGGCCTGCCTAGGCACTCTTATTGATTACCCCTATATAGCAGCTTGGCCTATCCATCCACAGAAAGCAATTCCCTAAAACCTTCAAAAGAACTATATGATAAAATATCAGAATTTTTTTCACACAAAAAGTTTCACATTAGTAGGCAAATTATCAGTTCATTCAGACAGTAGGGAGCACACAGTCACCCCATTAAGCAGAATACTTTGGGCCACGTTTGTAAGGGAAAAGGAAGTGGTACGGATTTTATTCTCCAAGACCTACTTCTCACCATTAGATGTTGCTCCCATTCAACAGCTGAATAAAGTGGAGGAAGACTTGGTTCCACCGCTATAAGAAAACAACTCTTTTTGCATGATCACCAGCATTTATTTGGACTAATGTTGTGTTTGTTTAATTGTGCACTGGGACTCTGCTAACTAAGCCTCAGTGCATGTGCTAAGACCATTAAAACATGCCAAAGGTGGCTACACTCATAACTGGCATATTTAAATAACTTATAAGTACCTAGTATATGCTGTAAAGTGTACTCAGGACCCATAGTTTAAATGCCACAAGTGGACTTCAGCACTTATTGTGCTATCACTAAAGTGACAATGCAAAACATGACTGCCGGCCTACCACCAGTAACCTGGATGTGGGGGTTTAAACTGCAAATTTGAATTGTCATAATAAGTCCTTTTGGGAAGATTAAACCCTCCTTTAACATTTTAATAAGTCACCTGTAAGTGGGCCTTAAATGCCCATAAGGCAGGGTGCATGCTATTTGAAAGTAGGGAATGTAAATGCTTTATGTTATTGCAGCAATGCCATAAAAGCTATTTTGCTGTAGTGGGGTTAGCTGTTCCCTAGGAAAGCACTGGGCTATGTTATTAAAGTTAATAAAGTTATGTCAGCCTGGGAACCAGATCAAAACTTTGGGCCTCATTTACAACAATTTGATGCAGGGCAGTGCTGCACGACACTGTGCTTCACCGCCCTGCATCAAAAGAAAAGAGCAGGAATCTCATAGATACAGCGCATTCCTGTCCTCTTCCTCTGTGCTAACGCACACATGTCTGCCTTGCGCCACTCCAGTCACACTTGTATAATGGTGTAAGGCTGTCTGCGGGGTAGGAATTATTGTTTTTGTGGAGAAAGGGACACCTTCATGCACAAAAACAACCAATGGAGGCATTTTCCTCTTTCTATGTGTGCTGCAGAATGCAGAGGTTTTGACACATTCCCAGATTTATGCTGTGTTGTAAATCTGTGAATGTGTCAAATACCATGGGCGTTGAGTCAGAACACCCATAGCAACACCCATGAAACCATATCTACAAGGATTTGAAAAGCCATTTAGGGTGGCTTTTTGTGGCCTCGTAGATATGGCTCTGCACTCTGGGCTGCCATTACATCAAACTATGTGACATTCTGGTGGCGCAAAAGGCTTGTGAATAAGCCCCATAATTTTGGGACTTTTAAAAGCATGATTACAAATCCAGTTCATTAGTAAAGTCTGACTGAATAGCTCCTTGAGGAGGTGTGAATTGGCTCTCAGAGCAGAGACAAAGGCCATGGTGTTGGGGTGAAGTTGACTTTCCGGTGACAGGATGGCCTGAGTGCTGTGCCCAGGCCTTTTCATATCTTCAAAGGATACCTACCTGGTCACTGGCATACATTGCTCTCACCTGGGCCTGCTTCCCCTTTGTCTTACTACCTACCCAGCTTCCAATCCCAGTGGGAGAACAGTTTTGATTGACTATAGAGAAGGGGTTGTTCATTTCTCTGGCCACTGTAGGGTGGGCATAGGAGCTGTTCACTATGGAAGCTTTCTTCTGCCATGTTGGATTTAGGGAAAGAGGGACACTCTAAGATTGTTTGTAGTAGGGCACACAGGAACTGCTGCGAAAGTGAGTAGAGCTAATTCTGGGAAGTTTTTCCCTAGTGGTTAGAGTAGGACAAGGAATCACCCCCACCCACAGGATAGGGCCAGCATATACGTGGCATTCCTCGGCACCCTCTTCAGAACACTAATGGACCTGTGGAAGACAGAAGGAGGAATGAAAACCTACTGTTGAGACCTATGAGGGGAACCCAATGGGTGGGACCTGCTCCGGTTTGTACCATGTCAAAGAAGTGAAATGCAATGTTCAGTTGACTGACCTCGTGTGAAGCTACAGAGCTGCAAGAAGCTCACTTGCCTGAAAAATTCCAGTTGTCCAGTTTCAACTGGCCTGCCTTGGCCCATGCTGGCTTCTTCTTTGGAATGAGACCTGAGATCATAGAACCCTTGGCTAGTGTCTCTGCCTAACCCTAAAAGCTGGGACTTCGAAAATATGTTGTTACATTTCTACCTGGAGAACTGTTGTGGAATTGGAACCTACCTGCCATCCTATCCGCCGATGTTACATCGCTGGTGGTCTTGACATCATATGAGCTCCTGCTACATTCTTCTCCACAGTAGCAAGGCTAATTCAGCAGTCCTGATACCGACTGGCATCTGATGATGTTGAACCATCTTCAGCTACTGCCTGCAGCCTTTCCCTGCTGAGGAAATCTGACTTCAGCAAAATAGTCAAAGTCCAAAGGTAGTAATCTTCACCGGGCTGAATGCCAAGCAGCATCTGATCAACGTCCATGGCTTCCTGGGAGTGAACTCTGGACTTCTCCCTCTAGGAACTTTTCCTGCCTTCATCGACAGCTTCATTGAGACCTTGCCCTTTGTCAACCATCTTTAGAACCATCCTGCATCCATGCTCCGTGAGGACTCTATCTTCTCTAAAACATTCTAAGTCTGTAAGAAATGGGGGTGTTGGTTGACTGGGGTGTAAGCTCTGGTCAAGCAGCAACAACAATCCTTGTCAGGGTAAGGCACAAGCAAACCTCAAATTAATGTATTACCCCCTAAGTAGCTGGGCACAAAACAGTAAGGCTTAACTTAGAGGCAATGTGTAAATTATTTGTGCAATACTTCAAACAGGTAAACAGTGAATCCACACCACAAAGGAGCTCATAAAAGCTTTACAAAATAGAGTGTTAATAAATATTGGAAGACCAAAACAACAAAAATCCAGTTTGTAGAACGGGAGATAATGAATTTCAAAATGTATAATGAAAATAGTTCCAAGAAACACGAAGCACTGTTGGGGATATATGGTTAAGCCGAATTGGGACAAAGTCATTAGTTTAGGCCGACCATGTTGAAGAATTGACCTGGCTACAGGGACCCAGTTAGGTCGGCTTGTGAAGCTGAAACAATGCTTTCCGAAATTTGGCCAGGCTGCGTAGGGGAGGCTCTGTTGCATCATCGACAAGGGTCTCATCGACTGGGCTTGTAATAGGAAGTCCGACATCGGGGATGCAGTGCAATGCTGACGATGCGTCCATTCTGAGGAGCTGCAAGGCTGTGATGTGGAGTCTATATAAGGGGAAACAACGGTTCCTGTGGACTCATAAAAAATTATTCAAGCAATATAATTTGCACAATCACAATAAGAAGAGGGTAGAATAATGTCAGAGGGCAAGGAACCACCAACACATTTGTACAATTATGACTTGTTTTATAAACACAACACACTTATTATATACATTGTTTAAATTTACAATAGAACAGATATTTTTGCACTGTGTCCCAAAGTGAAAAATGGAACCTAATCGTAAGTGACAGGGTGTATATTTATATACAAGGTTTCCATAAATCTTAAAAGGCGACCATTCTTGTATAATTTCTTTGTAAACAGCAACTGTATATAATAATACGCGCTGGGCAAAGGTTCGCTCTTTCAGCTTGTCGACGGCGTTTCGACCCTCTATCAGTATGGGGTCTCCTCAGGACTAGTGATGCAGGGACATCTATAATGAAATAATAAGAGCATAAGGCCTATGTACCGGCACAAATGCGAGAAATAAAAAAGGTGGGGCATGGAGTGTGAGTTACCTGGATTGCTTAATGCGCAGCCTTGTGAACTAGTGATGTGCCACAAGTGAGAAGTGAAAGGGTATTACTCACAAGAGGACCCGTCTGGGTACTGCCGGGGGGAAATGGGAGAGAAGGAGAGTGTGGTTAAGGGAAAGTGGTGAGACAGGGCAGGATATGTGATGCACTTTGATTCAAAAGGTGTTCTTACCTCAGTGTGAGGAAAGGCTGGCAGTCAGGGGTACGGTTTGGCCGACCGGCTCTTTACATCAACTCGCTATAGCCATAGTGGTATGGTTAATCCCTGGTAAGTTCTGGAAACAGTGACAATGCACTGTGTAGGTCTATGGATTTAATAAAAGGGGAGTTTGGTTTCTAGAGAAGGCGGTGAGCGTAAGGTATTGCGCTCTTCAGTTATAGTTATTCTTACCTGGATGATATTCTGTGCGCGAAGGATCACAGCATCTGTATTCCCAAGCTGCGTGAATCAGCTTCAAGGATGGTACAATGACAGTGATTGCTTTGGAAGACTGCTCCTTTATGCAGTGTTTCCCTGAGAACCGGCAGGCCTTGATAGGGATAGTGGAAAACACCGTTCAATCCGGTGCTCGGTATCCGTGAAGGATAGAAAGCAAAGAAAGACCTCTGTGTTCTTGTGGCACAAGTGTAAATGCTGCACTGCTGTTAAATGCAAGTGATATTGTGAGGCATGTAATATTGTGAGGCATCAACTAAATTCTTATGCAAAGGGAACAGATACAGGAATTTTGATCATGATCAAGGACAGTATCATAATTATTAGTCATCATTTACAAAAATCATATTTTTGAGAGAACTTCATATTACATTACATATGATTTGGTATAAGTAAAACCATTTGTTAGGAATACTGTGAGAGATAAAATTAAACGGTGAACATTAAAATACTTCATATTTCACACCAAAATGGCATTACACCTTTGGTCTCGGATTAGTACACGAATAATCAGTATTAAGTTCTTATTGGAGGGTGGTGACATACCCCCTCCATTCCTCAGCAGAGTTAAGACCATCATCTATTGAGTTGACCCTGTCAATCCAACGACACTCATTGCGTTGTAGTATGCGTGTAATGTCACCTCACCTCTCTGGTAGAGTGGCGACATCAATTACTTGCCATCTTAGTTCGTCTGCAGTGTGATTTTTCTCATTGTAGTGCGACACCAGAGGGGCATTGGGAACCGATCTACGTATGCGACTACGGTGTTGACTAATACGTGCTTTGACCGGTTGTTGCATTTGTCCAATGTATGGGAGTCCGCAGGGACACCAAATACAGTACACTACATTTTGTGTGTTACAGTTGGAAAAGGTTAATAGATCATGCTTCACATTGCCATGTTCAAATGTGGCAGTGTTAAACGTGAGATCACAGGAGACAAAATTGCCGCATTTGTGATGCCCTTTGATTTTGGGAAGGCCCCAAACGCTGATAAGTGTATTGGTATTGTTAATCTTGATATCGGTGGCAGATCTGACAAGAACAAGAACAGTGCCATTATTACTTGTGGTGGACTACCTTCAAGCTCAACTAATAATCCGCTTTCTTACAACCTCTAGCAACCCTATGTAACTTCTCGTTAAATTCAGTTTGTGTAATTCTGAAATGCTGAAAGGCTGCAGTGGTTACTTCACTATTAAAATAAATCATCATCTTTTGACCCAAATGAACCATCAAACTATCGCCCTATCCCACTGCAACTCACATTTGTCAAACTAATACAAACCCTAGTGTATAGTAAACTAATAAACTTTATGGATTCCAATCAGCTACTACATGGAATACAATCAGGGTTTCGTAAAGGTTTTAGTACTGAAACCATGTTGTCCGAATTAACATAGACAATTAGACAAGTTAGAGACCAAGGTAAAGTGTGTGCTCTGAGTCTGATAGACATGTTAGCAATGTTTAATACTGTTTAACACTCCATCTTGCTCAGTCAGATGAAGGAGATCAGTATCGCATATAAGGTTGGAATGTTCGTCTCATTTCTCCAAGACTGCTCCCAGACTCTGAGGTTAACGAAATATTGCTCCAACTCTAAACCCACAACTATGGGTGTACAAAAGGGAGAGCCTATGGCACTCTGTCCTGGGCTGTAAGGAAATGAGGGGTGATTCCCCGAAACTGGTCTTAGGATGCTAGTTTTTGGACCAGGTAGGACCCGGCTTGCCAGTTCGGGTGGACTGTTCCCATGAGCAGCAGGGTCAAAACTGATTTGGATATGGCTGGGTCTAAACTAGGGTAGCATATCATTTGTTGCCACAGCACTGAATGCATGTTAAGCATAGGATAATATAACCATAAGTAATATGTACATTTGTTAAAAAGACCTAAAGAGTATCTATATATTTATAAACATAATCTGTATACTCATTTATACAAAGGAATGCACATATCTAGATGTTTATATCTAATCAAATAAAATGCTGATATACCCAGGGATATTATACATTTATGCTTGAGTCTGGTGGTTATGTAGGGAAAAGCCAACTCTTGAGTATTCTTCTAAAGATAAGATAGTTATCGGTGGATCTCATGTTTGGGGCAAATGAGTTCCATAATGTGACTGCTTGAACAGAGAAGGATGTGCCACCTATGTTTCTTTTCTTGAATGGTCGTCTTTTGAGGCGAGGTGCCAATCTGGAGCCGAGGTTCCTTTGTTGAATGATTTTTTTAAAATTTTACTCCTGATGAAGAGCAGTCCTGTTCCATGTATTGATTTGTGGGTGATAGAAAGCGAATTGAATGTGGATCTTCTGGCAACCGGTAACCAGTGTAGGGTTCTTAAGGCAAGGGAAATGTGGGCTTTAAATGTATGTGTATTCTAGCAGCAGAGTTCTGAATTTATTGTAGTGATAAAGATGATCTATGGTAGAGGCCATTGACTTAATCAAGTTTAGACAGTGAAAAAGAGATATACTAGCCTGGACCTTGTGTGGAAATCCCAGGAGGTGGAGCACAGAGTTTTCATAGTAATGAAGCTTTTTCTTGCTAATTTATCCACTTGGGCATTTTTTGATAGCTTCGAATCCATGGTAATTCCAAGGTTTCTTACTACCTTAAATGTTTTAGGAGGTATTCCCAGATCGACAGGTGGTGAGTGGGTCATAATTTGTGAAATAGTTCCATGTCATCCACTGATCAATGGCTCTAAGGCAACTGAAAATTTGAGAGTTTCCAGTGTCTTTGCGATGTTCCTGTTTAAGGAGTATTGTGTGTCATCTGCATAGTTATAACTTGTGAGGTGAAATTCATTGATCATTGTCAGTAATGACTTCATGTATATGTTAAAAAGCATGGGAGAGGTGACAGAGCCTTGAGGAACCAGACCTTTTGGGAAGTACTATTTGGATGAGAAAAGTGGGAGAATGGATCAAATGTGTTCTGTTTTGAAGGTAAGATGTGATTCAGTCCAGAGCATTCCCTTCTATTCCAGCTTCATAGAGTCTTTGTATTAGTGTTATGAAGAACTGTGTCAAAGGCATCTGATAGGTCCAAGAGAAGTAGTGCAGCAGCCCCGTTCCTGTCTACTGTGTTCTTAAGGTCATCCTAAATGGTGATGAGGGCAGATTGTGTGCCTATTCCGGTGTGTAATCCTGTTTGGAAGTCTGAAAGTATGGGCTGTCTTCAATGTATTGTGACATCTGGGTGAATGCTGCTCTTTCTATCAGTTTGCCCTGGAAAGGTCAATTTGTAGTTGGCCTGTAGTCATTGGGGTCAAGCGAGTCCAGTTTTTTTTTCTTTAATAATGGGCATATTCATGCCTTTTATTTAGGTCTTTTGGAAAAAGTCCTGTAGTTAAGGAATTATTGATGATCCTTCTTACTAGTGTGGCAGCATAAGTAGCTAGAAAAAGGTTCTTGAAGGTTTGTGGTGGACATAAGTTAGAAGGGCTGCGGCAGGCCTGCTTGCTTTGAGCAGATCCATAAATTTAGTATGTGGAATTTGTTTGAAGGAATGGAGAGGCTGGGTTCACCTACTCTTGGTGGGGTTGTTTGGGAAGGGGTCTGCACTGGTGGTTTTCCTTTGTTTTAAATAGGAGTTCAACGTGTCTGCTTTGTCTGTGTACAGATTTGCCAGTTTGCCTGTGAATTATTGAGTAATCGGATGAGATTCTTTTATCCATTTTGGAGACAATTTTATAAAATTCTTTATTTGCACATTTAGCATTTGGCATGCTGTCTGAATAGTACCTTTTTAAAGCTTTTTTAATTGCTCACTTCAATAATCTGTTAAGTTTCTGTAGGTGAAGTTTGTCTTGATTGCTGTTTGTTATTAGCCAGGTGTGTTGCAGCTTTGTAATTTGCTGTTTTATCTCTATTAGTTCTGTATTTCTCCAAGGTGCCATATTTCTTATGTCCTGTTTTGTTTCTCTAAGTGGTATTATGATATCAAAAGCTTATTGTAGTCACTTATATAGGTTTTGAACAGAATTTATTTTGCCTAAATCTGTTTTGGATGTTAGTTGTGTTTTAAGTGTTCAAAATTGAGTTTATTCCATGGTCGACATGTGGATGCATAAACGTGGTTTTAGGTATGTTGCTTGGTGGTGTTTTATGTTGGAAAGCTAGCAAATGGTGGTCTGACCATGTGACTGGAGTAATCAGTTGAAAGGTAACTAGATTTGGATTTGTGAATATGACATCTAGGAAGTGTCCAGAGATGGGTGGGTTTCTGGATGATCTGATGTAGGTTCAGTGTGTCTAGGCCAGTGATTATGGTTTTTGAATTGGGCATATTGGGTTTGTCAAACCAAATGTTAAGGTCACCAAGAATGCATAGGTTGGAGTGTAGTGTTATCAGGTTTGAAACTGCATCTAGAAGTGTGTCTAGGAAAGTTGCATTGCTAGGTGGAGGTCTGTAAAGGAGTAGGAAGTTAGAGGTGAAAGATGGTGTAGGGTTGCATCTGGTGAAGAGAACTTTACAACGTTGCATGGAGAAATCGTCAGCTTTAGTGATATTGATTCTTTTCTTGAATATAACAGCTAAGCTGCCTCTTCTTTTGCCCAAACGACTTTCTGTGATAGTTTGATAGCCTAGAGGAACAGCTTCATGCACACTGGAGCCATGTCATCCTCCAAACATGGTTCAGTTATGAAGATTAAATCAGGTTGTGTGTCATTGAGTAGGTCATAGATGTGACGCTTGTTTTTAGAGAGTGATTGAGCATTAATTAGTAGTCAGTTGAGAGATTGTGCTTTGGTGTGTCTTTGTTTTGTAGAAGAATGAGCAGTGTTAGTTGAACTTGTAGCAGGTGTGCCATTAGTGGTGATATTAACTGTATCAGGATAGCAATAGGGTTGCTTTTCATTATTGTATTCCTCATCCAGAAGGCTTAGAAGGCATTTTGATGGGTCTGCCTGCGTAGATGGTGGAGATGGTGGTTCAGAGTGAGTTGGTGAGCTGTGTTGTTTTTGTACAGTAGCATTATTGTGCAAAAGACACGAGGTTGTGAAGACTGGCGTGTTATTTATTTTGTTTGTGTCTGTTTAGTGTGGAAGGTGTAGGATTTAGGGGTGGTGGTGGCGGAGTTTGGATGGTGTAGGATTTAGGGGTGGTGGTGGTGGAGTTAAGTGTGTGGACATGTTGTAAGGCTCTAAATTGTCCATTGGATGAGAGGGGGTTGAATGAGAGTTGTTGTGTTGGTGTATCTGTGTTAGATGTGGGGGAGGAGAGATAACTTGACAGTAAAGATTGTTTAGGGTGTGTATTATTTGTGTAGTCACGAGGGTGGGAGTGGGTGTCTGCTTGAAGTTTGTCGTGGAATGTAGTACAAAATAGTGTGTGTGTGAAATTTTGTTGAGCGGGTACATGTGTTATGTTTTGTTTTTGTGGAGTAGTTAGAGGAGATGATGATATAGTTGTTTTCTGAGAAGGATGCATATGTAAAAAGTTTTGGTTAGTGGAAGTTGAATAGTAAAGGGGCTGGTGATGTGTTTTGGAAAATAATGTATGTGGTGTGTGATAGACGTTGCACAAGAGTTAGGTGTGTTTGTTGTTAGATTTGATAGCTTGAAGAGGTAATATGTGGGATAGAGTGGAGTGTCAAGGTTATGTGGTTGTATTATTATGGTAAAAAGAGGTGGAAGACTGAGTATAGGTTTGGTGGTGACAGAATGGGGTCTGTTAGGAGTAAGAAGATGGTAGAGCTGATGCTCTGTATGAACAGGGAATGTGCATTTGGGTTGAATACAGTTATGTACAGTGTGGCTTTATTTTGTGGTGGCGATGTGTGGATTTTTTTGTGTTATAAGATAGAGTGTTGGTTTGTGAGAGTGTGATATTGCCATTAAGTTGTTTTTGAAGCCGAAGGGTGTATAGGTGTTGTTTGCGGTGTTTTGTGGTGCTTGTTGAGATAATGAAATGTGGACAGGGTTTGTTTCTAGTAAATGGGTAGAGTGAATTTCTGTGGGTGTGTTATTATGTTATTGGATGTGGATGGGTTAACGTGGGTGCTGCTGAATGGTAAAAAGGGAAGCATTTCTAGCACTAGGCACGACCAGTCCCGAACAAGCCCAAACCGGCAACTACCCTTGTCCTGTACGCCATTAGCCTTGACGCCCAAGCAGAGATGCCCAGAACCTGAGCTTATATAGCCCTAGTGATCATGTGACACCTTTGGCCAATGGAAACCCTATACTAACCCAATAAGAATAATACCCCTAAACCCTAGGACCAATAGGAGACCAAGCCCTTACAACCACTCTCAGCCCTAGCCGCCAATCAGAAACCAAACCCCAAACTGTAAGCCCAATAGAACCATAGCTCCAGGAACCAATCACAATCCCAGACCTATCAGCCCAACAGAACCCTAACCCTAAGTCCAATTGAAATCCTAGCCCCAGGAAATAATTAGAACCTCAGACCTATCAGCCAATCAGAACTCTCACCCTAAGCCCAATAGAAACACCAGATACAGGAACCAATCAGGGCACAGTTGTCACATCCAATAGCAAGTTATATAAGAGCCGTGTGACCCAGGGGGCAGTGAGCTGCAACTGAAGATCAGAATCTCCTTGCATGCAGACAAGCTCAATCCACACCTTGCTTGTTCTAGTTCACCCTGCAGGTAGGCCCCAAATGTAAGCCATTTAAATGACTGCTTTTTGTGCAATTAAAGATATCCCTTTTTATGTGCAAAAAGAAGGGTTGCAGGCTCTTAAACACACTCTGCCTAGCCTCTGAGTGTCTAGTTTTCCTTTCTAACTTATATCCTGATGCTACATAAACCAGGAAGGACATTTTTTGCTTTGAAGAAAGTCCGGGACCTGATTGGGCCATTTTTGCGGACTGAAACATATTGGCACTAGGGTCATAGGACCATAAAACCACGTATGACCCACATATATAATTTTTATATTTTAATATCCCCTGCAGTTCCACTAATAAAGGGATACCTTAATCTGCAGGAGGATTTTTAATCTTTATACTCCCTGGCCATTTCTTTCTAAGTGCTCCCTGCAACATTGTCAAGCCCACCCTGACCTTTAGGAGTCAGGGTGAACCCGATGATGAAGCATGATACTACTAGAGTGTGTGAGGGTTATATTAATAAAAGGAATTGCTTCCTTTCCCACAATCTAGTGGGTAGCGACCGAAAGGCTTCATTCACTATTTTCCATTTCTTCTTATTTGAGCTCATAAACTACGTTTATAAGCCTGTGGGTTACTTTTTGTGGTATTAAGGCTCAAATCTAAGCCACTAAAATACTCCTTTTTTAGTCACAGCCAAGGGTTACATACTGTAAAATCTCACTTGTAGTTTTTGCAGGTACAATTCAAAAGACAATGTCCCAACGTCCCTTACCCACCAAGCCTGCCCAATAGTTGGTGTAATAGGGGAAGAGGTGAAAACAAGGGAAGAGAAAGGAAATCTGTCCGACAACGTGCTCAGGGAAGAAGGTAAGTTTGATGTAGTCATATGTATTCCCTGTATGTAAAGAGCACAAAACGTATGTTAGTGTCTATGATAATCTATTATTACTGTTTTACTTACTGGAACTGTGAGCAACCTACGAAAAAATGAATGGAATCATGGCTTGATATCACAGCATGGTAAAACAACCAGATAATCTAGCAATGAATAGAACAGTATATCACCCACCTATGTTAGGTTGAAGCAGATTAAAATATAGCCTAAAAATGTCATGGATCATAAGATAATCGCTACTTAAACAGAAACATCAGGAATGATTCTAAGCCTGGGAAAAGCACTACGCTAAGCTCGCGTAGTTTGCGAAGTTTGCGCTACTTCGCACTACGCGAATTGCACGTAGGACAGTGCAAACACGCGCAGCGTAGCGTAGTGCAGCGGTCATTTTTTGCTTGCTCGCGGTCCTCAACGTCAAGTTGGTGACCGCAAGCAAGCAAAGTGACATCCCGGCGAGACTTTTTCCACGTTCACGATCAGCAACATCAAGTTGCCGATCGCGAGTGTGGAAAATAAACCTCCCGGCAAGATTCTCAACACAGGGAGGTCAGGTTTCTCATTGCGAGTGGTCGCGTATGCTCGCGACCGCTCGCGATGAGAAACTTGAAGTACTGGGTATTTTAGACCCAGCGGTGCAGGGGCACACACCCTATGACTTCTGGGTTCACCCTGTTCCGGACCTACAGAAACACAGAGTCTTCTGGGTGAAGTCAAAGATTCGTTTATTGGCTGCAGACCAATGACAGGTATCCTAGAAGTACAACAGCGTGTATGTTCTCAGGAGACTGCTAAAAATCATAGGAACGGACTTCTCCTTAAGTACAAAATATCATGCTCCAGGCACACATTCCTTGGTTTACGATATGGCCATATAAAGGTATACATTACAAACGAAAAAGCAGAGTCATGATGACCATCCCACATTCCAGTTCGGCCAGCCCACAATGATTTACACAGTAAGGTTCAGATCCCACATCAGATGTAAACAGACCCCCCAATAAACATGAGCATCTCCTGTTTTGGGAAACAAGTCATAAAGCAGGAACAAGCAGGTGTGGAAGAGATTAGCCGGGGGATTGTGTAGAATGAAAGGGTTTTATGACGGGTCAAGCCCTGATGCTAATCACAGGTGGACGGAGGAAGGGGAGCTCGTGAGACCGGTTTGACCTGGGGCAGCAGAGCCAGCTGCCCAGGTCACAGAGAAGTCAGAGGGAAAACCCATGTACTGTGAGGCCCGTATTTACTCCATTATAGCCTATGTGAGGGCAATGACAAGATGGCCACTGCTTCCAAAATGGAACCCGCGTAGTGAAGCAGAATAACGTGTACGCAGTGCATTCATATCTAGAACGGTATATAAAGCACTCGTACATGCCGCATTTACCATTTGCGGTTCGCTAATACCAAGATAGACAGGGGTAGGGCCCTGTCCCCTACGCGGTCCCGAATATTAAAGTACGACAGACCCTCCTTTTGCCCTTACATAGGCAATCACTATACTCATCTTAATCCGAGTCTAGGTCAATGTCCGCAAAGTCATGGAGATGTTGCTGTAGCATCATCCTATTACTTAGTTCGTCCCTCGATACAGGTTTCCTTACACATAAGGCAGCACAGAGACCACATATCGCAGGATCACACTGTATACACAGACAGAACAGGAAAAGAATGGCTAAGATCATTCCAATGACCATCAGAACTTTCCAACCCCAGGCAGATATCAATTCCCAGAACCACCCCACCAGTGACCAATCTCCCTTATCCACGTGTATGGATTCAGATATTTTATGGAGTTTGGAGATGGCTTGATACACTGTTGGAGCATTATCTGGTATGAAAATGCAGCAACTGGATTGGATGACCTTGCATACCCCACCGCGGTCTGCAAGAATAACGTCTAGAACCATGCGGTTCTGCAGAGTCATAAGGCGATCCGCTTGGAGCTCAGCTGTCAGATTACTAAGGGCACCAGCCGTTACATTGACAGTGGATTCAACCACACGAGTCAGCTGTCTCAGGTTCCTACTATTGACCATAGGTCCCCAAAACGGCAGGAAACCCAGGAAGAAGTCTCCTGCTTCCTGACGGGCAGTATCCTCCTTACTAATCACACCTCTCACAACTCTGGTCTTGTGATAGTCAGAGGCAGCAGTAAATGTCGGCGGTAGCAAGTTCGCAATATAACATGTGCCCGAAAAATCAGGGGGCAGCCATGTATATGCTCGGTCATTACAGATGAAATATGTGCCCTTGGCAGCCAAAAACGCAGGGGAAAACTGTGACGGGAAGGTGTACGTTTCAGTACAGTCACTTCTTCCCAGTTGAGCTCTAGGATTCTGACCATTACCCTGTAAGCAGAACCGACCCATGTGGGGTACGACCCAGATTGGAGATGAGATTTTTCGCTGTCTTTCACCCAGACTAATACTATACCCCGTCGCGTTCCATCCTACATAAGGTCTCAACTCTTCTTTGGGAATGGATGAGTATGCATCGATATCCCTACTCATATCGGCAACTCCTTTCATCAAAGCCTTATTATTGGTGATAGGTCTGATGGAACGCGGTTGGCGAGGGGAGTATGTATCTAGAGCATAGAGAAACATGGTTTGGAATGCCCATGACGATCCATTGTAACTGTACGGCAGCACCAGGTAGGGAATACCTTTGTTAATGGTATGGGGCATTAACCCACACACCCAGCAATTGGTCGTATTCATTACTAGTTGGTGCTGGTGCAGGAGCTGGATAAACGAGTTATTTACGAACTCTGATCGTCTGGTCTGTTCGTGCTCAGGCAAAGGGTGAAAAGAGTGAGAGGAGGCAGTAGAAAGAGGTATAGGCTGTTCAGTGGGTGCAATGGGCTTTTGAGCGGAGAAAAACACAAATCCTACAATAAACATTATGATACTACACAGTGTAAAAAGGCACAAAAAGACAAAACATTTACTTTTCATAATTTTACACATCCTTGCGTTAAAGTTCATTTCCTCAATTGGTCTCTCCATCTTAAAAAACTCCATCCTCTACTCGGGCCGCTCGCGGTGGATGAGTTTCTTCTGCTAAGGAGTACGCCTGTCAGTCCAGGGAAACGCCCTAGACCAACCAGAACCGTCGACCTAGCGTCTTCGGCCTGTACCCCAAAGTCTTGGCACCGCGACCCTGCGGCAGAACCCGGATGGTGGTTCGAAAAACAAAAATCAAGAAAGTCCTTCAGATGGGAGAGCAAAAATGTCAAAAGGAAAATAGTGAGGAAATCTTTATTTGTCCATGGGCCTAGGTCTCAAATTATAGCGGAGACGGCCAGGTGCTGTTTGGTCTTGAAACAAAAGTTCAGGCTCAGTGGTGTCCAGTCGACTTGATGGTGGCACAGCTTCCTGCAGAATAGTGTCACTCTCTTGGTCTGAAACTGTGCCTTTTATGCGTGCGTCGCTGAATGGTACAAAGCGAGGTACAATGTCTGTCTCTGAGTCGGCGATACCCTCCTTGACCCACTGGTCATATGGCAGAGGCAAGGGGACTACTTTGCAGTGGGTACCATGAATCCAGTGCTTCTTCCCTTTCACTCGCGCTGCTGATCTTGTCGAAAGAAGAACAAGATGAGGGCCGATCCAGCGAGGCTCGTCGTTGCTTTTGCGATGGAAATTTCGGACTAGCACCCACGTACCAGGGTTGATAGGGTGTCCAGGAGGTTCAGAGGCTTGGGGAAGAGTATCATGTACCTGTTGGTGCAAAACACGCAGTTTAACAGTCAAATCATACAGGTAATCGAGCAGTACTGGATGCTCTAACTCACTAAATTTCGCCGGTCTTGGCACGCCCCATACATTAGCCGGGCGGCCAAAGACGACCTCATAAGGGCTAAGCCCCACTCGTGAGTGTATGGTCATTCTGGTGGACAGGAGTGCTAGAGGCAGAGCGTCAGGCCATTTAAGACCGGTGCTCGCCTGGATTTTGGCCAGCTTGAGCTTTAAGGCTCCATTGTAGCGTTCTACTAATCCAGCTGATTGGGGGTGATTTGCAGCATGGAACTTCTGCTTTATCCCTAGCCCTTCACATACATTCTTCATCACTTTACCCACAAACTCACTTCCGTTATCACACCACACCATTCTTGGCATCCCAAACCTAGGGAAAAACTCCTTCACAAGGGCTTTGGCTGTGGATAGGGCAGTGTTATCTTTCAGAGGATAAGCCTCTATCCATTTTGAGAAAGCACAAACAACCACCAATACATATTTCAGGTTGTTGCATCTTTCCATGTGAATAAAGTCCAGCTGCAAAACTTCGAATGGACATGATGGGGGTGCAAAGTGACCAGCTGGAGTTGGGGTTCCCCTACCAGGGTTGTACTTCAAGCATACTATGCAATTCTTGACCACATTCTCTGCACACTTGGGAATCCCAGCATTCTGCCATACTGGAGCCAACAACTTACATATACCTTTCGTACTGATATGTGCCATTCCATGTGCCATAGTAACCACTGGAAGCACATATGCGTCAGGCAACAACCATCGCCTATGTTCTGTCAGATCAATCCAACAACCATTCTCATCCAACTTACCCATACTTTCTCTCCACTTGCTTAACTCTTCCTCTGTGGCTTCAGCTTGAAGCGACTTCACACTCTCTATTGTGTTCTCACACATTCCCACATCATTAACCCATCTTGCGGGACCTGCAACATACATTCTAGTCTTCGCATTCTGTGCTGTTTCTTTCGCGGTCTCATCAGCAAACGCATTCCCACGTCCAACATCATCTGTGACTTTCCTGTGCGCACTGCATTTCATGATCGCAACTTGCAACGGTAGGGTCAGTGACTCAAGGAGATCATTCACCAACTTGCCATTCTGAATTTTAGCTCCATGCGACGTCAGGAACCCACGCTCTTTCCACAGTCGCCCAAAATTATGAGCCACGCCAAAGGCGTACTGGCTATCTGTGTATATATTCACTCTCATTCCTTCAGACAACACACATGCTCTCGTGAGGGCGATTAATTCTGCTGCTTGGGCCGAATTATGTGGCACTCGTGCAGTTTCCACGACCGTGTGCAAAGTCGTGATAGCATATGCAGCAGTCGTGTCACCATTAGGGAGCTTGAAACATGACCCATCTACCCATAAAGTGCCATCACACTCAGTCAGGGGAGTATCTTTTAGATCTACTCTCCCTTTCGTCTCTTCTTCTGTTCTGAACAGACAGTCATGTTGCTCAATCTCATCTGAGTCTGCTGGAATTGGCAACAATGTGGCTGGATTCAGCGTATTGCATCTCTTTATGTGTATGTGATTAGCTAACAGTGTAAGTTCATAACCTGATAGCCGCGCACTAGTCAAGTGTTGTGTCTTGGTCCTATTTAATAATGTGTCTACAGCGTGTGGAACCATAACAATCAATGTGTTGTCCATTACCAAACCAGCAGATTGTCGGATAGACATCGCTGCAGCAGCTGTCGCTCTCAGACAGCTTGGCAATGCCCTTGCTACAGGGTCCAAGGTTGATGAAAAATATGCGCACGGGCGCGGCCTGTCGCCAAAAGGCTGTGTTAACACTGACAACGCACAACCATCTTTCTCGTGAACATACAATGTAAAAGGCTTACTGTAGTCGGGGGTACCCAACACAGGTGCTGAACATAATGCATTACGCAATTCCACAAAACTTTTCTGGCACTCTTCAGACCATGGGATAGGATTCGGTGTGTCTTTGCATGTTAAGGCTACTAAAGGTTTTGCCAACAAAGAAAAACTAGGGATCCAATGCCTACAGTATGAAGTGATGCCCAAGAAAGCACGCACTTCTCTCTGTGTTTTTGGCACACTCAACTGTGCAATGGCTTGAATTCTTTCTGGGGTCAGTTTCCTTCCCTCCTTCGATAAGAGATGACCTAAGTAGGTCACTTCTTGTCGACAATATTGCAGCTTAGAGAGAGACACTTTGTGATGGAAAGCGGATAAATGGCGCAACAGTGACAATGTGGCTTCTTTACAAATCTTTTCAGTATCCGCGGTGATTAGTAAATCGTCCACGTACTGAATCAGGATAGCGCCACTAGGTAAAACAAGTGCATCAAGCTGCGCTTTCAAAGCCTGACTGTATATGGATGGACTCTCACAGTAGCCCTGGGGAGCGCGTTTGAAGCGGAAGCTTCGGCCTCCCAGACTAAACCCAAAAATATCTCTGCTCTCTTCTGCAATTGGGATACTAAAGAAAGCATTCTTTAAATCGATCACTGAAAACCATGCCGCAGAGGCTGGAATCATCGTTAACAAGGCAGTTATATCGGGGACAACCGGAAACTGTGGCACAACAATCTTATTAACCTCTCTGAGATCAATCACAAACCTGTAAACAGGTGGCTGTGAAGGATCCGTTCGTTTTAAGACAGGTAAAATCGGACTATTGCAAACGTTGCCTCTTGTCTCTTCAATCACACCCTTATTAATCAAGTCGCTGACAATGTCTAACAATGCTTTCTGCCCTTCATTAGAGATCTTGTACTGGGGAATACGTGGCAGTCTGACATTAGCCTTTAAAGTCACCACATATGGCGGTATCTCCAAGAGGCCCACATCATTGGGACCAGTAGCCCAAAGGGCATCCGGAAGGGATGACAATTCAGGTGGCATTGTATTTTTAGACAAATACATTGGGGAAATCACTTTCTTGCCTAATGTAAGTTGTACTCCTGAAGGAGAACAATACAGTGTAGCGTGCAATCTTTTCAACAAATCTAATCCCAGCAAATTCTCACCACAACCTGTTGTCAGAATCAGGGGTGCTTTCAGCTCGCAAGGTCCAACAGAAAGTGACATGGGACTGGAAATCGGGTTCCTAACCGGGGCGCCAGAAAAACCTACTGAAACATTTATATCGCCAGACAAAGGTGCGCCAGGGAGTTTTGAATGCATGATTGAACTCTTTGCAGCACCAGTGTCTAGCAGAAAAGGCTCCGTTACATTTGCTGTAGTCACCTCAACATACGGTCCACTCTGATCCACCGGCACTGAAACAACTCCCTCTCTCTGCCTATGGCTGTCCTAGTAATCATTATTCTCTGCATCACCGTCCTCTGCATAATAATCATTATTATAATACTGGGCCGTATTACTAATCGCGTTAGCTTGCTGATCAAAGCTATTGATGGTATTTTGAGGCGGCAGAGGACGTGCGTTCTGGGGAACACTTCCATGCCCTCTGCCTCTAGGAGCTTGCTGACCACCCCTACCTCTTGCGCCATACATATTACCGTTCCGCTGCATTAATTTAGGGCAACTATATTTAAAATGACCTTCCTCTTTACAGTATGAACATTGGTTGGGACCTACAGGGACACGTGGTTGGTAATACCCATTCATTTGCTGATTGTTCTGAAACTGTTGGGGTTGGTGATAGACACCTTGGGGTTGCCTATAATTATTCTGACCTCCACGTGGCGGATAGGCCTGCTGTAAGAGGACCTTTGTCTTTAATTCCTTCGTTTTCTTTTCTGTTCTATCTTTCTCATCTTTATCTCTATTTTCATAATACTGTGCAGTAGCCAGTATTTGCGCTGAAGAAGAAACAGCCCAAGAACTTTCTGAATCTTTTAACTTTTTACACAGGTCAGGAAGTAAATTCTGCACAAACTTATCCACAAATAACCGTTGGCCACCCTCAGTACTCATATCTTGCCCACTGTGGTCAATAAACGTTTCTTCAAACCTAGTAAAGAAGTCTGACACTATCTCATCTTTCTTCTGCTTGCATGCAGATAACTTGTCCCAATTTACGCGCATCGCAGGCATTATCGTCTTCATATACGTGATGATTCTACCAGGCAATTCAGCTACTAAAGGTTCTGGTTTCGCACCACCAGTTTGTCTAGCATCAGCAGCAACAATGTTAGCCCATGTATCCCCTAGTTCTGCATGGTGATCTACATTACAAATTGATCCCCATAGAGGCTGTGGAACAACATTACCAAACAACATGTCTATGTCGGCCAGATTCATAATGCATGACCCTGCCGTCTGTGACAACTCTTTATAATAACCTGCTGGGTTCTTACGGGGATCAGGCAAGGACTGCTTAAGCGCTAACACCTCAGAGCGCTTCCATGGAACATGCACCCAAACACGCTGGAAATGCGCTGCCACAGCGGGGTTACCACCGGCAGCTGCAACCGCTTCCTTCCATACCGGGGGAACTTCTCTCATAGGGTATTGGCGCGCTTTTGCCTTTTTCCCCACAAGGACATCTTGTTCAAACAATGACTGTTGGCAATCATCATTCCTGAAGGACAATACAACCGCAACTGCTTTATCTACTTCGCGGTCCACAATTATACCAGTTCCAAAATCGAACCTCACTCTACACAACTCCTGAGGGCTCGGATTTTTACCACTATCCTCCAATTCTTCACAGAGAATTTCGCACATTTTCTCAAACACATATCTCTGTTTCGGGGCATCCCATTGATGGAAAACGTTGACAACTGATTCCACATTATACAGTGAAGGAAAAACGATCCATCTACGCGCCATGTTATCTATTACCTTTTTCTCATCGGGGTTAGGCAATTGGCTGCGCAACTGCTTACGCTGTAAACCAGGAGTCGCACCAGATGACTCAAAGAGAGGAGACATTAATGTAGTAACCACATTAGCTAGGCGCTGTCGCGCTGAAGGAGAAGCTGAGGCGAGAACAGGGGGAAAAACAGAGGGAAGAAAAGAGGATGTAGAGACGGGTACTGGAGTGGTGGAAGGAAGAGTGTTAGGGGAGGCAGTTACTGGATTAGGCAAAGTCGCAGGAAGTGCGGGGGCAGTTGGAAGCACAACTGGCGGCCCTTGAGAGGGCTGCGCTACAGGGATAGGAACTGGCTGCAAAGCAACCGGCGGTTGCGGCAAGGCTTGCAGTATATGCACTGGAGGCGGCATATTTACAAGCTGGGGAGGCGCCGTGGCAGTTTGAGCATACGGGGGTGGCGAACTCAACAAATGTGACATCAGGGGATCTTTCTCCTTTTCTTCTAACTCATTCTGCTTAGAATGTGGCAAAGCTGGGTAACATTTGTCAATCCCTAACTTATGCTGCCTGTGCAATTGCTCATTCATTTGCTCCTCTTCATTGTCTTTAAATTGTACAGCTGCTTGCATTACTGACATACCTCTCTCTCTCTTATTCTTTTTTGCTAGCTTAATTTCCTTTTGTTTGGCTTCCTTTCGCCATAAGCGGAAAGAGTCAAACATGGCCGGCCGGGCTTTCTTCTTAAACAATTTAATTTCCAAATTATCTAAAATATCGGTATCAAAACTACCATTTTGGGGCCATTTTAAAACACCATCTTTCCTGGTGTAGTGGATCCACACTTTGTTATATGCAATGGGGCCTACGCCATGTTTTACATAGAGCTCATAAGTTGGAGTTCCAACCGGAGGAACCGGACATGATTCCTCTAGCTGGAAATCTTTTCCACAACCCAAACAGAATAATCTACCAAATAGTCCAGAACCAGGCATCTTTGCTCACTAGTCTAGATCCAAACGTCAAAGGATTATCGAATACGATATTCTCGTGAATACACGAGTCCTCTGGTTTTGGCGTTTGCAAACTCCAAAGTACCAAATTACCAAATCAAACGATCCCGAAGGATACCAAAAACAAATAGGAGACGCTCCACTTATACTTAACTGAATATTGCTGATCGATGGCGTCACCAGAAGACTCTCTCGATTGTTTCGCTCTCTCAGATTCGTCAAGGGTCCAAAACAGGTCGATTAATCAGGGCAGCAGTCCTTCGTAGCCGTCGGGACGCGGAGAACCTCGCAGAAAAGACTTTCGGACCACGTCGACATGCAGGGGTCGATGAAGTGGCGGCCTTCCTCCGGAATTTCCACACGAAGCTCCTCACGAACCTCTGGCTTGGACTGGTACCGCTGAAATCGCCCCACGTTGGGCGCCAAACTGAAGTACTGGGTATTTTAGACCCAGCGGTGCAGGGGCACACACCCTATGACTTCTGGGTTCACCCTGTTCCGGACCTACAGAAACACAGAGTCTTCTGGGTGAAGTCAAAGATTCGTTTATTGGCTGCAGACCAATGACAGGTATCCTAGAAGTACAACAGCGTGTATGTTCTCAGGAGACTGCTGAAAATCATAGGAACGGACTTCTCCTTAAGTACAAAATATCATGCTCCAGGCACACATTCCTTGGTTTACGATATGGCCATATAAAGGTATACATTACAAACGAAAAAGCAGAGTCATGATGACCATCCCACATTCCAGTTCGGCCAGCCCACAATGATTTACACAGTAAGGTTCAGATCCCACATCAGATGTAAACAGACCCCCCAATAAACATGAGCATCTCCTGTTTTGGGAAACAAGTCATAAAGCAGGAACAAGCAGGTGTGGAAGAGATTAGCCGGGGGATTGTGTAGAATGAAAGGGTTTTATGACGGGTCAAGCCCTGATGCTAATCACAGGTGGACGGAGGAAGGGGAGCTCGTGAGACCGGTTTGACCTGGGGCAGCAGAGCCAGCTGCCCAGGTCACAGAGAAGTCAGAGGGAAAACCCATGTACTGTGAGGCCCGTATTTACTCCATTATAGCCTATGTGAGGGCAATGACAAGATGGCCACTGCTTCCAAAATGGAACCCGCGTAGTGAAGCAGAATAACGTGTACGCAGTGCATTCATAGCTAGAACGGTATATAAAGCACTCGTACATGCCGCATTTACCATTTGCGGTTCGCTAATACCAAGATAGACAGGGGTAGGGCCCTGTCCCCTACGCGGTCCCGAATATTAAAGTACGACAAACTACCATTCCACGTTGAAAAAGCTGCCGCTCGAGCGGCAAACAACAACACCTCGCACTGTGCAAGATGCCGTTTTCAATGATTGCACAGTGCGGACAAGAATCCGGTACTGTGCAATCATCGCGAACAGCGCACTACGGGGTTCATGTAGTGCTACGCGTAGCTCGCGAAGTGCGAAGTGCACTTCACGTAGCTACGCGTAGCGCTACTTCGCGGACTATGTCCAAGGTTAAATGATTCCCTTGAACAAAAATAGAAAAATATGCAGGCTATTTGTTTTACTTCCCCTTAACTTCAGGAGATTGAAATGCACTGTTTTTACAATACAGTTGCCACAGAAAACGCATATAGGAAATGGGATCTTCAAGTCGTGGGAACAATAATCGGATAAGTATACTGTATGAATAGATTACGTTAGCTCAGAGCACTTTTACCGCATTATTTTTGGTGGAGTCTTTCTCTTTCTTTGTCTGTTACAGGAATGGTACCTAAGCACTGATGAAGGAATACTCCTCAAGAAGTCTATGCGAGGGCTGCAGCCTGCAGTCGGACAAAGAACGAGGATTCTGCCAGATACCAAAGGTGAGGGCTGCCGCACGCGGCCCAACAAAGAGCAAAGACGCCACTAGGTGCCATGAAGGGTGCCACTGTATGTAGCTGACAAGGGACAAGGACGCCACCAGTAGCAATGGAAAGAGCTGCTGTACGAAGCTGACAAGGGACCCGGAAGCAGTAAGGCAGGTGACCCAGATGCGAAAGAGCTACCTGCAACCCTAGAATGTGAAGTGCCCTTCTGCATCCGCCGATACCCTTTATGCTTGTATTGCTCCGACATGGCATAGCCAGAATTGGAGCCTTCCTGACAGTATACCCCACAAGAACTCCCCAAACTGGTTCATGCTTCCAAGGGTAGCGTCTATGAAATAAACACAACAGCTGAGGGGCATTCACATGTCCAACAGGTTCCCAGGTTCAATCCTTAGGACCATTTCCTTTTCTAGGTTCATATATTGCAATCTATGTCTCACCCTAGTGAAGCCCACAATGTCACCCACTTCATATTCAGGTTCATCATCCACTACCACAGGGGCAGGACAGACTGGCAACCGTGTCCCTGCCACTACAGGTTTCAGTAAAGACACATGAAAGAACGGATGTACTTTAAATGTGGCAGGGAGCACTAATTTCATGGCCACAGGATTGATAATCTTAATGATCCTATAAGGACCTCTGAACAGAGGTTTAAATTCACAGGTTTCTTTTACCACAATGTTATGAGTGGTTGACAAAACCAAGTCTCCAATCACATATTCAGGACTAACACGTCGATGAAGATCCGCGTTCTCTTTGTACGCCGCTTTGGCTTTCTTTAGATTCCCCTGTGCTGTCTTCTGTATATCATGTATGTGATCAACAAATCCCAGAGTAGCAGGAGTAGGGGTAGAAACAGGAGTAGAGGAAAGCAAGAACGGATGATGCAATCTAGAATTACACTAGAAAGGGAAAGACCAGTGCAGGAATGCAGAACATTATTAAAAGCAAATTCAGCAGCCCATAAATACAGTAACTGACACTTTAGATATTGCTCAAGGAACTCATTTACTCTTTCGGTCTGACCGTCACTCTGAGGATGATGGCCAGATGAAAAATGTACATTTATTTGTAAGAGAGCACCCAACCCTTTACAAAACCTGGAAATAATCGGAGGGCCCCAATCTGACACCAGGACGTCCATGTAACCGCACTATGTGTTGCACAAATACTATGCCCAATTCTTTTGATGTAGGAAGTACTTTCATGGGAACAAAGGGGGACATTTTAGACAGCATGTTGGCTACATCTATGATGACTGCGAACACATGTGTGGTTTTGGTAGTTCTACTATGAAGTCAATGGAGATAGAATGTCATGGACTGGGGGAGTGGGAATAGGAATTAGGAAGCCAGTGGGAGCCTGGTGTGTACGTTTCCTCTTAGCACACACATGGCATTTCTGAGAATAATGTTTAGTGTCTGATGCCATACTGGGCCACAAGAATTGCCTTCTTAGGAGTTCTAATGTGTTTCTTTACCCTGAATTACCCATGAGCAGATAAGAATTGCACCATTCTAATGCTTGTTGTTGCAAGGGCAAAGTGGGAATAACCAAGCCACCTTGAATGTAGAGGAGATTGTGTACTCTAACACCCTTGTGTTTCACTTCCTTGGAATATTGAGCTAGTATACCTCATTTAGGAAGTTATCTTCTGAACATATAGCCCACAGAATACGTTCCTTTACTAAGATAGGAGGATGGTCATTTGATACCTCCTCAATATCCTATCCCAACCGGGAAAGAGTGTCTGTTTTTGCATGTTTTTTTCCTGCTTGGAATTGTATTACAAAGTCTTAATAGCTGAAGTATTGAGTCCAGTGCAACTGTCTCAATGGCAAGCTCTAGCTGATTTTAGGAACTGCAAATTCCTATGGTCTGTAAGAACTGTGACAGTGTGCAAAGCACCCAATAAATACTGACACCACTCCTTGAAAGCTCTCTTTATTGCAAGAAGCTCTTTATCTCCCACAAAATAGTTTTGTTCAGTGAAATTCAGCTGGTGTGAATAAAAGGCAACAGGATGTAAACATCCAGAGGTTGTGTCTCTATTAGAAAGTATTCCCTAATAGCTATTTATGATGCATCAGCCTCAACAACAAAAAGTTGGGATGGGTCTGGTTGTTTTGATGTGAGTGCGTTGGTGAAAACATCTTTCAATTTTGCAAATGTGCCCTCAGCTGCAGGGGTCCACTTGAATTTGACTCCCTTTTTCAAGAATTTGGTAATTGATGAAGCAAGAGCTGAGAAACTGTCAATGAACTGCCTATAGAAGTTGGCAAAGCCAACACTCTGTACTTTCTTCACTGATCGAGGTGACTGCCAACGTGTTATGGCAGATACTTTCTGGCGCTCACCCCATCTGGAGATAAAACCAACCCCAAACAAGTGACATAGAGATATGAAATTCACATTTATCCAATTTCACAAACAGTTGATTATCCCTTAGCCTCCCAAGTACCACCCTGATATGTTCTTTATGCTCTGCCACGGAGAAGGAATAAATCAAGATGTCATCTATATATGCAATTGCGTATATATCCAACATTTTTCTCAAGACTTCATATGTGAAGAATTGGAATGCTGCAGCAGTCTTACAAAGACCAAAAGGCAAAACTAGGTATTCATATAAACTAAGTTTGGTGTGGAATGCAGTCTTCCATTCACCGCCTTCCTGGACCCTTACCAAACGATATGCCTCTCTTAAATCCAGTTTAGTGAAGATCTTGGCATTTTTGAATTGATCAAGTATAGATGGAATAAGGGTACATGATACTGATTCTTTATAATAATACAATTGAGTTCTCTGTAGTATATGCAACATCTAAGACCCCCTTCCTGCTTTGGAATAAACAAAAAGGGGAGAAGAAGCATGGGATCAAGAAGGTCGAATAAATCCAATGCATAGCATTTCATCCAAATAGTCTCGTAAATATATATTCTCTTTTTCTGTTAATACATAAATTCAACTGCAAAGTATCTGTGCTCCGGTTAATAAATCAATCCTGCAATCATATGGTCTATGAGGAGAAAGGATGAATGCTTTTGCTTATAAAATAGTTCTGCTAACTCCAGACTGCAAGAAGGCAATTCAGGCACTACGGTTTTGGTGGTTACATCGATTTCCAGATATATTTTTGTTTTATTGGTACAATGGGGCTCACAGAAGTTGGAACAAAATGTCAAAGACTGACTTCTTCAATCAATGTCAAGGTTGTGTTGCATTAGCCATGGAATGCCCAAAATGCCAGGGAAGTGAGGGTATTGAAAAAGACTCTCCTGTTTGCTGCTGGGGACTTCATCCCCCATAATCCAACATCGCCTGGGGAGGAGGAGCTGAATTGCCAGCCTCGTGCTCATAAGCACGTCACACCACCCGCAGTGCGGGACACAGACTCTGCTGTTTTCTGCTGGGGACTTCATCCCCCATAACCCAACATCACCAGGGGAGGAGGAGCTGAATTGCCAGCCTCGCGCTCATAAGCGTGTTACACCACCCGTGGCACGGGACACAGACTCTGCGATTTGCTGCTGGGGACTTCATCCCCCATAACCCAACATCGCCAGGGGAGGAGGAGCTGTATTGCCAGTCTCAGGCTCATAAGCGCGTTACACCTCCCGCGGCGGGGTGCGGGACACAGACTCTGCTGTTTGCTGCTGGGGACTTCATCCCCCATAACCCAACATCGCCAGGAGAGATGGAGCTGAATTTCCAGCCTCGCGCTCCTAAGCGCGTTACATGACCCGCGGCGCAGGACGTGCGCTGGCGGTGCCCAGCCAAGGGTGGGCCCGTCCTTGCCCGTCATTGACAGGAAGTGGCAGGGCAGGGCCACCCCCTTACGTGTGCTGGACATTCACAGGTAGATCGATCCTCCCTCTGTACAATCACGTCAGGTGAATAGTGGTGCTACATTGATAGCTAAATATCATCTAACCATATAGCATTACATGCTGTTGTTTCTAAACGTGCTGGTTCTGGGGGAATCCTAGGTTGATCGCTCCAACTGTCAATAGTGAAGTGTTGTATAGGCTTACAAGACTTAGAGACCACAAATCCACTAAGGTTTGAGTATGGGAAAAGGAAATCAATGGATGGGAATAGTGGAGCTCCTGGAGGGGGAGATAGCAGTAGAGATCGCAGGGGGAAAAGGGTGAGAAAACGTTGAAACAGAAGATACCAGGTAATAATTGTACCATAGATAGAATAGACACCTTTGATCAGCGAATGTGAGGATATTTTAGTCAATGCCACACCCACTCAAACTATTACTACTGAACAAGCTGCACCCCCCTCCCAAAAGGATAAAATCAGTGCAGGACATCATGTAACAATTCCCGCAATGTTCCATAAATCAATGATGGGAGGTACCCCGGAATCCCACATGGAGGGTCCTATGGCTACGAGGGCTGAAAGTGATAGAAAAGGTTGGTAACACTGAAGTCGGGGAACCAGTGCTTCCCTGTACTAACAGGTTTGCGCCCCTCATAGATCTGCAAGAGGAAGAGAGGGTGGATGTTCATTCGAATAATCACCCGTTGCTATCCTGTAGCCCCCCCACCCCAACACACAGTTGGATTTATATCCCACCGCCGATTTCCAGGGTTTACCTTCTCTCCTTTGGGAATTAAAAGTGGAGGTGGCTCTTATGCGAACAAAGTTAACAGAATTAACATCTATGGTTGAACTTTTATCACAAACGATTTCCGCACATTTTGAAACCCCAAACCCCAGGGTAAGGCAGCCTGAACAACCTAAGAAAGTAAACTGTCAGAAACGGTATCCGGCTACTATAATAAAGCTCCCTTGTAGAAAAGGATAAAATTCCGCCCTGTCATAGCACAGGGGAAGAACGTAGACTTGATATAGAGGCAATATTACTGGGGTATCCCGCTCAAGCATCTAATTCAAAACCAGATCTATCACAAGTGCAAATTAGGCGCCCTATCATACCAGGTTCAGGGAATACTTTAAATAACAGCAGGCTACATACTATTTCACCGCTAGGTATAAATCTGCCACAGGCACCAAAAATGTGCATGGTTAATGTCCCCAAATACGCTATAGGAATAGTATAGTAAATGCAGATTCCCTTACTAATAAAGTAATCCACTGGATCCGCCATGTTAGGGGATGTCGTTCCGTTATTAGAGAAGACATTTCTAGAGCTCGTAGACTGTCTTCTCGAACAAACCCGCTGGACTGCATTGAGTTAACATTACAAGGGCAAGATCTAGTTGAAGATTTGTCAGCCTTGGAATTTCGTATGTCTTTGCAAGACGGATGTATGATGTTACAACGCATGCTTTTACAACGCATGCTGTTACAACAAAATTTTTACAACGCAAATGCAGTGACAACGCAAGTCTTTACCACGCAAGTCTTTACATCGACTTGCACTAGATGGCGTGCTAACATTAAAAAAGTGTAATTTACTATTCTAACTCCAGTCCACGTAACAGTAGGGAAGGTGTTTGGATAGTAAACTACACTATTTTTAATGTTAGCACGCCATCTAGTGCAAGTCGATGTAAAGACTTGCGTTGTAATGGCATGCGTTGTCAATGCATTTGCGTTGTAACAGTTTTGTTGTAATGGCAGTGCGTTGTAAAAGTTGCGTTGTAAAGGTTGTTCCCCCGCAAGTCCATTCTTTAATACAGTTTAGACGTTTCCCCATTGTAACTGGTAAGGGCTGCGTTCCATGGCAAGGTGATTCCCCCTCAGCTGGTTCCTCAAACCTAGAATCCAATGATTGACGTTTGAATGTTTCACAGAAGGAACTAGGTACCAACGATGTTACCCCACGAAGTAGAGAATCCAGTATTTGTTTGTCCCCTTCTAGAGAGGCGGAACCTAGAATGACCAATGTATCCCCAGACACTAACATAGTAACAACTAGAGGAAATATAGAGCTAGTTGAGCATCAAGGAAATTTGTTAAATCCCGTGATAGCACAAAGCCCATGTAAAAATCATCCGGCTGGATTATCTGTGTTATGGAATATTGCTGAGATAAAATTCAAAATAGCAGCCATAGATTGGCAGACGTTGAAAAACAGGATGTCTGCCTCTTTCAGGAGACCTGGGTGGTGGATCCTATCCACAATGCAGGTTATCTAAACTATTATGTCCCTGCAATTACTGGTGGAAAGGGTTGACCCTCGGGAGGGATAACAATCTGGGTTCGATAAGAAATTTGCTTTGGTGTGCAGGTCCTTGAGGCTCACAACAAGGATATATTAGTGCTCAGGTTGAAGTGGGTAGAGCGCGAAAAGCTTGACATCTATACAATCTACGCATGAGGGACAAAGGGTAGGAAATCTGAGGTTTTGGCAGCTTTGGATAACTTTACTAGACCAATACTCTAGGGGTATCAATGTAATACTAGCGGGAGACTTCAAAGCGACTTTTGAACCCCTTCTAATAGGGAACCCAAATATTACTGATGAGGAAGATGACTTATGGAGAATTCCTAAACTAGATCTAATTACAGTAAATACATTGACTGATGTGGTGGTTCAGATAAACTCCATTTGTATGGAGAAAGGATTAAGGGCTGCAAATGGTAGAACCCAATCAGATAGAAATGGTGAATGTATTTTTAACAATGGATCCAGTTATAGCCCCATCAATTACTTACTGATTAGTTGCCAGTTCTGGCATGCATTAATCGACATGAAGGTAAATGAGTGAGCAGAGAGCAATCACAATCCCTTGTGTGCAGTCTTTGATGTAGTGGTAGGAAAAGATGCCATTTATTCTAGCAGAGAAATCATATCCCTAGATCTAGTTCCCACAAATGACATGAGGCACCTGAAATGGGTAAACGTAACAGAGAAGCCTGAAGTCCTCGATAAATTCTCACTAGATATTGATAATGCAATATTAGAACTAGAAGATCTCCTGGCTAACCTAGCTCCCCTTGAGGCGGTATCTGAATTTCATGCTGAGTTTTTTATACACCTCCATGCCCACTTTCATAAAAAATGTAAGAGTAGTGGTATTCGCCATAAAAAAGGAAACAAATGGTTTAATAAAGATTGTAAGGAGGCTCGTAGTTCCTTGGGGAAAGCAATTCAGGAAGGTGATCTGACTAAAGTGCGGTATGCTAGGCAAATTTATAAGAAAGCCCAGGAGATTGCAAAGAAATCCTGGGACGAGAACAGATGGCAGGATCTTAAACGTGCCTGTGAAAGAAAAAATCCCAAACAATTCTGGGACATAGTCAAATGGGGCAGAGACGGTCGACCTGTAGAGCCGATAAATCATGTAAGCCAAGATCAATGGGTAACTCACTTTCAATCTCAATATGCCTGTAGCATTGATGATAAGGAAGTGTTTGAGTTTGCATATATTTACTATGCTGATCCGGATTTTAGTGAAGCGGATGTTGACATTGCTTTGGGCTCCCTATTGGGAGACAAAGCACCAGGCCCCGACGGGATTCCCGCTGATATATTCCTTTCCAATAAATCTAAATGGGGCCGATATATCCTGATTCTAATGAACGAAACTGCTAAAGGTATGCCGGTGCCAGATTCATGGAAAGGAGCGGAGATAATCCCAATATTTAAAAAAGGGGACAAGTCACTACCTGGGAATTATAGACCCATAAGTTTAATCGACTCATCACAAAAGATTATGGGACGCCTTGTGTTAAATAAAATCCAAGACTGGATTGATGAGCAGGATGGATTATCACCATTCCAGGCAGGTTTCCGGTCACGCATAAGCACTATTGACCAAACCTTCCATTTCACATTGCTCTACTGGATAACGGTGGTCTTAGACAAAGGTAGCTTGTTTGCAGCATTTGTGGATTTAAAGTCAGCTTTTGACCTCGTTTGCCGTACTAGACTGTGGAGAGTATTGAAAGAACTGGAGACTCCATGAGGGAAACCACGCAAAAATCAGGTGGGGTGCCCAGGGTCGGGTTACCCCCCCCCTTTTCAAGTTGAAAAGGGGGTGAGACAAGGTTGTGTGATGGAACCAACGCTGTTTTCTTTATTTATAAATGGTATTGTAAAATTTCTGGAAGCAAACCCAACTGATGCACCTATATTGGCGGGCGTAAAAATCCCCATCCTCATGTTTGCAGACGATACGCTGTTAATCGCTAAAACACCGAGCGGTTTACAGCGAGCCCTGTCACTCTTCGAGGATTTTTGTCATATGCGGGTTTAGAGATAAATGTGTCTAAAACAAAGTTTATGACATTTCATCCCCACAGATCCTATAGAGGAGCGATGGTACTGAATAATCGACCCCTTGAGCAGGTAAAAGATATTACATATCTTGGGGACATCATGCAGGGTGACATGAGGTGGGGCAAGCAACTGGATATGGCCACACTGAAGCATCAACAGTTAGCAGGAACTTTACTGGCTGAATTTAATGCATCGTTCACAAAACCAGTTAGCCGAGTCTTGAACATTTATAACACGAAAGTTGTTAGTGCAGTATTCTATGGGGCAGAGCTATGGGGTTTTAAAAACCTCTCAAAACTAACTATAGCTGAAAATAGTTTTTTTCGTAAAATCTCCAATCTACCACAAAGTACAGCGCTACGGCCATTATTAATGATTTAGGCAGGAAGGCTCTGGCTAATAGTGCTAGACTACGCCCATTGTTATTTTGGCGGAGGATCTGGACAACTCCAGAACTGACACCTTATGTTGACGTCCTAAAAGATCTGAGAAGAGCAGATCGTTATAAGAAAATTAAATAGCTGCAGGAAGTTAGATCTATTCTAGTAACTATAGGCATGGCAGCCCTATGGGAAAATCCAGAAAACACTCCGTTTCCCTCTAAAGCACAGTTGAAGGAAAGATACTGGGCATGGGTGACCTTTAGGAATAGTGATCCTTCATCATTAACGCGTCAATTTCTAGATGTAAAACCAGTACAAAAGCTGGAATCATATTTGGACACCATAACGAAGCCCCATGATAGAAAGCTTTATTTCCAACTTAGAGTGGGCACATTACCTACAAAGTCATTTTCTGCGAGTTGGGATATTGATGGTGATACTTCCTGCCCTATTTATCATGCAAACTTGGAGTCTTTGGCCCACTTTTTATTCGTGTGTCCCGCTTATAAAGTTCAGAGGCATACTTGGTTGGCCCCAATTTGTAGAGCTCTAGGCACACGAAAATATGAGGAAGCTCTTAGATTAATTCGCACTGAAACATGGTTACTCCTTGCCACAACTTTGGCTACATTTTCAGGATGGGCATGGGCGGTTAGATCAAAAGCGACTGTTGCACTGTAATGAACGTGCACTACATGTCTAACTTTTCTTTTCTTAGTTCTTTAAATGGAATTGAGGTCTGTTCATCATATTCCTTTTGATGATAATGTTAGTAAGAGCAAAACTAGAGCTGAGTTGTTCATGGAACTTTGCGTTTTTTGTAAAAATACTTTTTGTATATATGTATATACCATTGAGAGGAGTTTATTAATTTTATTGCTGTTTTTATAATTTTATGGACTTTTAACTTTATGGGAAGGTTATTTTCAAGTTTTTATATCCTGGTCATATATTTTGTATTGTATTCAGCTTTTATGACTATTTGTCGAATAAAGCTATTATGACTGACTGACTGAATAAGATATTGTTTCTTTATGCTTCTCATGTATAAAGAGAGGCAATTCTCCGGTAGCATGTGTTATAGCGCCTGATTTGAGTTCAATAGTTTTTACCTCATCCATGATAGTCTTAGTGACTAAATGGATTGCCATTTGTTTGGCGCATTGTATGTAAATGAAATTCCCTGTTGAGCCTGAATCCAACATAACCTGGACTACAATGGAGTGCAATTCCCATTTAAGATGTGACTTAAAAAAGAAATGATGGAATGAAGCTATGGAATTGTTATGAGCTGTGAATTTAGAGACAATCAATCCTGACCTAACCGAAGCACTCGTCCCTACAGACTTCGGGCTTAAGAGTTTCCCGATTTACTCAGTTTCTGTGGTTTCTCCGAAGATTTATAAAGGATATGTCCTTGTTTTCCACAATAAAGACAAAGCTTCTTGTCTCAGCATCTCTGTGGCTCTTCATTAATGAGGGGGCCCAAAAACTACCAATTTGCATGGGTTCAGGTTTGTCTACTAGTTTCTCAGGTTCTACCTATTTATCTTTGTACACCAATACCTAGGTATCAGAGCGCCCTTTCTCTTGCCTTCTCTAATTTAGACGGTCGTCTAGCTTTACTACCAAATCAATAAGAGCGCTACATGACTCAAAAGGATCTACCACCTGTGCTAATAAGTCTTTTAGTTTGTATCTAAGTCCTTTGTAAAAAAGGGTGCTGCACTTTGCTTCAGGCCACCCTGCTTCAGCCAC
Organism: Triturus cristatus; assembly: GCF_964204655.1. Taxonomy (NCBI): domain Eukaryota; kingdom Metazoa; phylum Chordata; class Amphibia; order Caudata; family Salamandridae; genus Triturus; species Triturus cristatus. The sequence continues at coordinate 1,316,545,085 of NC_140585.1, forward strand.
TAGTCTATTAAAATGTGAAATATAAGTCATCAAATCCTTTGTGCCTGTTTTAAGTTCAGCAATTCAGTGGCAACGGATTGCATAGAGGAATGACTGTCAAATAACCTCCTTAGCACTGGGATGGACCAGGTGGCAGCAGTCCCACCTAAATAGGACAAAACAAAAGTTACTGTAGCCTATTCAGTAGGGAAACAGGAGATCTTAAACACAAAATGTAGTTGGCACTGGTTTAGGAACATGGCACACTTTGTATGGTCTCCCATTAATCTCTCAGGAGGAGCCTACGGTATTGCAAGAGGAGCGGTAACATGAATGGCAAGATTACCTGAACTAGCAGAACGGGAGAGAGAAGAAAACAACCCGTTTGTAGCAACTGTAGTGGACCTGGATGCCATGTCAGTGTTAGATCCCTGCTATAATGAGTCTACCCTCAATGTAAGGGCTTGGGTTTCTTTTTGAAGAATCCCTATCATGTAAGCTATATCAGTGAGTGTTATCTGGTGTTCTTCCATTCTGCAGGAACGACATGTAAGTTCATAAGACCAGGTCCCAATTTCCCTTACCCACAAAGCCAGCCCAACAGTGTCAAAGCAAAATTGGTGTAATGGTGGAAGAGGGTAAACAAGGGAAGATAAAATAAATTTGTCCCATGACGTGCTCAGTGAAGAAGGTAAGTTCAATGTAGTCATGTGTATTCCCTGTATGTAAAAAGCACTAAACATATGTGAGTGTATATGATAATCTATTAAAGCAAGAACAAATCTCATAAACGTATCCATGTATGTTAATGGCGTTGCTACTTGTTTGACTCTCCTCTTCCAGTATAACTCAATTGTTTTACATACTGGAACTGTGTGCAACCTATGAAAAAATGACTGGAATCATCAGGAGTCTATGCAAGAGATGCCACCTGCAGCCCAACGAAGAACGTAGATGCTGCTAGATATCAAAGGTGAGGGCTGCCACCTGCAGCCAGATGAGGAACGAGAAAATCACCAGGAGCCAAGGAGGGAGCCACCATATGTAGCCTACAAGGGACAAGGATGCCACCAGTAGCAATGGAAAGAGCCACCGTTCGCAGCCGATGAGGGACCAGGAAGCAGTAAGGAGGGAGAATCGGATGCGGATGAGCCGCTCACAACACTAGAACACGAAGAATTGTTCCATGTTTGCCGATCACCTTTACGTTAGCATCGCTCAGCCTCCACCACAGTATGGATGCAGATGGAGCATTCCGGACACATACACTTTCCAAACACAATTTAAACCTTAAAGCAGATTCAACAGTCTCTTATATTCACTCTCGTTAGCCTCTGAGGGTCAAGTTTGCCTTATTAACTTTTAAAAGCCCCAAATGGGGGCCTGGAAGCATGCTCCTGCACACCTAAGCGCAGTACTGGGCAAACTGGACAGAAATTCAGTCACAGGCAGAAAACCATCAGTTTTACCACTACCAATTGCACAGAAACCAAGAGTTCAATACAGTCAAACATGGATTCCACAGCATCTGAGAAGGTTTGAAAGTCAGTTTAGGATGGGCATGTGTCTCTTCCTCATTTGCAGTGTGTGTGGCTGCTTCATTGATCCTGCCAGTAGCATATGCTTGTCTCAAAGATTAAGCCATGCACGTGTTAGTACACATGAACCGCACAGTGAAACTGGGAAATGATTGATTAAATCATGTATAGTTTCTTTGATGACTCCATCTGTTATTTAGACAACTGCAGCAATTCTAAAACTAATACATTTTAATGAGTGCTGACCTCCCAGGATGCATGCATTTTTTCAGACCAAGACCAGTTAGGGCTTGCCCAGCTGCTTTGGTGACTCCAGAAAACCTTGGTCTGATCTCACATCCATGTGATGATACATTGGGATATCTGCCCTAAAATTGGTCAAAGGTACTTTCTGTTCCTAACATAGTGACCATGGGTAATGGGGAATCAGGGTTCAATTTTGGAGAGGAAGCCAAAGAAATTGTTATCACATCCAAGGAAAGGAGCAGGCAAGTAAATAACCCACTCCTGCCTTGGGGAGGTAGCGAAAAAAATAACAATAGGTTAGGTGGTGCTTAATATTTATAAAGGACCAGAGTGTTAAACAGAATATGCCAGAATGTACTGTATGATAACCTTTACTCCAGCAATGACAGACCACCACCCTATCAGTGTGATGTTGTTGTGCCCTGTGCTACATTTTGCATGAAGAGGGAACCAGATTTGAGCATGTATCTTTAGGTATGGATATCACATCTATAGTCCAGGCAGGGACCATACTCATATGCCTTCATATGCTGCAAGATACATCATTTCTGTTAACTGTTCTGTATGTGTTGGAATCTCAGTTGTTCTCTGATATCAAAGAATGCAGATCTTAGTAACATGAATGTGGCTTTCCGTTGGTGCCAAAGTAAAGTTGAGTCATACAAGTCAGAAGTGTCATGGAGTAGTGCCAGCTTTGCAGATGGTTGAAAGTAGCAATAACCTTCTGTCAATATTATGAGAGGCTGTGTCTTGACCATAAAACAAGAGGCTTGTTGCAGTTCTACAATCCACATGTCTGGCAGAGGTCAACTGGGGATAGTCCTGACCTCAAATTTTGGCCCATGACCAATACCTATCATGAAGTATTTTAAAATATGTATGGAATACTTGACATAAATCACAGGTGAACAGCTGACAAGTGTCGGCAGTCTGCCTGCTCCTGCTTGTGACCCTTAGTGACAGCAATAATATTTCCCTTGCAGGTTCATCAAACCTGGCTATATTTTTACTGTCCCATTTGAAACCTATCACTTGTCCCAAATGTTTTTCATCAATGAACTTGAGAATCTCTGAGTTCACTCTCTAGTTGTGCTGCATCCTTGATCATGTGATGGTCAACAGAAGAACATATGTCTCTGCTGGCCCAATGAATGGATCACAGTTCTACTGACACCCATGCAGAGGGAGGCCCTAGGACAATGTGCTAGCTGATTGTCATGTGTAACTAGTGCACCTAGTGTAGGTTAAACAGAACTTGAAGTACAGCCACTATTTAGTGTTGGTACCTTGTACTATCCAAAGGGCAGTATTCTTCCTGCTGGTTTTACTCTGGAATTTTGAGTAGGAAATATTGAGATATAAGAATATTCTAGCCAAAATATAAAGATCCAAAATATCGAGGAGTTAAGTATACAGTGGGAAGTATTGATTTACCATTCTTAATTCGACACCTGAGTAAAATATGTATTTTTCCAAGCTACGCATATGTGGACTCAAGTATTGTAGGCCTATATATTCTTACCGGTTGATATGTTGGTCCTCAATATTTTGTCTGCGATATTCTTCTAACTTGATATTTCCTCCTCAATATTCCATACCTCCAACACTCTCCCAATAACTTTCTTTGTACGCCGTAGTCAGCACAACATTTACAGGCCATGGAGCTCTTGTCTCTCCAGAGCTATTCCCTGTAAATAGGCTTCTTCGTGTAACCAAAGAGCAGGGCAATCTTCATGCAAGCAACTCTTGAGCTTATATATCTGCCTGTAGCACCTAAGCTCCCTACCCGCTTTCAGTTTGTACTGGATGGCACCAAGAAACCAGAAGAATTTAGCAGGGAGAGTCCATGTTTGAAAGCAAACACAGTACTTAATACCAGTCTCCCCGTCGCCAATGCTCTTCCCTCCAGAAGGTAAAGGATGGTGTAACATGCCCTGCTTCTGTTGCTTTTAGCCCAGCTTCCCATTAGTGAGCCTAAAACAGGATAATTACAGCTCGCCAAAGAAACTAGTTTCCCTTTGTTTGGACTTCTGAAAGAGACATAGGGCCAATTACTACTTTGATGGTGCTGCACCGGCTCTGCACCAGCTCAGCACCGCCAAAGCTGTGCAGGGACCACCCACCGGATTACGAGTTGAACCCGTTTCTGGCTGATTTTTCCTGGCATTTCTTTTGACATTTCCATGGCGTAGCCCTGAAAACGGGCACCACAATGAGAAAGCAAAAGAATTTCCAGAACGGCATGGACTGGGAAGTCCACGCTGCCCTGGAACTTGGGGGGTATTCAAACAGGGGGGCACGTGTTTTGCCCCCCTGAATGCATCCCCATGGCGGCGGGTCAGGGGAGCCCTGTACGGCCCCCTTTGTTTTCCCTCTGCCATCTCTTTCAAGGCGGTGAACCCGCCATGAAATGGCTGGCGGAGGGGAAACTCATAATATGCTCGGCGGACAATGGGGGTCCAGCCTTGCATATTAAATGGGCCTCTGCGCTGTTCCACCGCCAGGGAATGGCGGTTCCCTGGCACAGCCGGCGCAGCATTGGCGGTCCAAAAAGCACCTCATATTAGGGCGGAAGCAGGACCGCCATCGCGAGTCTGTCGATCTTTGACCACCTGGTTCAAAATTGGACCCTTAGACAGGAACATACTTGCTTTTTTAAAACCCCTTTAAGAACTTTGCCATGGATACACGTAACTTCAGTTGTTGAAAAGTGCGTTAATAGGATGGGAAAGAGTCTTAAATACCTCCACAAGTTGAGCGGGTGAAATTATTTCTCCACAAAGAAAAATATTTTTTACACTAAGAAAAAAATATATATATATTCAAATGGCTATTCACACTTTGCAGATAATCTGCCAGCAGACAAACCTTAGATGCACGGCCAGTGGAAATAGAACAATGCTGAAAACAGTTTTTCAAACACATCAAGAATTTATTTGAAAGGCAGTACAATCAAAATAAAGATTTCTGGAAAGCTTCCATAAAGCAAAAGGATGTACAGCCTTTCAAGCCTCTTAGTTTGCATTATTGAAGTAGCTTTTCTCCATCAGTACCAGTCACTGATGTCTTGACCTTGACTACTGTTCTGTGAGGGCTCTGTGCAGAAGCTTAATTGCTTGGGAATAAGGCATTGTATGCCCTAGCGCATTTGTTGAATGAGATAAATGCGGCTGGTGAGTGGGCCTCCATTTGTGAAGGCCTCGCTAGCTGTACATGCAGAGAGGGATATAGCCCGAGTTTTTTGAGAGCTTTCCTTTTCATTGCTTAGAGAACTTTTCTATTGTCTATGAAAATTCCGAGTGATTTCTTCATTTGAAAACCAGCTTCTCAGGCACGGACTGCCGGCTGTGCCATTGAAAATCTTATGTATTAATAAATGTATGAAAAACAAATACAGGTTTCTTTCCGCGCATTGGAGAGCGAGGGCGATGAGAAGCGATGTTACTTTGGAAAATCTGGCAGCCTGTCTTAAGTGTGAGTAACATGATCTATGAATAGTTTATCCTTGCAAACATTAGGCTATTGGAATATTAATTTGGGTAAGTAAAAATGTGTTGACTTTCCTGTAAAAAGTTTGCTATAGTAGTTACACATTCCCTTTACATTTGTTAATGCTTTTTAGGATTTGCCCAATGCAGGGAGATACCTGTCGCATGCAAAGAAATTGATTAAAGTACTTTGGGCCGATTCACAAAGATAAGTTTGTACGAGTAGGTCTACTAGAGTGTAGATTTACTCCTCCGAGGTGTAAATCTTCACTTTTTTTTTATCACAGCAATTATAAGTGGCGATTTACAACTTGGTGCACTTAAAAGTTTCCATCCCCTCAAATGAGGGCAGAGAACTCCTTATAGGAAAATATAGGAAAATGTACTAAAGTTTACAATTTTTATTTTTAAAGTAAAGTTAATTTAATTCAAAATAAAAATGTAAGAGAATTTTAATCAAATAAAACTAACCTAGGTCTGCTTAAACAAAATATTTAATGCACTACCATTCATTTAAATATATTATTTATTTAAATATCATTTTTTAGAAATACATTACAATTAAACAGTAACATTTTTATTGAATTTGTAACCAAGTTGGCTATAAGTTATGTTTTCATTTTAATTTAAACATTTTGAGATGTTATAAACTAAGTTAAAACATTTTAATGAAGCTAAATTCAGCATTACAAATTTTGATTATATATATATGCATGACCCTGTATGGGTTAGTGTGTGGATGTGTGTGTAGATGTATGAATCACTGAGCAGTTTTGTACTAACTGCTATTGATCTGTCTATGATTTAGATATTAGTGCTCTGTATTTTAGAGTGGGTGTATGAAAGGTTTTATTAGGGTATGAGGAGGTGCATCAGATGATCATGTGGATGATATTATCAGTGATGTAATCAGTGATGTCATTTGAGATGTCATCAGTGATGTCATCAGTGATGTCACTGGGCATGTCATGACTGATGCAATATGTGACGTCATCAGCAGTGCATTGTGGGGGCGCGAGTTATAGTTAGGTCTACTAACTATAACGGCCGAATTTCTATTGTTTTGTACGAGTGAAATCTCCAACTAACTATAACGTCCCTGAAACCCATGGTTTTTTCAGTGAATTTCTAAGGTTTATTAAATTCTAATTTCTAACTATAACGTCCCTGAAACCTATGATTTTTTCAGTAAATTTCTTACGTTTTTTAAATGCTAATTACTAAATATATTGTCCCGGAAACCTAGGGTTTTTAAGTACATTTCTAAGGTTTTTAAATGATATTTTATAACTATAAGGTAGTAGTTGCATTTGCAGAGTGGTGCAGAAAGGGGACTGGGTCTATGACCAGCGCTCAGGAATTCCACTGCGTAGGACTAACAGAAAGTACCAGGAGGGCTTCTTGGCCCCCAAAGTCCCTCAGGAGTAAAGTGAACTTCATCCCCCAACCCGTAGTGTGCCAGGAGGGACGTTTGCAGAGTGGTGGAGAAAGGGAGGAGTGGCCTCCAAAGACCTCTTGGCAACACAAATGTGTGAGACTTCCAGGTGATAACAGGAGGGGTAGTTGGATCCCAAGGACGTCCTTGGGGGCCATCTACCTAGCCTATTATGTAGCTCCCCTTTAAAAAAAAAAAAAATTATGTTAAAAATGGTCATGCCCCAGGGGAAGGGGTCCGGGGGCCACAATTGGCCTCGGCAGTGGGACAATGCGGACCCCTTCCCATTTTATAAATAAATATATAAAAAATGGCTCAGGCCCTTGGGGATGGGGTCCCCAGGGCCCAAAAGCTAAAATTTAAGAGAAGGGGGACCACACAGGCCCCCTCCTAAAAATATAAACAGGAAAAAGAAGCCAGCATCTAACCAGAGGCCCCACCCCCTCCCTACACCACTATGCAAACGCGCCTCCTAGTGCATTCTGGGTTGGGGATTAAGTCCCCTTGAATCCTAAGGGTCCTTAGGGGACCAACTAGCCCACCAGGTACCTTCAGTAAGCCCCAAACAGTGGGATTGCTGAGGGGTGGTCTGAGGCCACGCCCCTTTTTAAACCAATCTGCAAACGCACCTCTTGGTGCATTGCTGGTGGGGCGATGAGGTCCTCATGTATCCTGAGGACCTCAGGACACAAGTGGACTTTATCCCATGAGTAGCAGTGCCCCAGGATGTGCGTTTGCAGAGTGGTGTAAAAAGGGGGCATGGCCTTAGACCACTCTTAGCAATCCAGCTGTGTGGGGCTTACTGGAGGTACCTGGTGGGCTAGTGTGCCCCTAGGGACCCTCAGGAGGCAAGGGGACTTCATCCCCCAACCAAGAGTGCCCCAGGAGGAGCGTTTGCTGAGTGATGGAGAAAGGGGGCGTGGCCTGTGTCCACCTCTCAGCAATCCCATTGTGTGGGGCTTACTGGAGGTAAGAGGTAGGCTAGTTGGCCCCAAAGGACCCCCAGCAGTGAAGGTGACTTCATTCCCCATCCAAGAACGCGCCAGGGAGCGAGTGGTGGGCACAGGGGGTGTGGCCTACTATGAGAACTCAGCAATCCTGCTGTGTGGGACTTACTGGAGGTAATATGAGGGGTAGTTGGCCCCAAGGATGTCCTTGGGGGCCAACTACCCCTCTTGTTATCTCCAGTAAGTCCCACACAGTGGGATTGCTAGGACGTCTCCAGAAGCCACGGCCCTTTTCTCTACCACTCTGCAAACATGCCCCCTGGCAGACTACAGGATGGGGGATGAAGTCCACTTTACTCCTGAGGGACTATGGGGGCCAAGAAGCCCTCCTGGTACCTCCTGTAAGTCCTATGCAGCAGAATCTTTGAGCCCTGCTCAGAGGCCTAGCACCCTTTATCCACCATTCTGCAAACGCGACTACTAGTTAAAGAAGTATTTGCAATGTAATAGGTTTTGCAATTGAGAGAGTTAGAGCTATTGGCGTTGTAAATGTAAACGTTTTTTATTAATGTTTTTTAGTGTAGAGTGAATGTATGGTGTGTGTAGTGGAATTAGGTGGTATGTTGTGCAGTGAAATTATGTGAATAGAAAGTATGTGGTATTTAGTGTATAGTAAGTATGTGGAGTGGGATTATGTGTTGTGGAGAGTAATTATGTGGTATTGTAGTCTGTGTTGTGGAGTGGTAACCTCAGGTTTAGTCTTCCTTGTTTCCTTAGAAGCTAAGGTATAAACTCGATGAGGCACACAAAAAAGGAACCACTGAGGAGCACTCCTGGACCTAGTCGGAGGTATGAGTAGGACCACTGGAAGTATGTGACAGTTCGGCTGCACCAATTTTCACATAATTAAACATTTTCTGCATTAGCTAAATATTTCATCATCTGCTGCCTAATCTGCAGATCTGTGTAGAGAACAAGGGTACCCTAGTAGTAGGACCAGGGGTCATAAGTGTAGTAAAAAGAACAAGTGTCTGGGAGAAGCCACAGAGGTCCTCAGGTAGCCTGGGCTACTATTATTTAAAGTACAGCTTACGTCTAGGTTTAGTAATGAAGAGGGAGTCCTGGTAGGACTGGAAAGACAATGTATGAGGGGACATAAGGTTGTATGAATGACATCACATTTATTAACATCATAAACGGAGTATCATCCACTATTAAGTAGCTTGTCCTGGTGCTCACACATATACAGTGAAAGTGTGTGAAGTGATAGGTGCTGGTGACTTAAAATTTACATCGCATTGACAACATTATACAAAACTCCACAAGTATTATGTTATGTTAGAGGTGTTTTGGTTGTGAGAGTCGACGGTGTTTCAATCTCTTTATTTAGAGATCATCATCAGGACAAAAAGACGCGTGAGCCGGTAGGATCTAGAAGAAGAAAACCATTGGTTCCGGAGACAATAAACATGTATCTACCAAGAGCATGAAAGCAAAAAACGTCTCGTTTTTCACCCTTCTTGTCTCTTTCAACATCTCTGTTGCCTCTTTCTGCACCCCTCTTGCCTCTTTCTGTACCCCTCTTGACTCTTTCTGCACCTCTGTTGGTTCTGTCTGCACTGCTCTTGCTTCTTTCTGTACCTCTTTTGCAAATTTCTGCATCCCTCTTGCTTCTTTCTGTACCCCTCTTCCCTCATTTTGCACCTCTCTTTCCTCTGTCTGCACACCTGTTCCCTCTTTGTGCACCCCTTTTGCCTGTTTCTGCAGCTCTCTTGCTTCTTTGTGCAGTTCTCCTGCCTCCTTCTGCACCTCACTTGCCTCCTTCGGCACTTCTATTGCCTCTTTCTGCACTTTCCATGCTTCTTTCGGCACCCCTACTGTCTCTTTCTGTATGCCTATTGTCTCTTTCTTCACTTGTCTTCCCTCTTTCTCCACCTCTATTGCTTCTTTCTGCTTTTCTCTTGCCATTTTCTGCACCTCACTTGCCTCTTTCTGCCCCTCACTTGCCTCTTTCTGCACTTCTCTTGCTTCTTTCCACACCTCTCTTGCTTCTTTCAGCAAATATTTTGCCTCATCCTGCACTTCTTTTGCTTGTTTCTGCACCGCTCTTGCGTCTTTCTGCACCTCTATTGCTTCTTTCAGCAATTCTATTGCCTCTTTCTGCGCTTCTCTGGCTTGTTGCAGCACCTCTCCTGCATCTTTCTGCACCTCTATTGCTTCTTTCCACACCTCACTTGCTTCTTTCTGCACCCCTCTTGCCTCCTTTTGCATCCCTTTTTTCTCTTTCTGCTTCTGTCTTGCATCTTTCTGCACCACTGTTTCTATACCTTTCCTGCCTGTTTCTGTACCTTTCTGGCCTCTTTCTGTACCTCTGTTGCTTCTTTCTGCACTTCTCTTCCTTTTTCTGCACCCCTCCTGCCTCTTTCTAATTTGTCTTGCCTCTTTGTGCACCTCTCCTACTTTTTTCTGCACCTCTCTTGCCTCTTTTTGCACCACTGTTGGTTCTTTCCGCACTGCTTTTGCTTCTTTCTGCACTTTGCCTCTTTCTGCACTACTTGTCTGTACTCCTCCTGCCTCTTTCTGTACCTTTCTTGCCTCTTTGTGCACCTCTCCTACCTCTTTCTGCACCATTCTTGCCTCTTTTTGCACCTCTGTTGGTTCTTTCTGCACTGCTCTTGTTTCTTTCTGCACCTCATTTACAAATGTATGCATTCCTCTTGCCTCTTTCTCTGCCCCTCTTCCCTCTTTCTGTACCTCTCTTGCCTCTGTCTGCATATCTTTTCCCCTCTTTCTGCACCCCTTTTGCCTGTTTCTGCAACTCTCTTGCCTATTTCTGCAGTTCTTTTGCCTCCTTCTGCACCTCACCTGCCTCTTTCTGCAGTTCTTTTGCCTCTTTTTGCACCTCTCTTGCTTCTTTCTGCACCTCTCTTGCTTCTTTCTGCACCCTTCTTCCCTTTTTTGCACCCCTTTTTCTGCTGTTCTCTTGCTATTTTATGTAACTCTCTTGCCTCTTTCTGCAGTTCTCTTGCCTCCTTCTGAACCTCACTTGCCTCTTTCTGCACTTCTGTTGCCTCTTCCTGTACCTCTCTTGCTTCTTTCTGCACCCCTGTTGTCTTTCTGCACTCATCTTCCCTCTTTCTGCAGCTCTCTTGCTTCTTTCTGCACCCGTTTTGCCTTTTTTGCATCCCTCTCCCCTCTTTCTGCTGTACTCTTGCCATATTCTGCACCTTTCTTGCTTCTTTTTGCACCTCACTTGCCTCTGTCTGCACTTCTCTTGCTTCTTTCCACACCTCTGTTGTCTCTTTTTGCACTCAGCTTCCCTCTTTCTACACCTCTCTTGCTTCTTTCTGCACTCATTTTCCCTTTTTTTGCATCCCTCTCCCCCTCTTTCTGCTGTTCTCTTGCCATTTTCTGCACCTTTCTTGCTTCTTTCTGCACCTCACTTGCCTCTTTATGCACTTCTCTTGCTTCTTTCCACACCCATGTTGCTTCTTTCTGCACTCTTTTGCCTCTTTCTACTTTACTTGCTTCTTTCTGTACCCCTCTTGCCTCTTTTTGCACCCCTTTTTCTCTTTCTGCATCTCTCTTGCAGCTTTCTACATCCCTGTTCCCTATTTCTGCACCTTTCCTGCATGTTTATGCACTTCTGTTGCCTCTTTAAGTACCTCTGTTGCTTCTTTCTGCACTTCTCTTGCTCTTTCTGCACCCTTTGTGCCTCTTTCAGCACCTTTGTTGCCTCTTTCTGCACTTCTCTTCCTTCTTTATGCACCCTGCCTGCCTCTTTCTGTACCTGTCCTGACGCTTTCTGCACCCCTATGCCCCCTTTTTGCACCTCATTTGGTTCTTTCTGCACTGCCCAAGCTTATTTCTGCACCTTTGTCTCTTTTTGAACCCTCTCTTGCTTCTTTCTATACCTCTGTTGCTTCTTACAACAATTCTCTTGCCTCTTTCTGTACTTCTCTTATTTCTTTCTGTACCCCTCCTGCCTCTTTTTTGTACCTTTCCTGCCTCTTTGTGCACCTCTCCTACCTCTTTCTGCATCCCTCTTGCCTCTTTTTGCTCGTCTGTTGGTTCTTTCTGCACTGCTATTGCTTCTTTCTGCACCTCACCTGCCTCTTTCTGCACCTCTCTTGCCTCTTTCTGCACCTCTCTTGCTTCTTTCTGCACCCCTGTTGTCTCTTCCTGCACCCCTGTTGTCTCTTTCTGTACTCGTCTTCCTTCTTTTTGCACCTCTCTTGTTTCTTTCTGCACCTCTCTTGCTTCTTTCTGCACCCTTCTTCCCTTTTTTGCATCCCTCTTTCTACTGTTCTCTTGCCATTTTCTGCAACTCTCTTGCCTCTTTCTGCAATTCTCTTACCTCCTTCTACTCCTCACTTGCCCTTTTCTGCACTTCTATTGCCTTTTCCTGTACCTCTCTTGCTTCTTTCTGCACCCCTGTTGTCTTTCTGCACTCATCTTCCCTCTTTCTGCAGCTCTCTTGCTTCTTTCCGCACCCGTTTTGCCTTTTTTGCATCCCTCTCCCCTCTTTCTGCTGTACTCTTGCCATATTCTGCACCTTTCTTGCATCTTTTTGCACCTCACTTGCCTCTGTCTGCACTTCTCTTGCTTCTTTCCACACCTCTGTTGCTTCTTTATGCACCTCTTTTGCCTCTTTCTGTACCTCACTTGCTTCTTTCTGCACCCCTCTTGCCTCTTTTTGCACCCCTTTTTCTCTTTCTGCATCTCTCTTGCAGCTTTCTGCACCCCTGTTCCCTCTTTCTGCACCTTTCCTGCATGTTTCTGCACTTCTGTGACCTCTTTAAGTACCTCTGTTGCTTCTTTCTGCACTTCTCTTGCTCTTTCTATACCCTTTGTGCCTCTTTCAGCACCTTTGTTTCCTCTTTCTTCACTTCTCTTCCTTCTTTATGCACCCCGCCTGCCTCTTTCTGTACTTGTCCTGCTTCTTTGTGCACCTCTCTGACCCTATTGCCCCTTTTTGCACCTCAGTTGGTTCTTTCTGCACTGATCAAGCTTCTTTCTGCACCATTGCCTCTTTCTGCACTTCTCTTGCTTCTTTCTATACCTCTGTTGCTTCTTTCAGCAATTCTCTTGCCTCTTTCTGCACTTCTCTTCTTTCTTTCTGTACCCCTCCTGCCTCTTTTTGTACCTTTCCTGCCTCTTTGTGCACCTCTCATATCTCTTTCTGCACCCCTCTTGCCTCTTTGTGCACCTCTCTTGGTTCTTTCTGCACTGCTATTGCTTCTTTCTGCACCTCACTTGCCTCTTTCTGCACATTTATTGCTTCATTCCACACCTCTGTAGCTTCTTTCAGCAATCCTCTTGCCTGTTTCTGCACTTCTCTTGCTTATTTCTACACTTCTCTTGTGTCTTTCTGCACCTCACTTGCCTCTTTCTGCACTTCGATTGCCTCTTTCTGCACCTCTCCTGCTTCTTTCTGCACCCCTGTTGTCCCTTTCTGTACTTGTTGTCCCTCTTTCTGTACCTCTCCTGCTTCTTTCTGCATCCTTTTCCCCTTTTTTGCATCCCTCTTTCTGCTGTTCTCTTGCCATTTTCTGTACCTTTTGTGCCTCTTTCTGCACCTCACTTGCCTCTTTCTGCACTTCTCTTACTTCTTTCCACACCTCTGTTGCTTCTTTCAGCAATACTGTTGCCTCTTTCTGCGCTTATCTGGCTTGTTGCAGCACCTCTCTTGCGTCTTTCTGTACCTCTTTTGCCTCTTTCTGTACCTCACTTGCTTCTTTCTACACCCCTGTTGCCTCTTTTTGCACCCCTTTTTTCTCTTTCTGCACTTCTCTTGCATCTTTCTGTACCTCTTTTGCCTCTTAATGTACCTCACTTGCTTCTTTCTGCACCCCTCTTGCCTCATGTTATACCCCTGTTCCCTCTTTCTGCACATTTCCTGCCTGTTTCTGCACCTCTGTTACCTCTTTCAGCACCTTTGTTGCCTCTTTCTGCACTTCTCTTCCTTCCTTCTGCACCCCACCTGCCTCTTTCTATACTTGTCTTGCCTCTTTGTGCACCTCTCCTACTTTTTCTGCACCTCTCTTGCCTCTTTTTGCACCTCTGTTGGTTCTTTCTGCACTGCTCTTGCTTCTTTCTGCACCTTACTTGCCTCTTTCTGCAATGCTCTTGCTTCTTTCTATACCTCTGTTGCTTCTTTCATCAATTCTCTATCTTCTTTCTGCTCTTTTCTTCTTTCTTTCTATACCCCTCCTGCCTCTTTCTGTACCTCTCTTGCCTCTTTGTGCACCTCTTCTACCTCTTTCTGCACCCCTCTTGCCTCTTTTTGTACCTCTGTTGGTTCTTTCTGCACTGCTCTTGCTTCTTTCTGCACCCCACTTGTCTCTTTCTGCACTTCTCTTGCTTCTTTCTACACCTCTGTAGCTTCTTTCAAAAATTCTCTTGCCTGTTTTTGCACTTCTCTTGCTTATTTCTGTACTTCTCTTGCCTCTTCATGCACATCAGTTGCTTCTTTTTACACCTCACTTGCTTCTTTCTGCACCCCTGTTGCCTCTTTCTGCACCCCTCTTCCCTCTTCATGCACCTCTTGCTTCTTTTTGCACCCTTGTTCCATCTTTCTGCACCTTTCCTGCCTGTTGTTGCACCTATTTTGCTTCTTTCTGTACCTCTGTTGCTTCTTTCTGCAATCTTCTTGCCTCTCTCTGTACCCTTTGCACCTCTTTCAGCACCCCTGTTGCTTCTTTCTGTACTTCTCTTCTATCTGTCTGCACCCCTCCTGCCTTTTCTGTGCCTCTCTTGCCAATTTGTGCATCTCTCTTTCCTCTTTATGCACCCCTCTTGCCTCTTTTTGTACCTCTGTTACACATTTCTGCATCCCTCATGCCTCTTTCTATACCCTCTTCCCTATTCCTCCACCTCTATTGCTTCTTTCTACACTTCTCCTGCTTCTTTCTGCACTGCTCTTGCTTCTTTCCGCACCTCTCTTGCAAATTTCTGTATACCTCTTACCTCTTTCTGCACCCCTGTTCCCTCTTTCTGTACCTTTCTTGCCTATTTCTGCACCTTGTTTGCCTCTTTCTGCACCTCTTTTGCTTCTGTCTATACTTTTCTTGCCTCTTTCTGTACCCCTCTTGCCTCTTTCTGCACCTCTGTTGGTTCTGTCTGTACTACTCTTGCTTCTTTCTGCACCTCTGACTTAGAAGTAGTTTTAATCCCCCTGCCCTATTATGTATTAGGGCCTAACAGGGGAGGTCATGCTAATCACAGGGGTCCACCAACCCAGAGTGTACCCTAGTGTATGTAGGTGTTTTCACAGTATTATAAGTGTCTTCAGCATAGCACTGGCTCCAGGCCTGGTTAGTCAGAGTCAGTTACCGCCAGTACCAGTCAGCAAAAAGTTGGGGGCACAGGATAACTTGCAACAAGGCCTCTTTCTGCACCTCTGTTGGTTCTTTCTGCATATCTTGTGCTTCTTTCTGCACCTTTCTTTGTCTTTCCAGACTTCTGTTGCCTCTTTCTGCATTTCGCTTGCTTCTTTCTGTGTGTTTCTTCCTGTTTCTGCACATGTCCTACCTCTATAGGCAAAGTTAGAAATCTGCATATAAAAAGCCTTAGAAATTCACTGAAAAAAACATAGGTTTCAAAGACGTTATAGTTGGAAATTAGCATTTTAAAAAACTTTGAAATTCACTGAAAAAAACATAGGTTTCAGGGACGTTATACTTAGAAATTAGCATTTAAACAAACCTTTGAAATTCACTGAAAAAACCCACAAGTTTCAGGGACATTATAGTTAGTTGGACTTTCAGTCGTATAAAACCAGAGAAATACAGCTGTTATAGTTAGTTGAAGTAACTGGGTATGTAGTAACTGGTATTGGTGTGTCATTTGTTTCAAGAATGGCAGTCTGTATTTTAGAGTGGGTGTATCAAAGTTTATATTAGTGTGTGAGGTGTCATCAGTGATGTCATGAGTGATGTCACTGACCATGTCATGAGTGACGTCATATGTGATGTTATCAGCAGTGCATTGCAGGGGCGCGAGTTATAGTTACCTCAACTAACTATAACGGACGAATTTCTCTTGTCTTGTACGACTGAAATGTCCAACTAACTATAACGTCCCTGAAACCTGTGTTTTTTTTCAGTGAATTTCTAAGGTTTTTTAAATGCTAAGTAAATATTTCTCTCTTTTCTGGCAGCCTATCGGACTGTTCGCTGACACTGTAGGCTGAATCCCATGGGAGCGAGATTGCCAAAGGGGAATAAAAGCTCTCTGGGCCAATTGAGTACTCGATTTTTAAATTGGCAGTCCCACAAGACTCTTGAGAGACTCTCGCTGACCCAACTGTCCAAAAATACTCATATTTTTGCACCTGAATTGTTCAAAACCTACTGAAAAAAATGACACCAAATTACAAAAAGCATAATCTGCGAACTAAGATCTAGCTTTCTTCCACATTTGGTATAATTCCATTCAGCAGTTTTTGCAGTAGTTCTTCTTACAGACGTCCATGGAAAATGCATACAGCCTTTGCCTTTAGGGATGTCTCTTTTTTCTTGACACCCGCCTGACGAATCACCCCAAAAGTTTCTATGCACAAATTTGGTATAAAAGAGCAGTTTTAAAAACATTTTTTGTGAAGATTCATTAAACGGTCATAACATTATTAGCAACAAAAATAAACACATTTCCTATGGAAACGCTGACCTAACTATCTAGTGGCAACTGCTCCTGGGTTATATATGTATATTGATAAAAAATTGAGAAAAGAATTGAGGTTCTGTTAAGACTCCATGCCTTAGTTCACATCAGACAGTATAATGCATCATGGGGAATGTATTTTAAAGAGACTGTCATGTGACTTTTAAGATAAAAAGCATGCACGTTTGCACTTTGCAGTTCATTATCTCCACCTGTGATCAAGGCAATTGACACCGAAACGCGTAAGGACATGGAAGATTTGACGCGCTGCTCTGCCTGTGATTAAAATGCTGTATCTCTGGTATTGGGCCTCATCGTGGTTCTTTGTCAAGATAAGAATTGATGGGCTGCTCCGTGCCCATTGTCTGAAGCCGCCCTGTAGGGTCGGGGGCTCCTTGTTCTCAGAGGCTGGTATGTGATCAAATCGGGAGCATGACCCACTCGCTGTTACAAGCCGAACAGAGGAGATGCTACTACAGCAAAGTTGTGACGGCTGAGGAAGGGATTCAGAGGGGGACAATTCCCCGTTCTGATCATGCCGGAGGATGAGCATTATCTAAAGGCCATCATGGTATGTGAGCACCATGCAAAATATAAAACCACATGACTGCGTGAGTAAAGACCCACAGCAATATCTGATGCATATACTGTGAAATATTTTCAAAAATTGAGAAAAGAAACGAGGTTCTATTAAAACTCCATGCATTAGTTTACATCAGCCAGTATAATGCATCATGGGGAATGTATTTTAAAGAGACTGTCATGTGACTTTTAAGATAAAAAACATGCATGTTTGCAGTTCATTATCTCCACCTGTGATCAAGGCAATTAATGCTGAAATGTGTAAGGACAAGGAGGATTTGACGCGCTGCTGTGCCTGTGATTAAAATGCTGGGGCTCCAGTAATGGGCCTCATCATGGTTCCTTGTCGAGATGATAATACATGGGCTGCTCTGTGCCCATTGTCAGATGCCGCCCTGTAGGATGGGGGCTCCTTGTTCTCGGAGGTTTTTTATATATATATATATTCACAGAAAAAAACATAGGTTTTACGGAAAGTTATAGTTAGCTGGACATTTTACTCGTACAAAACCATAGAAACTCCCCTGTTATAGTTAGTTCAGCTAACTATAACTCGCGCCCCCGCAATGCACTGCTGATGACGTTACATATTACATCACTCATGACATGGTCAGTAACATCACTGATGACATCACTGATGACATCTCAAATGACATCACTGATGACATCACTGATGACATCATCCAGTGACTGTGTGTTTCTGTAAAGTTTAAATATGTTTAATATATATAGGGAAAGGCGTATTGAAGAATGAATGGGTGTATAAGTGTCTGAATGGATGATTTAGTAGGTGCGTGACTGACTCTATAAGTGAGTGAATTAACTTATCTTACTGAATGCATGGGTTAGTAAGTAAACTGTGTGAATGTCTGTATCCGTCTGTCTTTTGGTGTGTAAGTGGCTGCATGGGTTTGCGAATAGCTACATGAGTGTCTATATGGGTTATTGATTGGTTGTCTGAGTATCTGTATGGGTGCCTGAGTGTTTGTGTGGGTGGGGAATATGTGACTCTGTACATAGATGTGTGAGCGGGTGATTCACTGTGTGCATGGTTTCAAGAGTGCATCTGTGATGGACTGTATGGGTGGGTGAGTGTGTGTATTGGTGTGTTAGTGAGTGAATGTATATCTCATTTGTATATGTGTTAGTAACTACATATGTGAAAGGCAGTATATATGTGTGTTGAAGTATATAAATGGCTATAAGTGAGACTGTGTTATTGTGAGAGTGGCTGTATTAATGAGTCTGTGCTTGTATCATTGTTTGTATAGGAGTGTAAGTATGTGCTAGTATTTGTATGAGTAAGTGAGCTGGTGTGTGTATAACTATATAAGTGAGTAAATAGCAGTGTGATTAATTATTTGCATGACTGACTAGGTGTGTGAGTACCTCTATGGATGAGTGGCGGTGTTTGAGTTTCTATATAGCTGTATGAGTTCATATGATAGTCCTGTACTGAGTGAC
Organism: Triturus cristatus; assembly: GCF_964204655.1. NCBI lineage: Eukaryota > Metazoa > Chordata > Amphibia > Caudata > Salamandridae > Triturus > Triturus cristatus. The sequence goes on from NC_140585.1 coordinate 1,316,563,428, forward strand.
CATAAGTATGAGTGACTGTATGGTTGAGTGAGTGGATGTGTATGTAAAGCTAAGAATCAGTGTGTGGGTATGTAGTCATTGGTGTTGGAGAGTCTATGGTTTTGAGAATGGTCGTCTGTAATTTAGAGTGCGTGTATCAAAGGTTATATTAAGGTGTGAGAAGATACATCAATGTATCAAATGGATGATGTCATCAGTGATGTCATCAGTGATGACATTTGAGATGTCATTAGTGATGTCATCAGTGATGTCACTGACCATGTCATGAGTGATGTAATATCTGATGTCATCAGCAGTGCATTTCGCGGGCGTGAGTTATAGTTAGCTGAACTAACTATAACGGGGGAATTTCTATGGTTTTGTACGAGTAAAATGTCCAACTAACTATACCTTTCCCTAAAACCTATGGTTTTTTAAGTGAATTGCCTAGGTTTTTTAAATGTTAATTTCTAACTATAACATGCCTGAAACCTATGGTTTTTTCAGTGTATTTCAAATGTTTTTTAAATGCTAATTTCTAACTATAACGTGCCCAAAACCTATGTTTTTTTCAGCAAATTTCTAAGGTTTTTTAAATGCTAGTTTCTAACTATGCCTACAGAGGTTGGACATGTGAAGAAAGAAGAAAAAACGTACAGAAAGAAGCAAAAGAAATGCAGAAAGAAGCAACAGAAGTCCTCAAAGACGAAGAAAAGTGCAGGAAAAAGCAAGACATGTGCAGAAAGAACGGACAGAGGAACAGAAAGAGGCCATGTCACAAAATCATCCTGTGCCCACAACTTTTTCAGACGGGTACTGGTGGTAACTAACTCTGGCTAACCAGGCCTAGAGCCAGTGGTATGCTAAAAGACACTTAAAATACAGTGAAAACACCTACATACACTAGGGAACACTATGCGTTGGGGTACCCCTGTAATTAGCATGACCTCCTCTGTAAGCCCCTAGTACATAATAGGGCAGGGGGATTAAAAAACTACCTCTTAAAATGAGCCATGGGGTGCATTTGCACACTGGTGAAGGGAGGGAGGAGCCTGAGGTGATATGTGTGCAAACACGCCCTGTGGGCGTTTTAAGTTGGGCGATAAAGTCCCCTTGAATCCTTAGGGTCCCTGGGGTCCATCTAGCCCACTAGGTACCTCCAGTAAGCGCCACATAGCTGCATTGCAGAGAGGTGTAAAAAGGGGCACGGCCTAGACCACCTCTCTGCAACGCAGCGCAGTGGCGCTTACTGAAAGCACCTGGTGGGCTAGTTTGCCCCCAGGAGCCCTCAGGGTTGAAGGGGAATTATTTCCCCAACTTAAAACATGCCACAGGGCGTGTTTGCACAAGTCACCTCAGGCCCGTCCCCTCCCTTCATATGAGATCCAAGCACACACAGGATAGTGGAACCAGCAGCTTTAATGAACCAGCATGACGCATTTCAGCATGACTGCCTTTCTCAAATGCTTCAAAAAACAAGTGTTGCAGGTGTTCACTTTTAAAAACGGCACTGGCTTTGCTCTTATAAGTGGAGACCCACAAATGGGCATATAGGAATCCCCGATCCCAACACTCTTGGTTTGTAGGTGCATATATAGATAGATAGATAGCTAGATAGCTATATAGGTAGATAGGTAGATAGGTAGATGGATAGATAGATAGATAGACAGATATAGATATATATATATAGATGTAGATTATCTACTGGCGGTCGCCAGTAGATAGTTATAGTTAGGACCGAGTTTCCATAGGAAATCTCAAAATTCTATTTTGAATAACTTTGGCGCCGGTTGACGAATCCTCGCAAAATTTTCAAAACTAATGGGGCGCTCCGCTCAGCTCCTACCTTGAAAGTCTCGGGGGGATTCGTCAAGCGGGGGCGGAGAAAAAAGGGGGGTCCCAAAACACGTTTTCCCCATGCATTTTTCCATAGGACCTTTAGACACAGCTACAGCCCGAACGGCTGAACAGAATTACTTGAAATTTGGCAGAGAGGTAGCCATAAGGTCAAGGAAGTGCCTTTTGCAGGTCTGGTGTAAATCTGTTCAGTATTTCCTGAGAAAATAGCATTTAAAAGCATATCAATATCTATACGCGCGCAGTGTGCGCGCACCGTGCGCGCACCGTGCGAGCACCGTGCGAGCACCCTAACATGCGCGAGCGTAATTCTGATTGGTGGTTACATGTTAGTCAACGTTCAAATCGGTCGAAATCAGGAAGTGTTGGCCGCCATTTTGTTTGTTTTCAGTGCGAGAGTGAAAAAGGAAGGTGGCAAATGTGAAAAGGGGGCAGGGTAGAGAGTCCTGACCCCCTAGATTTTTAAATCGCGGGGGTGCGCGCACCGTGCGCGCACGGTGAAAACCAAAAAAAAAAACAAACACATTTTAATACGTAGTTTATTGTAAAATAAATATATATAAAAAATAATGATACATAAATAAATTAGCATTTAAAAAACCGTACAAATTCACTGAAAAAAACATAGGTTTCACACACGTTATAGTTAGGAATTAGCATTTAAAAAACCTTGCAAATTCACTTAAAAAACCATAGGTTTCACACATGTTATAGTTAGGTGGATATTTCACTCGTAAAAAACCAATGAAATTCCCCCGTTATAGTTAGTTCAGATAACTATAACTCGCGCGACCGCCACTCTATCACAAGGATGATGTCATCAGTGATGTCATGAGTGATGCCACTGACCATGTCATGAGTGATGTAATATGTGACGTCATGGGCAGTGGATTGCGGGCGCGCGAGTTATAGTTATCTGAATTAACTATAACAGGGGAATTTCATTGGTTTTTTACGAGTGAAATATCCACCTAACTATAACATGTGTGAAACCTATGGTTTTTTAAGTGAATATAGATATATTTTTATATTTTTTTTCACTAAAAAAACAAAGGTTACAGGGACATTATAGTTAGGCTCAGGTTTCACTCATACAAAACAAGTGAAATTCAGAAGTTATAGTTAGCTGGGCTGACTTTAACTCGCACCCCCATATTGCACTGCATATGACCCCATATATTACATCACTCAACTCATGACCTGGCCAGTGACATCACTGATGACATCATCCAGTGACTATGAGTGATTTTATAAAGTTTATTGGTGCTCAATATACATACAAAGGTGCATTGGTGAATCACTAGGTGCATGAGTGCCTGTATGGATGATTCAGTGGGTACATGATTGACTGCATAGGTGATTGATGAGGTGTCTCAGTGAATGGATGGGTGAGCAACTGGTTATGTCAGTTGGTTTCTAAGTAGTTGCATGGGTGCTTGAGTGGGTACTTGAGTGGCTGTATGGGTGATTAGTTGGTCATCTGTTCACCTGTATTGGCATCTGAGTGTCTAAGTGGGTGGATAAGGGTGTGTGTGACTGCCTGTATAGATGAATGAGCTGTATGGGTAAGTGAATGTATGTGTGATGGGCTGTATGAGTGTGTGAGTATGTGTATATCTGTGTGGGTGAGAGAGTGGTTGTGGCAGTGGTATATGGATGGAGTAATTGGGTATGTGAAAGGCAGTATAGGTGAGTGATGCAGTATATGAGTGACTGTACAGGTGAGTAGATGAATGTGAGAGTGGCTGTATGGGGTCAGTGACTATAGGTGAGTGCATACATGTTCACAAGTGGGTGTGTGTGTGTGTAACTGTATGGGTGAGTAAGTGGCTGTGTGATTGAGTGTATGGGTGAGTGTGCAGGTGTGTGAGTAGCTCTATAGTTGACTGACCCAGAGTGTGAGTGGCTGTATGGGTATATGAGTGAATATGTCAGTGGCTATATTACTGAGTGAGTGGGTGTATGTGTGGGTGAGTGAGTGGATATGCGTGTAGATCTATGAATCAGTGCATGGGTATGTAAGTAGTGGTATAGGTCTGTGAATGGGTTTGTGAATGGTAGTGTGGGAGTGGGTGTATGAAAATTTCTATGGAGGTGTGAGTGGGTGTGTTAGTGATTTTGTGGATGATGTCATCAGGGATTCCAGTTGAGATGTTATCAGTAATGTCACTGACCATGTCATGAGTGATGTACTATGTGAGATCATAAGCAGTGTATTGCAGGGGTACGATTTATAGTTAACTCAGCAAACTATAACTGCTGAATTTCACTGGTTTTATAGGAGTGAAACCTGAGCCTAACTATAACAGCCCTATAACCTTTGTTTTTTTCAGTGAATTTCTATGGTTTTTTAAGTAGTAATAGTGTTTGCAACGTGGTGGAGAAAGGGGGCTGGCCCTCCGATCAACTCTCAGGAATCCTGATGTGTAGCACTTACAAAAGGTACCAGGAGGGCTTCTTGGCCCCCAAGGTCCTTCAAGAGTAATGTGGAATTGATCCTTCAACCCACATTATGCTAAGAGCCGCAACTGCAGAGTGATGGAGAAAGGGGACGTGGCCTCTGAAGTTCTCCTAGCAATCCCACTGTGTCAGACTCACTGGAGGTAACAGGAGGGGGAGTTGGCCCCGAAGGATGTCCCTGGGGGCCAATTACACCTCCTGTTCCATCCAGTAAGTCCCACACAGCAGGATTTCCAAGAGGTGGTCACGCCCCTATTTTCCACCACGTTGCAAATGCATCTTTTGGTGCACTACTAATAGGGGAAGAAGTCCTCTTGAAGGCAGAGGGTCCTTTGGACCAACAAACCCTTCTGTTACCTCCAGGAAATTGCAAACAGCTGAATTGCTGAGAGGACCTCCAATGCCAAACCCCCTTTTGTCACCACTCTGCAAACGCGCCTCCTGGTGCACTGCTGGTTGGTGAATGAAGTCCCCTTGGCTCCAGAGGGTCCAGGTGTGCATTTTCAGAGTGGTGGGGAAAGGGGGCGGACCACCTGCAAATTGATGGCTTTTTTCTTTTTATATTTGTTTAGGAAGGGGATCTGCGTGGCCCTCTTCGCTGGATCACTTTGCATCCCAGGTACCCCAAACCCTGGGCCAGGTGCCTTTTAAAACAAAATATTTAAAAAAGGGAGAGGGCGACGTGACCTCCCAACTCCAGGTAATTTCAGTCCTGGGGACCCCATTCCCCAGGACCCAGCCTTTTTCTATATATCTAATTAAAAGTAGCCTACTACTTTTTCAAAAAAATACATTTCAAACAGGGAGGGGGCATTGTGGCCCCCTTCCCAGCCATTTTCATCCCCGGGGACATCATTTTCCAGGGCCTACCCTTTTAAAAAACATTATTTAAAAAAACACAAGGGAAGGGGTTGCACCCCAGGACACTGTTTTTTGCTATGAGAGGGCGGGAGTCTCCTGCCCGACGATAGCAAACTTCGTTTGGATTTTGAAAGAGAGAGCAGGGAAGCCTTCTCTCTCTTTCAAAATCCAAACCATATTGCTTTTCCACACGGGGAGCTGCATGTCAGCAGCTCCCCATGTGGGAAAGCAATGCCGGCTCCCGAAGGATGCGGGGAACCGGCTGGGACCGTGGGGGCATTGGGGCTCCCCCCATGGTCCCCAATGTTTAATATAAGCCCCGGGGGATGGGGTCCCCGAATAATAAAAATTAGTGATAGAGGCTATTTTTTTTTACGGTTAAATTAGGAGTCGTGCATCCATCATTTGAGATGTCATCAGTGATGTCATCAGTGATGTCACTGACCATGTCATGAGTGATTTAACATGTGACGTCATCAGCAGTGCATTGTGGGGGCGCGAGTTATAGTTAGCTGAACTAACTATAACTGGGAAATTTCACTTGTTTTGTCGGAGTGAAATGTCCAGCTAACTATAACACCCCTGAAACCTATGGTTTTTTCAGTGAATTTCTAAGGTTTTTTAAATGCTAGTTTCTAACTATAACATGCCTGAAACCTTTGGTTTTTTCAGTGAATTTCAAAGGTTTTTTAAATGATAAATCCTAACTATAATATACCTGAAACCTATGGTTTTTTAAGTGAATATATATATATATATATGTATGCTCTTCCTAGGGTACAAATGCTTTTCCTATGGTAACTAGAGCCTAACTAAACTACAAAGTGCTGATGCCACTGTGTAAAAGTAATTGTAAATAAATTATATATGGCTATACATAAATGCATTTTTTATATTTTTTTTTACACAGATGTGTTGACACTGTGTAGTTGTATTTAGGCCCTAGTTGCCATCGAAAGAGCATTTTTTCATTTGGTCAAATCTTTGACACCAACGTAAAATCTTCATAAAACCTTCCAAAAAAAGTCTCCATCCTTGAAAGTTTCTGGGTGATCCGTCAACTGGGGGATGAAGAAAAATAAGGGCACAAAATTTCCCCATGCAATTTCTATAAGGATTTGTGAACAGAGCTGCAGCCAAAATGGCTGAAGAGAATTACACAAAATTTGGCAGAAAGCTAGATCTTGAGTTGGTGTAAATCGGTTTAGTAGTTTTGAGAAATTAAGGATCCAAATGTATGTATCTCTGGACGGGTGGGATTCCCAGGGTCCTGTGGGCATGTAACTTCAAGTAAGAAAGTGATCTGATTGGTCGAGGATGCGTTTTGTCCCATCTGCTATCTTACTCCTACAGAGGTGAGAGACTACCATGAGCCCTGCGAGAGCTCGCCCTCTAATAGGCTCACTGTAACATGAAAAAAAATGTTGCAGCCACCGTTTCAGGACATAGGGACTCTGTCCCAATGTCCTGAAAATTAAAAAAAAAAGTAAAAGGGGGCAGGGTAGGGGTACCCTGACCCTCTTGGACTTTGTGGGTGTGAGGTCCAGAGAGACCCCCGGTGCCAAACTGGAAAAAAAAAATTGGGTTGCTGTGATCCTGCATTTCTCTAGGGTAAGTCAGATTGACTTCACTGCTCTCGGTCTGGCTCCTGTGGGAGTCTCGCAGGATTAGAAGACCGTTAAAAAAAAGGGGACAAGAATGTCTGTGGTGGGTTCACCACATACAGGTGGTTGGCATTGCAGCTAAACCAAGCGATGGGCAATTAACCATTCATGGGGAGTGGGGGCAGGGCCAGGCCTCGTGGCCCAACCAAAATGTGGGTGATGTGTGTGGAGGGGTGAGTGTAGTTAAATGATGAAATAAAATGCTACTTTACATTAAAGAGACCCAATAAATTCACTGAAAAACAAAAGGTTGCAGTGACGTTTTAGTTAGGCATGGTAATAATATCTTAATTTGCCTTTAAAAAAATCACTGAAAAAACAGAGGTTAAAGTGAGTGTACTTCAGTAAAAATATCCCTTCAAAAGTAACATTTTAAGCTAAAAATATCCTTAAGAGGAATTTGCAGTTATGGTTATTTCAAGTAGCTATAACTTCCCCCGATGGGGTATAAGCAGTGCGTGGCAAGGGCTTAAATTCCACACAATTGTATGCTGTGCCAATAGCACTTCATAATTGTAAATAAATCAACACAATACATTGCATAACTTTGAACCACGCAAGTGCATGCACAAATGCTCAATAAATGCTCCTGCCCTAAAATGTATTCTATCACCCTTTAACACTTGCACAGTCAGTCAATATGTACATTCCTCACTCTTTCTTTCACTCACTACCACCACTCACCCTATATTGCTATCGTTCACCTGCTCAAGAATCCCTATCATTTGCTTTCTTCATCAAATTTTGTCACTCACTCCTTCTCTCTTTCCCTCATTTCTGTATTGTACATTAGTGTTACAGGAGTCGAGCTTTATGCTCTGTGATCCAGTAGCGTCTGGTCACAATTGAAAGTGGTACAGTGAGTGAAGACTGAATCTTCTTTTACTTTTGCCTTGTCATTATTTTGAAAACTGTGTACCACCATCACAACCATTTGCACAGAATACCACTGGAATACAAGACTATTGCCCTGTGCACTCTGCAGGAAGGCCAAAGACTGGATGCCCATTAATTCTGACCACCTTTTCGACGCTCTTTGTGGTACTGAAAATCTCACAGTGCCCTCATCCGCATCCAGAGCATTCAATTGTAGCCAGTTATAAACACCTTAAAGTAACTGAAGTATAGACTATGTGGTTCTCAATCCTCTCCTCTGCCTTGGGTGCAGCCTAACATTCAACAAAGCTCCTATACAAAATATAGTGTAATGTACTGAGTGTAGTAGAGGTGCATTTCCCCCTTGCTCTTCAGCCTGTCCTCTGTTGGCAGTTCATGACACGTCCCTCAATCCACTCACCCCTCAAACGCAGTGCAGGATTTCCCTTATTGCTGCTAGGTGCGTTTGCTCTGAGTGCCCTGCAGAGAAAAAGCACATGTTTCCAGTGCTGACAGAGTTCACTTCAGGGACAGTGCCTAGGTGGTTAGTTCCGTGTGACAGTTGCAGGAGCAGAGAGATTTTCCTTGTTATAAAAAACCCTTTCTTCTCTGAGTCCCTGGATAGGCTGAGGCTATCTGATCCCTTTGGGTCTCCAGATTGCTTTCATGGTCCAGCTCCATCTTTCACCTCGCGTCACAGTCCCTGTTCAGTGTTAGGAGAAGGTTCTGCCCATGCCCCTTATACATGACCCTCTCTCTGTGTCAGTGACTTCTGGTACCTCATGATGCCCTGTTCCCTAACCAAGGGGTGTTATATAAAATGGTGGTTAGATGTGTTTAGGTATATTGTTACGTGATGAACCTCTAAAGTTGCTGCAGGTCCGGGGTGAGGTGTTCAACAGTCCTGGGTCTCAGTTTGGGCCCTTCATAAATACTAAAAACTATGGACCCAAGCTTAAGAAATGAAGGACTGGGTGAACAATATCCACATCACAGTTAGACATTTCGAGAATGACAGCAGAAACATCTGTTTCCCTAAAATTTAAATATTATGCCAGCAAATTTCCCGAAAGTTATAGCATTTGTTGTAGTGCCCGAATACTCAGCAGTCATGTTGAGGAAATGTTTGGGGCAGGAGAGTACACCGAATTCTGGTAGTTAGAGTTTAATTTTTCACATTGTGCATTTGTCAAAAACGCCTGCTTTCAGAGTGGTATTGAAAAAAGAATAAAAAAGACTGTCTGAACGTGTCTCTATTTACTGATATACCTGGAGGCATCGTTCATGACATGGAGACACCTGGGGCCATATTATAGAAGTGCCCCAGGAGTGCAACAGGTGTTTTCCCCTACCTTGCACGTGCCTGGGCACTTTGGGATTACAGAAGGGGCTGAAGACTCTTGTGCTCCTCCTACTGTAGTACCGATAGCTCTGGCTCACATAAAGTGCCAGCGCTAACTTCAGAGGGCGTGCCCTCATTTGCTTGAGGGTGTGGCCCCATGCAAGTAAGGGAATCCCTTTGCCTCTGCTCCCATGCTGTATTACAGACGCCGGTGCAGAGGCAAAGACGCTCTCAGGAGGCACACTGAAAGTGTGCCATCTAAAAGGTGGCACACACTGTGCGCCCTTTGATAGCAGCCCTCTTGAGGGGGAAAGGGAGTCCCGTGGAACCCCCAGACAACCCCTTGCAGGTGGTTGCAGTCCCTCACTGCACCCACCTGCAAGGGGATCTCTATTCCACTTCAACATACAGGCGAGTTGCCACCTGCACTGTGAAAACATGGAGCGGCTTAAATGCAGCTGCTCCTTTATTAACAGGAATGTGCTGCATTCAAGGCCTCCCCTAGGGCAGCACATTCCTCCTAATGCAGCTCAATTTCATTGCTTGTGCTAGGTGCACGTTTTAAAAGGTGCGCCCTGTGCAAATAATAAAAACGCAACCCATTTGCATAATACGGGCCCTGGTAGCTATGCCAATGTAAGCAACACAACAATGCAATCACACACAACAAATATAGATTAAATATAACAGAATTAAAACATTGTTTAAAGAGGTTATTATAATGTTGCCTTAATGAAGGTTCAGGACGTGGATCAGAGCACGGGAGCTCAGAGCAGCTGCAGAGCCAAGGCCCGTGATACATCCATCACCGTGAGTCGGTTGCCGGGCGTGACATTGCCCTGGCAACACAACAACTGGCGACAAGGGTGGGCGTACCCTCGCTGGTCGCTGGTCGCTGGTCGCTGGTGAGGCGGCCACGAGCTCTGCCATCGGCTCGCGCCGCTCATGCCCCAGCGTGTGGTCTCTCTCGTTCTGGCGGCGGTATGACCCCTGGTGCACCTACAACTCGGCGCGACGAGCGGAGAGGCGCGTCTTCAGCAGCGCGAGCCCTGGAGGTGAGACGCGGTGGTGCTGCCCCTCCCCCTGCTCAACGCGTGCTACGTGCGAGGCTCTGTCCTACCAGCCACGTGCTGCAGGCCCCAATTTCCAGACTGCACATGGAGAATCAGTCCACTGTTCCTGTGGGAAGCAAAGCAGGTCTGGCAAGTCAAGCGGAGAGGGAGACGTGCAACGTGAGTGAGGCACATAGCAAGGTCCAGGTGGAATGAGCACCTCAGCAGGAGGGAGAGGCCCCAATACCCACCGGTACACAGGTACAGCAGGCACAGGCCCTGGCCACTCTAAGGAGAAATGCACAGCTAGCAGTGGCCAAACTGATTGCTGGGAGCCCAAGCAAGTGGTGTGTATTCACTAAGCATTGGCAAAACCAACACCCCCCCCCCAAAAAAAAAACACACGCCCCAGGGGTAAACCGAAGTCGCTATCAGTCAAGGTGGTGAACATGGCCACGATACTCCCCATAGAGCCGTTCATTGTCGAGGGGCCACCCTCATCGCTGGCACCCAAATGGAAGGACTGGGTGGCTCGCCTACTCATATTCTTTGAGGCCACCAAGGTCCATAAGGACCAGAAAAGAGCAATGCTGTTGCCCTTGGGGGGCAAAGACATCCATAACATCGCTAAGACTATCGTAGAAGCCACACCCAAGAGCCACCACACACTGATAAACGCCCTCAACTGACATTTTGAACCCATGGCCAATCAAGATTACGAAAGGTTTATATTCAGGCAAGCGCGCCAGCTCCCAGAAGAATCGCTAGACAAGTACCATGCCAGGCTCAAAAACCTAGCGTCCACATGTGGTTTCCCTGATGAAACAGAAGAAATTAGGGGACAGATAATTCAAGGCTGTGCCTCTACTAAGCTCCAGGAATGGATACTTGAAGTATCCGGTAAATCCCTCGCGGACATATTGACCCTAGGGCAGACCAAAGAATTGTCGAAGGCGTGAGCAGCGCACATGGAAGCAGCCCTGCAAGTACCTGTGAAGGCCAAGCCAGTGAACGCTGTAATGACCAAACCCACAACGAGGTGGGTTCAAAAGGGACCCGGGACATCCGCATCGGGGCAACCCCAAACCTGCGGATATTGCGGAGGTTCGCCTCATCCAGCGGCGGAGTGCCCTGGCAAGGGCAAGAGATGCTCAGGGTGCGGACGGTTTAACCACTTCGAAAAAGTCTGCAGATCTAAGAGATACCGCAAACCCCGCCAAGTGGTAAATGCTTTGCCTGAAGAAGAAAGAGGACACAGTGATATGAATGACGACGAAGAGGAAGAGCGGGTGGTCCACATGATCGGCACCACGATCCGGAAGGCGCAACGCTTACCTCAGTGCAGCGTCCAAGTGGGGTCTCAAGACGTCAAGGCCGTGGTCGACACTGGCGCAACCATCAACATCATGGCGTCGACCCTACACCGTGCCATGGAACCGATGCCAGTTCTACAACCCTCAACCATCATGGTGTTCGCTTACGGTCAAGACACACCCCTAAAGATACGAGGCCGATTCCGAACGTCCATATCGCATGGTACCCATTCTATGACCATCAACGTCTACATTACCGAAGATGGTCAAGGAATGCTCTTGGGGTGTAGAGCCGCTGAGGACCTGGGAATTTAGCCCCATTATTGGTTAAACCTCTGCTTTCTATTTGGAACCTGTCTCTGAGCTCGGGCCAGTTTCCAACTGCTTGGAAGGAGGCCCTGTTAGTCCCCATCTTGAAGAAAGTTGATGCGGACCCAGCGCAATTTTGTAACTATCGCCCCATCTCCCTGCTTCCTAAACCGGCAAAAGTTCTGGAGAAGGCTGTGCAGTTACAATTAGCTGATTATCTAGAAACCAACTCATTGCTTCATGACTCACAGTCCGGATTTAGAACCGGCTTTAGCACTGAGACCGCCTTGTTGGAGGTCTCCGAGACGATTCGGGAGTCTGTAGATAGGGGCGAGGAGGCCATGCTGGTCTTACTCGACCTATCTGCAGCTTTCGATACGGTGTCTCACGCTATCTTACTGGATCGTCTGAGACAGATTGGGTTGGGCGGCTCCGCCTTATCTTGGATTGCCTCCTTTCTTACTGGTCGATCCCAGAAGGTTCTTCTTAAACCCTTCGAATCTGAGGGTAAACCCCTCCAATGCGGTGTGCCTCAGGGCTCCGCTCTTAGCCCTTTATTTTTTAATGTCTATCTTGCCCCCCTGGCTGAGGTGGTAGAGTCTTGGGGGGTCCGTGTGGTCTCGTACGCTGATGATACTCAGCTTATGTTCTCTTTTAGAGATCACTCGGATTCCAGCTTTGTCAGTTTCCGACATTGTCTTAGCAATATTTGTTCTTGGATGACTTCCAATCATCTTCGACTTAACACTGACAAGACGGAGGTCCTATTTTTTAATCTGAACACTATCCCTCCTGCTATTCTTTGGTGGCCAACTGAGCTTAACCCCCCTCCCATCCCTGTCCAATCTGCTCGTAATCTGGGCTTTCAATTTGATAACGCTCTTTCTTGTAGAGCTCAGATTAATAAGGTCACCGCAGCCTGTTTCGGAAAACTGCGTATGATCAGAAAGATCTTTCCTTATCTGCCTTTGGAGGCCCGTAGAACAGTCATTCACGCGTTGATTACATCTCACTTGGACTATGCTAATAGCCTTTATGCCGGGGCCCCCTTGTATCTAATTGAACGCCTTCAGATCGTTCAGAACGCTGCGGCTAGGCTGATTGGCAACATTTCATACCGGCAGTCGATTGCGGCCTACCGTAAGAAGCTTCACTGGCTTCCCATCTCTCTTCGTATTCAGTTCAAGATGCTGATTATTGCTTTCCGGGCCCTTAATGGGTCTGGCCCGGATTACGTGAGAAAGAGACTTGTTCTCTCTCAATCTGTCAGATCTTTGAGATCCAATTCTCTACGCCTTCTTACTGTTCCCCGCTTCCGCCGATCTAGAATGGGTGGTAGAGCATTTACAGTCATGACTGCTAAGCTCTGGAACACCTTACCCCTTGATCTGAGGTTCACTTCCTCTGAGACTCTTTTTCGTAAAAAATTAAAAACCTGGCTGTTCTCTAAACTTTAACTCCTCATTTTCTATGTATGTAGTCTACAGCGCCGGGACACCCCCGTTGGAGGAAGCCGTGCGCTTTATAAGCTCCTTAAATAATAATAATAATAATAATAATAGTGACATTCGCCTTTGGGATCCACCAGGAGTCCATCCAACATCTTATAACTGAATTCTCCGAAGTATTTCAAGGGATCGGACGGTTCAAAAGGAATGAGATACACCTCCACATTGACCCCGCTGTTCAACCAGTGGCCCTCGGCACCGGCGGATAGCCTTCCACCTGCGTCCCCTGGTCGAGGAAGAGCTCAAGAAGTTGGAGGCCGCGAACGTCGTCACCCGAAAGCCCAAGCAGCCAGGTGCAGTGAGGATTTGTGTTGATATGAGGCTTCCCAATGTCGCCATCAAGAGAGAACGCCACATCACCCCCACGATAGACGACCTCATCGGGGAAATGGCCGGAGCCTGCTGGTTTTCCAAATTAGACCTGAGGTCTGAATACCATCAGTTGGTGCTAGATGAGGCGTCTCGCAACATCACAACCTTTTCGACGCATGTGGGGCTCCGGAGATATACCCGACTGAGCTTTGGAGTGTCCAGTGCAGCGGAAGTGTTCCAGAACGTCATACAGGAACTGATTGCTGACATCCCTGGCGTCATCAACGTCAGTGACGACATCATGGTACACGCAAAAACCATTCCCGAACACAACACTCGCCTCACGCAGGTGCTCCGACGACTGCGGGATGCAGGCCTTACCCGACACAGGGAGAAATGTGAGTTCCTGCGAACAAAGCTACAGTTCTTCGGGTACACGTTCTCCAGGGACGGAGTCAACCCTGACCCCGAAAAGGTCAGAGTCATAAAGGATGCCGTCGCCCTCCCCAATGTCACCAAGGTCCGTAGTTTCCTCGGTATGGTGAACTACTGTGGGAGGTTCATCCGGGATCTTGCCAACCTAACCCTACCACTGAGAGAGCTCACCAAGGAGTCCACCCCCTGGAAATGGGGCCCTGACCAAGCTAAGGCGTTGGAGGAAATCAAAGAGGCCCTGTCCGAACCCACCACACTTGCATTCTTTGACCCCAGAAAACTAACGCTGGTTGCAGTCGACGTAGGCCCCATGGGCCTTGGGGCAGTGCTGTTGCAGAGACAAAGCCAGGAGGAGGACTGGGCCCCTGTGGCTTTTGCTAGTCGATCACTCACCGAGATGGAGCAACGATACTCCCAAATTGAGAAAGAAGCTATAGCCATTCATTGGGGGTGCCGCCATTTCCACTTATACATATATGGAAAACCATTTGTGGTAGCAACGGACCACAAACCACTAGTAGCACTCTTCTCGGGGACCTCCACTAAGCCTCCGCCTCGGATTGAGAAGTGGATGTTGCAGCTCCAAAATTACAACTGCAAGGTGAAGTATCAGCCCGGCTCTCGGAATCCAGCTGACTACTTATCTAGACATCCCCGAGCTGCCACAGTCCGAGAAAGGGAGGACGTGGCCGACACGAAAGAATATGTTAGGTGCATCACTGCTCACTCCTGTCCGATTCCTCTTTCCATGGAGAGCCTCCGTGAGGCCACCAGCAAAAACGAATGCTTACAACGAGCCAGAGCAGCTCTACAGAGTGGCAGGAAGAATGGAGAGGACTGACGGCCAACGCACAGCGGATAATGGACAGCCTATGTCAGAGAGGAGCTGACTGAAGATGACACTGGGTGCCTCCTACGAGGACACCGGCTGGTAATCCCGACGTCGCTAACCGACCAGGTTGTCCATCTGGCACACATCGGACATCAAGGCATCGTCAAAACTAAGTCCAGACTCCGAACCAAGGTGTGGTTCCCGTTGATGGACGAACTTGTGGAAGCCACTGTCCGGTCATGTGCGGCCTGTCAAGTGACAGGGAGATGCCTCGACCGGCCCTCATCGTGGTAGAACTACGGCCGTAAACTCCGTGGTCCTGAGTCAGCCTGGACTTCGGTAGCCTCCCTGACGGACGTCACACGTTTGGGGCTATTGATGACCACTCCAAGTACCCTGAAGTTGAAATCATTTCGGCGCCCAGTGCCGCGGAGGTAATACCCAAGCTTGAAAAGATAATGGCCACACATGGCCTCATACAAGAACTAAGGACCGACAACGGACCCCCCCTTCCAGGGGCAAGAATTCGCCGATTATTTGAAGTACCTCAAAATTCGCCACCGAAGAATCACACCCAGGTGGCCCCAAGCAAATGGCGAAGCAGAGAGATTCATGCAGACCTTGAATAAGGTCATCAGGATTGCGCATGATAAAGGACAGTCCACTGAGTTGGCCCTTTTTACATTTTTGAGGAGTTATCGCCAACACCCCACACCACCACCGGTGTAGGCCCGGCTCACCTTCTCATGGGGCGGGTGGTCACTGACTCGATCCCCCATCACCCTGAGTGGCAGCCGGAGGCCCTGGATGACCTACAGATTGATGCCCGGCGATGCAAGACACATGCGCAGGTCAGTCGCAGACAGAGGGCCCAGATACCTCAGTTGCGAAGAGGCGATGACGTACTCCTCAAGAATCGAGTCACAAGCGGCAAATTCAGGTTGACATATGAAAGGAACCCGTGGACTGTAGTCCATTTCAAGGGAACTCGGATAGTTTCCAGGCGAGGAAGAGAAACTGTAACTCGAAATGTGTCACACTTCAAGAGGTATCAACCCGAAAAGCCGAGACCCTCACCATCCCAGTCGGAACGTAGTTCCCAGAGCCCACCCGAGGCGGATGCCAGCTCCAGCGGAGTCGCAGATGCATCGGTCACTAGAGACATCTGGGAGTCGATGAGTCCTGCGTCGAGTCTGGGCCCCGGCGCCTCCGGTGTGGCGGTGGATGACCGGGATCGCTGTCCTGAGATCCAGCCTGGCGAAGATGCCTCGGAGTTCATAGATCGTGACTCCCAGAGCAGGGGACTGTCTCAGCATCACCTCCGGGGTAACGCAGCACCATCCTGCCGATTGAAGGACTACCTTAAGTAAGATTATTTCATATTATATTTGCTAAACATCGCAGAGTAAGCGCTTTATGCCAGGAGCTGTGGGTCAGCTCCGACTGTTATTGTTGTTGTTTTTATGTTTGTTGGGGAGGAATGTTGTGTTGCGCCTGTGACGCAACAGGCGCACTACGTGGGAGTCATGTGACCCCACTTAAATAAAAGAAGGTTGCGCACGTACGTAGGCCAGTAGAGGCTATGACGTTGTGACTAGTAGAACGCACCACCCGACTCCCGTGTCTTATTTCCCCTAAGGCCCGTGATACATCCATCACCGTGAGTCGGTTGCCAGGCGTGACATTGCCCTGACAACACAACAGCTGTCTCAAGACAGCTGACCTATGATATGCACACTTAAGACATTAGGCTGAAGCATTCCTGCTGACAATCAGCAAGAATGCCACCCCCCCACACTGTCACACTTGCGCTAGACAGGCGTTGTTTTGGTACTTCGCAATAAAATGGTAATGACCGTTTTATTAGTTTGATTTAATTGACTTTTGCTATGGTCGCTGCAGGGGTACGACTCTCCTCAGCCTTAGCGTAGGAGCCACCCCTGTTGAGATCTAAATAACTCTCTTTGCCTCCTCACCACCAATCACAGACCCAGCAAAAACTCATAATATCACCGAAAGTAAACAATCTGTGGAGGCGAGACAGAGGGAGATTCCCATTGTTGCTGCTCAATAAGTAACCTATTCTTGAACTTCCTAACTTTCTCAATACTATGTACCCACTTTATGAACTACAAGTCTAGTGAGGAGAGCAGATGGCTTAATCTTTTAACTAGATTTAAAGAAAATATTGTTACTTTCAGGATAGTGTTGCTGTGCTAACAGAGATGACCTGTAAGTTTGTCATATGTGCTTAGATGCTGTTAGCGTTTAAATTCTTGCAGTGGAATTGGGTGAAATTCCTAATTTTGCACATCACAAAACTG
Source organism: Triturus cristatus (assembly GCF_964204655.1). Lineage (NCBI taxonomy): Eukaryota > Metazoa > Chordata > Amphibia > Caudata > Salamandridae > Triturus > Triturus cristatus. Next base: position 1,316,580,552 of record NC_140585.1, read on the forward strand.
AAAAAATAGGAAAAGTTACTCCAATTATTTCTTAATAGATGTTTACCGTAAAAATGCCTTATGGACTAAAAATTATTATTAAAAACATCAAAATCTGTTTGTCCTGCATAATATGTGAATCCCAAGAATATATATCTCAGTTCATGTTTAACAGAAATTCCTCAGAAAAAAATCTGTTAAATTTGCACGTTTTCCTAAATGTTGTAGAATTTTCACAGCATTTTCATAGTTTTATCCTCTATGTTATATATTGGAAAGAAATCAAGCCCAGCATTCACAGTCTCTTATACTAAACCAATTACTTTACATTTCCAAAAGCATTTCTGGCATAATGGACTCTAGCATCTGAACAAAAACTGAAAATAGATTAACATTAATTTCTGCGATGAAAAGGTTGTGGTGTTCTGCACTGACAAAGGGACCTTGAGACAATCAAGATTAAAAAGAATGCGGAGAACGTGTTCAGGGAAGAAGTCAGGAGAAGCACATGAGGCCACTGGAACGGAACAATGGGGCAGATTTATAACGGACTTGCGTCATTTTTACGCCGCCGTTGTGTCACTTTTGTGACGCAGCGGCGGCGTAAACCCTGCGCCATGTTGCGCCCCATTTACAACGTGACGCATCTAGGGAGATGCATCACGTTGTAAAGCTTGCGCCACATGTGGGCGTACCTGCACAGGGGGGGGGCGTTCCGGCGCAGGAACGCCTCCGAAAAGTGGCTGAGTGAAATCTACAAGATTTCACTCAGTCACTTTTCCGGCCATGCTGCGTCAAAACCCTGCGCCTGCTTGAAGCAGGTGTAAGGATTGATGCAGCATTGTAACGATAGGGCACTCCCGAGCCTTGCTGGAGCTGTGTCGCGCTTGCGACGCAACTCCAGCAATGCGCCAACCTTCCGCCATCAGATGCGTCACGCATCTTTTTATCCTTGCGCCACGATGCGCTGCATTGTAAATGCGGCGCATCTATTGTGGCGCAAGGGTAAACTTTCGTGACGCATCTTCCCTGGCGCATCCATGCTGATTTGCAGGGATGCGCCAGGGAACATAAATCTGCCCCAATATGTCTAGAATGGGGCACGGTTAGACAGACTGGGAATGGAACAGGGCTGCAACATCAACAAGAATGACATAGTAAATCACAAATGAGGTATAGTAGAGTGGAGCTGCAGCAAAATCACCCAATTAGTTGCCAACGAAAGCACAGTTGGAAGTGGGTAAACACAGTCAAGAATAGGTGAAAGACAGACACATACCAAAAACGAATTCCTGATCAAGAGCACATGAAAGGAACAAATGAAATCACTGGTCACTGTGGCACATAACAATCATGGGAGCAGTGCAAGTGAGCAAAAAGACTTTGGATGCAAAGATGTTTCATTTCTTTTTAAATGTAAGGAAATGCTTACAAAACAAAATATACAATGTCAAAAAATTAAACGTGCATACACATGTTCATCTTAGTTTATTCGTTCTTGCATAAAAGGCATAGCAAGTACAGCAAGATATGCAATCATCTGGAGATTCTACAACAAATTAAGCACAAGGTCTACAGATGAATGAGAGTTCCATTACATTTCAATCATACTCTTGTTTATATAAACTAGACTTAATCCTTCTTGCAACATTATTCACCTCCCTAAGTATACCTTTCTGTTGGTGTAATGCTCATGAAAGGTATTTGATTGTTAATCAATATTTTGTCTTGGCATTCAAACTGTCAGTCATCATAAACTCCTTATCAAACCCTTACATAGCAATGCTAAGGTCAAAGAGCAACATTTATGTCATGGACACATTGGTTTATGATGACCTTGGGACCTGCACAGCAAACTAAAAGACACTCTATCCATGAAAGATGGACTTCTGGAGTTCAAACTTTCAAGAATGGTGAAACCCTAGGCTATGAAAAGACTGAGGAGCCGTAGAGCTAGAAAACTGTGTATGTCTAGGGAATTAAGTTGAACATCTACATTCCAAGATAAGGAGAAGTTGGAACTTTTTCTGTTGAGTCTGAGGAATAAATTAAACTGTCCAGTTCGACGTTTAACATTTCCCTGGAAACCAGCGAAGCGTGAGGAATACAAATCTTTTCCAGAGAATGTCTAGCTACAAGGCTTCATAAATAGTGTGTGCTGACTATTCTTTCATGAGGACTTTTTCTAACACTATGGCTTCTTGCAGTGGCGTCATTAGTCTAAATCAGGTACTGTTCTAGGAAACCTCCTCAGCTAAAATATTTGTATTTAGTATTATAATATTGGAATGTTAGGAGCTCCATTGCAAACAATGCCCGGCGCTCCAACATTCCAATCCCCTTATGGGTCCGTGAGGCATCTGTTGTACAAATTAAAACATTCTGTCCTCTAGGGGAGGGATGTTCTAATAGCAGTAGCGGTAGTAGGAGTAACTGCAGGGCAGTGATGTGGGGAGGGGGAGGGGGAGGGGCAGGGTGGGGGGTAGTAAACTATGGATTACGGAGGTTTACAGGTAAGTTAACATATAAATTAATTAAACGATTTTCGTTGCGTGCACAGCATCGCATTTGGGGATGCAGTGCACGCAATGAAATTTGTTTTATTAATTTATATGTTAACTTACCTGTAAACCTCCATAATCCATAGTTTACTACCCCCCACCCTGCCTCTCCCACTCCCCACGTCACCGCCCTGCAGTTACTCCTACTACCGACCGCGGCTTTCTAATAGCCTTAGAGCCCTCCGTAGCAGGCTCTACTGGCCATTAAAGGCCCGCTCCCTTGTTAAAGGCCCTCACCTTCAGCTCAGGACTTTAACGCTGGAGCGGGCCTTCAATCCCCTCGAGCTCTGTAAGTCCTTTCTTTTATTTGTTAGAACAGTCTGCCCTCTAGTGGCAGAATGTTCAAATAACCATATAGCCCTCGATAGCTTAGCTGGGACAATAAAGCCCAACTCTCTTGTTAAAGGCCCTTGCCTTCAGCTCGGGCCTTTTTGACTAGAGTGGGCCCTAAATGGTTGGTATAGACTGCTATGGTGGGCTATAAGGATATATTAAAAATAAAATATTTGAGAGCTCCATTAAAGACAATGGAGTGGCTCCACACTTATAATGGCTGGTATAAACCTTCTGCTCTTACATTCCAATGTTTATCTATCTATTGCTCCCTTTTTAAATTAGAATGTTCTATACTCAGCAGGTAGAATGTTCCAATAGGCTTATAGCTCTTCTGCCTCAAGCTATACCTGCTTTTAAAGGCCCTCACCCTCGTTATAGGCCCTCGCCTGCAGCTGGGGCCTATGACTCAAGTTCTGGGCCTTTAACAACCAGTATAGCCCTCTGCAGTGAGCTATGAGGCTACAATCACAAATAAACTACTAAATGTGAAACATTTCTCATGCTACATACTGTATCTTTTCCTACCATTTAATGTGCACTCAATATCTGAGGAGGTCAGAAAAATGTTTGGTCTCAGAATATTTTTTAATCCCTCTTTGTGCTATGCTGACAATAGTCAGAGTTGCAGTGCTTTAAAAAAAACCTGTGTCGAGGACCCTGCTGTGTCAACACTGCTAACTTTTGATGAATCCTACATGCAGTACTACAGTAAACTCTAACAGTCTCAGCGGTCATCGTACAAAAGACTTTGAGCTATATAATGTTTTGTGAGACAGTAGGAAGTTTCAAACTATCCAGTCCTATCACACAGGGCACTGTGGTCCTCATAATAAGTTTCAAGTACTGGCGGAGTGCAAACTCTTCACAACAAACTATTATCATGTGTGAAAACCATGCCAGTACGATGCAATTACAAGTTAATTCCCAGGAATGAGGAATAACTGTGCAGATCCGTTTTTAGCAGTTTAAATTCAATGTGGTTCTTTTTCAGGGAGTATTAACGTTCACAATCACTACATGTTGAGAGCAGGTGGTAAATGTGAACAGGGGGTATGTGCTGGGTAGGGCCTGCCAAGTAATGAGAGCAAAGGACAATTTGAATCTCTTTTATATTTTAAATATGGACATCCATCTAAAATGTTTTTGCTTTAAAACATTTTCTAGCACTGTGGCTTGTTCTAGTTTAATGACATATTTGTCGTTAGGAAACGTTTCTGTATGTGCTTATAGGATGTTTTGAGACAGAACAATGAGGACACAACTATCTTTTTTGCACACAATCACTAGCACTGTTTTTCCTACAACTGAATCCACGCAGAGGGAACACATCTGTAGCATTCTATGATGTGTTAAGGCTCAGTAGTGTGTTCAAACCCCAGCATTAGGAGAAACACTAAAGTCTTATAGCCCCCTGTGGAGGGCTATACCGTTTGTTGAAGGTCTTTAACCCTTATAACGAGGGAGAGGGCCTATAACAACTGATATAGCCCCAGGCAGAGGGGCCAGAACGCACCTTCAGCTGTCAGTCAGAATTTTGGAAATCAGTAAATGAGACATAGAAAGCATTGGATTAACTCTCCTCAGCCATCAAGGGGCATTTACATTTTGAATCAGCCCACATTGCAATCATGTCCGTCTATGACCTAGTCATCATGTTAGATTACGAAAAAATACACAGAGGTGGCTTTTGGGTCAGTCCCCTTCAGCCATTGATATCACATAACACACTGGTAATTCACGTTAAGGATCAGCACAAAGAAGTATTTCTCTCTCATCATCATAGGCTATTTTCTGAACTCAAATGCCATCCTGAAAAAAGGTTTTCTCCATTACAAGCAACACAATTTGCATCATAATCAAATGCTTATTTGAAGTATGATTGGATTGAATATGTAAAACTTGTTTTGTGTGCCAAAAACAATTTTTAAAATACCAAGCAAATAATTTTCCTGAAAAATAAGACCTGACAATTATTATAGTGGTTGCTTACTTTCATGATCAATATTCAAGTAAGCATTTGTTTTTCGTTTTAATGTAGTTTTTAAATCTTGAAATCTGTTTAAGGGACGATGTCAATCACCAAAGCCAGCGTGCTTGCTCTTGAAAGCTGTTGATGAATGCTAAAAAAATGCATCTTCCTGCTCCTCCTGTGGCTGTGGAGCCAAGAAAAAGAACGTGTTTTTTTCTGATAAAAGCAGCTGCCATGTTGGAAGGGTGCAGCTTCCTGCAGACCATAGTATATGCTGCACATAAACGATGACCACTTTCCTTTATCCAAGCATACTTCTGCATAAACCATGTTCATAGGACTGAGGATACCATGTGCACATTCTCTTTTTCATACACTAAATCATACGTTTCTCTAACAAGAGACTATGGGGCATATAAAAGCCAAAAAAGCAGAGATAAAACTAGCACCCTATAAACAACAGGGTGCTAACATGCAAATTTGCATGTTAGCACCCTTTTACTCTACCCTTCCCCTTGCATCTCTAATGAGATGCAAAGGGGGCGTTCCAGAGTAAAATAATAGGAGAAATGTCGCTAAGCGACATTTCTCCTATTATCAAGAATATCGCTAACCCTGTTAGAGACAAAAAAAGCAGCGCTAACCGCGGTTAACGCTGCTTTTTTACGTCTGGTATTTTTCTGACTTAGCCTTGATATCCTATGGAAGGAGGATATCATGGCTAAGTTTGTCTGTCCCTATCAACAAGGTAACGTGAGATTATCGCTGGGTTTCCAGCGATAATCTCACGTTAGCCACTTAGCGTGAGGATTTTTATCGCTATTGAGATAAGCGTTGCTAATAGCACGCTATCTCAGCGATAAAAATCAACGCTAGCCGGCGATAATTATCCTAGCGCTAAGTGCGCTTAGCGATAATTATCGCCGGTTGTTGTTGATATGCCCCTTCGGGGCATATTATCAAGGACGGCGTTAAAATTATCGCCGGTTTAGCGGCAGAGTACTGCCGCTAAACCGGCGATAATGGGCTTGATAATATGCCCTGGAGAATTCCCATAGAAGCCCATGTTGACACCAGAACATGGGCTTCTATGGGAATTCCATAGAGCATATTATCAAGCCCATTATCGCCGGTTTAGCGGCCGTTTTCTGCCGCTAAACCAGCGATAAGTTTTAACGCCGTCCTTGATAATATGCCCCCATGGGGCATATTATCAAGCCAGGCGATAAAATTATCGCCGCTTAGGCGGCAGAAAACTGCCGCTAAAGCGGCGATAATTTTATCGCCTGGCTCGATAATATGCCCCTTGGTTTGATCAAAAAATGTTTTACAGGAACTGTGAAACTGAACGTGTGCTATAGCTGTATGACCAGCGCTAACAATCTTCAGTGTACGAATTGAGGGGCATATTATCAAGAAACGGCGTTAAAATTATCGCCGCTTTAGCGGCAGTTTTCTGCCGCCTAAGCGGCGATAATATGCCCTTGAGAATTCCCATAGAAGCCCATGTTCTGGTGTCAACATGGGCTTCTATTGGGATTCTCTGCGGCATATTATCAAGCCCATTATCGCCGCTTTAGCGACAGTTTTCTGCCGCTAGAGCGGCGATAATTTTAACGCCGTGCTTGATAATATGCCCCGTACAAACTAGGCAGAAATACAGTGAATCTAAAATCTTGTGTGTCTTTCAAATGTGATGGCATAACTTGTATTTTGTTTTGCGGCACATAACTGCCTACATGTAATATGCATTAAAAAAATTGAGAGATATGCATATTTCGCTTAGAGATCTGTATGAAACGACACCAACTGCTAATATATTTGATTGGGTCGGAAAAAATATTAATCAAAAAGGAAGAGAGAGAACAGGTACATAAAAATGGGAATTGTATTGGAAATAAAATCATTTCCAAAACACGTTCTAAAACATCAGAACACAGTGTGTATTTTGCACTGTTTAGAAATAAAAGCTGGTGGAGGTTTGGGGCCTGTGGTGTAGTGAGAGCAGTGTCCGTGGGTGCCAGGCAAGGTGGCGCGTTGGAGTTGGACAGCTTTGAGGTCATTGTAATGCCCACTTGCGGTATGTCACATTTTCTGCCTATTACCAGATGGGCCAGGTAAGAGGAACTATTCCACCTCCCCTTCAAAATGATCAGATCCTCTGGTAGGGGAAATCCTGGGGAGGGTAATTGTACATCTCTGTCTTTGAGAGTCCTGCTGTCAGCAAGCCTGCGTGCATTGCCCACCCTTCCATCGGTGGAAATCAATGGTGCTCCATGGACGCTCCTTTTAAGGCTGTTAAGCGATAGTGACAGAACTGTGGGTCAATGCTCGCATTTCAATGGGGAAGGTGAGCTCAGGGGGACACAGAGAGCCACACTTTCAATTGTTTCTGACTTTCCGCTGTTGTCTCCTGTTCAACTATGTTTCGTTAATCAGCAGAAAGTTTCAAAGCAGCGGCTAACATGTTCTGTTGTGCACACAGAGAGAACAAACACTAGATGGATGGGATCATCCCCGATACAACACTGGTAGGGGCATATTAACAAGGGTCAGCGATAAATATCGCAAAGCGCGCTTAGCGCTTGCATATTTATCGCCGGCTATCTCTGGAATTTATCGCCCGGTTTGCGCGTTATTAACAACGCGCATCGCCGAGGCGATAAAAATTCCAGAGATAGTTGGGATATCGCCATTTTCCATGGTGGAAAACGGCGATATCCTAGATGATAGGGCCTGTGGTCTTAGCCACAAAATCCACCCCCATGTTAAGTATGCCTTAGTCAGGAATTTAACAGACGTTAAATTCCTGCGTTAAGGCATACTTAACGCGATTTTAAAAATCGCTACCCTCCCTTGTTAATATCGCGAAGCTGCCTTCGTGATATTTTCCCAAGGGAGTCTTGTCAGGCACGCCTCCTTTGCATCTCATTAGCGATGCGATCGGAGGCTTTCTGCAAACGGGCGCGTGTCTTTGCTGATAAGGTGATGAAATTATCGCCGCTTTTCGCCCGAAAACGGACGCAAAAGCGTCGATAATTTCATATCGCTGCCTTGTTAATATGCCCCGTAGTGACTGGCAGACTCAATGAAACATCAAAGCAGTCTGGTGCCTCTGAGCCGCCTCATGCGTCCGTTTTTAAAAGTGTTAACATGTGCAAACAAAGGGATGCACAAATCCTGGGCCTCATTTATGAAAAGTGACGCATCGCTGCGTGAAAACAGCGATGAGTCACTTATCATTGCGCATTCTTTGCAGCACCAATGATGCGTCATATTTACAGTATGACGCATCATGCGTGTCACAAAAGTGACCCAACTCCAGTAATGGGTCATTTCACATGGGCAAGTCCCATGTGAAATGTGCCTGTGTCAGTCTTACGCCTGCTGTGAAGCAGGCGTAAGATATTGACGCATTTGCATCCTAGAAGTGGCACAGTGAAATCTTATAGATTTCACTGCATCACTTCTACGAGGCTTACTCTGCGTCGGAACGCCCACCCTGCATACATTACACCTGGCGCAGGTATATAGTGGCGCAGGTGTTTACAAAGTGACGCATCTACCTAGATGCGTCACTTTGTAAATGTGACGCAACATTGCACATTTTTTACGCCACTGGTGCGTCACAAAAAGTGATGCACCAGCAGCGCAAAAGTGACACAAGGGGGCAGATTTACAAGAAAGTGACGCATCTGTAGAGATGCGTCACTTTCCCTGCGCCAACATGCCAAATCCTTGCGTCACCATGGATGCGCCGTATTTACAATACGATGCAGCATGGTGCAAGGATTTACAGATGTGTCAGAAATTCTGACGCATCTGTTGACGGAAAAGTCACGCATTGCTGGAGTTGTGTCGCAAGCACGACGCAACTCCAGCAATGCTCAGGGCCGCCCTATGCCTAACATGCTGCGTCAATTCTTACGCCTGCTTCAAGCAGGCGCAGGGTTTTGACGCAACATGGACGTAAAAGTGGAATCTTGTAGATTTCACTGCGTCACTTTTACGGGGCTTCCTGTGACAGAACGCCCACCCTGCATACATTAAACCTGACGCAGGTTTAATGTAGCGCAGGGCTTCACAACGTGACGCATCTCCCTAGCTGCGTCATGATATAAATGGGCCGTGACTTTTACGCTGCCGCTGCGTCACAAAAGTGACGCAATGATGGTGCAAAAGTGACGCAAGGGGCTTGTAAATCTGCACCAAGGGGTCGTAAATAAGCCCCCCTGTTTGTATCAATTACCACAATATTTCCACACCTACTTACTTAGCTAATATTTATTAATACTAGCAGCGCGATCTCATTTTGTGTTCTTGATAGAAACTACGGGACTCGACTGCAAGCTACTTCAACTGTTCAACTTGAAATTCTTTGACTTGCTTCCACATTCCTGTCATGTCAAAACCGTTTCAGTACGGACTGTCTTCCAAACTGTGCAAAGATGTTTTTTGAAGTTGTGAAGAATCGACAAATGTCAAACTGTGCTTTAAAATACGGAGCACATCTTTCACTTCATATCAGTAGAAGTCAGAGAGATTCTCTTGTACTGTTTCTAGCCACAGAGCGGCACAAAGGGCATGCCAGTGAGAAAGGGTGACAGTGAGACGAGACCTGCAGTCGTTGATACTATATAAGGTGAGCATAAAAATACAGGGGCATATTTACAAGGGCCATATCTCTGCTTTTTTGGTTTTTAAAGCCAAAAAAGCGGAGATAAAAATATCGCCCTATGTACAAGAGGGTGATAACATGCATTAGCGCATGTTAGCACCCTTTTACCCGACGCCTCCCTTTGCATCTCTAATGAGATGCAAAGTGGGCATCACTGGGCAGTACAACCTTGTAAATATCGCTGATGTACACATCGCGATATTTACAAGGCTGCCCACGCATTTTAGCAAACATTAGTTTTGGGAGAAAACAGCTGTTTTCTCCAAAAACTAACGTCTGCTATAATGCAGACTTAGCTATACTTACCTTTGGGGGTGGATTCTGCTGATACGACTACAGGGTCGTATCAGCAAGGCTATTGCTGATTTCCATGGAACATCGCTGGAAAACCAGCGATGTTCCATGGAAAACATCGCTGGGAAAATATCGCCATTGCGCTGTAATACAACGCTAGCATGGCGATAATTTCCTGTAATAGCCAGCGATAAAAATGTTCTCGCTAAGAGTAGCCAGCGATAATTATCATTGCCGCTTGTTAATATGCCCCACAGTTTGTTCGATGTTAATCAAAAGATGGCCTGGTATTCTTCTTAACGGAGTCAATACGAGAAAACGCGCCGGTTTGCTGTTCTTAACATGTGGACTACGCATTTTATATTGATAGGTTTTCAGTCACACATTTCTGTATATGTACGCACTACAAAGTCACATGACATCCCTACTAAAGAGTCAGGCACAGATTGATCATAATTTCACGCTACCAGCAAGCCACCTTGCTGCGCTGAATGAAAGGGGAACGGCATGAATGCGCTGTATTTAACATTAGATGGCGCATTCTTTTCCTTTCCCCCTGCGCTTGCGAACAATGAGCCTTGCGCCAACACATGCACCCTTGCACAATGTTGAAAGGGTGCCTGTGTTGTAGGATTGTTTTTGTGCAGGAAGGGACACCTTCCTGCACAAAAACAATTCTCAGAGGCATTTCCTCTTTCGCTGTGTTGGTACAGAATGCAGCACATGTAGAAAGTGGAAAAAACTAGGAGAATTAAAGATATTTCTCCTCGCTGCGCCTCTCCTGGGGAGACGCAGCATTTTGACGCGCTCGCAGGTTTATCACTGACAGTAAATCAGGTAATGAGCCAAAACCCACAGGTGGATGCGTGGGAGCACCAACGTTCCACCGATGAAACTCTCCTCCATGGTGCAAAGCAACGCAGGGCAATGATTTGCGCTGCTTTGCATTGCTCAAGATTTATCAAGGCATGCAGTGCATTGCAAGGTAGGATCTTTTTCTTCATCTAAAACAGGTGTCAAATATTGCATTTTACAATGATCATTTATTTCCCTTTATTTCCTCTCTTTTTTTGTATTTATTGCAAGTATGTCATCAGCAATCTGATAAAATAATACCTGATTGACAAACTAATTTGAAGATGACAAAATTATTTTTTTTCGAATTTAACAATCTAAGGCCTAAAACAGCACATTGAGATTACAGAGAGTTTGGAGGTTTACACTTTAGGCCTACATTGCTGTTATAGTATAGAAGGGAAACATGTTCCATGGACCACTACAGGCTTACAGACAAAGTCTACCGACAGCAGAGTTGAAGATAGTGAAAATAAGGTGAATGCAGTCCATTATTCCGCTCTATATGTCATGAAAAAAGCATTAAAACACCAGGAGAGTGTCCTCTGACACCAAGAAAATGATGCAAAAACACAAGCAATAACCACCCAAGATCAGCATGAAATATCGTTCAAATATAAACTTGGAAATTGCTTGAAATTAATTCATTGGGCCTCAAATTAATATTTTGCGCTAAAACTGAAAAAGTGTCCTGTCCTCAAACAACATACACTATTTTTCTGGAAATAAACATTTTTGTTTCCAAATACCAGTTTGTAGTTTTCATACATGCTTGCTTCCTTGTTAGGAAATAGTAGTGTTGAATGAAGGAAGCACTCTAAAGCCAGCGAAACATGGAGAATCTTGGGTATGATGACGAAAGTCTATATGGTCACTGAGAACAAAGTAAAAAAAGTTAAATACACACATCACACATACATTTTAATTTTATTATTAACAATACGGTGCAGAAATTGCAGCAAGTGCATTAAATCTCTTTACACTTATAGCTGAGTCAACCAATGTCATCAAATGATGCTTTACCAGAATGCAGATAAAAAGCCATGGCAACTTCTGAGTCGCTGGCATGCCGACGACACTCAGTTAATCTTGTCATTGGAGAAAGACTAATAATTCTGAGATCAATTTTAAGAACTGTTTAACTGAAGTAATTCGTTGAATGCACACCAACCATCCTAAGTGCAACACTGGCAAAAGAGAATGTTAGAAATGGGGGTCTCTAGTTAGCAGTGGTTTGCACCTTTGTCCAAGTAGAGACCGTTCTTCCTAGTCAGGGTAAGGGGGGATACACTTTTAAAATAACCCCTTGTCACTCCCTTCGTAGCTTGGCACGAGCAGACAGGCTTATCTTAGAGGCATTGTGTAAAGCATGTGCACATATCCAACAGTAATACAGTGGAAGCACTACAAAAGGAAACAACACCAGTTTAGGAACATTTCCATTATACAGTACTTAAAAATATATTTACTTGGCAAGATATCTTTCAAATTGCAGAAATATCTCAAAGACACAGTTCTTCAGAGTCAGTAGCTCTGTCCGGGGCTACCGCGATCCTGAAAACAACAGAATATAACGGTTCCAGCCGACTGCTACCGTACGGGCCAGCCAAAGCGTGGACAGACTCGTGGACAGTATCTTTTTTGTTGCGCCTACATATTGGTGCGAGTCTGTCGGGGCAACTGTTGTGGTTGCGTTGCAAAATGGAAGCGGTGCAGGGAGCAGCTGGGTGATGATCAACCAGATGGTGACAGTGAGACCAACGCTTAATGTACGGGACGAGTTGGTGCTTGAAGCGGTGTACCGCCTATTACCCGACTAGCTGACAGTTCTCTTCAGTAAGGTGAAAGAACCTGGACAGACCATCAGCGTTGGCGTGTTCTATGGCAGGGAGGTGTTCACCATAAAGTCAATTCCCTGTAGGGAGATGGGCCTCCTCAACAGTTTTGGCTTCCCACCCCTCATTTGCATCAGCCATCTGAGGGGCCTGTGGTCTGTCTGAACTCGAAAGTGAGTCCCAAACAGGTGGGGTCTTAACTCCTTCAGTGCCCAGACCACTTAAAAAGCTTATCTTTCTATTGCACTCCACCTCTGTTCCTTGAGGAGTAGTCTCCTGCTAAGGTAGACTACAGGATGGTCTAGGTCCTCTTCGTTCAGTTGTGAGAGCACTGGTCCCACAGCATGCTCAGAAGCGTTAGTTTGCACTATGAATTCCTTGGAGAAGTTGAGTGCCTTGAGCACGGGTGCCATGCACATGCTGCCTTCAGGGCATCAAAAGCATTCTGGTAGGCCTCAGTCCAGATCACCTTCCTCGGCTGCTTCCTGGAAGTCAGATCTGTTAAGGGGGCAACAATAGAGCCATAGCCCTTAACAAATCTCCTGTAGTAAGAGGTGAGACCTAAAAAGGCATCACCTCTGTCTCGGTCTTGGGGGCTCCCAAGACAGAGTGGGGTCAATCTTGGGCTGTAGGGACGCCACCTGGCCACTTCCTACCTGGTGTCCCAAGTACACGACAGAGATCTGGCACTTACTGGCCTTTACCCTGAGGCTTGCCCTCTGCTGAGCCTTCAACACTTCCCAGAGGTGCTGCAAGAGTTCCTCCCTGCTGGAACTGAACACTGCAATATCATCCAGGTAGGCGGCACTGAAATCCTCCAGTCCGGCCAACACCTGGTTGACCAACCTCTGAAAGGTTAGCTGTGAGACGCTTTGACGCTGCCCTGGAGCTCTGGTTACACTTAAACCACTGCCTCTCTTGATTATTCAAGACGTCCTTAAGGAGATTATTTCCCCCAAGTCTCAAACTACCACCCCCAGTGGAGCCATGAGGGCCCACCTTCTGATTTTCCAACACAAATATTTCCTGCTGATGCCGGTGTAAGCCTGTTTCCCTATCTCCAGTCCTGATGAAGACCCCGCTTTCCAAGATATACATTGCGCTGGTCCCAATAGGGGTCGAAACGTCGACTTTCCTTTGCCTTCCATCAACATACTAGATTGACAGTGAATGTATAACTGCTCTCTTTGTTTATGTTGTTGTACCTGTGTTTCTTGCCATTTGAGTGGCAGGCAAGGTCCCTGAATATACTGTGGATGTTTCTATATGCACGACCTTCCTCCCTCACATTGTTTGCACTAACCCCAACGTCTTGCACTTATCACTTTACTTGCACCTGCCTATTTAAAATGATGATTTTGTCGAACATTTTGTGTATTAAATGTTTGATCATTTTGACCTAATTTCTGTTTAATTGATTAAATCTGGTCATTTTTACATCTTTTTAGGTGTTGTCACGAATTTGTATATTTTGTCAACAAATGTTCTTTTGTATGTTTCTGTAAACGATTTTCCACTGTGACTTTTTTGATGTAGCAATATATATACCCGAGTCCAGTGGTCTAACGGGTCACCCATTGATATTTAACTCAACCTCTGAAAGGTGGCAGGGACATTCTTCAATCCAAAGAGCATCACCCAGAACTGGTAATGCCCCTCTGGGGTTGAGAATGTTGACCTCTCCTTGGCCCCATCAATTAAATCAAACGTGTCGAGGAATGTGGCAGCTCCCAACCGATCAATAAGCTCATCAGCTCTGGGGATGGAGTGTTTGCCAGTCCTGGTGACAGCATTGAGACCACGGTAGTCCACACAGAGCTGCAGTTCTGGAGTGGCACCAGGTGCAGCAGCCTTTGGGACAATGACCACTGGGCTGGCCCAAGGACTTTTGGAGGGCTCTATCACCTCTAATGCCAACATCTTAGAGAGCTCCTCTTTGATGCTGGCCCTGACCCCATCAGTCAAACTGTGAATCTTGTGTTTTACAGGAGGGCTGTCACCAGTGTCCACGTCATGGGTACACCAGTAGGTAACACCTGAGGTCAGAGAGAACAGTGTGACGAACTGTCCCAACAACTGAGGACAGTCACCCTGCTGCTCTGGGGTCAGTGCAGGAGAGAGGATCACACCTTCTGCTGACCCATGGTGCTCCTTGGTGGACAAGAGGTCATGGAGAGGTTCACTCTCCTCTTCTACCCCATTATCTGTTGCCAACAGCATGCTCACTTCGGAGCACTCAAAGTGAGGCTTGAGGCGGTTCACATGGAGGACCCTCAAAGAGGTCCTTGGAGTCTGCTAATTCACCAGGTAGGTGACATAATTTTTGCACTTCACCACCTCAAAAGGTCCAGTCCACTTGTTCTGCAAGGCAAGGCACAAGGTTCCTCTGGGGCCATGACCCAAACATTCTGGCCTGGCTGAAACTCTACCAGAGTGGCATTCTGGTCATTCCAGCGTTACATCTCCTCCTGGCTTGATTCCAGGTTCGCCTGAGCGAGTTTCCTGAAGTGGGCAAGTTGGTTCCTGAAGGCCAGCATGTAGCTAAATACATCCTGGGGAGCTTTCCTGGGAGCTTCCTTACAGCGTTCCTTGACTAAACTAAGAGGTCCTCTCACAGGGTACCCATACAGAAGCTTAAAGGTACTGAACGCTAGTGACTTCTGTGGTACCTCCCTGTATGCAAAGAGAAGGCATGGCAAAAGGACGTATCACTTACACCTCATGGATTCTATTAGACCATAGATCATGCTCTTCAAGACTTGGTTGAATCTCTCCACCAAACCAAACTTGTAGGTTACACCACACTCCTTCCACAGAGATGTTTTATACTTAGATATGAAATTGATCTCACAGTCAGAAACCACCTCTCTGGGGAAACCCAAGGGGGGAAAAGATCCCCATTATAGCCCAGCCCACTACTGGTGCCGTCATTGTCCTGAGAGAGATTGCCTCCTCCGGGTACTGGGTGGCATGCTCCACCAAGACCAGGATGTACCTGTTGCCCATGGCTGTCTTGGGATCCAGTGGCCCCACAATGTCCATCCCAGCCCTTTCAAAAGTGGTTCCCACTCTTGCCACTTGCCAGGCAGGTTTGGCAAGACCTGCAATGTCCATCTGACTTCCTTCGCATTTGGGGCCAAAAGAAGTGGGTGACGAACCTGTCTAAGGTCTTGTCCCACCCCAAATGTCCTGCCAAAGGCACGTTGTGAGCCAGACCCAGTAAGAAGGTCCTGAAGCGCTGGGGTACCACAGCACAGGGGCTGATCTAGGTTCAGCGACCTTAGGCTTGCTGTACAGGTGACCATTCACCCAGTAGATCCAGTGTGATCCAGACTGATCACCAGCTGCCTGGTTTGCGGCCTGCTGTCTCACATCTTCCAGAGAAGGGCACTCTTTCTGCTCCCTGCAGAATTCTTCCCTGGTGGGACCACCTTCTTGCTGCCAATGGGGTTAGCTCATATAAATCTCCCAGTTCAGCTACCTGTTCCCCTGTAGGTACTGGGGCATCCCCTCAAGATCAGCACCCCTCCCAGACGATGGAAACCTCAGGGATGGGTTTCCCGTGTCCCCTGCCCTTTCTCTTGGCAGGATCCTGGGCCACTGTTTCAGGCTCCAGGTCCTTCTGATCACTCTTTAAGGCCGTCATGGATCGGGTGGTCAAGCATGCCCACCCGGGCAACCCAAGCATCTCCAAGTGAGACCTGAGCTGAACATCTTTCCACAAGGACTTCTCCAAGTTGTTGCCTAGCAGACAATCTACAGGCATGGTAGGGCTCACAACCACCCTCAAGGGACCTGAGACCCGCCTCATTCAAAGGGAACCTGTGCCACCATACACTGGCGCTCTGAGTTGTCCACAGCAACTACTTGGTGGAATACCCCTGGGACTACTTGCTCCTCAGAGACCAGGTGACACCGGACTAAGGTCACACTGGCTCCAGTATCTCTGAGAGCCTTTTCCCTTTTCCCAATGATGATCACCCAGGCAGTGTATTTTTTGTGTTAGCAGGCACCTGGGTTCCTGAGTAGGGGTGGGCGGAATTTGTGGAGTTGCCCTATGCAAAATTCCGCGAAACGGCAAGAGATCTCTGCGAGCACGCGGAATTTCACATGCTTGCGGAGATTTCTTGTTGCGCCCGTTACGTGCCCATGCACACACGCACACATGCACTCATACACACCTCATGCACATGTGTTCCCCACCTGCCAATAGGTCTCGCTTTTGGGACCTTATAAGCATCGCTCAAGTTTTTTTTTAAACATTACCAAGCAAATATGTGTCCTGTGTTGAAAATTCCTGAATAACTAGTGCAGGGCCGTGCACCGGAACATTGTATGCACTTTCAAAATGTTTGACTTCTCCGTGCATGGCTGTTTTGTGATGGTTATGGATTTCCAGAATGGTCTCTGGTAAAAGTAGAACATTGACCAAGATGAGCTGTTGCAGATGGCTTCGTCCCTGTGGAGCCAGTCCAGGATTAGGATGTTTCGTGGTAGGAAGTTAATGTATGACTGTATTTCACACATAGCCACATATGGTCTCTCTTGCTATCTCTGTCCAAGGCCGGAGGTTAGTTCATAACGTGCACTGTGCTCTTGTGTGGTTGAAGTACTTGTCTGTGGCGAGGCAGTAGTGACTTTGCATGACAGAATTGTGCAATGCATTTTATTTCAACCTGTGTACCTTGGCACTTGCATGTAATCGTTCCAGTTGGTTTATAAAAACGAGCCTAGTAGTCCTACAAGAAAAAGTATTATCCCACTTGTCCATTTTCGAGCTCCAATCTCTTCCGCCCTTAAATAATAAAAGCAAGATTCTACAAACTTCCTTTTCTATTTTAAAAATGTATCTTTTTGTGTTTAACTGGCGCCCAACAGACAGTGCCACAATATAACAATTACATTTTTTGTCCTCTCCTCTGCCTCGAGTAGTTTCTGATAAATTGAATAACACGTATTAAAAAGTGTAAGATGATAAGGTATGCGCGGTCACCATGCCCTCTATATGTCAAATGCACCAATTATGGGGAAAAAGAAACAGGAGGTTTATAAAAGGAATTCAGGGGCAAATAAATTCGCCATTGACGTGGGTGTTTTTCTATGAGGGAGCCAACTGTAGAAAGCATTGTTTGACTTAATAAAATCGTTAGTCTCCCGCTTTGGTCGTGAGTGTATATGTACATTCAGCAACTATGTAGACTGGACTCGGTGCAGTGTTTTCGTAGTTCTGTTACGAGTGCTGGAGGAGCAAAAGTGACTTGTGCCCCGGTGCTTAGCAAATGCTCGATGGTGTGGGGATGGGCACGTACAGAATGCAATTTCTTTGGTACCTGGAGGATACCCGCCAGCCTTTGACAATGGGGAGGCACTTTTGAAAAAATTAAGCTGTAGAAATAAATTTTCCCATTCGCTTGTACTGGTAGTTTTCCACGTGAGAAAGTTAAACTCTTATGCTTTTACTGACTATTCATGTTAAATAGTAGAGTAGTCATCTGCTTAAATCAGGATGTTTGTCACCTATGTAGGTTTAATATTTATGGGACAAGTGCACTTCATCTGAACTTTAGGTGTTCTTGTGCATAGTAAGCACCCATTAGGGGACCTCAACAAAGGGGTAGGGTTGGGGTTATACCTGCCTATACTGCGTTCTTGGTATGAGCTATATATCTTTCTCTATTCATTTTGAGATATTTTCCTAAGCTAGAACTCATGGGATTCAGGTTCTGCACTACTCATTTGGGCCAACCCATAACCCTGCTGGCCAGCTTGCAGCTCAAAGCCTCTCCCGGGACAGAAAGTCTTCTCCTTAAAAGAGCAGTGGAATAGGGATGACTCTATATTGGGTGATTTACTAACACTCTCTTAGAAACCTGAGCATGGCTTTCCAAATGGACAAAGGGAGAGCAGGCAGACCTCTGGCACCAATCCCCCCTGTGGTTCCTTTTGAAGTGTGGGGAGGAGAAACCAGTTTTGGGTCATTGGAGCATAGCTCAGAGAAGAGGTCTTGTATGTCTTCACTTGAGTCTGCCATCTTGGAAGGTTATGATGCTTTGCTGGGGCAAGCCTGTGAGCTGTTCTCAGGTATTGTCAGTTAGCATGGATGTCGATGTGGCATCTCTGACTTGGGTAGGGACGCCCATCTTCTAGAAGTCAACACCTCCATTTGTAAATACCTGCACATGAACACAGACTTGGAGAAAATAGTGGAACCATAAAAGCGGAAAGGCAACAGGCCCACAGTGTGGACAAACCCCCGTTTGGAGTGAAAGGACCAATTCTGGTCTTGTATTACTAGCTTTTTGTGATTATGTCTCAAGGGCCAGGAGCACTGGCTTCCTCATTCTCTCTGGGTAACATTAGAACATAGACTTTCCAAGGACCCTGAAGGGAGGTGGATGACTGGATGTACCTTGAGAAAGGGCTCATTGGACTTCTGCATGACAAACAGGAGCCATACAAATGGTTCAGAGAACTACGGGCTCGATATTGCAGGATGTGATTGAAGTCCGCCTTTAGCGCCATGAAGTGTTGCTGCAACAAGACCCCAAGTCAGAATATTACCAGAAACTGGGTGCAGCAAGTCATGTCTCCAATGGTCTTTTGCAAAGGAGGCAAAGAAGCTTTGACCAAAACAAAAAAAGATACAACCACTTTTTTTAGAAGTCAGGGGATCCTTCAGCAACCCTTTGTGGTTCACTCTTTTTGATCTATTAGGAAGGGTTTCAGCCAATGCTTCATTCAGTGACAGCAGAAGAGACATATAAAAATAAAATGTATGTCAGCCTAAGAAAACCCAGAATTTCTTGTACTTAAATTAGTATTATACAAATGTTATCTAGCAGATTAAATCGGCCATATGAGACTCAGTGGGAATCTAATATAGAAGTTTAAAAATGTAGAGGACGTCATTACGTCTATACACCTCATCTGACTCACAACATCTTTGTGACACAAGTAGGCAAGTCCCAAAGTTGTTCCATGAATGCAGATATTTCATGCCACCCTAACCCCCACAACAAATGAACATCAAAATGGAACAACAGCAAAAGAATTTCTAAATTGGCTTAAGTGAGCATTCCAGATGCTTTGTTGGGCAGCTAGTAATCCCTGTCATTAGCAAATGGAAATGCTCAAAACATCAACTATAATAATATCCTATATGAATCATCATCTAGATTTACCAAGTAAGAATGTGCTCTAACTTACATACATTTGCTCTAAATATTCTGTAACTAGATGGGTGTGAAACTTAACTCTCCACCTAAGAAGTAGGGCAAAGTTGGGAAACTTTGTACTTTTCAAAGAAGTTAAAGTTTTCTACACTGATCCAATGTGCAGTTTCACCCTGCTGACTGCATCCACTTAAGCCGAGTGTCCTATTCACCATGGACAGTATATCAAACTGCAGGGAATAGTGCCACCCCTGTATCACTCTGGGATCCCTAGCCCTGGGATGCAGTGGGAAACACAGTGTAAATCTCTCAGAAACATGTTTCATTTCCATTCCTTGCTCATGAAAGTCTTGTACTGGGACTTCCCACAGCAGGAAAAAGACTGTTTGCAAGTTTATTTTAAAGTAGTTTCTAAATCTGAAGCACTTGCTTGCCCTGCATTCTGTTATTAGTAAATGTACACTACTTGCAAAGTCACTTTATAGTCAGACAGCCACAGTGTATAAAGCCATTTTACTTTATTGGGGTGAAATCTTCACCAGTGTTTTCATTGGCTTTCCATTTCTTACCTCACCACTTGGGGTAACGATACTTTTAGTCTTTATTCGATTTAACAAAATCATAAAAGACACAACATAAATCAAAACATTACATGTAAGAATACATTAAAATTGTTAAGTTCATCAATAAATAGGTTAAAAAATGGTTCTAAAAAAGCATTAAACAGATCAGACTAAGAGCAAGTTTAACAGTACATAATTAATAAACCCCCGTCAACTACAGTGTTATAAAATCATTTTAGAGAGTTTCATACTAGCCAACAATGGTATGGGTTGCATGGGGGGAAATTATCTGTGGTTTGCTAGAGGCTTTCGCCCTTAGGTTCCATGCCCAACCCAAAAATTTTGCTAATGGAATGGAAATAGTTGGGGAAGTGCTGGTGCATAGAATTCTTAGAGCAACGGCACTGCTCGTGGTACCCAAGTTCCTACACAATGGTGACAACCACACTCGCCTGGGAACAACCAATACTGGACAGACGAACAGTAAATGGGCAATAGATTCTGCTTGTATCCCACAAGCAGGACAGATTTCGTCACTCGGACTAGACCACCTGCCTGTAAGAGACTTAATTGGAAGAGAACCTGCTCTCAGCTGGAAGTACAGCTTCCTGTCTCTAGGCTTAGTAATCAAGTCCCAGTAAGGTTCGAGGGCGGGCGTAAACTTCACCTCTAAATAGCGACCAGCCATCCCATTAGGGTTTGCGCGACTCCACACCTGATGGTTGACCCGTTCCCAATAAATTGCTTTCATAACCTTCTTTGGGGGAAACTGTGCAGTTGTTGGATCACTCCATAGCTCCACCATGCCCATGTCTATTAAAGTCTGGCGGAGCTGCCTCAGCCATTCAATTTTATGAAAGACATCTAGATCTATAACATCAATAATCCCTTTTGCAAACAAAGAGAGCTCGGGAGTAGTCCAGAGCCTTCGCCAGTATAAAATCGGGCGTAATCTGGCAATATCTGCAATGGCGTTCCTGCCAAGCTCATACCTTAAAGGGACCATCGGTGAACTCTGAGGGAGGCTTGTTATGCTACGAAGAAAAGAGTTTTCTGCTGTTGTTAGCGAAGCCAGCCGATTAAACCCCCATAATTCTGCCCCATACAAAACCGAACCCAGGGCCTTTGCCTCGTAAACTTGGAGTACAGGTTTAACGGGCTTGGTAAAAGACTTTTTGTGTTCTCTTGTCAGGGTTCCTGAGATTTGCCTAAGCTTTAGGGCAGCTACCTCAATGTGCTTATCCCACTTACTGCTACTAGTTATGTGTATGCCCAAATAAACAAAGTTGGAGACCATTTCTATTTGTTGCCCATCCAGAAAGAACTTGCTCACTCTACGATTTGGATGCGGATTAAAGGCCATAAGTTTTGTCTTGGCCACGTTTACCTCCAAACCATGGCCAAGACAAAATTCCTCAAAGACTATTAGAGCTCTCTGCAAGCCACTCGGTGTTTTTGATACAATTAACGTATCATCCGCAAACAT
The DNA here is from genome assembly GCF_964204655.1 of Triturus cristatus. Taxonomy (NCBI): domain Eukaryota; kingdom Metazoa; phylum Chordata; class Amphibia; order Caudata; family Salamandridae; genus Triturus; species Triturus cristatus. The sequence continues at coordinate 1,316,602,280 of NC_140585.1, forward strand.
TAATATCAGAGTAGAAACTCCAGCAAGTTTTGGGGCATCAATAGTGGCATTGAGCATAGCTTGGGCAATCCCGTTAATATATAAGGAAAAAAGAGTTGGAGCCATGGTGCAGCCTTGCCGAACACCCCGTTCAACCGGGAACTCTGGGGTGACTTCGCCTGTTTCTCCCCACTGGATCTTAGCAAAATTGGACTCATGGAGTCTCTTTATCATTGTCAAGATTTCTACCGGGAAACCTAATTTATTGAGGACTACCCATAACCGATGTCGAGGGACAAGGTCAAAGGCAGCTTGTAGATCCACAAATGCTACATAGAGACTGCCTTTCCCCAGAGTAACCACTTTCCAGTGGAGTTGTACAAAACGAAAGACCTGATCCAGTGTGCTGATTGACTTGCGAAAGCCAGCTTGAAGGGGGGAGAGAATCAGATTATCATCAGCCCACGCTAACACCTGGTTCAATAACATCCTCCCAATGACCTTCTGAATGGTATCGATTAGACTAATTGGTCTATAATTCCCAGGGAGGGTTCTATCGCCCTTTTTAAACACGGGAATTATAACAGCCCCCCCCCCCCAGGATTTAGGAACTGGAGCACCAACAGCAATCGCATTTGCCAAGAGGGTAATGTATTCACTCCAGGGTTTTTTGTTACCTAGAAACAGGTCAGATGGAATCCCATCAAGTCCTGGAGCTCGCCCAGCTGCTACAGATCCCAGAGCCATTAGGGTGTCTTTAGTACAAAAAGGGCCACTAGAGAAAAAAACAAGGGATATTTCCCCTGCAGGGTTTATCTTTGTGTCACATGCATATTGGGGCCTAAAATAATTTATCCAGTCATCTTGTGAAACATGATTTGCTGGTCTATCTGGTAACCCTCCCCTGCCCCACTTGATGGTATTCCAAAATAATCGTGAGTCCCTGGCATCACTAGCATCTTTCAAATCTGACCAATATTGCTCGTCCCAATTTTTTTTGGCCAAAGCTATACATTTCTTATATAATTGGCGAGCATCCCTTACATGACCAATACTGCCACTAGAGAGGGCTGTGGTGAGGTTGGTTCTGGCGATTTTGCAATCAGTGTCATACCACCGTAAACCCTTAAGGGGTGGTCGACTGCCTTTCCTAGTTGGTTTAAGAAAAAACCGGCGTAATTCCTCAAAAAAGGTTTTGTGGTGGCTAGTGGTTGCCAAAATGCCTTGATCAGAGAGCCTGCAACTTTCAAGCTCCAGAACAACTTCGGACAGCAAGATAATAATGCTATCAATTACCTTTTCATTAGACTTGACCACACTCTACTTGAGCCTACGCATGTCATTGGAGGGGAATAACTCAGGAGGGGTAGATGACGCCTCTGCTGGTTCGACATTGCTACTTTTCCACCAGCGATGTGTTACACATAAAGGATTATGGTCACTTTCTGGCCTAGATACAACAACCATATCCTTTACAAATTTCCACAACCTCGTGCTGCAGAGTACGTAATCAATTCTACTCCTATGTCGGCCATTGTCAAAGGTGTAGGCCCCTTCCTTATCCCCAGAGGTTCTTCCATTCAAAGCCCTCAAGCCCCTTTCATAACAGAGGGCGTTGACCTGGAGTGCAGCCTCGGACCATCGTTTTATTGGGACCATATCAAGACCAGGGATACCCCATAATTGATCTTCTTCAGGGTCAAGTCCCCAGCAGGAGTCTGAGCTTAGAAGTGGTTCAAAAGTTACATTCAGATCCCCAGCAGCAAGCACTCCCCTCTCACTTGAGTGCTGTGCGATAAGGGAATCCAGTGCAACCAGGGTCCTGGACTTCATCCCATTAGTTCCCCTCAGGTACAAATTATAAATGTCCACGTCACCTGATGGGCCCGCAAATAATCTGACCAATTGAATGTCAGGGGAGCCTGTATTGATTTCATTGACCCTCGGGAATAATTCTTGGCGAGCCCATATTGTTAACCCACCCATAGGACGCCCTTTAGGTCCCTTGAATGCAGGAACGTGAAAATTCAAAAAACCCGGGAGAAACTGCGGCTCACAGGACCAGGTCTCCTGGAGGAGGCAAACGTCAAAAATACCCATGAATTGGACCCACTCCGGGGAATCCATTTTTGACTTTAGACCGGCAACATTCCACGAAATCATAGAGCCCAACCCTATTCCCGACAAATTAGGCTGACAGGTAATATTAGGGCTTCCGTCATGATGGTTTGAATGCTCTAGGTGAGTTTGCAAAAGGGAGTGCCTAAGAAAATTTGGTGTCCCGGATAAAGGGAACTCAGCTTCAACCCTATTAATCGGAGTGACAGCACTCACTACCATAGCTTCTCTTTGGGGCTGAGATTCTGGTCAATCAAAATGACCTAAATTGCGATTGAAATTAGAATTGTGATAATCAGAATAGGGAATAGTGGGCTCTAGGAGCGCACTGGGGACTCCCCAATGATGGGAAAATCTTTCAGCGCGATGGGTGGGTACATTGTAAAAGTATCCAAGATCGCGCACCCCTATCCCCAACTGGCCCCCGGATAACGTATTGTCACAAATAAGACGCGCTATACGCCTATCTTGAAAGTTTACAACAATAACGTCACCCTCCACATCTTTAGGCCTTGTTCCAACCCAGTCAACCCTTCTGGCAAATAAGATCTTCCCGTCCAATCCAGCATGTATAGGTCTATTTTTACTTAGCCAGAAGGTCACTTTGTTTTTAAGTTCAGGGTAGGATTCAAACTTGCCATCTTTTAATTCTGGGACTCCAGTTAATACTACTACAGAGGGAAGAGAAGCTGGGGGGAGATGAAGGTGAACATTAACAGATTTCGCAGGATCTGTGTAAGTAATACTGCTGGGTCCTGCCTTCGGGCCCCTATTTGTCCCATTAGAATTCTCCACAATGTTATTACCCCCATTGTTACTTTTAGTGGAGCTTGTTCGTCGCGAGGTATGGTTAGTGAAATCCGAAGCAATAGGTGGGTCAGTCCCTAGCCTCTCTATAGTAGTGACAGCAAGACCAACAACAGGGGTAACTGTGGCGTTTATTGTAGGTGCTGCCATAGGTATTTGGCTAAAATTAAGATTGGCTCTTTCACTTGTAACAAGTTTGATTACATTTTTTAAGGAGCAGAAATTATCAAGCATCGTCTGCTCCAGGGACTCGACTTTTGTGTTGATCACTTTGACCTTCTCAACCAAAGGAAGTAGTAGCGAGCGTACCATCTGTTCAATTTGGGTAATAAGCTCGTCAGATTGTGACTGGTCAGGAGAGATCTCTTTACCCACGCCATTAATTTCACGGTCCCCCTCTGGTAGCGTGCAGGGAACAATATTTGGGTTGGTGGTCTTTTTGGGAAGTTTCGGCTGCCTCCCCCCTTGGATATCATCAGCTCTTTTTCTTTTAGGGTTAGGCGTACATTTGGATTTCTTACTAGCCCGTGTCTGAGGATGTGCACCATCGGGTTTTGTAGAGTTTTTAACTGCCGGAATGACCTCAGCAGGAGCCTCCAGAATCTTTGTGTTGCTTTGATTCAAAGAGGGACATATCTCAAGGTCCTCTGCCTGAGAGGGGCTACCCACCACAGGCCCGACTAGTCTTGAAGGGGATTTAGCTAGTGCTAGGGTCCCGATAGATGAGCGTCTCAACAGCGTTGGTTCAGTAGAGAGCCGTCGCTCAGTTAGGGTAATTTTGTGCTCTAAAACTGAAACAGCACGTGTTATGAACTGATCCAGGGTGCCGGTAACTGTCCCGCCCCCCCGTGCGTTTACCCTTCCCTGCCATAACCTAACCTGAGAAAAATACTAGGGATCAAAGTACTACTGTGAAATGTAAAACTATGATGGAAAGGAAAAACAACAGAAATAAAAGAACTCTAAAACACATATGTTCAAAACATTACATTACAGTACATCCGAGTATAAAGGTATGAAAACCAAAATAGTTCACAGAATATACTCGGGATTAACAATGGGGTAACATGATAAGTGGCACCACTGATGTCACGAGCAAAGGCTCCAGGACCGGATGGAGTTCCTATAGATTTATTCTTAGATAATCAAGATCTATGGGCTCCACTTTTAACAAATGTTTTTAATAAAATTGCTCAATCAAAAGCACCGCCATCTTGGAAAACAACTGTAATCGTTCCCATATATAAAAAAGGGGATAGGTCGATCCCGAAAAACTATAGACCTATCTCCTTAATAGACACTACTGCAAAGCTAATGGGTAGATCTTAAACAGACTAGAGGACTGGGCACTGGAAAAGAATATTATTATCCCATGCCAATTTGGCTTTAGAAAAGGGAAAGGCACGTTAGATCAGTGTCTGAACCTGAGCCTAATTATGGCGAAATACACGGCTGCAAAAAAAGGTCATCTCCATTTAGCCTTCATGGATCTGTCCGCAGCCTTTGACTGTGTGGCACAGCCTAGGCTGTGGCAGATCAAGGAGGAGATGGGTATTGACCTGAAGATTATTATTATTATTCCTGACCTGTATTCAGATGCTTCAGCCTGTGTTCGCAATGGGAGGAATGGTAAGTGCACAAGGCCATTTAAAATTGCAAGAGGCATGAGGCAGGAGTGCGTTCTTGCCCCCTTCCTATTCGCACTCTATACCAATGGTGTGGAATCTTTATTGTTGGGCTCTACACCAGATATCCCTTATATTAACTCAGCACAAGTGCCAATTTTATTATATGGAGACGACGCTGTACTCTTAGCTCGTACTATTAATGCACTGCGTCGTCTAGTCCAGGATTTTACAACATTTATGTGTAATTTAAGCATGAAAGTGAATTACTCAAAGTCATTTATTTTAGTAGCAGGCTCAAAATATCGAAATTATCCGCCAATCACTACTGAAGAGGGAACAATGGGGGTTGTCGATTCTTTTAATTATTTAGGGATTATGTTTGATTCTCAAATAAAATGGCAAAAGATGATCACTAATAGAGGAACTCAGATGGAAAAAAACATTGGGGCTCTAACTAAGTTTATAAAAAAAACTGGTTTAAAACCAATAGATCTAATAAAAACAGTGTACTAAGCCAAGACTGTATCTACCGCCACCTATGGGGCAGCTGTCTGGAGAATGAAAGACTGTACAAAACTGCAGATTATTGAAGATAATTTCCTAAAAAGGATCATTTCATTACCACAGTCATGTGTTAACTACAAGTGTCACATGGAACTAGGTGTCGCTTATATAACTGATACAATTACAATGCCCCCTATCCTAATGTGGCACTCAATATGGCAAAAGGAGTCCCTTGCCTTGACAAGAGAGATTATCAAAGATGTCCTGAAACTAGATGGAGTAGGTAATATTGCTTGGCTAACTTATGTAGAAATAACATTGAAGGCGGCTGGGCTTCATTACCTCTTTTTGGAACCTTCTAACTGCAGTTCTATATCCAAAATTGACCTAAAAGCTTGACTGATTTCGAATCGCCAGATAAGAAGGGAGATTAAACATGTTAATCTCCCAACAGTTAAATCTTACCTGGCGTGCCCTACCATAGAATTAACTAACTCAAATAGAACATATCTAACCTTCGTTACTAATCTGCAACATAGGTATGTCTTGGTGAGGTTTCGATTAAATTATATTCCGTTAATGCTGGGTACTCCTCGTAATGTTTATGTTGTTTCTGAACTCCCATTTTGTACCTGTGATATTCAATCTATGCAGGATGATATACATTTTTTGTTTTTCTGTAAATTTTATTATAATGAAAGGAAACGTTTCATTATCCTTATTATGCAAAAAATGAATTTTAAACAGTGTCGCGTAGCACTTTATTATCTTCAGCTACTACCTGATCCCTTTATCTGTTTCTCTTTAGCATCTTTTTTATTATTGGCACTAAAAAAGAGATCAATAACCATCTGAAATTATATTTCTACAAAATGAAATGATTTTATTTTTGTGTAAATGATCATGAATTTGTATCTGTATTTTTAAAGTAATGATCTTTTCTATGTGTGTTGTAATGTTGTGAATTTTTTTTTTCTTTTTTTTTTTATACGTAGTATACTTTTTATGCCTACATTGTGTTGGCGAAATAAAGTTTTCTGACTGACTGACACTGATGTCACTGATGATGTTGTTTGTGGAACAAAGGGTGGAGTGATGAGTAGTGATGCAGCAGAAGCGTTGGGGGATTTTTGTCATCTCACTTATCCACACCAACCACTATATACTAATTGGAAACATAACTCCAATGACGGGCCCTAAGTCATTATCACTCAGTTAGCAATATCAAAGATCCTCTGATGAATCTTTGGTAGAGATAAAGGGACTAAATAATGAAAGACGGAATGCTATTTCTCCACGAGGACCTACAATGAAGAAATGCACTAAATATATGTCATTATAAACATGTCCAAATAACTCTGAAACTTAGTAATAAAGACAAACACTTTTCTATTCTATTAGTTTTCCTCGTTATTACATAGTAATGAATGGTCAAACACAGTTACATATTAGAATGTCATTACTTAGGTTCTCAAATATACAGTTCAGATTCACAATATCATAACAGTACATTTATGAATACATCAGATGATCAGATATAGAGGAGTGAGAGGGAGAGAAAACATCAGCAAAACACAGTTCACTTACTTAACAGAACTACTAATGCACCGCTTGCAATTAGCCTGAAAAGCTAACTCCACGACCGTTAGGTAATAGGAAAAGCAGCACCACCAGTCGATCATGTGCAAAGTCTCTAGTAAAGTCTTTAGGATTTGCAAGAAAGGCCAGCCAGAGAATCAGGAATCTGCATGGCATTCAGCATACCACGAACATAGGGACAGGACACCAATCTTGTGAACGAGCCGAGGAACACTTTCCCACAGGAATCTTTATAGTACGCTACTTCCTTTCTTCCGTTAATAGGTTTCATTCTCTCTTCTCCTCAAGACTCTCTATTGGTTAATTACAATGTTGTGACAATCTACTGACAGGGACTTTACTACTGTTTTCTAAACACTCTTTGTCTAAAAATGGTATAACTTCCTTAGGAGGAAGAGGAAAGAACCTAGCTAGTAATGTCTTCAAAATATTTTAACAGTTACATTCGTCATCTATATCCCTCGCCAAGACAGGAAAGAACTCTAATAGTTTATTCAGAAATAAACTAAATATCTGTACTCCAAGGAAGCATTTGAAACATTGGAAGGAGAGGAGCACAGAAAAACACATCCTCTAACATTTCTAAGGCCTACATGATTTTAGCAAAACAGAGAATAATTTCTAAAGCCTATACTATACCTTCATGAAGAATAAAGCTTTTTCTTTTCCGTTTATTTTCTGTAGTTAGATAAACAGAACAACATCCAGTTAACATTATTCTCATTATTTTAACTAGAAAATCATACTGTCGTGCCTTGTGCACATTTTCACGAGTTCTACACTCTGTTATTATATGTTAGTACTTCCACACACAATATAAAAGCATGCATTACGGTGGATTACATTGAGCAGATTTTATTTACAAAAATCGTGCTCCTTCAGTAGTATATGATGGGAGTTAGGGTTGCGTAGCTATGCTAACTGGTGAATTTAAGTTGTAGGTTTTATATCCTAGACTCCGATGGCTTTCCGAAGTGGGCATTGGGGCTCTGTTCTCTTAATTTGACAAATTAGGAGAAATAGGACAAATTCAGCTTCAAAGTTAACTGCTTTATTTTAATTTTTTTTAAACTAGTGACTTAAAACCATCTAGCTTGCTCCATTCTACAGGCTGGCACATGCGCAGACTTGACAACTGTCTGTAAAGAGCATTTACTGGGCTGAGGATCTCACAACCCTGAGATCTGTGAGGTCGTCTGCCCGGCAAAGCCATAACCTCTGGGACTAATCTCCACCACCTGAAGGGATAGAGGCAAAATTAGCCCGGGCACATCTCGCTTCAGCCTTGCAGTGCATAAGGGGCTACATGTTAATCAGTGGTTAGAGTGCCATGTGAACACACCCATTCCCAACTCATTACAGTATCAATCAATAAATCAGGATTTGTAGAGCGTGGTTGCTTTACCCGTGAGGGTAACGAGGTACTGTAGGATCATGCTGAGGGATCACGCTGCCTATTACTATTGATTGAACATCCAAGTCTTGCGGTCCTTCCTGAACTGCTGGTGCATTGGAAAGGCTCTGAGCTCCAAGGGGAGGGTGTTAAGGTTTTAGTGGCCAAGTGGGAGAGGGGGTGGCCTCCGCTGTTTGCCCAGTGGAGGCATTGGCCAGCTGCTATGGAGAGGTATCTGGATTGGAGTTTTCTGGTAGGTGGGTGGACATTTCACTCATTTGTTGAGGTACACCAGTCCTTCATTGTGTAGTGCCTTGTAAGCGTGGGCGAGCAACTTGAACTTACATCATTCATTATTCCACAGGGTGTCCTTGCCTTTCCTGAAGATGAGTACCTCTGTCTTGCCTGTGTTTAGTTTGAGACAGTTGTTCTTCATCCAGATGGCAACATCTTTAATTCATCTTTGGAACTTGTCTTAGATGGTTGTTGCATGGTTAGTCAGAGAGAGGATGAGTTGGGTGTTGCCTCTTTAGGAGATGATGTTGAGTCAATGGCTCCTGAAGATGTTGGCCAAGGGCGTCATGCATATGTTGAAGAGGACTGGGCTGAGGGATGAGCCTTGAAGTACACTGCAGGTGACTTTCTAAGGGAGTGAGAAATAGGGAGGGAGGATGATCTTCTGCATTCTTCCTGTGAGGTAGGATATGATCCACTTAAGGGCTGATCCTTTGATTCCGATCTGGTGGAGTCTGTTGATCAGTGTGAGGTGGTATACAGTGTTGAAGGCTGCGGAGAGGTTGAGGAGGATGAGGGCTGCTGTTTCTCTGTGGTATAGCAGCATTCTGATGTTGTACATGGCTGCGACTAGAGCTCTCTCGGTGCTGTGGTTTGCTCTGAAGCTGGATTGGGAGGAGTCCAGAAGGTTGTATTCCAGATGTCTAGTTAGCTGTATGTTGATCGTTTTCTCGATGATCACAGCTAGGAAGGGGAGCCGGGAAATGGTTTGGTAGTTCTTGGGTTCTCCTGGGTCAGCTTAAGGTTTCTTAAGCAACAGCTTCACGTTGGCATTTTTCTATTTCTGGGGTAAGTGGGCCATGGTGACCGAGGAGTTGAGGAACTTGGTGAGTTCTTTGCCAATGAGTTGGTTGTGGATGAAAGTGTGGAGGGTATAGGGGTCTGCTGGGGCTCTGAAGTGGATGGGTCTCCTGATCGACGCTGTTTCTTTCTTGGTGAGGGTGTTCCATGAGGTTAGGTGGTGTGGGTGGACGTCAGTCAGCGTGATGATGTCCTTGGTGGGGGTTGGGGTGTGAAGTCTTGGTATATGGAGTTGAGTTTGTTGTGGAAGAAGTCTGCAAGGGTGTCACAGAGAGCTTGCGAGGGTGTGAAGATGTTTTTGGTTGCTGAGTGGTTGGTGAACTCCTTGACTGAGGATCAGTTGGAAAAGGGTGGGGTAGAGCATGCAGGCTGGAAGCAGAGAAACTGAGACTGTACAGTATATCATCACACTGCACAAAATCAAGTTTTCTGCTTCCAACACTGAATTTTAGCGCAACACCGTAGCTGTGTGAGATAGTGAGGCCAGTGTGCAGTGTTGCTATGGATGCCCCCCAGAGCCTTGGAAAGCAGTCTAGTTCTGTCCAGTGTTACTTTTTTGTCCAGTCACTAGCAGAGAAGCAACCAATAAGGTACAGAAAAAAACACAAAAATGGTACATGGAATGGAGAGTGCACAGCAGTGTCTGAAGGCTGCAGGGCAGGCATGGATTTATTGGCGGGCGGTGTCTATCCTTGGAGACAGGCCCACTCTCGCATCACAGGTTGTGCTCAGGGTTCCATCTCTCTTACAGCAAAGCATAAAAACACCAGTGTTTATTTGTTTCATACAAAGAAAGATTACTTGTGTGTTGACAGGTTAGCCGCTCAGAAAAAAAAGAAAGTTCTGGAAGGTATGCGGACTGATCACTGCATTTTTAAAGCCAATATTTCATCGCCTGTACTATAGTACCTAATAAAATAGCGCTACAGTTTGAAGTGGAGAAATGTTGGTGGTCAGGGTAGAAGCAAGGGTACAGATGGGCGACTCCCACCCGTTCCGTTAAAAGAATAAAAAATTAGATTTAGTGTGGGGCAAGTACCTGCACCAGGAGTGACTCACTGTTTGTTCTACGGTGAAAAGCCTGCATATTGATCTGGATGTCATGACTTTGAATGCTGCCAGTTCGGCAAGGGAGACTCGGAACCTTTAAGTCATTGCGAGAAGGGTAAATTCGTTTAGTTCTTAAGTACCTTAAATTGTTCCATAGTCACACCTGTCCTTGGCAATGCTTAGAAGCCAGGAAAAAATTATATATTTTAAATAAACTATAGTAATAAATGGAAAGTGTGCTGTGCCAGTAAGTGAAACGACTTCTGCCAGCACCAGCCATCAATACAGTATTTCAGCAATGCCCAAGACAAATAGAGGGTTTTGAGGAGTTATAGTTTGCTGTTGTTTAAATACACACATATTGAGTGTTTTGAAGACTATACACATAGAGGTTACAGCCTGTGGTTGCACATGCTGCTAGGCAGTTGCTATGATGGAAATTTGCACACCCGTTTTCACTGGGAAAACATAAATCCGACATTCAGCCAGATTCAAAGAAAGTTTTATGTGATGTGAGTGTAGCTAAACAAATGTATTATTCAATTAATAACTGACGTACAATTGATATAGCACACAAAGGAATTGTTTGCTGCTTTCGTATTTGTCCTGAAAGAATGGTTTGTTGGCTTGAAAGCAGCCTGGATTCTGTGATTGTTGAATAGGACGCGTTCTGAAGTTAATTAGGGTCTTTATCATAACTGGTTGGGGTTCGACATATTATTACATGTTAGACTCGACCTCCCCCACTAGCCTCCTTCGCCTCACAGGGCTGGCTCTGGACTAGGACGGGGAAGCTCTGATATGCCCAATGCAGATCTCCATGAATCAGCTTCCGAAGAAACCAGCACTTCACAATTTAGAATAATATCACTGCTGGAAAGGAGGGGGATCCAGTGGAATCTGGATCTGGCAGCTATTATCTTTTTTAGCAATGGTATGATAATACCAGATTGAGAATGTTAGACTTGGGGGTCTCTAGTTGGCACAGGTATGCACTTGTGACAAATAGGGACCCTCACCTCTAGTCAGGGTAAGGGGGTACACTCCTAAAATAACCCCTGCTCACCCCCTTGGTAGCCTGGCACGAGCAGACAGGCTTATCTCAGAGGCAGTGTGTAAAGCATTTGTGAACACATACAGTAATCAAGTGACAACCCTACAGATGGACACCACACAGGTTTTATATAAAAAATAAGTATTCTTTATATAGATTTACCACAAGACCATATACGAAAAAAATCCACAATACTGTTACTTTAAGATGGTAGAATTTAGCTTAGTTCTCTTTAGTTCTTAAATGTGACACTATAAGTCAATATACCTGTAGATGCGACACGCAGGGCAGCGAAAGTGTTGCAACGATGTTGATGCGATGAAAGTTTGGTGCAAAGAAATAAAGATGTGAAGATCTTCCAGATGCGGCACGCTTCTCCGATGTTGCAAGAAGACTCGATTCGATGCGTCAGCTGCAGCGGCGACACCCCTTTACGCGATGCGACGACAGCAGCTTTGGCGGCGACACTCTTCTCTGACGTCGCAAGACGCTTCTGCTTGATGCGACAACTGCAGCGGCGACACCCTTTACGTGATGCGACGACAACAGCTCCGAAGGCAGCACGCTTCTCCGTGGATGCGAGGTGCTTTTCTTGATGCGGTGCAATGTGACAGCTACAGCGGCGTCATCCAAGATGCGACGGCAGCGGCTGCGACGGCAACACGCTTCTTCCTCGATGCAAGACTCTTCTCTTGATGCAGTGCAATGCGTCAGCTACGATGGCTGCGACGGCGACACGCTTCCTCGGCGTTGCGAGACACTTCTTCGATGATGCGAGACGCTTCCACTCGATGAGACAACTGCAGAGGTTACACCCTTTACGCGATGAGACGACAACAGCTCCGACGGCAGCGCTCTTCTCCTTCTTGAGTCGCGCTTCCAGCTCCTTGCAACTCAGAAGGCCCCAAAAAAGCAGCAGGCACTTCCAAAGGACTCTGGGGAGCTGGTGGTTGACGTCTGTTGTTTCTGAGACTTCAGCAGGAGGCAAGCTCTTTTCCAAGCCCTTGGAGATCCTTCACAAGTTGAGCAAAAGTACACACACAGTTCTTTTTTCCTCCCTTTGGCAGTAAGGCAACCACTGCAGGCCAATCCCCCAGTTTCAGGGATAGTTTCTCCTCAGCTTCTTCTTGGTTCCTCTCCTCAGCAGAGTTTTCTTCTTTTTCCCCAAAGTGATCTAAATTCTTGGGATCAGGGTCCCAATACCTATACCCCAAAATCCTTTGTCCTCTGAGGGCAGAGGGGCCCTTGCCTTGTTCAAACCGGTTCTGGTCAGTCCTGGAGCACTTGGTTGACAAGACTCCTTCCTTCCTTTCAGAAAGCAGGGCAGAGACATCAGACGCACCACAGGAGGTGGAGCCAGCATTGTGGAGGGAAGGCACAGCCCTATTCAGGTCCCAGGTGCAACTCCTCCCTCCCATCTAGATGCAGATCTCTCTATTCACCACTGGGCCACCTCACCCTGTCTCCTGGAATTCCCCAGCCCTGTCACTCAAACTACAGACAAGGAACACACAGCCTAGCAGAGGCAGGTTTGAATGGTTAGACAAGAAAATACCTACTTTCTAAAAGTGGTATTTTCAAACACAGAATGTTAAAACCAACTTCACAAAAAGATGTATTTTATCATTCTGAGTTCAGGCATACTAAATTCGAATTTCTACCATGTTCCCTGAGTCAGTTAGGATTATAAGATGTAATAATCAAACTGCCCATTCTGGCCTATGGAGAACAGGTAGCCTTGCAATAGTGAAAAACGAAAATGGCTATAATTCACTATTAGAACATGCCACACACCCCAGGGCCTGTCCTACCTTATCCTAACAATTCACCCCGTCACCCCGCCCTTGGGCCTACCATAGGGGTGTTTGATATGCAGAAAAGGGAAGGTTTAGGGACTGGCAAGTGGGTGCACTTGCCCAGTCAGCATGACAGTACCAGACTGCATGCAGGTTCTGCAATGGCAGACATTAGACACACTTTTACAGGCTGCTTCTGTAGGTGGTACAACCAGGGCTGCAAGCCCACCAGCAGCATTTGGATTTACAAGCCCTGGGCACTCCTGGTGCACTGTACTAGGGTCTGACAGGTAAACCAAACCAACCAATCATGGAATCTCAAATTCATACATCAATTTACAATAGGGAGCACTTGCACTGTGGCACTGGACAGCAGTGGCACAGTGCCCTGACTATCTAACACCAGCACAAACACATGAGGCAACAGCAAAAATGGAAGGGAAACCCACGCCAAGGTGCCAGGTCTAACAGAGAAAAAAACTGTAAGGTTCTAAACGCATTCCTTGCAGTTTGAATAAAAAGACACACAGATGATGGACGGAATGCAGAGCAAATCAAACATTCACCCCCAGTCAAGATATCCGGTATAGATCCATCATTCTTTTGCTCACCATGCCACCCCATTTTATACCAAGCCATATGCAAATCAGTCTTGACCCTGTTCTGTGTGGGAACACGCCAGCCCGAACTGTCAAGCCAGGTCCCCCTGGACCGGAAACAAACATCCTAGGACCGGGCTGTCCATCAATTCTTCTTTTTGCATTTGCCACCCAGAGTGGGACGGGCATGCCCAGACATGGGTCCCGTGCTTTCCATGCCACTGGAGTCAAGGTAGCCTGGCTGATGAGGGGTGAAACCCCGAAACCGGTACTAGGATGCTTGTTTACAGTCCAAGGAGGACCTGGCTTGGCAGTTCGGGCTGATCTGTTCTCATGGGGAACAGGGTCAAGACTGATTTGCATATGACTGGGTCGAAACTGGAATGGCATGGTGAGCAAAAAAAAGATGGAATTAGGCTATCTCTTTCCTTGGGTGAATGTATGACATTGTTCAGCATTTTGTCCATCAATTCTTCTTTTTTCATTTGCAGTCTAAATTGAGCTTCTTGATGCGGGTTCACAACTGACTTTGCATTATTAGAAGGATTGCAACTTTTGTGCTGCAATCCACAAAAGGATATCTGTGTCACAAGCAGTAACACTCTAACCTATTTAAATGAAAAAGTAAATCTGTGATCTACATGTCACACATGCGATTTGTAGCAGGTCTTTTAACACTGTGCTACTTTATAAGTCAAAACTGTGACTATGCAAAAAACAGCTCTCTGGGAGGTGTTTTAACCTCCAGGATTATCTTATCATTATTAATTGATATTATTATTTTTCCCCGAAAATTGCTGGGCCTTAGTGACAATTTCTTTGTGGCAGAGCTTATAAATACATAAATGTATAAGTTGACTGTCAGACTCCCCTTTTACATGACTCTGGCCCTCATGCTCTTTTCTACTACCACGCCTCAATCCACAATTTATGTGATCCCAGACTAACTTATTTCCAATTACAGCACTGAATAATTCTTTGGTAAATTCCTTCAGAAAATGAAGCGAACTATTACTAAGAAGGGAGAAATTAAGATCACATGCAGTCATATAGCAGATTTTGTTAAGGGATTCCACCCCAGAGTCAAAGCATGAGTTGTGACTTTGCCTAGTGTTATGTGAATATGCACCCCACGTTCATCTGTCTTTTCATTCAAGAGAGAAATCTTTCTAAAAATCGCTGCACAGCTTCTTTTGTTGCCAGAAACATCTCAAAGAGTTACTTAATCACATGTTCCTCTGATCTGGAGCCAGCTCTCAAATGACAGATTTGAAACCTGGCAATGCTGACTCTTAATAAAATGAGCACAATGCTCAGTTGTATCACAAGTTGTCTACAGTGCTATAGAATTGCTAATTGAGTGAAGCAAGTGCCAAGTAGAATTTCAGTTTTAATTCCTATTTTCTGCTGTTCATAAGTGGTCCTTGTTATTTATATCTTTTTTTCTTGCTGTAACGTTTAAAACCTTTGAAGCATGCTTTCATCTCCTCAATCCTGCATGGTGATTCAGCCCAAAGCATTATTCTCAGCCATCAAATACACAAGGCCAACAACGATGTCACATAAACTAGCAAGCTTTTAGCTGCTTTTACATCTAAACAAAGTACAATCATCATTCTTCCTAAAACTATATTTTTTAAGTCACAGTTTAGTATGCCATTAGTATTTTAATGGAAAACTTTTTGGAGGAAATTGCTTTCTGGATATAATTGAACATGCTCATTGTAATCACAGTGCCATGCAGTGCCAGGAAGTTTTTAAATTTTAGCAAGTGCAGAAATCATCTCCCAATAGGTGAGAAATATCTTCAAGATTGCTGTCTGTTTTAGAGGACCGCTGACATACAGCAGTCAGCCAAGATGTGGAAATTGCTTCTCCCTCTATGAGAGGGTAATACAAATGTTATCTCTGCAGTCGTGGTAACTTTTTCATACAGATGAGACTGAATACATGGTGTCAGCATGCACAATGCAGAGAAACTCCCACTAGCATCACCACATCCTGAACTAGGAGTGAGGCATGAGGTGACAGTCTTGCTGGCCACCGCCTTCCAATTGGATTGACTATACAGAAATGTTTTCTTCCGTTCATGACCCTGATTATACCTGGAGCATCCAATTCTCATCAGTTTATCGTGAGCCTTACTTGTCATCAGCTTCCGGGTATCTTTGCCTTTAGGTTTGATTCCCCTTTAGCACCTGGGTCCAAGTCCTAAGAACGGAGACGCCCTGTATTCTTGCATTCATCCTTAGGCACTTGCAGCTTGCTTTGGGGCCTCATGCAGTGGGGACACAGAGTGTCATTGACATTGGGAAGGACGTGAGGCAGGATGGGTCCAGGGGGTCAGAAGACACAGTGGTCTCTGCTATGTCTTGCATACTGACCCTGTACATTCAGCCACTGGATAAAGCCAGTCACCATCCCTGTTGGTCCCATATTCCAAGATTTTCTCACCTCTCGTGTCATGTATGTCTAGCAGCATTGAACGATGATATTGTCATGGTTTTAGATTAGAGCTTAAAATGGAGTAGATTATGGAGTCTAGTGTTGGCTATTATGCTCTGTAAATCGACAGCCATATTGCTAGCCAGATGAAACACTACCCGCTGAAAGAATATAGTGATCTAAATGTCACAAGTTTTAATTGGGTTATTGTTATAAAATGTATATCTGTTTATCCTCAAAATACTAGTTTGAAGTTTACAAACACTTCAGATAGATCCTGGGCAGGTTCCTGGCTTAACATGCTCATGACTTTTAGTTGTCACTGCTATGTATCCAAAGGACCCTACTCTCCAATCATGTTTTACTTATCAATAGATTCCAGAGGAACAAATCAGCAAATAGTTTATATCCAGGCACCAGAGAGGAAATCAGTAGACTGATTTAAAAAAGCTATCATAGAGAAACTCAGCAGAAAGTTTATCTACAGGTGCCAGGCTAACTCAACAGATAATTTAATGACAGGTACCAGAGAGAAACTCAGCAGAAAGGTTATCCTCACAAGCACGAAAAATGCAACAGATCATTTATCAACAGGCACCAGAAAGGAAAGCCCCAGAGAGGTTGTCTACCAGATGTCAGAGAAATTTAGCTGATAGTTTTTCAAAAGTCACCACAGGGAACTCAGCAGAAAAGCCATCCACAAGTGCTAAAATGGAACTTGGCATATAGTTGCAAGGAGATTCACAAGTGTTAGACAAACAACAAATAGTTGCTGGTAGTTGTATGTAAATTACATTAATTATTGGTATATGTATGGTATTTTTTGTAATATTCTCTGGTGTTTTCTTTTTAGTGAACATTCAAAGTAGAATTTTTGTTTTCTGTCTCCAATTCATTGTATGGTTTGTCAAAATAAACAGAGTTGACAGTTTTCTCACAAACCCATTTTTGGTACTCACACATGAAGAAAAAAACTTCAGGTGAAAGAATTAGGACAAGACAAAATTAGAATAAACATTGAACAGTCTGCAAATGCCTGGGGTAATGGAAACAAAGGCATATACATACAAGAACATGGTATGATAAAATGAAGAGGCCTACTGCCAGCATTACCAGAAGTAATTTGTTCTCTTTCCCCTGCTTGCTTTTGGAAGTGAGGTTAGCTGGACAAAAACAGGAGTTACTCACCTAAATCATTTAGCAGAAAACATTAAAATACATTATTCAAGTTAATCCCACTTGACCAATGTATTAAAAGTATCTTTGTTTGGAAAATCAAACATTGCACTGCAGTTAAATGAAGCCTATTGGAAGGGAGTGGAAGACATTGGGTTATTGGTTGAGAGGGATGAGAGCCCCATTTAAGTAATAAAGACAATCCGTGTCAGGGTGACAAATGTCACTAAATAATCCTGTGCCTACCCTTTAGTAGTTTGGCACAAAATCATTCAGACTTAATTTAGAGGAAAGCTTAAAGTATTTATGAAGCGCTCCAACAGTACGAAAGTGAAAACACAATATAAGGAAAATCCCAATTTAGAAACATATCGTAAATGTTAATCAATGAAATGACATTGAAATGACAAAAATCCAAGAAGTTGAATCGGAGTATGAATTTTAAAAGCATTTAGTAAAAATAGCACCAAGAAGTACAAAGCACAATTGCAGTTATTTGGTCAAGCTGGACTGGGCCGAAGTCAAATGTTGAGGTTGACTGCGATGGAGTGTGAGTCGGATAAAGGGGCCAGGTTCTACCTGATGGAACGTTTACTTTCTAACTCAGTCAAGTTCCACGCAACAAGCCTCAGTCAGAGCTTTATGTTGGTGGGACACACGGGGCAGTCAATGATAATGAGAAGGGCACAGTGTGGATGAAGCCTGGGGTCTGTAGTTGGGGAGGTCGTGTTTGCAGTGGGATGCAGGTCCAACATTGAAATTGGTGAAGTATGCTCACGTTCATGAGGAGATGGGATAGTTCTTTTTCAATGCAAAGAGCCCAAAAACTCTGGGTTTTTACCTGGAGTCCAGTTGTTGCAGTTTGTACATTGGAGGAACATAGTAGCTCAAGGGTCCACTTATTGGGAGTCAGGACTGACTCCAGCAGAGGTCAGAAGCCGGGTCCAGGCAGGTCCAGTTGGTGCTGCTCAGCTAGGCAGTTGCAGGGAGGGCCTCTGGATGCTTGTTGTGTCCATGTATCTCAAACAGGAGGTCAGCCAAATGACCCTGGAGTCACCTGTGGGATCCTGGGTTCAACACATGCAGGTCCGGTCTTCTTTCTTCAGATTGCAGGGCAGCCCTTCTGAATCATCTCAGGTCCAGTAGTGTTCTGAGGAGAGATTCTGAGGGTACCACTTTTATACCCAGTGTTAGCCTGTCTAGGGGTTTCACCCCCTTTGTCCTAACCTAAACTGATTCTAGTCAGTCCTTCTCTTTGCCCTGGGATTAGCTTCAATTTGTCTAGGGTAAGACAGGGCAGACTGGCACAGATGTGAGCTGTATTTGTCACTGACAGGGCAGGCAGTTTCTGAAGTCAGGAATGGGGCTGGGCACATCCATCAGCTATCCTCTGAAGCTCAAGATCGGCTGAGTACAAGACCCAGGCTATCGTACCTAGGAGAGGAACATCCTTTCCGAAACCCAAGGCCCTTTTGGCCCCTGTCTGTAAGGAATACACATCATACCATAGGACGGCCATTAGTAGAGATATGACCTTGTACACTGACAGAAAGTCAGAAAGGGACATTTATTTTAGGTAAGAAAATGCCAACTTTGCAAAAGAACAATTGATGGACAGAATGCAGAACAATGTCATACATTCATCCCGGTACAGAGATATGGGCCTATATACATCCTTTCTAAAAGAGTGATTTTCAGAATAGTAACTTAAAATCTGACTTTACCATTAAAAGCTGTTTAAAATTCAAATTCAAATGAGTAGAAGAAGCAGAAGAAGTATTTTTCTATCTGCTCCCAAACTGAAGTTATGATTTATTAAGAGTAATAGGGTAAACCAGTGTCTATGTGAGAGATAGCTCTTCTACGTTCTACGTTGAAAAACAACTTTAGGCATTTTTTACTGTCAACACATGTCAAACTTAAACACACATGTCCAACTTTTTAGATACTATGCAACCTACCCTATGAGCCATAAGGGCCTACCTTAGGGGTGGCTTATGAGTTTTAAAATAGAAAGTGTAGACCTGGTAAACATTTTATTTTGACAGTCAGACATTTCAGTTTAAAACCCATTGCTACTTTGCAGCCCACCAACAGCCTTTATTTTACAGGCCGTGGGTACATGAAATACATCTTTCTAGGGACTTATGAGTTAACTAAATGGATCAATCGCCATATTTAAAAAGGAGCGCACAAACACTTTACCAATAGTTAGCAGAAGTAAAGTGTGCATAGTACTAAAAGCTAACAAAAATAGGTTCAGCAAAGGAAGCCAAAAATCTGGGGTGACCCTGCTTCATCGGCGAAAATTGTAAGGTATATGAAAAGATTTTCTTGTGTATCATACTTAAAGGCTTCATCTGCAGAAACCGGTGCTATAACTACTTAATGGACTTGACCTTATTTTTTAGAGCAGTGTGCTAAAGAAAAAATACTTGCTCTGAGCTATGATGGTGCCAGCAGTATGCATGGTACTTTTGGTGGTGTCGAAAACCATTTCATGGCTACATACCCAAATTCACAGTGGGCACAATGCCATTCCCTCTAACTAAACCTAATTATGAACAGGCTACATCAAAAATATCCAGAGTTAGAATTTTCTTTCAAGAGTTGGGTAGCATTAGTGCATTCTTTTCCCATTCTTCAGAGTGGCAAGAAGACTTCAGAGAGTATCTACAGCTCCCAGGAACTTCAACATTTGAATGATCAAGTAATCTCTGTCCTGTAATTCTGCCGTTTTTTGTGAAACTGTGCCCGAGTAGACACTACTGCCGAAGGATCAGCACGGGGGAGCAAGACCACAACCCCCAAGCTGCAACGCGAGGAGGCACGTCACCGGCTTGTCATCACCAGCGCCGAAGGTGCTTTAAACCACGGGCAGGGCTCACGCAGCGCAGGAGACCAGTAATCTCTGTCCTGTAATTCTGCAGTTTTTCCTGACACTGTGCCTGAGTAGACACTACTGCCGAAGGATCAGCGTGAGGAGCGAGACAACAACCCCCAAGCTGCAACACGAGGAGGCATGTTACCGGCTTGTCATCACCAGTGCCAGAGGTGCTTAATCCTGAGACGCACCCTGATCGATGCTATTCACGACGCTGACAGCAGAGGACGGGACGTTAGACTCTTTGATGATTCTTTGAGGACCCGATTCTGACTTAGGAAACGACAATTAGCCAGAATAGGTAATTATGACTCAAGATTATTGCACTTGTTAGGACTTTAACATGAAAATTTAAATTAGATAAAGAAATTGATTATTTGAAGAACTGTGTCGGGTGGTTATTTCTTGAAATGTATATTTGTTTAGCATAAGTATTGAAGTGTTTCTCATCTCCTCCCTAGCCAACTAAATGATCCAATTGGCCTCCGGATGGAGGAATTGTCAGGTTAAATAAATAAATGTGGTCTCCTCCATCCAAGGGAAATAAAGCTGTAGTTCAGAAGGGAAATTGAAGACCCCACTCTCCCCTGTAGGCACGGATAGATTGAAGTGAATGAATGTTGGTGTTATGAGCCCCACCAGCGTGTGATGCGTGTATGTGCGTGTGACTGTGAAATCATTCCGTCCGTGGAAGCAGGAGGAGATTTTGTGTTCTGAACTGCACCATTTTTCTTGGTAGCAAGATGATGGTTTTTATTGTCTAGGGTTGATGAGTTGTATAAATATATAGCTACCAGTATTTTGGATAGCTAGAGATCAGTTTATTGATTTAGTTGATGATTTTGGCATGTATATATAGCTTATTTGATTATCAATTGATGTTGATTTATGTATTAACACTATATGTTGAAGTCGTATTGAGTTCTATGTAGTCTGTACGGCTTCTGGGATGTAAGAAGTCAGTGACAATTCCGTAATAGGGCAGAGGTAAGCGCTGTTCTCGGGAAAGACGGGATTGTGGTTGCCCGTAGGTACACGGGAAAACGCGTAAAAATTGAAGTTGTGGGTCGCATTGTCTGGGTTTGATTCGGTGACATCGCTGTGTTTCGCCATTAGAGACAATTTCTGTGTGAAAGAAGTATATATGATAGTAAAGAGTTATTTGTAAAATTTCAGTCTAAAGTACCAGGAAACCAGTAGGTATGCCGATAACGCTTTTTATTGAAAAGGTAGCAGGTGTTCTCTGAGCTTGTTAGAAGGACAGAGTAGAGGTAAGCGCTGCTTTGTTAACGAATATTATAATTCTGTAGTAGGACAGACTGTATGCTGTTCTCGGGAAAGCAGGATTCGGTGTGAATGAACAGTACTTCTTTGTGTGAAAGTGCGTGAATGAAATAGCATTTGAATTAATTGCGGAACTCTGGTGTTACTTCTCAGGAGCATTACGTTTCCAACTATGTGTTTTAATTCCGGAGAGAACAGTTAATTAATGCGTGGTAGAAGGGTGAAGTAGAAGGATGTGCTACTTTGCCAACGGAAGTAATAATTCTGTAGTAGGGCAGAGGTAAGTGCTGCTCTCGGGAAAACAGGATTCTCGTGGGAAAGGTCTTTTGCTATTCTGTGGTTAGCGGAGCAGACAATGGAGATGTTTGTACGTTGTAACTAACCAGTATTGTAAATTTGAAACAAAGTCTACCGAGTAGTTTGTAAAGGAGGGGTAGATTGAGGACAGGAGTCAGGAGTAAAAACCGCTGCAGTGACTGTAGACGTCAGAAGGACCGCGCTGGGATTGGACAGCTAGTCAGTGACGTAGACGCTCCAGGATTGGTGCGTTAGTGTGAGTCGCATAGGGATTGGAAGTTGTGACAACTACGTAGACGCTCCAGGATTGGTGCGTTAGTGTGAGTCGCACAGGGATTGGAAGTTGTGACAGTGACGTAGACGCGCCAGGATTGGTGCGTGAGTAAGAGTCACGCTACTATTGGATAAAATTCATACCGAGGTATAGAAGACTAAAAGAGTTCACGGAAGACGGGAAAATGTATTATCATTCACCCGAGAGAAAGAAAAAGTCTGTGTTCAGTAAATTGAAGAATTTGTTTGTGAAAGACAAGAAAATTGTGATGAGGGAAGGACAGTTACTTCCTCCGGCAAAGACCCCCGCATCCTTTATGGTTGCGAAATATGGGTACCATACCTGTATTTGGTTAGACAATTGGGCAAAGTATACCAAGGAAGACGGAGTTCTAGCGTTTCCAGAGGATGGGTCTTTTAATTTGGCCATATTAAGGAGGGAAAGGATGATGAATTTAGATCCGTGACCGAGGCCTACGCAGTTTGAGGCATTGACAGAGTAGGAAGATGAGATGCATGAGCGAGAAAAGCAGAGAAATGGATCCAGGTACCGGTATATGTTCGGACGGCCGAACGATAGAGAAACCCATAGCGATAGAATGAGGAGGTGGCGAGATGCCAGTATGACAGAAGGATTATTTCCACTTAGAACGGAAGGAGAAGGTGGAGGAAGAAAATGTCTAGAAAAAAGAAACCATGTAGAAACCCGGAGGTATGGGGCTAGTGATACAGATGACGATGTTTTAGATGATATGTTTTATAAAAGCCCACCTCCATACAGACAGGAACCAGAAACACCCACTACAGGAACACCAGTAAGGGAGACCCTGAGAATCATTAAAACAGAAGTTATGACCCCAGAAGTAAAACAGAGAAATTCACTAAAAGAAAAGGAAACTAAGGCTGAAAATGAAAATACTAGAGAACTAGCGGAAACCACTTTAGAATTGACTGAGAAAATAAGAGAACTAACGAAAAATCTAGAAGCAGTTACAGTTCCTGTGGCCATAGGTCCGGTTATGCCTATTTTTGAGAAACAGAAAAACAGTGAGCAGGGACTAATTGTTCCGTATGTGAGTCAGAAACAGGCAGAACAGCCCCTGATGAAAACGAAAGAAAGTTCCTGGGGACATGCTATGGGTAAAGGTGAACTTCCTGTGTCAAAGAATCCATTTTATTGTTCCGATACTGCTGAGAGAGGCCGAAGGGTAGAGGGATCAATGTTAGAACCACAGAGACTGACAGAACCAGGGAATGCAGAGAAGTCAGTGAGCATAACTACTGAAGATTTGAATGACTGGCTAAAAGGTTTGCAGGATAAAGAAAAGGAATCACATACCATAGATGTTGCAAAGCTGAGAATGGTGTTAGAAGAACTTATAGTAGGGACAATTCCCACAGAAAAGCTGAAAAACTACCAAGATGAGGAACTACTGTTCCTCTGCAAGAGCATCACCTGGAGAGCAAAGAATTTACATGACAGACTAGCAGAAATAGCGAGTGAAATGGGAATTGACATGGATAAGGTAAAGGCATTACAGAAGCCCTACCGAGTGGATTTTACAGAAAAGGACATTGAGAATCTGAACGCTGCAGGACGAATAGGGCAGATTAGGGACATAATCACAGTATTAAGGAAATGGGGAGATGTGGATAAGTGGAAGAGCAGATGGTATAGAAAGCGAGATGACATCTCAGACAGAACCTACCCAGCGTTTCCTGTGAGAGAAAAAGAAAAAGTGGTAATGGAGTTACCCATGAGAGAAATTCCAGGAGGATGTGCATGTCCCATGGACCAGACAGGACATTTTGTCATTTACCAATGATTTCCCTCGATTACGGGAAAAGCCGGTCGAGTGGTACCGACAGGTAGACAGATTTGTGAAACTGTCAAAAGTATTGTGGATTGATCTAAATAGCCTGTTTGATATAATAGTGCCAGCAGATTTGTGGACAGAATGTAAGATAGCCATAGACTGGCGCACTAAAGAATACCCGAGAGATCCCAAGACAGGAGCTCCAGACCCGGAGGTCATGAAAAAGTACGCACAGGTCATGGCCTTCTTGAAGAATAAAGTGCCCCCAAATGAAACAGATTGGGTTAAAATAGATCGAACACATCAAGAAGCGAAAGAGTCAGTCCACGCATATTATGAGAGGCTAATTCTGGCATTCAAACAGTTTAGTGGGGATGACAGCCTGGGAGAAAAGGACTTGAGTCATTTTGTGTATCGATTTGTGTATGGTCTGCGTCCTGAGATTGGGGACATGATCAGGCAGCACACTGTGGACTGGCAAAGTAAGAACATAGATGAGATTCTGAGACATGCTAAATATTTTAGTGATGAAATTGAGGCAAAACAGCGAAAACTAAAAGAGAAGGCAATGTGGGCTCAAGTAAAAGTTGCAGAGAGGCAAGAAGCTCAGCTAATAGAACAAGCCAATAATCCAGGCATAAAATCAAAGTTTGGTCCAGGAAAGGGAAAGGGTAACATTGAGGAGGCAAAGAAGAAGTTTCCTTGTCACAACTGTGGCAGGCTACAGCATTGGAAATCCGAGTGTAAAAATCCTCCTCTTGCTAATGATGAAAATCCGTCATTAAATCCACAGGTGCAGTGTGAGGGGAGTGGTCCAGCGCCGCAACAGCAGAAGGCTGTCGGTCAACAGAATCAAGTGCCAAAACTGCCCTTACCACAGAGCCGAAGTACACAAAGGTATAGCAAGGAAACGGGATTCTACAATGAAGAACAGGTAAACAAACCGCAACGCGCGAGCGCTGTGTCACAATATTGGATGCACAATGATGAAAGTGAGCCAGAAGAAATCTATTGACGGTGCCGAAAAGAGGAAGCAGAGTGCGTACTTGGTGCATCTCTAGAAATAGATCAGACAGGACCATTTGTAGATGGGAAAGTTAATGATGAAAACATTACTTTCTTAGTAGACACTGGAGCTACACGATCCACTGTCAGATCAGCAGATGTGAAAAATCTTCCTCTTTCGGATGAAACAATCCAAGTAGTTGGTGTGTCAAACACCCAGATAAAAACGTACCTTACTGATCCTGTAAAGGTCAGAATAGGGAAATTCTCAGACATGCATAGATTTGTGGTGTGTGACACCAGTCCTGTGAATCTATTAGGAAGAGATTTGTTGTGCAAAATGAATTGCACCATATTCTGTACACCAGACGGAATAGCTTTTGAAACACCAGATGAGGATGTCCTGTATAAAATGACCATAGCTAATTGAGAATGTGAGGTTGCTGGAACCTATGCTGTATTCAATCCAGATGAACTGCCCCCAGAATTGAAACAGACAGTAAAAGCAGCAGTCTGGGATTTCACTGGGGAAGATGTGGGTCTAATGAGAAATGTAGACCCAGTGAGAATTGCTGTAAAAGAGGGAGCTGTCTATCCCAACATTCCCCAGTACAGACTGACCCCAGAAATAATAGCAGGGGTAACCCCTTTAATCGAGAAAATGATCCAGCAAGGAGTGCTGAGAGAAATAATGAGCAGTCCATGTAATTCACCCATCATGGGACTAAAAAAGCCAAGTGGGAAATTCAGGATTGTGCAAGATTTTAGAAAGGTTAACAAAATTGTCATTTCCTGTTGTCCAATTGTTCCAAATCCTTCAGTGATTTTGTATCAGATCCCACATGATGCAGAATGGTATACAGTAATTGATTTGTGTCATGCTTTCTTTTCCATACCTTTGCATCATGACAGCCAGCCACTTTTTGCATTCAGGTTTGGAAACTGTATTTTGGCATGGTGCCGAATCCCACAGGGGTACACAGCAAGCCCTTCCATTTTCAATCAGCTGTTAAAGAAATCTCTGGAAAGCCTTACCATGCCTGAAAATTCAGATTTGGTACAGTATATTGACGACCTATTGGTGGCGTCAAAGACACGTGAAGCCTGTGAAACAGATACCATAGCTTTGCTAAATCATCTGGCAGATGGAGGACTTAAGGTCTCTCCAGCAAAACTGCAGTACTGTAAGAAGGAAGTGACATACTTGGGTCATAATATTGAGAAAGGCCTGAGGAAAGTAACCATAGACAGAATCCGAATCATTAGAGGAATGAGAGCTCCAATGACCCAAAGAGAAGTAAGAATGTTCCTAGGAATGGTTGGGTACTGTCGTCAGTGGATAAGTAATTTCTCCCTCATTGCTAAGCCATTGGTGAAATTGACAAAAAGTGAGGTGAAAGACCCCCTCGAACTAAACAAAGAAGAACTAGCAGTATTCAAACAGCTGAAGAACAGTCTTTGCGAAGCACCTGCACTAGGTATGCCAGATTATGAAAAAGAGTTTGAGTTATACTGTAGTGAGAAAAATGGGTGTGCACTTTCAGTGTTGATACAGAAACATGGAAGACAAAGAAGGCCAATAGCCTATTTCTCATCAATGTTAGATCCAGTGGCAATAGGTCTGCCAGGATGTCTGAAAGGGGTAGCGGCTACATGCCGAAGCCTGGAACAGAGCGAGGGAATTGTGATGGGGTATCCAGTAAAAGTGTTTGTACCTCATAGTGTGGCGATCCTTTGAACAAGGAGTCGAACACAGTTCATGTCACATAGTCGGCTGACTAAGTATGAAAAGGTCATTCTAGGTGCAAACAATGTGAGTCTGGAAAGATGTGTGAATGTGAATCCAGCTACACTTTTGCCTGATGCAGAGAGAGTGGAGATAAGAGAAGAAGCTGATCATGATTGTCTGGATGTGCTTGATTATTGCACGAAACCCCGTCCTGATATAAAAGACCTACCACTGCCAGAAAGTGATCATGTGTTTTTTTTGGATGGATCCTGTCTGAGAACGGAAGAAGGAGTGTTGAGTGCAGCCTATGCAGTGTGTACAGTTTCACCAGTTATAGAGGCATCACCCTTGAAAGGAGTTATATCCGCTCAAGTAGCAGAAATAGTGGCATTAACCAAGGCATGCAAGATTGGGAGAAATGCAAGAGTGACTGTGATGACTGACAGCCAGTATGGCTTTGGAGTTGTCCACGATTTTGGCCAACTATGGCTGCAAAGAGGTTTCCTGACCTCAAGTGGAACACCCATAAGGAATGCAGAAGTAGTGGGAAAATTGCTTGAGGCGATACAGATGCCCAAAGAATTGGCTGTGGTAAAATGTGCTGCTCATGGACAAGGTAGTGATTACATCACTACTGGGAATCGGTTTGCAAATGACATGGCTCAGTATTGTGCCCGAAACAAATATTCAATCAATCGGTCTAAGGAAAAAGAAATGTCTTCTTGCTCCATAATGTTTACTAACGTTGTGGGAACATGGGAAGAAGTGAGGCAACTGCAGGATGAAGCAGGGGATGAAGAAATGAGACAGTGGGTTAAGGCAGGATGTGGCCCCAGAGAAAAAGATCATGTGTGGGTATATCGAGATGGAAGACCAGTAATGCCTGATAGCATGATGTCAACCATGGCACGGATGTATCATGGCCAAGTACATCTGGGAAGGGATGCCATGATAAGGGCCTTTAAACAGACCTGGTATAATCCAAAATTCAGGCTGATTGCAGAAAGTCTCTGCCAGAGATGTTTGACTTGTCAACAGTACAATCCAGGAAGAAAAACAGTGGTGAGTCTGGGTACCATAGGTCGGGAAGGAGGACCTTTCACTAGAATGCAAGTAGATTTTATTGAAATGCCCCCTTACAACAAACTAAGGTATTTTTTGGTGGTAGTTTGTCTGTTCTCTAGGTGGGTGGAGGCATACCCGACCAGAAGAAATGATGGAATCACAGTGGCCAAGCTGTTGTTGAGGGAATTCATCCCAAGGTACAGGTTCCCGATAACTATTGAATCAGAGAGAGGAGGACATTTCTACAATGAGATCATGAAACTGATTTGTGAAGCATTGGGTGTACAACAGAAACTGCATTGTGCCTACCGACCAGAGGCTTCTGGTGTGGTCGAGCAAATGAATGGTACCATAAAAAATAGAATTGGAAAAATGTGTTTAGCCACAGGGTTGAAATGGCCTGATGTCTTGCCTCTGGTCTTGATGACCATTAGGTCTACTCCAGACAGAACCACAGGTTTAAGTCCACATGAGATCATCATGGGGCGTGCCATGAGACATGTGTTTGTGCCAGTCAACAAGCTGATGACTATAACTGATGACATGATTTTGGAATACTGTAAAGGCTTGGCTGACGCAGTTCATTCTGTGTTTCACCAGGTTGGAGCGGATGCCACCACTCTTGAAAGAAAACCAGCCCATGATTTGAGCCCAGGGGACTGGGTGAGGATAAAAGTACACATAAGAAGAAACTGCCTGATTCCAAGGTGGGGGAGGCCAAGACAGGTCATCCTGACTACAACAACTGCTGTGAAGTGTGCAGGACTGAAGAACTGGATACGTGCTAGTCACACTCTGAGGGTTCCAAATCCAGCAGAAGGCATTGGAAAGGAATACTTTGACGAATCAGAATCAAGTGATGAGTCAAGCAGTGAAAACACAACAACAAAAGAAAACCCTGAAAGGGGGGAAAATGAGCCAAGACTAGTTCAGACCCCCAGAGAGGAAATTCTGAGAAAAAGATTGCAGATTTTAGACACTTCAGATTCTGGAGACGAGCAAACCGCAAGTGGTGAACACAGAAAAAAGAAAAGAAAAGAAAAGAACATTCAGTCAGAAGTAACATTTACACCAAATGAGAGGGTAGAAGAAATTCCACCTGAGAAAATACTGGAAGAAGAAAAGGAAGGGACAGTTGTAGGAAGAGAGGGACAGATTGCAGAAGATCCCCGCGGAGGTGTAGGGAACTGCAAAATCCAGACAGATGAAGGGACAAAAAGTCAGCAAGAAGATTGCGTGCCGGAGACCCGAGGAGGGACAGAAGTAGGGCCAACCAAAGAGGTGGAAAAAGAGACTTCTGAAAAGGAAAAAACAAATGAGACAGAATCTGAGGACAGCGAAACAGAGATTCCGGAAGGTCGAGTTCTGAGAAAGAGAACTTGGATCGAGGAAAGAAACGGCAAAGACGGCAAAACAAGAAGGAACGCCAAAGGAGATATTTGGCCAAATAAAATTAAGATACAGATTGACACGAGCTAAACCCTCAGAGGCTGAACAAGTGAATGAAGTAACTAGTCAGCATCCAGAAAAAGAGGGAGAAACAGAAGTGCCAGAAGCAAACAAACGAGCAAGGAAGCCAAACCAAAAATATAAGTCACCTGAATGGACGTACGTGGCACTGCCTGAACAAGGAGAAGAGGCAGATAGTCAAGGAAACCCAGAGGAGACTTGGCTGAAACTGATAAAAGAAGAAGAGACTGGGGAAATCCTGAGAGTTATCTTATCCGACATCGGAGAAGAAGCGGAAGATCAGGAAATCCTGCATGTGGATGATGAGCAAGAAGTTAAAAATGACGAAAGACCAAGCTGAGTAATTTAGGCGATCCTTGTAGGAATACAGAGGATTGAATAAGAAAAATTGCAATATTTGGACAACCTGTAAAGTTTAGTTTTAAAAAGCTAAAAGAGGCGGAGTAGAAGAGGCTAAGCCAAAAGACACGGTTAGATCTAACAAAATGGCTAACATAGATGATAACAAGAGTAGATGTACCTTCATGAGAAGATGGTGCAAGACATGTTGCTGTTGTACAGGACTATTAATGCTTCTTTGGAGTGTACTCGCTCTTTTGATCTCTTTCAAAGTAACTCTAGATACATTAGCAGGACATACTGAGAACATGACTAATATAGTGAAAAACTCACAAAAAGTAATACCGGTTAGAACAAGCACAGAGCATGTGCATCAAGATAGATCAATCAATGATTTCTCTAGCAATGTGTTTTCAAAACTGTTGTATGAATATGTTAAAACAATGGAAGTAAGGGATTGCTACGTCTGCATGCAATTACCTGCATCTGTTTCAGAAGGGGTGACTTATCATCACCTCCCAGCAACTTATGGAATAACATGTAGCGTCTTAACTAGTATATTTTATCAAGTAGGAAAATTAGAATATAATTTGTCTAACATAGATAATATTCTTGGACGAGTGCCCATGAATAAAGAACTAAATCCAGCTAAGGAAGCTAATACTTTAGGAGAAATTTTCATAGAAACTAAAGGATTAACTTTAGAATATATTTTTAAGAACAATCTAACTTGCAGTTTGAAACCAGAAGAGAAAACATTCTTGGATATGGTTGAGGAGAGAAGATTGAAAATACACAAGAATGCAGAAGGACATAAAGAAGGGGAAAACATTTGGGCAATAGATGGGAACAAGGAAACACAAGGTGATGTTAGACCAACCATAGCTATAGATTCACCACAGAAAGGTAAATTATGCATCATAAGAGAAAGATCCCAGTATGATTACATATACATAGGGACAAGTGAGTGTCATGATACATACTTCATTGCATCTGGATGGGGATTTAGAGGTGGAGAAGACCCAGTTTTCCCTGGATTGTATTATATTTGTGGGAACAAGGCTTATTACAGGCTGCCTGACCATTGGTATGGCACATGTTATGTAGGCCTGGTCTTTCCAAAAATCTTTCATATGGATAGAGTAGAGAATAGTGGACCAAATAACCTACTAATGCGTAGTAGAAGAGTAACCTGGTTAGAAATCGTAGGTGACATATTTGGAGCCTTGATACCAGCAGTGGGAATATCTTTGAATGCAAATAATATTCGGAAGCTGTCCACCATTGTGGATCGTTTGTCAACAAGCACAGCTGGAGGATTTCTATTGGTAAATACTGAATTGGTTGCCATGCGTGCTATGATTATGCAAAATCGACTTGCCCTTGATATTCTATTGGCAAAAGAGGGTGGAGTCTGTGGAATGCTGAAAGTTCAATATTGTTGCACTTACATTCCTGACGAAAGCAGAGATCTAAAAGTCTATATCAAAAATATTACAGAATTGCATGACGAAATAAAACCACTGGAGGTTGAAAGTATCTGGACTAGAATTAGTAATAAGATGGCTGCTATAAAAACTTTCTTAGGTAAATTAGGTAGTACTATAATAGGGAAAATATTATTTCCATTAACCTGTGTGATTTTTGTGTTATTACTACCTAGATTAGGATGTATGTGTTGTAGATATAGGAGAAATAAAAAGAAGGTTAAAAGAGAAATTTACAAAAAGAGAGAAAAGAAACCAGAAAAAGATCTCAATGAAATAGAAATGGAAGAATGGAAGGAGAGTATGTATGATAAAACCCTAAGACAAAATGAAATTGAAACTGAATTTTAATTTAGCAAAAAGACATTTCAAATTTCTGCCAAAGGGGAAACCAAATTGAAATTTGTGGGTTGTTTGGTGGTGATAAAATCACCAAAGGGGGGATTGCTGGAGCGGGTAAAATAAAAAACATTTGGTATACCCAATCCATTTATATATGTTTATATTAAAATGACTAAAAATAAATGTAATAATTAAACTGTGTGCTGTGATAAACTAATCAACCTTATTAATCAAGAGAACATACGTGGGAACGCATTTGCATGGCTAAATTAATAGGTGAACTAAGTCTGTACGCATATTAAAATTATATGTTTAGTTTAAGCAATGTTTATGTGATTTGCGCCTAAATAAACCTGCATTTAACGGCTTTAATTGTCGCATATGGCTAGATAAATACATACACATAAGGGTACTAGCAAGGGACTAACATTGTTTTATTCATTTTCCATGTATTAATTACGTTTTGTGTTTCTTTACCTTAAGTTGACTATTTCGGCCTGCTAAAAGATGGCCGCCAACTGAATCCACACTAAAGTACATGACTTCATGCAAATGACAGCAGAGGAAGGCGTCTGCAATGACTACGCAGCAACCTTTCTTTGAACCCCTGTACCAGGTCCATGAAGACTACTCTGGGCGAGAAGCCAATGTCCCTGAACACGGATGAAAATGTTACTAGTTTGGAACCAAAGCCACCTTTTCCACAATAGACTGATACATTCCTAACCTGGGAACGATTTTCCCATACGCCTGGTTGAATACATCATCCGAATATGAACATTTAATATGTTGCTTAAATTCTTGGGACGGGGCTGAATTCAGCCAATGAAATAACTAGAAATTATAAAATGTTTCCTTTATATGCAAACTTTTAGTATAAATATTAGTAGTCCAGAGAGGGAAATTAGCCTGCCGGTTACTACCCTACAATCCTGAGGCGCACCCTGATCGATGCTATTCACGACGCTGACAGCAGAGGACGGGACGTTAGACTCTTTGATGATTCTTTGAGGACCCGATTCTGACTTAGGAAACAACAATTAGCCAGAATAGGTAATTATGACTCAAGATTATTGCACTTGTTAGGACTTTAACATGAAAATTTAAAATAGATAAAGAAATTGATTATTTGAAGAACTGTGTCGGGTGGTTATTTCTTGAAATGTATATTTGTTTAGCATAAGTATTGAAGTGTTTCTCATCTCCTCCCTAGCCAACTAAATGATCCAATTGGCCTCCGGATGGAGGAATTGTCAGGTTAAATAAATAAATGTGGTCTCCTCCATCCAAGGGAAATAAAGCTGTAGTTCAGAAGGGAAATTGAAGACCCCACTCTCCCCTGTAGGCACGGATAGATTGAAGTGAATGAATATTGGTGTTATGGGCCCCACCAGCGTGTGATGCGTGTATGTGCGTGTGACTGTGATATCATTCCGTCCGTGGAAGCAGGAGGAGATTTTGTGTTCTGAACTGCACCACTACCGGCAGTGCAATTAATTTGCTTATATTTTTATACTTACAAACTTACAGAATTGTTTTTCTGCGACTCTGAACTTATTAAGAATTGTCATCACAACATCTAAGAAAACATCAGAATCTTTAAAATGTTTTTCCACAGTGAAGAAAATTTGAAGTTTTTGTAAGAAACACAATGACTAAAACTAGACTAAGTGTATTGGCCATGCTGTCAGTGGAAAAATACCTAATAAATTACATTCCGGAATTCAGTAACAGACCGTATGAAATGTTTTCTCACATTAAAGATTGGTGCGCAAACTTTCTTTATAGACAGAACCAAGAAAACTCATTGTTGTGATTGCTTAGGCATACATAGTAATGGATCAGTTTGAATTTTAAGATTAGGGAAAACTGTAGGTACCTTATGTGAAAGTAAGAGCACTCTGTGCTTCTGATACTTTTCGGTATCTTACATCACCTGAAAGGAATACTGGAATACTTCTCCTTGCAACTCCACTCATACCTGATGCTGTTTCAGAGTATTAGTTAACGCACATCTCTCGTTAGGTCCTATCATAGTACCAAAATAGAGTTAAGATATTGACTTTGGCTTGGTCATTACAAAATCCAGATTATTTTCCTACTCAGCCATTCAGTCATAGATTACTGGTGTGTGTTTGGTTCAATGTCCTAAGTGTTAGCTGTTGCAGACATGTTCTCAACTTCTACTCTGTAATATACTGGCACAAAGATTAATTCTTGGTGGCGTCAAACAAAAAGATGCATCCATAGAACTGTAGCCACAAAGCAGGCTTTTCAGCAATGTGCTTGATGGCTAGTATATGGCGGACATTTTGCACCCAGCTCAGTCGGACTTTCGGTCCTCTTAAAGTACCGAATTGGCTTTGATGTAAGTGTCTGAGGCTATTCGAGCGTGCCTTGATGCCGGCGGGAGAGCAGCCTTAGTGCTGCTCGACTGGTCGGCTGCATTTGACACGGTTCCTCATTCTTTGTTGCTTGACCGACTTGCAGAGATTGGTGTATCAGGGTCGGCCTGGGGCTGGATTAGGTCCTTTCTGGAGGGTCGGGTGCAACAAGTCTGGCTACCACAGGCAGCGTCTTCCCCTCTGCCGGTTACTACTGGGGTCCCACAGGAGTCGTCCCTTAGCCCCCTCTTGTTTAATATCTATCTTACTCCTCTAGTTGTATTGGCTGAGGCTCTGGGGGCTAAGGTGATCACCTATGCTGATGATACCCAGCTACTTTTCACCTGGAAAAAGGATGAGGAATCCGTGGCGTCCGTTCAGTTCTGCCTGTCTTCGGTATTTAAGTGGCTTGCAGGCGCCCAATTAAAATGTAATGAAGACATGTCGGAGATACTCTTGTTTGTTAATTTTCCCCCTGGTTTTAGAGATCTGATCTGGCCGTCTAAATTCTTGCCACCGTCTTCTGGCAGTAGCATTGCTAAGAATTTGGGAGTTTGGTTTGAGGATAATTTATCTTTTGCCACCCAAGTCAAGAGACTTTCAGGGTGCTGCTTCGGTCTCCTCAAAATCTTGAGAAGATTTCTTCCACTTCTATCACAGGCGGCGAAAGAGACAGTAGTCCGCACGCTCATTCTTTCCTGCCTGGATTATGCTAATGCGCTTTATGTGGGGATTCCGGCATACTTCCTTAATAAACTCCAAGTGGTGCAAAATGCGGCGGCTTGTCTCTTGTTAGAGATCCCCTTAAGAAGTAGTGTGGGAGGTTATCTCCGCTCTCTTCACTGGCTTCCCATGGCGGCCCAGGTCAAATTTAAATCTATTACCATCGCCCATCGTGCTCTGCATGGCCTTGGGCCAATTTATTTGCAGAAACGGTTCTCTTTTTATGTTCCAGGGAGACTGCTACGCTCCTCCGCTCTTCTCCTGGCAAACCTTCCCCGTTTTCATCAGTACAGGCTTGATGGTTGTTCCCTCGCCGTTATGGCGGCCCAGGCCTGGAACGCTCTTCCGTTTGCGCTTCGGAACATTGAAGATCCTGTGGCTTTTAAATTTTTTTTAAAAACTCATCTCTCTGTTTAGTATGGACGAGCATCTCAGTCCCTCTGTGCTCACGCCGGGACACTCCTTGGAGTAGCTGCGCGCGTTAGAAAACTAGATAACATAACATAACATAGTATAAGGTTGTTATGATGATTCTGTACTTCATGTTTACCAATATTGCCGTTATAGCCAAACAACTCCACATTTGTCTCATCTGTCCTGAGGACATTTTAGTCTTATTTTGCAAACCTTAGCCATGCAGCAATGTTCTTTAGGTAGAGATGGACTGTGAGGATAATGGGCTTTCCTCCTAGCTACCTCGCCTATCACTCATTGACTTTATGCTTGCCTTTGACTCTGTACAGCACCCCATAACCTTTTAAAAAAGAAAGCTTCAACGGCAGACTTGTAGCTCTGCACATCATGCCAGTTTCATCAGTGAGTAGTCCTGTGCACTAATACCCGAGCACCAGCAGTTGCGTGGCACCTCTGTGATCCAGATCCAGAAAGGGGCAACTACAAGTGATGGTTCACCAGGCAATGAAGTCCAGGGCACTTAGAGTGTATCAAACGGCTTTATTTCAAGTTTAACCTTTTTCATAGGTTCATAACACAAACAGTTCAGCCAAGGCGTTTTGTTCTCACAAGGGGAACTTCATCGTGGCTTATGGAAGTGTATAACTATGTGTTCTTCAAGATCCAAAGTGAGCCATCCAGTGTATTACCTGGATGCATGGACAGTTCCCAGGGCTGAGTAGCGCTCAAGACCAACCTACTATTCACTCCGTCAGTGCGTGCGCGATCCAGGTAGTGGTGAATGGGAAGCACCCCATAACCTTTTTGGCAGGTTTGTAAT
Organism: Triturus cristatus; assembly: GCF_964204655.1. Classification (NCBI taxonomy): domain Eukaryota; kingdom Metazoa; phylum Chordata; class Amphibia; order Caudata; family Salamandridae; genus Triturus; species Triturus cristatus. Next base: position 1,316,637,856 of record NC_140585.1, read on the forward strand.
ATAAATACCGCACACATAAATACCCTTCCACCAATGCCATGATTGTTCACTCTTTTCCTAGTAGTGGAAATATAAACTGTAATATTTGGCTTATTGATAGTGGCATGGGGAGTCCTGCACGTAGCTCTGGAGTTTGTTGCAATCTCTAGGAATAGCATACTGAGTAATCTTGGGGTACATTTACCGAGATGCAAACGCCTGGGTAGATTGGTAGCAGTCTTCAACGTTCTCCATTTTTAAATAATCTTTCTCCCTTTAGAGTGAAGGACCTCATATTGGCTGGGAAGGGCTTTATACTATAACATACTGAAAAACAGACCAAGGGGCACATTATCAAGGACGGTGCTCCGGCCCATTTGGGTATCTCGCAATTATCTACTGGAACCCACTCTGGTCAGATGGACCTTTTTACTTGCCCAATAGCGTGGAGGGAAAAACACAATTATCAAAATTACTGTCCGCAATTTTCCATAATCAAGGACTCGAGACTTAATCTCTTGGCTCTCTGGTTTTTATTATCAGCATGAAGATTTGCAGATACAAAGTCCTCAATACGAGGCACAACATGTACATAGGCACTAACACAAATGCTACTCTACGAAGAATCCGCATACGGCTAAAAATAACTAAAAGTACAATCTCTAAAAGCATGAGGTAGAACACCACCAAGCAAATGTCGATACTAGGGACACTGAACCATACCATCTCTGTCCCTACTCTGCACTAGATGACATCCCTACTTAGCAATCCCTTGAGACCCTCATCGAATAAAAGGTGTCAGAGTGAAACTTCATAAGAAGACTTCACTTAGAGAGCTGGTCTAAGTTGCCCCCTCTATCTCTTCGCCTAGCCTTCCTCTGCTCAGGGCTGCTCTGATCTGCCTCCACCCTCGGGGCGCTGTCCCTAATACAGAACCCCAAATCCCAGAACACGCCCTTTGCGCCTCCTCTTCTCCGGGGTCGTCTTTCAGTAAATTTCCACAGAGCGCTGTCCAGTTCCATCGTCCATCGCTTGGCCTTGAGTCCCAGACGCCATCCGCACTAGGAGTTACGATTGGCACATTCCAATACACTCCCATGTCTGGCTTTTACTACATAAGTCAAATTGTGAACAAAGAGCTTCTCTACTAACGAGCAACTGTCCTTGCACCTGGGGTGAGATCATGCAAAGCAGACATTCTTCACATCTTTTAAGTTGCAATTTACTACAGCCTAAAACCTCTACTGGAATAAATCCTTTTTGGCCTATTGCCCTTGGCTAACATAAGAAAATACCAGGCCTTTCGCCTCAACGATATATGCGAATTCTGGCCACTACTTCGGTTACACAAGCAGGTTTCAATCACAGTATTGACATTTACGTCTTTCTTTCATGTGTGGTCAAACTAAACAAACTACAGACACGAAGTCTAGGGTGCACATTTCTAACACCACATTACATTTCACATAAACTAAACTCTATACATTTCTCCAATACGTTTACAATGGGCTTGTACATAGCTAGCACTTCTATTAAAATCGATATAGGTTATACAATTCGTAATACACTGCACACAAGATACCTGGATACACATTTGATTATATGCGGGTGCCGACTAACAGTGAGTATAATGCACCCCTACAATTTTCAAACTTTTAAGCGCTACATCAGTTCCCCCCTTTGATGACATCCGTCATCACACCATTACATTTCTCTTCTTTAGAACTGATTTAAACCACGCTAGTCATAACCTTGCCATGTCGAATTCCCTCTAGTTTCTTAAGACTCTCATATTGCTGCTCCTGGAGCTTCGCCATCCTTTTCTCGTTTGCCTTAAGAGCCCTTTCAACCTTGCCTCCTTGATACCACTTCCATGCCTTCACGCATCCCCACAAACAAATCACACAAACCACAGCAATGATAATTGGCTTCAACACTGATCCCAGAAATCCTCTTCCCAAATTCGCAAACCAGGTTCCCACTCTTCCAAAGCCTAATCCAATCTTCTCCCACACATTCTCCTCCGTCAAATCCATAATCTCCTTGTGAATAGTCGTGATGTTATCTATGTACTTCCCTATCTCCTTCGTGTTGTCTGGAATATATGTGCAGCATTCCTGAACCTTCAATAATTTGCAGACTCCGCCCTCTTTGGCTAATAATACGTCTAAAGCAAGGCGATTCTGCATAACCATATTCCGTATCGACAACATCTCTCCAGCCACCAACAACAAAGATCTCGCCGTGTTCATAGACAACTCATCAACCACAGTCGCCAACCTCCTGATCTTCACATCATTCAACACCACACCCATACTAGGTATCATTGCTCCGTATATGTCCCCAATCACTGCACCAGCGTTCGTAGCCCTACGTTTCCTGGACTGTCGCTTCGTCTCTAACAACTCCAAGTCCTCGGTGTGATAGATCTTCGGGAATATAATGGCCAAATAGCATATGCCATACCAATTCGCAGGTAGTCTGACATAAGCATTCTTCCCACATACATAATATACTGTCGGAATTACTTCTACTGGACCTACCATAAAATTCTTAGCAGAAGCTTCCACTGTGAAGGTCTGAGAACAAGTGCTATGTCCTACTGCGACCTTATCCGTATCGGATTGAGGCCGTCCAATACACAAATTCCCTCTCTGTACCTCATCCAACGCTATTGGTCCATAACTTCCCTTGGATCTGTGAGCTCTCTCCTCGTCTGTCCAATCTACTGGGCTATCTCCGGTGTGTCGTGTCTGGGTCAACCGTCTGTATCTGTCCTCTACCTGGTCTATGAATTTCTTCTCTATCTCAGATAACGCACATGTCAGGTTATTCCTGTGAGCATGCGCCGTATCCAACTTCATAGTCGGTCTAAAATACTTCAGGAGTCTATCCTCTTTCTTGCTAGAATCATATTTGTTCAAATGCTTGATTGCTGGAACTTCAGGAAGTACCGTGTCAAAATTTGAAAAGAAATACTCGAACTGTCTCCTGTCATAATATAAACTGAGTAATAGACTACAAGAAATCCCATAAGTCAATGGGAGATGATGATACTTGATACCCTCATCCACTGAAGCAGGCAACTGCATGCACACATAGCAATCCTTCACATCCATCGCATCAACATACTCATACAGCAACCTTGCATACGCATTAAGCTTAAAGTCACCCTTCGATAAATCCATGTGGAGTCTGCGATCATCCCTCACCTTCGATGTTTCCTGTTCCCTGATACTGACACCACTCTGCCCTGGGGTAATAGGTGTAGGTGCTCCCTGAACCTTCCCCTCTTGCCTGTGAGCCACCATGTATGAACTTATCACTACCGCAAATATGGTGACTATCACAACTCCTACCAATGTGCCTATTATCAATTTAGCCCTACGATGTGGGTTTGCAGGATCTGCCATCTTCGGAATGTACTCAGCGTCCAATACAATCTCTGAAAGGGTATGTCTCTTTCTCATCAGTGTCTCTTTCGTGAACTTTAGGCAAACCTCCCTAACTTTTCTTCGTTCTATAACGGAAAAATCCCTAAATTTATTCTTCTTCCGCTCGGATCTAGGTTATCTTCTTTTCTGCTTGCAACCTTCTCAAATCAATCTAACATAAGCGCTGGTCCCAACAGCTCCAAGACTCCCTGCAATATTTCGAGCTTAAGAATAATCAGTTCTTGTGGATCTGGCACAGTCGTGAACGTCGGGAACTCCAAATTGTCCAAGATCATACCTCGAATGACACTTAGGAATGGCGGACTCGGAATATGAATCGTCAAAATTCCTTCGATCTCCAATCCCGGAACCTTCAGCAACACTTCCACCCTCTGGAGCGGGACACTGTTGACCAATGTCATCGACCTCAACCTTCCCGTGCTCGGTAACCCTGGCATCAGTCACTTGATATGCCCACTCGGGTGAAGCGTACTTCCGACTTGGCACTCTTGTTCTCTTTGATCTTCTCACACCTTGAGGATTCTCCTCATCCCCTGATTCTTCTTCTGGTTCTTCCGAAACTGGTGCAAGGTCTGTGTCCGGAGCCAACCTCAGGTTTACCCGGTTCTGTCTTGCGGGCCAAACCCTTTCTGCTTCGGTAACACCTCCGGTCTTCTCCCCGATACCCTGTGCACTGACTTCCTCTTCTTCGCCCGAACTCGATTCTGTACTACCCACTGCACCTCTTGCTCTTTCGCCGGTTTCTGGGTCAGTACTTCTTTCACGCTCTTCCTCAACTCGATTCAGTGCACCCTCAGCCGCTTCAGCAACCCTTACAGCTTGACTGGCCCTCTCAGGAGGCTCTGTCGGCTCACTGGGATCTTTGTTCTCGAGAGGGGCTGTATCTTCCAAGGGTGCTGGAACTCTACGGGTATGAGAAGCATGCACCCAGTTCGGTAAACCTCCACACTTGACAGCGGTGTTCGTGACAAGGATCACTTGGAAAGGGCCGCGCCACTTAGCATCCAAACAACTCTTCCTCACGTGCTTTCGGACTAGGACCCAATCGCCTGGGTCCAAGTCGTGGCACCGGTCACTCGCAGCTGGAACCGTTGCTGTCTGCACCTGCTGAGACACAGAACGGACCACGTCAGCAAGGCCTTTACAATAGTCCAGGATCATATCATCAGTGATATTTATCAGAGCAGTAGCAGGTATTGCAGGCAAACGCATCGCTCTTCCCATGAGGATTTCATGGGGTGACAACCCAGTCCTTCTATCAGGCACACTTCGGAGGCTCATAAGGACCAAAGGTAATGCATCAGGCCATTTCAGAGACGTAGACGAACACACTTTCGCCATCCGAGCCTTCAGAGTTCCATTCACCTGCTCCACTATCCCTGAAGCTTCTGGTCTATAGCTACAGTGTAACTTCTGATCTATATTCAAAGCAGCACAAAGCAACTTCATAACTTCGCTGTGGAAATGAGTTCCTCTGTCCGATTCAAAGGACGTCGGGAACCCGTACCTAGGAATGAGTTCTCTCAATAACAGTTTCGCTACTGTGAGTGTGTCGCATCTGCGTGTAGGGTATGCCTCCACCCACCTGGAAAAGACACATACTATCACTAATATGTACCTCAACCCATTACACTTCGGCATTTCGACAAAATCCAGCTGCATCCTATTGAAAGGTCCTCCTGACCTCCCTATGTGGCTCAATGTCACAGCAGTTCTTTTCCCTACATTCATCTGTTGACAAGTGACACACCTCTGGCACACGGTTTCAGCCACTGCACGAAACTTCGGGTTGTACCAAGTCTGACGAAACACTCTCATCATGGCATCCCTACCAAGATGTACAGCACCATGTATCAACCTCGCCATGGGATTCAACAAACTTTCCGGCAACACTGCTCGTCCATCATTCGAAACCCATATATCCACATCTCCCTTCTCACATCCAGCTCGTATCCAACTGTCACGTTCCTGATCCGAGACCCCTTCCTGAAGCTGTTTCAGTTCCTCCCATGAGTCTGCCATTGCTAACATCTGACCGTACACCCTCTCCTCCCCAGTTTCCTCCATGTAGGTCTCAGTGAAGTTGCATCCCTGTTCTGCACAAAACCGAGCTACTTCATCAGCGTAGTTATTCCCCAACGAAACGAAATCGTTCCCCTTTGTGTGTGCAGCACATTTAACAACAGCAATTTCATCAGGACCTTGCAATGCTTTTAACAGTTTCCGCACATGATCACCATTTCTTATGGGAGATCCTGAAGACGTCATGAACCCTCTCTGGGACCATAGCTGTCCGAAGTCATGAACCACACCAAACCCATACTGGCTGTCCGTGTAAATAGTTACACGGATCTTGTCGGCTGCCAAACAGGCACGAGTCAGAGCAATGAGCTCAGCCACCTGCGCGGAGTGTACTCCTTCTAAACAAGCGGCTTCAACCACACCCGTGATGGTGCATACAGCAAACGCTGCTCTCAATCGACCGACACTGTCTCTTAAACATGAACCATCTACAAAGAAAATCTCATCTGACACTGGGAGCGGTTCATCGACAATGTCGGGTCTCGGTTTGGTGCATAGTTCAGTCACATCGAGACAATCATGGTCCTCACAATCTTCATTATCATCTATAAATGGAATAGGTAACAATGTAGCAGGATTTAAAACAGCACACCTCTTCAATGTCACATTATCGGCTGCAAGGATAACTTGCTCATAACGAGTCAGCCTATTATTCGTGAGGTGCTGTGTTTTAGTCCTAGTCATCAACAATTCAACAGAGTGTGGCACATGTACAGTAAGAGGATGCCCCATCACAATGCTCTCGCATCTCTCGATGCTGACACCTGTTGCCGCAACGGATCTGAGACATCCGGGCAACGCAGAAGCTACTGGATCTAAAGTAGCTGAGAAATAAGCAACTGGTCTACGGACACCTCCATGATTCTGGGTTAACACTGCTAATGCGCAGCCTTCTCTTTCGCAGCAGAATAATGCAAATGCCTTGTTGTAATCCGGCATTCCCAACGCAGGAGCGCTACATAAGGCTTCTCTCAGCCTCAGAAATGATTTCAAACAGTCGTCGTCCCATGGTACCGGATCACTTACATCCTTTCGCGTCAGCCGCTGTAAAGGCTTCGCTTCAAAGGAAAAGTTTGGGATCCACTGGCGGCAATAGCCCACCATTCCCAAAAACATTCTAACTTCCCTCTGCGTCGAGGGAACTGGCATTCTCAGAATCGCATCAATGCGATCTGGAGACACCTTCCTTTTACCCTTCTCAATTCTGTGCCCCAAATACTGTACCTCAGGTAAACAGTATTGCAGCTTGTTTGGAGACACCTTGTGACCGTTCTCTCCCAGGAAATTCAACAACGCAATGGTATCGACCCTGCAAGCGTCTTCTGTCTCTGACGCAACAAGCAGGTCGTCAATGTATTGCACCAAAACAGAGTTTTTCGGCAACACAAGACCTTCAAGATTCTTCTTTAAAAGCTGATTAAAAATTGACGGGCTCTCCGTATACCCCTGTGGGATACGACACCACGTTAATATACGATTCTCTAGCCTAAATGCAAAAAGAAATCTACTCTCTTCATGTAGGGGAATCGAAAAAAATGCCTGACACAAGTCAATCACTGTGAACCATCCAGCTTCGCATGGGATCTGGAACAGTATCACAGATGGATTCGGTACCACTGGACAACATGGAACAACTATGTCGTTTATTTTCCGCAGGTCTTGCACTATCCTAAACTTCCCGCTTGGTTTCTGCAGTCCCATAATGGGTGAATTACATGGACTACCCATGATCTCCACCAGTATTCCCTGCCTAATCATAGACTCAATCACAGGTTTAATCCCTGCTACTGTTTCAGGCGACAGTTTATACTGAGGTGTTCTCGGGAATTCTGCGTTTGGCTTAACCTGTATCTTCACTGGTTCCACTCCCCTGACTAAGCCGATCTCCTCTCCGCTTAGATCCCACACATCGGTCGATACAGACTCCCTCAAATCCTGTGGAAGCTCCTCCACTGTCAAAGCCGGGTACATTTCCACGCACACCTGCTGATTTGCAACCTTAAAGGTCGCGTCATCATCTCTTGTCTGTACCTCTACTCCCTTCGGGGTACAGTAGATTGTGCAATTGAGCTTACACAATAAGTCTCTTCCCAACAAACAAACAGGACTAGAATCGCACACCACGAACTGATGTCGATCCCTAAAGTTTCCTATCCTGACTGGAATCGGTTCCGTTAAGGGGCTCACTAGCCTCTTGTTCGCCACTCCAACCACTTGTATGCATTCCCCCGAAAGGGCTACCCCCGGAACTACTGCTGATCTTATAGTTGACCTGGTAGCCCTGTATCTACCAAAAAGGTAGTCGGGCGTCCGTCGAGTTCTGCTTCCACAAAGGGTCCTCTCTGATCTACCTCTAGAATAGCCCTAAGGAGGCAATCATCATCCTGACCTAGACTTAGCTGCGCCAGCAAATCTGCATCCCTCTCCTCTCCCACTTCGAACATGGGCATCTGCAAATAAGTCCGAGCTCCCTGCTGTATGTTCTGCATCCGGGGTGGCTGGGGAACCTGCACCTGCGAGACGCCGGTCCCCCCTTGCATCATTCTTGGTACAGTCACCGTCTGTACCTGCTCCGCCCCAGGGACCTGACCCATTCCTCCCTCCATCTGCGGCTGATTATAGGGGTTCAAGGGACACTCGCGCCTCCAATGTCCCACCTGGTGACACTGGTGACAGGCAGTCGTCTTTTTCAAGATCGCTACATCTATGCCTGTCCTAGGGTCAACGGGCCTCGGCCTTCCCTGACCCTGCGCGTTCTGATTCCCTGTCTGATAATTTCCCTGTCTCCGCCCCACCTGACCCCCATTCGGCGGTCCCTGAGCAGCTTGCATCTGAATGAGCAATAGGTTATCCTTCATCTTCTTGTGCTTGGACTCAATCTCATCCGTGCAGTACCTAGCATACCGCAAGATCTCATCTACAGGCTTATTCTGCCAACAAATCAAATGCTGCTGTATCATGAGACTGACTTCGGGCTTCAAACCCAGCACAAACTTAGACACAAACTGTCCCATGTCCTTCGTTTCCAGCTCATCTAAACCACTGTACTGCTTAAAAGCCTTCAAAAGTCTCTCATAAAATTCATGTACTGTCTCCTTTGGCTCCTGCACTGTCCTGTCTATCTTCACCCAATCGATGTCTTGGGGTGAAACCTTCGATTTCAACCAGGTAATTACCTTATCGTACAGCCTCATTACCACGGGCGACGGACCATTGGTAACTATGTTCCTATCAGGCTCATAGTCCGGCCAATCAACAGCAATTTTACATGCGTTCCACAGATCTCCCGGAACCACGATATCGAATAAGGTGTTCAGATCTATCCACAACACCTTCGAAATCTTAACGAAACGCTCAACTTGCTTGTACCACTCTGCAGGCTTCTCCCTGAGCCTGGGAAAATCATTCGTAAATGATGCCAAATCCCCCCTGCTCCATGGTACATGCACATATCCTCCATTCGCCACCTCTCTCAAGGGAAGGATCTTTACCTCCTGCAAATCTCCTTCAGAGCTCCCTCCTTTCGCTCCCATAGAGTTCTTTTTCCTAGCCCATTTCTCTTGCCATTTGTCAAGCATCAGCCATATTCTCATAGCTATAATCAGTTCCCTAGTATGTGACCTTAGACCAACAACTCTTTTCTCTTCCAATTCCCGCTCGGTACAATGCATCCTATGGTTCCCTTGCAATGCTCTAGTCTTGGATAGATCCACCCCATATTCTCTAGCCAAACCCGCCAGTTTCTCATGTGCCACTCGTGCTTTTCGAGTCACATCTTTTGCTACAAAAAGCAATTCATCCGGAGTATATGCCACTACTCTCTCAAGAGGTAGATTCCCATATATTATTTCATCCGCCTCTGCTTTAAGTCTTACTACATCTATCATTCCTGCCTTCAAGGCCCCTTTCAACACCTGACAACTTGCTCCACGTCCCTCATCATACTCGCATTCCGGCTCCTGCTCTCTCCTTTCTTCTGGTAGTTCTATGGGAGCAGAATGGCTCGTAAAGGCAACTGGGGTTGTCCCCGCTCGGCCCATATTCCAGCTCATTTGCTTCTTTGGCGGTACCCATGACCCTGAATCTGATCTTGACTCCATCAGAGTCCTCGGCCTCACCGGTCTCTCGTCCTCTTCGCCCCTAGATGTGTCTGACACCGCTGCTAATGGTGTACTCCATTGTACAGGGCTTGGAGGTCGGGCCGTTGCCCCTTCCAACTCACTTTCCCCGCTTTCTCTCCTCGTTCTTTCTGCCACTCGTTCTGACCTCTCTCTTTCCTCTGATTCCGGACTGTATATCGACACAATCGGTCCAATGGTGACCGGTACCCTTAAGGCATCCGGTAACCTCATCTCTCTTCCAATCCTTCCACTGGTCTCCGACTGACCCTGAGAACTCGCTGTTTCAAACGAAACCAACCCTTCCACTCGGGTCTCAGGCTGGATCGTTACCCTCCTAGAGTCTCCCCTCTCACCCCACCTATCATCCTCTTCATCTGGATTATAAGGGGGTGGTCTCTCGTCTAGCAATCTTTGCAATACCCCATCATCAGAATCACTATCCTCTTCTTTCTGTGCTTTCCCATGCCTTATCCCAGTCTCCTCCATTAGCGCGGGATACAGTTTCGCTTCCTCAATTGTCTGCACTCTCCATCTTTTCTCCGCTGCGTCCCACTTGGCATCCTGAAATGCCCTAATCGACTTCCTCATTCTCTCCTGACTTCTTCCCATTTCCTTATCATGCGCTGCTCTAATCCACGCATGTAATGCTTCAAACTGTGCTGGTCTTGGCAAGGGTTTTAAGGACCCCATCACCGTCTTCAGTTGGTACAGCACTGCTAATCTAAATGAGCCGTACCTCGGGAAAGCTAATTCCCCTTCACCTTGTGTAACCTTGTGCCAATTCTCAATCCAAACTATAGTATGTAACCCCACATTCTGTGCCATGTAATGTGCCGGGGTATCCTCGGGAGGGGCTTCTTCTCCCCCACGAACCACCACATGCTTATCGCCTCTACACAACTCTCGCAAAGCCCTAAGGCACTTCATAATGAGCGAATTCGATCTCGCGCTCTATTTACTTCTTGTTCTCGAATCCTCCAATAACAGCGCGACTCACACCAACCGGCCTATCACAGCGCGACACCCTCTGACGTCACCTTCCTTCGTTCGCAGCAGTTCCCTTCTCCAAAACTCGTTTCACGCTTGCTCACGTCCCATTCACACACCGAAATAACCGATTAAGTTACTTCTCTGGCTGTCCGTCCACAGCCTCTGACTGTTCGTCCACAGTCTCTCGACCTTGTTGACCTCGATTGGCGCCCGTCTGCCCCGTCCGGCCAGACGACTCGCCTCTGATAGGTTACTAACACTCCGATCTGCACACCACAACCCACGACCAGCGTTAAGTTGCCATACACACACGCATTCGCTCCCCCTATCTCGGTCCAGGTGATCGATGGTACCTCACGATCTCCTTTGGGTGGTCAACAAAATCTATCTCAGGTGTCTTCTACACCACAATTCCCGGGCTGCGCGCGCTCACAGCCTGATCTCACAATCACACAACATACACAACAACTCCGCAAGACATCACACAACAAATCAACACCGCAATCTACAACATCTCATTTTCATACTCACTCCTGGAACTGCTGCTTTCGGCCGTGCTGCTACTCGCCGTCGATGCTCATCTGCTGCCGTCTGCTGCTCGCCATCTGATGATTCAGCATCACTTATCGTCTCTTGGGCCTCAAGGGTCACTTATCCTTATCTAATCTTCCCTCGCTATCAGTAAGAAACCATCCTCGTTTGCTACCAACTGCTCCGGCCCATTTGGGTATCTCGCAATTATCTACTGGAACCCACTCTGGTCAGATGGACCTTTTTACTTGCCCAATAGCGTGGAGGGAAAAACACAATTATCAAAATTACTGTCCGCAATTTTCCATAATCAAGGACTCGAGACTTAATCTCTTGGCTCTCTGGTTTTTATTATCAGCATGAAGATTTGCAGATACAAAGTCCTCAATACGAGGCACAACATGTACATAGGCACTAACACAAATGCTACTCTACGAAGAATCCGCATACGGCTAAAAATAACTAAAAGTACAATCTCTAAAAGCATGAGGTAGAACACCACCAAGCAAATGTCGATACTAGGGACACTGAACCATACCATCTCTGTCCCTACTCTGCACTAGATGACATCCCTACTTAGCAATCCCTTGAGACCCTCATCGAATAAAAGGTGTCAGAGTGAAACTTCATAAGAAGACTTCACTTAGAGAGCTGGTCTAAGTTGCCCCCTCTATCTCTTCGCCTAGCCTTCCTCTGCTCAGGGCTGCTCTGATCTGCCTCCACCCTCGGGGCGCTGTCCCTAATACAGAACCCCAAATCCCAGAACACGCCCTTTGCGCCTCCTCTTCTCCGGGGTCGTCTTTCAGTAAATTTCCACAGAGCGCTGTCCAGTTCCATCGTCCATCGCTTGGCCTTGAGTCCCAGACGCCATCCGCACTAGGAGTTACGATTGGCACATTCCAATACACTCCCATGTCTGGCTTTTACTACATAAGTCAAATTGTGAACAAAGAGCTTCTCTACTAACGAGCAACTGTCCTTGCACCTGGGGTGAGATCATGCAAAGCAGACATTCTTCACATCTTTTAAGTTGCAATTTACTACAGCCTAAAACCTCTACTGGAATAAATCCTTTTTGGCCTATTGCCCTTGGCTAACATAAGAAAATACCAGGCCTTTCGCCTCAACGATATATGCGAATTCTGGCCACTACTTCGGTTACACAAGCAGGTTTCAATCACAGTATTGACATTTACGTCTTTCTTTCATGTGTGGTCAAACTAAACAAACTACAGACACGAAGTCTAGGGTGCACATTTCTAACACCACATTACATTTCACATAAACTAAACTCTATACATTTCTCCAATACGTTTACAATGGGCTTGTACATAGCTAGCACTTCTATTAAAATCGATATAGGTTATACAATTCGTAATACACTGCACACAAGATACCTGGATACACATTTGATTATATGCGGGTGCCGACTAACAGTGAGTATAATGCACCCCTACAATTTTCAAACTTTTAAGCGCTACATCAACGGCGTTAAAATTACGGCCGATATAGCGGCAGTTTCCTGCCGCTAAAGCGGCGATAATGGGCTTGATAATATGCCGCAGAGAATTCCAATAGAAGCCCATGTTCTGGTGTCAACATGGGCTTCTATTGGAATTCTCCAGGGCATATTATCAAGCCCATTATCGCAGCTTTAGCAGCAGTTTTTTGCCGCTAAACCGGCGATAATTTTTAATGCCGTCCTTGATAATATGCCCCTAAATTATTTCAATTAAATCAACTGATATCTTTAGACATAGTCACAATGTATTACTTCAAACCAAATCGCTCCACCTCAAACAAAAAAAGCCAAACATTTGATATCAGTAATCCAGTGCATTAGCATCTGATACTAATCACATTTTTCACTCATGCAGTAGCAATAAAAGTGCGCTTACTGTTTTATGCAAGTTGTCTGAATATTGCGTTTTTTATGTTGAATACATAATAATGCCACTATACTTCTGTTGATGCATGTAGATTTATCTATTGTTATAAATTAGTGATGGCTAGATAGACGTCACTTAATGTAAACTCATTAAACCATTAAATCTCTAAATGGTGTTCTTCTTCACATCACTGCATATTCATTTTCATTACTAAATTGCATATGTTTTCTAACATTCTAGTGAGCCTTAGGCCTTCTGAAAGATGTCAAGCATGTTTTTTTTTACAGAGCGAAGGTATCGGGTATCAGAGCGCTTTACACGAGCACCATGTACATGTGGACAGGTTCATTTTTGTTAGGCACGGGGAGATTGAGTGATTTGCCCAGAATCACAGGATATTGCGCATCTTTGCAGAGACTCAAATCTGGTTCCCCAGATTAGAGGTCGGACACCCTTGAGTTAGGCCAACTCCTCTCCCCAACCATAAAGATTTACTTTTTGACAATGAAACCTCCCCCTTTTGGTTGTCTCGTTCTTTAAAAAATAATTTTAAATTTTCTTTTTTTAATATTGGCAACAATACACATCTGTATAAATATTACTTTTATAATGCCGTAGCGCTTCAGGGTGATGTACAAAAATATTTTTTCGAATGAATTTGTCGTCTATTTATAGGTAATTATGTATTAAGAAGATTTGTTTAAACTCCTGTGCACGCATCTTTGATGAGATGTTGCAGAAATCATGCTGACTTACACTTAGGAATAGCACAACATTTTAAGTCTACATCTTAATGTATTTGATCTCTGCATGTTTCTCTGTTATGTGTTTTATACTCCAGGAGGTATGGCTCTGTGTCTGTGAGGTTGATTTTGGAACTTGGAAAACTGATCTATATATGTTTTTTGGAGTCACAGTGTCTTGCATCTGTAGAACCAAAATGAGAGTCTTTTTTAACCTGCCAGCAACTTGGTTCAATAGGGAGCTCTAATCAAATTGTGCAACGTCATTAACGCTATAAGTAGCCCTTGTGTGTCCCGTTATCCTCAATGTGTCAGCCTCACATTAAATTACATGAGGGCAAACGCTTTTCTCCATGAGGGAGATCTGCACACCACACCCTCTTGCCTGGAGCACACATCCATGAGCAGAAAGTCAAGATTGCTTGACAAATGCGGAATTTTCTCAAATATTTTGACTGTTTTGGAGGTTCACAGGGGTGGGAACACCAACTCCCAAACCTCTGCCTCACCACTTTAAATCTTGTCCAGCCACCCCTGATGCTAGATACTGGGTCATGACAATTTTTTTTTTTTTAATGATGTTGATATCTTTGTTGGCTGATAACCCAACAACCTTACATGAAGTTTGGCTAACATTGATTCTGTGAATATGAGTATAAATTCATAGTTGACAATGTTAATATCTAGTTCTATCATAGTTGAGTGTTGTAAGAATTAACCCATGCTTAAACCTCTGGTAGTTTGGCACAAAAGCAGTCAAGAGTTACTTAGATGCAAAGTGTAAAGTAGTCATGCAGCATACAAACAATAACAAAGTGAGAACACAACAGAAGAAAATCCCACACCAATTTAGAAAAATATGGTAATATTTACTAAACCATGTGACACCTAAGTGACAAAAATCCAATCAGTAGAACCAAAGATATGCAGTTTCAAAGAATTAGAATAAGAATAACACCTTAAAGCACAAAGCGTCACTCATGGTTATCTGGTCATGCAAAAAAAGGTGAAAATCACACGTTCTGGCCACTCAGTGCTTTGCTGGAGTAGTCCAAGAAATCTACAGAAGACAAGCTTGATAGTTTATGACTGTCCCTAGACCTGAGAAGGTACCTCTCAGGGTTCAACCTAAGCTTGTCAAGTAAAATAGCCTTCATACGCGCATACTTCATCTGATCCCTCACCTTTAGTGTCAGAATGGTGTCCCTCTTCATTGTGAGTGTATATTTACACAAGCTTGCTCCCCAATTCCCACCTGAAACCCTCTGCATATGAGGGCTACCTCATAGGCAAACAAACATTTGTCTATGTCATCTTACAACACATAGCTGGGCACCAGGTTTTGAGGTATGCTGATTCTCACCTCTACATTGGACACTGGCTGAATGCTGGCACCATATTTTGCTGGATTCTCCTGCTTGGGTAACTTTAAGGTCTAGCTCCCTCAGGCTTACCTCATGAGCTAGGACCAACTACCTATAAGCCAAGGCTATCAGCCTTCTCCAGGGACAGCATCTTCTCCTCTAGAGCCCTTTTGGCAGCACCCTCCTTCGCTGCTTCCAGTTTTAATTTGACCATCTGCAGCCTGAGCTGCTTCTCAGCATCCCTGTGAGACAGGTTGAGGGCTGACACATTGCTCCCTGCCATGGCAGGGACTCCTCTACTGTAGCCACGTAGTCATCCTCTTCCTCAGGGAGCTGCAGCTCAGGGTTTGTGACCAGATCGTCCTCCTCTAAGTCTACTTCTTTCTTCTCAGGGTTGTCAGTCTCTGGCACCTCTTCTACGGACTGCATCCTCTTGACTTCCTCATAGGCATGGCGGGCTGCCTGAAGGTCCACCTTTGTGGCTTTTCTTCCAGCACTCAGTCTTCTCTCCTTGCAAAGCCTCTGCAGCTTAGCTCCACCTTGATCAGCTCTTTCTCCATTGTAGCAAAAAAGGATGTGAGGTAAACTTAAATTTGGGAAAAGAAAAAAGTAGCCAAATAAAAACTACAGACAATGTAAAAAAAGGTCAAATCTTGTGTCAAATGAGGGCACAAGTTCAATATAACTGGGATGGTGTGGCGTTTGATACAGGGACCAAGTTGGTCCTGCTGATAGAGTTACCTTCTCAAAGTCCGGGGCAAAGAGTTCAGCTTGCGGTGGACAAGGCCATGAGGAGCAGGGAGAACATTGAGGTTTGTCACTGCTGAAGCGCAAATAGCAGGCCTGGTGTTGCAGAGAGTCATCCCGGTAACATGAAGATCCTGTTTGGCGTTGAGGATGGTCGTTGCTGAAACTTTGCATTGGCAGTCACCACAGGCTGTCGATGCTGTAGCACTAAGTGCAGATCTCACATTGCTGGTCATCACTGGTGCTCTATGTAGGGCAAGGAGTTGCATTCACCAGAGCTTCATTTTGATGTTTGGTGTGGGTGCCAATATATCGGTGAGAACTGGCCTGCTTGTGGTCGCAAAGACCAAAAACTTCAGGATTTCTCCTTTGTGTTTAGAGAAGTGCATGCTAATGCCAACCAAGGGCCCAGTACCTGACCAAGCACCTCTTAGGGACCAGGCAGGGCACTCCTTCTTCTGTGGTATCCACAGGTCCAGGAGTATACTAAAGAGTGGGCCTGAGGCTCCAAATGTTGTACCTAGTGCCAGCTTTGAAGTAAAAGAACCTTTTAAAGTTTTCCTCTGACAGATGTTGTTGGAATTTCTTTCCTCCGAGGATGTCTGGGAGGACAAAAGGCTACTGTGAATTTCTTGGCCTGTGGGTTGAAGCAATGTCTTTGAAGTGTAAGTGGGGCTGTGCACAGCTACGCCCCTCCCATCCTGTCTGGACAGCCCATCTGTTAAAAACCATTCCCCCTTTTGTTGATTGTCTGGGAGCAATACACAACAGCTAGTTATATGACTCAGGAAATAGGCCCCAAATGGTTAGGACAAGAAAATGCCAACTTTCTAAAAGTTGCGTTTTCAGATTTAAAATTACAATTCAATAGACACAAAAAATGTCATTTTCACCTGCTCCCATCAATGGTTGTCACTTATTAGTTGTAATGAGGTAACCAAATCTTAACCTATGGGAGAGGTGGACCTCACAATAGTGAAAAATAGATTTTGTGAATTTTTCATTATCAGTACATATAAAACTTAAAAGTGCATACTCAATTATTTAAATACACGGGCACCCTGCACTGTGGTCTGTTTAGGTACTACCTTAAGTGTCTTACATGTATTAAAAAGGGAGCTTTAGGCCCGATATTGGGTTTGTTTTACCAGTTTGAAATGGCAGTTTTAAATTGCACACAGGTTGCAATAGCAGACCTGAGATATGTTTTAAGTCGTTTTATTACTGGGTGGCAAAGTAGGTGCTGAAAACCCATTACTAGCATTTACCTTTCTAGCCCTTGGTATATGGTATACCACTTTACTAGAGACTTAAAAGTAAATTAACTATTCCAATTAGGGGTTAACCAATTTTACTATGTTTTAGGGAGTGAGCATAAACACCTTACCACTAGTCAGAAATAGTCAAGTGCTCAGAGTCCTAAGACCTACAAGAATGAATTCAGCAAAACAAGAGGAGAGAAGGCAAAAGGTTTGAGGGAAGACCAACCCAAGACCGACAGGTCTAACAAATTTTACTTATTTTAAAATGGTGTTCTGCATAAGAGTTAAACAAGCATTTTGTTTTAAACAATGTGTGTTTTGAATGTTTAATACCGATTTCCAATTACTGATGTTGAAAAAAACCCATCTTGTTTCCAGTCCAAAAATTGCATCTCTCTCTTTGGAATCCCATATGTTACTGATAGCCAATCGCGGCCGGAATGACTCGTGGTGGGGGGGGCGTGGGGTCATGCGGGGAGGGGGTCATGCAGGGGAGGTTTCATTTACAATTAAAATAAAAGTTAACTTGCTTTTGCCAGCCCGGTCCAGCGTCATCTTCTCTGTAACAGGAAGCAGCCACATGTATTCCCCCTCCCCTCCCCTAAGCCAATCACAATGCTGCAATGGCAGCCTTGTGATTGGCCGGGACGCCTATCAGCCAGGCCTCCATGGGGAGGCCATTTTCTCCGTTTAGGCTGCATGCAGCCTACAAGGAGAAAATGGCAGAGAGCGCCTGACTGGTTTGGTCAGCCCAAGAGGGCCGACCAAACAGTCAGCACCCATAACAGTGGCCAAACCACTCCTCCCCTTCTCTAGAGCAGGACCAGTCTCCCACCCATCACCAACCAAACCCTTCTGCTTTCTCGCAGTGTGAGAAGCAGAAATATAAAATGGTATTTATAATACCATTTTATGTTTCTGCTTCTCGCACTGCAAGAAAGCAGTGGGGCGACGCTCCTCCACCAACATGGAGGAGCCACCCCGGCTGATAGCAAGTGGTAATGGAGTCTCCACCTGAATGAGTTGCTGGCAGCGAGAAAGGATGGAGAAGAACCATTTCAGGGATATCTGAGACTTGTTGGTGTGGGCAAATATGGCCATTTGGAGAGTCTTGTGATTTACAAAATGACACATGTTTGTAAGATTCAACTGCAGTAGACAGGGGTCCACATGGTAGATGACAAGAAGGATATCAAGGGCAAATCAACAGTGTGGCTGAGGTTGAAGTATTTCTTCTTTTCTTAAAGAGTTTTATAAAAACAAGGGCTAAGAAAGTTATGGGCTGTTATGTAGGAAGTTTGTCAGGTGAATTTGCATGTAATTAGTACGTTGAGGATTTACCAGGTTTTTGGAAAGATTAGCATACTTCTTTTCAAAAGGAGTGTGGTGAAAACATTGAGGAGCTCGTGCTTCGCTGAGGAGTGATTTAATGATGGAAGATGGTAGCATATTCCCAGGATATCACCTTACTGTGACAAAGAGGACACACTGAGTGACAAGACATAATGTAAGCTAAGTGGAAATGCTGAATGTTGCAGTCATTTTATTGCAAAGATTGTTAGTCATGTCAGTGTTTTGAACTGTGATGTTGATTTTGTCAATGACTAAAAGGTTTATGTCAGTAGACTGATAAAAGAATGATGGACGAGGAGGCCATTGATAGAATTTTAACAACTTTACAACATGTTATACTCTCATTGTTTCTTTTAACACTGTTTACAGATGGGACCTATATTTGGCTTTTATGGCAGTTCTCATGTGAGATCATTTTGAGGCCTGCATTTCAACGAGGTGTGATGGTATTGTGACAAAAGCCTTAAGAGTTATGTATGTATCTCTAACCTGAGAGTATCAAAGTGTTCCTCACAAGTACCAACCAAGGATGCAGTGATTTTAGCAACAAAAGGGAAACCTATACTTCCTCCTGGACAACGTTTTTAATATAGCAAATGGTGTCCTCATCTGGCTTGATTTGCACTTTGTGGAACTTGGAGTGCAGTATAACGGCAATGTCAATGCAGTAGATGGTATGACAGCAATCTCCGGGCAATGAATTGATTATTGAGTTGTTATTCCATTGGTAAAAAGCATAAACTATGTGAAAAAATACTTTCTAGAGGTTAAACAGGGCAGCAGATAAATGAGAAATAAAACACTTTATCATGTACATGTTTGAGATAGACATGGAAGCAATGCAATTATCAGCAGAAACTGATCTGCACTGAACAGTTAGTACACAAATACCTATGCAGCTCCATAGTAAAACAAAATTAAATAGACAAGGCTGCTTGTTGGTGAATTTAATTGCACCTGTCCTAGCAGAGCAGTAGAAAAATGCTGAGACTGAACTATGAGCAACATTAGTAGGATTGCGCAAATCTGGTGAGGGAAGGAAACAACATATTACTCCTTGGATCAAAATGCTAGTAGCTCAATACATAAAACAATCATAGGAACATTTGTGAAACACAATGGCTGTAATACTTTGGTTGCAAAATTAGAAGACTTTATTAAGCTTATCAGACAACATCCAGACTTCATTGGATGTATCCTGCTGCTAATTTCAACGTAAGATAGCTTTTCACTGTCATATACATAGTTAACTGTGTTGAGTGATCCTAACATTGGTCACAAGCAATCTCTGTCCTACCTGTGCTTAACCCGGTCCAGAAAGTCTTGGCACACCTAAAAACATCTATAGACACTTGGATATATTCCTGAATCCTTACTTATCTTACTTAACATTGATATGTGCTCAAATGAACATTTTAATCTTATAACCACAGCACAGAGTGATGATGAAATGTGTTTTAACATAGTTTGACTATTATATAGATATTTCTTTTTAAACAGTTTTTTTAATTACAAAGGTTCTAATTTTTTTTTCTTCCCTGTCGTTTAAGGGCCTGATGTTCAAACAGTTTGAATCACTGTTTACATATGCAAAAAACATTTATTTTGCCATGTACCAATTTTGGAAGGTGCTAAATTGTTACCAAATCTGCAATTTTCAAATTAGATCCCACATATCCCCGACAAATAATGGAAGTTCTATTTAATAACAGTTATAACATAGGCATAGTCTCCTCATCATGGCATTGAGCATATTTCTATCCACTCTACAAAAAATAGTAAAGAAGATCCATCTAATTGCAGGCGTATTGCTTTATTGGAAATTGGATATTGAATCCAAGTATTAGGCAACTTTGCTTTCAAATTGTCTGAAATCATGGACACAGGAAAAAAAGAGTTCAAAACCAGTTTCCAAGTGTATTGCAATACAAAAGATACAATCTTAGCACTAATTCATTTATTCAAACATCTTACCAGACACAGAGCAAATTGCATGCTTGTTTTATAGATTTAAAGATAGCCTTTGATTCAATCAACAGAAACTTCCTTCGGGTGAAATTAGCTAGGTGGAACTCCCAGAGAACTATCTGAAAGCCATTTAAGTCTTTCTTCATCTAACTGGTTCTAGGTGAAATTAGATAACTACAACAGTTTGTCAAACAAAATATAAATAAACAAATAATTAAAACAGGGTTGTGTCCTCACACAAGCTCTTTTTAACCAGTATGTATGCGATATTGAGGCATTCTTAAAGAATCTAAGAGCCTTTCCAATCCATAATACCGTAATGGGCAGCAAACAACTGTCATTCCGTTTGCAGATGATCCTGTCCTGTTGGCCCAAATGAGCATTGAGTTAAGCACGCCCTGAGAAACTTATTTTGTTATTGTGATCAAAATCAACTGGAGATGAATTACGGAAGAACTAAGGGGCATATCAACAACAACCGGCGATAATTATCTCTAAGCGCACTTAGCGCTAGGATAATTATCGCCGGCTAGCGTGAATTTTTATCGCTGAGATAGCGTGCTATTAGCAACGCTTATCTCAATAGCGATAAAAATCCTCACGCTAACAGGCTAACGTGAGATTATCGCTGGAAACCCAGCGATAATCTCACGTTACCTTGTTGATAGGGACAGGCAAACTTAGCCATGATATCCTCCTTCCATAGAATATCATGGCAACTTAGATGGCCCACTAATTAAGCCTCTGCTAAATGCAAAGAAAGCAAAGTATTTGCCAGGAGAGCTACATTCATGGCTAATCACTGCGCAGGGTAACCTTTTTCAGATCAGTTTATAATCTGCAAATTCAGCAAAAGTTCCTTGAAATAAATGAAAAATGAGTTTGGTCTAATTGACCAAGTACTGAGACTTAATGGAGTTTTGTTAAAATACTAGTATAGCTTCAAAAGAGCCGAACTGAACACCTTTAAGAGTATAAGGAATTTGAGACTTCAATTCTACAAAACAAAGAAAAATACTGTGGCATCGGACAGTAGAGAATTCCTTATATGAACTGAATCTGGTCAATCCTTGGGAGCAAGATATCTCATAATCCAACCATAAAGCTCTGTTAAAAGAGCATATTTCATAGGGGTAGGTGAATAATAGTTTTGCCCACTATGTTTTTGTGCTTCGAGCATGAAGTTCTGGCAAAAAAAACTCTGCCAACTGCTGCGTGGGGCAGTTTTTTCTCATGTGCGGCTCAGCAATGTAAAGTTGGTAAGTGCAAGCGAGAATGCGTGCCCTCTAGCCTGATTTTCGGGTGCTAGAATGCCTACTCGCAAGATGTCACAACAATGTGAGCGGTTGCGGCTGGTCTCAACCATTCATGTTGAGAAAGCTGCCGCTGGAATCTACACGAGCAGAGGAAAGTAGCAGCACGCTCTGGCACACGTCATGCTGCCATTTGTCCTGGTTTTACAGCGCAGAACAAGCTCCATGGGCTAAAATTTCATTCATTTGTGGAATTCAGCGGAAACTCGCGGAGCTTTTATGTAACTCTGTGAGTTTTTCCCAACCCTATTATCTCAATCCACTCCTGTGCAGTGATTTAAGGAAATGTGCTCCCCACAAACTCCCTTTTTGGTAAAAGAAAAATAAGTGCTAAACTATTTATTGCCTTGATCATCATGTATCATTTATCTCTTGCCAATTAAGGTTAAATTATTTGCATTGCAGATTTTGACTTTTTGCTTTAGGAGAAATCACACAATTATCGAAAACTATGAGGTCATCTCCAGCGTATGGTTTATGTGACTACCACAAAGAAAGTCTAGCTCACATTATTTGCTCTGCTGCCCTGTATCAGGTACTTTGCTCCGAGAGCTGTTAGCACACATTTTAGGACATAGGATAAGATCGTGTAACAGTGCATTAATGTGCTATTTCTGTTCCACGGACAGTTTTTATGTGCTAAATTTCGAATGTTCATGAGTCTTGCTAAAACAGAACTAGAAAAACAAAATCAATAAACTGTAACTTTTAATCCTTGACCATTGAATCAGGTTTGTGCTGTAAATGCCCATAATGTGTTAGAAATGTCTCTTTTATCTTCTTTAAATTCTTCTTTATAGATGATTGCATATTTATTGCATTATTTCATGTTTCTTGGATTTTTCTAAATTGGAACTGGAAAAACCAAATCATTAAGGTATAACTTAACTGAATATGTATGCACTCAATGTCCATAGTTGGTAATATTCAGAAATTCCTATTAATTTCTTTATGTTTCTTTTACAGATCTTACTATTTTTTTGTCTGACCTATAATTACTCCACACTACAAATGGAAGTAATGGACTCTAAACCTTTAATTTTGTAGAAATTGAGATTTGCCTTTCTTGAAGGAAATGAAACAGTTTGGTACTGTGCCATCCGAATCAACCCAATGATGCGGAATGGCAGATTGTTACCTAGAAGAGCACATAAAACGGATTGTACACATTTGTATGTAACATGTCATTTTCTGGGTAATGTGTGTTTCTTCTGTTTCATATTGGTTATCACTCATATTAAAAGCTTGTAGCTTGATGACCAAAAGCCAGAATACTACTACTCTTCTACGGTTTACTACTATTTGGGGCTGAAAGTATAGCAGACAAATGGGCTCACACAGTCAATCTTAAGCTGAGGCTAAAATGACCTGAATTCTACAGAAACTTCAAATAATATTAAGTATGTAATGTATACTTCTAAAGTTCAGAATAAATTATCATTTTATGAAAACTCCATATTAGCAGAGTTCCTCTTCTTTTCTATTAACTGCTCTTTTTCCCTAAGGTGTTGAATTTGGTTACCGGTAAATCAGATGGCCAAAGACATCAAAGCAAAAATATAACAGTGCTGGTATAATAAACAATGGCGCAAATCAAAGAAGTTTGATGTAAGTTTCCACTATTTATTTAACAGGCAACAGCAGTGCACTAGGGTGTATATTCTCAAGAACGTGTGATAACTACCGCAAGAGTAGCTAAACGCAACTCTTAATATCGCAGCCTACCACGGCAAAAATTACGCCGTCTCAACCAAGTATTCACAACGCGACGGTACCATGTGATAGTCACAAGATAACGCGTCAAATGGCCGCGCAAAAATCAACGCCACGCCGCAAAAATGCGAAACACGAAAGCCAAAAAAGCTGCGATGAGGCCAATCGCGAAACAAAAAGCCGCGAAAACCAGCGGAAGGCCAGCAAATCCCACACGTCTGGCGGGAAAATGCACTATAAAAGCAACAAAAACAACACACCAGAAAGTGCGTAGCAACATGGATGCACCCTGAACCAGCGCAGAGGCCAACGCGAACCCCACAAGCCCCACTGACCACCAGCAAGGATCAATTGGATTTGGGAAGGTTAAGGAGAAGAGGGAGAGGAAGACGGGGTACAGACCGCAGGAAAATAAGACCAGCGTCACGGAGGTGACAGAACACTACCAGCAACTGACCCACAAGCAGACTATCTTGAATGCAGACGGAGTGTCGAGGAGGCCAATGGAGGAGGCCAAGAGGCGCTGGCATGAAGTGGAAACCTAAACCAGGCACAAAGCCTCTGCCAACAGGAAGGCAGCAATGGCAACAGGAGGTGGGAGTCCTGCGCCACAGGAGGAGCTGGATGAAATGGAGGCCAGTCATCAATGTGCAGATGGTGCAAGGAGTTGGGAGTCTGGACACAGCTCGATAGGACCTGACACAACACCAACAGGGTGAGGATCCAAAAGGGACTGGGGGGACGGGGGGAGATGGGCACAATGGCACACATGTGCAACAATGTGTAACACAATGCACACCCACAAATACCCAGGGACATGTCCCCCATCCCCGTGGCACACTGCAGCACACACACATAGCAATCACAGCACATCCCATGACAATGTGGCACAAAGTGCAACACTGAAACTGCAGAGCAGGGGACACAACTGGGTACGCCAATGCGCAGAAACAGGCCAATCACATTCGACAGAGCAGGGAACTGTGAGATGCATATGTACGGGTACAATTGCTGGAGCAGGGTTTTCTATTGAAAATTTATTGAGATTTAAACTCCAGTTTATGCTTATATGTCATAATTAAAATTACTGATAATTAATTATTAATTGCTAATTTTGTTAAAGTTTTCCTATTAATCAACATTACTAATGAAAGAATTACACGTGGGAATGCATTTATGTTGCTTTATTAATACGTGAACTAAATTGGTGAGCAAATTAATTAAATAAGTGTCGCAAAAGTGCTATTTGTTTCGTGTTTGCGCTTTTAAATAACGTGCTTTAATGCTTTTATATGTTGCAGACGGCTAGATAATTACATACACATAAGGGTATTAGTGGGAATTAACACTGTTTAATCATTACGATGTGGTAACGTTGTTTTGTGTTTCTTTTAATTAAGATGGTCAGTTTTGGCCTAATCCAAGATGGCCGATATTTACAGCCTGCACTAGAGTGATTGAAATACGACGAGAGGCCTTGCTGAACATGGTTAGAAACCACCTGACTTCGGCCTCTGACTGTATTAAAAGTTTCCGTGAGGACAGCAGCTCCAGGCTTGCTGCCAGTTGCCCTTGGAGAAGAATAAAGCCACAATGAACTCTGATAAACTTGCGGTGGCTTCACTATGATTCCGAGGAAGAGCATTCATGGATGTAACATTTTCTAGCTTGAGCTTCCTTCTTCCGTGTTTTTATTTTTGTGATTTTCGATAGCGGAGATTTTCTAAATGTTGCGAGTCAACATCCTTTCCTGCTCGCTCTGCTCAGCGGCTCAACGGACGTTTAGAGTTTGTTTGTTACTTTCAATTCGTTATTTTCCCTATAAATAATGTTAGACTAGAGAGGGTCTAAGGCCACTTCTTCCCGAACCTATGCTCGAGAGGATCGACGCTGATTGAAAGGACGGCGACTCGGGAGACTTTACTGAGAGACCTGTCCTGACCCATATGACACTTAGCTAGAATAGGTAACTATGAGAATAATAACTTCACTATTGATTGACTTTCTTTTGAACTAATTTAGATAAAAGATGACCTTTGTTTGAATTCCAGTGTCGGGTGGTTATTTCTTTGTCATTTATTGAGTTCCGAATGTATTTCCTGTGTTTAAAATCATGACTCAAGACATATCTTTAAGGTCGCATTGACCTCGCATTAGATGCAGATTGGTTTAGGTTTTCTCTTGTATCTTCAGTGTGGATAGAGTAATAGTTATGAATGTTAGTGTGATGGGCCCTAGCGTATGATGAGAGTATGTGCGTGTGACTGTGGATTTACTCTGTCCGTGGAAGTAGGGAGAATTTATATGCTCCGATCTTCAGCAGTTTCCTGGTAGCAGTATGATGGTTTTAGATTATTGTCTTGATCTGATAGATTGCTTGTACATAGGCTTTTGATTTATTGGTTTATTGATTGATGTTGGTATATGTACTAATACTATATGTTGAAGTCGTCGTATTGAGTTCTATGTAGTGTGTACGGCTTCTGGAACGTGGGGTGCTGGTGACGGTTCCGTAATAGGGCAGAGGGAAGTGAGTGCTGCTCTCGGGAAAGACGGGATTGTTGGCCCTGTAGGTATGCGGGGAAAAACGTGTGACAATTGAAGTTGCGCGTCACATTGTCTGGGTTCAGAATCAGTGACATCGTCGTGTGTTACTATTAGAGACATATTTTCAGTATAAAAGGAGTGTGTATGGTAGCGAAGGTTATCTGTGAAACTCTGGTCTTAAGTCCCAGGGATCCGTAAGGTTCGCCGTTAAAGCTTATCGCTGGAGGAGTGATAGGTATTCTCTGAGCTTGTCTGAAGGACTGGGCAGAGGTAAGCGCTGCTTGGTTAACGTGTGTTATAATTCTGTAGTGGGACAGACTGTTTGCTGTTCTCGGGAAAGACAGGATTCTGTGTGGAGGTGCTACATTTTCTGGTATGAAAGTGCGTGAATGTATGAGCATTTGGTTGATTGTGAGACTTTTGGGGGCATTCCTGGAGGAAACAGTTAATGGATGCATGTTAGAAGGGCAGAGTAGAGGGATGTGCTACTGTGTCAACGAAAGTAATAATTCCGTGGTAGAGCAGAGGAAAGCGCTGTTCTAGAGAGAAGCGGGATTCTTGTGAAAAAGAATTTTCTTTACTATTCTGTGGTTAGCGAAACAGACAATGGAGATGTTTATATGTTGTAACTAATAGATTTGTAGAATCTGAAACGAAGTCTACTGAGAAGGCTTTGTAAAGGAGGGGTAGACGAGTAACAGGAGACAGAGTAGAAGCTGCAGCCAGCGACTACTGACGTCGTACAGACCGCGCTGTGATTGGGCAGTGGATCAAAACAGTGCTTGCGCTAGGATTGGTGCGTTGGTGTGAGCCGCGCAGGGATTGGAAGGAGTACAGGGTGACGTAGACGCTCCAGGATTGGTGCGTTAGTGTGAGTCGCGCTGTTATTGGGCAAAAGATCGTACAGTTGCGGAAAGGACTAGAGTGTTGTAGTAAAGGCGAAAATGTATTATCAACCGGAGGAAAAGAAAAAGAAATCCTTGTTCGGTAAAATTAAAAGATGGTTCGACAAGGATAAAAACATAATAACTAGAGAAGGTGAATTATTACCTCCGACAAGAACTCCTGCATCCTTCATGGTTGCGAAATATGGGTATCATACCTGTATATGGTTAGACAACTGGGCTAAGTACACTAAGGACGATGGTGTTTTAGCGTTCCTGGAACATGGTTCATTTAATCTGGCCGTGTTGAGAAATTTATGGGAAAAGATGATGTGTCTAGAGCCTAGACCAAGGCCGACACAGTTCGAGGCGTTGGTGGAATGGGAAGATGAGGTGCATGAGCGAGAAAAGCAGAGGAGTGGAGGCAATTATAGGTATATTTTTGGGAGGAAATATGATCGTGAAAATCATCATGATCGAATGAGGAGATGGCGAGATGCTAGTATGTCAGAGGGATTATATCCTATGAGAACTGTTGAAGAAGCAGAAGAGAGGAAAGGTGCAGAAAAGGTGCCTGATACAGAAGTGAGAAGGTATGGGGCTAATGATTATGAGGATGAGGTCTTGGATGACATGATTTATAAGAGACCACCTCCATATAGACCAGAACCAGAAGAGAGATTGCCAGTTGCTACTCCCATAAGAGATACTTTACGAATTGTTAAAACTGAGATTGTGACACCTGATTTGAAAAGTGGTAGCTCTTTCACGGAAAGGGAGAGAGAGAGAGAGCGAGAGAGAGAGAATCAAATCAGTGATGAGAAAACAAGAGAATTAGCCAGAACGACATCTGAGCTGACTGAGAAAATTAGAGAGCTGACGAAAAATCTAGAAGCTGTTACAGTACCTGTAACCATTGGTCCAGTTGTGCCTATTTTTGATAAACAAAGAATGGGTGAAAGTGGTTTGACAGTTCCCTATGTAGGAAATGGTTTGGTTGGTTCTTGCTCTTTGGAGGAATCAGGAATGAGGACGGGAGAAAATAATTTGAGACAGCGGAGACATGACACATGTAGTGGAGGATCAGATGTACAGCCTAGTTCAGGATTGAATACTGGTTGTTTGGGAGGAACGATTTTGGAACCACAGAGGAATGGCAGAACAAGTGGGTGCAGTGAAAAAGTCTACTGAAATAACAGCTGAAGATTTGAATGATTGGTTGAAAGTTCTTCAAAAGAAGGATAAAGATTCACAGGCAATTGATGTAGCCAGGTTGCGCATAGAATTGGAGGAGCTTATTGCAGGAACAATTCCTTCAGAAATATTGAAAAACCATCATGATGGAGAGTTGTTATTCATGTGCAAGAGTATCACCTGGAGGGCTAAGAGTACACATGACAGGTTAAAAGCAATAGCGAGTGAACAAGGAGTTGACATGGATAAGGTGAAAGCTTTGCAGAAGCCTTACAGGGTGGATTTTTCCGATAAGGACATTGAAAATCTAAATGGTGTTGGTAGAACGGGGCAGATTAAGGAAATGATTTCCTTATTGCGAAAATGGGGTGATGTGGAAAAATGGAAGGATAGATTGTACAAGAAAAGGGAAGATTCAGTGGACAGGACTTACTCAGCTTTTCCTATGAGAGAAAAAGAGAAAACAGTGGATGCTTATCCTATGAGAGAGATTCCTGGAGGAGGATATGTACATGTCCCATGGACTAGACAGGATATTTTATCATTTACGAATGATTTTCCTCGACTGAGAGAAAAGCCCGTCGAGTGGTATAGGCAGGTAGACAGGTTTGTGAAATTGTCAAAAGTGCTGTGGATTGACCTGAATAGTCTGTTTGATATAATTGTTCCAGCAGACTTGTGGGCAGAGTGTAAGATAGTTGTAGATTGGCCTGCTAAGGAGTACCCAAGAGATCCGAAAACGGGAGCACCAGACCCAGAGGTTATGAAGAAGTATGAACAGGTTATTGTGTTCCTGAAAAATAAGGTACCCCCGAAAGAGACAGACTGGGTTAAGATAGATCGAACACATCAGGAAGCGAAAGAATCAGTTCATGCTTTTTATGAAAGGCTGATACTGGCTTTTAAACAGTTTAGTGGAGATGAACACCTGGATGACAAGGATTTGAGTCATTTTGTATACAGGTTTGTATATGGCCTGAGACCTGAAATCAGTGAAAGGATTCGAGAGCACACAGTTGATTGGCAGAGTAAAAAGATTGATGAAATCTTGAGACATGCAAAGTACTTCAGTGATGAGATTGAGGCAAAACAGAGAAAGCTGAAAGAGAAAGCAATGTGGGCACAGGTGAAAGTTGCTGAAAGACAAGAAGCACAGATGGTGGAACAAGCAAATAATCCAGGAAATAGGCCTAGATATGGTGTAGGAAAAGGGAAGGGAAATCTAGAGGAGGCCAAGAAGAAGTTCCCATGTCACAACTGTGGACAATTGGGGCATTGGAGATCCGAGTGTACCAATCCACCATTAGTGAGTAATGAGAATAAATCATTGAATCAACAGGTGCAGAACGAGGGGTGTAATCATAAGCAGCAACAGCAGAAGGTTGTCAGACAGCAGAGTCAAGAGCCAAAACCGCCCTTGCCGCAGAATAGAGGGTCCCAAAAGTATAACCAGGACTCAGGATTCTACAATGATGAGCAGGTAAATAAACCGAGACGTTCAAACCCGGTACAGCAGTACTGGTTAAAGAATGAGGGGAGCGAGTCTAAAGGGGACTATTGACGGTGCCGAAGAGAGGAGGAAGAGTGCATACTTGGTGCAACTCTAGAAATAGACCAGGCAGGACCATTTGTAGATGGGAAAATAAATGGGGAGAGTGTTACTTTTTTGGTAGACACAGGAGTGACGAGATCAACTGTCAGGTCAGCAGATATTAGAAATCTTCCTCTCTCGGACGAAGCAATCCAAGTGGTTGGTATAGCTAATACACAGATTAAGACTTGTCTTACCGAACCAGTAAGGGTAAGAATAGGGAAATTTTCAGACATGCACAGGTTTGTTGTCTGTGACACTAGTCCAGTGAACTTGTTAGGTAGGGACTTATTGTGTAAGATGAATTGCACAATTTTTTGTACTCCGGATGGAATAGCTTTTGAGACACCAGATGAGGATGTTTTATACAGGATGACTCTAGATAATAGAGAGAGTGAGATAGTTGGAACATATGCTGTATTTAATCCGGATGATTTGCCTCAAGAATTGAGACACAGTGAAAACAGCGGTTTGGGATTTTACCGGAGAAGATGTGGGATTGATGAATAATGTAGATCCAGTCAAGATTTCAGTGAAAGAGGGAATCACTTACCCTAATATCCCACAGTACAGATTGACACCAGAGATAATTGAGGGAATAACCCCTATAATTGACAAGATGATTCAACAGGGTGTTTTGAGAGAGTTACTGAGTAGCCCGTGTAATTCACCGATAATGGGGCTAAAGAAACCTAATGGAAAGTTCAGGATTGTACAAGATTTGAGAAAAGTTAACAAAATTGTGGTGGCATGTTGTCCCATTGTGCCAAATCCTTCAGTGATTTTGTATCAGATTCCTCATGATGCTGAATGGTATACGGTGATTGATTTGTGTCATGCTTTCTTTTCAATTCCATTGCATCATGACAGCCAGCCGATTTTTGCATTTCGGTTTGGACAGCGTATTTTGGCATGGTGTCGTATCCCACAGGGGTATACAGAGAGTCCTTCGATATTCAATCAGTTGTTGAAAAAATCATTGGAGAGTTTGATCATGCCTGAAAGCTCAGTACTAGTGCAGTACATCGATGACCTACTTGTGGCATCGAAGACACGTGAAGCTTGTGAAGTAGATACCATAGCTTTACTGAATCATCTGTCAGATGGAGGGTTAAAGGTATCTCCAGCCAAATTGCAATTTTGCAAGAAAGAGGTGCATTATCTTGGACACAATATTGAAAAGGGTCTGAGAAAGGTGACCGATGACAGGATCAAAATTATCAGAGGAATGAGAGCCCCAATGACCCAGAGAGAAGTGAGGATGTTTCTGGGAATGGTGGGTTATTGTCGTCAGTGGATAAGTAATTTCTCCCTGATAGCAAAGCCATTGATTAAATTGACCAAAAGTGAAGTGAAAGACCCATTGGAACTGAATGCAGAACAAATGGCAGCATTTGAAGAGTTGAAGAGCAGAATGTGTGAAGCTCCTGCTTTGGGAATGCCAGACTATGAGAAGGAGTTTGAGTTGTACTGCAGTGAGAGAAATGGATGTGCACTTTCAGTGTTAATCCAGAAACAGGGACAACTGAGAAGGCCAGTTGCGTACTTCTCATCAACACTTGACCCCGTAGCTGTGGGTTTGCCAGGTTGCCTGAAAGCAGTAGCTGCTACATGCAGAAGCTTGGAACAAAGTGAGGGTATAATAATGGGATATCCTGTACGGGTATTCGTACCTCATGATGTGGCAATTCTTTTGACAAGAAGCAGGACTCAATACATGTCACATAGACGATTGACTAAATATGAGAAAATCAATCTGGGAGCATCAAATGTAACTCTTGAGAGATGTGTGAATGTGAATCCAGCAACTTTGTTGCCAGATGCTGAAAATGTGAATGTGGGAGATGATGTTGATCATGACTGTTTGGATGTGCTTGATTACTGCACAAAACCCAGACCAGACATAAGAGATTTGCCATTACCTGAGAGTGATCATGTGCTGTTTGTGGATGGATCATGTCTGAGAACTGATGATGGTGTGCTGAGTGCAGCATATGCAGTGTGCAAGGTTTCAGAAGTTATGGAAGCTTTGCCTTTGAAAGGAGTAAAATCTGCTCAAGTGGCTGAATTGGTGGCATTGACAAAGGCTTGCAAGATTGGGAAGAATTTGAGAGTGACTGTGATGACTGATAGTCAGTATGGATTTGGAGTGGTTCATGATTTTGGCCAACTTTGGCTTCAGAGAGGTTTCTTGACGTCGAGTGGGACTCCAATAAAGAATGCTGAAGTGATTGGAAAGTTGCTTGAGGCGATACAGCTGCCTAAAGAATTAGCGGTTGTAAAATGTGCTGCTCATGGACAAGGAGATGATTTTGTTACTCTTGGTAATCGTTTTGCCAATGACATAGCACAGTATTGTGCAAAGAACAATCATTCGATTAATCAGGGACGAGAAAGAGAGATGTCTTTTTGTTCTGTGATGTTTACTAATGTCCTAGAAACGTGGGATGAAGTGAAACAGTTGCAGGATGAAGCAGGAGATGAGGAAATGAGAGATTGGATCAAGGCAGGTTGTGCCCCAAGAGAGACAGATCCTGTTTGGATCTATAGAGATGGAAGACCAGTTATGCCAAATTCCATGCTGTCAACAATGGCAAGAATGTATCATGGCCAGGGACATCTGGGGAGGGACGCAATGATTAGGTCCTTTAAACAAACCTGGTACAATGCAAAGTTCAGGCTGATTGCAGAGAGCATCTGTCAGAGATGTTTGATTTGTCAGCAGTTCAATACAGGAAAAAAGACAGTGGTGAGCCTAGGAACAATAGGCAGAGAAGGAGGTCCTTTTACCAGAATGCAAATAGATTTCATTAAAATGCCCCAAGTGAATAAATTGAGGTATGTTCTAGTGGTAGTCTGTTTGTTCTCAAGATGGGTGGAGGCCTATCCGACTAGGAGGAATGATGGAATAACAGTGGCAAAGTTACTGTTAAGAGAGTTGATTCCTAGGTACGGGTTCCCAGTGACAATTGAGTCAGACAGAGGTGGACACTTCTACAATGAGCTGATGGGTTTAATTTGTGAAGCATTGAGCATACAGCAGAAGCTACATTGTGCATACAGACCAGAGGCTTCTGGTGTGGTTGAACAGATGAACGGCACAATCAAAAACCGAATTGGTAAGATGTGTTTAGCCACTGGAATGAAATGGCCTGATGTCTTGCCTCTAGTGCTTATGACTATTAGGTCTACTCCAGATAGAACCACAGGGTTGAGTCCACATGAAATATTGATGGGACGTGCAATGAGACATGCTTTCGTGCCTGTCAACAAGTTGATGACAAGAACTGATGACATGATTTTGGATTACTGTAAAGGCCTGGCTGACGCAGTTCATTCTGTGTTTCACCAGGTTGGAGAAGACGCCACCACACTTGAGAAGAAGCAAGCCCATGATCTGAGTCCAGGGGACTGGGTGAGGATAAAGGTGCACAGAAGAAGAAATTGCTTGGTTCCAAGGTGGGGAAGGCCAAGACAAGTTATTCTGACTACGACAACTGCAGTGAAGTGTGCTGGTGTGAAAAACTGGGTTCATGCAAGTCATACTCTAAGAGTTCCAAATCCAAAGGATGGGACTGGGAAAGAGTATTTTGAAGAGTCAGATTCCAGTGATGATGCGGAGACTGAACCAGTGAGAAGAAAAAAGAATCATGAAAGGGGGGAAGGAGAAAGAGAGTCAGAGTCAGGTGATTCTTTTTTCTTTCCGAGGGAGGCTTCAAGAGAAACATTGAGAGTCTCAGAGGAGAGATCGGATTCTGTAAGAGTGACTGAAGTTGTTCCAACAAGCAGTGGAGAACATAAAGGAGGAAGAAGAAGCGAAGAGAGCAATTCCACAGAGACTACACCTGAATCAGATGAAGAGGTTGAAAATCCACCTGAGATTACTTCTGAAGAAGCAGGGTCAGTAGAAGATAGAGAGGGACAGATTGCGGAAGACCCCCGAGGAGGTGTAGGGAACATTCCTGATAAGCTAGGTGAAGGGACAAGTAGACAGCAAGAAGATTGCATGTTGGAGACCCGAGGAGGCACAGTAGCAGGGAAATCTCAATCGGTGGGGAGGAAGTCTGTGGAGCAAAAGAAAATTGTTGAAGAACAAGAGGCAAATGAAACAGAATCAGATGAAAGTGAGAATGAGAAATCAGAGGGTCGAGTTCTGAGAAAGAGAACTTGGATGGGAGAGAGAAGTAATAAAGAAGTGAGACCGAAGAGGAGTGTAAGAGGAGATCTTTGGCCTAACAGGATAAAGAGGCTAAGGTACAGACTGACACGAGCAAGTGCAAGTTCAAGTTCATCAAAAGCTGAACAGGTGAACGAGGTGTCCAGTCAGAATCAAGCGAAAGGTGAAAAACAAAAGGTCTCAAAAGAACCAGAGGAGATCAAGAGAATCAGGAAACCTAACCAGAAGTATAGGACACCGGAATGGACGTACGTGGCACTGTCTGAAGGTGAAGAGACAGAAAGTCAAGGAAATCCAGAGGGGACCGTACGAGAAGTGGTTGAGGAGGAGAAAACTGTTGGAATCCTGAAAGTTATCTTGACTGACATTGGAGAGGAGTCGGATGCTCAGGATGTTGAAGATCTGATACAATTTGATGTTGTTGAAGAAGAATTGAAAAGTGATGAAAATCCGAATTGAGTGAACAAAAGGAGTCACTTGGAGAAGAGTGAAAAGAAGAAAATCTAAAATTAGCTGTTTGAAATAATCTAGTGTTCTAGTGTTTCAGTAGTGGAGTAGTAGAGGCTAAGCCAAAAGACACTGCCAAAGTAGTAAAATGGCTAACACAGAAAATAATCAAAGTAGATGTGCCTTCTTGAAAAGATGGTGTAGAATGTGCTGCTGCTGTACGGGATTATTAATGCTGTTATGGGGTGAACTAGCTTTATTTGTTACTTTTAGGGTTACAATAGACACTTTTTGAATACATACTGAGAATATGACTAATATAGAGAAGAATTCACAGAAGGTAGTTCCAACTAGAAGTAGTAACATTTACATACATAAAGATAGGTCAATTAATGATTTTTCTAGCAATGTTTTTTCAAAGTTGTTGTATGAATACGTAAAGACGATGGAAGTTAGGGATTGCTACGTCTGTCTGCAATTACCTGCATCCGTTTCAGAGGGTGTTACTTATCACCATTTACCAGCTACGTATGGGATTTCATGTAGTGTGCTAAGTAGTGTTTTTTATTTGTTAGGGACAATAGATTATGAGATGTCTAACAGAGATAACATTTTTGGGCAATTACCTATGAATGCGAAGCTGAATCCAGCTAAAGAAGCTAACATTTTTGGTGAGATTTTTATTGAGGCAGAAGAATTAACATTAGATTACGTTTTTAGAAACAATTTAACTTGCAGTTTGAAAGAAGAAGAAAAAGTTTTCCTAGACATGGTAGAGAAAAGGAGAGTGAGCATGCATGAAAAGGCAGGGAAATATGAAGTGAGTGAGACAATATGGGATATTGAGATGGGAAAGGAGTTGAAGAATGGGGCCAGTCCAACTTTGGCTTTAGATGCACCACAGAAGGGTAAACTATGCATTACCATAAGGAAATCCCAATATGATAGGTATTTTGTTGGGACTAGTGAGTGTCATGATACATACTTTATTGCAACAGGATGGGGTTTTAAAGGTGGAGAAGATCCAGTTTTCCCGGGAGTGTACTATATTTGTGGGAATAAGGCTTATTACAGGTTGCCTGACCATTGGTATGGCACGTGTTATGTTGGACTGGTCTTTCCAAAGATTTTTCATATAGATAAGATAGAAGATGTAGAACACATTAATCTACTAACACGCTTTAAGAGAGAAACTTGGTCAGAAATTGTAGGTGATATTTTTGGAGCTTTAATTCCAGCAGTGGGAATTTCATTAAATGCATATGGAATTCGGAAACTGTCAACAGTGGTGGATCGCTTATCGACAAGTACCGCTGGAGGGTTTCTTTTGGTAAATACGGAGATGATTGCCGTACGTGCCATGTCTATGCAAAATCGACTTGCCCTTGATATTCTATTGGCCAAGGAGGGTGGAGTCTGTGGAATGCTGAAAGTTCAACATTGTTGCACTTACATTCCTGAGGAAAGCAAAGATCTAAAGGTCTATATCAAAAATATTACTGATTTGCATGAAGAATTAGTACCACTGGAAGCTGAAAGTATCTGGACTAAAATGGCTAATAAGCTACTTGCTGTTAAGAGTTTTATTGCTAAGATAGGTAGTACCATTATTGGTAAAATATTATTTCCTTTGACATGTGTAATTGTTGCTTTATTGATGCTTAGATTAGGGTGTTTGTGTTGTAAAAACAGGGGAGGGAAAAAGAGAATAATTAGATTAAATACTGAAAAGAAACAAAAGAGGTCAAAGAGAGACCCACAAGAAATAGAATTAGAAGAGTTGAGGGAGAGTGTTTACTTGGAGTCGAAGAGGGATGATGAAAGAGAGTCTGGTGTTTAATGTTGTGTCATAAAAGACATTTCAATTTTTCCTAAAAATGGGGACTGAAGTTTTTTTTTTGGGTTGGTTTTGTGGTGATATATATCACCAAAGGGGGGATTGCTGGAGTAGGGTTTTCTATTGAAAATGTATTGAGATTTAAACTCCAGTTTATGCTTATATGTCATAATTAAAATTACTGATAATTAATTATTAATTACTAATTTTGTTAAAGTTTTCCTATTAATCAACATTACTAATGAAAGAATTACACGTGGGAATGCATTTATGTTGCTTTATTAAGACGTGAACTAAATTGGTGAGCAAATTAATTAAATAAGTGTCGCAAAAGTGCTATTTGTTTCGTGTTTGCGCTTTTAAATAACGTGCTTTAATGCTTTTATATGTTGCAGAAGGCGAGATAATTACATACACATAAGGGTATTAGTGGGAATTAACACTGTTTAATCATTACGATGTGGTAACGTTGTTTTGTGTTTCTTTTAATTAAGATGGTCCGTTTTGGCCTAATCCAAGATGGCCGATATTTACAGCCTGCACTAGAGTGATTGAAATACGACGAGAGGCCTTGCTGAACATGGTTAGAAACCACCTGACTTCGGCCTCTGACTGTATTAAAAGTTTCCGTGAGGACAGCAGCTCCAGGCTTGCTGCCAGTTGCCCTTGGAGAAGAATAAAGCCACAATGAACTCTGATAAACTTGCGGTGGCTTCACTATGATTCCGAGGAAGAGCATTCATGGATGTAACATTTTCTAGCTTGAGCTTCCTTCTTCCGTGTTTTTATTTTTGTGATTTTCGAGAGCGGAGATTTTCTAAATGTTGCGAGTCAACATCCTTTCCTGCTCGCTCTGCTCAGCGGCTCAACGGACGTTTAGAGTTTGTTTGTTACTTTCAATTCGTTATTTTCCCTATAAATAATGTTAGACTAGAGAGGGTCTAAGGCCACTTCTTCCCGAACCTATGCTCGAGAGGATCGACGCTGATTGTCATTTATTGAGTTCCGAATGTATTTCCTGTGTTTAAAATCATGACTCAAGACATATCTTTAAGGTCGCATTGACCTCGCATTAGATGCAGATTGGTTTAGGTTTTCTCTTGTATCTTCAGTGTGGATAGAGTAATAGTTATGAATGTTAGTGTGATGGGCCCTAGCGTATGATGAGAGTATGTGCGTGTGACTGTGGATTTACTCTGTCCGTGGAAGTAGGGAGAATTTATATGCTCCGATCTCCAGCACAACCACACATCAGTCATGTAGTCCAAATGTCCACTGTCCCAACTCAAATTGCCAGCAACGCACACAAAGTCATGATGTACATGGTCGCACAGTCTGCATGTCTACAAGAACAATGCGCCAACATAAATGTCAACATGCAT
The DNA here is from genome assembly GCF_964204655.1 of Triturus cristatus. Taxonomy (NCBI): domain Eukaryota; kingdom Metazoa; phylum Chordata; class Amphibia; order Caudata; family Salamandridae; genus Triturus; species Triturus cristatus. The sequence goes on from NC_140585.1 coordinate 1,316,675,425, forward strand.
CTCCCCTTCACATTGCAGAGGAACAAACAACACCTCCAGCAGGTCACACCAGACAACCCATCAGTGATGCCGGAGACGAACACCACACCTTCCACACCGACGCCCTACAACAGCCCAGGGACATCCCACGCAACCCACGCAACCCACTACCAGGACCAGGGCAGACAAGCGACTTAGAGGAGAACCCAGCCCCTGCAACAGACCACACAGCATGAAGCACCCGCAAGCACGGCTGGCACACAACACTTCACCAACCCACACATGGCACACCAATGCCAGGTGTCAGAACGCGAAAAGGAGGTGGCCCAACAGGTGCGGGTGTGGTCCGAACTCATGGAAGGTGAAACAGAACACATATGAGGGTGTCCATTATGCTTCAGGGACCACCTAGGCCCCACAAAGGAGACCCACACTGCCATAGAGACACATGCAGATGCACATTCCCAGTACAGAACCACGTCCAGAGCACACACATATCAGTCACACACCCACGTTGGCACTGCGTATGACGGCACAGTCCACTTCCCTTACAAATTGAGTGGGTGACGACAAAGCTACATGTCCAAGCTCTAACCCGCTGCCTGCAGTGACATGTCTGCGTCCGCTGTACATCGCACAATGTAATGTCGTAGGGCCCAGGGCCCTCATCCATACAACAAGACCACAGGGACATACACAGATATTATGTCGAACTGGCTACGGGCACGGGCGCCCGGCCCCTTTATTGGCAGGGCCACATGTACAGTGATGCCGGTGCTGGATGTGCGTGGGGTGGGTGCAAGCCAGCCCTCAGGG